>NW_027142435.1:1679628-2897700 GCF_026170545.1 Melanerpes formicivorus | reverse complement strand
TCATGAGGTCTGTGGTGACAGGTCGAACTGGATGATCTTTGAGGTCCTCTTCCAACCTTGGTGATACTGTGATGCTGTGACCACAGGTTTCTTGAACACCAGGGATGGGGACTCCACCACCTCCCTGGGCCAGCCTGTGCCAATGCCTGACCATGTAATGCCCCATCCCTGAGCAGGCATCCCTGCCATGAGCATGTCCAAGCCTCCCTCATGGCCTCACCAGAGGAAGGCAGCTGCACATGTGACATTTTCACTGATAAAAGTGGAGCTGCTTCGTGTGGCAATGCCAGTGTGACTCCAGAGGGTGGGAAATCAATGGAGCCCAACATTAATTAGCCATGGCTGCAGTGGGGGCAACCATTTCAATAGAGCTGAAGGAAGCTTTTCAGCCTGCAGCTGGAAGCCTCCAACTCCATTTCCTTACAGCAAAGAAACTTTTCCTAACATCCAATCCACCCCCCAGCCAGGTGAAGAGCTTGGAAATGAAGGATAAAACATTGATAACAATTATCAGTACCCAACCACCCCCTCTGAGATAAAAAAACCCCACAACAACCCCCAAATCCACCAAACCCCAAATGAAGAGAGGCTCTTGCAGGACACCCCAGGACCTGCTCTTACACTGTGTGCGGTTTGCAGATGGAGTAAGCAAAGCAAGCTGGGCCCAGAGAGCTCTGTAGCAGGGAAGTAGGCAGGGGCTGGAATTTTAAAGGCAAAGAATTTAGCATGAGAAGGTAATAGCTTGCAGTGGCTTCCAGTAAATGTCATTGCTGTAATTAGGAGAACAATTATTGTCAACCAGCAGAATTGTTCCCTATCTGTCATTCCAGCAGGAACAGCCAGAGCCACAATTAACACCCAGGCAGGTGGAGCACCCAGCTCAACCCCTGCTAAATGGGATCAGGGAGGGCAGAGCTGCCTGCTGCCAGCCAGAGGTGCTGGGGGAAAGGGGTTTGGGGGGGTTTCATCCCCACCCATCCCACTCCTCAGACTCACCAGCCCTGCTCAAAGTAATCGTAGAAATCATGGAATCCCCTGCTCAAGGAACTCAGAATCATAGAATCACAGAATTATTTGGGTTGGGAAAGGCCTCTGAGGCCATCTACTCCAACCTTCAACCCCACACCACCAGGGCCACTACACCATGTTCCCAAGTGCCATGGCCACAGGTTTCTGCAACACCCTCCAGGGCTGGGACTCCACCACCTCCCTGGGCAGCCTGTGCCTATCCCTGACCACTCTTGCAGGAAAGGAATTGTTTCTCATCCCCAACCAAACCCTCCCCTGGCACAATTCCAGGCCATTTCCTCCTGTTCTACTCACCTGATAGTAGAGAGAGGGAGAGGAGAGGAGAGGAGAGGAGAGGAGAGGAGAGGAGAGGAGAGGAGAGGAGAGGAGAGGGAGAGGAGAGGGAGAGGAGAGGGAGAGGAGAGGGAGAGGAGAGGGGAGAGGGAGGAGGGAGAGGAGAGGGAGAGGAGAGGGAGAGGGAGAGGGAGAGGAGAGGGAGAGGAGAGGGAGAGGAGAGGAGAGGAGAGGAGAGGAGAGGAGAGGAGAGGAGAGGAGAGGAGAGGACAACCATCACACCTCTTGTCTCCATGGACCTATTTCTTGTGGCACCAGCCCCATGCTCTGACCTTAAAGAGGAAAATCTTTAAGTGACTGCTTAACTGGGGAAAAAATAACATGCAGAGCTGATGTACAAATTGGAGACCTTGGGAGCCAAACCTGCCTCCACCTACAGCAGCAGGAAGCTGGAGGAGATCCAGGGAGGGGGAGGAGGATGCCTAGCCATGAAGCTGGTCCAGGAACACATATGTTACCTCCAGCTTCCCCCCCCCCCCCCCCCCCCCCCATCTATTTATTTTCTCAGTGAGAATGTTGCTCACAGTGCAGCTGGCAGCACATCTGAGGCATGGGGGACTGATGAGTAAAAAAGAGGTTCCATGCTGCTGGAGCAAGGAGGAGGCTGCAGGGTGACCTGCGTGAGAATAGAACCACACAGAGCCATGGAGGCCTTGAGGTTGGAAAAGATCTCAGAGTCCAACCATCAACCCAACACCACCCATGCCCTCGAAATCACATCCCAAAAGTGCCAAGGCCACACATTTATTGAACACCAACAGGGATTAATGGCACCCAGGTGCCCCAAGATGGCTCAAGCCTGACCTTTCCCAGCCCCCGCGCTCCCAAATCTCCCTCTCCTGCTGCTCAGGTCCTGCTGCCATTGAGCTGTGAGGTGAGTTTGGGCTCACAGTCCATCCCCAGCTCCATCAAGGAGTCACCACCAGCAAAGCCAGAAGCAAAACAGCCAAGTGCAGCCTGCACCCAGATTTGCTGGGCAGAAGAAGAGGCTCCTGCTGAGAAGCCAAGGGGGGAAGGAGCAGGGGGGAAGGAGCAGGGGGGGTGATTGCATCCACCGAGCGCATTTGAGCATCTTTGCAGCTTGCTACAATTAGCTGTGGCCAGAGTGCATTAGCAGCCTGGGTAGGATGATTAACAAGCTCTCCTAATAGCTGTTTTTAAACCTGCTGTAGAGCTGGAGCAGAGCTGGAAGGGGGTGGGGAGACCTGGTGGTATCTCCAAGGAACCTGAAACAAAATGGGCTTTGGCACATCGCGGGGCCAGGCGAGGCAACCAGTTTTAATTTAAGGTTAATCATTGTTTACTCTCTGGAGGCTGCTCCCTTGGAAGGCAGCAGTTGGGCTGACCTCCAGCAGCTCGTGGGTGGGGCCCTCTGGTTCTCCACTGGGAAGGGTTCACTGCATCTCCTGATGGGAGCAGGGATGGATGGAGTGAGGGGGAAAGAGGAGCTGTGGGAGGGAAGAATGGATGGAGGAGAGCAAAAGGAAATGAAGTTGGAAGCCTCCAGTGTTGAGATGGATCCTGCCCCAGCTGCAGGCTGAAAAGCTTCCTTCAGCTTTATTGAAATGGTTGCCCCCACTGCAGCCACGGCTAATTAATGCTGGACTCCATTGATTTCCCACCCTCTGGAGTCACACTGGCATTGCCACACAAAGCAGCTCCACTTTAACCAAGGAAAATGCCACATGTGCAGCTGCCTTCCTCTGGTGAGGCCATCTACCCCTGCAGAGGAGAGATGGGGTGCTTGAATGTGCTCGTGGCAGGGATGCCTGCTCAGGGATGGGGCATTTGTGGTCAGGCACTGGCACAGGCTGCCCAGGGAGGTGGTGGGGTTCCCATCCATGGAGGTGTTCAAGAAACCTGTGGCCATGGCAGCTGGGGCCATGGTTTTGGTGGCCATGGTGGTGTTGGGTTGCTGGTTGGACTGGATGAGCTTAGAGGCCTTTTCCACCTGTAACATTGCTAGGAATTGTGCCTGGGGATGAGGGCCCAGGGGGTGTGAAAATTCGAGGAGCTCCTCTTACCATGGGGACACAGCTGATCAGGCACCAGCACTGCCCCCAGCTCTTCTCAGAGTTTATCTGCTGGATGGATAAGGTTGGCTCCTTCCCCCAGACCAGACATGATGTCTATAGATAGAGGTGGGCAGGGCTCAGGGCTCAGCACCCCAGCCCCATCCCTTTCTTACCTCCTTGCCCCCACTGACACCCACAGGTCCAACTCAGCCTGCCAAACCCAACTTTCCAGAGCACCCCTCACCGCTCTCCTCCCCTCTTAGCTCTTCTCCAGGCTGCTGCCTCCACTTTGCTGTGACCAAAGCAGGCTGCAAAGCCGCAGGGACATCGCTCAAAGTCTATCCTGGAAGACACATTTCCCCCCTCAGCCTCCCCCCTAAAATAAAACAACCATCTGCTGCTGCCCTGCCAGCGGTGCTGAGGAATGGCAGCTGAGATTAAGGATGGTGACAAGTCCCCTAAGCTCTCCTCCCTTTGCTGGAGACAGACATCTTTAATTATGAGAGAAAAGCGATCCTGCGAATCCTTGCGGTGATTTGGAGCGTGGAGCTGCATACAGGCTGGGAGATTGGAGCTCCTGATCTGGCTGGGCCTGTGGAGACACTTCCTGCTGTTTATTCCCTCTGTATTTGTAGATGCTTTCTACTACGTGGGGGTTTCAGAGAGACAACTCTGGGGGAAGGAAGGAAGGAAGGAAGGAAGGAAGGAAGGAAGGAAGGAAGGAAGGAAGGAAGGGAAGGAAGGAAGGAAGGAAGGAAGGAAGGAAGGAAGGAAGGAAGGAAGGAAGGAAGGAAGGAAGGAAGGAAGGAAGGAAGGAAGGAAGGAAGGAAGGAAGGAAGGAAGGGAGGGAGGGAGGGAGGGAGGGAGGGAGGAGGGAGGGGGAGGGAGGGAGGGAGGAAGGAAGGGAGGGAGGGAGGGAGGAAGGGAGGAAGGAAGGGAGGGAGGGAGGGAGGAAGGGAGGAAGGGAGGAAGGGGAAGGAAGGAAGGGGAAGGAAGGAAGGGGAAGGAAGGAAGGGGAAGGAAGGAAGGGGAAGGAAGGAAAGGGAAGGAAGGAAGGAAGGAAGGAAGGGGAAGGAAGGAAGGGGAAGGAAGGAAAGGGAAGGAAGGAAGGAAGGAAGGAAGGAAGGAAGGAAGGAAGGAAGGAAGGAAGGAAGGAAGGAAGGAAGGAAGGAAGGAAGGAAGGAAGGAAGGAAGGAAGGAAGGAAGGAAGGAAGGAAGGAAGGAAGGAAGGAAGGAAGGAAGGAAGGAAGGAAGGAAGGAAGGAAGGAAGGAAGGAAGGAAGGAAGGAAGGAAGGAAGGAAGGGAAAGAAAGAAAGAGAAGACTCCTTGGAGAAAGGTTTTGATGACTTAATTCCCTGTCTGATGCTGGGGATGAAGTGCAGGGATGGGGTCATGGGGTCGGGGGAGGAGGGGATGTGTACAGAGGAGAGGCAATCACCTCTCTCCAGGAGCAGTTTTGATCATAGAATCAACAAGGTTGGAAAAGACCTTAAAGATCATCAAGTCCAACCTGCCACCCAAGACCTTCTGACTACTAAACCATGGCTCCCAGTGCCACATCCAATCCCCTCTTGAACACCTCCAAGGGTGGTGACTCCACCACCCCCCTGGGCAGTCCACTCCAATGGCCAACAGCTCTCTCTGGGAAGAACTTTCTCCTCACCTCCAGCCTAAAATGAAGCCACATGGCCACACATTTTCTGAACACCCTCCAGGGATGGTGACTCCACCACCCCCCTGGGCAGCCCACTCCAATGGCCAACAGCTCTCTCTGGGAAGAACTTTCTCCTCACCTCCAGCCTAAATGAAGCCACATGGCCACACATTTTCTGAACACCTCCAGTGATGGTGACTCCACCACCCCCCTGGGCAGCCCACTCCAATGGCCAACAGCTCTCTCTGGGAAGAACTTTCTCCTCACCTCCAGCCTAAATGAAGCCACATGGCCACCACATTTTCTGAACACCTCCAGGGATGGTGACTCCACCACCTCTCTGGGCAGCCTATTCCAGTTCTTGCCCACCCCACCCAGCTGGTTTAGATGTGGATCTTGCAGTCTGAGGGCTCGTTTGGGATTCTAGCCAAGCTGAGGGTCTTGCCAGCCTTGACCCCACCAGCCAACATCAGGTCCCTTTGCTTTTGACCCAGGCAGGAACTGACCAACAGGAGATGTCAGAGCTGGATAAGGAGAGGTTTAAATCCTGCCTGGCTGGGAGCACTGCAGGTATTTAGAGAAAATAAACCAAATGCTTTTCCTGGGTTAATATTTACCTGGGAGATCAAATGATTAAACTATAATCTCCCCAGAACATTTCTTTATTAAGTTGCCTTTGGAAGCATTTATCACAAGCCTCTTCTGCAGCATCTCTACCCCTGGTGCCCCTCCCACCCCCATGGAGACCTGCCCCCATGCCAACCAGGAAGCCAGCAGCAGAGCAAGAACTTCAGCACAACACTGTGCAGTCCCCAAACTACTCTGTTTGCTCCCAGAAGTGAGCTCTCTCCTCAGCTTCTTTCCTGTCCTCAGCAGCCCACCTTGCCCCAGGGGAGATATCTGGGTTGGAGAAATCACCCCTCCCACTGTCCAAATGGAGGTGGGATGACTCCAGGTGGCCTTTCCCTAAAAGCTGCCTAAAATCTGCAGAGTCCTTCAGGCTCAAAGCATTTCCCTTCCAGGCTGATGGATGCTCTGGCTCCTGTGCTCCCTTGGTGTCTGAAGAAGCCTCAGTTTAAATGCCAGCTCTCTCTGTCCACTTTCCAGAGCCAGGTGCTCAGATGGAGGCAGTTCCATCTCAAGGCTCCTCCAGCCCTTCTGCAGGCACATCTGCTGTCGAGGGGAGCTGCTGCTGCTCCCTCCAGGATCATTTCTGTGGACAACCCATTGGGTTTTTGTCCCCATTAAATATTCTGAGCCTCTCCTGGGATTTCTCTCTCAGGGACTTGCTGTGGTTCCCAGGGGAGTAAATGGTGTCAGCTTAATCTCTCTGGCTCCAGCTCCCAGTGCAGCCCTGGAGCCTCAGGCTGATGCTATTTTTTGCTGGGAACTCTGGGCCTGGGATGGGTGCAGAGACACAAGAGTGAGCTCACAGCCTGGCTTTGGCTGAGCTGGTGGCTCTGGCCCAGCCAGGGAGTTCTGATGAAGGTGAAAAAGGTGAACATTTGGCTTGAGGGCAATGAAATCCCAATTTTCAGGCAACCCAGAAGTCAGCTAGTGACTGGATTTGGGCCAGACCCTCAGCAAGGCACAGCAAGAACCCAAAACCTGTGGCAGGTAATTGTCCACATGCTGCATGGTGTCCCCAGGCACCTTGTGTGCAGGGGTGGAAGGCTGCTGCAGGCACATCTGCATGCTCCTGGCTTGCATCATTCACCTGGACACTCAAGGGCATCCTGAAGCCTTCTAAAAAGGCTCAGGGGTGGAGGTAGAGCTGCAGTGGGGACATGGACAGGAATGGCTCAGCCTTGGGGACTGTGGACATTTCACAGCTCTTTTTGGCTTATTTTAACCTTCTGAAGCTACTGAAGGCAATGGAGCAGACCACAAGCCAGAGTGGCTCAGGAGCCAAGGTGGTGACCACCTCTGCACTGAGGAAGGTACAAAACACAGAGCTAGAAATCATCTGTTTTGATAAGCACTTCCCAACACAGGACCTGCTTGAGACATGGCCTGGGGAAGACAGGCATGGAGGGGGAGTGTGGGATGCCAGAGTCACCTACACCTCTGGATGCCAGCAGGCAGCACCAGCTCTGGTCAGGTCCCAAGAGAAAAGGACAGGTGAGGGAAGGTGAGATGGATGCTTTGGGGTTTGGGGGGTGAAGGACTTGTTTGTTTGGGGTTTTTAAGCAGCAGTTTTGCATCCCTGGTTGCCATGGCAGTGCAGAGCAGGCTGCAGGCTGCATCCCCAGGAGCTGGCAGAGCTGAGCACCACACTGAGCTGGGGCCAGCCATGGCCAGGCACAGCTGGGGCCCAAACAGGGTGTCCAAGGCAGCTCAAACTTGCAGTGAGCCTCAGAGCAGAGCAGGGATCAAACCTGGAGCCCTGCCCCAGGGCTCAGCCCCTGCCTGCAAAGAGGGACACCCAGAGTCCCCTGCCCAGGAGCTCTTTGGCCACCACTTTTCAGGAGCTCCTTGGTCCTGCCCTCCTGTTGCTGCCCCTGCAAAGGGGCACAGCACCAAGGGCTGCAGGAGCCCAACTTTCCCACCTTTGGCACACTTCCCAGTTGCTGTTTCCCCCCAGAGTTGCCCCCAACATCTCCAATCCCATCTCAAACCCCTGCTGTCCTTCTCCCTGTTACCTTGACTGCTTCTCTTTATTGTCTTGTTTGTCTCCCCTCCACAGTGTCATTTTCCCCTGCTGGAGCATCTCTGGACTCCCTTTGCTTTGTTGTCCTTCTGTGGTGCTTTTTATTCTAAATTCTCTTCATCTGGGCAGCTCTTTCTCAGCCAGGGGAAGCCAAAGGAAGCTACCTTTCATCCTTATCAAGATTCCTCTCCTTTCATTATCTCCAGTGGTGCTCCAGAGCATCAAAAGGGCATCTTTGTTCTTGCAATCTAATGTAATTTCAAATACAGCAATTCAAGCCTCTGGAGAAGATTATGGGCACCAGCACACATTCATTACCACCCCTTGCTCCCCCACACCTTGCCATGCTCCCAGGGGAGCCCCATGGATGCTTTGGGGCTGCCTGGGTTTCGGGAGTGCAAGGCAGAGGGAAAGAACATTTCCAGAGCCATGTGGGATGAAGGATGGGGATGAGCCAGAGCAGGTCTTGAGCATCTCTGGTCCTGATGCCATCCCTTGGGGGGTGAGAATGGCACCCAGAGGGGTGGGGTCAGTGGGACCAGTCAGGAGCTGGCAGTGGGCAGTGTTTTCCTCTGCTGATGTGCCCATGCTTGGCTGGAAGTGCTGCTGCATGCCAGATGCCAGGGAGATGGTCCAGATGTTTCCTCCTGGCTCCATCTGTGGCAGAGCCATCTGCAGTCATCGATCTCATTGCGTCTCCCATGCAAGGAGTGGTGCAAGGTCCAGGGTGGGCTGGAGGAGTCACTAGCAGTGATGGACGATGCTCAGGGTGGGCTGGAGGAGTCATTAGCAGTGATGGACAACGCTGCTGCTGCCGGGGAGCCCAGCTGGGCACGGCAGAGAAGGTCACAGATCTTTCATTGAAAGATGTGACAAGGTGAGGTGGTGAAAGCAAAGTCATGGGGAACTTCTGCCTGGGAGCATTTCCTGGGCCAAGGGACTCACTGGAGAGGTTTGAGAGGGGTCTGGCTTGAAATGCTGCTTGCTGGGGCAGCCAGAAGCTCTGTCTCTCATGGTCCCATCCTTCCTCACTCCCAGCCAAGAATAAACCCCAGATATTGCCCAGCCAGCAAATGCTGAGAGCTAACACAGGGATGCCACAACACCTTAAAACCCACTAGAACACATCCCCTGCTTCCCCCAGCCCAGACTTTACCTCTGGCTGCTTTTCTCTGCCCCTCACTTGCCCAAGCAGATACCTGGCCAAGGATAAGGCCATGTCAAGAAGAAGGGGGCAGTCTCTTTTCAATGGCCTGTGACAGGACAGGGACCAATGGATACAAACTGGGACACCCAAAGTTCAGCCTCAACATGAGCAAAAACTTCTTTGCTGTGAGGGTGCTGGAGCCCAGGAGCAGGCTGCCCAGAGGGGTTGTGGAGTCTCCTTCTCTGGAGTCTCTCAAGCCCCATCTGGATGCGTTCCTGTGTGACCTGCCCTTGGTGATCTTGCTTTGGCAGAGGGGTTGGACTTGATGATCTTCAGAGGTCCTTTCCAACCCCTACCATTCTATGATTCTATGGCTCTATGCTGTATCCAGACACCTGGATATGGTCACATCACAGCCCATGGTGGCACAAGGACTTACCTCCCACCTCTACACCCCTGCATCCCTTCATCCCCATCACCGCTCCAGCCTGATCCATCTCTCCAGCTGATCCACAGCTCAAAGATAACCAGGTGTGAAGGTGGCAAAGCTTTTGAAAGCTGCTGGAATAGAACAGAAATTAGCCAAACAGAAAATAGAATAGGATAGGATAGGATAGGATAGAATTAGCCAGGTTGGAAGAGACTTTTGAGATCATTGTGTCAAACCTATCACCCAACACTATCTGATCAACTAAACCATGGCACCAAGCAGCCCATCCAGTCTCTTCCTAAACACCTCCAGTGATGGTGACTCCACCACCTCCCTGGGCAGCACATTCCAATGCCCAATCTCTCTTTCTGTGAAGAACTTCTTCCTCACCTCCAGCCCAAACCTCCCCTGGTGCAGCTTGAGACTGTGTCCTCTTGTTCTGGTGCTGGCTGCCTGGGAGAAGAGACCAACCCCCACCTGGCTACAACCTCCCTTCAGGTAGCTGTAGAGAGCAAGAAGGTCTCCCCTGAGCCTCCTCTTCTCCAGGCTAAGCAACCCCAGCTCCCTCAGCCTCTCCTCATAGGGCTTGTATGAAGGACCATGAGGAGGGGCTTCCCTAGGCTCTGGAATAAATTGCCCATGAAAGTGCTGGGGAAAACCTATCTGAGGGCAAAAAAAAACTGTTGAGAGAGAGAGAGAGAGGGGAGAGAGAAAGGGGAGAGAGAAAGAGGGGAGAGAGAGAGAGAGGGGAGAGAGAGAGAGGGGAGAGAGAGAGAGGGGGAGAGAGAGAGAGGGGAGAGAAAGAGAGAGAGGAGAGGGAAAGGGGAGAGAGAAAGAGGGGAGAGAGAGAGAGAGGGGACAGAGAGAGGGGGAGAGAGAGAGAGGGGAGAGAAAGAGAGAGGAGAGGGAAAGACAGCGATCTATCTAGGAAGGGGAGAAGGGGAGAGATGGGGAAGTGGCTGATTGTTCCATGAGCACCTCTTAAAAGCAAACACAATAGACATGAGCAGTTTTTAAACTGACAGACAATACAATGGCAGATAATATATTTAAAACCCATATCAGTTGTTAACAGACCATAAAACCGCCGCTACATTAATCTGGGCTGTCTGTCAGAGGCTCAGGAAGCAGCTGGGTTATTTTATAGTTTCATTCCTGCAGGCTTCTCTGACACTTCCACAAATACATCTCAATTTATTTGGATAAGAACAAATAGAAATATTGAATTCTGCCTCCTCTGCTTCTGTGCCTTTTTTGGAG
This sequence comes from Melanerpes formicivorus, assembly GCF_026170545.1. Classification (NCBI taxonomy): domain Eukaryota; kingdom Metazoa; phylum Chordata; class Aves; order Piciformes; family Picidae; genus Melanerpes; species Melanerpes formicivorus. The sequence goes on along the minus strand of NW_027142435.1, from coordinate 2,887,182 downwards.
GAGTTTTTGGTGGATGATTATTTTCTTCCCCCCCCCCTTCTGTTCTCTTCTCTTCTCTCCTCCCTCCCTCCTCAGCCCTGGTGGAGGGATTCTCAGGGCAGCTTTCCCAGCATGGTTTTTTATCTGTCAAAGTGATGGCTTGAGGTGGAATGCACCAGGCTGGCACGTGCCTGCTCGCTTCCTTTGGACTCTGAGAGCTTCGTTGGTGCCTTCACAGTGAGTGGGAGGAAGGCTGGGCTCCCACAGCACCCTCGGGTGCTGAGCCCAGCTGGGCAGCGGGCGGCTCGCTCGCAAGGGGCAGCTCTTCCCCATCCTGCAGCACTTTGGGCCTCCCAGCCAGCCAGAACTGCCCGAGTGAGATGTGATTTCTGCCTTCAGCGATGTCCAGCTCTCACCTCTGCTTGCCCTGTCTCCCATCTCCACCTCCCTCCTCCTTCCCTTCAAGGTGGGACCAGCCAGTCCCTAAATCACATCCCAAATCCCATTGCCTTCGCTCCCTGTTTGCTTTTATTTCTAAAGAGGAAAGAGGAGGAGGAATAATGTGCTCCTCTGCTCCCAGAGAACATAAAGCACAGGTGAGGTGTTTGCTCAAAGCCATAGTTTAGTTTTCCCTCTAAATTTGCACTCAGATTCTGGTTTTTTTTTCCCAAGCACCAATTTTCTGCTCACAGCTACACAGAGAGCCACAAAACAAAGCGATGGCAGGGACAGGAGCTGCTCCCAGCCTCCTGCCCCCCATGGGCAGGATGGGTCCTGTGAAGCCCTTTGCCAGGGATCCAACACCTTCCCTGTGTCCCATCCTATCAACCCCATGAGCTGTGCTGCTCCTCAGAGGCTCTGCAGACCTGTGGGCATCCCACGAACACTGTGAGGATGCTCTCAGCCCTTTGCCTGCTCTCCAGCACAGCCCAGGAGCAAGGGGAGCTCTGGTCCGTGCACTGCTATGAGCAAATGTTTAACATGAATTATTCCAGGCTATGACACGTGGTAGGTTCAAAGCTCAGAGGCAGGCTTTGGTGTGGGCCCTTCAAAGAAGAGGCATTTCTGCTCTGGCTCCCACGAGATGCTGGTTGGGAATAGCTTAAGAAGCTGCAAAGTGCTCGGTGTGTGTCTCTAATGAGGGTGGAAGGAGAGCGGGAGCCTGCCCAGGGAAAAGCAGGCAGGGGGCTGGAAAGGGCTTGTGGTGAGCAAGCCAGAGCCAAACCAGGAGCTACTATCACCCTTAAGATGTAAGCTGAGGTCTGGTGGCCCTTGGACGAGGAGCATCGTTGTGCCCTCTCCCTGCTGGATCATCACATCCGGTCCAACCATTAACCCAGCACCACCATGGCCTCTAAACCACATCCCCAAGGGCCATGGCCACACATTTCTTGAACACCTCCAGGGATGGGGACTCCACCACCTCCCTGGGCAGCCTGTGCCAATGCCTGACCACTCTTGCAGCAAAGAAACTGTTCTTAATCCCCAACCTGGACCTCCCCTGGCACAGTTGCCGTTCAGCCTGCCAAGCCACACCAATTCCTTCCTTTCCATCACCAACAAGCACAAATAAACCTCTGTCACCCACACATAACCTTTTGGGTTGTCAGCTGAAAGACTGCTGCTGTCCCCACTGCATTTTACCTCCCAGCCCAACCCCATCCCTGCTATCTCCAGCTCTCAGGGCTGTCACTCAGCTGCAATTTCCCACTCTGGAGCTGCAAGGAGGAGAAGCTGCAGATCCTCTGGCACTGTCAGGATATCATTAACCTTTGCTTTGGATTCAAATGGTCTCTCCTTGTCACTTCAGAGCTGTGCAGTCATTTACAATCACAGAAACACTGTGGTTGGAAAAGACCTTTAAGATCACCCAGTCCAACCATTATCTAACTCTGCTACTTACTTGCAGCCTCCTCCCATCCTTCAGGTCTTGGGCAGCTCTTTACTTGGTCTCAGCACAACCTGGAGCTCACATGGTGCCACACACAGCAAGATGACCTCTAGAAGTCCCTTCCAACCCAAACCATTCCATGATTCTACGGTTCTGGGACTAAGGAGACATGCCCAAGCTGGCCTTGATCACGTTTACCACAGTCAGGAGAAGCTAACCACGTTTGGGGGCAGAAATTGACTGTTTGGTGATGGAGCTGCAGAGCTCCTGCTGCTCTCCTCTGAGCCCCAGCCACTGCATGAATGTTAAATGATCATCAAATATACAAATATAATGAGGAGAAGGATGGAGGGGAAGGGGGTGGGGAAGAACTGAAGCCATCAAAGCTGGGATGGGAGCCAGGAGCTTCTCATCGGCCCCACGCTGCTCCCGGGAGGCAGCAGCAGCTCCCCAAGCTCTCACCAGGGGCACACAGACTTGGGGCTGGCTTTTGAGCAAGGAAAGAAGATTGTATTCTTCTTTTCTTGATTTATTTTTCCCTATCAAAGGGATTTTCTTTGCCCAGACCTCCCATCCCAGTCCAGAGCCAACCATTTGACAGGAACTACAGGGAAATGGAGGTTTTGTAGCGGTTTGGGGAGGGGAAAGGGCAGAGCTGGCTGAGGGCTTCAATAAAATCAGAGCTTTCTGTCATTTGGGAATGGTTCCTGCCTTTTATGCTGCTTTGCAAGTGAATTTGTTCCAAATTCAAGCTGGAGGAACAGGGAAGTTTGTCACTCTGAGCTCCAGAAAGGAAATATTGATCATTTCAGACTCGTTCTGTCCATCAAAGCCAAAGGTGCTGCTCAGGAAGTGTGTGGAAACTGGGTCTGGCCAGGGGGAAATGTAAGTTTTAACAGGAAAAACAACTCTGCAAACCACAGCAAATGTTTGCTGCAGGTCCCCTCCAGCTCTGTGATGTCAGGGGCAACCCCAGCCTCCAGGTGCTTGTGGCAGATGTGGGTGGGCCTGCCCCACCCCCTGGAGATGTGCAAGGTCAGGCTTGATGAGGCTCTGAGCAACCTGCTCTAGTTGCAGATGTCCCTGCTGACTGCACGGGGGTTGGATTGGATGAGTTTTAAAGGTCCCTTCCAACCCATTCCACGATTTTATGACCCTTCAGGCTGGGGCCAGACTCTTGTCAGCAGTGCCCAGGGACAGGACAAGGGGCAGTGGGCACAAACTGGAACCCAGGAGGTTCCATCTGAACAGGAGGAGAAAATTCTTTGGTGTGAGGGTGCTGGAGCCCTGCAGCAGGCTGCCCAGAGAGGTTGTGGAGTCTCCTTCTCTGCAGAGCTTCCAACCCCCCCACGGCCATGGTGCTGCTGTGGGTGCCCTGCTTGAGCAGGGGGGTTGGACTGGGTGATCTCCAGAGATCGCTCCCAACCCCATTCCATGCTTCTATGGCCCAGCCCTGGATCCTGAACAGGGCACAGAATGGTGAGCTGGGGATGCAGAAACCTTCAGCCCCATTTTGGCCCTGGTTTGACCTCCTTTTGGCCCTGCTCTGAGGTGTGATGCTCGGGGGGTGGCGACGCTGCTCAGCACTCTGCTCCAGCCCACCCGCCCCCCCCCCCCCCGTGCAGGACACATCTCCCCACGGTGCCATCCTCCCAGATCGTTAGAAGAAAACAATTACTATGCAAATCTTAATGAATCAAGGCCACAACCCACAACTGGGAGCATAAATATCAAAGTGCAGGCTTCGATTGAAGGCAGAGGAAGAACTTTAATTAATTCCACCATGAAACATCCTCCTGCTCCAACCAAGAGCCAGGCTGAGGCTCACCACGGGGAGGACAGCTATGGATGAGGCAGTGCCCCAGGCTGGAATTGGGGTGCTGGACCCCATCCTGTTTGGACAGTGCCCCCTCAGAGGACAGGGCTCCGGGTATCTGGATCTTGGCTCCCAGCTCGGAATTAAAAGGTTATTTGAGACTTTGCCAATTGCTTTTAATCTGGTGATGAAAGAGGATGATAAATCTTAAGAGACCCAAATTAATAGAGAGGAAATTGATTTTGTAACGTGTGGACTTGTTTTATTAGACTCCTGCAGGCTGGGCAAGAGTGGGAAAGCAGCGGCGTTCCGCTGGGCAGTGGCAACAGCACGTCCCTGCCAGCCCAGTCCACGCAGGCAACACCACATCCCCCACCCCACAAGCAAGATAAACTCCTCACCCACTCCTGCCCTCACAGCACCCCTCACCATGAGCTGGTGGAGTGGTGGTGGGGAGCAAGCAGGTGCCCAAACCCTTCCTTCCCCGTCGCTGCCTCCTTCCTTGCCACGCCACGAGAAACCTTTGCTTATTTAAAAGCTGCTGCTTATTCCTCCACCCCCCCCAAATTGCTTCCCCCCCCCCCCTTTCTCCCCCTCCCTCCCAAGATTTGGAGCATGACCTTCCAGCTGTGAAGATCTCAACTGCTGGAGTGACAGCTTTGCAAATCAAGGAGTGATCAGGCAAAGGACGGGGCGCCTGCATCTGTTTATTAATTATAATGACTTGGTGACGTTCATTAAGAGCTGGGATTTATTTATCAGGCAGGGGTTGGAGTGCTGGGTGGCATTAGGGCTTGATTTCGTTGGGTGAGCTGGCAGAGGAGGCCAGGAATTAGGAATGGCTCTGTGCATTGGGCAGGAAAGAGATGTAGGGATCAAGCTAATGACATGAGAGAGAAGCAAAATTGAGCTCCACGGCGCATGCCTGCTCCGCCGCGCTCCGGAGGAGTAAATGGACGTCCAGATTATGATTGCAATATAATTTGAGCAGAGCATTTTCCCAGGATCTAGAGCATTTGCTGTAGTTAATTGAGAGCCCCAAGTTCAGTGCCTTTCATTACAGCAAAGCTCTGGAGCGGAATACTCCCAGCTAATGATCAGAGCAAGATGGAAAGGGCAGTTACCGGAGCTGCATAATGCGGCTGGGAGGAGGCAGAGTGTCAACAAATTTCCTCTGACCCCATCCTCCACGCTGGGGCTGCTCTGTGGCATGCTGGTGTAAACTGGGGGTGAGCTGGGAAAACCTTCCTGAGCAAGCAGAGGAGAAACTTCTTTGGTGTGAGGGTGCCGGAGCCCTGCAGCAGGCTGCCCAGAGAGGTTGTGGAGTCTTCTCCTCTGGAGAGCTTCCAACCCCACCTGGCCACTGTGCTCCTGGGAAAGCTGCTGTGGGTGCCCTGCTTTAGCAGGGGGCTTAGATTGGGTGATGTCCAGAAGGCCCTTCCATCATGCCTGGATTTGGTGATTCTGTGATCAGGCTGCAAAACCACCCAACACCACAGACTCCCCTACTCCCCCCTCAAAAACACTGAAACCAAACAAACATCCTGGGCTGCAGCAAGAGAAGCACAGCCAGCAGGGCCAGGGAGGGGATTCTGCCCCTCTGCTCCACCCTGGTGAGACCCCAGCTGGAGTACTGTGTCCAGTTCTGGAGACTCTGTTACAGGAAGGATGTGGAGGTGCTGGAAGGTGTCCAGAGAAGGGCCACGAGGAGGAGCAGAGGGCTGGAGCTGCTCTGCTATGAGGCCAGGCTGAGGGAGTTGGGGCTGTGCAGTCTGCAGAAGAGAAGGCTCCCAGGAGACCTAATTGTGGCCTTCCAGTGTCTAAAGACAGCTACAAGAAAGCTGGGGAGGGACTTTTGAGGGTGTCAGGGAGGGATAGGACTGGGGGGGGATATGGAGCAAAACTAGAAATGGGGAGAATCAGATTGGATGTTAGGAAGAAGTTCTTCCCCATGAGGGTGGTGAGAGCCTGGCACAGGTTTCATAATTAGCAGTGTTGGGTTTGCACGGGAGCAGCTCTCACAAATGCTTAGCCCAGAGCTCTGAGCAGAGAGGTTTACTCTGCTGTGTCTCACAAAGGTGCTCTCTGCCTAATGCCCTCTGCCTCTGCAGCAAAGGCATCACCTGTGAGGGACTTTTGAGGGTGTCAGGGAGTGATAGGACTGGGGGGAATGGAACAAAACTAGAAATGGGGAGATTCAGATTGGATGTTAAGAAGAAGTTGTTCCCCAGGAGGGTGGTGAGAGCCTGGCACAGGCTGCCCAGGGAGGTGGTGGAAGCCTCATCCCTGGAGGTGTTTGCAGCCAGGCTGGATGTGGCTGTGAGCAACCTGCTGTAGTGTGAGGTGTCCCTGCCCAGGGCAGGGGGGTTGGAGCTGGCTGAGCCTTGAGGTCCCTTCCATCCCTGACAATTCTCTGATTCTATGATCTTAAACAACAACAACAAAAAAAAAGAGAGAGGTCCCGTGGGGAATGTGAGCTCTCAATCATTCTGATGTGTGCACCTCAGCACCTGTCACCCATCCCCTTCCACCTGTGCACAGCAGGTTTTGCTTTTCATTAGAAATAAAAATAACCCTTGTCAGAGGGAGGGTTTTTTTTTCCCTTCCCCCTCCCCCCTCCCGTGGTTGAAGGCCGAGACGGCAGAGGAGCGTCGGCTGCGCCAGGGCCCCCTGGCAAGGCTGGAAGCTGGAGAATTTCTCTGGAGTTTTTCTAGGTTTAGCGAGGTGGAAAATAGAGGAGGAGAGCACAAAAGCAAAGGGCCGTCACTCAGGGGGACTTGAGCCCGAATTAATCCTGCCAAAACGTGGCAGGGAGGGAAGGGCTGGCAAAGAAGGGAGAAATAAAGTCAAAGGTAACAGGGAGAAAGTTTGGGCCCCACAGTTCAGGACAGATGTTGAGTGGCTGGAAGGTGCCCAGAGAAGGGCAGCAAAGCTGGGGAGGGGTCTGGAGCACAGCCCTGTGAGGAGAGGCTGAGGGAGCTGGGGTTGCTTAGCCTGGAGAAGAGGAGGCTCAGGGGAGACCTTCTTGCTCTCTCCAACTCCCTGAAGGCAGGTTGTAGCCAGGTGGGGGTTGGTCTCTTCTCCCAGTCAAGCAGCACCAGAACAAGAGGACACAGTCTCGAGCTGTGCAGGGGGAAGGTTCAGGCTGGATGTGAGGAGAAATTCTTCCCAGCAAGAGAGATTGGCCCTTGGAATGTGCTGCCCAGGGAGGTGGTGGAGTCACCATCACTGGAGGTGTTTAGGAAGAGACTGGATGGGGTTCTTGGTGCCATGGTTTAGTTGATTAGATGGTGCTGGGTGAGAGGTTGGACTTGATGGTGTTGAAGGTCTTTTCCAACATGGTCTATTCTATTCTATTCTATTCTATTCTATTCTATTCTATTCTATTCTATTCTATTCTATTCTATTCTGTTCTGTTCTGTTCTGTTCTATTCTATTCTGTTCTGTTCTGTTCTATTCTATTCTATTCTATTCTATTCTATTCTATTCTATTCTATTCTTGTCAGAAGGTGGTTTTCCACAGAATCCCCAAATCCAAGCATGGTAGGGTTGGAAGGCATCTCTTGAGATCATCCACTCCAACCCCCATGCTCTGGGTTTGAAATCTCTGCAGAGAAGGAGGCTCCACAACCTCTCTGGGCAGCCTGCTCCAGGGCTCCAGCACCCTCACAGGATGGAAGTTTCTCCTCATGGTCAGATGTCCAACTGGACAGGTGGGAGAAGTCCTGCCCCCTGGGAGCTGTGGCAGAATCTGCCCTGCAGCAGGCTGCCCAGAGAGGTTGTGGAGTCTCCTTCTCTGCAGAGCTTCCAACCCCCCCTGGCTGTTGTGCTGCTGGGCAAGCTGCTGTGGGTGCCCTGCTTTAGCAGAGGGGTTGGACTTGGTGATCTCCAGAGGTCCCTTCCAACCATGCTGGGAGCCTGGGATTCTGTTCCCTACCCTTTGCCTAGGAATTTCTGGTTCCCTTCCCCCTTTCACCAACCCTCTGCTTTCCAAAGATGCTTTTATTTTATTTATCTCCCCTCTGAGCTGCTTCCCAGCACCTTCACCTGGTTGCTATAGCACCCTCCATGCCAGAAATACCCTCCTTGCCCGCGAATCTGCTTGATTTCAGCCCAAAAGAGGCTGGGCAGCTGCAGGCAGGGCGACCTGGGGACACCCAGCCACTGACCTTGAGGTGCAGCTTTGTAGCTGTGATGCCATCACCCCTCTCTCCCTGGCCCCCAGCTGCATGGGTTCTCGCTGGAAGCAAACAAAGCCCCTGCTTGTGGCATGAGAAGCAACTCTGGGGTTAACCAAGGTGTTATTTTAAGCTTGATCTATTTTAAGCTGGTGCCTGTCCGGGGGGAAATGAAGCGGAGTGAGCATGTTTACACGTGGAGCTATGGAGATCTGTGGCATTAAGCCTTGTCACGCAGAAACCCCCTTGGTTTCCAGCTGCTTCTCCTCTCTCCTGTGGCTTTTAACCCTGATACCCCATGCCCAGTGCTTTACTGGAGCAGGAAACAGTGCCCAGAGCATTCCCTGCTATGCTAACACGAGCAGCCTGGGACCATTGTGAGAGGCATTGCTGGTGCAGAGCAAGGGAGGGCTCAGCCCTCAGCTGCAGCTCTCTCTCTGCCTCTTTTCTGAGGGTGTAAATGACCTCGTGGGTGCCAGGGGACAGTGAAGTCCTGGCTGGGGTCAGGAGGGATGCAAGCACAAAAGAGAGTGGTTATCATTAGTTAATACCAGGGAAGAGGCTACTGCAGCAAAACCCAATACCAAAACCCTTTCCAGATCTAATTTCCTTCTTTCCTAGCTCAATATTCCCCTGGAAGAATGACATTTACTTTGTGAGGTCACTCTCCAGCCCCCACCCCCTGCACTCCAGCAGTTCTGTGGCTGTTCCATTCCTCCCTCTAGCTGATCCCCAGGACTTACAGCAGGACCCTGAGGGGTGGGTGGGAGATGCAGGGTGCAAGGGGCAGCACCAACATCTCCCCTTTGCCACGGTGCTCCTGGTGAGATGAGGAGGTAGAAGAGTGCAGGGGCACATCTGGCAAACGTGGGTTCCTCAGCCCTAACACATCTGGACAGATGAGCATGGCTCTGACAGAGCCCAGCAGGCAGGGAAGAAGCAGAGGCTCTGCAGCATTAACCCTGCAGGTCCTGCCAAGCAAAGCTCAGCTGGGAGAAAAGCAGCAAACCCCACAGCGTGAGGGAAGGAGGGCTCTGCTCCAGCTCCCTGGTCTCAGTCCAGCTGGATGACCCTAGAGAAGAAACTCCCAGGCTTGCACAGGCTGCCCAAGGGAGGTGGTCGAATCTCCATCCCTAGAGGGGGCCTGTGGTGCTCAGGGCCATGGTTTAGCCCCAGCCTTGGTGGAGTTAGAGAATGGTTGGGCTGGATGACCTTAAAGGGCTTTTCCTTGAGTCTGTGAGCTGGGATCTGCACCCATCTCCCTGAGCACCCTATGCAGCTGGCAGGATTAGAGCAGCACCCTCGCTCAGCACAGCCCAGGTACCAAGGACAAATGGCCAGCAGACCTGCAGAGGTGCTCCAAGGGTGTCTGTCATCTCCACAGGAACCTCAGCCAAGCCATTTGGCAAGGAGTCAGGTGGCAACCTGAAGCTGGAAAGGGGCTTAAAACTCCAAAGATTTACAGCAACCCACCCTCTGCAGCCCTTTTATGTGATTAGAACAAGGACCACAGGCTGTGCTCAGGGTGAAGTGGGACTGCTTGTACCCAGCGTGCAGCCAAGAGGCACCTGAGCTCCTTTTGGGAGACAGAAACAGACAGAGGAAATCTCTAGAGGAGGTACCTGTGGGCTCATCTGTGCCAGTGGTGTGCCACACATATGTGCCATGTATGCTCCCCAGCTCCCTGGGCAGCCTGTTCCAGGGGCTGGGAACCCTTTCGATGAAGAAGTTTCCTCTAAGATCCAACCTAAACCTGCCCTGGTGCAACCTGAGGCTGTTTTCTCTCGTCCTGTCACTTGTTGCTAGGGAGAAGAGACCACCCCGTGGGACTGGTGCCCAAATGGATGCCATGAGAGCAGGCAGCACATCCCAGGGTGGGGAGGGAGGTGCTGAGCCGGTGGCTGTGGCGTGTGGCTGCATGGCATCGCGTGTGCAAGCCTGTGTCATGCCCAGGGTGCCCAAGGGTCAGGGCTGACGTGTCCCAGGCAGCCTGGGGAGATGCTTCCTCCAGGGTTATGTGCAGGTCACCTCTCAGTGCTTGCAGAGAACACAGGCACTCGGTGGGTTGGGTTTTTTTTCCCTCTGCCTGGTGACCAGGCTGAACTTCCCAAGCTGTTTGAGTGCTTGCAAGTGAGAACTTCAGCTCATTAATTAAGCCCAGAAAATTAGAAAGTGGCCTAAATATAGCTGCCCAATGAGGCTGTGAAATGAAAGGGGAACAGCCTTCCAAACCGCCCACCCACTCGTGCTGGCACACAAATAAAAGCCAGAAATTCCCCTTGGAGCTCCACTTCCCCCAAGCATGAGGGAAGCTCTGGGGAGGCATTCAATCAGAAGACCTCTTTGCAAAGAGCTCGGTCCAGGCTCCCATCCTGCAGGTGACTGGGATGCAGGAGCTTCCTCCAGGAAGGGGACATCTTTGCTTTGCTGTGTGGTGTGAACATGAGGTGCCTGTTGCCAGGCATTCTGCTAGCAGCAGTTGGGTCTCTAGGGGCTTCTCTGCCTGACATGGAGCCAAATCTCCTGCAGTTCCCTGCCAGCCTCTGGTTTGGGATGAGAGGAAAGGGAAAAGGAGAAAAAGGAGGAAGGAAGGAAGAACTGTCTTCTCTTCCTCAAGGGCAGGCAGAGTGTTAAGCCCTCACTTGCTGAGCACAGAGCTCACTGGAGCCCCACACAGCACATCACCTTCAGTCTCCTGGTTTATAGTCCAGATAATTTCATCCAGCCTAAACAAAAGCTTCTCCCCCTGCCTTGAGCATGGCAGTTCCCCAGTACACTCATGCACTCCACTAGGGCATGGATCTGGGGGACAGATGCAGGTTTTTTACCTCCAGGCTCATGCTGGAGGGGTTGTTTCCCCATCAGGCCCTGGAGGACACACAGTGATGTATTCTGGACTACAGAATTGCCACTCTTGGCATTTCCTTCTGATGGACTTCCCCATAAAGAGGCACTGGCTTCATCAGGGAGCTTTTCTGGTCCAGGGGCACTGGAGATGGTGATGGTAAATATCGCTTGCAGGTGCCCATGGGCAGCCTCAGCCAGCTGCCACCTCTTGGGAGGTGACAATACTCTGGCCTCAGCGCCAGAGCTTTGCTTCCTGATGCTTCTTGTCCCAACTCCTGAGCTCACTCCTGTCCCCACCACAGTGATCTTAGCCTGCAGACACTTTCTGGTGTGAACGAGAAGGGCTGTGGCCCCGGGAGGACGTCACCACCCCGTTGCCATTTGCCCGTGGTGGGGCTGCCCCCGGGGCTGCTGCTGGCTCAGGGAGGGCAGCACCCAAAGCCGGGTGCCAGCTGGCAGAGCTATGAGCAGAGAGCTGCAGTGGCAGGACCCCTCCCGTCCCACAGCAAGCCCCAGGGTTTGCTCTCTGCGGGCGGCAATGCTGCCGATCCAGCAGCCACCCGGAGATGGCAAAGCCAGCAAGGCTGCCAGGATGGAAGGGCTGCAGGCAGGCACCCGGCGTGACGGCATCTCCCTCCTCCGGGCATCCAGGCTGCCATGGTAATGAGGGCTGTATAAATACCAGGCATCGATCGGCCATAATTCCCAGGCTGAGGAAAGCAGGGCGGAGGGTTAATGACAGCCCTCGGGGCCAGATCCTCTGCTGCACCAGCTAGGAGAGCAGGGAGGGATTCCCTCTCCTTCCTGTGCTCCTCTCCGCAGCTTGGTGCCTTGCCGCACCGCGATGCGATGCTGGACCCACTGGAGTTTGCGAGTTCCGTTTGTCTCCTCCCTTTCCCCCCTTTTAGCTTCCCGAGCCCGTGAGGACAAACCCAAAAGCAGGGACGTGCTGAGTGATGCCCATAAATACGGTCCCTTTGGCACAGGGGGAGGGTCCAAGCGCCGGGGCTGGGCTGAGTCACCTTCCAGGTGACAGCAATGCTTGAGTGTCTCAATTAGCACCAGCTCCTGGAGAAGGTGAAGTGACTAATGACGAATCTCAGCGAGCTATTCCAGCCAGTTTTGTTCTCATTTCATTCAGACAAAAAGCCTCTGCTGCCTGCTCCGGCCCGAGGGGAGCAGCGGTAGCAGCACTAGCGGTGATGTGGGTGGCTCCTGTTCATGCTCTGCTGCCCAAAAGGGGGTTCTTTTTTTTGTTGGCAGCTCTGTGGGGTGACCCTCAGTGCAGAGGAGGTGGGATAGGGTCGGCCTGCAGCGAGTGGGACCTTGGGGTGCAGCTGGAAGAGGGGTGCAGGGCTGATCAGAGCTCAGAGTCCTTCTGTGGTAGGCTGGAGGAGGTGTGTGTGGCAGGGGAGAAACCCAGGGGAAGTGAGCCTGGTTTAATAGGTGGGGGTGGAAGGAGGAGAGTGTAACTGGTGGGTGGAAACCTAGCCCAGAGGCAGGAGCAGACACCCCAAGGCACAGCCTGCAACACTCTGCATCCACACCAAGCAATGTGCAATTGTTTTGCACTCAGGAAAGTCTTGGGCCTGGGTAATAGTACCCAGGGTGATGCATGGCAGTGGCTGTGGCCATGATGTGCTCCCTACTCACGGACCCACTGGCACCCACTCACCTTCTCCACTGCAAAAGGGAACGTTTCTGTGCAGCAAGGAGAGGGAACTCCTGCCCTTGCTTCTCCCTTCCTTCACTGTCGCTCTGGCAGGGTCCAGGTAGTGTCTGGGAATTGCCCCGGGAGGGCACCTGCTGTGGTGAGTCCTCACACCAGCTCTGGCTCGTGGTGGGGAAAGCCAAACCCCAGCATGGGGGGGAGTTTGGACCTTACATACAGAGTGGGTTACATTCATGGTGAGGCTGTTTGCAGCATCCCACACAGCTTTTCCTTATTTAGCCCATTCCATATTTATCCCACAGGCTCCTCTCCCCACACCAAGCCCCATCTCCACGTAGGCACTGTGGAGCAGGGGGCGAAGCTCATCCCCACCGAGCAGCTGAGCTGGAAATGTCCCTCCTGGGATGGAAAAGGAGAGGGAAATGAGCTGATGGTTTAATTCCCCACCAGATTGCTTCCTGCCTGTAACAAGTTGCTTTCAGCACAAAGATGCTGCTGCCTTGATCCAAAGCACCTGCATCTGCACCGAGCCGGGCTGGAGCACAAAGAGCTGCTTTTAGGCTTGGAAGCTAAAAAGGATTCATCAAGATTTTATGGCTTTTGCTCTGCAGTGATGAAACAGTGACCACAAGCCAAATCCCTCTGTCCTCTACCTTCCTGCAACACCAATGACTTTGGTGCAATGGAGAGCAACAAAGCAACGACACCCCCAGCCTGCCATTTTTCACCACAAAGACAGAATCCAGCCCGGAACGTTCTTGAGACAGCCAAGCCCCAATGACACAGCTGAAAAACATCAGCGGAGCAAAGAGCAGCACAAAACTTCCCTGGGCTTCCATATGGCAGAGCTCCATCTTGGACTGCCTGCTTATGATATTTCATCCAGCTCGAGCTGCTTCTCTGTGTTATCTGACGCGGGGAAAATGTTGATGGTGGGGAAGACTCTTTGGCTCCTGGCTGCTGCCCGCCTGTGCCGCATTTGAATTCTCCCCCACGGCTGCGCCGCTCTCAAAATGTTTTGTGAAGTTAATTTGTATCCGCAGCCACTTGTGAATTTTTCACATTATTTGATCTGTAACTGAACTAACACAAAGAGTAACTATTGTTCTGCAGCAGGCAGGCGCTGCCAAAGCCTGCGTTTTCGCTTTGACACACGCTTGTCTTCTAACCCCGAAGACGAGGGTCCCCCAGACGCCGGCAAAGCCGCTGCAAACCAATCTGGGGATGGCGCTACGGGGGTGTCCCCACGCTGCTCCAGCCCAAGCTGCTACCCTGCAGTCTCCAGGCACCATCACACCCCCCAAAAAAATCCTCACTGGGAGGCATTTGCCTTCAGCGCTGATTAGCCCAGATGGCAAATTGTGCCTCAGACGTGCTCCTGCAGCCCAGGGAGCTTCGTCGTGTCTTGTGGACACACAGCTTTTGGGGAGCCTGTGAGCAGGGGCAGCTTTGCTCCAGCCTTGGCAGGGATATGAGCCTTGTAGCACATCCCCCAGCTCTGTTTGCTTACCTCAGGAGGGAGGTTTCATTTTTTTCCTTATCAACCTTGGCAGCATCATTGCATTTGGGCAGTGTGGGGGCCGAGGTTGGGGCCAGCCCCATGCAGGTTACCTTCACAGCAGTTCCCACCCATCACTGTGATTATAGAGGGATTTATTCTCTAGAAAACAACATGTAAGGACCTGGGGGCAAGGAGAGAGCACAAAGCTGGAGCAAAACCCCCTGAAGGCAGCGCTGAGCTTGGGTTTACTCCCTCCCATTGCTCCATCAGCTTCACTGTCCCAGCACTGCTGCTGTGCAGAAGCAGGGTTCTGGTGGGACAACAGCGATAGAGAACCACTCTGTTAATTACCTCAGATGAGTTTCTGACTGAGGAAGAGCCTGGGATGATTTTTTGGGGGGTGATGTCTCAGCCACCAAGGAGACTTTCCCCAGCAGGGAATAAGGAAGGCTCTGGGAAGGGCTGGGTCACTCCCTGCAGCTGACCTGCCAGAATCCCCCAGTGAAAACACCCACCTGCTCTGGCTGGAAGAAAGTGGAAATGAAACAGAGAATGTGATGAGACTGCAGACTTGGTAAGCCCAGGCATGTCCACCCGAGGCCACAGGCACAGATTCAGCATCTCCAGAAGTGAGAGGAGGCACTGCCCCATGGCTTGGGGTCATGGCACCGGCTCCGCTCCCTGGGGATGGGGTCGATGGATTGGCACCTGCCCTTCCAAGCGGGAAGGAGCTGGCATCGATCGAGTGCCAGGCTTGTTCTTCAACTTGTTGTTTTACCAGCTTTAATTTAAGAACTGAATTCAAATGCTGTCAGGGGGGAGATCAATAGCTTTTTTCACAACCCACCAGTGACGGTGTCTGGGCACGGCAGCTCCAGCTGCTGGAGCTGACTCACTTTCCACCCAGCTTTTAGCTGAATTAAAACCCAGTGGAAACAAAAATAGGTTGGGAAAGAAGTGAGGAGCCAAGTCAGCTCCAGCACAAACCACAAGTGTCAAGGTCAAGCCCAAATCTTTGAATTTCTGAGGAGATGGGATGCCTTTGGATGAGGGTGTTGGGTTTACAGGCTAAAGGATGTTCTTTCCTTCAGGAAGTTATAATCCCAGCATGTTGGGGGTTGGAAGGGACCTCTGGAGATCATCCAGTCCAACACCCCCTGCTAGAGCAGAGGCACCCACAGCAGCTTGCCCAGGAGCACCATGGCAGATTCCACAAGGTGACTCCACAACCTCTCTGGGCAGCCTGCTCCAGGGTTCCAGCACCCTCACACCAAAGAATTTTTTCCTCCTGCTCAGATGGGATCTCCTGGCTTCCAGTTTGTGCCCACTGCCCCTTGACCTGTCCCTGGGCATCACTGGCAAGAGTCTGGCCCCAGTCTCTTGCTCCCACACAGACCCCTTAGCTCCTGCTGAGCATTGCTCAGATCCCCTCTGGGATTGCTCTTCTCCAGGCTCTCAGCCCCAGGGCTCTCAGCCTTTGCTCCTCACAGAGTTGCTCCCAGACCCCTCAGCACCTCTGTAGCCTCCTCTGGACTCTCTGCAGCACTTTCCTGTCTCTTTGAAGTGGGGATCCCAGAACTGTGTCCTCAGCAGGGTAGGGCAGGGCAGAGCAGAGAGGAAGGAGAATCTCCCTCAACCTGCTGGCCACACTCTTCCCTATGAACCCCAGGATCTCCCTGGCCCTCTTGGCCACAAGAGCAGACCGTGGAGGACCCACAAACCGTGTCTGCACGAGCTGGACCACATCCTCCTGGCACAACACGATGACAAAGGTGGCATTAAGATGTGACTGCTCCACATCCCAGGATGCTTCACTACAGCAGCCACCATTGGGCTCCAGAGGAGCCCTCACACACTTCAGCAGATGAAGCAATAGGGCAGAAAACAACGAAGCAAGCAGGATTTGGGGGCACATCTCCCCAGGCTCCACGTGCACCTGAAAACTCAGGCATTAGTCATGCGGCCACCCAGCAGTTGCAGATCCCTGCAGTCATTCACAGCTTTATGGCAAGTCATGAGATATTTGGTATTTTCCTTCCAGCAAACAAAAGCAGATGATTAAGGAAGAGGCACAGCTCGCTCGCTTTCGGGAGGAAGACAGCTTGCAAAATGCAACTCTCAGAGCTTCAATAAAACTCCAGAAAGCAAATAAACAGCCTGGCTGCGAGGAGAATGCTCCCAGAATGCTGAGGGTTTAGCCAAATTTGGGACTGGGGAGGTGGGGAGGATGGGGATTACCTCCTGCAAAACTGGCACCAGTGAAAATGTCATGGAAGTGTGGATGTTGAAACGTGTGTCGCAGCCCCAGCCTGGCTTTTCGGGCTGGATATAGAAGCAGAGAATCATGGAATCATGGAGTCATGGAATTACAGGATCATGGAAACACGAAATGATGGGATCATGGCATTCTGGAATCATAGAAACGTGGGATTGTGGGATTGTAGAATCATAAAAACATAGAATCAAAGCATCATGGAGTCACAGAATCCCAGGAACATGGAACTGTGGAATTATGGAATCATACAAACATAGAATCAAAGCATCATGGAGTCAGAGAATCCCAGGAACATGGAACTGTGGAATTATGGAATCATACAAACGTAGAATCAAAGCATCATGGAGTCACAGAATCCCAGGAACAGAAAATCATGGAATCACAGAAACATTGAATCAGGGAATATTTTGTGTTGGAAGGGACCTTTCAAGCTCATCCAGTCCAACCCCTCTTGCACTCAGCAGGGACATCCCCAACTAGAGCAGTTGCTCACAGCCCCAACCAACCTGACCTGGAATGGTTCCAGGGACGGGGCAGCTCCTGCCTTTCTGGGCAACCTGGGACAGGGTCTCACTACTCTCACTGTACAAAATTTCTCTCTTCTATCTCATCTTTTAGTTTCAAACCACCACCTCTTCTGCTGTCACAACAGACCCCAAAACTATAACAAACAATTCACAGCTTCAGAGTCTGCACTGGGTTGGAAGGGACCCTCAAAGGTCATCTTATCCAACCCCCCCTGCAGGCAGCAGGGACACCTCCAACTAGAATCAGGCTGCCACATCGAGTCTGATATTGAGTGTCTCCAGGGATGGGGCTTCAAGCACATCTCTGGGTAGCCTGTTCCAGTATCTTACTACTCTCATTGTAAAGAACTTCCTCCTGATCTCTCTCTCTCTCTCCATACATTACATTTTTATATATAATACATTCATATATAATTTATATATCATGCATACAGCTACAATTTATAGGTGATACTCACTCATAGAATTTGTAGATAATACATAGAGATATAATTGATATGGAACACCACCACCACCCTTCCATAATTTGTATTTAATCTATACATACACCCCAGAAACTTCCAAAAGTCCGTCAGAAAACCTCTTTCCAACTTTTGGAGAGCCAAAAGAAGAAAGCAGTTTGAATCTCACCCTTATTACTTCCATGTCCAAGGCCATTCTGGCTTAAGGCAATGCGTTCATACAAAACCCTTCGCTCTCCAGCCAACCAACACTCCCCCCTCCAAAAAAACCCAAACCAAGGCCCACCAAAAAGCAACAAAACAAATCAAAGAAAATAAAAAACCACACACAAAAAAAACCCCAACCAAACCCAAACCAAACAAAAAAAGAACCAAACCAAAGCAAACCAAACCAAAAAAACTCAACCAAACCAAACCAAACCAAACCAAACCAAACTAAACAAAAAAAACTCAACCAAACCAAACCAAACAAAAAAACCTCAACCAAACCAAAGCAAACCAAACCAAACTAAACAAAAAAACCTCAACCAAGCCAAACCAAACTAAACAAAAAAAACTCAACCAAACCAAACCAAACCAAACCAAACTAAACAAAAAAAACTCAACCAAACCAAACTAAACAAAAAAAACTCAACCAAACCAAACCAAACCAAACCAAACAAAAAAAACCCAAACAAACCAAACCAAACAAAAAAAACTCAACCAAACCAAACTAAACAAAAAAAACTCAACCAAACCAAACTAAACAAAAAAAACTCAACCAAACCAAACCAAACAAAAAAAACTCAACCAAACCAAACTAAACAAAAAAACCTCAACAAATCCAAACCAAACTAAACAAAAAAAACTCAACCAAACCAAACAAAAAAAACTCAACCAAACCAAACTAAAAAAAAAAAACTCAACAAATCCAAACCAAACTAAACAAAAAAACTCAACAAATCCAAACCAAACAAAAAAAAACTCAACCAAGCCAAACCAAACTAAACAAAAAAAACTCAACCAAACCAAACCAAACCAAACAAAAAAAACCCAAACCAAACCAAACTAAACAAAAAAACCCCAAACAAACCAAACTAAACAAAAAAAACCCAACCAAACCAAACCAAACCAAACAAAAGAAACCCCAACCAAACCAAACCAAAGCAAACCAAACTAAAAAAACTCAACCAAACCAAACGAAACTAAACAAAAAAACCCCAAACAAACCAAACCAAACCAAACTAAACAAAAAAAAAACAAACAAACCAAACAAAAAAAAACCCCAACCCAACCCAACCCAACCAAACCAAACCAAACCAAACCAAACCAAAGCCTTTCCAAGAACTATTTGCAGCTGGCAAAAAAACCCCAAACCCAATCTCCTGTCAGAAGTTTCCTGGCCACCACTCCATTTCATGCCAACGCTTCACAGGCTTTGAAGGTCTATAAACGACTGAGCAGCAGCAAATTTGGCCACTGAGACTTCAAGCAGTGGTAACAAGCAGCCTCTCCAGGCACAGGATTGAACTCTTCCTTCCCCCCCCCCATTTTACACCTCCCTTCACAACTATCTCTCAGCTATAAAATATACATGGCCACATCGATTGCTTTCACCAGCAAATCTCTTTTTCCCTTCCAAAATGATATCCACAGCCCTAAAGTGTCCTAATTAAAACTATGTCAGCGAGTTGAATTGCAAATAAATCAATCCCTTTCCCCAACCCCCCAAACACCAACCCCCCCCCCAAAAAAAAATTCATAAGGAAATCCAGGCAGGCAGTAGTGGAATGGGATGGTTAATAATTGATATTTACATCTCACCCGTGTCTGATCAAAGGATTTGATTGCATGACAAATGAGGAAATTACTGTAAAGGATTCGACATCCATTAAGAACACAGATGGAGCAGATAGGACGTGGGAGCCACAGGGATGGAGTGTTTGCCACCAGGATCTGCAGCCATTCCAGAAGGAGCTGGGCTGGTGGGGAAAGCAGGGATTGTCTGGGCAAGGGAGGAGATCAGTGATTTACCCCAGCTTTATAGGAGATGGGAAAGTGGTGTCTGGGGCAGAGAGTCGGAACGAGTCCAGCGGAGGCCACAAAGGTGATGCAAGGATTGGAGGAACTCTGCCATGAGGACAGGCTGAGGGAGCTGGGAGTGTGCAGCCTGGAGAAGACTCCAGGAGGACCTCAGAGCTGCCTTCCAGTACCTGAAGGGATCCTACAGGAAGGCTGCAGAGGGACTTTTCCTGAGGGTGTCTGGAGACAGGACAAGGGAGAATGGTTTGAAGCTGAGGGAGAGCAGGGTTAGACTGGAGCTGAGGAAGAAGCTCTTCAGTATGAGGGTGGTGAGACTGTGGAACAGGTTTCCCAAGGAGGTTGTGAATTCCTCCTCTCTGGGGATATTCAAGGCCAGGTTGGCCAAGGCTTGAGCAGCAGAGTCTAGTTGAGAGGTGTCCCTGCCCATGGCAGGGGGGTTGGAGTATATGATCTCTGAGGTCACTTCCAACCTGAACCAGTCTATGACTGTGGGTCCTTTATGGACTCCCATGGATTCTTTTGGGGTATTTTGGGTTCCTGTAGACCCCTGTGGGTCTCTGGGTGCACAAGAGCTCCCATGAACCTCTCTGGAGTGGTCCCCTGTAGGCTGCTAGAGGATCCTGTGCATCTGTGTTGGCTTCCATGAACTGCTGCAGGTTTCTATGAGCTTCTACAGACCACTGTACACCCTACTGGCTCCCATGGGCTACTATGAATCATGCAGGGGCCAGTGGGTTGCTATGGACCTGTACAGACCTCTATGCACTCCTGTGGACTCTTATGGACCTGTACACATCTGTATTGGCTCCTGAGGACTCCTACAGCTCTGTATGAACGTCTATAGACCCCTACAGGTCTTGATGGGTTCCTATGGGCTCTTATGAAGCTCTATGAGTCTCCATGAGCTCCCATCATTGGAAATGGCTCTTTCTTACAGAAGGAAATTAATTTAAGGACAAATGTGGAGGTTCCTCGTGCTGCTCCATGCCCTCAGGGGTCATGCAGCACGTGACAACGCCACTGTGACAACACTGCAGAGACCTGATGGTGTTTTCCTGGTGCACTTAGGAAACTAGAGCAGGTTTAACGCCCACAATTGCTTCCCAAGGCCGTAGCAACAGCAGCCTCTTGGCTCAGCAACAAGTGGTTCTCAGCACACAGAATAATAGGCAAAATCCCTCATGGATGCTCATACCTCAAGGCTGCTGGGCAGAACAGCTCCTCTCGGCCCCTGGCAGAGAAATAATAACAACTTTCTGCTGGATTTCCCCAGAACAGTTAAACCCAGCGCTGGGCTGACATTTGGTCAGTATTAGGAGGCACACGAGGGGATCAAGGAAAGTTCACAGAGCAGCAGATGGGGGAACAGGGTGCTTGTCCTCACCAGCGAGAGCACGGGCGCGCTTGGGAGGCTTGGAAAAGGAAAGTGATAAAAAAAGAATCTTCCTCTAATTCTGTTGGGGTTTTTTATTCCTTTGTTTCTCTTTTCCCCCGCTTTTGTGTTTGCCTGTTTGAGAGGTCTTAAATCCTTTCTCCCACGTCGTTCATCCAGTTGTCACGTAATCCCAGAACCCCAGCGTGGTCAGGGTTGGAAGGGACCTCTGGAGATCATCCAGTCCAACCTCCCTGCTAGAGCAGGGCACCCACAGTGCCCCACACAGCCAGGTGGGGTTGGAAGCTCTGCAGAGGAGACTCCACAACCTCTCTGGGCAGCCTGCTGCAGGGCTCCAGCACCCTCACAGGATGAAATTTTCTACTCCTGTTCAGATGGAGCCTCCTGGCTTCCAGTTTGTGCCCCCCCTTCTTGTCCTAGGCACCACTGAGACGAGCTTCTCATCAGCCAGCTCACCCAAGGCTGTTTCTTTAGAGCCACTCTCGAGCGACTCAGCACCCAGCTTGGATTTGTGCCTGGGATTGCACCAGCCCATCTGCTGGACCTTGCACTATGACTTGTTGAGCCCCACGCACTTGGCACTCACTTCGCAACTGGTTCAGAACCTTCTGGATGCCATCCCTGCCCTCGAGTCCAGCACCACACAGCTTGGTGGACACTGTGTTATCCAGGGCTACCGAAACGTACCTGGGACCATCCAAACCCACCCGCGGCCCGGCCCGGCCCGCCCCGCCCCGCCCCGCCGCGCCCTTCGCGCCTCCGCGCCCACGTGCCCGCAACGCGAGCGCGCCACTGCGCGAGCACGCGAGGGGCCTTTAAGGCGCGGCCCCGCCCCTCGCCTCCGCGCTGACGTCAGCGCCCCCCGCGCGCCCCCCGCCTCCTCCTCCTCTCCCCTCCAGGAGAGAAAGGAGGGGAAGGGCGGAGGGGGGGGGGGAGCCCGCCCCGCGGTGACGTCAGGCGGCGGCGGCTCGGGGAATGACATCACCTGTGCGAGTGGCCGGCGGCGGGCGGGCGGGAGCTCGCGCCGCAGTGTCCCCGCGCCGCGGCCTCAGCGCAGCCGCCGGGCGGAGGCGGAGGGAGAGGAGGGAGGAGGCGGAGGAGGAGGGCGGCGAGGAGGAGGCGGCGGCGGTGGAGGAGGAGGGCGGCCGCGGCCCTTCCGCGCCCCTCCGCCCGGCCAGCATGGGAGCGGGCGGCCGTGCCGGCAGGTACGGCCGGGGAGTGGGAAGGGAGGGGGGATGCGCGTTATAGTGAGGGGCGGTCGGTGGGTGGGGGCGCCGCGGCGGGGCTGCTTTGTCCGCCCGTGGGGTTGTACTGAGCCCGCGTTGTAGCGGGGGGGCGCAGGTGGGTCGCGGCTGAGGAGAGAGCGAGGGGCGGCGGGTGGGTTGCGCTGGAAGAGACGCGGTGTAGCGAGGTGGGGTGGGGGAGAGCAGCGCCGGTGGGCTGCGGGGAGAGGCGGCGTTGTCAGCGGGGGGGGCGTCGCGGTCTGAGGAGGGGTCGCGTTGTAGCGGGGTGTCGCCGTGTAGCGAGGGGTGCGAGAGGGTGTAGCGGTGCTGGGGGGGGGCGAGCGGTGCGGGTGGCTGGCATTTGGGGAAGGGGGTCGAGGGGGGGTGTTATAGCGAGGGGAGCGCTGGGGAGGGTGTGGGCAGGCTGCGCTGGGGTCTCGCTGTAGTGAGGGGTGCGGCCGGCGTTGGTGGGGGGCGAGCCGCGTTGTAGTGAGGGGGTGCGGGTGGGTGGCACTGGAACGAAGGGGGGGGTATAGTGAGGGGGGGGGGCGTAGGGGAGGAGTACGAGGGGCTGCACCGAGGGGAAGGGGCCGCGCTGTAGTGGGGGTGCAGAGAGGGGGCGCGCTGGACCCACCGGCACTTGCAGCGGGAGGATGCGAGGGAGAGCGGGGCTGGGGGCATCGGTACCGGCGGGATGGACACCGGGAAGCGTTGGAGCCCCAGGGAGAACGTCTTGGGGCGCTTCCATCCCACGCCCCGGTGCCGGTCCCCGCGGTGAGCCCTGCTCCGCGCCGGTGTCCGCGATCTGCTCGGGTACCCGCGATGTGCTCCGGTGTCCGCGATCTGCTCGGGTACCCGCGATGTGCTCCGGTGTCCGCGATCTGCTCGGGTACCCGGGATGTGCTCCGGTGTCCGCGACCTGCTCGGCTACCCGGGATGTGCTCCGGTGTCCGCGATCTGCTCGGGTACCCGGGATGTGCTCCGGTGTCCGCGATCTGCTCGGGTACCCGGGATGTGCTCCGGTGTCCGCGATCTGCTCGGGTACCCGGGATGTGCTCCGGTGTCCGCGATCTGCTCGGGTACCCGGGATGTGCTCCGGTGTCCGCGATCTGCTCGGGTACCCGCGATGTGCTCCGGTGTCCGCGATCTGCTCGGGTACCCGCGATGCGCTTTGCTGTCTGCGGTGTCCTCCAGTGCTCCGGTACCCGCGATGTGCTCCGTGGCACGGTACCGGCGGGTACTCTGCTGCTCCACTGCCCAGAATGCTCTCCGTGTTCCATCTCATGTCCCGGTGCCGGGAATGTGCTTTGTGCTCCATCCCATGCCCCGGTGCCGAGGTTGCGTCCGGTACCCGCTCGGTGCCGAGGCTCTGCTCCGTCCCGTACGCCGGTACCGGTTCATCCCCTCCGCCCTCCCAGCCTTTAGGACACGGCAGCCTCGTGTCCCTTTGCTGACACCGCTTCTCCTGCCCTGTCCCTCTGTGTCTCCCACCCCAATCACCTCTTCCCGACCGCTGTCGTACCAGGTGAATGGGTGCTCGGACCCATGGGTGTTCTGGTGTCATCCCCATTAAGGGCTGAGCATCACCGTGAGACCACCCGTGGGGCCCATGTGCCCCCTTAGTGGCATCGGTGGCTTCTTCATCTGCCGGTATCCGCGTGTGCTGGGGTTGCTCTGGTGGCGGAGCCGGTGTCACTCCCGGAGCAGCATTGCCGGGATTTGCAGAGCTTTCCCCGCGGCGCTGGCAGGGTGATGCTGCAGCCTGGAGGTACGGCTGTGTCCCCTCGGGGTGCTGCCCTCACCCCACCCCAGCGCCAGTGGCCCCCAAGGTGCCTTGTCCTCTCTGCCAGCTCTGGAGCCCATCGACAAGTGGGGTTTGCTCCGCTCCCCGCAGCGCTGTGGTAGCCCAGTGATGGTGACAGCAGTGAGGAAGGGACTTGGAGCACCCTAAAACTACCCGAGAGGAAGGAGGTGTGCAGGGGAAAGTGTCCCCACCCCTGTGCTGGGGCAGCTACACCAAACCTGCTGCTTCTGCAAGGTGCGGCTGGCTCGGGGGACCAGGGCACACTCCTGGGCTTGGCATTTTCCATCCACCCTTGGGGATTCTGACTAAAAGCCCCAAGCCCTGGGGCCATCCTGCAGTGGGCAAGAGCTGCCCTGGTGTCCTCAAGCAAAAACTTGTCACACAGAGGGCAAAAAAACCCCAACCCCCCCCAACAAAACGAAGAGTAATGATGATGGTGTTTGTTTCACTGGGAGGATCCGGCTCCGCTCCCTGCTGGGGAAGCAAGTGGTGTAGACGTGGGATAAGTGAGGAGGGGAGGTAAATGCTGGTGAAGAGGTGACACCCGTGGGAGGGTTGCTGGGCTCTGTGGGGACAGGGAGTGCCTCGCAGTGGGTGCTGCACCCTGCCGGGGCTGGGGACATCTCCACTCTTCGGTGGTTTGCTGTCCCCGAGAGGCTTTGCTTTAGCAAAAGCTCTGGTTGCAATCGGAAGGGAAAAAGCAGTTTTGGTTGGAGGGTGGTTTAAGCTCTTCCTCTGAGCTGGAGGCCCTGTAGGGGTTGGGGCGTTGTGCCTGGAGTGTGTTTCTGTCTTCTCCCTGGACAAACCTCTGGTAAATTGCAGGGCTCCCTTCAGGCACCCAGAGCCCTGCTCCTGCCTGCAGCTCCCAGGCTGTCAGTGCTGCCTCGGGCAGGGACCTGTGTCTCAGGCAGCAAAATATTCTGGGTTTCTCTGTTTTGTTGTGCTTCCCCCCACCCTGCTGTGAATTGTGTTTTGGGGCTCTGAACCTTTGCTGGGCTGGGGGAGCTGGTGGTGTGTCACCTGAAGGGGGTCCTAGACTGAGGAACGGGGAGGGAGGGGGAGAAATGTCCTATCTGGGTCATGAGCTCAAAGCCAGGTTGGGCAGGGCAGGGTGTGTGGCAGTGCAGGGACCCTCCTGGGGCCCTGGGGGAAGGCCCTCTCCTCCTGCCAAGCTGGTGGTGGGAAAGCTGTTAGTCGTTCCCTGCCAGATTGACTTATAAATTAATGAGCTTGCTGGCACTCTCCTCCTCCTTCCTGTGCATGGTGAGGGCCCAGATTTCAGATGGGGGAGAAAAGTCATCAATACCTTGAGTGATGCCAGCAGAGCTTCCATCTGAAGCTGTGCCACTAACTAACGTGGGGGGCTGCCCACAGGGTCCCCCCCAGTGGAGCTGTTTGTGCATCTGGATGTGGAGTGTTGAAGGTGATGAGGGGCAGGAGATCTTCAAGTCCTCTTCTGGCATCAGCCTTGCTGGCAGGACAGGGTCAGGCCCTTTGTGCCTCCTGGGGGTCTCTGTCCTCTGCTCCCTGGTGCTCACCAGGTTTTACAAACGTGAGTTTGGGAACTGCAGCATCTTTCTGGGCTGTCTCCTGTGTCTTGCTCTGAGGGGAGTGGGTTTGCTCAGCCCTTTGGATGCTGAATAACCACTGTGATGCCTAGCCTGAGGAGAAGAGGAAAAATGTGCCTTTGCCTTTTCTCCTTGTTAGACACCTCATTCTGCTGCTGCTTTGCTGGGAGAGGAGGGAATGAGGGTGAAGAGACACCTGAGGCCCAACCAGGTGGGATGTCTGAGGAGATGCTGTGGCCACACACTGGGGAGACTCAGGCTGGAAGGGGAGGATGTTTGTGGTCCTTCGTAGCACAGGAATAACTCCTGCCTGCCACGTGTGCCCAAAGGGCTTGGGCCATGGTCTGTGACTCTATTCTTGATGATGCCCCTGCTTACTGCAGAGAGGGTTGGACCTCATGACCTTTGGAAGTCCCTTCCAACCCAGAGCATTCTATGACATCCAGAGACCTCTAAGCTGTCTTTGAGGTGGGGCAAGCGTTCCACCTGCTGCTGCTTCAAGATCTCAAAGCGCAGCCCAGCAGTGGGTGAGGATGGCTGCCCTTGGGGGTGCCCTCCGTGGCTGTAGCCCTGTGTGGTTCAGCAGGCGTGGAACAGGCTGGAGATGCCATCCAGCTGCTCTGCTTGTGGCAGAGTGACTGAGCCAGGCAGCGTGTGTTGAGCTGTTTATCCACTCTCCCACGTGGCGTACGAGGGTGCGTGGGTGGGGAGTTGCTGTGTTGGATTCGAGGTGTTGCCCGTGGCCTGCCACCACGTGTGGATTTTATCTGAACCCTTCTCTCTTCCTGACTAAACCAGTTGTGTTTTTGTTGTTTTGGGGCTTTTGGTTTGGTTTCTTCTCTCCTCTCTCTTTTGCATTTGCAGAGATAACAAAGTTGTGAGTGTAGGATCCGGAGATAAAGTGAAGCCAGGGCTAGCCTGAGTCAGTGTGGGCAGCATGGTGAGGAGGGAGGTTGTTCAACTGCATTATAAAAGGTGCTGCTGAGTAGTTTAATTTGTGTCTGCTGAACTCTGGGCTTTAAATTCTTCTTGTGTTGGATAAGGATGTGCAGATTGTTCAGAACTCCCCCCAAAAGTACAACCTGCAAATGGCTTCAGCTAAACATCATTGCTTCAGCAGCGTGAGAAATGTGCTCAGCGTTCTGCTTCAGCTCCTCCCTCCCCTCTGCCCAGCTCCCTCCGTCCACGAGGCTCTTTGCTTCCTGCTTCTGGCGCAGAGGGGAGCAGGGTCGGTGGTCCTGGGTCGGTGACTCCAGGCAGGGTCCCCAGACCCGGTGCTGTGGTATTTGCAGCGGGCAGAAGATGGCTGGGCTGGGAGGTGCCTGCCTGTAACAACGTTATTGCTTGGAAATTGTTGTGGATTTTAACCTCCCGAGCCCTGCAGTAGGAGAGCTCAGGCCAGCTCTTTCCTGCAAAGTTTATTACACAATAAGCTGGAACAGTTTGAGGGCTCTGTTTGTTAGCTGGTTTTTAGTTGTGTTGGTTGGGTTTGGTTTGGTGTTTTTTTTTTCCACTTGTCCTCTCTTTCTGATTGTTTGCTTTACAACTTGACTGATTTTTGGGCTCTTTTCCTTTGACATCAGCCTAGCAAGCTGGAAATTGTCTGTTTTGTGGGGTTGGGTTTTTTTTCTTCCCCTCCTATCCTTCAACTCGTAAACCCTTGAGACTTCTGGGTCTGATCCAATGTAATTCTCTTTGACTTCTTTTATTTTCTAGCTTGGGTATCATTGTCTTGGCTTAGTAATTTATCAAGCCTGGCACCCCTGTGGCAATTGCTGCCTGTGCTCTCGGATTGTTTGCTGCTCTCCCTGAATGAGCCCTCCCCGAGCTGCCTGCCCTGCGCCCAGAGCCCTTCAAAGGCGTCGAGCTCCAGTTCAGCCCCAGCCCCATCCGAAGCAGTCATTTCAGCTGGTGTTGCATGAGGTGCTGGCTGGGAGGGGTGAGGGGTTTTTAGACTTTATTTATTATTCCTTTTTAATCTCTGAAGCCTTTTTGGCTCCTGTCCTCCCACCAGCTCCTGAGGGCAGGCAGGGCAGGCGCGGCCGGCGTGCGGCTCCCACGCACGCATGCGAGCAGCACACGCCGGGTGCAGCCGCCAAAGGGAGAGGAGGTGGAGGTGCTGCTGCAGCTGAGGAAGGAGACAGGGATGTCTGTGTGTCCCCCAGGATGTCCATGCACCCCCTGGGATGTCTGTGAGCGGGGAGGCAGCATGTGTAGCCCTGCCATGCAAACCCAGCGCAGGGTACGAGGGGAGTGGTGTGGGCTGTAGGTGGACCCAAGAGTGTTAAGAGAGATGCAGATCCTCAAAGATGCTTAGGGATGCTCTGCTCAGTCTCTAGGGACAACAGGGTGGTGATGAAGGCGAGGACAGCCCAGCTCGTGAGGATGTGGGACAGGCTAGGACCCAATGCTGGGAATTCTCTCTGCCCTTGGGACTTGTTGGCCTCATTAGGGACTCTTATCCCCTGCCTTGGCAAAATGAGGCTTCACCATATCCCAGTGCCAGCCTGTTGTGGCCCTGGGCTATGTGGGATTCACCTGGGCTTGTGCATCTTGGGTTTGGAAAGCTGTGAGCTCTGCACAACTGCTGGGGTAGCAGAGGGATTTCAGAGCTCTGCAGCCATGTCCATGCCCAGCCCGGAGAGTGATTTGAGCACTGCCCTCTCCAGACGTCGTAGCTCAGGCCACTGCACCGTGAGCTCTGTCACACAAACAGGAGCTGCCACGACGTCCATGCTCCACTTCCTTGGCAGCACTTACACAATTAAGAGCTACTCTAGATTAGAAAGCAGATCTTAGTTTGTCTAAACAGGTTTAAAAACCAATCAAATTAAACTGGTGATTCGTGCAACGTGCACACCTAAATTGGTTTAGCATTTGCATAAATCAGATTAAATGGGGGCTGTGGGATGGGTTAGGTTAGGAAGCCTCTGGCCATTTCTGCCCAGCTCCTGGAGGTCTCCTCTTTTTGCAGAGCAGCCCCTGAATCACTTGTTTACACTCTCATTCTTAGGTGGTTGCTCTGTGCAGTGCTGGTGTACGTCAGACCAGAGGGTTGCAGTTGGGCTGGCACCTCACAAGCAACCAAGAAGCCCTCGCCCCTGAGGGGATGTCCTCCAGAGGAGGAAACCTGAAGGCTGAGAGGCTTTTAGTGGTGTGGTGTGGGAGGGTGGATGGCAGCATGGCTGCAGCAGGAGATTCAGGTGAGGGCTGCTTTGGCTGCAAACTGTAGTTTGCAACATGTGGTAGGTCCTGCAGGTGGTTTGCAGGAGGTGTCTCTGTCTGGGGGGGTTTGAAACCTGTTGGGCTTGGAGTAGTGAAGCTGTCACGTGTGGGCCTGTACGTGGGGTGCACAGTGCCTGGGGGTCCTGCCTCTCCTGCTGCCATCTCTCTGCTTTGCTCTCAGGGTGTCTCAGATGTGGTCCATGGAGGCGTGAAGGTAGGAGCACATCTGGTGTCCTGCTTTTGAGTGTTGAGTTTCTGCTGGTTAGCCAGTTTCAGAGCACCAGAGGTTAGTGTTCTGCTCAGACTTCAGGAAGGATTTGTTCCCTTCAGCACTTGCTGCTGTGTCCCTGGGAGGTGGCGGATTTAGACACTTGGCTGAGGGATGAGTTGAGCTACATCAGATCCTAGCTTCAGCAAAGCCTTAACTTTACATAATGCTGGTTTGTTGCTTTTTTCTCTCCCCTTTTCCCTTCTGTGGGCAGTTGACACATGATGCACTGGGAGCTCCATAGGGTAACCACGTGCTCTGGGTGCAGAAGGCACAAGGCTGCAGGCAAAGTGCTCTCCATCTCCCTTGCTTGCAGCCACTGAGCTGGGATTGCAACTAGCAGGAAGGAGAGGGAGGACATGGAGGACATGGTGTGCTGCTTTCTGTGTGGCTTCCCAAAATGCACTATGCCCATCATGGGAAAACAGCAACCTCGCCTGAAATTCGGCTCCTTGGCTCTTTGTGGTGCTTGAGTTGTATCTCACCATCTCTCTCTCTCTGAGCTGCTGCTTAATTGTTTGCTTCTTTGTGGTATCCCTGTATCCAAATCGATGTTGCTGCTAATTCCACTGATGATTTCAATCTGACTCTCTCCTTAGAAGTCTTGCTCATGCTCCCCTCCATTTTGCTGTTGTGAAGAGGCAGAGATGGGCAGAGCGCCTGCCTGCCGTGCCGCGGCCGCACACGTGTGTGCATGCGAGATCTGCAGCGAAGGGGGATTTGTTCTAAACTAATCTTCAGCTCTGATATCATCAAGTGTTTGCTCTGGTGCCCGTGAAGCATAGATGGCTGCTGCTTCTGGCTCGCACTGATGAAGGTTTCCCTCCCGTTGCTTCTTTCCTTTGTTTACTGAGCCGCTGTTGCTCGCTGGCAGTGGCTTCGACTTGTTCCCTCCATCGGCTGTGAAGCTGAGCAGCAGTTTCCAGTCACCACGTGAAGTTCCTGTGGCACTGGTGGAGCTCAGGATATGCAGAAGGCAAAGGTGGTGGCTGGAGCCACATCCTGCTGGCAGCTCTGAGGTTGAATAGGCAGGTGGGGACCAAACTGGCCTTTGCTCCCCGCAGGAGGGGGTGGCCTGGGTGACGGGCAGAGATGGTGATGAGGAGAATCTGGTATCAGGATGCTTCAAAGGTGTTTCTTGGGGTGCTGTGGTTTCTCCAGGCAGCTAACTAGGGCACCCAACCCCCATGGGCAACCTGGGGGAAGGGGAGGGTGGGGGCTGAGCACCACATCCAGCACCCATACCTGTTGGCAGGCACCTGATGGCCACCTGTGAGTGGGCAGGGTGGTGGCAGTGCCGTCTCCTGGCCAGATACGGCCTGGTTGAGCTGAACACCCTGCAAGGGGCAGAGGGCTGCTCTGAAAACCTGGAGGCACTGGTGCAGGAGTGATGCAGAGGGCTGGGTGCCATGGTGGCTGAAGCAAGCGGTGTTCCTCTCCCCTGGTCCCCAGCATGGGGTGACTGACGACAGCGCAGACCTCAGCCTCACAACACTTTGTGCTGGACCATCACACACCATGCGTGGAGCAGAAGCCTGCTGGTGGGGTCCTTCCCTCCGAGCTGCCATTTTATTTCTCTTGAAGGTTGAAGTCTACCCCTACCCTAACCTATAAAAATTAGTTTAGGATGGCTGCCAAGAAAATCTCTGCAGTGCCTTGTGGGTAACTCCCTGTGAATTACCATAAAAGCTGTAGTGCCGAGGCTGCTGTGGCAGTTGTGAGGATGCCAGTCATAATGTTCTGTATTTAAAATTCAGATGAATGTGTAATGCATTCGTGTCTGGATTGCAGCAGCTCCAAGCACTTCGGGTGTCCCTTCCCTGCACGCCGCTGCTCCCACTCTTGCCTTTTTAATGTTGTCTTGTGCTCTTCCCAGTGTTTTGCCTGACTGCAGAAGGCAACAGGTAGCAAAACGTGGGCTAGGCAGGCTCGGAGGGAGAGCGGTTTCTGATAGCTTCCTCCCAGGAGGGACCAACCTCCTGCTTCCACCGAGCTGGCAGCAGTGCTTCACCCCGGGGATGCGCCGCTCCCTAGCCCTTCCCCTGCGCATCCTGCCTGGACCGTTCCTGCTTCCGAGGGCGCCGGGACCCAAACGTGAGCGAAGCGTGGCTTGTCCCAGTGCTGCCCTGCTGAAGAAGGCTGCAGCTCTCTGGCACCAGAGCTGGTTAGTGCTGCTGCTTTGCCTCCGTGTGCCCTTGGAAATCCAAAGTGCTTTGCTTTATCTCCTGCTGCTGCCTTTCCTCCGGAGTGGAGAGCCAAGGTGACCGCAGGTCTCCAAAGCGAAGCCTCGGTTGAGGAGCTCGGTGTGGGTGCTTGGCAGAAGGTGCTGCTGATCATCTGCTGGGCATGATGGATCATTTCATTTAAATTTTCCTGAAATATAATATTCATCACAGTGTCAGTGTCCCACCTTCATTATAGCTTCCTGATAAACATCTCTAATCGGGCAGCGATCTCTCCGCCCTGCCAGCAGCCGCCTGAGCGTAATGAATACATTTCTGGAGCTGGGAGAGGGTGTCTCGGGGATGTGTTCCTGCTCTCCCACCACTCTCTCTGCACAGAGAATCATCTGCCTGGCTGATAAATAAGGCAAGAGGCAGATTTGGTTTTCCCAGGTTATATTGGTGGTATTTGTGTGTGGCTGTTGCTGCTCAGGGCTCTGGAATGGTGGCGGTTTGGGTGTACCCTGGTGTCCCTGCTAGTACCTGGTGGTGCTTCTGAAGGGACCCTTGAACCCTGGGGCTGAGGATTTGGGGCAGCCCCCTAATGCAGTTTCACCCCCACCAGCCAGGCTGCCTCTTCCACCTCACCAGGGGAAAATCCCTGCTGCTTTCCCAGCTGGATTTGGGCAGAGGGGGATGCAGCTTTACGCTGGCTCTTGCAGGGTGCCAGGATGGTGATGGCCCTGCCTGTGGCCATCAGGGGGGCTCAGAGGAGCCATTTTGCTCTTCTCCTTGCAGGTCTGGAGCACATATGGGAGTGGGCA
Organism: Melanerpes formicivorus; assembly: GCF_026170545.1. Lineage (NCBI taxonomy): Eukaryota > Metazoa > Chordata > Aves > Piciformes > Picidae > Melanerpes > Melanerpes formicivorus. The sequence goes on along the minus strand of NW_027142435.1, from coordinate 2,855,546 downwards.
GGACCCAGTGCAAGTCCTGGGAGCAGTTCAACCATTTCCAGGCTGTTTTGGGGAGCTCAGGGACTGAGCAGCACAGCTCATCTCCTTCCTGGTGCCCTGTCCATGATGGCACAGCTCCACGCTGGTGGCTTCTGTGTCTTCATATTGCCAACAGCAGCCATCAAAGTGCTGCTTGTCTTGCTGCTCTGATAACTGGGTTTGCCACTGGGGAAGGGCTGCTCTTTCATGGAGGGCTCTGACCATGGGAGCTCAGTGTCTGCCCTCCCCACCTGGATCAGTGCACCCTGGCTCAGCTGCCAGCCTCAGTCACCCCCTCCAAAGTGAAGGTGACATCCACTGTGCCTGGGATGGATTTGTTTTCTCATCTGTGCAGCAGTGGGACATTATGGCTGCTGGTCCCTGTGCCACTGGGACTGCTCTGCCTTAGACAATTGTTGGCTAATTGCCCTCTGAGCCCTCCTGGGAAGGACCCTGGAGGTTTGGGGCAACCAGCTCCTGATCATCTCTGGGGCTTGAACTTCTGGCATCAGAACTGAAGCATTATGAGTCCCTTGAAGCTTTGTACAGACTTGACCTCCTGGGCTGCTCTTCTGGAAAGGGCTTTCCTCTCCCTGCACCTCCATTTCTGCCTCCGCTTCCTCCTCTGCATTTGACCCAGAACAAGCTGAATTTTTGTCTAGTTTGGGATTTCCTGTCACCTCTGTTCCTCTCTGGCATCCAAGCTCTGAGCCTCACAGTCAGTTTCTGACCTGCTGTAAAACATGTCAGGAGAAGGAAAGTTCCCCTGAATTTGGAATCCCTGGACACTGCCTGACTGCTGTATGAGCCCTGGCCCTGCGTCCAGACCTGCTCAGAGCCCCGCGGACAGCCGAGCAAGCTCCCTGCTACCTCCTTCCTGGAAGGACTTGTTGCACCACGCTGATAAGAAGATTTATTTTTTCCAGGAGCCCAAAGCACAACTTGGCAGCGTCAGAGGATGAGGCTGAACCAGCTGTCGTGCTCTGAGTGGAGCCGGGCACAGGGTAGGAGCTGGCAGCAGGGTCTGAGGCCAAGCCACGTCGCTGCCTGTCCTTCTGATCTCCCCCTGCTTCCTTGAGGAGGGACAAGGAGGAAACTCCAGCCACCAGCAGCCCCTATCACCTTTCAGCACCTCAATTTTTAGCTGCCTGACCTCCTGAAGCCCGTCTGGCTTGGTGGGGTGGGAGCAGCAGCATTTCTGGTCCCTGTGGCTGCTCGTGGACTACGTGCCCTAAAGGCTTTGCTGCCGGTCCCTGTAAGGGGATCCCACTGGGGTTTTCAGAGTGACCACGACCTCCAGTGCTCTCAGCATCTGCTCCTGAGCTGCAGGCAGCAGGACCATGGCTTCAGTGCTTTCTTTATCCATTCATCTCTCTGTCCCTCTGCAAAGCAGCTTGAAAATCCCCAGGCTGAGCAGCTGAGCTGCCCTGGCAGCACGGAGGGCAGGAGCATCCCTTTGCTTCTCCTCCTGTTGGAGGTGACGTGGGGACAGCATCCATCCAGCAGCCCCAAGATGTCCTGACCTCCTAAAAATAGGTGTGAGGCTGCTTTGAAAAGAGGGAAAAGCAGGGAGGTGGGGAGGAACTGAAGTGTTTCTTAGAAATAAGAGGAGAAGGTGCATAAAATATTTAATGGCCCTCACAGCTAAGGCTTTTCATCTTGGCTGCCTCGGGGAGTGTGCCCTGGGGGTTGTGAGGGCTCGGATGGGTGCCCAGACGAGTGCCCACATGGATGTTGTGGTCCTCCAGCATGCACCAGGCCTGGCAAGGAGATGGATTTTTGGGCTGAGCAAGGGGAGGATGAAGAGTGGAGATGCAGTTTTCGTCCCCAGAGGTGTGTTTGCAGCTGGCAGGGGTCTTCCTGGTCTAGGGGTGTGCACAAGGACCCACCTGGGCAGTGTCCCAGGAGTCCTACCTCATCCTGTGCTTTACTGCCCAGACTGTCCCCATGCATGGGGTATGGGTCTCTGCTTGGTGTCTAGGGGAGCTAGGGACAGGATTGGTCAAGTGGTATGGGCAAGGAGGTGACATCTGTGCTGTCTTTGGGTGACTCCTCGCAGGGGTGAGCTTGCTGCATGCTCGAGTGCTTCCTGCTGCCGGTGCAGCCAAGCACACGCTGAGGGGATGGGAAGCAAGGGCAGAAGCACTTCAGCTCTGCCCAGCAGAGTGGCAGAGGGCTGTCCCCAGACAGGGTTCTGTCCCCAGCACTGTCCGAGCCGGTTCAGCCTGCGGAGCACACAGGCTTGGATGTCGCTGTTCAACCTCCCCCGATCCAGGCTGTAATCGGGCTGTGCTGTCTTGTAACTGGATCTCCCAGCCCCAGGCTTTGTTCTTGGCTTACCCTTGAACTTTTTCCAATGTCTTTGAGTTGTGTCTCTTACCATGCCTCCATTTTTCAGCCTCCATCCTGACTCTGGCAGGACAGATGCTCTGGAGGCAGGGGCTGTCTGGCAGTGTCTCATGCAGGGCTTGCTCTCCTCTGAGCCCTCAAAGTCTCCTCATGAGGAGTGTTTACAGGTGCAGGTTTTTCTGGGATGTGTCTGAGGAGTTTGTGATGCTGGACTCATGCTGAGCCCCCAGAACAGTGCAGCTTTAATCTTCAGAATAGAACTAAAGCAAGACTCCCAGCTTGGAAGATGCTTTCTTTTCAAACCACTCTTCTTCTAATTCATCTTTTAGGAGGGAAGGAAACCTCCTATCCCAAAATCTTCCCTATGGGAATAATTGCCAGGCTTGGGCTTTAAGTCACAAGATGGCTGTGTTGCCTCCTCAGAGCCCTCCTCAAGGCATTGCTGGAAGGGCTGGCATCAAATGGAGTCCTGCCTGTCCATCCCTCTCTCTCTGTCCATGCATCTCTCGGCTCCGTTAGGATCCGCATCCTCCGGATGCGGATCACAGGAGCAGGAGAGCACAGACAGGTAGCCGTCGGTACCTTTTATGCTCGCAGTTGGTTGATGCTGGGGGTATTTGCTTGCCGTCGAGTTGCTCAGGCTGCGTTCTGGCACCGCTGGGCAAGGGCTGGGCAAAGCAAGATCCCTGCCAGGCGGCACCCCTCTGGGGAAGGTTCTGGGGCAGGCAGGATGGGATGAGCTAGGGGCGGACAGCAGACGGGTGCGTGGGGGATGCCGGCGGGAAGGAGGCGGTGGAGGGGATGCCGGGAGCGGCGGCAGCCCGTGCGGTGCGGTGCGGCGCGGCTCGGCGGCAGCCCGTGCGGCTCGGCTCGGCTCGGCTCGGCGGCAGCCCGTGCGGCTCGGCAGCGGAGGGGGTGTGAGCCCTGCTGCTCAGCTCGGTGCCAGCTGCCCCCTCCCCGGCTGTGCCGCTTCTCCCGGCAGGGCTCCGTGCTGCGGCCGCCCCCTCCCAGGAGGATGCTGCAAGGCTTTGGCAGAGCCCCGTTCCGTGGGAGTGGGAGCTCCCACTGCTGCAGGAGAGTCCAGGTTCCATCTCGCCCCCAGGGATGCTCCCAGCACGGGACAGGCAGCCCCTGCTCGGCTCGGTGGCTGTGGCCCCGGGGGACAAACGATCGTGAACCGTTTTCACGTTCAGGAGCTTTCATGACTTGCATGGCTGGGCCTCGTGCCGTGGGGTGTCCTGTTCTGCCTGGCCTCCAGCCTCGGCTGGGCTGTAACTGTATGTTCCCTGCAGTAAATTCACCTCGAGGGGAGGTCTCGGGTTCCCTGCCGGCTGGAGAGGTGCCCAGGGGCTGCTGCGCTCCCTCCCTGCCCCGTGGCATGACCCGGCGGGGAACGCAGCCCTGTCTCTGCCCGTGGCCTCTGTGACCAGGTCCTGCTGTGCTGACACAGCTTTTGGAGGGTTGGAGGCAGGGTGCCCTGAGTGCTCCTGGCAGGATAAGGCAGCAGAAACCCTTCTGGGCACCCCTTGCTCCAAGACCCAGCTCAGGAGAGGCAGAGGCTGTGGCGAAGTGCTGCTGCGTAGTTTGCCAGCACGTGCCAAAGCTTTTCCCTGCTCCTTGGTGGAATACAAATGGCCTCTGCTGTGTCTGCAACACTGCCACTGTGTCCTACCCAGGTGGCAGATGTCCCAAGTGGCCCTAGGAAAAACCCTTTGATGTTAGCTCTTGCTTTCACTCTTTGCAGAGAAAACAGAGCGCAGTGTCCTGGGGGCTGCGGGGCACCTGCAAAGCAGCCTCTGTCTTGGCAGGAGCAGAGGGAGCTGCTTGTGGTGTTGCTGGCAGGCTCTGAGCAAGTCTTAGCCCACAGGCAAGCTCCTGCCCTTCCCTGGGGAGTCTTGCAGTGGATTTTCTGCCCTGTTGAGGGGCAGCCAGCAGCCTGGCTCTTCCTTGGCTGTTGGGGTGGATCTGCCATCCAGCCTGCTCCTTATTCTTGGTTGCAAGGGCTTGGCCAAGCGTCGTGGTTGTGGGTTTTGGCCCCGGGTGAGCACAGGAGCAGAACCAAGGCCTCTGTTCCCTGGGGTGGTCAGAGTGAGCTGGGGGAGCTCAGGGAAATGTGACAGTCTCAGTTGTCCCCTGCATCCAGGGGAGCATGGTGGAGGGGTTTGGGGCCAAGGAGAGCAGTAAGGGCCTGGTTTGCAGTCGTGAGTGGGTGTTTGTGCTCCAGCTCTGGTCATTGACATCCCTCTGCTGAGAACTCCTACTGGGAGCACTGGGTCTGCAGCACAGGGATGCGTGGGCTGATGGGCACCTTGTCCCCAGTGGTGACAGTGACCCCAGCTGCCCTGTCTTCCTTCCCTTCAAGCTGAGCAGGGGTAGCTCTTGGAGACCATCTCTGACCTTTCCAGCTTCGTGCCCTCAGCTGCCACCAAGTGCCATGGTGACATTTCATATCTTGAATGTCTGAGCAATTTCATAAAGAAGGAAGCCAGCAGAAATGAAATGCTTTGGCTCTTTGTGTCCCACAGAGTGGGTTTGTTAACCTGAAGCTTTGTCTGACAGCTGGCAGGGCCCCTCTGTGGCCAGTAGCTGGTGGGACAGGGTGGGAAAGGAAGAGAGTAATTGTGGCTGGGACATGGGGAAGAAGAGGAGGGAGCAGTGTTATGCAGCAGTGTGTAGTAGCTGCTGTGCTTTCAGCATTTCTGGAGGTCTTTTTGGAAGGGATGGATCTGATAAAATCAGAGTTGTTTGGGTTGGAAGAGACCTTTAAGATCACCAAGTCCAACCTGAGACCACCATGGCCGCTACACCACTGGTGTAGTGCATCAGGCATGGGACAGTCCCAGCAGCGCTGCAACCCAGCCTGCTCCAGGTGGCACTTGCTGTTTCTGTCTCCCAAGCCAGGAAAGCAGAGTCTTTGCCCCCCTCCAGCAATGGGATGATGCCACCTCAGGCTGCTCTCCCCCAGCGAGCCACCGCCGCACGGCAAGAGCAGCGCCGATGCCTCTGCCGCAGGAGCCGCAGCCCACGCCTGGGCCTGTTTGGACAGGGCAGTGCTGTGGGGAGGTGCCAGGGCTGTGGGCAGGAGCCTGGCATGTCTGCACAGAGCAGGGGCCTCCTTCCCCAGGGGGAGGCAGGCACTGACCTGTGCTGCTGCTCAGCCTGGCTGGAGGTGCAGCGGTTGCACAGGACCCGCAGCGAGCTGCTGAACAAGGCTGCAGCTGCCTGAAAGCAGGTTGGAGCCAGGGGGAGTTGGTCTCTTCTCCCACATAACAAGTGATAGATCAAGAAGAAATGGGCTCAAGTTGCTTCAGGGGAGGTTTAAGTTGGATATTAAAAGAAGCTTGTTCATTGAAAGGGTTCTCAAAGGCTGGAACAGGCTGCCTAGGGAGGTGATTGAATCCCTGTCCCTGGAGGTGTTTCAAAGCTGCAGAGATGTGGTGCTGAGGGCCATGGTTTAGCATCGGCCTTGGTAGAGTTAGAGAATGGTTGGACAAAATGACCTTGAAGGTCTTTTCCAACCACTGACTGACTCTCACACTGTTTATGGTGCATGTGTATGGCAGGTAGAAGGTGCAGCCCCAGGTCCCCTCTGCTGTCCCTGGGGAGCAGGAGGAAGCTCGTGTGCAGGGGAAGGTCATTTGTTTCTTCTGCTTGCAGCCTCTGTCAGGGAGCTCTGTTCAGACTTAATGCAGTTTAACCCTGCTCTGGGGGTGAGCACCAGGAGTCCTGGGGCCCCTGGAGTATTGCAAAGTTGTTTCCCTTCCTTTTCCCTTTTATTCTAAATTAAGAAAAGAGAAAGAAAGCAAATCCAAAGGGCTCTGTGGGGCAGGCTCTCTGTGGGGCAGGCTCTCTGTGGGGCAGGCTCTCTGTGGGGCAGGCTCTCTGTGGGGCAGGCTCTCTGTGGGGCAGGCTCTCTGTGGGGCAGGCTCTCTGTGGGGCAGGCTCTCTGTGGGGCAGGCAGGTGAGTGTGCATGTGGAGAGCCAGCTCCCTGCTGAACTGCCACTGCTGCCCTGGGGACCATGCACCAGCCTGGCAGTGCTGGGGCTGGCTGCTCTCTGTCCCTGTGTCCCCTCTGCTGTGGCTCCCTCTGTCTGTGCTGCTGTTCCCAGCGCTGCCTTTCCCTGGCAGTGGCTTTGTGCTGAGCCCTGGGAGGATCCATTGCTGCCCGCGTGGCAGCTTGCAGCCTGCGCTGGGGTTTTGCAGGTCTCGCTTGGCTGCTCAGCAGGCTCCAGTGTGGGATGGCTGCAGGCTCTCCAGTGCTGCTCAGATGGAAAACACTCTCAGTAACCATGAAGAATGGAGATGGTGCTTAAAAAAACACACAGAGAAAGGTCATCTGTAGGGGCCCGTGGGCTGGGGATCTCGACGCTGCCTCATGTCACTTCTGCTGGGTTTGTGTGACTTGAGCAACTCCTTCCCCTGAGGGAGGTCTGCACAGAGCAGGGCTGTGCAGGAGGTGTCCTGTCCTGCAGATGTCACTGGACTGGATGCTTCCTCCTGCCCACGCAGCCCCACTGGAGATCACCACCAAAACAGCCCCAGTGGTGTTTCCTCAGGAGGGATGATTAATCCTCCTGTTTTGGTCACACGAGGCCTTGTGCATCAGCTGCTGCTGTGGGCATCTCCTGTGCTCCTGGAGCAATCCCTCAGGAGGGCATAAAGCAAATCTGGGATCCTCCTGTGCAAGCAACCGTGGCTGTTGGGAGAGAAGAGGAGCTTCAGCTCCAACCTGAGCCTGAGTTGGTCCCAGCTTGCTGCCAACCTCAGAGAGATCTGGGAGAGCTGAGGGATGTGGCAAACATCTTGGTTAGGTCTTGGGAAGATGTTGGAGGACTCAGCAAGGTGCTGCAGCACCTGCCTGGTGTCTCCCATGGCTGTGCTTTTCCAAGAGACCTATTAGAGAAGCTCCTCCAAGATTGTTTGGGCCCCAATGTGCATGACACAGTGTTTCCTATCCTGACATCACCCAGAGGACCTCCACCACCCCAAGCACTGGGGACACGGAGCCAAGTACAAGGCCAGGGGCTATACTTGAGCCCAAGGTTGAGGCTGAGGTGCCCAAACTCTCCTTGGGCTTCAAACTATACCAAAGCTCAGGCAGGGCAGGCAGAGACCACCAAGCACTGCCAGGAGTGGCTGCCAGAAGAAGCTGGTGGGGTGGCAAATGCCTTTGTTCAGTTTTCAGCAGTCTGAAGTGCAAGTGGGAGACTTGCACCCAGCTTTGTCTGCAATGTGGAGGAAGGGGCTGCAACCTTGTGCTGAGGCAGCAGTGCCATGGATGTGTGTGGCACATCCCCCTGGCTCCATCGCCTCGATGTGAGCATTTGATGCATCCTGCAGTTTAAAAATAAATAGCTGGTTATTTTGGGCAAGGGAGGCAAACAAATCAGCAGAGCAGTGATTTCTTCAATCATCCTGCATGCTGCACAGGGGGAAAATTAATAAACTACCTGCCATCCCCACAAGCTATTTGTTAAAGGCAAGGATGATGATGGGCAAAATTGAGTTCCTGCTTATGGCTCCTTCACTCACACTCCTGCTCTCCTGCTCCCTTTCCAAGGCATTGCTGGTCCTGGCAGTGCTGTGAGGGGGAAAGATCTGCAGCCTGGGGCTGAGTTTTTTCCAGTGTTGGCTGGAAGAATGGCCCAGGGCTCCCCAACCTCTCTGGGGCCTCAGAGAATCACACAACATAGAGGTTGGAAGGGACCTCTGGAGATCATCCAGTCCAACCCCCTCTGCTCAAGCAGGGTACCCACAGCAACCTGCCCAGGATCACAATGGCCAGGGGGATTTGGAAGCTCTGCAGAGAAGGAGACTCCACAACCTCTCTGGGCAGCCTGCTGCAGGCCTGCATCACTGTCAAAGTAAAGTAGTTTTCCCTTGTGCTCTGAGCTTTGGGTCTTTTGAGGCATTTTGGGATCAGAAGTCTGGATTATCCATGGTCCCTATCCTGTGGTTATTTCTCATTTCTTGATGAGTTGGGGCCCTTAGAGGCTCTTGAGGAGAAACTGCTCCTGGCAGGTGGCTGGTGGAAGCTGCTGTATGTGGTGGTGGCTGTTGGAGAAGGGCTAATCAAGGGCAGGCTCCATTCCCTGCTTTGCTGCAGCCCATGGGAATGTTGTTTTACCAGCTCAGCCCTGAATGCTCTCATCTGTGAACTGGGCACCTGCAGAGCTCTGCTTCAGGAGCCCAGGACTGAAAGAATTGTGAATCCTTGAGGTGTGCACATGACAGCCATGAGCTTAGAATCATAGAAGAGTTTGGGTTGGAAAAGACCTTTAAGATTGAGTCCAACCCTTCTCTACCTCTACCAAGTCTGGGGCTAAACCATGGCACTTGAGAAGCCCAAACTTTCCTGGGGCTGCTGAGAACTTCCTCAAAGCAGCAGCCAGCGTTGCCTGGCTCCTTGGGGCTGGTGGCTACTCTGTGTTTGCCCTCCCAGGGTTAACCCCAGAAACATTTGAACTTCTGGCCTTGAGAATAAGCCATCACATGATGAGAGCATCCAGCACCTCTTGACTGCAGAGCTCCTGGTGTAGGAAGGCTGAAGGAGCATCCTCACCTCGGGGTTTCATCACTGCAGAGCAAACCTGCACAGGCACCCAGTGTTGTCTCTCCCCAGCCCTTGTGTTCAGTGGCATCCAAAACACTCCTGCAGCCTTGCAGCAGAGACAATCCCACAGCTTGTTGCAGTTTCAGGGGGGCTGGCATCCAGCTGCTTGCTTTGCACCTCCTCAAAACTTGCCTCTTTGCCTAATTATTTCAGGACTGTTTCATGCTGAAGGTGGGGAAGTTGCAAGATCTCTTGTCTAGAGGTGGAGGGCTGGTCCAGCTGGGAGAGGGGGCTGTTTATTTACTGGTTGAGTGCTGTGTGGGTCTTGCATTGCCTCTGGGGAGCATGAACTGGTTGTGAGTGTAAGAGTCAACCCCAGCTGTGCTTGTGTGGAGGCCAGAGGGAATGCTGAGCAGGTCAACACTCACGTCCCACAGCCTGAGTGGCCAGGGGTCTTTTGAAAGATGACTTGAGAAGAACCTTTCCCCCCAGCCTGCTTTGGGTAATGCCCTCTGCTTACCCACATCCACAGGAGGCCTTTTGGCATCAGGGAGGCTGAAGGCAGTGTTTGCTGTTCTGTGTTTTGGGGTTGGTTTTTGTGATGAATTTTCTCCTCCCCCACAAAATACCCTGCTCTGGGCTGCTTTCATGTTCAAAGCAAGAAGAAGCAGGCTCCTCCTGCTAATGAACCTTTGCTGGCTGCCCCAGCTCGTGGGTGGGTGTGAAGAGCAGATCTGGATTTAGCTCACTGCTGGCAAGGCTTTGGGAGAAAGGGGGGGAGGGGGAAAGTCCCTTTTGAGTTTACTGTTGCTGTTGGAGATGCAGCTCTGTGGCTGGTGTTGATTGGGGAACGTGGCCATAAGGTGGTACAAGGCAGCCCTTGAGCTGAAGGTGTGCTCCATGGTGCTGGATGAAGCTCCCAACCCACTTAGCAGATGGCTCCCAGGTCCCATCGTGCTACCAAGGAATATTTAACTAAGAGATGGTCTGCATCCAGAGCATCTCAATTAACCAGAGTGCAAGGTGTGCTTTTAATCTGCTGCTGGTGTGTTCCTGGGAGCCCCTGGATGGAAAGGGTCCATGCTCAGGGGTGTCTCACCTGGGTGGGGCAGCAGGATTCCTTCTGGGGCTCTGGGATCCCCTGTAGCTGTCTCTGTGCATCCTTAACCCTCTTTGTCTTCTTAGTGAAAAAAAACATTTGTCTGCAGTGATGGCAAATGAACTGAAATTGCCCTGCTCATGGAGAGATGATCAGGTCCCTGCTGAATGCAAGCAACCACTTGAATCCCCAGCCCTGTCCTTAGGCTCTGGATGTCCATTTTCACCTTGGGGTGCTGGGTCTGAGGCTGAAATCACAGAATCAATAAGGTTGGAAAAGACCTCAGAGATCATCAAATCCAACCTATCACCCAACACCTCATGACTACTAAACCATGGCTTCAGGTGCCACATCCAGTCCCTGTTTGAACACCTCCAGGGATGGGGACTCCACCACCTCCCTGGGCAGCACATTCCAGTGGCCAACAACTCTTTCTGGGAAGAACTTTCTCCTCACCTGAAGCCTACATAGAATGGTCCAGGCCAGAAGGGACCTCCAAAGGTCATCCAATCAGACCTCACAGTATCACTAAGGTTGGAAGAGACCTCAAAGATCGAGTCCAACCTGTCACCACAGACCTCATGACTAGACCATGGCACCAAGTGCCACATCCAATCCCCTCCATGCAGTCAGCAGAGACATCCCCAACTAGATCAGGTTGCCCAGGGCCTTGTTGAGCCTCACCTTGAATATCTCCAGGGATATCTTCCCTGGACAACCTGTTGCAGTGTTCCACCACCCTCACAGTGAAGAACTTCTTCCTGATACCCAGTCTAAATCTGCCCTTCTCCAGTTGGAAGCCCTTGCCCCTAGGGAACCCTCTCTTGAAAGCTGGAAGAAGCTGACTTTCCCCTCAAGACTTTCCCCATTGCACTGGGGCTCCAAGCTGCTCCCATCCCAACCTGGGGGGGACCTCACCAGGGATGCTCCTGAGGGCTGTGTGGCAGCCACCACGAGCTGCTCAGGGCCTTCCCTGGCACAGAAAGGACAAATTAAACAAACATGCTTGATGGCTGAGAGGTTTGTCTTTTAAATTAGCAGCAGCTCTTCTGCATTAAGCTCTGTGGCTGTGCTGCTGGGGAACACTTCAGCAAGGTGGGGTGGGGTGGTTTACTTTTGCCTTCCTGCTGCTACTTTTCCAGAGTGATTTCTTATTTTTTATTGATTTCTATTTAAAAACCAAATGCAAAATGCAGGCCAGGTTTGAGGCTTCATCCTCTGAAAGATTGTGGTGGGAAGAAACTGCAGTGCTCGGAGCTGTGGGGCCCTGCTTGGATGTGTGATCAGGCAGGCCCCGAAGGCAGCGGTGTTTGCACATCCTGCCTTGGAAGTGCTGGAGGAAAGGGTCCAGGAAGGGCTTGTGAGGGCCTCCACCAATGTCCACAGCTTCCTGGGAGAAGTTTTAGTGCTCCCTGATCTGTCAAAAGAAGAGGAGGCTCAGGGGAGACCTTCTTGCTGTCCACAACTACCTGAAGGGAGGCTGTAGCCAGCTGGGGGTTGGTCTCTTCTTCCAGGCAAACAGCACCAGAACAAGAGGACACAGTCTCAAGCTGTGCCAGGGGAGGTTTAGGCTGGATGTTAGGAAGAAGGTCTTCACAGAAAGAATTGTTTGCCATTGGAATGTGCTGCCCAGGGAGGTGGTGGAGTCACCATCAGTGGAGGTGTTTAGGAAGAGCCTGGATGAGGCCCTTGGTGCCATGGTTGAGTTGATCAGATGGTGCTGGGTGATAGGTTGGACTTGATGATCTCAAAGGTCTCTTCCAACCTGGTTAATTCTATTCTACTGCAAGGAGGGGTTTGGAGGTGCAGTGACAGGACAAAGGGTAATGGGCACAAACTTGAACATAAGAAGTGGAATCTCCATCTCTGGAGACATTCAAACTCTACCTGAACGTGTTTGTGTGTGACCTTCTCTAGGTGACCCTGCCTTGGCAGGGGGGTTGGACTTGATGATCTCCAGAGGTCCCCTTCAGCCCTTAGCATTCTGTGTGTGGGAATGGAGCTGTCTGTGGGCTCACAGGGATGTGGATCTGCAGCCTTTGTGCTGTGGTCTCAGTCAGCATGGCTTGGGGACCGGCTGGGCTTGGTGTCTTCCCCTACAGGTGTGGCATGATGGGTGACCCTCTGCTGAGCTCTTCTCTCTCTGTGCCTGTGTATTTGTTTCCACTCTTTGGTCTCTATCCTGTTTAGATGGCAAAGAAGCAGCCTGGTGTGAGGGTTGCAGCTTGTTCAGCATGACAGGATAAAGAGGTTTTAGATGCTGCTCTAATAGTGCCCAAGATTGCTAAAGAGCATCTCTGGGAAGGCAAAATGCTGCTGGAGAAATGCTAATGCTTCAGCTTGACCTTGCTTGAGGCACATGGAGGTTTTGCTGATTCCACTGGCTTGCTATCAGATGTCTGAAATAGCATCTGGCCAAAAACTGACACCAGCAAGGATCCCTGTGTGCCTACCTGTGGGAATGCCATCCCTGCTGGGCTTCCTGGTGCCACTGCAGACTCAACTCTGCTCCTGCAGCTTTAGGGGAGAAACAGAGTGCCCACAACCCTGCTGCTCTTTGTGTCAGCTTCCCCAGCTGGAGCAAAGCTCCCAGCAGCCAGCTCGGGGACCAGCCTGGCTTGGGGGGAGCCTCCAGGAGATGCAGGGCTGGTGCTGTTCCCTTTCCCTTTGTGTGGCCCTTAGGCCACATCCTTAATGTCTTAATTAAAGGATGCATCCTGCAGGAGCCCAGCTCCAGCTTGCCTGAGAGTATCCAGGCATGGCTGCAGGAGCAGGGAAGAGGATGGAGGAGGCAGATGCTGCTCTGCACCCTCGCTAAAGGCAACCAGCAGTGGGGTTTGTTCTTTTGGTGGGTTTTTTTTTGGTGTGTGTGTGTCCCCACCACGTATTAAAGGTTTAATAAATGGAATTAAATACTGTGAAACTTAAGGTAATTAAATGTGGAAGCATACAGGGTGGGGAAAAAATTGTAGAGCATCCTCTCCAGGAAACTAATAGGCTCCATGCCTCCTTATCTTAATGATTTTCATCATTTAGCTGAATGCAGAGATAATGGAGCTGATGAACCTTTCTGGAGCTAACTTTAGAGTTAATGGGCTCCTTGCTGGGGGAGCAGAGTGGGGGCAGGTGCAATCAATGTGCTTGAGGAAGGAGCCAAGAGCCAGAGAAGCTGAAATAGAGCAGGCAGGAGGCTTTCCCGAAGCCTGAGAAAGTTGCTGTGTGTCCACCCTCATCCCACCTGGAATTAAGCCGGGAACCCTCGGGGAGAGGCCGTGTGCTTCCCTCCAGTGCAGCGCTGCCAACGGCTTCTGCCTTGCCACACAACCTCTGACCCTTCCCCGGGCCCAGGGAGCTGCAAAGCTGGGATCATCCTGCCTTAATCTGGTCTCATTGAGGCGGGATCAGCGAAACCACCTCGCAGATTCGCTGCATTATGGAGCAGATTGAGGGACTTAGAGAGCAAATTTAATAAATATCATTTTGATATTACTTGGTGCAGGGAAAAAAAAGAGAAAAGTCTGCTGAGTGAGTGGTGGTGAAGCATCCTGTGAAGGGTGGGTGAGAGGGATGTGAGGGGTGTGGAGAGCTGGGGCAGAGGGGATGGGGAAGATGCTGAATGGTGCTGTGGGATGATGGAGACAGCAGGAAAGGACATCCCTCAGGGCTGGCCTGGGCCAAGACTCGAGTCACAGTGGCATGTGCAAAAGCGAGCAGGGCTTGGAAGGAGGGGAGAGAGAGATGTGGGTGTTTGCTCAGGGATGGAGGTAGGATCCACACTTTTTGGTTCCTCTCTGCTGCCTCCTTGACTCCAGCAGAGCCTTGTGTGAGCAGGGCCTGGAGCAGGGCTGGGTGGAGATGCTGAAGCTGACCCCTACCCAAAGCCAGCTTTGATGTGTCAGTGCAGGGATGGCTGCCCACGATGCAGAGCAAAACTGTCCCCCGTGTGCCAGCAGCCCTGCGTGGGCACTGTGAGCAGCACAGTGAGTGGCAAAGCAGGGGTTGGGTTTGCAGCCAGCCCTTTGAAATCGTAGAATCATTTCCGTTGGAAAAGACCTTTAAGATCATCACGGCCAAGCATTTGCTAACCATTCGCACCACATCTGTGTCAACTCCTCGTGGGCAGCGTGTCCTGCTCCTGCACCCTCCCGAGCTGCTGCAGCGAGGGCAGCGTTCCCGGCCCGCCCCTGCGCCGGGCACCCGCGGCCGGAGGTGCAGCGCTGGCAGCCGACAGGCAGCCAAAGAGGCTGCGTTGCCTTTGTCCCCAGCAGGACCCCCTGCCTGCTGCAAAAACGCTTGGCTTAGGAGAAATGCCTGACCTCTTGCTAACCCCCTTCCCCTCTCCCTCTGCAAGATGTTTGGAAAAAAAAGAGAGGGGGGAAAAAAAAAAGGAAAGAGAGGGGAAAAAAAAGGAAAAAAGGACAAAACCCAACCCCAACCCAAAGCCCAGGCTGTGGCCAATCCAGAGAGGGTGAGAGCTGGGCACCATATCATTAAAATGCTAAAAATGAGCGTGCTGAAAACAGACACAATTGGGTATTTAAAGCTCTGAATGAAAAGAGTGTGTGTGTTAGCTGGCTCGTGGAGAGCCGGTCTCCCAGAGCCCCTGGAAAATATGTGGTCAAGCCCACACCATTAACTTTGTGTTTCTGGTTTGTAAAGTGACTGTGAAATCCTGGGGGGTGCGTGTGGGCATAGACCCCATGCCCCTGCCAGGCTGGGGAGGATGCCCATGCCCTGCTGGAGGGCTTGTGCACACCCTGAGCCTCTTGCTGTCCTGCAATGAACTTTATCCCAAAGTGTGGTGCTCAGCACAGGGCCTTGTGCGGCCTCTGGGTCACTGGGAACCCCTCTGCCGCCTCTGTTGCAGAGCAGGTGGGATTTAGAATCATGGAGTCATTTGGGTTGGAAAAGAGCTTTAAGATCATTGAGTCCAACCATTCTCTAACTCTACCGAGTCTGCTGCTCAACCATGGCCCTCAGCTTTTAAACACCTCCAGGGATGGGGATTCAACCCAGCCCTCCACCCCCACCCCCCTTGGCAGCTTGTTCCAGTCTCTGAGAGCCCTTGCAGTGAAGAGGTTTCTTCTAATATCCAATTTGCACCAGCTGGTCCCTCTTGCTCTGGCACGTGTGGGGTGTGGATGGAGGGATGAAGCATAACCCACAGAGACCTGCTCCAGCCCTGCCCCAAACCAGCCTCAAACTGACTCCTGGGTGAATCACCCCCAGGTCACCTCAGGGCCGTTGGCATCGTTTTATTTGCAGCATTTAAAACCTGGGCAGCTTGGGTTGCTGGAAGCTCCCAGCTCAGGTGCCCAGGGCTGAGAGGGCTGAGGTTCTCCGGTGGTTTCTGGTGCTTCCTTTATGTGGAAATGTGAATCTTCGCAGCCACGCTCCAGGATGGGTTTGCCACATCCCAGCTGGTCCTCGGGCAGAGGTTGTGGCTGGTGTTTAACTGCAGGCTGACAGTGTGAGACGTGGGAGGGCGAAGGCGTGCAGGGGTGATTTCTGTGTGGGCACTTGGGCTCCCGTCCCGTGCGCAGGCAGCGGTGTGGGTGCAAAACGCCCCTAAAATGCCTCCTAGGGCAAGTATTAACTGCCAGGCTGGGCTCAGCTCCAGCAGGCAGGAGCAGATGAATCAGACACTTAATGGTAGAATCAAACCTCTCCAAAGTATCAAAAACAACCCAGCCCCAGAGCCCCAGCGGGCTCCTCTCTGCCATCAGGGCAGCCCCAGCGAGAGGGAACGAGCAGAGATTTTAAACGAAGCTGGGATTTTTCGGGGCTGCCTCCCCCCCCCCCCCCCCCCCCCCCCATATCTCTTGGCTGCCAGCCTCTCCGAAGGGGAAGTTTTACCCCGCCTCCCGCGGTCTCGGATGTCAGGTTGGCAAGAAAAATCCCATCTGTTTTCAATCTGGATCCTCACTTCCATCCACCCAGCCCTTTTCCTCCCCTCGCTCCCCCGCTCCCAGCCCCCAGCGCTGGCGTCTGCGCCAGGCAGCCCTCGGTGACGCTTTTAGGTTGGGTTTGGATTTTTCCCCCCTCCCCCCCTTCTCTCTTTTTTTTTTTCCTCCCCTTTTCTTTTAATATATATATATTTTTTTTTCCTCCTTCTAAAAATGTATGTGGCCTCCTTTGCCCCCTCACATCCCCCCCTTCACCCAAGCACATGCTCCAGCACAGCCCTCTCCACGTCGGGGCCTGCCAAGAGCTTCTCTCTCTCTCCCTCTCTCTCTTTGCACTCAACCCTGCTCCGGTCGCTGGCTCGGAGAATTCCCAAATGACCCCAGGATTTTCAACCCTGACTTTCGGGGGGGGTGTGTGTGTGTGTGTGTGTGTGTGTGTGTGTGTGTGTGTGTGTGTAAAAAAAACCCCAACAAAACCAGGCAAAATATCTCCATGTGAAGAGAAAAAGAAAAAAAAAGACAAGAGGGAAAGAATTTTGTTGTGATTTTTTTTTTCCCCCTTTGGCGTTTGGGGGTTTTGTTTGGTTCCAGCTTCTTGGAATGACTTGGAAAAGAGCAAGTACAGAGTGTTTTGTTCCTGCCCAGTGATAACAGAGCTGCTTGAAATCCTATCTAGAGCCCGTGCAAAGGTGGGGACGTAGCAACTGGATCTTAATCTGTGAAGAAACCTCTTTACTGTACCCTCCCTCCACCACCTTTCTCTTAGCCGTCCCCTCTTGCTGGGTTATGTCTTATTTAAACTCTAAAGTCCTCAGGCTAGGAATTATCTTCTCTCTTTACAGATGGCTGCAAGGGCTTTGCATGTCTGCAGAGCTCCATGAAAAATAAATGAAGAAGGTTGAGGCTTTTATTGTTGGACTTTCTTTTCCTTTTTCTTTTTTTTTCCTAAGTGTTTGGAGGTGAGAGTTTATCTGACGGTAAAGCTAGGACCGGGGTAGCACGGACCTGGGTGTTGGGCTTTGTATCGTCAAACGTCCCAGGTAGGGATTATCCCAGCTGCACCCTTTCCGTTCTGGTTCTCTGCGCTGGCATGGGGCTGGCACGGGGCCGCTCGGCGCTGCCCCATCGGCAGGGTTTTGCCCTTCGGGTGCAGTTTGGAGGGCTCAGGGGGAGCCCTGGCTTCTGCTCGGGTGGCGTTTGCTAAGGGAAGTGCCCGGGTGCTGCTGTTTGGAGGGGCTGGGGGGTGTCTGTGTGCCAGCTGCCGTGCTTCGGTGTCCCCTTTGGCCAAGCGCTGCCAGCGAGCGGCTGCCCCGTGGGGAGGTGTTCACGGTGGCATGGCCGAGGGTGCCGGAGGAGCAGCGGTAATCCCCTGGCAAGGGAGGGCGAGGGGGACTTCTGCTTTTCGTTTTGGGGAGTACTGTGTGAGCTGGGGGGTCACGGCTGCGTGTGAGGGGACCCTAAGGGACCGCTATGCGGAGACGGACCACAAAGGGACCCCAGGCTGGAGCGGGAGGACCCTGAGGCCAGGCAAGGGGCACCCCAAAAGCTCATCCCCAGGGGCACCAATGACAGAATTGGAGTCCAGGCAGGGGTACCCCGGGGCCGGGCTTCCAGCGGGGGGTCTCACTGCAGACCTGGCCGGGCCGCAGCGTGCCCCCGCCCCGGGCCTCCCGCTCCCCCCCGGGCTGGCTGCCCCCCTGAGCCTCCCCCCGCCTCGCCGCTGCGCTGCCTGGCTCGGGTTGGGCCCCGCAGCTCCGCGGCCCGGCCCCGCCCCGGCTCCGCCTCCCCCCGCGCGGGCCGCGCCGGGCTCCTCGGCGGGGTCGCGGCGGCCGTGGGCCCCTAGGCGCCGCGGGGCGCCGTGCCGAGGGCGGCTCGGGTGGGACGGCCGGGCCCTTCCCGGTAAGTGACTGCCCCAGCCCCGCTCCCCGAGGGGCTGCCCTCGCCCCAGCCCCCTTCTCGCAGCCCCTCCGGCACCGCGGCGGGACTGGAGCCGGTGGGTTTGGTTGAAAGATGCAATTGTTCATCCAGTTTGGGGAAGGGGAGGCGCAAAACCCCGGCGCAACCTTCCCCCGGGGAGCAGCCAGCGCGGCCGCGGCCCCCCGCCGTCGTGTGCGGGACGGACCCGCGGCTGGAGGTACAGCGAGGAGGCTCCGGGGGTGCCGGGGTGGGGCTGGCCGCCCGCCGCTGCCCGCCCGCGGCTAACGGCCGGGTCCGTACCGCGCCGGTGGGCTGGCTCCGCCGGGGCAGCTGCCGGGCCCTGGGTAGCGGGGCTCGGATGGAGAGGAGCGTGGGCTGGGGTGGTGTTTGGAAGATGGAAAGGGACACCCCCCACCCCCATTCCTTCACCCCCTTTTTCCTCCCGGCAGTGGCTCACGGGAGCGTTTTGCTGCAAAACGAGAGACGAAGAGCAAAAAAAAAACCCCTCCTCCAGAACCCCCCAGTTTGTGCTGGGCGATACAAAGGGCCGAGCTTTCCAGCTCACCCTTTCCTCTAAATTATCCTTTTTACTACATGTTGTGGGTTGGTTTTGTGTTGTTCTTTTTTTCCCTCTCTCCACTGGAAGTGCCTTTTAGTTTTTAATGAGTAAAAGGCAGCCCAGGGCTGCATCCGTTGCCTGCATGATGCTCTCTGCAGCTCGGGGCAGGACACGGGCTCTGAGCATTTGAATAACGTACAAAATTTATTCACTGTAAACATTGCACAATTTCTGTGCCGCCTTCCCGGGATGAAAATACAACTCTTTGCTTTCTCGGTTCGGTGTGGCTTGCTCGCTAGCTGCTCTACTACTGCAAGCGCTGGAGATGAGGATTTGCCTAAAATGTGGCGTTTCAGAAACATAAAAGGGGGGGGGGGGGGGGGGAAGAAAGAAAGGTGTTCGTTTTGCTGTGAGAACTGTGTAGCTGGAACTTTCCCGAGGAATGGCCATATTTTATCCTTCTCTGCTCCCCACCCCCCCCACCCCTTAACTCTGGCAAAGGCAAAAGACTTTTATGTTGCAGGTAACTTTAACGTCGAATTTGAATTCCCAGCAGTTGGTCTGACTGGAGGCAGTTAGAGGAACGCTTGAAATGAAATTTAAATTTATCTCGTTGGCTGGCAGAGAACTTCTCCTGCACTTGGGGGGGGAGGAAAAAAAAAGTAAAGATTAAGCTGATGGTTGCTATATATGAAAAGTAGTTTCAAACGTGAACGTTATGGCTCATCCCTTAACAAAAAATTAAGGCAGAAAGGTGGATTCTCCGTGCTTTGTAGAGCTGCATCTCCCTGTGCCTTCAGCTGCCTTTTCCTGAGAGCCTGGAGGAGAAATCACAGAGTTGGGTGCAGTGGGATCACCACACACAATGGCAGAGGAGCTGAAAAGAGCTTTTCTGGGAGGAATAAACCACCTGCACCAGCTGGGGCCTTTTTTTCTTCTCCCTTAACTCGGTGTTGCTCACCCCAGGGGCTGCCCCTGGCTGCAGAGGTGTTGGTCCTCCCTGGGTTTTTACCAGCCTAAGAGAGATTTTCAGGCTGATGCTGTTGGTTAGGGTTTAGTTGTTTGGGTTTTTGGTTGGTTTTGTTGTTTGGTTCTTTCCCCCCCCCAGAAAAACGGAGGAAGTGAAAAATCTGCATTTGAGCTAATTGAGCTATTTTAACAGTTTCTTCCTGATTTGCGTTTTCTCTAACGTAAGGAGCGTCTGGAGTTGATTGGTGCCTTTCAGGCCTCCCTCTCACTGCTTGTGGAGGAGGGTGTTGGAATGTGGGCTGGAAGATGGTGAGTAAGGCTCCTTCAGGCAGCAGCTCTGGCTAAATGAGGTGGTCTGCACCTGGAACTGAGCTCGGCAGCTCTGGGGATGTGCTTCCATCTTTTTGCCTGTCATCCCTGGGGTAAAACTCGTAATACTCATCATGATTTCAAGTTACTGCTCCAAAATCCTGCCAAGGGGAGATACCTGTGTCCTTTGCCTTAGGAGTGTGTTGCTGGTCCTTGGTGCAGCAAGAGGTACATCACCTCCAGGAGTGGTGCAGGTGTTTGTTCCAAATCTCTGTCATTCAGAGTGGGGAAGCATCAAGGCTCCTGCTCTGCAGTCCTGCTGCTCTGCAGCCTCCTCCTGCAGCCAGCAGGCAAGGCAGTGATACTCCAAAGGTGTTGAAACCACAGAAGGCTCAGCTATGCTTTTGACTTGGAGATGTGTAGCATTTTTGGGGGGAGGTGGAGGTACCAAACTCAGCCATCTGAAGGTTCAGAGTGCAAAGAGAGAACGAATTCACCACTAAGTTCCTGCAAAGGTGACAGTGCAGCAGGTAGATGAGGAAATCCCTCATTACCCTGCAGAGCTGGAAAAGCAGGATATGGTGTTTTATTGTGTTTCTTAACCTTGATCACAGCAAGTTGCAAGCACCCTCTTTACCCTCTGCTGTTGAATCTGGCCTGTGGGTACAAATTCTTGTACGGCAGAGCTATTTCACTAGATTTAATCTCAAAGGAACGTGCCAGGAAAACAGCCCTGGGGAAATGGCAATCTGCTGGCTTCCTTCTCTGTAAAATGGGAGTAGCCATGCCTGACTCCTTTAGAGAAAGTGTTTTGGGGTCCACCGGTGAAAGCTACTGAGGTCCCACGGGTTGAGAAGCCAAAAAGGAGCTGAGGTAGAAGGGAGGTGTGCCCTGGCTCCTGTGGCAGGCCGGCAGCGATGCCGGGAGCGGTGCCTGCTGGTGTCTGCTCCAGCTTTGGCATGTGGGTGCAGGCCAGAAAAGAGCAGCAGCTAGGTGTAAAGGAGAGAATTGAGGTTGCAGGATCCTATCCTTGGTGCCTTTTGCAAGGGCTGCCCTGTGGTGCCAGGTGTAGGAGTGACAAGTTGTCTGACACTGGTCCATGAAGAGCTGGATTGAAGCCACTTACTCATTTCATGCTGGCTTCTGTGCAGCCCTTGCGTAGTGATGGCTTTGTAGATGCTGCTCACCTGGGCTGAATCTTTAACCAGTCACCTGGAGATGAAAGGAGCTCCATCCCGTTACCACTCCCCCCCAAGCCAGCTCCTTCCCTCTGTTGGAAGAGATTTTGAACCCCAGTTATGTTTTATTCCTTGGCTGTTGGACTGGGCAGGGGTTGCCAGGTGTCCTGTGGCACCAGGGAAGGGCAGCTGGAATTTACCTCATGTTGCCTTGGCATGTGGGAAGAATGAACTGGCAAAGTGAGGGCCTGTGGAAGGTGTGAGACACTGTGTTTGTTCAGATGCTGGTGCTGGGGAAAACATCTGTCAGAAGCTCTCTTTGAAGGAGTAGCTGCCCTTCCAGAACTGTTCTGTAGGAGTAATAACTGTTGCTGTAGGTGAAACCTTCTGAATCAGGAGGCGCCTGGGAGCTGTGAACGTGCTGACGCAGGGATGGACTCACAGAGTCATTACAGTTGGAAAAGATCTCTAAGATCATCAACCTTCTACCCAACACCTCCATGACCACTAAACCATGTCCCAAAGTCCCAGATCTACTCAGTTTTTTAACACCTCCAGGGATGGTGACTCCACCACCTCCCTGGGCAGCCTGTTCCAATGCCTGGCCACTCTTGCAGCAAGGAAATTTGTCCTGATATCCAACCTGACCTCCTTTTGCACAGCTTGAGGCCGTTTTCTCTTGTCCTATTGTTACTTACTTGGGAGAAGAGACCACCACGGGCCTCACTACAACCTCTTTTCAGGGAGCTGGAGATCTTGGCAGAGAGATCTACCAAACTCAATGATCTCAAAGGTCTTTTCCAATCTGGTCTATTCTATTCTGAACTGAACCCTACAACACCTTTAGTTTTCCTGTGCATCTTATGTCACTTCCAAAGCAACTGCCTCCTGGGTTTTTCATGAGCTCATGTGTGCTTGAATGAGCTTGGGTTTAAAGAACCCTCAGAGGACAGCTTGCAGGGGTTCGTAAGGATGTGATTCATAGAACGGTTTGGATTGGAAGGGAGCTCCAGAGGTCATCCAGTTCAAACCCCCTGCAGTCACCAGGGACATCCTCCACTAGATCAGATTGCCTAGAGCCCTGTGGTGCCTGGCCCTGAGTGACTCCAGGGATGGGGCCTCAACTACACCCCTGGGCAACCTGTCCCAGTGTTGCACCATGTCTCATGATGCAGAACTTGCTCCTAACATCCAATCTGCTCTTCTCTAATTTCAAACCCTTGCCCCTCATCCTACCACTGCAGGCCTTGGGGAACAGTCCCTCTGCAGCCTTCCTGTAGCCCCCTTCAGGTACTGGAAGGCTGCTCTAAGGTCTCCCTGGAGCTCTTTCTTCTCCAGGCTGAACAACCTCAGCTCCCTCAGCCTGTCCTCGTAGCGGAGGTGCTCCAGCCCCACTTTCCCATTTCTCCCTCTCCTAATCAGGGCTTCTATTAACACTTAGTGAGTGCCTTACACAAATTCTTTATTAAAAGCCTCTGCAGGGGCAGCTTTCAGTTTGCAGCCACAGCCTCAGCTCCCGAGTTGCAGGCTGCCTTACCTGCGAACTTTGCCTCGCCGTCTCCTTCCGATCAGGCAGGAAAAGCTGCAGCCTGGCAGCTGGGGGACTTGAGGCCAGCCTCCTGTTTATGGTAATTCTTAAATAGTTCATTTGGGGCATAATGCCTCCCTTTTCTTCCCCCCCACCCCTCCCTTTGGTTCTCTATTACAAACAGATTTCCTGATAATGGCCCCGGTGCCATTCAGCTGGGATCATTACTGTAATAGCCGCCAGGATTGGTATGGAATCGGTGTGTGGAATTTATGGAGGATCGTTATAATGACACCACTAATCCCATAAATAAAATGATGCTGGAGCAGCAGCACTAAACCTGGGTGGAAGAGAGGGAAGTGACAGTTTGCAGTTCCCCCGGAGCCTCCACGCCTTGGGCCCTACCGCCGGGAGCTGTCACCTACGGTCCCTGCCCGCGGAGGAGTGAGGTGGGAGCCTGGGTGGCTGGGGAGGGATGGAGCAGAGCCTGTCCCCGTGGCACAGGGATGCCTGTGGGGTGTGGGAGGGAGGGAGGGTGCTCATCCTGCAGCACCCATGCGGATCTGGGAAGCCATTAGCTGGAGCTGCTGCAAAAGCTGACCGGGGAGATTGCTGCAATTAATTAATTAGTGTAGAAAAGGGACATGGCTCTTCCAGCAGGGTGCTGGGCTCTGGGCTCGGGGCTGGGCTCTGCCCTGGGGCCAGATTCTGCTCTTAGAGCTGGGTTCTGTGCTTGGAGCTGTGTTCTGCCCATGGGGCAGTGTTCTGCACTTGGAGCTGGGTTCTGCCCTTGGGCTGGGTTCTGCCTGTGTGGCAGGTTCTGCCCGTGGGCCACATGCTGCACTTGGAGCTGGGTTGTGCCAGTGGGCAGGTTCTGCCCGTGGGCCACATGCTGCACTTGGAGCTGGGTTGTGCCAGTGGGCAGGTTCTGCCCTTGGGCCACGTTCTGCACTTGGAGCTGGGTTGTGCCAGTGGGCAGGTTCTGCCCTTGGGCCACATTCTGCACTTGGAGCTGTGTTCTGCATGTGTGCAGGTCTGCCCTTGGAGCTGGGGTCTGCCCTTGGAGCTGGGGTCTGCCCTTGGGCCGAGCTCTGCAGGCTCTGCCCCGGGGCCGGATTCTGCTGGCGTGCCGGCTCCATTAAGACAGCTCTTTGTGGGATGGGGCTCAGGCAGGGCTTTTGCACGCACAGCCTGTCCCTCCTGCACGGTGCTGGGACCGTCTGTGCCTGCCAGCACGTTGCCTCTCCCGTTTTCTCTGCGGGAAATGTGGGAAAGCTTGAAATTGCATTTGTGAAATAATGATGGGGGCTGAGACTGGAAACTGCCCAGCGGGACTTGACGGAGGAGGTTGATGTGAGCAGCATGCCCTGATAGCAGCAGCAGCAGCAATAGCACCAAAACCTCCAAGAGCAGAAGGAAAAAGGGAAGAAAGGGTAAAAAAAAAAGATACTATCAAATATCAGCACATTAACCAAGTTCCTGAGGCCGTGGAGTGCTGATTATCCTCCTTTCCACTCTCCTTTCGCTAAGCAGATCCCTGGAGATGGGTGTGTGTTGTCTTAAAGGCCAGGCTTGTGGTGGGGTTTTAGCAAATGCAGATAATCCAGATGGCTAATCTGGAGCGTGGTTTGGCTAGCAAAATCCTCCTGGCAGGCGAGGAGGAGGATGCTGGGAAGGGGTTTGCAGCAGCCCTGGTTAAACACAGCCGTCACTGGTGCTGCTTCAGCCTCGGCGTGGACGCAGCACAGATGTCTTGCTTGGGGGGTGATTGATTGATTGATTTGTAAAATAGAATCCCTTTTCCAGCAGGGCCCCCTGGTTATGAATCCCTGCTCTAGGAGAGGGGGAGTGGTAACCCTCTCGAGGCTCTGGGGTGCGGATGGAGTTTAGCCCCGGGGAGGGATGTGGCCCCTCGGGGGCAGGGTGGTGCGCAGCAGCAGAAGGGTGCTGAGCCGTGCAGGAGGGGTGCTGAGCCGTGCAGGAGGGTTGCTGAGCTTTGAGCTCGCTTTTTGCCCAGGGGCCCCATCGGGACAGGGGTGATGGGGCGACCGACTGCTTTTTGATGCTTGGCGCTGCCTTTGTCAGTGGACATCTGGTGCCAGGATTGCTGCTGTCGGGGCTGGGGGTGGGCTGCAGGGCCAGGGAATGTGATGGATTAGTGCGGTTGGAGGGCTGGGGGAGGGGACGGGTAGGGTTTCAGCTCTTGCTGCAGGTAGAGAGAGAATTTGGGGATTAGGGGCACTTTACTGCAGGCTGCAGAGGGAGCAGGATTTGGGGAGGGGGAAGGGTTGGGGAGCAAACAACCTTTCCAGTTTTCCCGAGGAAATGACATTGGTGTGTGTTGGGAGGCAGCTCAAGGGAGATGTGAGTGCAGGGGATGAAAAAAAAATCCACAGCAAATCTGGTGCCAGTCTGCCCCCCCCCAGCTTTGTAACCCTTGGGAATCCTGCTTGCTTGTGCCTGGCCTCGGGGTCACTTGCTTCGTTCCCTGCTGCTTCCTATGGATTCAATAACCTCCTTCACTCCCCAGAGATCAGCTTAAATTAAAACTTTATCCTTTACTTAAGGAAGCAAGCAGCAGCCTCTCCCCGTGCTCTGTTACAGGATCTGGGTAGTTTGCCTGTCCCTGTCCATCCGTGGTCACCAGATGGCCTGTGTCGGGAATCAGCAGCTTTTGAGCTGCTGGAGCAGGAGGGGGGGTGGTGAGAGATATCTTCTGCCTCTGATCTCTGAGGGAAGGGTAGGAAAGAAAATCCTGCTTTTTAAAAGCTTCCCCTAAGGCAGATATTTCAGTGTGCTCTTGCTGGGAAAATGGCTCTTAGGGTAGGACCAAGGCTCCTGGGGGCATTGCCAGGGTACATCACACAGTCCTCTCCTGGAGCTCTGTGTGCCAGCCAGTGTCCTTGTGTTGGTGGAAGTGCCCTGTCTCTTGTCTGCCTGCAAGAGCAGAAGGGTTTGCATAGTGGCAAGGGCCACTGGGAACTGATGAAAATGGGGACCTCAAGAAATAGCCCCAGTGAAATCCAATCTCTGACCAGTGCTGTGTTTGAGCATCAAATCCATGTGTAAAATCTGTCTGGGAGATTTAATGTCTGCTGGCTTTACCTCCTGGAAATGGTGCTGCAGGGAGGTCAGCTCTCCAGGAAGCACCTTTGGGGTTTGGTTCATGTTTTGGGGCTCCACATGTGTCAGAAACATCAGGTGGGTTCAGGGCTGGGTTTGCATGGAGCAGGGAGGGATGTGCAGCCCCCTCCTCCTGCCAGACCTGAGCCATGAAGAGCAGAGGGGCAGCCTCAGCCAGGCAGGGAGCTCTCTGCTTGTGCTGTGAAATAAGCCCTCATGGGTGATTTTGTTTGTTTTGTTCTTTTTCTTTTCCCTTTTCCAGCAGAAATTGAGCAAATTGCTGGTGGAGAGAAGCAGGAAGTGGAAGTGTAATGAAGGAACTTCAGGACTGAGATGAGTGAGGTACTGCAAAACATGAGGGACACCTGAGGGGTGTTGGAGGGTTTGGAATAGGGAATCTTTTGCCTTTCCCTGTGTTGCTGTAGTCCTGATGTGAAGGTTGCTGAGCAGCCTTTTGAATGCTGATTTCTACTCTGTAGAGCAAAGTGGTGGCTAAGGGCTGTGGGGATGCAGCAAGCCTTGTTGCTAGCAAGGTTTCGGAAGGCAGGAGGCCTTACAACGTTGCTCTGAGGAGAGGAAAATGAAAAATAAGGGATAAAGTTACAACTGCCAGCCTGGAAATGTGTTTATTTGAACTTTAGGGAGCAAAAGGTGGAAAAATTTGGGGGAGGGAAGAGAGGATGGAAGAAGCCCTTGTAAAAAGGCAGGCAGGGCAGTGAGCAGCTGTGTTGTTCTGTGAAATGGGAGCCTCTGGGGTTCAAAGGGTCATTTCTCCATCCAAGACCTGGGGTTTGTGCTGGGGCTGAGAGCTGCAACCCCAAGCTTGCAGAAGTTCAGATTGCAACTGGTGGATTAACTCCTGCTGGAGATGAGTTCTGGTAGCCAGGGAGGCTCTGATCTCCCCTGCCCCTATACTGCAGTATCCTGTGGGTCCTGCTCTTGGGGTGCTTTGGTGCCAGCCACATCCTGTACCTAACTGTGGAATGGTTGAGTGAAAACTTGGCTATTTGCTGCTGTTTCTCCAGTGTTAAGCATAGAATGGCTCAGGTTGGAGGGGACCTCAGAGATCACCTACTCCAGCTTCCCTGCCATGGGCAGGGACACCTCTCAACTAGCCCAGATTGCCCAAGGCCTCAGCCAACCTGGCCTGTAACACCTTCAGGTAGGAGGCATCCACAGCCACTCTGGACAACCTGTTCCAGAGTCTCACCACCCTCACACTGAAGAACTTCTTCCTGAGCTCCAGCCTAACCCTACTCTGCCTCGACTTCAACCCATTCCCCCTTGTCCTGTCTCTAGACACCCTTAGAAGAAGTCCCTCTGCAGCTGTCCTGTAGGACCATTCAGGTATGGGAAGGTAGATAAATAGGAATTTATCTTGTGAATTTATTTGAATGGATTTGGTGATTTGGTATCTTGGATGCTGAAGGATGCCATAGGCTCTGCAGGAGACCAGAGCTCCTCTGTGGTCCCTGCCCACCACTCCTGCTTCAGGTCCTCTGCCAAGCAGTGGTGGCTCGGAGCTAGGAAAGAGCTTCACCCCAACAGGTGATTCCTCTGAAGCATCAGCTTTTGGGTGCTGCTGGCCATGATGTGCTGGTCTAGATGGATCACCCTTGCCTCCAGCCTGACGTGCTTGATGGCTGCAGCGCTGCCTTGCTGGAGGGGAAGGAATTGTAGTCCATTACCAGGAGTCCATTTCTCTTCCCGAGGGCGGAGCGTCGCAGCCAGGCTGCGCTCACCCCCGTGCCTCGCAGCAAACCTTGGCGTGCCATGAAACACTCACTTGACAGCACCTTCCAGAGCAATATCCTGGGATGAAGGATGGGCCTGCTCTCTGCTTTATGCACTGCCCTGAGAGGTGGGGACGTGTAAATCGCACCATCCAAATGATTTAGCCCCAGGTGCAGTTGTGATTCAAAATGAATTTCTGGCCCTGCTTCTCCCCTGTGCCAGCACCGCAGTAACTGCTTGCTATAAACCAGGAGAAAATTGCAGCCTCCTGTGTGCTGGGAGGGGGATGTGTGGCTGTACCCTCCTCTGTCCCTTGCACCCATGGCCTTGCTGTGCAGGGTGTAGGTTTGTCTTGGATCCCTCTGTGTCTCTGGGTGGCTCTTCCCAAGCCAGCCCTAAGCGGGGAGCTGCACGGTGCCCAGCTTCCATTAGGCTTAATAGGGAAGATGAGTGACATGTTCAAAGTGGCTTTAGGTTTTATGCAAAGCCAATGATGCTTAAGCCAGCTGCTGGATTTTAGCATTTTCAGCAAGTTTTTATTGGACAAAACAACTCCTTTGGAAAGTGTCTGAGGTCCAGGGTGACACTCTGGTGGAGGTCAGGGTGATGGGAAGTGTGGGAAGCTCAGGGGTTGCTTCACACATTGCTGTGCCTTTGGGGAGTAGATTTTCTTCCCTCCTGCTTTGAGTCTTTCTCATTATTTTGCCATTTCCCTCCCAGTTTTATTTGTGGTGAGCAATGAACATTAACATGAACACCTCGGGGGAATCTTTTTTACAGATGAGTTTTGCTTCTTGGCTTGTGCCTTGGTTTGGATCTTTGAATCATAGAATGGGTTGGGTTGGAAGGGACCTTAAAGATCATCCAGTTCCAGCTTCCCTGCCATGGGCAGGGACACCTCCCACTAGACCAGATTGCTTGAGGCCTGATCCAAACTGGCCTTGAACACTCCCAGGTTTGGAGCCTCCACAACTTCTCACAGGCAACCTGCGCCAGCCTCACTGGGAAGAATTTCCTCCTAATGTCTCATCTGAATCAAGCTCCATTCCCCCTTCTCCTGTCTCTAGACACCCTTATGAACAGTCCCTCTCCAGCCTTCCTCTAGAATCCCTTCAGATATTAGGTGGTGTCTGGATGTGATCCTGTGTAACCTTGCTCTGGCAGGAAGGTTGGACTGGATGGATCTCTGGAGGTCCCTTTCAGCCCCTGCATTCTGTAACTCTGTGATTAAACTCCAAAGACTCAAATCACTGAGCCTTCAGAATACAGAATTAACCAGGCTGGAAAAGACCTTTGAGATCATCCAGTCCAACCTATCACCATCTCATCAACTCAACCATGGCACTAAGTGCCTCATCCAGGCTCTTCCTAAACACCTCCAGGGATGGTGACTCCACCACCTCCCTGGGCAGCACATTCCAATGGCCAATTTCTTTCTGTGAAGAATTTCTTCCTAACATCCAGCCTGAACCTTCCCCCTGCACAGCTTGAGACTGTGTCCTCTTGTTCTGGTGCTGGGTGCCTGGGAGGAGAGACCAACCCCCAGCTGCCTACAACCTCCCCTCAGGGAGTTGTAGAGAGCAAGAAGGTCTCCCCTGAGCCTCCTCTTCTGCAGGTTAAGCAACTCCAGCTCCCTCAGCCTCTCCTCCCAGGGCTGTGCTCCAAACCCCTCCACAGCTTTGTTGCCCTTCTCTCCTCCTGTGGCAGACACAGCTTGGGTGCTTTCTCCTCAGGAAATCCTTAGCCCTACCTGCATTAATTTCCCTGTTTTGAGCTCAAGGAGTGAAACCATGCCTGGGCTTTCTCCAGGAAGCCCAACATGTGCTGTTCTTTACCTGCTGAGAGCCACGGGTTTGTGGACAGGCAAATAAAAGAATTCCTGGTTCAAAGTGTTTCAGCAATGTGGTAAAGTTTATGGAGCATTTAACAAACTTTTTTAGTGTGCAATAGTTTATCCTGCCAGCAAGCAGCCAAGTGTCACATCAAAAGTTGTGGTCTTTACTCACTTAATGGCACAATGTTTAGTGCTGCTTGGGTTTATCTTGGGTGGCACAGCTCAGCAGGGCTTTTTCTTGTCAATTCCCCTCCCTCCTCCCCCCCAAAAAAAAATATCTCTGAAAGACAGGTTATGAAGAGTGATTTAGAGTCCACAGTTCAAGCCAGAGTGGTTGGATTCATTTTTCTCTTTCAAGTGGAAAAGACAAGCAAAAGGCAAATCATGGAGGTGACTTCAGTGGTGGTGTCCCTCTGCAGTTCCCTGCTGGGCTGGCAGAGCAGAGCAGCAGGATGAGATCTGCTCACTCCAGGAGAGTTTTGCCATCAGCTCCTAAAAGTTTTGGAGTGATTTCTCTTCTAAGACAGGAGCTGGGCTGTGTCCCTGACAGGGATGGTCTCTGCAGCTGAGGTTAGCAGAGGTGGTCAGGCCAGAGCCCACTGACAGCAGCATCAAGGCGGCTGCAATTTGCTGCATTTTGGGGTTTAATTCTCATCTGGGCTGGTGGAGAATGAGCTCTGGGGAGCTGTGCAGGGGCTCTCCTGTGCCCCAGTGCTTGAGATTGTAGTCATGTCACAGAATCAGTCATGTGACAGATTAAGGCTAGATGTGAGGAGGAGGTTCTTCACCATGAGAGTGGTGAAGCCCTGGAGTGGGTTGTCCAGGGAGGTGGTCGAGGCCCTGTCCCTGGAGGTGTTTAAGCCCAGGCTGGATGAGGCTCTGGCCAGCCTGATCTAGTGTGGGGTGTCCCTGCCCATGGCAGGGGGGTTGGAACTAGATGATCCTTGTGGTCTCTTCCAACCCTGAATGATACTATGATACTATGATAATCACAGAATGGTAGGGGTTGGAAGGGACCTCCAGAGATCACTGAGTCCAACCCCCCTGTCAGAGCAGGATCACCCAGGCCAGGTCACACAGGAATCCATCCGGGGGGGTTGGAATCGTTCCAGAGAAGGAGACTCCACAACTCTGGGCAGCCTTCTCCAGGGAAGAAGTGTCACCTTACGTTGAGGTGGAACCTCCTGTGTTCCAGCTTGTACCCATTGATCCTTGTCCTGTCACTGGACACCACTGAGAAGAGCCTGGCACCTTCATCCTGACACCCACCCCTCATTGATGAGATCTGAGGAGGAGTCCAAAAGCAGCCACTTCCATGGGGAATATCCTGAGGTGTGGGGTTGTCATTTCTATTAAATCTGAACTAGTGAGGAGTAAAAACTTCGTAACAGTGCCTGGGAAATGCATCATGAAGTCCCTTAGTTACTTGATTGTAGATTTAATTGTGATAATGCAGAGAGATAAAATGATGTCCACATGGAGGATCTGTTGAGTAGCAAAGTGTTTGTATAACTCTATCCTGAAACCTGAGCTGGATCAAGAGCTCCCTGTAGCATCCTTCATCATATTTTTTACAGTGAGGATAGTGAGATGCTGGAACAGGTTACCCAGGGAGGTTGTGGATGTCTCCTCCCTGGAGGTGTTCAAAACCACGTTGGATGAGCCCTTGAGCAACCAGGACTAGAGAGGGAGGTGTCCCTACCCATGGCAGGGACTTGAAACTGGATGATCTTTAAGGTCCCTTCCAACCCAACCCATTCTGTGATTCTATAAATATCCTGGCTGAAGGTGGGAAGTCCTCTCTTAGGTGTGATTACAGCTGGGGTTCTTGAGGCTCAGCCATTTCTGGGGGGTGGGGGTGACACAGCACCGGGTGTGATTTTCATCCCACCGCCTGCATTTCGGTCTTGGTTGCTTTGGAAATTTCCTGTGGAGTAGAAGGCAGCAGAAAATGTCTTATTCATGTTGATGTGATGTGTCATCAGCAGTAACCAGTGAGTTGGTCGATGAGAGAGGCATGTAAACAAGTTGGAAACCAAAATAATCTGGCTGTATTATTAAAACCCAAGCCAGTGTGGAGCAATAGAAGAGGAGGAAATTCCATTTGGAGTTTCTAACGACAAGGCTCTCGCACGTTCCTCCCGTGATTTATCTAATTGCTTTGATGGCTTGATGGAGTTATAGCTCTGCATTACACGAAGGCTAATCAATCAAAACCAAGCCTGTTTACCCCTCTGCTGCAGCCTGGCTATGAAGCAGATATGTTAGAGCCTGAAGTGTTCTTCAGCGTTGACTTTTTTCCCCCCTCCTGAGTTTCGGGTGTGATTTCAGGATCTGATACCGGCGTGAACCTGACCTCACCTTGCAGGCTTCAGAATGGTGCTGGCTTCACCGGGGGCTGTACCAACTTGCTCTTTCTATGGTGCATGTAGGAACACTTCTGCCTAAATATGCAGTGGGCTTGTTTGTTTAAAGAGCACAGAAAAGCAAACCGCAGCAAGGAGGCAAAAGGTGCCAACAGCCGAGCTCGCTGTGAGGGCTTGGAGGCTGCAGTCCTGCTCTTCTGGGCTTGGAGTCGGTCTGGTCTGCTGTTTCATAGGCTTCTTCCCCACCTCATTTGCTGCACAAGTTATCTGAGTGTTAGTCTCTGACTTTAGAGGCATTTCTTTGCCTGTTTACCAAATGTGCTGTTGTAAAATGTGGAAACTCCTCTCTTTTTCTGGGGGGGTTGCTGGAGTGAAAATTCAAAGCAGGCTTAGCGGCGAGCCATAGCGGGGATAATGTGCGCTGAATATTTGCGCTTCAAGAGATGACTTGCAGGAGATGATCCTGTTTCCTGGAGCACAGAGCACACTCAGTGAGCCTTTCTCTGTTGCCCACCCCGTTTTTTGTCCCTTTACCCAAAGGCAGAGGTTTCTCAGGGCCGTTCTGAGGCACAGTGGATGTTTAAATGGCTTCCGTGGTGTTGCGGAGCCGGGCTGTGCGCACGCAGCGTCCCTTCTGTCCTCTCCTGCCAGGCTCTGATGAGAGGGAGATAAAATGGAGGGGCTCAGAGGGCTGTGGGTGCAGTGCCTCACCCCTCACCCCACTGCTTATCGCTGGCTGCAGCATCTCCATCTCTGGCCGGGGATTATTTTTGGGTCTTTTTCCTGCGCGGCTCTGCCCATGGCTGCTCCCCGGAGACTCCCTTGCTCCTCTCCCTCCTCGCCTCGCTGCGAGGGGATCACAGCTGCTGAGTAAATGTTAAGATAATAGTGTTATTACAGAGTAATTATACTGCAAGTTATTGAATTAAAAGTGATGAGACTGCCTGGAAATGCTGAATGGGGAGAGGCTGGGTGGGAGAGCGCAGAGCCGCGAAGGTGGAGAATAGAGAAGAACCTAATAAATTTCCTCTTGTCGAGAGCCCCTCGCTGCCGGGACTGGGGCTGAGAATGAATGAAAGGGAAGCTGGGAGAGCTAATAAATAAACCATTTCCCTGAGAATAGAAGGGGGGATAATTAGAAACCATGGCCCTGTGGTTTTGTGTCTGCCCCGGGGTGGAATCTGCTCAGCGCTGCGCCACGGCGATAAACCAGGGAGACAATGCGGAGATGATGTCGCACAGTTGTTAACTTTGGAGCAAGGAAGCTGCTCTTGGGCCTCTCTTTCTCTCTCTCTCTCTCTTTTTTTCTTTTTTTCCCTAGAATGTGATAATAACCCCCCAAAATTAATAAATAATTGAAGCTTTGTGTGGCAAAACTTCAGTAAGTGGCTGCATCCCCCCTCCCCCTGAGCCTCCCCATCAGTGGCTCTGGCTGATGTGGCAGTTTTCTTTCTGTGTTCTCTAGGGGGGAGCTGATTGTCACTGTAGACTTGAGAAAACTTTACTCTCTTGACTTATTTTTTCCCCAAGAGGGCCAAAAAAGGGACTATTTTTTTTCCTTCTTTCTTCTTTGTCTTCCTCTATCTCAAGCTGAGATGTACTCACAAATTGAACATCTCTCCTTCCTCTCCTGTCACTGTTGTCTTCAGGGTAATTTGCTAATCCAAGGTTGGACTTGGATGATCTTTGAGGTCTCTTGCAGCTGGATGTGCTCTGGGATTCTGTGATTGATAGGACACAAACTTTTACTTTGTCTTTAGTGCCTCAGCCTGTCCCTGCCCTGGAAGATCACACCAGCTGCTTAGGTCTGTGGGAGGCAAAAGGATGGGGCCAGACTCAGTGGCACCCAGGGACAGGCCAAGGGGCAATGGGCACAAACTGGAAGCCAGGAAGTTCCATCTGAACAGGAGGAGAAACTTCTTTGGTGTTAGGATGCTGGAGGCCTGGAGCAGGCTGCCCAGAGAGGTTGTGGAGACTCTTTCCCTGTAGAGTTTCCAACCTCCCCTGGCCACTGTGATCCTGGGCAAGGTTCTGTGGGTGTCCTGCTTTAGAAGGGGCTTGGGGTGGGTGATCTGCAGAGATCCCTTCCAACCCCACCATGCTGGGATTCTGTGAAAGCCAGAGGAGCAGCAGCAGCCCTGCAGTGGCAGGGAGCAGAAGGAAAAGGGAAAGTGTGCCGTGCTCTCTTTGGGGCTGGACAGGCTTTGACAGCCACAGGGTTTTCATAGGTTGTAAAAGAATAAATTGCTGTCTCCTTCCTCTCCTGACAGAAGATGCATCACTGTCTGCCCATGGCTGGTCCCTCTGCAGCCATCTGTGAGGGGTCAGGAGTCAGTCCAAGGGGCAATGCCGGGGGCTGGCTGGAGGGTGGCTGCTGGGGGGGCCTGGGGGCCGCTCCTTTCATTTGCAATAATTGGTGGGTCTTGGAGAGAGGAGACAACAGCCAGCGAGGAGAGTCTGGGGGAGGAAAGTGGCATTTTGCTGCTGTTTAGCTTCACACTATCTTGTGTGGCTTTGGTGGAAAGGGGGGTGGTGCACTGCTCTCCAGATAAGAAGGTTCCCCCCACACTGGGATTTGTGCAGCTTAAGTAATTATTTCTGAGCAGCTCTTTGGTAGGTGCTGGAGGAATGTGGAGTGTTTACCTGACTTTACAATCTAAAAAACCCTAATAAAATACACAACAGGAACATTAACAATGGAACTATTTGGAGGATTATTAAGCTGCTATAAAAGAATGGGAGAGAATCTGCCTGGCATTATGTTCTGTGCCACTGGATATTTAAATTGATGCCTTTCCTATAGCAGCTCCTTCAGAAATCTCAAGGCACTTAAGCATCTTCAGTGAATTAGATGCTTGGTGTTGTTAAGTAGCTCTTCAGCTTTCTCTCTTCATGGGGCACAGGGTGGGGGAAACTGAGGCAGAAGACTTTGGCCAAGTGCATTCATCACTGGAAGGGTAAAGTGGGGATCTGGTTCCTGTGGGTTTCCATGGCCTTTTGGCTGATGTATGATGGAAAATGTCCTTGTCCAGCAGCACTTCCCACTGCCTGGGGATGCCAAAGCTTAT
Organism: Melanerpes formicivorus; assembly: GCF_026170545.1. NCBI lineage: Eukaryota > Metazoa > Chordata > Aves > Piciformes > Picidae > Melanerpes > Melanerpes formicivorus. The sequence continues at coordinate 2,821,035 of NW_027142435.1, read as the reverse complement.
CTGGGAAAGAGAAGACTGAGGGGGAATCTTCTCAGTGCCAATCAATACTTCAAGGGTGGGGGTCAGGAGGATGGGGCCAGGCTTTTTTCACTGGTGCCCAGTGACCAGACAAGGGGTGACAGGCACAAACTGGAATATCCCTCTAAATTCTGCAGTACTAGGGTGGTGAGATGCTGGAACAGGCTGCCCAGGGAGGCTGTGGATGCGTCCTGCCTGGAGGTGTTCAAGGCCAGGTTAGATGGGGCCTTGAAATGGCAATTAAAAATAAGGTTATGGCATCCAGTGAAAGGCTTTGGGGCTTTCAGTGTCAGCAGCAGCCAAGCTTTGGTGTACACTCAAGATTCCTACTTGCTTTCACTCATAAGCATAGAATGGTGCAGTCAGCAGGGACATCCTCACCTAGATCAGGCTGCCCAGAGCCGTGTCAAGTCTCACCTTGAATATCTCTTCAGCTACCTCCCTGGGCAACCTGTTCCAGTGTTGCACCACCCTCATGGTAAAGAACCATAATGATCCCACCCTTGTGGCTCAGCTCTTCTCCATGCTGGATATCCTTGGTGCAAGACCACCTCTACCTTGAAAAGAAACAGCCACCAGAGATCTGCATCTCAGCAGGGAATAGCTCCTGGATCTTCAGCATCAATGTGCAGCCCTTCACCCTCTGAGCAAGCCCTGAAGGAGATCTCAGCAGAGCCACGGTCCTGAGCAGACATCTGAGGCGGTTGCTGTGGGAGCTGCTGACCCAGGAGTGCTTTCTTCAAGGCACAGCTCAGAAAAGGGACCTGAGCTGGTGGAGTCATTTGCTACACGGAGGAACAGGCTGTAGATATTCTGAGAAGCCAAAATCAAATAGGAGAGCTGGTAGTGGAGCCCTTTGAAAAGTGTTCAAAGGGGCCCTGGCAATGCAAAGCTTCTATTTACGTTGGGCTGGGGTTTTTTTCTTGTTCTTTTTTCTTCCTCCTCCTTTCTTTTGTTGATACAATCTTGGCAGTGGGAGGATTTACAGAGATGCCTGTGTTTTTAAGCTGCTTCTTCAGACACCTTTTTTCCCTTGTAAATATTGTGTGAGAGGCTGAAATGAAAACCACTGAAAGCAAACATGGAAGAGTCCTCATCAGACCCTTCCTCTAATCACTTCAGAACCTGAACATGAGACTCGGTGTTGGATGTGTTGGAAGTGGATCCCCACAGCTCTGCAGATGCAGCAAGGATAGACCCATGAGACACCCATCACTTGGACTCACCTTTAAGCCAGACCAGTGGCTCCTTTTAAAGGCTGCCTGAGGAGGGATGGTGAGCACCCCCAGGCTCTCAAAAGGAGCCACCTCCAGACTCATCAGCATAAAGGTCCTGCCTTCAGGAGCATCCATCCTTCTTCTGGTGGACCCATCCAGTCTCTGACTGGGAAGGATTACTTTGGTGTATTCAAGAGTATCTAAAAGAACTCCGAAGTGGAATGCAGAGGAGCATCCTTCAGCCTCCCCTGTGCTGGAGGAACTTGCAAACCTCCTCTGGACACCATCTCCAGGGATGGTGATGAGGACTGCTGCAGCAGATAGAGGACTGCCAGCACTTCAAGCAAAAAAAGTGAGTTTTCAGAAGGGGTTTTGCAGCAGCAGCAGCAGCACCAGGGTGGCAGGAGTGATGTGGAGACCTGGCACACGAGGCCAAGGGGAGCTGTGGAAGCCATGCGTTCATGGAAGCTGGCACTGAAGGCTCTGTGAATGCTCTTTTTCTCCCTTGGGTGACTTGCTGGTTCCTTGCAGGCTGTGCATGGGCTGAGCAGTCTCAGCAGAAGCAGACTAAGGTTTTCAGGTGAATTAACAAGCAAAGGCAAAACTTGTGGGGTCCCTTGGCTCTCTGTCCCCACCCAGCTCATGGCAGCTCTGTGTGCTTTGGCTTCTGGGTGATGCTCACACTAAAGCCCTGCCAGCCCTGAGCAGGTCTCTGAAACCAAAGTCAGTGTTTGTGTTGGGGGTTGGCATGGGTTTGGCGTGGTGGATGTGAAGGGCATGGCAGAGCTTCCCTCCCTGGCCGGGCCCGCGTGGGGTTTGTGCTGGCAGGGGAATGTGCGCGGCGCACGCAGGCGGAGAACAAGAGCAGGCGATGAAGGGCATAATTACAGGGAAGGATGTGGAAAGCAGTGTGCTGAAAGGCAGTGTGATTGCCCAAGGACATGGGGTGGTGGAGCTGGGCTGGGAGCTCTGCAGCTCCTCTTCGTGTGCTGTGTCCAGGCTGGCACTTCGGCTGGGAAGTGGTTTTGGGGTGGGTTGCCAATACCTTTACCTTGATTTTTCTGGCCTGAAGGACTTTGTGAGTTCAGCTGAGTGGCCTGAATGGCTCTCCCTGCAAGCTATGGAAAGCAGCACTTTAAAAGAGTCCTGCTTGAACTTGTTAGCTGACAAGCTACAAAGGTTGTTTTGACCCTTCAGGATATTAAAAAAGAATCATAATAATAATAAAAAAAAACCTCTTTCTTTCACCTTCCTTCTCCCAGTTTTACGAGGGGGCAGAGCCAGGAGCTTTGCATTCGGCAGTAGGAGTCTGCTTGCAGCAAGTCAGGGCGAGCGCCTCTCCCCCAGGGCTGTTTCAGAGTTGGTGTTCACTCCTCTCTTGGTTTTTTCCCCCTCCCTCCTCCATGTTTTTGCTCTTTCTTCTCCTCCTCCTCCCCACACACGTGCAGCTGCGGGACCCCGCTCCCTGCCCGCAGAGCCCCGATGGGAGCGGTCCGGTCTGCCTGGGCGCCGCAGCCCGAGATGAAGCGCAGTGGAGCTGGAAGGGAGCAGCAGCCAGAGGGCTCTGCCGCCAGCCTGCCCCGAGCCGGGCAGGGAACTGCTGGCCGCGGCCCAGCGCAGCTGCAGGGGCCGGGGGAGCTGGACCCAGCTCCGGGCCTGTGCGGAGCAGGGCAGGAGCAGCTGGAGCGAGGGCTGCGCTTTGAGCCCTGCTGGCAGGCGGTGGCGGCTGGAGGGGCAGCAAGCTGTGCCCGAGACTGTGGCATCGGCACCTCCTCTTGCACCTGGGAAGCTCCCTCTTTGGACAAGGTCTGAAATGCTCCTGGGCCACAGCCAGCGCTTGATTCCTTCTTGTCCAGCTGGTGGCTTTGGGGTCTGATGTTCCCTGTGCAGTTGTGCCTTTGCATCTCCTCTGGAAGGCTGGATTTGTCCTGGGATAAACTGGGTGCAACCCCAGATTGGTTCTGCTGGAAGAGCAATGATCATCAAAGTCCTTTTAATTCTCAATTAGTGTGTGTGCCCAAGGCTTTAAAATTGGTTAGATAAACTGCATGAAAAGTTAAATCTGAATTAACCTTTCCTTGCATAGGCAGCCCTTTGGAGCCCTGACTGCAGCGAAGGCCTGGGTGGAAAGCAGAGAGCTCCCACTGGGACAAGCCCTTTCTGGGGCCAAAGCAGCTGCTTTTTGGGTGCATACCCCTGGCAGGGCACCCATTGCAGCAGGGCTGCTCCTCTTTGCGTGGCTGAGCCCTGCCATGAGCTGACCTTTGGCACAGGGCTGCCGTGCTGGGGTATTTTTAGAGGAGATAAGAGTGATGGCAGGAGAGAGGGCTCCCTTCCAGGGAGCTCCAGCTCTTTAATTATGTTTTTGGTCTAGAAAATTACATGGTTCCTAGAGCGTAAATAGGGAAAGCATGGAAGGTAATTGCACCTCTGGGTGCAGATCTGCTGCTGGCTGGGAGAGGCCATGTGGAGGCCAGGATCAGAGGGAAGAGCTGGACAGAAGGAGAGGGAGAGACTAGTTCCTTGAAGCTGCACCCTGCCTTGGCCCAGGCCTCTTGAAGCCCTGTCCTCTCCTCAGCAAGACCTCTCCTGTGTTCCTCCCTGCTCAGGAGTGGGGTGCACGCAGGCAGAGCCCCATTTCCCTCTGCATTTCCTTCCCTTCGCTGCAGCCCTGATTTCAGCTGCGTAATCCAGAAGCGCCTGGGTGTGGGCTCTGGGGCTCAGTGTGTGTCCCTCGCTGCTGCGTGCTGCCAAAAACGATGCTCTCGTTCTGCAACAGAAAGCACAAAAGCAGGAGCTTTGCCTTTCAAGTGCCTTTTTTTTTCTTCCCCCAGTATGGACAAGCTTAATTTTTGGTGCATCCTTTTCTTTTCAAGAAAGCTTTAAATTAAAAACCACCCAGAGCTCTGCATTGACAGCGGTGATTTTTCTGCCTGGTTCCCTCTCCCTTCCCTCTTTTCATGGAGCATGAGTGGTTTGGATGGAGGATTGTGTAGACAAAGAGAAGGGTGTGTGGGTGAGCTTGGGCTGCTGAGGATGGAGAAGGGCAGAGCTTTGGATCTGCTGGGTCTTGCAGAGCTCAGTACCCGCAGCAAAGAGCTGAAACCGTCCTTGGCTGCAGAGCGCTGAGCAGGGACCTGCGGTGACCCTGTCTCCACATCTGAACAGTTCCAAGCTAATGGAGACCAGGAGGTTTCTCCAAGTGGGACCTCACTGTTCTGGAATCTCCCACCTCATCCCCACAGTCCTGATGTTTATGGGATGTAGAGGCTGTGTTCAGGGCGAGTCCAGCAAATGCTTTGCTTGAGAGGAAAACCGAATGTCTCGATGGTGGGAGGAAGCCTGGCTGCTGGTGCTGGGAGATAGGAAAGGGACTCAGGAGAAAACAACTGGGATTGGATAAGGATATTTGGGCTTCAGTCTCAAATGCATCTCCAGCTGCAGTTTGTGAAGCAGTTTTGCAGAGCCTTCCTCCTCTTTAACCCCCTCCACCTGGCCAAGTGCTGGGGATGGGGGAATTTTCCCCCCCCCTCCGCCTCCCTCTCTCTTCCTCAAGGTTCCCAGTTTAAATACATGGAGCAAAGCCACCAGCTCTGTTTATTGAACACAAATAGAAGATAAAATAGTGGAAAACTAATTTTTTCATGCTCATTGGTGGGAAAGATTAAAATTATGCAAATCCTCAGCAGCGAGCTTGGTGCAGAGATAAGGGGATGTTCAAGTCAGCTGGCTGCCTGCTAATTCACTCATTGAAAACGAAATGAGCAGGAAAGCTGGGATCAGCGTCACTGGCCCCTCATGGTGCTCACAGGGCTGGGATTTCTTTGCTGTGCTGGGAGGAAGCTGAACAAAGAACAATCTTTGTTGTTGTTGTTGTTTTTTGGAGGTGTGCAGGATCCGTGCCAAGATGCTCCCCCCCCAAGCCACGTGGGTGCTGAGCGCCAGCCGCGCTGGCTGCCCGCTGAGCTGTGGGCCTGCGGCACGTAGGCCTTGTCCAGGGTGTTTCTGCTGACCTCCAGCCAGTGTGCAATGACCTGAAAGGACCTGGCAGTGGTGAGGGTTCTTTTCTGCTGGCATGGTGATTCTGAGGGTGAACCAGGTGAAATCTGCCACCCTGGTCCTTCTGTTGCATGCCGTAGAATCGTAGGACGGCTTTGGTTGGAAAAGCCTTTTGAGGTCGCCCAGCCCAGCCATTCTCTGGCTCTACCAAGGCTTTCCCGGGATGAAAGGCCTCTGTGTGTGTCTCTGAAGGATCAGGGGACATGCAGATGTGTTTGTGGTCAGGAAGGAGCAAGTGTGAAGCAGCATCCATCCCATCACCCCCCTGACTTCGGGTCTGTGACTCAGCCCCGTGCTTTGGCTGGAGGAAACATTTAACTCCTTGGGAGCAAACTGAGCCTGTGGAGCTGGTGAGCCTGAGCTGGTGAGCTTTAACTAACTAGTGAGTTTAGCTGGTGAGCTTTAACCAGTGAACTTTAACTGGTGAGCCTTAGCTGGCCACCTCTCCCATCCCAGAGAGATTCTAGGGTAACCAGTGGGTGCTGCACACTTGCCCAATCTCTCTCCAGACCTTGCATTTATTTCTTGAAGTCTCTCAGGATGCTGCTGGTGTGTGATGCCTGGCACGAGAGGTACCAGGACCCCCTGGAAACTGCAGCCCAGCAAAGCAGCTGCGAGTGCCCCCTGTGCCAAGGCACCCATGACGGCTGTGACGGTGTCGGGAGAGGGCCCCGGTGCCAGGGTGTGCTTTTGGAAGGCTTTGTCTGACTTCCTGGCAAATCAATATTTATTCACAAATCTATTTGTTTGCTTTTGTCCCTGAAAACTCTTGGGGGCTGCTGGTGTGTGTGTGTGTGTGTGCCTGGTGCTTTGTTCCCCTGGTGTATTTTTGGCGGCGCGGCGCTGGCGCGAGAGGGCTGCTCCAGCTTTGGCTGGCTCTGGTCATTCCAGCTGCTTCTCCCAGCCCTTGCTTTTGAGCCTTTTTTGGGTTTTTTGTTAGTAAGGAAGGACTTGGCTGGCAGCTCTCTGCCTGGGCACATCTTTCTCCCCCATGTGCCCTTGGGCTGGAGGGGACCATTGCTGCTGGGAGAGGAACTGGTTGACCTTGGAGAACTGGACTGGGCTGTGGATGAGGGGTGTGGAAGAGGGCTTGTAGTGATAGGGGGAGAGGGAATGGATTGAAGCTTGAGGAGGGCAGATTTAGATTGGAGATTAAGAAGAAATTCTTTCCAGTGAGGGTGGGGAGACACTGGAACAGGTTGCTCAGGGAGGTTGGGGATGCTCCCTCCCTGGAGGTGTTCAAGGCCAGGTTGGATGAAACCTTGAGCAACCTGGGCTGGTGGGAGTTGTGCCTGGAAGTGGATGATCTTTAAGGTCTCTTCCAAGCCAAACCATTCCATGAAGCTATAAGAATTCAGCTGCCCCCCAAATGCAGTGCCAGGATCAGTGCTGCCTCTGGACCTCTGCGTTTGGTTTTCCTCCATCTCCACATCCACAACCAGAACCTTTGCTGGTTTCTGGCCACGCTAGGAGCATGCTCTGGGTCCTGGCAGGTGTGGGACACCCTCACATCCACAGGAGCTGCCTGGATTGTAGCCGTGCCACAAGCCCTGAGCCGTCCCTCCTGGTGCCTGTGCCCTGGCAGGCTGCCTGCGGCAGGGCTGGGTGCGTGCGAGCAGGTCCCTGCAGGCGCAGGGAAGGCTCCGGTTTCACCGGCACCATTAACCTTCCCCTGCAGTTAGCTTTCCATTTTACTGTCAGCGAGACAAAGAGCGGCCTGGGCTTTGTGCTCTGCCTCCAGCCTCTCTCCTCCTTCTCTCTCCCTCCATCCCTTGCCTGGTTCCCATCCCGCTGGTGTTTGTTTTCCTCCCTGCCCCTCTGCTCTCCCTCCCTTGCCGCTTTACTTGCGCCGCCGTGCAGGCGGGGACCGGGGCTGTGACACCTCCCAGCTGGCGCAGCTCCAGCTGTTTGCAGAGCTCTTTACACCTGCTGAAAGCTGTGGCTGACGGAGATGGTGCCGCGATGGAGGCACCGGCCCCAAACCAGGGGCTGGAGCCGCAGCTGGAACCCAAAGGGGTGTTGTTTTTCAGCAGCTGGGTGAGGACTTGTGGTGCTGCAGGGGACCTCGGGCATGGGGAGAGTGTTGTCTTCTCCTGGGGTTGTCTGCAGAGCCCAGGAGCTGCAATATTATTTATCTCCCCCATGCCAAATCACGCAAAGCTAAATTGAGCTGTGGCAGGCAAAAGTGTGAAGCATATTATTAGGAACAGGGAGCTCTTGTTCCACAGCTGCTGCTGCTGCTGCCGTTGGTAATTAATGTTTGAGGAATTGCAGATCTTCATTAGGAGAACAATTAGATTAACGAGAGAACCCGAGCTGAGGCTGTGGTGGGAAAGGGCTGGGGGGGAGGCTTTGAAAACAAAATAAAATCCCCTCCCTGGCAGCCTGCCTTGCAGCTCCAGAGAGGTGCCCATGCTCTGGGGGGAGACCAGGGACAGGCACTGAGGGACTCTTGGGGGGGCCCACGAGATGGGGGGGGGATCATTATGGAGCAGAAAGACGCAATCTCTGATCGTCATAAATATTTCAGGCAGCCCAGCACCCATCCTCTGGCCATGGCAGCAGGTTATTAGTGCAGAGAGCACCGAGGAAGGCTGCTCAGGGCTTACCAAGGTCCTGGGCTTGCATCGTTAAAAGCTTTAATTGGTGTCCCTGTTGCTGGAATCGTTGACCCCTCCAAGGCAAGAGCCACCCTGGCCATGAGGCATCACCCTCAGGGTCTGGGCTTTGGTTCAGGGCAATGAATGGGCCTGAAGCTGAGGGATTTAAGATGCTTCTCAATACTTTTAGTGTTCTCTTTTTTCTTTTTTTCTCAGAAAGAGGTGTTTGGGGTTCCCCCCACCCCTTATTTTCTTCCCTGTGGGCTGCCCCCAAGCTGGGTTCATCCAGGCTTGCCCTGGGTTTTGCAGAGGGTTTGCCCTCAGCAGTGTGTGGCTGGAGGAAGGTGCTGCACAACTGGCTGCTGAGCAGGGTGCAGCAGGAATTCACTCAGGAGAAATGAACTGTTCAGAGAGGTTGTAAAATCCTGGAAGGCAATGCCAGGAGGGAGGTTGAAGGTCAGTTAATTCCTCTCTCTGGCCCAAGGCAGCATGGTGTGTTTGGAAGTTGTTTGAGGCAGTTGCATGCCTGACCTCTTCAGAACCTGCAGTGAAGGTGCTCCTGTCCCCGGGCTGTGCTGCTGTGGCCCCACTGCCACCTCAGCCCCACATGGGGGTGCCACCAGTGAGGTCCTCCTTCCATGTCACCCCTGCAGAGTGACCACAGCATTCCCTGCTTCTGGGAAAGGGTTGGAATGGAGGTACTCAGCAACTCTGCTTTCAGGAAATTGGAGCACATGAAGCTCAGTTTTCCAGCAAGGTGGAACCCAACTGGAGCAGCCTGGGCTGAGCTGGGATGGGGAAGCTGTGGGTCAGCTCCCAGAAGCAGTGTGGTGCTCAGGAGGTGAGAGACCCCCTCTGTGTTATGTGAGGACAAATCTCTGTGCCTGATCTTTGTGCTGATTGACCAAGAGCAGACACCCAGATGCTCCCAGCAGCTTGTCAAGGAAACCTTGGTGCTGGTTTAAAGTGAAGTGGAAAATGCTGTGCCTGCCAGGTGGAGGCTTTCTGAATCCGAGGTGATGGGGAGGATCTCCCAGGCTCCTCTCATGAGCTCCTTTCCTGAGCCTGCTCTCCAGGAGGGTCATGATCGGTCCCTGAACGCTTATCAGTGGTTGAAGCTGCCTCTGATGCATCTCTGGTGTGGGCAGGCTGCCTCTGGGTTGCTTTACTTTAACCAATGAAACGCAGCTGCCTCTGATGTGGGATGTGCCTGGGCTGGGGTGGGATGCCTCTCAGCCCAGCAGGCCCATGCTGCTCCAGCAGAAGGGGAGAGAAATCATATTAAGAGAAGTAAAGCAGCAGGGAGAGCTCAGGCTGTCAGGCAGGAGCTGGAGTATCCCAAGGATGATAGGACTCCCAGTTTCTGCTGCTTTAGCAGCCTCTTTATTTTGCATCTCAGATGGAAGGTGAGAATTGCAGCCAAGCCTGGCCTGGCTCAGCTGCTCAGCTCAGGGGTGCTGCACACTGCTGTGTGTTTTGGGGCTTCACTCCATGCATTGAGGTAACTCTGGAGGCACCCAGTGGAGCTTGGGCTCTCTACAAGGATGTGACAAGAGCCAGAGGCTTCCTAGACAGGGGGGCCAGAATGAAATCAGAAGGGAAGCAACCACAGAACATGGACACAGCTTCTTAACCCTCTTGCTGACCTTGAGCAGTGCAGCCTAAGACTCTGTCCAGTCTGCTTTGGTGTTTGCTGGTCTGCAGGGCTCCTGCACCAGCCCAAGCAGTGACCTAGCATCCTCCCAGCTTAGCACTCAAATTCAGATGAGCTCATGGCAGGCAGTGATGGATGTTTTCTTTCCTTTTGCTCCTCCTTTCTTAATCTCCCCTGGCTGGTGGGTCTGAGACACAGGATTCCTGCCAGAGCAAGGGAAGGGATTTGCTCATCTTCTGTCTTGCAAGCTCCAAACCAAATCCTCTTTGTGGAATTTAACCCTCTGTGTTGGCTGTCAGGGCTGGAGAGCCTGGCAGGGAAGTGGTGGGGAGAGAAGAGCTGAAGGAAAAGCCAGGTTCAGGTAGAGGTGGGGGGGAGCAGGAGGCACATCCCTGAGCCCTCAGTGCCCAGGGGGTGCCTCTGCCTTTGTGCTGTCTCAACCACAACATGCTTGGTCCATGGAGGGGTTGAGGGGCCTGTGGCTGTGGCAGCACACTGCCCTGTGTGCTGGCCAGCATGGGTCCCAGTGGAGGGGTGGAATGTCCCCAGCATGCTGAGGCTGGGTGAGTCTCCTCCCGTGCAGGGCTCCGAGCAGGCTGCCGCCGAAGGCAGGGCAGGCAGCGCTTCTAATAGCCTCGATTAGCTTTACTTGCTGGTCTGTAATCAGCAAGATGCAAGCTGTGGAGGCAAAGCCGGCTCCAGGGGATGGACAAAGGCAGACAAGCCTCTCTATCCTTCTTACTGCAGCTCAGCAGCCCTGGCCTCACTTGCTGGGGGATTTGCTGGTGCGGTTGTGCCACACGGAGCAGCCAGGCTCACCCCCCTGCTCCCGCTGCTGCTCCTAACCCCTCCTCGCTGAACACAGCTGCCCCTTTGCCATGGGCTGTGGAGGAGGCAAAACAGATCATCAGCTGTGCTGCTGCCACGGTGATTTTCATTTACCACCGAGTGGTAATTGGGCTGAACCTGCCCTCTTTGCTTCGCTACTTTCCTTCCTTCTCACTTGTTGTTTTTTGCTGGTAAGCAGAGTGTGTGCTGCAGCCCTGTCCCCACACAGCACTGCCCTGCGGCTCCAGCCTGGCTGCACAGGGGTCAGGGACTCACAGAATACACTGGGTTGGAAGAGACCTCAGAGGTCATCTTGTCCAATCCCCCTGCAGCCAGCAGGGACATCCTTAACTGGAGCAGGTTGCTCAGAGCCCCACCAAGCCTGACCTTGAACATCCCGAGGGATGGGGCCTCCAGCACCTCCCTGGCCAATCTGTTCCCTCATAGTAAAGAACTTCTTCCTAATGTCCAATCTTAACCTACCCTGCTCGAGTTTCAAACCATTGCCCCTTGTCCTAGTGCTGCATGCCCTTGGAAGGCTGCTCTAAGGTCTCCCCACAGCCTTCTTTTCTTCAGCCTGAGCAACCCCAACTCTCAGTTTGTTTTCCTAAGCGACCTGCTCCAGCTCTGGGATCATTTTGTGGCTCTCTGGACCTTCTGCATCAGCTCCATGTCCTTCTTGTGGTGAGGGCCCAGAGCTGGACACACTACAGCCTGTGAGGTCTCACCAGAGCAGTGTAGAGGGGCAGTATCACCTCTCTTGATCTGCTGGCTGTGAAAGATGCTCTACTTGGACCCAAACTCAGAGCAGCAATAGGTGGGCAGATTGTTCCTCACAGGACGTGAGTTCAAGGCTCTTCCCCAGCTTGGTTACTCTTCTTAGGACACACTCCAGTACTTCAATATCTTCCCTGTAGTGAGAGGCCCAAAACTGACCCCAGTACTCAGCCAGTAGAGAGGGACAATCACATCTCCAGACCTGCTGCCCGCACTGTTCCCCAGCCAGGTCAGTCTTGGCATGCCGCTAACCGCTGCTTCCCAGCATCACCTCTCTGCCCAGCTCCCAGCTCGGGGTGTGGGTGCTTTGGGAGGGGAGGAGGTGCTGGTGCTGCTCTCCCTGGTGGTGTTCTCCCAGGGATGATGCTGTTTGCTCCCCACGCTGAGGCTGGCTGGGGCTGACGGACGATTATTTACCGAGCGCTGTCGGCGTGCGCGTGGCGAGCGTGGAGACGAGCTGCAGTCTGTGCCCCAAGGAGCTCCCAGTCTGTCAGGCAGCTGAGCTGGGGCTAATGATGAATGACTCCCTAAATAAATAATAAAAAAAAGGAAAAAGCAGCTTGGAGGCCTGGAAAGAGAAAGGCAAAAGCATTCTCCTGAACCAGAAGGAAATGTGGCTGGCGATGGTTGCTGCTGCCAGGTGCTCAGTGCAGAGCTGCGGTGCTTTGGGGGGAGATCTGATGGCTGTTTGGGGGGGAGTGAGGGGAAGGGGATGGAGGGAGGCAGAGGGGAAAGGGACAGGGGATGGGGGGAGGCAGAAAGGAAAGGGATGGGGGGAGACAGGGCAAAGGGACAGGGGATGGGGGGGGCAGAGGGGAATGTGGCTCTGGGTCCAGTTCTTCCCTGCCTTGTGTCTTTGTGCAGCCCAGCTCCTGCCCTGCATGCCCAGAGGCAGAGGAGAAGCCCACACCTTCATCCCAGCTCTGTGCTGGGCCCAGGAATGTGCTCCTGGCACTTATTGTTGCCCTCTCACTGGTGGTGCCACCAGCACAGCCTTTTAGCTGTCTCACTGCAGCAGGGGTGGTCCTTTAGGGTCCTCCCCAGGCTGTGGCTGCAACACCCCACAGCATGACTAGGCTTGGGCTTAACAAGGGTGCAGCCCAGCCAGGAGCTGTGCTTCCTCCTCTTCCTCCTCCTCCTCGGTGCTGCTTGCTGTGGCTGCAGCAGTGTCCCCTCTGTGCACCTGCTGAATGCTCTCAGCCACCGCAGAGGCATCAGAGCTGTCAGAGCTGTCGCTGCAGGGAGCGTTGGGGCGGGGGGGACATTGATTTCTCCTGACCATTGGAACCCAACCTGGAGCTCTCCTGTCTCATTTCTTCTGCAGTGACCATGGCTTAACCCTCCCCATGCCATCATGCCCTGGGACAGGGAGGCAGCATCTCTTCCAGCACCCACTGTGCTGTGCTATGTCCATCCCCTGGGGACAGTTCTGGGCACTTTGGGAGGAGCAGGAATGCCTCAGGAAGGGAAAAAAGAGAGAGAGAGAGTGAGTGTGTGTGTGTGTGTGTGTGTGTGCAAAGCCTGTGAAAGGCATCATGACTTCATGCTCAGAGTGCTGCCTGAGTGTTTCCCACATTGTAAAAAAGGATAACTCTGTCATATCAAAGCACTTGGAGATCTTGGGATGAAAAGCAGCATACAGGACCGAGACAGTCCTGATCAAAGCTCTTTCTTCTCCATCTGTGTTTGTTTCCCCACTGAAGATACTACTCTGCCTCTTTCTTGTAAATATTTTTTCCTAAGATCTAAGTAAGTCCCTGCTAGATAAACAGTCCTGCTTAGCTCTGAAGGATCTCTGCTGCCTGCTCTAATTGTGTGTGCCAAGGCCATGGCCTGTGTTTTGAAGTGGGCTGGGGAGCTGTGCTGGAGTGTAGAGGAGGAAGTGTGGCCAGCAGCTTTGGAGGGGAAGGGACTGAGGTGGAAATGCTCCAGCAGCTCATTTTCCAGGCACCATTCACAGAATGCATCGAGTTGGAAGGGACCCTTGAAGGGCATCTTGTCCAACCTCCCTGCAGGCAGCAGGGACCCCTCCAGCTAAACCAGGCTGCCCAGGGCTACATCAAATCTGATTCTGAATGTCTCCAGGGATGGGGCCTCAACCACATCTCTGGGCAGCCTGTTGCAGTGTGGCACCACCCTCACTGTGCAGAACTTCCTCCTGATGTCCAACCTAATTGTGCCCTGCTCCAGCTGCAAACCTTCAAGCATCTTTTGAGATCAATTCTGCACAGCCCTTGGAGCTGGGCACCCAAAGCCACCAGTTAGCCTTGAGGTGAGCTTCACTGGAGGGTGGGGGTTGTATTTGTTGCATGAAGGTGTTTGCAGTGCCAGGGGGAAGGTGGGTGCTGTAGGGGACAAGATTGTCCCTCTCCCATGTGCCCCAGCAGAGGCTGTTCCTTGGAGCAGCCACAGGCTCCCACATATGAAGCATCTTTGCTGAGATGAAGTGGGCCAGATGGCAAAGCCATTTTGGGTGGTTCAGCAGGGACAGGGAGGTCTGCAGAGAGTTAGGAATCTCCCAGTGTGGGGCAGGGATGTGCCTGGGTCTGGCACTGGGATGTTCAGCATTTTGGGTTTGTGCCTGCAGGTTTGGTTTTTCTCTCCCCTGAGCTAACTCTGTGAGCAGCACCAATGCTGCTGTTGTGTGCAGACCCTGCTCTCTGGGTCAGCTTCCCCAGGGCCTCTCCTGTCTAACCAGGGTTTGAGGGGCTGCTTTTGGAGCAGAGGCCTCAGCAGCATCTCCTTCTCTGCCCTGACAGCAGCTTTCCAGTGCCTGATAGGGATCCATGATGGTTGTGATGTCTCCCTGCCCCTCTTCCCCTTAAACAGGGCTTAGCTGGTCAGCACATCAGTGGGTGGGGAGGGGGGAATGAGTGTCAGGAACGTGGACTTTGAAGCTCATCTCTTCATGCTCTGTTTCCCCAGGAGAAGAGCCTAATGCTTGCCAGCAAAGCAACCTGAGTGTGGAGCCATGGCCCACGTGGGCATCCAGGGCTTGCATGGTGGCATCTCCTTGCTCCCCTGCACCTGTGGGGAAGGTCCCATGGTAGGGTCTCAGGCCAGGTCTAGCAGGCAGCTTGCCCACGTTCCATGAGGCAGCAGCACTGCCATCCCCATCGCAGCCCTGGCGGGGTTGGGCTTGCCCAGGGCAGGCTGTCGGAGAGGAGCAAGGCAGAAACGTGAGGTGGCAAATTAGAATTTCATCTCTCCCCTGCCCAGGGGAGGTGACAGAGGAGCGAGTGGTTGTGCTAAAAGCTTTTCTTTCTCTCTTTAAAGAGGTTGCTGGGAGGAAATGAAGTGACCCAGTGACCTTTGGTAATACGCAGCACAAACTGAGCTGGTGCTGCTGGAGGGAGCAGAGCCCTCGGTGCAGCCCTCTGCCTGCAAGGTGTTTGCTTCGATTGATTTGTCTAATGGGAGTCATTCTCCCTCAGCAGCAGCTGGAAATGAAGATGTTTAATCATCTGCTAGATCTGTGTGGAACATACATTTTTTTTTTGGGTTTTCTTACAGAGCATTTTGTTAAACTTGTCTTCTCCTTCCCACACGGAGGGGAAACAGCAGAGGAGCCCAAATGCCCTTTTCTTCGGGGTGGCTTTTTCCCCAGGTTGTTACACTCTGATAAATGTGGAATGCAGGCAGGATCCCTCCCTCCAGGACTGTTTTAAATGCAGAGCAAACCTTTCAATCACTGGCTCCATGAGGGCTAAGACAAAGAAAAAAAGGTAACCTATGGCAAAATACCTGCAAAGCTCTGAGCCCACCCCAGGGCCTGTGGCTCTGCAGCCCCCTCGTTTTTAGCAGCATTTCCCCCAGGGCTCCCTCTTAAAGCAGCAGAGCCCAAGCTGGCCAAACTGGTCTGGAGATAAAGCCCTGTCCTCTTCTATCCCCTTGGCTACCCAAAGTAGCTTAAGGGAGTTGGTGTCCAGCACCCTCTGAAACAGGAGCTGCTGGGAGGAAAATCTTCAAAAGCATCTTAGCGGCTTAGGTTAAGTCCCTTTGACTCTCAATGGAACTTAAGCTCTTAAGCAATGTAGGTGCTTCTGAGCATCTCACCCTTTGTGCCTAGCACCCTTGGGTCCCTCAAGATCCCTGGCTGCTTGCTGCTGGCTGGGGGAGCCACAAAGAGAGAGCTGCTCCTTGCCAAAGCACTTCTCAGTTTTATCATTTCTAATAATACCCTTCCTGATCCTGTGGTTGGGGCTTACAAGATGAAGACATGGACATGCTTAGAGCTAGAGATCAAGCAGAGCACGAGAATGAATGCCTTACAGGAGCTCTTTTACTGTAAGAATTAATCTTATTCCTGAAATGTGACCATATCTAGCACAAATCTGACCCCACTGGGGGCCACGGCTTCACTTAATTGCATTCTTTAGCAAGGCTTGAGGTCTATTAGGTGGTTTGCTTCTGTTGCAGGGGATCCTGTGCCAGAGAATTTAGTGAGGGTTTGCAGGTCTGTGGAGCAGCACAGGAAACCTGCCATTATGTTTACTTGTGTGGTGCCAGGAGCTTGGCTGGGCGCTCAGCAGAGAGGCAGGAGGGATGCAAAGCTGCTTCCAAGAGCACAGGCAAGGTAAGCTGTGCACACAGAGGCGTGGAGAGGATGGGTGATAGAGCTGTTGTGATCTGAGCACTCAGCAGAGCGATTCCCCCTGGGTTTCAGCACCTCCAGAAGGGCAGGAGAGCCTTGTTGCGTGGCAGCTGGGTTTCCAAGCGTTGCCTGTTCTGCAGGCAGGGATCATGCAGTGGGTGAGAGGCTGTTTGCAGCCTCCCTATTGCCAGGCTGCCACCACAAAAGCAGAGCGATGCTCCTGCCCCCCAGTCTCTCCCCCATATCTGCAGAGGGAGCCAGGTGGGTGCACATCTTGCTGTCCTGAAAACCCCTTGTCTGGGGGGAGACAGGCAGTGATGTACCTGCTCTGAAGGATGAGTAGCTGGATTGAAGCTGACATGTCCTAATATCTCTGCCAGCACTTTCTGTCTCTGTCAAGGGCTCGGGAAGCACATTAGCACCGGAGCGGAAGTGTCACCCTCTGGCATCTCCTTCTCTAATCTTGGAGCTGTTGCTGTATCCCCTTTACCAGACCTTCCCCATCTGAGCCCATTACATGGCATGAAAAGCTGTGCTCGATGTGGGAGAGCAGAGCTGCCAGGCTCCTCTCTTGGGAGGAGGTGGAACATTTCCCTGACATGCCTGCATTCAGCTCTGTCATCGGGGGGACTTCAGGGGCGTGCTGCACGGGGAGGGCTGCTCCGAGCTGTGGAAGGTAGCTGGTGCCACATTTGGAGAGCAGACAAGGCTCAAGGAGGTGTTTGGTGGCATTTGCTGAGGCTCTGATGAAGCAAACCAAGAGTTTCTGGAGGGCTGGCCAAGCTGGCCCTGATTGTTTTGTTTTAATGTAGAGAGCTGGAATGGTTGGGAGGGTTTCTTGCTGTGGCTGTCTCCTGCCCTCTCCCCCTCCAGCCTCACTGGTGGGGACTGGGAGCTGTGTGATTGAAGCAGGGAGAAGGGAGAGCCAGCAAACAGCAGCATGGTTCCATTTGTTGTGCTGGCATCGCTACCACTTCCCCAGTTTAATTAACAGTTCCCATCACAGCTATTCATGATGTTCCCAGCCTCTGCTGGCCTCTGACAGCAACAAAAGAAACCCCAACGCGCTGTGCTGCGCCCTGGAACCCTGCGAACCCTGCACGGAGTCTGGCTGCAGCCTCTCTGTGTTTCTCTTAAGTGTGTCTAGAACAAACATTTGAAGAGATTCCCAGTGGTCTAATCCAGGGTGGTTTTTTATCTTTTGTTGTTGTTGTTATTTGGGTGAGTATCAGCATTTCTGCTCAGTTTTCAGAAGCCAGCACTGAGGCAGGATGCGTCGAGACGAGCGCAGAGCACACAGCGGAGGCTTTGTAATCCTCAAAGTGCAAGTCCTGAGCCTCTCTCTGAGAAGTTGCTCTTTAGGGCCTGAGTACATGTGGGGACTTCTTGTTTATCCTGGCTTGTCTTTTAATTCTCTGCACTTCAGCCTTGGAGAGTTAATGGGACAGAAAAAGATTAAAATGCCCCTTCACACTGCCTGCCCCGATGGTCTCATGCCCTGATGTCTGTCAGAAGGCTTAAGCAGCCTGGTCCCTGTCATCCCCTCAGTCCTTTCAAAGCCTTTGATCCCTGTACAATATCTCCTACCTGGCTTTCTTCCAAAAGGTGATAAACCCTGGGTTTGATTTTTTTAATTGGGGTAACTGATAGCAGGAAGGAATCTGCACAGATCTGAGAGCATCCTTCACACAACTCCAGCCATTATTTGCTGCTCAGGGTCTGCCTGAGGGAGGAAGCTCGGTGCTGCCAGCCCTACGAGGAGGTTGGAGCTGCAGTTCTGCCTCTGTTTTCAGCCCTTCTGGGGCAAAGCTCCTCTCCTCTATCACTGGAGGAAGCATTTACTGATACTGACACACAGGACTGGGGTTGTTGCTAAGAATACAGCTCCCTTAATGCCATTCCAGCTTTGCAGAGGGATCAGGATAAAGCCATAAGCAGGCATCTCCCTTTGGAGCCAGGAGTTGTCTCCATGGAAATGTGCAGGCAGGGTGAGGGGAGCCTCCTGGTCCTGAGCTTGCTGGCCCCTCTCACAGCCCTGCTAATGTGCTGGTGCTGTCCTGAAGCCACCTTCTGCCATGTCCAGGGCAGAAGCAGCCAGGAGAAAATCTCTCCTGTGTCCTTTGGAGGTTGTGTTTCCTTGTTGTGCCTTTAGATCCGTCAGGATCAGCTGTGGTCCCCTGTGCCCCAGGTTTTGCCTCTTTCAGTGCTGTGTTAGCTCAGTAATGAGGTTCCCCTGAGTGTTGCAGGTGGGGAAACTGAGGCACCAAGCTGGGCAGGGCCTCTCAGACATGCAGAGTAGTTGCTGTAATCCCAGCTGTGGTAAGAAGCCTGCAAGAGCCAGCAGTTTGCACCTGCCTTGCAAGAGGGGCTCTGGGGCACCTACTCTGCTCCCAGGGCTGAGGGGCAGGCTGGCTGTGCTGGGGTGAGTGCTGCACAAGGCAGAGCCTGCCTGGGCAGGAACCAAATCCCTGCCCCAATAGCTTGGATCCTCAGCCCACAAAAGGGGACACAGGGGAGACATCTCCTGCTTCATCTTCCCTCCTGGGCAGGGTTGGATTTTTCTTTCTTCATTCCTGGGTTTTTCACGTGTGAGGCTTCAGTTTTTCTTCGCCCTCCCTATGCTTTTGTGGAAAAATTGCCCTTTAAGAGGGTCCCTGGGCCCTGTCGGGTCAGATCCCTTCACACCTCATTGCTCCTGTGCTGCTCGGCCAGCGCTGCCTTCCTCCCGTGCTGGGGAGCAGAGAGAAGCCAGGGGGGGCTCAACTTTAAACACAGGCTCTGCACAGTTGCTGCCTCCTGCTCACGCTCCCCTTCCTTGCTCTGTTCCCTCCCTTGCTGTGAGTGTGTGCAGGGAAATCCACCGAGGCATGGAGCAGCCTGGCCCTGTCCCCCCCCACCACTGCTTGCTGATGGAGCTGGCCAGGTCCTTGGTGGCATCAAGGCTAAGGGCTGCCTGCTCCCCCCCTCCCCACGCAGGGACTGTGCACAGCAATGACTCTGTTGGGACCCTGCCACCACGCTGGGCAGCTGCCCTGTCCCCTGCCATGTGCTGCCCTCCTGCCTGTCCCTGAGTGCTCTGCCCTCTGTGCCTCTGCAGGTGCTGAGAGCGCTGGGGTGACGCCGTGAGTGCTGCTGACCCGGAGCCTTCCCGGCTGGGGCTGAAGGCCACTGCAGAGGATGAGGATCCTTCCCAGCCCGGGGATGTCTTCGCTGGTCTCCCTCGTGAACCTCCTCTCCGTGCTGCTCGTGGGCTGTGTAGCTGAAAGTAAGTCTCTGCTCTTCCCTCCTCCTCTTTTTTTCCCCTCCTATAGAATCACAGAATGGTAGGGGCTGGAAGGGACCTCTGGAGGTCGTGCAGTCCAACCCCCCTGCTAATGCTGCTTCACCTAGATCAGGTCACACAAGAACACATCCAGGGGGCTTTGGAAGCTCTCCAGAGAAGGAGACTCCACAACCTCTCTGGGCAGCCTGCTGCAGGGCTCCAGCACCCTCACACCAAAGAAGTTCCTCCTTCAAGTGAAACCTCTTGGGTTGCTGTTGGTGCTGTTGCCCCTTGTTCTGTCCATGCTTCATCTCCCTTGGAGAAGAGCAGCAGGAGAAGGCTTTAGTGCTTAAAGCCAGCCAAGTATCCTCCTCTTCTATTCAGCACTGAAGTGCTCAGTACCTGGCACCTGGTTTCATTTTCCAACATCTTTAGCTTTCCACCGGTGCCTTTGGGTTGTTCCCAGTCCTGCCTTAGAGGAACGCAGAGGCTGCCAGGTCCTCAGCTGGCTTTGAATCCCAGGTTGCCCCTACCAGAGAGGTGGAGAGAAGGGGAGGGAACTGTGTGACAGCTCTTGCTGGAGCCATCCTCCCCCTTCTGCTGGCCCCCTCTCCCCCCAGCTGGCCCACATTGTCCTCTCCTGCTCTTGCCTTTCATGCCTCTGTCAGACACCAGTGACCGTTGTCATGTTCCTTGCTGGGGCTGGATTCAAAACAGCATCTGAAGGCAGGGTATTATGTTTCTCCATCCCCCAAGTGAACCAGTTCCAGTTTAACACAGTTTTTATCTTTGCTGCCTTTCAATCCTTGCTTTAAAAAAATGAAAAGAGGAGTGGGGGGAAAAAAAAAGCCCACACAAAAAAAAGGCCAAAGCAGAGCAGGAGAGAAAATCTTCAGCGACTTGAATGTAATGTTCCTTCAACATGAAGGCTGATCACTGGGGATCAGTGGGGAATAGACTTTTCCAAGCTGATTGAATTATGACTTTTTTTCCCCACCCCAGCAAAGCTGCTTGAAGCTGGTGAGGGCTGCTCTGGTCAGCATAGCCCTTGACAGCTTCTAAGGTAATCGCTTCGTTATCAGGGGTTATTAAGACGCTGTGGTCAGCAGGGACTGAACGGATCCTCAACCTCTGGGTGCTGGGGGATGTGCTTTGAGTGGTGCCTTCTCTCCTCTATGCACTAGGTGAGGGAGGATAGATTTGCCCTTGCTTCACTCCTGGCTTTTGTTCTGTTTGTGCTCAGCCTCTCTTTGCAGGGAGGAGTGTTCCTGTGCAGGAGGAGGAGGTCTGCTTTTGTTCTTTCTCATTTAATGATCCTGAGGAGGGAGCTGGGCTGCAGGAGGCTCACTACAGAACCACTTTTCTGGTGTGTAGCTGTGGGTCAGTGAGCCTCACCTCAGATAGTGCTGGTGGAGTGTCCCAGCTTCCCTTTGAGCTGCCTGCCTCCAGCAGCAGGAGCAGTGTGGTGGTTGGCAGTGAGGAACCTGGTGTGAGGCTTTTGCCCAGGCGTTCCTCCAGGGTCCTGCTTGGATGTTGCTGTGACTGCTCTCGGAGGCTCTTTATAAGCACCCAGGGTGGATGGTTGATGCTGGCTGCTGTGTTCCACCGGGGCTCAGGGAGGCCTTCTTGGCTGGTGAAATTGGGCACTGGTGGTAGGCAAGCTGCTGGCTACAAAGCAGGAGACTGCAAGCAGAAATCTCCATTGCTGGCCCTTTGTGCAGCAGAGGCAGGAGGGGAGGGGATGCTTACAGTGGCAAATCCAGTGTCAGGGCTCCAAGGTCCCATTCTTGCCACTGGTTTGCTGGCCAAATCCCTTTGTCTTCTTGCTTTCAAAGCAAGCAATGCAGCTTTGTAGGCACAGATGGAGGGTTCATGTGTGTGCAGGAGCCTCTGTGTGAGCAGAGCCCTGATTCATCTGCTGTGACGTCTGAGCGCCTCTGAAAACTGGGCTCCTTTTTTCTGCTCAAGTCTCCTCCAAGCCCTGTGCTCAATGCTGGGGTGGACACTTTGCAGCATGGAGGCTGCCTGGCTTCAGTTTTTCTGGGGGTTTGGTTTTCCTGGGAAGGAACCAGGATGTTGCCTGTCCTTGTGGGGCAAGATTTGCTCTAATATTCCAGCAGAGCTGGGTCATCCCCCCCGGCTGCCACAAAGGGGAAGTGGTGGAAGTGTGCCCCCAGGAAGGGCTTCAGTTGATCAGACACAGAAGGTACCAGTTGTGTGGCCCAAGCCCTGCTGAAATCTGTCACTGCTTTGCAGACACCTTGCTGCTAGCAGCCAAGTTTCTTTCTCCTGTAGTTCTGCAGTGTCCTTGGATCCTGAACTGGGAGGTTTTGTGCTTCTCTTCTTGCTGCTCACAGGTCCAAGGCAGGGTTGTCCCTACCTGCTTCTCATGTCGATGATGTTGGGCCAGGCATTGCCTCTTCTCCTAACCTGTAGAGCAAGCCAACATCTCCCTGACCTGTCTGCCCTTGGGGCTGATGCCCATTAGGTCCCAGCTGTAATTCCCCTGTGGCTGTTGCTCCCTGCCTGGCTGATGTCTCCTTTCTTTGGAGGGGCTGCCGCGTTCAGCCTGGCGAGTCAGCAGGATCCGAGCCGGTCTGCAGTGCTCCCCACTGAGGCATGCCAACAGCAAACAGCTTTGTGTGTCACAACTGCAGGGGCTGTGTGAGGAGCTGTCACTCTGTTCTGACAAAGTCCTCTCCCATCAGATGGCCCTGGGCGCTGTCACTCTGCCTCTCGCGTAATCCCTTGGCCAGCTTCCATTTGGCTGGCGCCTGCTGACCCCATTTCCTGCCCCAATTCACCAGAGGGGCTGCCAAGGCCCTGCAGCCCCAGGGCGAGCGGTGCTAGGGTGGGAAGCCCACACCACAGGTAGGAACCCCCCCCAGGAGGTTGGCTCTTGGAGCTTGGTAGGGGAGCAGCTCCTCTTGCAGCAGAGCGTGGGCCTGAGAGCTTGAACTTGCCTCTGCCAGGGCAGCTCTGGAGGAGCTGCGGCCTCTGCAATCAAAGGACCATTAAAATCCTTGCCTTGTTTCCTAGGCTAATTGATCTCAGGCAGTGATTTGAATCTTTCTACAGCAGGAACATTCTATTTAAAGGCAACTGCTATTTAAATTAAAAACCCAAAGCTCCACACTGCTTTCTGCCTGATGCTCTTCCGTGTGAGGCTGAAGAGGATAATAATGGCAAGGTATGAGGCAGACCTCTCTCCCCTTCTGCTTCTGTTGCATGTGGACACTTCCTTTGTTTCTTCTGCATGGTCAAGGGCAGCCACAGGGAATTGCCTACTCCAGGATTGTTTTCACCTCTGATTCCCTGGAAGTTGCTATCATTTTGTCTGGGACTCGGCTGGTCGTGGCAGTAATGTTCATTGCCCTCCCTGCAGTGGCCTAGGGGAAGCCTTCCCCAAGAGCTGTGCTCCAGTGTGCTGCACAAGAGGGCAGATCTCATGCCCCTTCCAGCTGAGAGAAAATCACACAGCCCAGAGAGATGAGGTCTGGGGGTGGGTCTGGGCAGGGGAATAGCTTCCCAAATCCCTCATGTATCTGGGCACAGAACCAAAGCCTTGCCATCCCCCAGTCACACACCCAGCTCCAGCCATAAAACCTCTGCAGCAAGCACAGTAAAACTCCTCATTTCGTGCATGCACAGCAAGGAGTCCCATCTCTGGCTGGAGCTGGACGAGATGTGTCCTGCCTGGGCTGCCTTTTGGGCTCAGGACAGTGGTCAGCTGCTCCTGCCCTGCTGTGCTACCCAAAGCAACAACCTTGCCCACTCTAAGTGCTCCTCAGCTGCAGGTAAAGCAGCTCCTTACTGTACAGAAATGTGCCAGCAGGCTGGTTGCTTTCAAGTGGATTTTTGCCCCCCCCCATTGATCAAACCTTTTGCATTTTACAATAGTGCTTTGCTAATTGATGCTTTGCATACACAGGAGGCTGGCATGTGGCTCTCTCCACCCCAGCAAAGATTTAATAACAGATGCAGCAGTGAGCATTACTTAGGGCTTAGATTTCCTTCCCTTCCTCAATCAGGTTAGAGAAGGCTGCCTAGCACACTCTGAAGTATTACCATAAATAATTGAATCTAAATGGCAATTGTGCTCAGCACTGGTTAGGCCACACCTTGAGTGCTGTGTCCAGTTCTGGGCTCCTCAATATAAGGACATTGAGACACTTGAAGGTGTCCAGAGAAGGGCATGGAGGCTGGGGAGGGGTCTGGAGCACAGCCCTGGGAGGAGAGGCTGAGGGAGCTGGGGTTGCTTAGCCTGGAGAAGAGGAGGCTCAGGGCAGATCTTATTGCTGTCCACAACTCCCTTGAAGGGAGGTTGTAGCCAGGTGGGAGTTGGTCTCTTCTCCCAGGCAAGCAGAACAAGAGGACACAGTCTCAAGCTGTGCCAGGGGAAGTTTAGGCTGGAGGTAAGGAGAAAGTTCTTCCCAGAAAGAGTGATTGCCCATTGGAATGTGCTGCCCAGGGAGGTGGTGGAGTCCCCATCCCTGGAGGTGTTCAGAAAAGGCTTGGATGTGGCACTTGGAGCCATGGTTGAGTTGTCAGGAGGTGTTGGCTGATAGGTTGGACCTGATGATCTCTGAGGTCTTTTCCAGCCTTATTGATTCTCTGGTTCTCTGAAATAAAGCCCCTGTGATGATGCATTGCCCTGGCTCCCCCTGCTTTCCCATGGCCCTTGCTCCAGCGTTCCTGTGCAGAGCACAACTGATTCATGGCAGCCTCGTGTGTGGGGAGGGCTCTCGGAGCATCGCTGGAGGTTGGCAGCAGATGGCAGCAAGGGCTGCAGCAGGCGTGTGGGGCTCGCAGGGAGGATGGCAAACCCGTGTGGTGGGTTGGGAGAGGAGCTGGTGGAGGTCCATGCTCAGGCTGGCAAAGCAGAGCTGTGTTTTGGGAGCTGCTGCAGTGAGAAGAGGTTTGTGGAAGGTGCCTGCTCCAGTGTGAGGTGTGGGAGGTGGTGGCTGGCTGCGTGGCTGCTCTTGCTGAGATCCAGATCTCAGCCACTGGACCTGAGTCTTCTCCTCTGAATGGTCCCTCCTGGGCTCTTATCCACGGAGGATTAGCCTCTGCAGCAGAGCTCACAGCTCTTAGCTCTGGAGGTCCTGGCTTGGATCCGTTCTTGGCCAAGACAGCAGTTGTCAGAGAGATGGTGGTAAGAAGCAAGGTGGCTCCATCTCAGGAGCTGGTAGACATCAGTGGGAAGTGAATCGCCTCTGTGGGAGAAAGCTGCTCCACTCTGAAGTGTTTCACACTCCTTTGTGACAGTGCAGCAGCTCTGTCCTGAGAGAAGGAAGATGTTGAGGTGTGCTGGGGGCTGAACTGCCCCACAAGCAGCTCTGGTCCATGACAGTGCACCTGCTGGGGATGAGGAGCTGCAGGCATGCTGCAGAAAGGCTTTTCCCCCTGAGTGGGCAGGGGCTGAGGGGCTGGCAGAAGTTAAGGTGGGGCCATACAGGAGGGGTTGTGTGGTCAGCTGAAAGATGGTGGAGTTCCTACTTGCTGTTGCAGATGGTTCCTTCAGTGAGTGGAGGCAAAGGGTGTGCAGGAGGAGGCAGCACCTGAATTGCCTCCTCCAGAGGGCAGATTCCAGCTTCATTCCCCTGGCTCCACTTGCTGCTTGTGTTCCCCACGCAGCGGTTGCAGGCAAGAAGCCACCTTGCTGTCCTTCTTTCTGGCGTGCCCTTCCCTTTGCTGCCTCCTCTGTCTGCCAGCTGTGATCCAGCCTGTGGTTGCTGAGGGTTCTGGACTGGTTGTTGTCCCGCTCAAGGACACCAAATGAAGTTTCTGTGTCACCTTGTTTAAGTGCCTGATTAAATTAAGCCTTGCCTGCCTGCACCCAGCGATTGCTTCCCCCCCCCCAGTTCTATTTGATTCTTTTGTCTGTGGTCTTTCTCAGGCTCTTTTCTCTTCTTTCCTTCTTCTTTGCTTTTAGACAACTCAAATTGGAAACTTTGTGTCTTCTAGGGGACCTGGAGAGGAAATAAATCATCTTTTGAAAGAGGTTCCTTGAGGGCAGAAGGGGCTGTCACCTCCCTGGTCTCAGCTGTGCCCCACACTGCCAGCGCTTATTCGATTAATCTCTGCTGAGGAGCACCTGGGGACAGCAGCAGCTCCGGGTGCTAGGGACTCAGTCAGGGGTGTCTCCTGGTAAAGGATCTTTTCCCAACCAGAGGTTCTTGCTGCTCAGCTTCATTAGATGGCTAAGTTAGGGGAAAAGAACAGCTGCTTGTTGTGTAAACAAGCAGCTTGTGTGCAAATGTCATCTAGGCAGTGTTTGTGATGGAGGAAATGCATGGCGTCATCGTACCTGGGGGCCAGGAGTAGGCCTTCTGACTCTGGGCTCAGGCTTTGCCACAAAGCCAGTGCTTCTTGCTTTGTCACTTTCCCATTTGGGTGTCCTTTTCAGCCAGACACAAGCTTGCAGGAAGGATAGGACCTTTCTGCTAGCTCACCCAGACCCCTGGGTCACGGCAGCTTTTCATCTCGCTGGCAAAGGTCTCTGTGGTTGTGTCTTTTCCAGCCCCACTGGATAAGAATCTCCTGGGTCACTGAGGGGAAATCTGTGAGGTTATTCCCACCCTTTTT
The DNA here is from genome assembly GCF_026170545.1 of Melanerpes formicivorus. Taxonomy (NCBI): domain Eukaryota; kingdom Metazoa; phylum Chordata; class Aves; order Piciformes; family Picidae; genus Melanerpes; species Melanerpes formicivorus. Next base: position 2,795,438 of record NW_027142435.1, on the reverse strand, counting down.
GTGGTCTGGAAAGCCCAATATTATTCTTAGAAGGCAAGCAGAGTGTTTTTCAAGGACACCCAACCAGAGGAATGTCGTCGCTCGGCGTGCGTGGGATGGAATCCGGGCTGGAGCTGGCCTGGGAGACACAATCTCCACAGAACACTTTTCTTTACTCTCTGCCACTCTTCCCCTCCAGTCAAGGATGTTCTCTTGCAACATAATTGGTCCCAGTTCCCACCTTAGAAAGCTGTGATGTTCCCAGCACTGCAGCTGCCTCTAATATTTTTAAAGTTCATGAAAACAGTCACGTTTTGTGCCATCTGCTGCCTGTGGTGCAGCGAAGCAGCAGAAGGGCTGTGGGCTGGGGACTGGGAGTCAGGAATGTCCTCTTGCTGGGGCTGCACCTTCTCCACCCTCCTTCCTTCCTCTGGCTTGCCTGGGTTTGCTTTTTGGGAGCAAGGACTTCTCTTGCCCTGTTGTTGTCTGGTGTAACGAGCCTCAGTCTTGGGTTGGGGTTCTCAAACTGGACACACTATGCAGTCCTGTTAAGGTTTGGCAGAGGAGCCTCCTTTATTATTAGAATAGAATAGAATAAACCAAACCAGGTTGGAAGAGACCTTCAAGATCATCGTGTCCAACCCATCAACCAATCCAACCCACCCAAACAGCTACCCATGGCACCGAGCACCCCAGCAAGTCTCCTCCTGAACACCTCCAATGACGGCGACTCCACCACCTCCCCAGGCAGCCCATTCCAATGGGCAATCACTCTCTCTGTGTAGAACTTCTTCCTAACATCCAACCTGAACCTCCCCTGGCACAGCCTGAGACTGTGTCCTCTTGTTCTGGTACTGGGTGCCTGGGAGAAGAGACCAACCTCTGCCTGTCTACAACCTCCCTTCAGGTAGTTGTAGAGAGCAATAAGGTCACCCCTGAGCCTCCTCTTCTCCAGGCTAAGCAGCCCCAGATCCCTCAGCCTCTCCTCACAGGGCTGTGTTCCAAACCCCTCACCAACTTTGTTGCTCTTCTCTGGACTCGTTCCAGCAAGTCAACCTCCTTCCTAAACTGAGGGGCCCAGAACTGGACACAGGACTCGAGGTGTGGCCTAACCAGTGCAGTGTACAGGGGCAGAATGACCTCCCTGCTCCTGCTGGCCACACTGTTCCTGCTGCAGGCCAGGATGCCATTGGCCCTCTTGGCTGCCTGGGCACACTGCAGGCTCATGTTCAGCCTACCATCCAAGGGCACAGCAGATGACAGCATGACTATGGAAGAGATCACAGCTAACCTAGACCTGCAGATTGCCAGCACACAGCATTAGAAATTGAAAAGGGATATGGCAATGAGTGATTTTACACAGTTGACATGAAGGAGTTCGATGTGGATGGACCTCTGCTCACAGGGTCGTTGCAGAGAGAGTTTTTGGTCTGTGTCCAGTTCTGGTGTCCCCAGCAGAAGGAGGACACAGAGCTGTTGGGCAGAGCCCAGAGGCCACAAAGATGATCCAAGGGCTGGAGCAGCTCTGCTGTGAGGACAGGCTGAGGGAGCTGGGGTGCTTCAGCCTGGAGAGGAGAAGATTCTGGGGGTACCTTAGAGCTGCCTTCCAGTAGCTGAAAGGATCCTTCAAGAAGGCTGCAGAGAGACTTTTACTGAGGGTGTCTAGAGACAGGACAAGGGGAATGGTTTCAAGCTGGGAGAGAGTAAGGCTGGACTGGATCTGAGGAAGAAGTTCTTCAGTATGAGGGTGGTGAGACTCAGGAACAGGTTATCCAGAAGGCTGAGAATGCCTCCTCCCTGGGGTTGTTCAAGGCCAGGCTGGATGAGACCTTGAGCAGCTGAGTCCAGTTGAGATGTGACCCTGCTCACGTTGGGGCAGGTTGGAGTAGCTGATCTCTGAGCTCCCTTCCAACCTGAGCCATTCCATGATCTTGCATGTTGTAGACACGAAGCATTGTTGTTTCACACTGGTTAAAACCAGTTTCAGGACATGGTTTGGTGGCCATGGTGGTGTTGGGTTGACAGTTGGACTCGATGAGGTTTTTCCCAGCATTAATGATTCTGTGCTTCTCTCTGTAATGCACGGACTCCTGCGTGCTGCCTTTTGAGGCCAGGAGGAAAAGCAGAGCTTGGGAAAGAGAAAAGGGGTGGGGGGGGAAGCAATAAATAGAAAGAGCTGCGACTGGTTTAGCATTCCACAAAGTTTCTGAGTCCTCCAAACCATTAATTGACTCAGGAGCATAAAATTGAGAAGGGGAGAGAGGGAGAGCGAGCGCGGAGTGGTGCGAGCGGTCTGAATAATTTATTGTCCTTTGAAGTTGCAAGAGAAATTTCAGCTGCCTTGGGGAGTAATTTCTCCCCATTCTGAAAGGGTTTCTCCTTATTTTAAACTCATTCAGAGGATGATAGTTTTGCATTTTCTGCATAATTAATGAGCATAGCTCCCCCCCCTCCCCCCCCCCTCCCCTTCGCTTCCCCCCTCTACTCTCAGCCAGCCTCGGAAGGAGGGTGGGGTGAGGATGAAACTTGGTGGTTTGTTTTTAATTAACAAAGTCAAATTAATTTGGCTGTGGCCTCTTCCTTCCTCACCTCTGGTAGAACTCGGGGATTTACTCAGCAGTGAGCCTGAGTGTGCTCTTAACACCAATCCTTACCCATCCTTGAGTGGAGTGCCTCAAAAGGTGTTGGTGTAAGGTTGGGTTTTCTCCCCCCCAGTTCAACAATTAAAGATCACCTGGAGATGAGCTCTCCTGTGAGCCAGGAAGGTCCTTCAGCTCTTGCTTCTCTCTGTTCATCTCTGTGGGCAGGATCTGTTTGGTTTTGAGGGCTTCCTGTGTGGTTGGTTGCTTTATGAGTGCTGTGATGCTCCTCTTTACTTACAGGATCTGCTAATTATGGTTCCTTCCAGGAGCTGCCACTTGAGGGTCTGCCTTCTCCTGGGAAGGTGAAGGCATCTTCTGCCCTGCTGCCTGGAGGGGCTGCTGTACAGCCTTCCCATGGCAAGTGTCAAACACGGACATGTCCTACTAAAACAAAAGCTCACATCCTCACCTGCTGCCTTCTAGAAGAACCAAGGGCTCCTTGCTGCTGCCTTTCCATGTTTCCATTCCTCTCTCACTCGTGTGGTGCTCTCTTTTTCTGGCTCAGTGGTTACTCAAAGCTGAACGTTTTAGGTTCCTGCTGTCACTTCTCAGCAGTGTTGCTGCCTTCTTCCATTGTTTTTTCTCCTCCTCCTGTTGAGTTGATGTGCCCACTACAAATCTGAATGATGAGGGTTGTGGGTCAGGGACAGGGATTGTGATGGCTCTTGTGGTAGGAGTCAAGGTTCATGATTGTTAGATGTTGATCCCTTAGCTGTGGCTTCAGTAGGTTTTGGGTTCTTGTTGTCAAGATCTCCCACCTTGAGCTCCTTTGACATCCCAGCCCCAATACTGAGGAGCAGCACAAGCTCACAGTCCACTGCTAAGACCCAGGGTAAGGTTGGGTTGGAAAGGGACCTTCAAAATCATCCAGTTCCAAGCCCCCTGCCATGGGCAGGGACACCTCGCACCAGCCCAGGTTGCTCAAGGCCTCTACTCATCAGCCTGGCCTTGAACACCTCCAGGGAGGAGGCAGCCACCACCTCCCAGGGCAACCTGTGCCAGTGTCTCCCCACCCTCACTCTAAAGAATTTCTTCCTAATCTCCAGTCTTAATCTTCCCTCCTGAAGCTTCTCTTAGCAGAGGTTGGACTCTAATGAGCAAGCTTTTGAAAATGCCCTGGACTCTGCTCTGGGAATTGTACTTGGCCCACCTCCTGCAGACCAGGAGACCTCCTCTCTTGCCTGAAATAAAGAAGCAAACAAGAGCTAGTAAGTGGAAGTAATGCAGCTTTTCTTTGCAGGAGTGAAAGAGCAGAGTGTCATCAGCTGCTGTCTGATTTACCTGCTGTGCCTTTCAGCCCCAGAAGATCCTGGTGCCTGTCTTAAGCTGGCAAACCTCGGCGGGGATCGAGCACCTGCGGTCGTGCCGCAGCCCCTCGGCAGGCAGCGCCAGGCAGGGGACCTGGCTCTGTGTGTTACATGCTGCAGAAGCCTGTGTCATCTCCAAGCCAAGGATCAGAACTGATCTCCCTGATCACGTCCTTGGGGCTCCCAGCACTGCTCTGCCTCTGAAAGACCATGAGATGCAGAAGCTTGTAGCAGTTTGTTTTCCCCGCTGCTGCTGACTTTGCTGTCACTTTGCAGTGGCTCAGGACCTCTGCTGGGCTATATTAAGTTGGCATCCCCCTCCTGGGAGTTGGCATCCTTGCTCATTAAGATTTCTTCTTTCAGGCTTGTCCCATAGGAGCTGGTTTTTCGTGTTCTGGTATCCCCCATAGACTCTGATCCTTCAGTGACTCAGGCAGAGCAGTGGAAGTTGATAGAGAGCTGAGGCCTTTCTTGCTGTGCCTTTTCTAGGCAGGCTGTGTGCTGAGCTGCTCCAGGATGCCAATATCAATGACACACTGGAGTGGAAGCTGTCCTATCAACATGGCAAGGGGAGGCAGAGCTCTCTGCCTTGAGCTTCTGACTGCAACAATCTGGGGTTGCTGTCATGGCATTGATGGACAAGGGGCCTTCATTAAGTTGCCAGGATAGCTCCTTGGGTTCCTTGCTGTTGCTCTGCTCTGGGTTATTATGCCTTGTTATAGGACTTGTGGACAAATATGGATTGAGATGTTGGTAGAGTTGATTGAAAGGACTTGTGTATCTCCAGGGTCCTGGCCTGCTGCCTTGCATGTGCTGCTGTGCTTGCTGGCCCTTCAGCAGCTGATCCCAGGGCTGCCACCTTCCCTGACATCATCACTTGTCTGCTTCAGCTCTTGCTGGGCACAAGGAGCAACTTTCTTCCTGGCATTGTGTTGCAGAGCCAGAAGGTGAAGGCGAGTCCTGGCCAGAGGTCCATCTGCATTACCACCTCCTTGCTCCTTTGCCCCTCAGTTGGATTTGTACCAGGGAGGGAGGCTGCAGCTGCCCTGTGCTGGGTGCAGGCAGCAGGCAGAGAGAGAAGCTGTGAGGTACCTGGAGTCCTTTCCATCTGAGCTGGTTAGAGAGGGAGCTGAGGACACCAAAGCACAGGGGAGGATATTTGTGGAGTGAGGCCACAGAATGCTTTGAAAGGCTAACTCAGTATCTTCTACCTCACAGTCCCTCATGTGCAGACTCCATGTGCTGCCTCTCTTTCATCTTTTCTTGCCTTGTGCAGGTCCTGTTCTGATGCTGGACAGCAGCTGCCTGCATGTTTGCTGCCCTTTACTGCCAGAATATAACTCCCTTCACCCCCAGTGTTAGTCTCTTATTTCTCATTCATTAAACTGAAGCCCACATGGTGCTCCAGGCTTCCACCACACCACAGCTCTCACAGGTTCCTGGGGTGTGCACATCACATACCATTTTCCTGTCTGGGAGAGGGAGGGAAGGGACAAGGTGGTCCAGAATCCCATCCCACTCCCTATAGAATAGGGACAGCCCTCTCTGTCCTGTCCTCTAGAGCAGTTTGCATCCTGTAGGTTCATATCATGACTGTGTGCCCTGTACACCTGCATGAAGCACAGCTGCAAGAACCTTTCCCTTGTCTGGGGTTGATCTGTGGCAGTTGCAGATCCCTTTTGTCCCATGGGGGAAGGTTGATCCTTTCCATACCTACCAATGGAGAAGTCCTGCTGAGCCTGGGTGACTACATGCTAGCTGCTGTTCCCATGTGATAAGGCACAGTTCCATGCAGCCCAGCAGTATAAATAGACCAGAAGGAAGGATTCTGCTTCCCCTCCAGCAGGCAGGGTAATGTGGTTTTTCTCACCTTGGCTGTCAGAACTAGGAATAGAGCTTTGGTAGCCTCAGTCTCATCCTGCCTCCACTGCTGCAGGCTCTTACCTCCACTTCCTAGGGGTCTGTATCTGAGTGCAATGCAAATAGGAGCCTGAAGACTCTATGGATGTGCCAGATCCTCAAAGTTCCAAGCCTCATGGCAAGAACATCTTGGCATGGTGCTGGCTAGGGAGGGTCTGCTGCCTCATGCTGGCTGAGGAGTAAGGTGGGAGCTGGCAGCACAGGCAGGCAGCAGGAGGAGCAAGTGTTGAGGTTGTTGGCCAACTGTGGGGATTGAACCAACCAGTGTAGGAAAGGTGGATGAAGTGAGTTCATCTTTCTTACCCATTTTCTGCCTTTCTTAAACCCTTTCCTTCCTCCCCTGTTGTCCTTCTTTCCTTCCTCCCCTGTTGTCCTTCTTTCCTTCCTCCCCTCTTGTCCTTCTTTCCTTCCTCCCCTCTTGTCCTTCTTTCCTTCCTCCCCTCTTGTCCTTCTTTCCTTCCTCCCCTGTTGTCCTTCTTTCCTTCCTCCCCTGTTGTCCTTCTTTCCTTCCTCCCCTGTTGTCCTTCTTTCTTTCCTCCCCTGTTGTCCTTCTTTCTCTGGGACCTTGCAGGACAGGAGAGGCAGTGGTCCTTCAAGTGACATTCCCTGGTGTCCAGCAGGGAGAGGCCTGCAGTTCACCTGCCCAGCTTTCCCCTAGTCAAGGGATGGTGGATCAGGAGCAGGGAAACAGCAAGGTGGAAGAATTTCACTCCTGAAAGAAATGTCCTCAGATCTCATTTTTTTTCCCCCTCCTTTCCCCAACCTTGCCAGTCCCATCTCCCTGAAGGGAGCCAAGAGCTGCTGACAGTAAGAGGAAGTCTCTGTCTGAACCTATAATTATCCTGTCTGCCTTCCCAGAAAAGGCCAGTTGGGGAGCGAGCCTGCTTCTGTTCCATGGCCCAGCCCTACCTTCCCCTGCCTCCCCAATTACTGCTTAATGGACTTTTTATGATGATAAGAGGACTGAGTTGGGGAGAAGTTATTGACAGGGAAATGGAATATAATTCACTCCCTGTTTGTTTGTTCTGTCAGAAAACTCTCATTTTAATTTTGTTTGTGAGGCGCTGAGAAAACAGCCCCTGGGGAGGAAGAAAAAGGGAAGTGGAAGTCTGCCAGGAGACTCTGGGTTCCCAGGGGACCAGGGGCCCTGGAGCACCTGGCCAAGGGGGGGTTCAGTCCACAGAGATCTGCATCTGTCCTGCTCCCAGTTTGCAGCTCTCACCTCTCTCCTGGAGGCAAATGGAGGTGCTGGAGCCGCTACCCCTCCTGCAGTCTCCCTAATGCCACTGCTTTGCAGTCCTCACCCATTCCAAACATCCCAGCCCTGCTCCCCACTCTCCATCTGTCTCAAATTTGGCTGCTCTGTGCTGTTTTCATCTCCTCCATGGTTTGCCTCCTCTATCCAATCTTCACTTCCTTGCTCTGGCTCTGAACATCTCTCTCCTCTCCATCTTGCTCCACTTCTCTTGCACTTTCCCTGTTGATCTCTTCTTTTTCCCACTGATTTTCCCCAGCCTTCCTGCTCCCCTCTTGAGCTCCTGGACTCACTGGTGTGACACAGCTGCTCCTCTCCTCTTCTGGCCATGCCTCCCAGCTCTCAGCAGTCCCATCCCCATCTCCACTCCTCCAGTGCAGTTGTGCATCTGCTGCATGCATGCAGACCACAGCAGCACAGGTGTGCAAAGCACCTTTCCTAAAGCAGCAGACAAACATTTCCTGCATGGCTGGGCCTGGGTCTCGTGTTCCTCAAGAGGCTCTCAAGAGGGGAGGTGGAAAGCACCTCCACCCAGGGCCATAGCTGGGGGACTGCCTGGTGTTTCTTCTCCAATTGTGAGCCTGTCAGCAGGTGTGGAACATGGAGATGGAGTTTCACTACATCAGCAGAACGTTTTAGCCCAAAAACCAAAAGGAGAGGAGAGGGGGAATAGGAAGAGAAGAGGGGAGAGTGAGAAGACCATCAGATTCCTGCCTGGTTGGTCTTGATGTTAGCAAGGGGTGGGGAGATAATGAAGAGAGATCACAGAATGGTTTAGGTTGGAAGGGACTTTGAAGATCCAACCTCCCCACCATGGGCAGAGACACCCCCCCCAAGACCAGGCTGCTGGAGGCTCTGCTGTCCCAGTTCAATCTGATCTGATTGCTGGGAGAGCACAAAGCCTCTGTCTGCCTTTTGTGCTTTATCTTCTCTCCCCCCCTAGCAGTGGAGGCAGAGGAAGGTCTCTGAGTTGTGTCTCTGGCTGTTTTTTGGTGGTGATTTGGTTTTGTTTCCGTTGCTGTGTGTGGAGGCTGGAGCTGTGTGCAACACCACCTCGGGTGCTGAGTGCTGAGCAGATCTGTTCAGCCCATCCTGTGCTCTAATTTGCTTGTAGTGTCTAGACCAAGGCAGGCAGCAGGCAGGTGTGAGAGATGAGGCTTGTCACCTCCTCGCTGTGTGTGGCAGACTGAGGTGTGGGGAAGGCTGAGTGCCCAAGGTCAGCCCAGTCTGCCTGAGAGCTGGAGATCTGCATCCTGGGCATGGGAATCATCTGGAGCCTGGAAGAGCAGACTGGGGTCTGCTAAACATCAACAGCAAAACAACATTGACTGTGGATGGCTTTGTGGTCTCAGCTTTTACTTGTGCTTGTGAAGGCAGAGCTGCAGCTCTCTGTGTGTCTGTATGTTGGTGTGCCAGGGGTGTCACCCAGAGGGACCTGGGCAAGCTGGAGAAACAGGCTCAGGTGAACCTCATGAGGTTCAACAAGGCCAAGTGCAAGGTCCTGCACCTGGGTTGGGACAATCTTTGTAATCAATCCAGGCTGGGGAGGGATGAGAGTGAGAGCAGCCCTGCAGAGAAGAACTTGGGGGTGTTGGTGAAGAAGCCAGCCATGAGCCAGCAGTGGGCACTGGCAGCCAGAAGGTCAGGGCTGCATCAGAAGAAGCATGGCCAGCAATTGAGAGAGCTGATTCTGTCACTGCTGTGGTGAGACCTCACCTGGAGTCCTGTGTCCAGCTCTGGTATCCTCAACACAAGGACAGGGACCTGCTGGAGTGGGTCCAGAGGAGGGCCACAAAATCAGTGAGAGGGTTGGAGCACCTCTCCTATAGGGACAGGCTGAGAGGGTTGGGGTTGTTCAGCCTGGAGAAGAGAAGGCTCCAGGGACACCTTGTAGCTGCCTTCCAGCACCTGAAGAGGGCTGCAAGAAAAACTGGGGAGGGACTGTTTACAGAGGACAAGGGACAGTGGTTTCAAACTAGAGCAGGGTAGATTGAGGTTGGACATTAGGAAGAAGTTCTTTACTGTGAGGGTGGTGGAACACTGCAACAGGTTGCCCAGGGAGGTGGTGGAGGCTCCATCTCTGGCCAGCTTCAAGGTCAGGCTCTGAGCATCCTGCTCCAGCTGGGGATGCCCCTCCTGGCACAGGGGGGTTGGACTGGGTGACCTTTGCAAGGTCCCTTCCAACCCAGTGCATTCTGTGGTTCTCTGGTGTGCATAAAAAGGGTGAATTTCGATCTGTTGGCTGGTTTGGAGCTTGGCTAAAGGTTGTCCCTGGCTGCCATGCCCTGAGCCTCTCTCGGGGGGCAGCGCTGCAGGGACTTTGGCTCAGCACCGTGGGAGCTGTTTGTTGAAGGTCGATCGGGAGCGGTGGGCAAGAGGAAGGCTGCTGGCTGGGTTTGGGGAGGCAAACAGCGAGGAAATGGCCTGCCTGCTGCGCTCTTGCTTTTGCTGCAGCCTGTGTGGTGCCTCTCAGGTACATCTCATAATGAGAGTTTATTCTCCAACCACGGAGAAGCTGAACCCCAGCCCTTGGCGTGGCGGCGCCGCGGGTCCGGCGCGTGGGCCTCTACCAGAGCCCTGCCAGCAGCCCCCGGGGGCCACCACAAATGGAAGCAAAAGCTTTTAAAATCGGCATTTTGTAGCTGCCTTTTCTTTTGTCTCCCTGGATTGCTGCTGCTGCTGCTGCTGTGGGCGAGCAGCTTTCAGCCAGGCTGCCGCTGCTGCCTGCGCCGGGGCCAGAGGAAAGAACTGAGTAGCTCTGTCTTTATTTGTGGCCTTTTGTTGAGCTGCTTTCCCGGAGGTGGCAGGAGGGGGCTGCAGAGCAGGGGGTGTTAAGCACAGGGATGAACTTTGCCATCTAAAATCAGCACCAGGTCTCGGCTGGAGATGAGGGGAGAGAGGTGGGGAGGGGTCAGGGGGAAGCAGAGGTGTGGAGCCCCCCCCCAGGGAGAGCTTGTGGGGCAGAGGGGCAGCTTCACAGGAGGACAGAGTACCTCTGGTTGGAAGAGACCTCAGAGCTCATCCAGTCCAACCCTCAAGCCAGCACTGAAGGGTCAGCACTAAACCGTGTCCCCAAGTGCCAGGTCCACAAGCTGCTTAAACACCTCCAGGGATGGTGACTGCCCTGGGCAGCACATTCCAATGTTTGAGAACCCTTCCAGTGCAGAAGTACTTCCTAACACCCATCCTGAACCTCACCTGGCAGGGCTTGAAACCATTTCCTCTGGTTCTTCTACACACACTGCCCATTCCTCCCCAAAGTTGGGGCGGATCATCCAGCAGTGTGAGCAGGGACCATCTTCTGCCCTTTCCCATGAAACTACCAGGAGGGCTGGGAAGTGTGCTGGGAGTGGGCTGGGAGTGGGCTGGGAGTGGGCTGGCAGCTGCCATGCTGGTTTTCCACAGCCCTCTGCACCCCCACAGCTTCATTGGCTGCCTGGGCTGAGCCGGTGGGAGTTTTGCCCTCAGCCTTTCAGGCTGTCTTTCCCATTCTGTGGCTGGAGCACAGTGAGGTAGTGCAGAGAAAGCTGCTCCTACCCTCTGGTGTGTTCTGCAAGGTTAAATGCGTCCCCAAGCTCCTTGTCCCTCCACAACCCCACCTGCAGTGCTGGCTGCAGGGCCAGCCGGCTCCAGCCGGAGAGCAGGCACGGGGGAGGCAAGCGAGGAGGATCCACAGTGCAAGTTCATAGCTCTGCTTTTTCTTCCCCCCCCTTGCTGTCAGCTCAGATCCGTTGTCCATTTGTGCTCTTGCCTCTCTCCCAGCCCTCAAAGCACCTCTGGGTTCTCCAGGCCTCTCTCTGTCTTTGGCTTTTGATGTTTCAGACAGGCATATGGTGGCCAGGCTGTCTGCCTGCCTGCTCGTCCATCACCCTCTATTCACCGTGGCAGCAGCTCCTGGGGGACAGTTGGGTTTAAAGGGTGACATGTCCCCTCCTTTTCCCCACTCTTACATCTTTCAGCTTTCCAGACTGTTTTGTCATCTGGGCATGATTAGCTGGGAGATGTTGGCTTTTTTCACATGATTGTGTTGGAAGAAGTTTTCCTGCTTTGGTGCCATGTGGAAGAAGGGAGGAAGGAGAGGTGAGGCAGCAGCATTTGCCTCTTCTGCAAGGAGAGCTGCCATGCTGTGTAATCCTTGCACGTGGTTTGATGTCACACCATGCTCCTCTGGTGCCTGTGCCCTGGGGATGTGGAGACCCCACCCCTGTCACCTCACAGCTGCTTCTCCAAGTCTGTATCAGAATTCACACAGAACTGCCAGGGTTGGAAAGGACCTCAAGGCTCAGCCAGTTCCAACCCCCCCTGCCATGGGCAGGGACACCTCACACTACAGCAGCTTGCTCACAGCCACATCCAGCCTGGCTGCAAAAACCTCCAGGGATGAGGCTGCCACCACCTCCCTGGGCAACCTGTGCCAGTGTCTCAGTACCCTCATGGGGAAGAAGTTCTTCCTGACTTCTAATCTGAATCTCCCCCCCTCTCTAGCTTGGATCCATTTTCCCCAAGTCCTTTCACTACCCAAAACCCTCAAAAGTCCCTCCCCAGCTTTCTTGTAGCCCCCTTCACATTCACATTCACAATGTCCCAGCAGCAAACATGCATCACATCCCCTCTGAGCAGACAGCAGCACCACCCCTGCTCCCCTAGGCTTTGGAAAGTGAACCCAGCTGGAGGCTGTCTTCACAGGGCTCAGCTCATGGTCCCTTGGCTGTCCCATGGCTGGGGACACAGAGCCAGGAGCAGAGGGGTGGCAGGGCAGAGGGCAGGCAGTGTGTGTGCTGCTGGTGGATCTGTTATATAGGATATAGAATAGAACAGAATTAAACAGGTTGGAAAAGACCTTTGAAATCATCCAGTCCAACCTATCACCCAACACCATCTAAACTAAACCATGGCACCAAGTGCCTCATCCAGTCCCCTCTCAAACACCTCCAGGGATGGTGACTCCACCACCTCCCTGGGCAGCACATGCCAATGGCCAATCTCTCTTTCTGGGAAGAACTTCTTCCTAACACCCAGCCTGGCACAGCTTGAGGCTGTGTCCTCTTGTTCTGTTGGTGGCTGCCTGTGTCTCTCCTTGTGCTCTGTGGCAGCTCTCCAGCGTGTGGCTTGCCCTGGCTGTTGCTGCTGGGAAGTGCGGAGGCGGTGGGCAGGAGCGAAAGGTTCACTTTGACTTGATGGCTTTCCATTAAGCTGTAGAGAGGAATCACAGGTACACAGCAGTCATCCACTCTTTTCAACCTCCTCTCTGGGGACCCAGACCCTGCAGGAAGCCTTTCATAGTAGGAAAAACCTTTTTAAGCTCCAGGTTTTTCCATTCCTGTTTTGATGCTGTCAGAAAACCCACACCAAAAAAGCCTCACCAAATTCTGCTGCTTTGCAAACAGAGGCAGGGAAACAAGAAAAACCTCTTGTGACCACTGGACCCAGGGGCATCTCAGACTGAAGTCTTTCCAGGACTGACTTGTCCTCAGCTCTCTGTGAGGGAGGACTGGTGAAGTGCTGTGAAATCTCCTGGAGTGAAGTTTGTCACCTGGAAAATGCCAGGCTCTGCTCTTGCTTTCTAACCGAGGTCCTGCAACCTGGGAGGTGTATGAGGGGAAACTCTTCAGCCCCTCTGAGCGGGCTGATAAATGTTTTCCCTTTCCCACAGCACCTTCTCCTGCTTTTTGGAGCCTCTGAGTGTGATTTGCAGAGAATTCCAACTGTTTGTTTCCCTGCAAGCTGGACCTGGCACGGCGGAGCTGTGAGAGTCCTACGCAGCAGGCAGGAATTTGTCTCAGCTTTGTATCATCAGCACCTTGCCTGCTTTTCTCCTCTCTCCAGAGAGAGGAGAGATGTTCTGCCAGGGGTGTGGGCTGCAGTGACTGAGGGTGCAGAGGTGGAGGGTGCCAATGGGTGATGATTTGGCAGGGGTAAGGGAGGGAGAAGGATCAAAGTCTGGAGCTTGGAGGCTTGACTGGGGGTGCAGAGGTGGAGGGTGCAATGGGTGATGATTTGGCAGGGGCAAGGCAGGGAGGAGAATCAGTGTCTGGAGCTCAGAGGCTTGAGCAACTTGAGAACTCAACACTCAGCTTGGATTTTCAGTGCTTTTCCCAAGTGAGTAGCAAAATGCAGCAGGTTGTTTTTGGAGGGGGATTTTTGTTTGCTTGCTTTCCTTTTGCCTCTCCCTGCCTGAGAGGGAGTTTGGTGTGGGCTGCCTGGCGCTGCAGCATTCACACAGCAGCTCAGCTTCCCCCCTTCTCTGACACACACTGAGTCAACAGAAGTCCCCAAAAAGGGATGCTGAGCAATGGCTCCAGGCTCACCATGGGTTTGTTGGTTGGTTTGGGGTTGGTTTTTTGAGCACCATTCCTGTCTTTAGGACAGAAATAGAACCTTTGTTCCCCTCTCCTCGCGTTGCTTGCACCCATTGCAGTGCCTAAGTGGCATTAAGGGTTATTAGGGCCTTTTATTTTAGGAAATCAACTTGCATCAATAAAGGGATCTTAAAAGCCCTGGATGGGTTTGGCTGTACCTTCAGAATTGACTTCTGCAAACTCTTCAGATAACTGAGGAGAGGAGAGAGAGAGAGAGAGGCAGGAAGTCAGGTTGCAGGCAGAGTGAGCATTTAAGAGTTTAGCCTGAAGCAAGGTTTGGATTTCTGCCTTCCTCAGATGGAAGACAGATCCCCCAGTGCCTGTACCTCCAGTGGGACTTGCTTGATAACCTTTAGCTGTAACATTGCAAAGCCCCTGGCCTCTAAATATAGGTTTGGGTATTTATAAATCCGCTGCTTTGCACACAGGGCACCGGCTGGGACGTAAACAGCTCCTGCAAATTGTGTTTACCTCCAGCATGGAAACAAATGCTTGATTGCATCACAGGAGCTTGCTCAGTGGCTTTGCACAGAAGCACAGAATCCTTTCACTTGGAAAAGACCTTCAAGATCATTGTGTCCAATGATTCTCTGACTCTGCCAAGGCTGATGCTCAACCATGGCCTCCAGCACCACATCTCTGAGACTTTGAAACACCTGCAGGGGTGGGGATTCAACCACCACCCTGGGCAGCCTGTGCCAGTGGTTGAGAACCCTTTCAGTGAAGAAGTTTCTTCTAATGTCCAATTAGTTTCTTCTAATGCTCCCCTGGGGTGACTTGAGGCCATTTCCATCTATCACCTGATCCTAGGGAGAAGAGACCAACCCACACCTGGCTCCAACCTCTTTTCAGGGAGTTGTAGAGAGCCAGATGGTCTCCCCTCAGCCTCCTCTTCTTCAGCCTCCTCTTCTTCAGCCTCCTCTTCTTCAGCCTGACCACCCCCAGCTCCCTCCCCAGCTCCTCCCCAGCCCTGTTCTCCAGACCCTTCCCCAGCTTGGTTGCCCTTCCCTGGACCTGCTCCAGCCTCTCAATGGCTTTTATTTATATACTGCTGGTTGCACCAAGCAGGGAAGGGGAGAATGCTTCCTTTTGCCTTCCAGCCCCCTAAAAGCCCCTGGAAAATTCTCTGTGGGTCCCTTTTGCCCTCTTGCAAAGCTCTTTGCTGGGCTGCTTCCATCTTCTGTACATCCAAACGCGCAGGCGGCGGTCACGTGGCTGCTCCGCTCGGGAGCGGCAGACGGCGACTTTATGATCTGAGTGATTTTATTTGAACACAGCTGTGGCCTTGTGATTTAAATATTTCAATAAATTGTAAACTAACTAGATGAGAGGAAACTCTGCAGGGAAAACAGGTTAGAGCAGGGAAGGAGGATTCCCTGGGGACAGAGCCAGCGTGGGCTCTGCTCAAACACTCCTGGCCTCGTCTTCCCCTCGTGAGAAAGCCTTTGGCACCTTCCCTGGTCACAAAGCACGTCCACAAAGCCTCCTCTCTTTGCAGAGATGCTCTTGAAGGCAGTCAGACATGGGTGGAAATCAGTGGCAGGAGGTGAGGGAGAGGTGCTGCATGCTCAAGTGTTGCTCCTTTGGCTAAACTGCAGCCCAGGCCCTGTGTGTGGTTGTTGAGGCATCACTGCACGTTGGGCATCTGCTTACGAGAGGGCTTTGAGGAGCTTTCAGTTCCTTCCTTCAGCAGTGTGAATTCCTTGGTGCTCTCAAGATGTCTCATGGTGGGCAGGGGAACTGCAGGAGCAGGCTGCAGACCTGGTTGCCCCACTCTTGGGTCTTGCCAACTGGGTGGTTTTGAAAGGATCACAACTTTGCTGTGCTGGGCTGTGTCCTGTCACCTGTTGCTGCGTAAATGTACCTGTGAAGGCCAGGGGAAAGATTTGCAGCTGAAAGCAAAGGTGCTGAGGAGCTTTCACACCCTAAAGCCACCGGCATCACCTTGTTTCACACCACCATCCTCAAGATCTCTAGATGCTGTCTTCCTGCTCCATTTATTTCATGGTCCTTGTCCCACCTTTTACCTCTCCCTATAAATCTCCCCCGCTCCCAGGTCTGCTAGGATCTGAGGGGTGCAATGCAGTGGCTCTGGATGATGTTTTCAGCTTTACCTCTTCCTATAAATCTCCCCTACTCCCAGGTCTGCTAGGATCTGGGGGGAGGGTGCAATTCAGTGGCTCCAGGTGATGTTTTCAGCTTTACCAGCTCCTGGTGAGGATCATTAGCTGGACTTTGCGAGGCCGATTTTCCCCTGGGCAAGCCAGTTTAAAAGTCCACTCCTCAGAGGCTTGGGCAGCATCATTGCATTGAAATCTCTGTGTGGGCCCAGGGCCTTTCTCGTTTGGTGCTGCAGTTTCTTGCTCTGTTGCATGGAGGTAAAGGTTGCTTGTTCTTCAAAGGCCAGGAGATTTAATTTCATCTGGGATCGTTCGAGGATCGCAGTGCTAATGCTGCTGTTAATTACAAGCAGTCTCTATTAGAGTTTGTTTTTCCTCTGTGCCAATAATGGTGGTGTGTTTTTTTCTCCTCTCTCTCCCTTAAAGGTCCCCCTGTGTTCATTAAAAAACCTGTGGACCAAATTGGTGTGTCAGGAGGGGTGGCCTCCTTTGTATGCCAAGCAACTGGAGACCCCAAGCCAAGGGTCACCTGGAACAAGAAAGGGAAGAAAGTGAACTCTCAGAGGTTTGAGGTAAGAGATGTCCTTGAAGTCTGTGTGGAAAGAGAGAGAGAGACTGACAAAGCAGCCAGCCCTCTGCTTTGGCCATTTTCAGACATGATAATAAAGGGAGGCTTGGAAGGGGAGGAGTTGTAGCAGCAGCAGGAGTGAAACGCAAGCTCTTGGCCATGTCAGCAGCTGGGTTTGTTCCAAAGCAAGAGAGAGAACTTGGCTCACTTACCTCACTGGAGTTTTTTCTTTTGTTTTATTGGTTTTTTTGCCTCTCCTGGGATATAATAAAATCTGCCTTTTCCTTCCCTAAGAAACTCAGCTGAGCTGGTGGTGCTTCAGCTCCCTAAGCACACCTTGGGTACCCATCCGTGCCTCAGGGTTTTAACCCTGGGACAGCCCAGAGTGAGCCATGCAGTTGCTGGCAACCAGACCCAAGCAATTGGCATTGTTTAGATAGAAACAAGAGTGGAGGAGCAAGGACTGGGAGGTCATCCTGTGGAATTTGCTGTGGGATTCAGCCCTGCCAGGCAGCTGTGTGCTGAGAGGAGCTTTGTGGTGTCAGCTGCCCCTGCATGGAGGAACAAGGCAGGGTTCATTTCTACTTTGGTTTTGCTTGGTTTGCTTCCTCCTCTTTCATCACAGTTGTGCTCTGAGCACCCAACCTGCACACACTGCCAGAGTGCACAGCAGTTTTGGTGGCTCAGTGGTCAGAGCTTGGTGTGGGACAGATCCCTGGCAGGTGCTGAGGTGTGTTTGGGGATGTATAACAGGCCTGGGTACATGCTGGTGCCTCCTTTAGAAGCAGGAATGCACCTTCTGTTGGCAAGCCAAGGAGGCTTGCTGCCTCACTGTGTGTCTGTCTGTGCTTCCCTCCTGCAGACAATTGAGTTTGATGAAAGTGCAGGAGCTGTCCTGAGGATCCAGCCCCTCCGCACCCCCCGGGATGAGAACATCTATGAGTGTGTTGCTCAGAACCCCCACGGGGAGGTCACCGTCCACGCCAAGCTCACTGTCCTCCGAGGTAAAGAGCATGCCTGCCCGCCCTGGGGCGGTGTCACAGGGCAGAAGGGACCCTCCAGCCCCTCCTCTTCCCTTTAGATGAGTGGGAAGGCCTTGTGGTCAAGGCACAAAGGTTTTGTGGGCTGTTCTGACCCCTCAGGTCTGTTTGCTGCTGCTGCCCCAGAGAGTCATAAACTTGCTGGGCAAGAAACAAAGCTAAACTTGGACCACTCTAGGAGGTTTGATGGGATGATATGGTGAGGTTCCTTCCAACCTGAATTAACTGAAGACTCCATGATCTTCCCTCCTCTCCAATAAAGATTCCTTCCCCAGCTTGGTGAGCAGCACCAGAGTCACAGAATGCAAAGGCTTGGGAGGGACCTCCAGAGATCATTGAGTCCAAGCCCCTGGCACAGCAGGACCACTTAGGGCAGGTCACACACCACAGCAGTGTGGCACCATTCATTCAGACCCCCAAGAGAGCCTTCTTCACAGAGGACTCTCTTGATGAGCTGAGCTGATGATGATCATGCATTTGCTTGGGCTCTCACACCCTTGGTAGTAGTGCCAGCCTCTCCCCTCCTGCAGGACACCTCTTCTGGGCATCCTCCCTGCTTCCAGAGGTTCTTTGGGCTTGAGCTCTTTGGGTCCCTTCCAACCCCTGACATGCTCTGATCTACTCTCCAGGAAAACAGCTTCCCTCTCCATTTTGTTCTTGTTCCTTTTTCCCCTTGTCCCCACTGTAGAGGATGTTTACAGGGATGCCTCCTTCATGTCATCTGTTTGAAATCTGCTCCCTGAACTCCATGTGGGAGAGGGAGCAATATGCTGTTGCTGTGGGTGCCTCTAGGTGTTTGCTGTCATTACCCCAGAGATCTGTGAAGTCCTTGTGTGAAACACTAAGCCAAGCTGCTTGCTAAAACTCACCCATTTCAGGGGGAAGGATGCTTGGTGCTCTCTACTCAAACCACAGGGCAATGCAAGTGACCCTGGCAGCAAGGGGGTGATGGATTTGAGGTGGGGTCTCACAAGAGGAGAGAGGGGATTCTGCCCCTTTGCTCTGCTGAGACCCCACCTCAAATACTGCATCCAGTTTTGGTGTCCCCACCACGAGGACACAGAGCTGTTGGAGTGAGTCCAGAGCAGCCCCTGACCTCTACTTGTAGCAGGAGATATCCCTGGACATGCTCCTGCCCCTCGATGTCCTTCTTGGATTGAGGGGCCCAAACCTGAACCCGGTGTTTGAGGTGCAGCCTCACCAGTGCCCAGCAGAGGGGCACCATCACCTGCCTAGCCCTGCTGGCCACACCATTGCTGATTCCAGGCCAGGCTGCTGGTGGCCTTCTTGGCCACCTGGGCATGCTGCTGGCTCATGTTCCTGCCTGACAGATTTGTGTAGGTGCACTCAGATCTGTCTGTAGCTGCCTTGCCTGGCATGGCATTTAACCTTCTGCTAGCAGTGCGTGGGGGGCTGTATCTGTCAGGAGCTGGAACAGTGCTTTGTGACATGACTGAGTCTAGCTGTGGTTATCCCAGCGGGCTGGGAGCCTTCCTCTTCACACTCCTTCCCAGAGATTCCTTGGGGGCTGTGACAGTTGGGTGGAGGGCTCCCCTGCAGCCACATTCCAGGCTTCTACCCCTTGAATTTAGCTACAGGCAGGGGATCTGCTGCTGCCCTCACGAAGCCCCTGCGTTCTCCTGGTGCTTTTGTGATGCTCTCCTCCCAAAGCAGAGCTGCTGAAGGGATGAGCTGAGCTCTGGGAGTCTCCTCAGGGACCAGGCTTCTCTCTGTGTGTCTTTGTGCAGCTCTTCCTTCCGGTATCAACATCATAGACATGTCAGCCAGAGAGACAGCTGACAGCAGCCGAGCTGCATCTCCCCATCCCCCCCCACCCATTCCACACCTTGCTGATCCCACCAGAGCAAGGCTGCTGCCTGCTTTGCTCCTCTCTTCTGCTGCCTAGGAGGACCTTGATGGTAGCTTTGTTAAGTAGTTGTGCAAGCAGCAGCTAGGGGTACCCAGGATGAGGAGGTCTGGGGGAGCACTAATTAGCTGTAGGCTTGGGCTGAGATGTTGAGAAACATGAAGGAAGCAGGTTTTGGAGCATCCCCTCCCCTTCCCTGCTCAGCTGGAGTTACTCCATCCTTAATCTTTCCTTAGCTTTCACACAGCAGAGGTTGTCTGTTCTTGATCTGTGGTTTTAAGTGCTGGGAAAGTTAAAAGGCCCAAGCACAAATCCACACATCCCCACAAGGGCAGAGCTGCCATGCTGCCATCCCTTCTTCTCTTCTTCCCACTCTCCTGTTTGTCTTTTCTCCACCTTTCTTTGCAAGGCTTCCTTCTCCTCCTCCTCCTCTCTGTCTCTTCCCTCACTTCCAGAGCTACTGCTAAGCATAAAGGTGGGGGCTGCTCCACAGCTTGGAGATGAATGTGAGCTGTCACTTGCAGAAGCTGTTACCTTGGCACACTGGAAACCTGGGCCCCAGCTGTTCCAAGCTGTGTAGGATGGGCTTTGTAGGAGCTGTGCAGTGATGATCTCAGTCATGCAATCATAGAATGGTCTGGGTTGGAAGGGACCTCCAGAGCTCATCCAGTCCAACCCTTTACAGTCAGCAGGGACACCTCCACTAGATCAGCTTGCTCAGAGCCCTGTCCAGGGATGGGGCCCCAACCACCTCCCAGGGCAGCCTGTTGCAGTGTTCCCCAGGCCTCATGGTGCAGAACAGTCAGGCACACAGGTGTGTACCTCCATGCTGTCCACAGGCATCAACAGCCTTGGGGTTGCCTCCATGCCCCTTGCAGACAACCTCATGGGCAGCAGAAAAAAACCCAATCCGTTCTTCGCTACTAGGTGCAGCTGCTGAAGGGATTGGGAGCAGCCCCCTCTTTGCTTATGCAGATGACTGCTCCTGGATCAGACCCTGATAGAAATCCACATGAATTCACTTAAAAACAGGAAGCTGCAGGAGTGGAAACCTCTGGGAGCTTCTGAGAAGCAGAGCTTGTGATGGACAGCGTTCAGCTTAGGCTCTGCTGGCCTGTTTGTCCTTCCTGCTCTGCTTCTCCAGGGACCTGAGTTTTGATAGGGCTGTGGAGACTTCTTGTTCTTTCCACAGCTGGCTAGACAGACTGCCTGTAAACCTGATTCCTGCAGGGCCTGAAGGAAAGGAAAGCAAGTGGTTTGGGGAAGCATTCTCCAGTTATTGTTGACTCCAACTGCTGTCATTTCTCATTACAGCCTGGGCAGAAGGGAAGGGAGTTGGACAGTGGCACCACAGGCTCTTGGTGCAGTTTCTCTGAGCTCCACACTCCCAGGAAAGACTTGCAGTTTTCAATTCTATTATTAGTATTACTGCTTCCTGAGGCTGAGGGAGCTGGGGTTGTTTAGCCTGAAGAGGAGGAGACCTTACTGCTCTCTCCAGCCACCTATAAGGAGGTTGGAGTGAGGCCGGTGTTGGCCTCTTCACCAAGTAACTAATGACAGGACAAGAGAAAATGGCTTCAGGTTGCACCAGGGGAAGCTTAGGCTGGAGATCAGGAACCATTTCTTTGCTGCAAGAGTGGTCAGGGATTGGCACAGGCTGCCCAGGGAGGTGCTGGAGTCCCCATCCCTGGAGGTGTTCAAACCCAAGTAGATGTGGGACTTTGGGACATGGGTTAGCGGTCATGGAGGTGTTGGGTAGAAGGTTGGACTTGATGATCTTCTGCAACCTTAATAATGATGATTCCTGTACACAGATTGCACTTTCCCTCCCCTCCTTTGGTAGCCTGGCAGAGAATCTCATGTGAAGGAAGACAAGTGAGCTGAGGGTACAGGGGAGCCACTAAACCATGTCCCCAGGTGCCTTGTCCACACCTTTCTTGAACACCTCCAGGGCTGGGGACTCCACCACCTCCCTGGGCAGCCTGTGCCAGTCCCTGACCACTCTTGCAGGAAAGAAATTTTTCTTCATCTCCAACCTAAACCTCCCCTGGCACCACTTCAGGCCATTTCCTCTCGTCATTGCTTCAGCAGCATCCTCGTTGTGGCTTTCTGCCTCGACTCCACAGCGTCTCACCATGCTCACACCCTCCTTCTCCTCTAAATTATTAAACAACTTTGCACACCCTGTGGGAGAAAGAGCAGCAGCAAAGCTTTATCTTTGCTTCTCATCCTCATTTCCAGCACAGCTAATTATCTAAACAAGAGAGCTGCCACCTTCCAGAGTGACAAGGGGACAGCGAGCACCAGGGTCTCCCTCCGCTCTCGCTGGTGACCCTTGCTGCTGCTGCGTGGCTGTGTGCTGCAGCTTGGTCCCAGGCATGTCCCTGGCACAGAGCATGTCCTCTGTTAGGATATATTATACATGAACACTGGAGTGTTCTTCTCTCCTCTCCCTGCCTCTCCCTCCATCCCTCCTCCTCTGTTCTTTCTCACCCTGCATTGTTCAGTGGCTCGGAGGCAGCTCACCAGCCTGTCGTCATGGGGGGCCCTTTAAAGAGCTCAGCCCAAGAGCAGGTATTTGGGGTGCTCTGTTAATAAGGCAAGTGCAGCATGTGAAAGCATTTGCCTGCCTCAGCTAGCCTGATTCCCATGATCTCCAGCTGCCCAGGTCATAGAATCATAGCATGGCTTAGGTTGGAGGGGACCTTAGAGATCATCTCTGAGGTTAGGGATGGTCGTCTCCCCAGAGACCACCTACCACAACCTCCCTGCCATGGGCAGGGACACCTCTCAACTAGACTCAGTTGGTCAGGGCCTCATCCAGCCTGGTGTGGTGGCCATCCACAACCTCCCTGGGCAACCTGTTCCAGAGTTTCACCTCAGAACCTCTCCCTAAGCTCCAGTCTAACCCTGCTCTCCCTCAGCTTCAGACCCCACCCCCTTGTCCTTTCGCTAGACACCCTCATGCAAAGGCCCTCTCCAGATGTGCCCTTGAAGCAGCTCCAGCTTGGCTCTTCTGTTCTTGCAGCTTTCCTGGGCTGCTTTCAGGAAGAGGATTCCCAGTCCAAGCCATCCCTTATTTCTTTATTTGGTCCCAAGTTGTGAGTGCTGTTTGGGGACTGCTGGGGAGGGTGGCAGGACGTGTGCCTGCATGGCTTGTGGGGATTGAGTTGAGGTTGTAATTGCATTAGGAGAGGGAATCCAATTGTTAGGGGATGGAGGCAGCTTCACTTTTCCTGGCAGGAAGGAAATGTGAGCACTTGAATCAGTGCAATATGTGATGCTCAGAGATGCTTCCTCCACTGCTCTGATCCTCCAGTCTGCTCACGCCTCTAGTCGCAGTTGTTTTAATTAAACTCAGAGGAATTCTGCACATTGTGCTGCAAGATTAACATTTTTGTTTAATTAGAACCACTCAGAGCTGGAGCAGGCCTCCCCCAGCACACACGTGTGCAGGCACACCCCCACCCCCACCCCCAGCCAGGCAGGAGGGCTGTGCCCTCTGGGGGTTAATTGGTTCCGTGCAATGAAGGGACAGGGGCTGGAGGCAGGTGCAGGAGCATCGCCAGGGAGAGGATAAAAGCAGGAATCAATAATGATGTCATCTGCAGCCAATGCGGCAGCAGCTCCTTCCCAACACACCACCGCTGCTGGCTGCACGGCAGAGGGGAGGGGAGGGCAGAAGGGAAGGCAGGAGGGAAGGCAGGACGTTAAAAGCCTGGCTGAAAGCTGTGCAAAGGCAGAGCCGTTCCCAGGGCCCCTCTGTCCTGAGCTCACTCCGGCGGCGGGGGGAGGCTGGGCTTTTGCAGCTCAAGCACACGGGGCTGGGAGACTCCTGCGGTGCCCCAGCACAGCCTGGTGAGCTGAGAACTCCCAAGCTTTGGGTCAGGTCCCTCATTAAAGATGGGTTTTGAAGGCAGTGCCCCGGTGGGGAGGTGCTTCAGATGCCCCCAAAACGGCTGCACCTCTCCAGTGCTGCCAGTTCGGCCCTGCTGGGGGAGCTGGTTGAGGGGAGCAGATATGAAAGGGTTGGTGTTTGTGGTCAGATTCCTTTGGTAGAGGAGGAGAGGTGTGGTTAATACATTTCACTCTCCAGTGAGTCACAATAGAGCTTTTAGAGCTCTCCAACAATGGGCAGAGGGAGGAAACAATGCAGGTTTTTAAACACACAATTGAGGCTTTTAAAGCCTTTTCTTCTCCACAGTAGCTGCGTGCTGCTAATAACAGAATTAGTCAAGAGTTTCTTGGCCTCAGGAGTCAGGGCACAGCACAGCACAAACCTTGAGCTCTGAATTCCTGGAGTTTTACAAATTGAGTGTGAGGCACAGCAGTGTGGAGCAGCTCTTACCTGAGCCGGAGGAGAGCAGCGCTGGGATCTGGTGAGCCTGCTTTGATCCTAGAGGAAAAGGCCCCCACAAAGCAAGGCCACTGGCATCCTCCCTTGCTCCCCCATCTCTGCCTTCAGCCCTTACATCTCACTCCCTACAGCTGCCTGAAAGGAGGCTGAAGCCAGCTGGGGGTTGGTCTCTTCTCCCTAGTAACAAGTGATAGGACAAGAATAAAGGGCCGGAGGGGGTTGGGTTGGATGTTAGAAGAAACTTCTTCACTGAAAGGGTTCTCAAACCCTGGCACAGGCTGCCCAGGGAGGTGATTGAATCCCCATCCCTCGAGGTGCTCTAAAGCCACAGAGATGTGGTGCTGAGGGCCATGATTTAGCCCCAGATGTGGTAGAGTTAGAGAAGGACCTTAAAGGGCTTTTCCAACCAAAGCAAGCCCATGGATCGATGGTTCTCTACCTAGTTTGGCTCCATTCCTGCTG
Source organism: Melanerpes formicivorus (assembly GCF_026170545.1). Taxonomy (NCBI): domain Eukaryota; kingdom Metazoa; phylum Chordata; class Aves; order Piciformes; family Picidae; genus Melanerpes; species Melanerpes formicivorus. The sequence goes on along the minus strand of NW_027142435.1, from coordinate 2,771,562 downwards.
ACAGGTAACATGCCAGCAGTAGGAAATGAGCTCTTGTGTCTGCAGTTGGCAGGGATGCTTCCCAAGCAAGGCAGAGGGTTTCCAGGCCATCCCTGCTGCTGCTGGGAGAGCTCCCATTGCTTTCGGTGGGGAACTGATTGTGATGGATCTTCCCTTTCTTAAAATCCCACCTTTTCTGCTCCCTCCCCTCCATTGGGGATGGATTTAAAGCCATGAATTCCCAGGGCTGTGATCCCTCCACACACCTCATTTGCACTGCTGGAGACTCCCTGTAGAGCCTCACCTTGGTGCTGGCATCCTCCTTCCACGCTGCCCTCCCCCGGAGGTTTGGGGTTCTCTGGGGGGAAAGGGGAGAGATTCCTGAGCTGCCTCAGCCAGCCCAGAGCAGCTCCTTCCACGTGAGCTGGGAGGTCATGCCCAAGATTAGGGGGGAAGCTCTGGGGTTTGTGTTAGTTATCACAAATTAGTCAGCACTGCTGGGGCTGCCCTCCTCACCCTCATTAGTGAAGGCAAAGGCAAGATTGAGAGGAAGCAGGAAGCTCAGTGGAGCCTCTCTTCTAGGTGCTGGTGCCTTGTCCTCCTTCTTCTTCGAGGGCAGCAGCACTCTGAGTTAATAAATCTGAAGCTCACACCCTGTCTGACAGCTCTTGGCTCCTCGTTGTGCTGTGTGTCCCCTCTGGTAACTGCAGCTGGACACAGTTTTCCTCTCCTTTCTCTCTGAGTTTCCAGCCTGCCTTTGACAGCCCTCTTCATTATTTCTCTTGGGCACTTCTGGTTTGTACTGTGGGGTCTGGAGCAAGAAGATGAATGCCTGGTTTCGGTGTGACTGTGCAGACTGCACTCTGCAGAGCAGGGGGTGTGCAGCTTGTGCTGGGAAGGATCAGAGCAGGTCACTTACCTGCCAGAGGAGTTCAGTGTGAGAGCTGGAGGAGCTTTGGAATGGCTATTCCCATGCCCCAGAGGGTTTAGTGCATTGCATTTGAAGGTAGAATCTGATCATCAACTGGTTTGGGTTGGAAGGGACATTCAAATCCCCCTGCCATGAGCAGGGGCACCAGATTGCTCAAGGCCCCATCCAAACTGGCTTGCAGCCTCCACAGCTTCTCTGGGCAACCTGTTGCAGTGCCTCACCACCCTCATGGGGAAGAATTTCCTCCTAATGTCCCATCCAAGCCCAGATCCTTCCCATTTGAAGCCATCACCCCTCATCCATGCCTGTGTACAGAGTCCCTCTGCAGCTCTCCTCTAGCCCCCTTCAAACCCAGGGAGGCTGGTCTGAGGTATCTTTCTTTTCCAGACTGAACAGCTCCCTAGCAGGTATTTTAACCACTCTTTTGTTCTCTGCCCTCAGAGGACCAGCTACCTCCTGGCTTCCCAAACATTGACATGGGGCCCCAGCTGAAGGTGGTGGAGCGGACACGAACGGCCACGATGCTGTGTGCAGCCAGTGGGAACCCAGACCCAGAGATCACTTGGTTTAAAGACTTCCTGCCTGTAGACCCCAGTGCCAGCAATGGGAGAATAAAGCAGCTGAGATCAGGTAAGGTCTCTGGGTTGGGATTGGAGGGGTTGAGAACTAGACAGAGGGTTCTGAAGCAGAAGAGAGGGCTGAGAGGGACGGGCGCCGTTGGTATGGATCGGGATGTTAGCTTTCCTTTGGGTTTGGGACTCCTGTTCTTCCTCAGCTTGAGTAGTGGTTGGGGTATTTTCCTCTCCCACCCATCCTACTGCTCATTTAACACAAAGGGAGTCCCAGCAGGGTGGCTGGTTCCCACCCAGGGGATGCAGAACTAGTTCCCTGGATAATGGTGCTCAGGGGAAACTGGGGACCGGATGGGGGCTGAGGGTTTCGTCCTCAGGCCAAGAACTGGGGAAGGAAGAAGGAAAACCACTACAGCAGATGTGGCATTTTAGGCCACACACATCTGATAGAGGGTGCACAGCTCAGGCAGCTTCTGACTGTCAGAAATGATCCTGTTGGTGTAAGTTGAAGCTTTCAAAGCTGGCACTGAAGAACAGCTCTTACAAGATCTCTCCAGCATCAAGTCCCTGCAGTCATCGCTGGAGAGCAGTTGGGAGCATTCTGGAGTGACCTCTTGGTGGTCAGTGGCACTGCCCACAGAGTGATCTCCATGGGCAGATGTACCCCAGCATCGTGGCTCTTGTCAGTTTTCTGTCTTTCCCCATCTGCTTGTCCATCTGTCTCTTTTGTTTGCTTTCTGTTTGTTGTTTAGTGTGTGTCTCAGCACCACGTCTCTTAACCCTCCCAGTCCAGGAGCTGGGTTCTGTCCCCACTGGAGCTGCCAGCTCACTCTGTGTGTGTGTGTGCATGCAAGGAGGGCACAGGTACATTGAGCTTTGGGGACTACTGAGAAGCACTTCCATTTCCCAGCTTAAACAACAGCCTAAGATCTCTCTGATAGCTGCAAATGCAAAACAGACTTTGGAAGTGTTACCTTTTGACCAAAACTAACCCCAGCAAGCCCCAGTCTCACTTCAGCTGCTCAGAACATTCCTTTGGACAAACCAGAGGGAGCATTTTCCAGGGTCTTTGCTGGCCAAAGAATGGTATTGTTGTAGGGAGAGAGAGTCCTGGAATGGCTCAGGTTGGAAGGGACCTCAGAGATCATCTCCTCCAACCTCTCAACTAGAGGGACACCTCTTCAACTAGGCTCTGCTGCTCAAACCAGCCTGGTCTTGAACACTCCCAGAGAGGAGGCATCCACAGCCTCCCTGGGCAAGCCTGTTCCAGAGTCTCACCACCCTCCTACTGAAGAACTTCTTCCTAACCTCCAGTCTAACCAGCTTCAAACCATTCCCCCTTGTCCTGTCTCTAGACACCCTCTGCAGCATTCCTGTAGGATCCCTTCAGCTATTGGAAGGCAGCTCTAAGGTCCCTGTGGACTCTTCTCCAGGCTGAGCACTCCCAGCTCCCTCAGCCTATCCTGATAGCAGAGCTGCTTCAGCCCTTGGATCATCTTTGTGGCCTCCTCTGGACTCGCTCCAACAGCTCTGTGTCCTGCTGGGATGCAGAGCCTGGGGTTGCTCTCTCCATGAACACCAGAGAGTGGCACCAGCTGTTTTTTTCCTCTTTCTGTATTTAGCAAAGATCCTGGACAAAGATTTTCAGTTCTGTGAGCCACCAGTGGAGAAGATTCAGCACAGCTCCCAGATCAGCTTGGCTTTTGAACAGCCTTCCTAAACGGGTCCTCCTCCAGCCAAGCAAACTTCCAAGCTGCTCCTCCAAGTGCTTTGTTGAATTAGAATGGGCTGTTGAACGCCACAACCAGAGATGAGATTGACCTCCCTTGTTTTATCATCACAGCTGAGGCAAATGCAAATTAAAGAAATCACTCAGCATAACTAATGAGAGGTAAACTAGAATCAGCTCGTGCTCCGTGCCCAGGGTCTGAAGTGTGAGTAATGCAGAGGCAGATGATTCTTAATGCATTTCTCATCTTGCTAGAATGCCTTTATACTCTTAAACTGGGTTTGATCTGGTGTTTTCCTCAAAGCCAACCCAGCACTGCATTTTAATTCCACTGAATTGCTCTGCCTGGCAGTGAACTCTTGGCCTCTCTGATAAATCAGAAGGTACCTGCTGAGAATTAATCTCATTTACAGCTGCTTTGAATGAGGAGACTGCTGAAACCCTGAAGCATCCCTTTTGGCCTTAGGGCTGGAAACCTGTTGCCTGTGTGAAAGGGAGAGCAGATTCCTGGGCAGTTGGGATGTTACAGAGTGATTACAGAGTGGTAGGGGTTAGGAAGGACCTCTGGACATCATCCAGTCCAACCCCCCCCTGTCAGAGCAGGGTCACCCAGAGCAGGTGGCATAGGATGGCATCCAGGCAGATTTGGAATGGCTCCAGAGATGGAGACTCCACCAGCAGCCTGCTCCAGGCCTCCATCACCCTTAAATGAAGGAAGTTGCTCCTCATGTTCAGATGGAACTTCTTGTGTTCAAGTTTGTGCCCATTACCTCTTGCTCTGTTGCTGGGCACCTCTGAGCAAAGCCTGGTCCCATCCTCCTGACACCCACCCTTGAAGCATTGATCAGCATTGATGAGATCCCCCCTCAGGCTGCTCTTGTCCAGGCCAGAAAGCCCAAAGCCTCTCAGCCTTTCTTCATCAGAGAGATGTTCCAGTCCCCTCATCATCTTTGGAGCCCTTTGCTGTATCCTCTCAAGCAGTTCCCTGTCCTTCTTCAGCTGGAGAACCCAGAGTTGGACCCAGTACTCCAAATGGGACCTTACCAGGGCAGAATAGAGGGGGAGGAGAACCTCCCTTGACCTGCTGGCCACATTCTTCTTGCTGCACCCCAGGATGCCATTGACCACCGTGGTCATAAGGGCTCATTGCTGGCCCCTGCTCAGCCTGTTGTCCACCAGGACTCCCAGCTCTTTTCCCACAGAGCTGCTTCCCAGGAGGTCACCCCTCACCTGCACTGGTGCAGGGGTTTATTCCTCCTCAGGTGCAGGATCCTCTACTTGTCCTTGTTGAACTTCATGAGGCTCCCTCTGCCCAGCTTCCAGCTGCTTCTCTTCCATCTGCTTTTGTGGTCCTGCAGAACTTGCAGGTTCTGTGCTGTGAAGACATTTGAACATCAGGGTAATCTGTGCTGTGTTGGTGTCTGGGGCAGTGGAAGGAGCTGTTTCAAGCCCAAGGCAGAGCAGATCCAGGTGTGTGTTTGCATCCTGAGCATGATGTGCAAGGTGATGCCTGTTTGAGTGCTGCCCAAGTCAGAACTCCATTCAGCACACTCATCTTTCCCAGAAAACAAACTCTGCTGCCACAAGTGTGGCACCAGCACCCGTGAGGGCACTGGGTGCTTCAGGGCACTGCTAAAGAGATTCACCCACAGGTCACCAGAGGGTGACTCCAGCCCAGCTCCCTGGGGATTAACAATCACACCCAGCCAAGGGGTGTTTGACAAGCTCCATGTGGATGGGAGTGCAGGGAGGAGGAGTGACCCTGGCACTAAATCACAGCTCCAGTGCTGCACTGTGTTAAGCTTGAGCATAGAAACCAGCAGCTGTGTTGTCCCTGTGCCTTGCTCCCTGCTGGAGGCTGGGACAGGCTGAGAGAGCAGCAGGGCAGGACAGTCCCCCAGGTGCTGCCCTGGAGATGAAGCCATCAGGATGGCAGCAGCCCTGCTGCTTTGTTATGGAGGGTGCTGAGAACTGAATTTACATCAATAGATGAATTAGTGGCAAACATGCAAATTAGCTCATTACAGGTACAAGTGAAATGTCATGCACAGAGCTCTGCAGGACTGGGTAGCTGTGTCCAGATCTGGTTCTCATTCATATTAACCCTGGGTGCTCCTCTGGCAACCTAAATGCACCTCTGAGACCGTGGGCATTATGTTCACATCATCCCAGGGACCCATTTGTGCTATGAGTCTTCAATAGAGTGGAGAAACAGGGGAGGTGTCATGAGCCATAGCAGCCTTTCTCTAGCCAGCATCTCTCCTTCTCCTTTCCATCTCCAGAGGACCTTCCCTAGCAGCTGGCACTCCAATGCCTGGGGGCTCTGAAGCTGCTTTAGCAGCCAAAGGGGAGCAGGGAGAACCTCTGTCAGGGCTCCTGCTTCCCTCAGACAAGCTTGGACATCTCAGCCTTAGGGACCCAGGCTGGCTAAGCACTGCAGTGGTCTGGGTGGTGGAGGAGGAGAAGGGGAGATTGCTGCCTTAGCCCTGATGCCAGCGCTCTGAGGCCATCTGGAGCAGGAGGCAATGTCCCTTGCTCAGCCGTGCCACCTAGGGGGGGCCAGCAGGAGGCAGCCACCTCCTGCCCTCCCAGAGCCACTCGAGCCTTGTGTGTCTTTGTCTGTGTCTTCTGTCTCCTCAATAACTGCCTATAACCAACTTCTTTTGTCTTTTTTTTTTTCCCTTTTTCTTTTTTCCTTTCCTTTTTTTTTTCCCCACTTTTACTTTTTAACACTCAGAGACCTTTGGTAAGTTTGCTCAATTGAAACAAAAAACTAAATATATCTAATCAGAAATCAACCAAACCACACCCCAAACCCCGCCCCCCCCCAAAAAAAAACATTGATGAACTAAAACCCCCAAACCTGCTGATGCCCAGAGTTGTGACCCTTTGCCCTTCCCACTAATCCCTCTTGTAACAGCTTCTTGAGAGGCATGCTGTGCATTTCTTCTACTAACCCTCTCCAGCAGGGAGACTCTGCCCTCTTAAATGAAGTTCTGCCAGGGGCATTGCAGGCTACCAACAAAAACAACCCCACCCCACCCCCCAAACCAAATCAAAACCTCCCCCAACAATTATCCTAATGAATTTATCTGTCTAAAGAGGTAACAGCTAAATATGAGCCTCCTGCCATGGCACAGATGATTCTCTTCTCTTTCCTTTTCCTTTTGTATATCTATATCTATATCTATAGTGTCATAGCAACAGTTGTCCTGGAATTCCCCAATCACACAATAGCCTGTCCCCTGGAACTCTGATAATTGTGTTCACACCTGCAGGGAGGCTTTGGAGTTTCACATCTAACAGGGTTATTGGCATTTGCAGAAGGGGAGAGGGTCGGGGGGTGGGGGGCAGCAGCGTTTTCTGGTTGAAGCTCTCACTCACAGGTCATCAGCTATGGGGGGGGGGGGGGGAGGGAAAAAAAGGGTTGAGCAAAAGAGAAGCCCACCCCACCCCGAACCGTGCTCCAGATCATCTCTGTCCCAGGAGAAGGCAGGCAGGAGGCTGGCTGCAGGGCTAACGTCACGTTTCCTGCCCGTGCCAAGTCCCCTTTTGTTCCTGGGGATGTAGCAATCGCAGCTGTCAGCCAGGATCCGGCGATTTCCAATTGCAGAAGCCCCTTGATGATTGCTTGCTTGTTTGGAGCAGAAAGCTGCCTGCAGCCCTGGGGAGCAGAGCAGAGCAGAGCACACACACACACATGTTCTCACACGTGGCCCAGCAGAAGGTGGGGATGTGTTTTCTGTCATTGCCATGGCAATGCTGACCCTCCTCCTCCTCCTCCTCCTCCTCCTCCTCCTCCTCCTCCTCCTCCTCCTCCTCCTCCTCCTCCTCCTCCTCCTCCTCCTCCTCCTCCTCCTCCTCCTCCTCCTCCTCCTCCTCCTCCTCGACAGAGGATGACCTGCACATGGAATTCTGCCTGGCACCACCGTGGTCCTTTCTAATCCAGAGGCTGCCTTTTGCCTCTGCTGCTAAATGCTGGGCTCTGGCCATCTGGGCTCACACAGCCTCAAAATTTGCCCTAAATAGGCAGATCCCCAGGTCCTGGGAGGCTGTGCAGTGCAATATGAATAGTTTGCACGTGGCACCTCAGAGCCAGCTTTTCTCTCAGGATCTAGCAGCCAGCATGAGTTCTTCCTCCTTCAGTTTTCCTGCAGAGCTGGAGCCCTTATCCCCCCCTGGACAGTGGTCAGCCTGCTGCAGTGGTAGGACACCAGGCAAGCCAGCTCCTGAATGCCAGTGCCCTCCCCCAGCTCCTTCCCAAACTTCCCCAGACCTGGCAGAGTCCTTCAGAATGACTAAACGTGGTTTGGGTCCTCTTCTAGCACCGTCCTGCTGCCCCTGTGTTGAACATGAAGCTGGTTAGATGTGAAACTCCAACAGTGAAAATCTACCATCTGTGTCCCTGCCACCTCTCAAAGGCTCTCCTGCCCTTGCAAGTTACTCAGTCGGATTTTGATTCAAATTCTGCCCCCCTTCCATCCCTGCTGTGGAGCATCTTCTAAACCATGTTTTGCTCCTCACTCCTGTGTCCCACCTGCCAGAGTTAGAGCTGGAAAGACCCAGGTGGCACTGCTTGGCTCACCTGGCTCTCCAAGAGCGCTGTCTCCAAGACAGTCTGAGAGCTGCTGACAACCAATTTCCAGGGGCAATGCTGATGCTAAGAGGGAACAGGGAGTAAGTGACCTCCAGACACAAGGTAATGGCTGCTCTTGTATCTGCACTTCCACAGCTCCAACTTCCAGCATGTTTCTCCTGTCAATTAGAGGGAACCTTAGCAGGAAACTGCCAGGCTGAGCCAAGGCCAAAGGAGCTTTCTAGCAGTGGGTGATGTTGGGGTCTCTTCCCCTCCTCTACCCTCTTCCCATTAGCCTTGTTCCAGTTTTGTGCCACAGATGGTAGATTTTCACTCCAGTTTTGAGACAGAAGGATGTATCAGAGGCTGTTTTTATTTCCACTGAACTGAACTGTAACCCTTTGCTGCTTAGTCTCTCTCTCTTGCTCGCTTTCTCAAACCTCCCTGCCGTCTCCTGTCTGGAGATCTGCCCAAGTACATGCTCCCCACTTCCTCTTCCAAGCACTGTCTCTCCAGCCTTTGTCCTGACAGCTAACCAGCCTGCTTTATTAACCTTAGCTAGTTCCTAACCCTAACTAGATGCTAACTTTTCTCTAGCAAATAACCTAACCTCTTAACTAGAAGCTGAGTATAACTAGACTCTAATATCCTAACACCGTAATACCTCTCTTCCCTCATCTCCTTTGAAGAACAAAGGTGACCTGTAATCAGTATCCATCTATTTTTACCTTCTATCCTGAAAATGGAGGACTGAACCGCAGCACAGGGATGAGCAGGGCTGAAGGAGAAGGAGGGAAGGGTTTGGGGGCTTGTTGTGGTTAAGGCAGAAGATTGGCACACAGGAGGCTTCGGCTCCTGTTCTCGCCTCTGCCACAGACTTCCCTCGGTGACCTTGGGCAAGTTGCTTCACCTCTCCCGTGGGTCCCCATCTGTAACTGAGGGGTAGCAGTGCTGCTGCACCTCCTGGGGCAGAGGAGAGGGTGCAAGGCTGACATTTCTGGTGCGCTGTGCTGCAGCAGCCCTGGCTGGGAGGTGCTGCGGAGCTGTCACCTCCCTAGCGAGAGGCACTGCTCGGAACTGCGGAATCTGCCCCGTTCTCAGGATTGGGTAAAAGGCAACCCACTGAACCCCCCTCTTTGATAAGCTGTGTGACAAGTTTGAATGCCACTGTGAGCAAAAGGACCTGCCATGTTTTCAAAGGAAGATGGTTGCAACCTGAGGAGTTTAAAGCAGGGGGAGCAGTGATTTCAGCAGGGGCTGTGGCGTGGCTCACCAACCACCGCCTCGCTTCTCGCATCTCTCAGACCTGCCTCAGCAAAAGGCTGGCGATAGGCACTTAGGGGCAGCTGGAGTGGGGCTGAATAAACATAACCCAGGGGAGATGCAGTCAACAGGCAACTGTAGCAGGACTCTTCTCTCCCCATACAACCCCCCCTGCACTGGCATTTAGACTTCCAGAGCAGATGCACGAGGTGCAGCCCTTTGTACAACCTTCTTTAGCGCAGAGCATCTGGCTTCAGTCTCGGTGCCGAGCCACTGAAGGATAACTGAAGGTCCTGACAAGGACAGGTGTGGAATTCCTCACACATCTGTGCCAGGAACTAAAGTTTGGAGCTGGGAATTTGCTAGCAGAGGTGAGATCAAACCTGCAACTCTTAATGTGATGCAAGGTACCTGGATGTCCCTTTAACATGGCTGTGACGCCAACCCTTTGCCCCAGGAGTGATGAAAATCACTGCAAGCAGCAAGCAGTAATGGTAGCTGACAGCTTGAGCATTTGCTTTGCATCCTTAGCTAGGAAACAGAGCCAGGCTTAAGATTCTTGGAAACCAAGTGCCACGGAGGCTCTGTAGCCAGCCAGCTGAATTGGACTGCTTTCAAAAGGGCATCCCCACCTGAAGGACCCCCCCAGCCCTCTTCAGTCTGTCCCTGTCATTTAAGATGAGGTGGAGCAGGAAGTTTCCTACTGGGAACTGTCTTCCTTGACTCAGGTCCTTTTCCCACAGGCAGTCCAGGTGTTTGGGGTTTTACAGTCTGTTCACTTCTTGTCTTTGTTTCCTTTGCAGAAGGTACACCGATCCGAGGTAAGACACCCCCAGCCCACTCACTCACCCACTCTCCAAACACTTCTCTCCACTCAGTCCCCGTTCCATTGACCTCTGCTCAACACAGACTCCTGTTGTTGTTGTTTGTTGTTGCTCTGTTTCCTTGTCCTGCTTCTTCACCTCTGGGTGTTTCTTTTTCCTTTCTTTTTTTATTTGTTCTTTCCACACCTGTCTTTATTTTCTCTGTGGTTCTGATGTCCTTTTCGTGTTTGCTGGGTGCTCTTGGCGACACTGATGCTGTTGTGCCGATAACGGCCCAGGCTGCCCTGCCTCAGATTTATGGCAGAGTTTTAAGAGCTAATCTCTCTCCAGGACTGTGAAGGACTGAAGTTTATCTTAAGCATTAAATGCTATCAGAGCTTGGTGAATACTTAGGACCTTCTCTTGATTGGTGCAAAGTGCTGCTGAGCCACTGATGGCGGAGGAAGTTTTCCAATCCTTTTGCTCAGACAGATCTTCAGCACTTACCACCTCAGCTCACTCATTTGTTTGACCTCAGAGCCTTCTTTCCCCTTCCTCCCCCTCCTCTGACCCTCAGGTTTCTCTGGGAAAGATCCCCACGGTAAGTAGCTTCTGCACTGTCTCTCTGCTGGAGCCAAAATGATACCAGGCCTCAAAGCTGTGTCTGAAAGCCAGCAGGAACTGGGTGTGCACCCCTAGGAAGATCCTGCTTTGGTTTTGCCCACACTGGCAAATTTAAAAGTCCATAATTCTCTGCTGGTAAAAGCAACAGGAGGTGCTGTAGGTGAGATTTACTTTTTCACACATCATCTCTGCTGGCTCCTGACAAGTGCTGAAAACTCATTGACCTCTCTGCAGTGTAATTTCCACTGTTGCGTTCACCAGCAAAGCTGCAGTGGACAAGAGGAGTGGGGTGAGTCCTTTATTTCCCTGACAGAGCTGCCTGCCTGCAGCTGGTGGTTCTGTCCCTGCTCTGCAGAGAGGCTCAGTCTCCTAGAATCACAGACCCATAGAGTGGAAGGGGTTGGGACCTCTGGAGATCATCCACTGCAGCCCCCTGCTAATGCAGGTTTGCCTAGACCAGGTTGCACAGGAACATGTCCAGGAGGGTTTGGAATCTCTCCAGAGAAGGAGGCTCCAGAACCTCACTGGGTAGTCTGCTCCAGGACCCTCACACCAAAGAAGCTTCTCCATAAGTTCAAATGAAACCTCCTGGGTTCTAGTTTGTGCCCATTGTCCCTTGTCCTGTCACTGAGCACCACTGAAAAGAGCCCAGGTCCATCCTCTTGTTCCCCACAGGACCTTTAGTTCTTGCTGAGCATTGATCAGGTCCCCTCTTCTCCAGGCTGAACAGCCCCAGGGCTCTCAGCCTCTCATAAGAGAGATGCTCCAGGCTCCTCAGCATATTTGCAGCTTCTGCTGGACATTCTCCAGTAGTTCCCTGTCCTTGAGCTGGGGAGGCCACAGCTGGACACAGTGCTCCAGGTCCCCCCTCGTGTATGCTCAGAGGAGCAAAGCTCACGAGCCACACAGAAACATTTGTCTGGAACCAGTGGAAGAAAGCTCCAGATTTGTCCAAATTAAGAGAAACTCCTAGGAGAGCTCCCTGGCCAGCTCTCCCCTGCCTGGAGCTTTCCACAGGCAGAGCCTGCTGGAGCTGCAGCTGGGTGTGGAATCTGCTCAGCTGCTGTCTCACTGCGAAGCTTTAGTCTGTTTGGTTTCTCACTCCCCTTATGCTGACATAGCCACAGACTGGGCTGAAATCAAGTCAGTTTGGCTAAGTGGCTTGGGGGTGGGGTGGGTTTGGGGGGTTACAATTCTATCCTTTGTGCCCTTGGGAGCTCCCAGGCAGGGTGGGTGCTGGCAGGAGTGGTGCTGTCACCCCCCATCAGAAGCGCTCTCCCAGCTTCACACCTTGCCACCCGTGCACACCCAGAGGAACCTCAGCTGTGTGTCCTCCTCCTGTGAACACCTTGGGTTTTTCCTGCCTGAAGAGGCTGCATCTGCAGCCAGCAATGAGATCATTTTGCACTTGTCTCACTTAGGATGTGATCAATACTATTACACCGAGCTGCAATTGTTTGGTTTCCATCTTGAGGGTTGGGTTTGGTGTTGTGTTGTGTTTTTTTTCCACCCCCCAGCACTGGGAGTTAAGAGTTCTTGGAGCATGGGAGCTCTGTCCATATCTGTAGTATAATCATGTACTCCTAATACATAAAACATTTGCTAGCCTGTTGAATTATTTATCTAGTATGTATTTTAACTGGAATTTTGCAGGGATGAAGCCTTCTGAGGTAAATGAGGCAATTTTCTTCCATGTAGTTACATGCTGCAGATCTCTGCATGTTTGCTTACAGGAGTCTTTAGCATGGGCTCAGCATAGGTTCTCCTCAGCCACAGTAATAGGCAGCTTTGAGGACAACCTTAATCCTTTTGCCCCACTTGGTGTAAAGCACACAGGCAAATTTTCTTTCTCGAAGTTCCAGTGCAGCATTTAGAGGGATTTCCCCTTGGGAATATTCACTGCCTGTAATGTGCTTTTTCACACCGGCTCTTATCTCCAGGAGGCTTCCTCTGAATTGGGTATTTAGGCACAAAACAAAGGCAGTGGTGATGAAACCGCTCCCCCGGGATCCCGTAGGCAGTGGGTGACAAAGCTGTTTGCTTCCCTGGTCACTGCTTCAAAATCCAGCAAGAGAAAAGTCAGCCTCCTGCTGATAGATTTCTGGGGCTCCCAGCCATGGGGATTATTGAAGTGGATTTCCTGAGTTCTGGTGCAGAATGCCTGCATTGCAGGAGCCACAAAAGTTGTGCTTTTGCTGATCGCTTCAGAATGGAGAATAACACTTAGCAGAGGCTGGGGGGGAGGGTGGGGGTGGTATTGAATTTTCTCCTCCTGTTGGGTGTGTGTCCAGCTGTGACAATGAGCACAGCCATGAGCTGATGCTGACAAAGGGCTCACTGCTTCCAGAGCTCCCGTCCCAGTGTGCGTTAGCCCAAGGGGAGGAATCCTGGAACGTGTCAGGTTGAAAGGGACCCTCGAAGGGCATCTTGTCCAACCCCTCTGCAGTCAGCAGGGCCAGCTCCAACTAGATCAGGCTGCTCAGGGCCCCATCAAGTTTGACCATGAATGTCTCCAGGGCTGGAGCCTCGACCGCCTGGGCAAGCCGCTGCAGCCTTGCACCTCCCTCCTGGCACCGAACTCCCTCCTTGTGTCTTAACGAATGCGAAGGCAAAAGGCTTGCCACTGCTGCTCTGTCTTCAAAACAAAACCCGGTGGTGATGATGGTGTCTTTGCTGCGGTCTTCTTCTCTCCTGCCAGGTGGCCTGCAGATCGAGAGCAGCGAGGAGACAGACCAGGGGAAGTACGAGTGCGTGGCCAGCAACAGCGCCGGGGTGCGCTACTCCTCCCCTGCTAACCTTTACGTGAGAGGTAGGGAGCTCCTCGGCTCACCAGCTGCCACACATCTCCCCCCAGGGCCTGCCTTTGCCCCCCAGCTCTCTGCTGATGGTGCCTTAGTCCCTTGGATCCTCGCAGAGGGATCCCTCTGCTCCCAGCCTTCTTCACCGGTGCCTCGCTGCAGAGCGGCAGTGCAAGGGTCACCTGCAGCGGAGTCGAGTGGGACCCGAAATAGTGTGGCCCAGACCCTGCCAGCATCAGACCTGCAGGGCCCCCAGGGGATAAACAGCTTTGGCTGCAGAGAGCCCCTGATCCCCTTTTCCCCCAAAGGATCCCTGCTCTCTGCAAGTGGGATGGTTTCAGCTCTGCTGGTGTGGGTGTGAGAGGAGGGGAGGACCCTCTCAGCCCCCTCCACTGAGCTCTCTGTCCCCTGGATCTCAGCGGATCACGACCGGAGGCTGCATTCTCGCTCCTCACACACCTCCCAGCTGGTTTTCCCTTTGCCAGCAGTAATTTGTCCCTGGTTCCTTGGGCACAAACGCTGGCCACGGGCACAGGCTCACCAGCAAGCTGGAGAGGGCCAGCAGCCATCTCTGCCACAGCAGAGACAGATTCCCCCAGTGGACCCAGGGGGATTGGCTTCTCCTCGATGCCCCCTGGACGTTCTCCCACCCAAGGGGGCAGAACCTTTCAGCTTGCTTTGCCATTTCCATTTTAACCTCACTGACCTGCAAACTCTTTTGTGTGTAGCTTTGGTTTAATATCTTTCCACAGTGAACAACCAAAACCAGACCAAAACCAACCCCTTTTGGTAACGAGAGAGCAGGGCTGGCCCTTTCCACTTGGGTTTTTTTTTTAATTGAATGAAAAAAACACCAAAAAAGAAAAAGGAAAAAAAAAAAGAAAAATACCATGGGGGAGGAACAAAACCTCCAAAAACAAAAACACCCCCAAAAAAGCCAAGTTCCATCCCAGCAAACTGTTCCCATTTCCATCCCATCGACAGAGGAAGCCTCCCACCTACACTCGACGTTACCTCTGCAGCCCCCTGCAGAGCCATGCTCCTGTGTGCGCACTTCCTCCTCTCTCTCTTCTTCCTCTCTCTCTCTCCTGTCTCACGCTCACTGAATCACATGCACATGGAGAGAAGGCTTTTCAATAATTCACTCTTTCCCAGCTACATTTTTAAAGAGCCTTTTGTGGCCAGCTGGAAAATTGGGTCTGAAATTTTTCTGCCCACCCCTGGCCCCCCTTGACCTTGTTGCCCTCGCCACCCCCCACCCCCCACCCCAAATTCTTCTTGTTTGTTTTGGGGAGAGGGTGAGGGGAGCGTAAATCTGGCTGTGGTGCCGGCTGAGGGCTCAATCCTTTGCAGGCAGCTTGGGTTTCCAAAGAGGAAAGCAAACAACCCAACCAAAAGGGCAGAGAAAGGGGGATTTGGCTGTGTCATTATTCTTTTCTTTCTAAATTTCCTCTCCCTTTCTGGCCACTCGGAAACCACCCAGGAGCCAGAGGTGTGGTACCCACGGAGTTGCCTGTCTCCACCCCTGGAGCAGAGCTGGCCCTCTTTCTATCCCAGTTAGCCCAGGTCTACCTGAGCCCTGCCTGAGATCAAAGCCAGCCTTAGCCGGCCGAGAGAGTGCAGAAACCTCGGTGTAAGCAAGCTGGGCCTGTGGTTTGGGTGTTTTTCATGCTGTTTAATTCCTTGTTTCTTGTGTGTTGATATCGTGGAAAGGTAACACAGAGTTCTGAACTGGGATTTGCTTTGGTGGGAGGTGAAAGTTCATGCACATATCTTTTTATTTTTTCCTTCCCTTTTTTTTTCTTTTCCTTTTTTTTTTCCTTCCCTTCCCCTTTTGTTTTGTTGTTTGGAAAGAGTCTTGAACACTCCTGTGTTTCCAATTGACTTGTTTCTCCCATAACATGCTTGTCTCTATAGAGCACCTGGGATAGGAGTTGTAAGTTTGAACACTGCAAGGAAATGTTTTTTTTGCTTTTGCTTTTCTTTTCTTCTCCTAATGATTTCTTTTTTTCCCTTATCCAGTCCCATTCTGGAGTTAGTGCAAGCAGAGCTCTGGGGGCTGGGGGGGTGGGGGGCGGGGGGGGGAAGGGGGAAGGCGGGGAGGGAAAGCCGGCGGGAGCGTGGGCTTGGGGAAGATTTCCAGCCTGGAATCTCCGTTGCACTGGGTCTCCTCTGCCTGGTCACAGGTTGTGCTCCCTCTTCTCCAAGGAGCAGATGGCACTTGCAGAAGGGAGGACTCCTGGCTGGGGGTCGGCACCTCCGCGGGTGCCGCTCCCGAGTTAGGGTCAGAGCTTGGTTGGTCTTAACCAAAAAGGTACTTCAGGTGGAGGGGAGGGGGAAAGGCCAGGGAGGCAGGGACAAGAGGGTAGTTAACTATCTTTCATTTTTCTTTTCTGGTTGGTTGTTGGTTTTTTTTTTCCTTTTTTGTTTTTTTTTTTTTTGGTTTATTATTTAACCTTTCTTTATTTTTTTTATTTCGGTTAAGAGACAAAAGAAAAGAATAAAAAAAAGATCTAGAAAAAGACGAAAAAAAAAAAAGAGGAAATAAAAAACCATAAGCGAAAAAAAAAGCTCAAACAAACAACAATCAATTTGCAGCTGACAGCCTTGAGAAGGCCTTTTTTTACTCTCTCTGTGTTTCCCCTATTTTTCTCTTCTCCTCATGTCATTGTGTTCCGCATCAAACCCCCTTAACATCCCTCAGAGCTACGAGAAGGTTGGTGTGGTTTTTTTCTTTTTTACTTTCTTTACCCACATTTTTACATTCTTAAGAGCAAAGAAAAAAAAACAAAAACAAACAAAAAGACAACAAAACAAAACAAAAAACCAAAATTGAAACAAACAAAAAAAATAATCATTTAATAAAAGAATGCCAAAAAAAAACCAAACAAACGACTGAGCAATAACTGAATCAATCAATGAACAAACTGAACCAAGACAAAAGCAGGGTGAGACCCGCCCGTTCCCGGGTCTCGCCGAGATGAGTTGAGTTGCATTGTGGGCCTCTCTTTATGCATCCTTTGGTAATGTTGCTGAGTTCTTGCACCTTTTTGTCGTCATGGTTACCTTGCCTTGGACATTGGGCCTGATGCATGATAGGAGAATGTAACAATCCTCTCTGCATGCCACTTTTCTTTCCTGGTTTCTTCCACTTGGATTCTGGGATTTCCATTTTGAGTTCTTGCCGGGGGTTTCCTTTGGTTGGTTCAGTTACCTTTCGGTTTTATTTTGTTCTGTTGGTCTCGCTATCTGAACCTGTCTTGAGTTCTGTTGTTGGTTTTGTTGTGGTATTACTATTATTATTATTATTATTATTATTATTATTATTATTATTATTATTAATTTCTTACTACTATTATTATTTCTTACTATTATTATTATTTCTTACTATATTATTATTTCTTACTATTATTATTTCTTACTATTATTATTTCTTACTATTATTATTATTTCTTACTATTATTACTGTTATTCCTACAATTATTACTGTTATTCTTACCATTCTTACATTTATTATTACATTATTAGTAATATTATTATCATTTGTACTATTTTATGATCCTTTTCACTATTATTATTATTTTTACTATTATTTTTATTTTTATTATTATTATTTTTATTATTATTTTTCCTATTATTTTTCCTATTACCATTATTACTGTTAGTATTATTATTACTATTATTTTTACTACTTTACTATTATTTTCACTATTATTATTATTTCTACTATTCTTTTTATTATTATTTTTGCTATTATCTTTACTATTATCATTATTTTTACTATTATTGTTACTATTATTTTTACTAGTTTAATATTATTTTCACTGTTATTATTTCTACGATTATTCTTCTTATTATTTTTGTTATTATCTTTACTGTTATCATTATTATTTTTACTATTATTGTTACTATTATTTTCACTAGTTTAATATTATTTTCACTATTTTTTTACTATTATTTTTATGATTACTATTATTTTTAGTATGATTTGTATTATTTTACTATTATTTTCACTATTATTATTTCTACTATTCTTTTTATTATTATTTTTGCTATTATCTTTACTATTATCATTATTTTTACTATTATTATTACTATTATTTTTACTAGTTTAATATTATTTTCACTATTTTTTACTATTCTTTTTATTATTACTATTATTTTTACTATTTTTATTATTTTACTATGATTTTCACTATTATTATTGTTTCTACTATTATTTCTACTATTATTATTATTTTTACTATTATAATTATTATTTTTACTATTATTATTACTATTATTTTTACTATTTTACTATTATTTTCACTATTATTATTACTATTATTTTAATTATTACTATTATTTTTACTATTTTACTATGATTTTCACTATTATTATTGTTTCTACTATTATTTCTACTATTATTATTATTTTTACTATTATTTTTACTGTTATTTTCATTATTATTATTACCGTTATTTTTACTATTTTACTATTATTTTTACTATTATTATTACTATTACTATTATTATTCCTTCAGTTGGTTTCTTCTTTGCTTTCTTTTCCAAGTGGATTTCTTTTCTTCCTTTTGGAAGGTCTCAACTCGTTTTGGTTTTGGTTTTGGTTTCTGTTTTGGGGTTGTTGTGATTTTTTCTTTCCTTTTGCTTTCTCTTGAGTTCTCCAGGTTGTTGTTTTGGTTTCTGTTTTGTTTTGGTGATGCTGTGCTGCTGTAGTAGTCTCTTCCAAACGCATTGTGAGAAGCCAGTGTTCCTGCCCACCCGCTGGTAACTGAACTCCTCAATCCCTCCAAGGAGGAAAGGAGTCACACAGCTCTAACGCCTGTCCGTGGAAGCCCTGCTTATTTGGGACAAGCCTTTGTTTTGGGGGGGGAGGGAGCGGGGGAGGGAGGAGGAAAGGGAGAGATGTGGGAAGTGGAAAAGATGGTGAGCAGCCAGGGTGTGTTGTTCCAAGAGTTAAGAGCAGACCCTGGCTCACGCTATTGTTTCACTTCTGTTTCTTGGAGGTGTGGCTCTTGTTCCACATCCTGCGCTCAAAACAAGCTCCTGATCCCTCGGAAGGGCTTCCCCACAGCTTGCTCATTGGTGGCTGGCCCTCCAGTTCAGAGCTAAGACACTGCCTAGGGGAGCTCATCTACTGGCAGCCCAGGATGGGGAGAGGCAGAAAGCTGCCTGCTCTGCTCCTGGCTCAAGCAGTCGCCTCTCCCCTGGCACCAGTGTGTGCCCCAGCAGAGCCTGGCAGATCCCCTTGGAGGAGGGTGATGCCTGCCCTCGCAGTGTCAGAGATGGAGGGCAGCCAGCCACCTTCTGCAGAGGGGCAGCTGGATCTCTGCCTCTCCCTTTCACCCCCTTTCTTCCCTGTCACTGAACCATTATTGACCCACCTTGAAAACCAGCCAGGCCCAGGGAAGGTGGAGCCCTCCTTTCTCCAGGAGAACTGCAGCAGTGGCAGACACTAAAGAGGCTGATGGGACACATCTGGCAGCTGCATCTCTATTGTAAAACAGCAGCAAGAAATCTGACCAGTGACATTCTAGCTGAAAAATGCCTCTTTTCCCTCTTCTCATCTCCCTGTTTATCCCCCCCAGAGCTCCTGTTGCCTCCCATGTGAGCATCCTGCCTGGGGGAGCCACATGGGACAGGAACAGGATGGGGGAGGGGTCGCAGTGTGTTAGTTGTACCCTTGGTGCTTGGTGCTTTTGCCCGTGGCAAAGTGAATGCCCTTCCTTTCCCTGGGGATGCATTTCCCTCTGCCCATCAATCCTCACCACCCAAGAATCAACCCAAGGGAGGGCTTTCCTAGTGTACAGGTATTAAAGCTGTGTGATTTTTGAGAAATCCAGTGCAGTACTGACACAGTATCTGTCTCTCTCTTCCTCTGTCTCTCTCTTTCTCTCTCTCTGTCCTTCTCTTTTTTTTCCTTCAAATGCTGAGATTTCAGTGCTTGGACCCTCAGTGCTGGTATTCTCCCCTTCCCCTTTCAAGTCTCTCCCCCTCTCCTCTTAGCTCCAAGGGTACCACTCCCAAATGCTGCACTGTTGTGACGATGTCTTTCTGAATGGCTTTCTAACTTTGATGCCAAAAGACATCCCCCAGCCCCAATGCTCGATTTCAAGACAAAAAAAAACAAAGCAAAAACCCCAAAAGAGAATCGACCAAAACCAACCAACCAACCAACCAAGGCTCATTCTATTTAAAAAGAGCAAGGGAGAAGAACTAGGATTTGAAATGAGGTGTTCCCATCCCACCTCCCTCCTGCCTAGGACTAAAAGGTGGTAATCACCACTAATTACAGGATTTGCCTCCATGAATAGGAGTTTGAGTTTCAGGATTTAGGTGCAATTAAAAAGGGATTTATCCTCCATTGCTTTTTTTATTATTATTTGTTTATTTTTTCTCTCCTATAAAACCTTTCTAACTGGGGCTGCTGCTGCTGCTGCTAGAATCTCTTGTGAGCTGAGAAGGTTTGCAGGTGAAATTCTTCCCTAAGAGCCAATAAAAATAAGTATTAATAATAACAATAATATCAACAGCAAGAAACTAAAGGCTGAATTGGATGTAGTCCTGATAGGCTGGAATGACACTGGGAGAGGAAACAGAGGCTAAAAGAGCTCCTGTGGGCATGGGCTTGAAGTTATTGATGAAGGGTTTGCCTTCTGTATTATTAATGATCATGCCATGGTCCAAAAGAACAAAGATTCTGCCAGCAGGGAATATCCAAGGTCAAATGCAGAAATATCTTTCTGGGGAGCCACAAAAGCAGATCAGAAGTAGGGGAGATGAGTTCTACCTCCAGCCTGGGGTGCTGGAGGGTTTCTAGTCTGAGCCTGTTGTCCAGGTTTCACCTGCAGTCACTGAAAGGGAAGCCACAGCTGTAGCAGGCAAGCCAGCACACCTCAAGGTGGGGATGATGCTGATTTTTATGGGAGCTTTACAACTCACCTGGCCTTCAGAAGCCTCATTGAATGCTTCTCTGTCTCCCTCGGGACACAAATGCTGTCAAGCTTCTGGCCCATAGTGCCTGCAGGAAAGGACAGCTTCCAAGTTCTGTGTATGAAGGACTTGTGTCTCAGTGGTGGTGTTGGAGAGCTTCATGGCTCTCCTTGGATAGCCACAAGAGAGGCTGGTTTGAGAGCTCTTCTCCAGGCTAAACAGCCCCAGGACTCTCAGCCTTTCCTCCTCACAGAGGTACTTTGGGCCCCTCAGCATCTTTGTGGCCCTTTGTTGGACTCTCTCCAGTCGTTTCTTATCCCTCTTGAACTGGGGAGCCCAGAACTGGACCTAAGGACTCCCAGTGTGGCCACAGTACTCCCCAGGGCAGAGCAGGACAAGCAGGAAGAGCCAGCAGTGGAGCTGTGTGGGGCAGGTTTTAGCAACTCCTGAGCAAGCAGAGCTGCTGCTCTTGGCACAGGGCAAATTGGCATGGTTGAAAAAATCTCCCCCTGTTCCTCCCAGTGGTTCCCCCTCAGGAGTTACAAAAGGCAGCAGTTGTGGTGTTGCAGGGATAATCCTTTCTCCCCTCAGCTCCAGCTTCTTGTCGCTGTGCTCTTTCCAAGCCTAGGGAGGTGTCAGTGGTTGAGCAGGCATTTGGAAGAGCCCTGCTTAGGCTTTGCTGTGGGACTCAAGTACAGCTTAGTCACCCAGAATCAGGTTGTGCAGCCCAGGTCCTGCTGAGAACATTTCAAGTGTTTGTCAAGGCTCCCTGGAAAACCTCAACTCATTGAGAGACCCAAAACGAAAACAGGGCCAGGGCTAAACACCTAACAGCAAACCCAGCTGAAATCAGTTCCAGTAAACCCCTTAGAAAATGCAGGAATAGAGTGCCCAGGGCCCCAGGAAATAAAGCTTTTAAAAATACATATTAAAATGTGAGTAATTGAACAAATCATTTAGCCTGTAGCCTGCTCCTGGGTGAAGTTTGGCTCCTGTGTAATCTGACCATCAAACCCAGCCCTCGGCAGATGAGTGGAACGGTTGCTAAGCTCTTGGCTCTCAATGCCATTTAGAGGTTAGAGAGGAAATCATTTCACTTGCACTGTAGCTGTAACAAATAGGCAGAAGGTCAGAACAAGGCTTGTTTAAAATGTAGGCATTTCAGTACCTCTTCAGCCCAGCACTGATGAATTCTTCAGTGGAGAAGGAGGGAGGCAGAACCTCCGCCGCTTCCTGCGGCTGCCCCTGCGCTGCCCTTTCCCCGCAGCCGAGGGAGGGAGAACTTCCTGATGCTTCCTCAGTGGGACCTGAGCCCCTCCGTGGGTAGGGGGAGCACCTTGGCCATACATAGGTGGGGTGTCCTCAGCTCTGAAATTCTAGTTGGAAAGCCAACAAAGCAACCCAAAACCTAACTTTGCTGTGTTTCTGCAGAAGGATTTCTCAAGGGTATCGAGGCAATGGGAAATGGATACCAAAAGCCACCCCCCCAAAACCAAAAACCAAAACCAAAAACCAAACCAAAACCAAACCTCTGTGATTATATTTTATCTCTATCTCTCTAGAGGGCACTTTGCAGGAACACTGTGCTGTACTGATCTCGAAATCTCTGCCTGCCTGTGTCTCTTTACACCTTTTGCATCGCTGTTCTCTTTGTTTTAGGGGGGAAAAAAAACAAACCAAACAAAAAAACGAACCAAAAACCTAAAAATTAGATTACACCTTGTCAAATTAACAAACCACAACCATCAAATTAGCACAGAAAAAAAGAAGAAGAAAAAGCCTGTGTTGAAACGTTGCAGAGCTGCTTGAAAACCAATTGGCCTTCGGATTCTGTCTTTCTATTCGGCGCCGTTCGAAACGAAAAGAGAACCAAAACCAAATCGCAACGAAACAAAATGAGGCCAAGCAAACAAAAAGCAAAACAAACCAAAACAAAAAGGCAAAACAAACAAAAAAAAAGGCAAAAAAAAAAAAAGAAAAAAGAAAAAAGAGGGGGAAAATAAAAGGCAAACCAAAAGAAAACCAAACCGAACCGAATGCAGCAGAATCAAATCGTTACCAAAGACCAAAGGTGTTCAGCCAGCCTGATGTGTCTTAAGTGGATAAAGCAATGATGATTGGGCAGGTGATGGATTTCCTCCAGACCAAATGCCAAGCCTTGGTCTCATTCTTTATTTATTGACCTATTGACTTCTTGATTCTTATGTGCCACGAAGGAAATGAGGAAGGAGATGGGCACGAGCAGGGCAGCATCTCGTCCTCTGGAGGGACGGAGGTCGGAAATCCAAAGCCGCGCGAGCTCGCAAATTGGAGCCGGGGAGAGGGAGGAGGCCGAGGCGGCTGCACGGAGAGCAGAGGGGCAGGGCCAGACCACCTTTTGGGAGGGGAGGACAGGTGTAATCTAAGCTTCACTAATAACCTAGAGGCTGCACATTATTTTGGCACCCTTTTCCCCCCGTTATCCCCCCCACCACCCCTCCCTCATTTTGGAGCGAGACGGAACGAGTCCTGCCTCCCCAAAATGGCCAATAATGTCCGCCTTCTCACCTCATTTGGAGCAGCAGCTTGCTGAGTGTCAAAATGTTTTAATACCATTTGGTTTCGTTTGGTGCTTTTTCAACCAGTCACTTCACTTTTCTTTCCTTTCCTTCCTTTTTTTTTTTCCTTCTTGTTCCTTTTGTTTTGTTTTGTTTTGTTTGTTTGTTTGTTTTCTTAATTTTATTTCCCTTCCCTCCCCCTCCCCCAATTAAGTTCTTCTTTCTGAGCTGAAATCGGTTTCTCTTTGAGTTGGTTTAATGTGAATCGGGGTTTGAAGTGATGAGTCCTCGGCTGCTACCTTCTCCTTTCCCCCACCTCTCTCCTCCTCTCCCAGCATTTTTGTTCTTCCTGAGCTAATCTGGCAGGGGCTTAAAAAGGGGCACCAGAGAGTTTTCCTCAAGCTGGTTGGTTGGTCCTCAGGTTTCTCTCACTGGCAGCATCCTGGGAGCACATTTTAAGGATGGATTCTGGTGTTGCAAAAGTCAACCCTGGATCTCCCAGTCTCTCTTCCGATCAGGTCTGTAAATCTGTCCCTTTCCAAACCACCTCTCGCACCCTGTGGACCCCAGCTCTCTTCTGAACAGAGTGGTGGTGGTGGGGAACCGTAGCAGTGTTGATTGGTACCTTCTTGGAAAGAGCAATGCAGCCAAAGTGCCACTCACAGAACACAAACTGGGTTAAGCCCTCTGCCTCCGTGAGCAGCAACAAAACCAATTGGCTTTACGAGGGGGGGGTGACAAGTCCTGGATCAGTTCAGATCCCAGTGGAAGTGTCATTAAGCAGAATTTTGGGAGAGGAGTGGGGGCAGATTTGCCTGTGGGAAATCCTTTTTCCAACAGACAACGTTAAACAACTAACTGCACTTGAAAGCAAACCAAAACCTCTCTGTGCCTCCAAAATGGCTTCTCTGCATCGAAACACAATTTGACTCGGCACCATGAATGTCCAGCTCTAAAATCCACTTCTCTCAGTAACAAGCTGTATCCTTGTTTGAAAAAAGCTCCTGAGAGTCTTTTGGCCACTGGCAGTGTGTGTTTGTGTGTGCCTGCTTGTGTGTGTATCTCGGGAGATGTTGCACATGGAGCATGCACCTCTGTGTACGCATGCGAGGTCTGACAAAGCTGTCGTGGAAACCAAACATCCCTGAAACTCGGGGCACAGGTGCTTCTGGACACCCCAAATTGGTAAAAGTGGTAGAGAAATGTCTGCAAAGTAGAGCCCTGGCTGCCCCATCCCAGCTGTTCTTTCCTGGTCCTTCGAATGTGGATAGCACAAGGGAAGGAATCTCTTGGCTGCATTTTTTCCAGGGAAGATCTCCCTCTTTCAGCTGTGCTATGTGAAACCCGACTGGGCCTAGAGCTGAAATTGCTCCTGATTCAATCTGTAGCTGCACTTCAGGCTTTCTTCCCACCACTGCTTTCCTCCTCCTAGGCCCTGACCTGAACACTGACCCAGAGAACCTCAGCTTGACAAATCAACAACCAGATGAGAGTGGTGTAGGAATTCACAGGGACTGCAGCGTGGCGGTTCCTCGTACCCAGAGATGAGCCCTACAAGGGCAGCGCAGGCTTAGAGTAAATGCAGTTGTCCCAGCCCTGAGCCACAGCAGGGATGTATCTAGGGATGCTCTGAGGTCTCCATCATTGAGTGTTGGAGCTGTCACCCCATCCCAGCCCGGTGTGTGGATGTTTGCAGGTCTGTGCACACAGCGGGGTGTAGCTTTTTTTAAACCAGGATGCGCAGCCAGAGTGCTTCTGCCTGCTCCGGGCTCCAGCAGCCTGCTGCCAGCCCAGCCCCAAATTCTCCCTTTCCCCTGGGCTGGCATCCAGCTGTGCTGGTGGCTCCCTGTTAGTCAAGTGTGACCAACACCGTGGAACCAGCCAGATGCTGCCCTGAGACCCCCCAGAGCTTGACCTGACCCCCTGGGTGCTGCGAGGAGGGTGGGTGGAGGGAGCTGCTCTGCTCCCTGGCCCCGAGCTTGTGTTTTGTGAGTGGATCTTGTCCATCCCTGCCCCAGCCCCTGCAGACAGCAGCAGGCTGCTCCCTTCAGACTCCGATTCTCAGCACTCCACCTTACATCAGATGATGCTTTTCAGTTATTAAATTCTGGTTCCTTCTTCCTTTTTCTTTCTTTTCCTATTTATTTTGTTGTTGTTGTTATGGGTTTGTTGGGGTTTGTTTTTTTTGTTTGCTTTTGGGCTTTTTTTTTTCCTTTCTCTTTTAGTTTGGTTTTATTTCTTTGTGATTAGCCTCGGTTTGGATTAATTGTCTTGTTCTGTTTCCATGACAACTCAGTGTTTGCATCCCACCTGCCGTTGTTTGTTGCTGTTGATGCTGTTTGCTGACCAGATCCTGTCCGGCCTGTGTCTCCCCCCATTTCTCCTCACCTCTTCCCACCTTGCCTCCCCTCTCCAGAAGGTTACATACCAGCCCCTCCTCAAAAAAAAAACAAGCAACAAAAAAAGAGTCATCCCCACCCCAGATCTGTCTGCATGTTGGCCCCACTTGTTTCTGTTCAAGTTCTCTCCATCTTGTCTCAGATTGTGACAGGGGTGGTCTTCACCTGGCTCCATTTTCTGAAGTGCAGCCCCTCCTGAAGCAGGCAGCAGGGACAGCCTCTTGTGTCTAGGGCTAGGAGTCTTCCAGGGCAGTGGGAGAGGAGGCAGAAAGGAGCATGTTGCCTGCTCTGAGCCAGTGCTGCTGCCTGAGGTTGTGCAAAATCCCTGGCACTCTCCCTACACCTTTCTCTAAGCACAAAGTCATCTTCTAGGCTTAGTGTCCAGGTGAGTTTGTAGTCTCTCCCTCC
Organism: Melanerpes formicivorus; assembly: GCF_026170545.1. Taxonomy (NCBI): domain Eukaryota; kingdom Metazoa; phylum Chordata; class Aves; order Piciformes; family Picidae; genus Melanerpes; species Melanerpes formicivorus. The sequence continues at coordinate 2,746,011 of NW_027142435.1, read as the reverse complement.
AGGCTCCAGTCCTTTGCCCAGCAACACTCTGGAGGTGAGGGCATGCTCCCCGTTCCCTTCACAGTCCCTGCATGCAGGAATCCTTCTCTTGGCTTCTCTGAGCTCCTAATGCTGCAGTTCTGGAAGTCTTCTCTTGCCTGCCTCTCAGTCCTGGTTCCTGGGTAGTGGTAACTGCAGGACCTTTAAACTGCAGCTTTCTCTGAGGACGTCTTGCAGGAGGAGGCAGGGGCTGTCGCTGGCTTTTGGTGAGTAAAGCCACACTAAATGGAAACCAGCCACCACCCCTCCTGGCAGCATCCTTCCCATCTGAACCGATCCTGAACGCTGAGCAGCAGCCAGGGAAGTAGGACTGGAAGAGAAACCAAGAAAATCCCAAGGCATCAATTCTGGGGGACATCTGAAGGCACTGGGACTTGGGAAGAGCAATGGCAGGCCCAGCTCTGCTGCCCTTTGCGTTGCTTTTGCATGGATGCAGCTGCCACTGAGTTTTCATGGAGGTTCTTCAGAGGTTACCTAAGAACAGGGCAGCAGGGACAGGGATTTGTCAGGCCCCCTGCACTCCTAACCCTCCTGTTTCCCTCTCTCACCCTACCCCAGGGCAGTTTTCTGCATGGCTGTCCTGAAGCTGGAGTCCTCCCATGCTCCTTTCTTCCTTCAGCTGCTGCTGTTCCTGCATCTTCTCGGGGTCTGTGTCTGTTCCTCTTTGCTTGTGGGCTGGGACCTCCCCCTCAGCTCCCTCCCTGGGGACCCTCTGATCCTTCCACGTTTCTCCTTTGCCCTGCTTTGAACCCCCTGAGGAAGAGCACCCAGCTTGGCCAGGGCAGCCCAGACAGTTCAGAAAATGGAGCCAAGGAAACCTCCCCCTCCCCTTTGCGTCCATGTTCTTCCTGTGTGAGGTCTGGAAGCTGCATCCACCTCTCTGCTAAGGAGATGCACAGAACATGTCACTGTTTTCCTCCACGGTCAAGTCTCATCACCTCGTTTCTCCTTCTTAATTCTATTCTATTTATGACTCTGCCAGGGCTGAGATGTGACAATGTGAGCCACCACATTGGGTCACATCAGCTAGAAAAAAGTATGCAGCATTAAAGTGGGTTTCCCCCTCCCCTCCCTCTCTTTTCTCTCTCTTCTTTCTCCCTTCCCCTCCTGGTTCTCCTTCTCCTTGGTCTTCCTTCCTTCCTCTCTCCTTCCCCTTTCTATCCAGTAGCCACACGGGCGTTTGCTAGCCGCCCAGAAACGATAGTTCTCTGCATTCTCCTCTCTCCTTCTCTTTCTTTCTCTCTTTCTCTCTCTCTCTCTCTTTATTTTTTTACCTATTTTGCATGATGTTTGTGACTCTGAGAGCTGCATCTATCGATGGAACCGTGTCAGATCTTAAAGAGGCTTCGTTAGGGTTTCTATACCCGAAAACCACAAAAATTTCATTAGAGTTTCTCATCTTTTCCACACTGCTTCTGGCTCCAGGGGGCCTGCCTCCCCCTGGACCCTTCTCACACCCAGACACTGACTAAATTCTGCCCCGCTCCGGGGATTCCCTCTCCTCCCTTTTTTTTTTGGCTATTATTTGTTGCCTCTTGGCCCCCGGCGCGGCGTCTGGCTGCTCTTTGGAGATGCGATGCTTCTCTCTTTGTTGAAGGCAACAAGGCAAAAAAACCACCCCAGCAATAAATCCAGAGAAGTTTCCATCTCCATCCCAACCTCCTCCCCGCCACCACCCCACCCGCGGTGCGTCCCGCGGGCAGGGAGCGGCCGGTGGCAGAGGGCCTCCTCTGGAGAGCTGGAGGAGGCAGCCGGACCACTTCAGGCCGGGGTGGTGGTGGAGGGCAGAAGGTGAGGTGGGGGGTCGGAGCCCCGGGGGGAAAAGGGAGGAGCGGGGAGCTGGGGGCCCCAGCGCCCGCGGAGGAGATGTTTGGCCACTCGCCACGCCGGCTCCTGCCAGTAAAGATGAGAAATTGCTAATAAATTTTTGTGTCTTTATCTGTGCTGTGATGGGTCTAATCTTGATCAATGGAACCCTGTTGCTATGAAATATCGCTTTTATGTCTATATTCTCTATATTGTTTGTGAAGTAAACATTTCTTTGAAGTTTCCTTTCCTTTTTCTTTTGGTTTGGTTTGGTTTGTTTTTTTTTTTTGTTTGCTTTTAGCTTTTTTATTTATTGATTTAATTTATTTGTTTGTCCTTTTTTTTTTTTGTTGTTGTTGTTGTTGTTGTTTTGTTTTTCAATGAAGGAAGAAAATAAACGATGCCAAACCCCCATCTATATTTAAATTACCTTTTGCTCTTTTTTCTTCTTTCTTTTTCCTTTTATTTCTTCTCTATTTTATTTTTTTTTTCCCTTCTCCTTTTCTTTTCTTTCCTTTTTGTTTTATTTTCTTTTTTTTTTCCCTTTTCCTTCCTTTCTTTCTTTTCGTTGTCGTTGCTGTTGTTGTTGTTTCACTTCTGTTTTCGTTCTCCTTTTTGCTTTGGTTTGGTGTGGGGTGTTTTTTTTTTGTGTTACCTCTGTGTGTCTCGTCCGCAGTGCGCCGCGTGGCTCCTCGCTTCTCCATCTTGCCCGTCAGCCACGAGATCATGCCCGGGGGCAACGTCAACATCACCTGCGTGGCCGTGGGCTCCCCCATGCCCTACGTCAAGTGGATGCAGGGAGCAGAAGACCTGACCCCCGAGGATGACATGCCCGTGGGCCGCAATGTCTTGGAGCTCACGGATGTCAAGGACTCAGCCAACTACACCTGCGTGGCCATGTCCAGCCTGGGAGTCATAGAAGCTGTTGCTCAGATCACGGTGAAATGTAAGGGAGTGTGAGCAGCGCCTGCGAGAGCGAGGGGGTGGGTGCCCCGCCGCATGCGCAGCCCCAGCCTGCCAGCCGCTGCCTGGCTGCGCCTAGCTGCGAGGCGCTGGGCGCGGGGTCGGCCTGAGCGTGGGCGCGAAGCACACGCGGGCACGTGCTGCACGTGGGCGTCCGCAGAGCCCTGCTGGTGCCTGTCTGCCGCTGCACGAGGGGGAATGTCACCCTCTGACTGCATGGGGACCTCTTTCTGCCTGTGGCCTTGTGGTTGTCTGCATGGGGTGAGCCTGGTTTGCACAGGAGGAGTCTGGGAGCACAGCTGGGCATGCCGGAGGGTCGTGGTGCATGAGTGTGTGTGTGCACGGGAGGAGGAGCAGCATGGCTGCCTGGGCATGTGGGTCCCTGGCTGCATGTGTGCCAGGCCCTGTTGGTACAAGCCTGATGTCCATGTCTGGGTCTGTGGGCATGAGCAGAGAGACTAACTGTGCAGCACCGTTGCCATGTGCTGGGGTCTGTGCATGTGTCTTTGGGCATCCCACACACAGAGATCCACAGTGAAGAGGAAGCTGCTGGCTTGAGGTCTTGCCTGGCTTTAGGACAGCTGAGCTGTTTGTTGTGGAGAAAACTCTGCTGCCAAGCCCTGCATGCTTGTGTCTGTCCTGGGATGTGAGGCTGGCTGGGCTGTCTGCAGGGAGCCTTGCATGGCTTGGAGCCTGCATGCCATCCTTCCCTGAGGTTAGAGACTGAGCCAAGGCCCTGAGGATCTCTGGCATGTGTGCCCCTGCCGTAGAACCTAGTTCCAGCATCTTAGTGGCCGTTGTTGCCTCAGCAAGTGGGGGAGTAACCCCAGCTTCCAGCTAGCAATTCCCAAGAGGAGCACGGGTGCAATCTTCAATCTATTCTGTCCTCAGCAGGGGAGTATTAAAACCCAAGCGGTGATGCCCCTGTGGTTGGGTGAGTGTAGAGCTCTGGGCGAGCTGCTGTCTGCTCTGAGTGATGGCATTGCCCACGAGGGGTCTGGGGACAGAGGGGTGGGAAAGGCTGCGGGTGGGTGGGGGAGAGGAAGAGAAATGCTTTGGAGAAGGGGAGGGCTGAAGGACCTTGATGGATCTGACTGAGGAAGGTCTGTCCAGAAGTGAGCAGGGAGCAGTGACCCTGGCCGTGATGCTCCTCAGCTTGTGCACAGGGAGTGGGCTTGTGCCAGCAGAAGGATGCCTGGGGCTGGACTGAAGTGCTCCTTTGTTTTCCTGAGGATTTTTCCCCTTCCTCTCCTTCCTTGTCCTCCACTATCAATTGGAAAAGCTGCCGTGTCAGAGATGCTGCTCCTGCTTCCATCCATCCTCTCTCCTCAGATGGAGAATCTTGCCCCACTGCTACCTTCTGCCTGGTGTCATCTTATTTCTATTCTGTTCCCCCTCATGTTCCTGCCTGTAAGCATCTGCAGTCTTTCCCAGTCAGAAGATGAAAGGAGGAGTTAGAGCTTTAGAGGTGCTCCAGTCTAGAGGAGGTGAGGTTGGAAAGGGTCTGAAGCAAGGAGGACACACAAAGGTGCAGTCTCCAGCAAGCTCCAAAGGGAGCCGAGGGACAGGGGAGATGAATATTAACACATGTTTGTGGCTTGAGAGGAAGCACTCCAAATATTGATAGCTTTTCCTGTCTGGAGAGGACGTGGAGAGGTTGAGCAGAGCTGGAGCCGGGCTGCCAGGCTGGCTGCAGAAGATGTGGCTGCGTGCTCGGGAGGAGCTGCTGCGGAGCTGCCTTCCCCGGAGCCGGCGGATGTGCAGCTGGAGTTCTCTGCTGGCGGTTCCAGATGTTTAGCTGAACGCTTTTCCCTTTGATGGAGCAGTTTAAGGAGGATAATAGAGTGTGTAACTAGGTCCATAACGTTTCAGCAGCGCTTTAGTCGACTGCTGAGCAGTGATTGGTGCTGTGCCTCTGGCTCCTGCAGCCCTTAAGTAGCCCAATTAGGCACCGTTTCAGCAGCTGGGGGGTTTCTTAAATCTCTCCTCTCCCTGCTTCCCAGCGCTCCCCAAGGCTCCTGGGACACCGGTGGTGACAGAGACGACAGCCACAAGTATCACCATCACCTGGGACTCTGGAAACCCAGACCCTGTGTCCTACTATGTCATTGAATACAAGTCCAAAAGCCAGGACGGCCCCTACCAGATCAAGGAGGACATCACCACCACGCGCTACAGTATCGGGGGGCTCAGCCCCAACTCTGAGTACGAGATCTGGGTCTCTGCAGTCAACAGCATCGGGCAGGGCCCCCCCAGTGAGTCAGTGGTCACTCGGACTGGGGAGCAAGCTCCTGCCAGCGCCCCCCGTAACGTGCAGGGCCGGATGCTGAGCAGCACCACCATGATCATCCAGTGGGAGGAACCGGTGGAGCCCAACGGGCAGATCCGTGGCTATCGAGTCTACTACACCATGGAGCCTGATCAGCCTGTCAGCAACTGGCAGAAGCACAACGTGGATGACAGCCTCCTGACCACGGTGGGCAGCCTCCTGGAGGATGAAACCTACACAGTGCGGGTCCTGGCCTTCACCTCCGTGGGAGATGGGCCTCTGTCCGACCCCATCCAGGTTAAGACACAGCAAGGAGGTGAGCAGCAGTGTCCCAGCATCACAGAACCATAGAGTCGTGGAAGGGACCTCCAAAGGTCATCCAGTCCAACCCCCCTGCAGCCAGCAGGGACATCCCCAACTAGACCAGGTTGCCCAGGGCCTCGTCCAGCCTCACCTTGAATACCTCCAGGGAAGGAACCTCAACCACCTCCCTGGGCAACCTGTTCCACTGTTCCACCACCCCCCTGATAGCCAATCTAAATCTGCCCTTCTCCACTTTGAAGCCATTGTCCCTCATCCTGTCTCTGCAGGACCTTGCAAACAGTCTCTCTCCATCCTCCCTGTAGCCCCCTTTAGGTACTGGAAGGCTGCTATTAGGTCTCCCTGGAGCCTCCTCTTCCCGGCAGTAACTGACCTGGGATGCACTGAGCTGCAGCAGGGGCAGGGGTTGGCCTAGAGCCTCATCCAGCTGTGGCTGCAGTGTCACCAGAGGGTTTTTTTTTTCCCATTATTGATTCAATTTAGTTAAAATAAGACATCACCTTCTGGGAGGAAGCTTGGTCCAGTGGATGGAGCTGGGGGGGCTGGTGCCTGATTTCTGAGCTGAGCTTTCTGGGAAAGGTTGTTGCTGCAGAGGGTGGGGAGCATCCATTTCTGCTGGGCTGTATTTCAAAGTGAGATATCTTCATGCTTCCAGTTTCTAAATGCCTCTAATAGCCCAAGCAATGATGAACCTTAACTCTTCCTAAAGTACTCAGAAGCTGCCTCCTCAGAGCTGAGAGGGAAATGAGCCTTGCTTTGGCTTTTTTCTGAGAGGGGAGGAAAGCAAAGCCCTGATGTGTTGAGCTAACAAGAGCTGGTTTCTGCCCGGTTGTCACCCGGCTGCCTTTGGGGTGCTCTGCTTCTGCTGTGGGGTGCTGGTGAGGAAACCTTGCATCCTCAGAGGGCTGCTCATGGGCTTCCCACTTCCAGCATCTCCTCACACTGGGCAGCAGTGGGAAGGGCTGGATTCTACATTGCCCTGCATATGATCCAGCAGGACGCTTGCAGCAGCTCTGGACATGCTGGCGCCCTGCAGTGGGTTTTATCCCTGCACTGCCCTCCAGGAAGGGCCTGCCCACTCTGCAGCCTGGCATCTTGCTGCTGACATGCTCAGCACACACAGGCTTTGGGGAAGCCAGGGCAGGAGTCTTCTAAGCAGCCAAGTTCATGTGGTGTCTGCTGTCTCTCCCCTTGCCCCCGTGCCCCGTGGGCTCCTTCCCTCCGCCAGTCCCTGGGCAGCCGATGAACTTCCGAGCAGACGCCAAGACGGAGACCAGCATCGTGTTGTCCTGGAGCCCCCCCCGCCAGGAGATCATAGTCAAGTATGAGCTGCTCTACAAGGAGGGAGACCACGGCAGGGAGGTGAGCCTGGGGCAGTGCAGAGGGCTGGGGGACATCCCTCCCTTCCCTCAGGAGGCTGAGAGAGGGCAGCAGGGCAGGGGGCTGGGCAGGGCTGGCCTCTGCTGCGGTTTTGTTGTGCTTGTCTGGGTTTATTTTGTTCCTTCCCCCTCTTGCCCACCTCAGGTGCAGAAGAACTTCGATCCGGCGACCTCCTTCACTCTGGAAGGCCTGAAGCCCAACACTGAGTATGTCTTCCGGCTGGCCGCCCGCTCGGCTCTGGGCCTGGGGGCCTTCACCCCGGAGGTCAGGGAGCGCACCTTGCAGTCTAGTAGGTGTCTCTCCTTTTCCCACCCTTCTCTGAGGGGAAGACAGTCAGGGAGCCAGAGATGGTGGGCACAGGGGTACGGAGCTGTGGGGCGGACGCTCGCGGTGCTGCAGCCTGGGGCTCCTCTGCAGGGGGGTGGGCAGCTGGTGGGACACACAGACACACACAGACAGACATACACACAGACAGACACACACCCCCCTTTGGGACCTGCTGCCTGCTCCCTTTGCTGCCCCAGAGAGCTGAGACTGAATGAAGAGTGGGGCTGGCGCATGCTGTGGTGGAGGATGGGAGGCCAGCTAGCACCATCCACTTGATGAGGTGGGGAGCGGCAGAGAGCTGGCTGATGGGCCCTGCTGGCCCTTGGTGCTGAGCATGCTCAGGGAGGACAGCACCCCAGCATCACACAGCAGCTTGCCTGTCCACCAGCAGAAACTGAGCAGCAGCTGTCTGAGAGCGGGGCACAAGCAGTGGAGCAGGGAGGCAGTGGGGGGGAATTGGGAGGAAGAGGAGAAGGGAAGGTGATCAATCACAAGTCCAACGTTTTCACCAGCCTGGGGGTGAGCAGTCCTTGTGCTCTTCTTCCCCATGAGCGACTTGGTAGCCGTGGGGAGGAGGCCAGCTGGCCCAGCAAGTGCTGGGAGTGGTCCCATTTGGGCTCTGGGAGAGAGAGGAGTCATGTGGAGGCTGGGGGGGACATTAATGACAGCAGGCTGGAGCCAACCCAACCCAAACGGTGCTGGTTTTAGTTTAATGGATTGTCTCCCTTCACTGTTGCCCTGGGGACAATAACCCTGGATGGCAATATTTCAACCTGGGCTTTTCACAGATCTTTGCTTTTAAACGAGGTGTTTTTTTCACTGCATGAGTGGCTGTGGCAGCTGTTCTTTGTGTTTTCTGTCTCCTCTCATCTCTACTAAATCACTCCGCTGCAGTTTGGAGTAGCCGGGAGCAGAACTAACTCAGAAATGGCTCTGGTCACCAGTGTGAGGAGAGAGAGCTCCTGCTCCCATCCCTCAGAGCCCTTAACAAGGGACAGCAGTGGGCTCTCTGCTGGGCTCCTGCCCCAGCTTTCTGTTTTAATTTCTGTCACGTCCTGCTGTCTGTCTGTCTCTCTCTCTTTCCCCTCTCTCTCTCTCTCCTTCTCTTTCTCTCCCCCCCGGAGTGGGAGGAAAGGGGAGTGAGTCTGTTTCTGCACAGGCAGAATTCCTTACTGAGGCTTTCTCAGGCTTCCAGTCCATTTAAAGATGTTTTGTTTTCTTCCTTCCTTCAAATGTTTGTTTTTCCCCCCCTCTTTTTTTTTTTTCCCCCAATATTTTTTTGTCCTTTTATTGTTTTTCTTCCTCTCTTCACATACCAAAAGAAAATCCTTTCCTGGCTCTGCTGCAGATCTGCTGGTTCTGATCCCAGTGTGGTACTGTCAGAGGGAGCATCACTGTGGGGGTGGGGGAAGAGGAACTGAAAGGACCTGAAAAAGAAGTGTCAAACTTCACACACTCTGCTTCTGTTTTCCAAGAGGTTTCCCTCCTTGAGATTGGTGGGGAGGGGAGGAAAAGAGGGTCTGGGGGTTGTGCTTTCAGGGCTGTGGGAGCTGATGGCAGCAGGCCTTAGTGACACTGAAAATCTCTCCCTGCAGGGTGAGGAGAAGGGGAGCTGGGCAGGGGGAAGGCTCTGGGGCTTTTCCTAAGTTGGCACCCGGCCAGATGAGGCCTGGTCTATTTCTGTGTAGCTCAGCTTTCCTGGGGAGAGTTCCTTTAATTTAACACTCCTGAGAACATCAGCTGGGAGCTGTCAGTGTCCTGTAACTCGGTGAAGCACTTTTTCCTGGCTGGCTGTTGGAGGAACGAATCAATTCTCCCTGGTCCAGGCGACATCCTTCGGCTCAAAGACCTTCTGGCTCGGGACAGGCTTTTGTGTCTCCCCTCTGCAGCTCCTTTTCCGTTCAGCTCCTCCTTGGCCTGCTCCATGGCTCTTCTTTCTTTTCTCTTCTGCTGTCTGCCTGCCTGCATGCCTGCTCTCACTGCCCAATGAAACCAGCTCCCTGCTCTCTGTCTGCCTGCCTCTCGCTGGGCAGTTTCACACCATGATGGCATCTTGTCTGCAGCAGCCAAGCCTCCTGGGTCCTCTCGCAGCCTTGCCCAGGTGCTGGATGCTCTCTGCCCACCCCCAACTCAGCTGGCAAGCATGAGCCTGCATGCTGCAGCCCTCCCTGCATTGCACACCTTGCTGCACAACACCCTCCACCACCTCCCTGTCAGGGTGGCTCCTCCTGAGCATCATAACCAAAGTAAAATCCATTAAACTAAAGGTAAAGTATCTTTTTCTTCTTGAAGTAGCTGAGTTTTAACTCTTCAAGTACCAGAGACTTAGACTGTACAAAACCAAAACCAAAACACTAAAGTAACAGATTTTGATGGTTGGAGATTTGATGGTTTGCCCTTTCTAACTAGCCATGACCTTCCCAGGGCTCCTTGGCAACTCTCCTACTCAGAAATTTCAGAGTGCAAAGCATGTGTCAGCAGACAGGGCTGGCAGGGTGGGTGCTGTGAGGCTGCATGTGCAGGTGTAGAGGAACAAGGGAGCTTCCTTACCCCTGTTCCTTCTGAAGTAAGGATGTGTCCCCCACCCATTAGCTCTGCTCTCCTTCCCTTCCCCCCCCTTCCTCACAGTATATGAAGTGAAACAAAACCTTATCCAAAGTCTATGGTACCTAAAGGGTTAAAAAACACTGTATTGTACAAGGTCAGTAAGGGTCATTCTTGTGGCTTGGACAGTCAACTTTAAAGCATGTAAGAGGTGCAGCTCAGGTGAGTACTGGCTGGTCTCAAGCGGATTCACAAATACAGCCCACCCTGTCCTGCAGGGATCTGCACACACTCCTGGATGGCCTGGAGCCCGTGGGAGGGTGGGGAGGGCTTCCCAAAGAGCTGGGACCCCCCAGCAGCCCACCAGGATGATCTCCTGGCTGGGGGGGCCTTCCATGCGCTCTCCTGTGCTGCGGCTCCCCTTCCAGCGAAGGGGCTCGTGGCAGAGGTGAGCTCACAGCCTCCCCTTTGGGTCGTGATGCTTGGCCTCCTGCCTCCAGCTGCCAGCTCCTGGCTGCTGTCCCGGTGCAGGTCTGCAGGTCCCTCAGGGTGGGCTGGATTGTGAAGGAAACTCAGTGCCATGAGCCCCCCAGATGCGTCTCCAGTGTGGCCAGCCAGCACTTGGTGCCTCTTTTCATCCAGGTGCTGTAGAGCCGATGAGAGTGACGGGGAGGGGGTCCGGGTGGGATCTGGGCCTTCTCCCCCATCACCCACCCACCTGGCTGCCTCTTTGACCAGAGCAAGTGCAAAGCATCCCAAAGGGCAGCCTCGCTCCAGGGCCTCTCGGCAGGTCCCTGTGCTGGAGCCTGGAGGGTGAGTGAGCGAGCGTGGCCACGCAGAGTGCACCCAAGGGCCAGCTGGAGCTCCAGCTCTGCTTACTGGGGCTTTCAGAGTGAGTTTCAGGATGGAAAGGGTAGGTCAGGTCAGACCCTCTCTGCAGTGGGTTTCTCAGCCCTGGTGGCTCTGGCTGGACTGCTAGGCAGGAAGGGTGGCTTTTAATAGTCCCAGCCCTTGGTGGCGAGAAAAAAGAAGCAAAGAGCATCATGGCAGGTGCTGGAAGAGCACTGAGCCTTTTCCTCTGGGCCCTGAGAGGGACTGGAGGTGCTTCTGGGGTGTGGGAAGGAGCAGTGCACCTCCCTTCTGGAGATGTCACAGCAGATGGAGAGAGCTAGAGGGGATGAGAATCCATCAGTGGGACTCTACCACCCTGCTCTCTGGCCTCTGTCCTGTTAGCTTAGCAAAAGAGAACGGGTTGGGGTCCAAAATTGCCCTGACTGCAATAGCCAAGGCCCTGCTGGCAGGGGCTAGCAGTGGGGCAGGGTGGCCTTTGAAAAGCCAGTCATGAGCAGAAACCCACCAGGAGCTTGGTCTGGCCTCATAGCTCAGTTTCTCTTCTCCCATGAGAAAGTCTTTATAAGTTAGCAGTTGAAGCGTGGAAGGTAGGTAACCAAGACTGGGAATGTTCTGGAAGGAGTCACTTTTTATATCAGTATTATTTTATTATTATGATTTCCTTTCTGATGTTTTTTGTTTGTTTGTTTCAAATTACTGGCTTGATTTCTGGTTGGTTTTTCCAGTTTGTTCCCTTTGGTTTTCTTCCTTTGCCATCTTCTGTATTATTTTGCGTGGCTAGCCATGGCCAGGGGTCAGCACCCTCTGCTCTGGGGCTCCTGAGGACGAGGGGCTTTCATTCTGCCCCTTTTAAACAGAGCCAGAATGGGGCCACACAGCACAAAGGCAGGAGAGCAGCACCCAAAAGGTCCTACTGGACCGAGGTGGAAGGCTGAGGCAAAACCCACTTCATGCTGTTTCTTGGAGGCAGGTGCAAAGCAAAGTGGCTTCCACTCCAGGGCAAACTGGGCAGAGTGGGACTGGATGTAGCAGAGTCCTCAAGGCAGACTCTGTGTGGCTCAGGGAGGATGAGGTGTGAGCAAATCACTCCTCACTGAAGCAAGAGAGGAATGAGAAACGGTGAGCAGCCTTTACCTGCTCCTCTGCTCCTTACAGCTGATGCTTTGGGGGGTTATAAGGAAACCCCTCCAGTTTCTGGCAGTGTCTGCAGAGTTCAGAGCTGTTCCTGGCAGTTTGACTGTGTTGGGTGAGAAGAGATTTGCAGGGTTGCCTTCAGGATGTATCATCTCTGCTCACTTGGGCTGATCAATTGTAATCAGTGATTGGAAAAGCCTGGCCTGAGATTGCCCTAAGTGCCCAGGCTACAGGTGGGACACAGAAGGGGCAGACTCTCTGTCCAGTCCTTGCCAAGGGCTCAGACCCATGGCATCTCCATCACCAAACCCGAGGTTGTTGCAGCTCTCCCCACATCTCAGGGCCTGGCCATGGCTTGGAGTCACAGACTCGTTTGGGTTGGGACTGGCCTTTGAATCCAACCCAACCATTCTCTACCTCTGCCAGGCTGGGGCTAAACCATGGTGCTCAGCACCACATCTCTTCAGCTTTGAAACACCTCCAGGGATGGGGATTCAGCCACCTCCCTGGGCAGCCTGGTCCAGGGTCTGAGAACCCTTTCAGTGAAGTTTCTTCTAGTGTCCAGCCTAAACCTCCCCTGGGGCAATTTGAGACCATCTCCTCTTCTCCTATCATTTGTTACTAGAGAGAAGAGACCAACCCCCACCTGGCTCCAGCCTCCTTTAGGGAGCTGTAGAGAGCCAGAAGGTCTCCCCTCAGCCTCCTCTTCTCCAGGCTGAACAGCCCCATGGCAATGTGTGCCCCACACCTCTGTTCTGATGGAGCTGCTGTCAGCATCCTGCTTCCTGCTGAGCAGGCAGCACTCAAAAGTGACCAACTGCAGCTCACCAGAGCCCCAAGGTGAGCTGCCCTGCACTGGCAGCTGTGGTTTTACACCTTCCCAGCTCCTCACAGTCAGCCTGCAGACAGTTGACTGCTGCCACCATGAGAACATCAGAACGATTCTGTGATTCCATGAGCATGGAGCTGCGCAGGGCCCTGCCTACAGGCTTGTCCTCCTGGGGCTTGCAGAGATACTTCTTTGATGTGGGTTAGGCAGAGTGCAACAGGAGGCAGAGCTGCTGGCACTTGGGGAAGCCCCCGTGGGTAGCTGGGCACCGTGGCAAGGCTGCTGCCTCGCTCCTCTGCAAGTCTTTTCTCTAACCCCCTCCTCTCTAAACACGTTGTGGGCTCATTGCTTGGCAATATCCTGGGCACTACCCCCGGGGTTTTTCACCTCCTTCAATCTGTACACAACTAACAACTTCCATCTGGAAGCAGACTCTTCACTCTAAGCCTCCTGGCAAAAGATTTGCTTATCTTACCTACTTTTCCCAAATCCCTTCAAAGAAAGTCGAGATCCCAGAGACTGCAGGTTGGGAGCAAAGCATTTACCAGGGCAGGGTTTGCCAGACAGATGGAAAACAGAATGCTGGGGGTTGGAAGGGGCCTCTGGGGATCACCCAGTCCAAGGGGCACCCACAGCAGCTTGCCCAGGATCACAGAGCCCAGGGGGGGTTGGAAGCTCTGCAGAGAAGGAGACTCCACAACCCCTCTGGGCAGCCTGCTGCAGGCCTCCAGCAGCCTCACACCAAACACGCTGAGGTGGAACCCTCCTGGCTTCCAGGTCTCGCTGGTTGTCAGTGGGCTCCGCTGTAACGAGCGTGGCCTGAAAAGCAGGGAGCTGAAAGACAGGTCCTTGAGGGGGTAGAGCTGGTGGCTCCCCTTAGTGCCACCCACACTGGACAGACGCAGCAGGACCCCTCTTGGCTAGCCCGCTGGCCGCTCCCGCTCCTCCGGCTCCTCGAGCGCTTTGGTTCGCTTTTGATTTCCCATTGCATTTCTGTCCCGGTTTGGTTTGGTTTGGTTTGGTTTGATTTCCCCTCCTCTCCTTCCCCCTTTTCTTTTCCCATTCATTAAAACCCAACAAACAACAACCCACACAAAAGAGGAAAAAACCAGAAAAGAAACCCACCCCCAAAAAGAGACAGCAACAAAAAGCTCTCTTCTCCTTTAATTTTATCTTCCTAAAACCGAATTTTCGTACGTTTTATTTTTAGCTTTTTTCCGTTACCATTTTTCTTTTTTGTGTGTGTTTTTTTTTTTTCTGTTTCCTTTTGGTTGGTTTGTGGTTTATTTTCTTATTTTTATTTTCTTATTTATTTCATTATTTTTTTCTTTACCTTTCCCATCTTTTGTTTGTGTTTTTCTGTTTGGTTGTGGTTTGGTTTTGGTTTTTTTTTTCCCCCCTCCCCCCCCTTTTTTTTATTGTTTTTGTTTTGTTTTGTTTTGTTTTGTTGTTTTGTTTTGTTTTTTTGTTTTGTTTTTTGTTTTCTTTCCCTTTCCCCCCCTCCTGAATTTTCCCCCCCCTCCTAGAACCGTCTGCCCCCCCTCAAGACGTAAAATGCGTCAGCACCAGATCCACTGCCATTCTGGTAAGTTGGCGGCCGCCTCCGGCTGAGAGCCAAAATGGCATCCTGGCTGGCTACAGCGTCCACTATCGAGCCCTGGACTCCGAGGACACGGAGCTCAAGGAGGTGAATGATATCCCCCCAAGCGCCAGCCAGCTCCTCCTGGAGTCCCTGGAGAAGTGGACGGAGTATCGCATCACCGTGGTGGCTCACACGGAGGTGGGGCCGGGCCCGGAGAGCTCGCCGGTTATCGTCCGCACCGATGAGGATGGTAAGGGAGCCTCTGCGTCCTCAGGGGTTTGATCTCCCTCCCCTCAATCAGGCTGGGGTGGGAGCGGCTGGGGAGCTGCCAAACAGCGAGGGGCCCTGGGGGTGCTGATGGCCAGCAAGGTGGCCAAGAAGGCCAAGGGCAGCCTGGCCTGCATCAGGAATAGTGTGGCCAGCTGGAGCAGGGAAGTCATTGTGCCCTGTGCTCAGCACTGGTTACAGTCTCACAGTATCACAAAGCTTGGAAGAGACCTTGAGGATCATGGAGTCCAACCTGTCACCACAGACCTCATGACTAGAGCATGGCACCAAGTGCCACATCCAGTTTCCTCTGGTAGTGGGTTGAGAGAGAAGGCCTAGCTCACCAAAGCCCCAAGGTGAGCTGCCCTGCACTGGCAGCTGTGGTTTTACACCTTCCCAGCTCCTCACAGTCAGCCTGCAGACAGCCTAGCTTTCTCTCCCCCTCAAAGAGGGAAAAACCCACAGCTAGCTCAGCCAGAGAAGAGGAAGGAATGCTGTACTTCACCAGCAGTGTGGAAAGGCAGGTTAGATATATACAGTATTTACAATGTGGGTACAGAAATAAACAGCAGGTTGGTGCCATGGTCTAGTCATGAGCTCTGTGAACACCTCCAGGGATGGGGACTCCACCACCTCCCTGGGCAGCACATCCCAATGACCAATGACTCTCTCGGTGAAGAACTTTCTCCTCACCTCCAGCCTAAACTTCCCCTGGTGCCACTCCTTGAGTCCAGTTCTGGGCCCCTCAGTTTAAGAAGGATTTTGAGACACTTGGACGTGTCCAGAGAAGGGCAATGAGGCTGGGGAGGGGTCTGGAGCACAGCCCTGTGAGGAGAGGCTGAGGGAGCTGGGTGATAGGTTGGACTTGATGATCTCTGAGGTCTTTTCCAACCTTACTGATTCTATGATTCTCTGCTTCTTGCCCTGTACTCAGCACTCAGAAAGAGGAATTGGCCATTGGAATGTGCTGCCCAGGGAGGTGGTGGAGTCACCATCCCTGGAGGTGTTCAGGAGGGGATTGGATGTGCACTTGAAGCCATGGTTTAGTTAGTCATGGGGTGTTGGGTGATAGGTTGGACTTGATGACCTCTGAGGTCTTTTCTGACCTTATTGATTCTATGATTTCCCTCCCCCCCCAATTTGGGGGTGTGGTGGGTTGAAATTCCACCCCCAAACATTAACTTTGCCAGCCCAGCCCAGCTGGAAGCAAAGGGATGCTGCACAGCACCCACCCCCCCCACCCCGAAGTTAAAGGAGTTCCTCCTCATGGTTAGATGGAACTTCTTATGTTGATGACTTGATGATCTCAAAGGTCTCTTCCAACTTCAACAGTTGTTCTGTGGCTTGTGTGGGACAAAACCCAAGCCTGAGTAGGACCTTTGCTGTGGGATGTGCAGCCCCCAGCTCCCCCAGCCCTTCCGAGAGCAGGGCTCTGTAGGGTTGTCCTTCCCTGCTTTAGGGATGAGTCTTTGAGGTTGTCTTTTGAGCCTTGGCTGCACCACAATTCTTGACAAGCTGCTGCTGAGCAAGGAAGCAGCTGAGAGGCAGCAGAGAAATGAAATCAGAGGAGAGGAGATGACTGCTGCCAGGAACTGGTGTAAAATATTAAGAGTTCTTCCCACACATTCCTTGTTACTCACTCCTCTCAGGCCAAGTTTTGATTAGTGGTGGAGAGGAAGAATCTGTTAAAACCTACAAAATCCCTTCAGTGAGGAGCAGTTTCCACTCCAGTTCAGAGGCAGACACAGGGAGCAGCCAGCCCAGTTTCCTTGGCATTCCTACAATAAGGCAAACCCAAGGAAAAAGGAATGTGTGCATGGAGGGGGAGCACCCTGACAGGAAGGCTGAGGTAGGAGCTCAGTAGCTAGCAGAGGTCACTTCCAAACTTCTCAGGCTTTCTTCCTCCATCCCAGATAAAAAGAATTTGAGAAACAGCAGCTGGTTTGTGCCCACTGTGCCTCCAGTTTCCCTGAACCTCAGCCCAGGTGGGGACAATCCCTTGCTCAGGCACCGTGGCTGGCTTGCAGATGAAGCTGGCATGCCCTGTGGTTTTGTTTCCTGAGCTCCATCCCAGTCATCTCTTTCTTTCCTAGCCTGAGGTGATGCAGTGGCAGGTGGCACCAAGCCACCTCCCCTGCCTGAGAGACAAGGGAATCATAGAATCGTGGAATGGTTTGGGTTGGAAGGGACCTTAGAGATCATCTACTCCAACCGTGGGCAGGGACACCTCTCAGCTAGACTCAGCTGCTCAGGGCCTCATCCAGCCCAGACTCTCACCACCCTCATACTGACAAACTTCTTCCTAAGCTCCAGTCCAACCCTGCTCTCCCTCAGCTTCAAACCATCCCCCCTTCCCCTGTCTCTAGACACCCACATGAAGAGTCCCTCTGCAGCCTTCCTGTAGGATCCCTTCAGGTACTGGAAGGCAGCTCTGAGGGTGCCCCAGAGCCTTCTCCAGGCTGAACACCCCCAGCTCCCTCAGCCTGTCCTCATAGCAGATCCAGCCCTTGGATCATCTTTGTAGCCCTCTTCTGGATTTGCTGACACCTGTGTCCAAGGGCAAGCCATCCTCCACATCCTCTGCACCCCATGTCCCACAGCCAGGGCAGAGCTTTCCTGGCCCATTACCAATCAGCTTTGCCCTGAGGATGTGATCTGGAAGTACCTGGATGGCTGGACTGAGGTGGAGCTGCTTCCATGCACATCTCTGAGCCATGCAGATTAAAAGAGGCAGAGATGTGGTGCTGAGAGACCTAGAGAGCAGGGACTATTTGGATTGGATGATCTTAAAGACCTTTTTCCAACCAAAATGATTCTGTGGTCCTCTGATTAGATCCCCCAGAGCTGCTTCCCTGGGTCACTGAATAAATGCCATGGTAGATGATGGCATAGCTGGGGAAGTCTCCTCCTGCTTTCAGGGCTGGAGAGTGGATGTGGGGATGTGCCAGGGGTGAAGTGAGGATGTCCCTGAGGTGAAGTGAGGATGTCCCAGAGGTGAAGTGAGGATGTCCCAGGGGTGAAGTGAGGATGTGCCAGAGGTGAAGTGAGGATGTCCTAGAGGTGAAGTGAGGATGTCCCTGAGGTGAAGTGAGGATGTCCCAGAGGTGAAGTGAGGATATCCCAGAGGTGAAGTGAGGATGTCCCAGAGGTGAAGTGAGGATATCCCAGAGGTGAAGTGAGGATGTCCTAGAGGTGAAGTGAGGATGTCCCTGAGGTGAAGTGAGGATGTCCTAGAGGTGAAGCAAGGATGTGCCAGAGATGAAGTGCATCCCGTAGGTGAAGTGACAGGCTCCAGACAGACATCTGCAAGTGACTCTCCTGCCTTGCTTCCCTTCCTGGCAGTGCCCAGTGCCCCTCCTCGGAAGGTGGAGGTGGAGGTGCTGAACTCAACTGCAATCCAGGTGTTCTGGCGCTCCCCAGTCCAGAGCCGCCAGCACGGCCAGATCCGCGGCTACCAGGTCCACTATGTGCGCATGGAGAACGGAGAGGCCAGGGGGCTGCCCCAGATCAAGGATATCATGCTGGCTGATGCCCAGGTGAGCACTTGCCTGCTGCTGCAGGCTCCTCTGGTGGAAGGCCTGAGTTGGGGGTGGGTGCTCTGGCCGCCTTCGCTCGTCCCAGGCAGCCTGACTCTGGGGCAGGTGGCTGAGTGGCTCTGTGACGAGGTCTGTGTTGTCTCTCTGCAGCTCAGCTGCACTCATAGCTAGTGTGGAAGAGTCTGAACTGCTGCCCCAGCACTCAACTAAACCCCATCCACCCTCCCTGTGCCTGGGAAGTCTTTTATGACAGGCAAAAAAAGGCCACAGTGGAATCTACTAATTTCTCCCACTCTACTTCTTCCTTCATGCTGGCCTGGTAACTTCTGACCTTGTGTGGCTGCTTGCTCAGGGACTCCTTCCTCATGCTGTGTCTCTGTCTTTCCCTTCTTTCCCCTCCTGTATTCTCATGTGCAAAACCTCTCTTGTTCTCTGCCCAGTGGGAAACAGATGACACTGCTGAATACGTAAGTAAAACCAGTAGAAGTCCTCCCATCCTGGCTCTGTCCCTTCCTGTTGTGCTGTGATGTTTTCCTTTTCTGTGATACCTTTTGCAGTGCCAGTGTGCCTGTTTTAAAGCTCAATCCTGCTGTCCCCATGCATTGTCCCCACCCTCCTCACTTTGCTCTGCCACTCCTCTGTGATCATCTCCTTCGTCAGCACGCAGCAATGCTGCAGGGTTTTCCCCTCGGCTCTGGAGGAGCCACGAGGCTGCTGCTGCTCCTTCATGGGGAAGCAGATGGGACCTTGGATTTAGGACTACCTTGAACATACACTGAAAGATGGGCTGGTCTGCAGGCACCTCTGGCTTGTGACTGTAAAGCATGGTTAGGCTGAACCATAGAATTGTTTGGGTTGGAAAAGGCCTCTAAGGACCTTGACTCCAGCTGTGAACCCAGCGCCCCCATGGCCACTGAACCATGGCCACACAGTTCATGAACACCTCCAGGGATGGAGACTCCACCACCTCCCAGCTTGTTCCAATCCCTGACCACTCTTGCAGCAAAGAAATTGTTCCTAGTACCCAACCTAAATCTCCCCTGCTGCAGCTTGAGGCCATCTTAATGAAACTCAGTGGCTACTGTGGGAGCAGAACAGGTTTCTCTGTAGCTGATGGCTTCCAGACCTGGTGATGCAAACCCTGCTGTTTGGAAGTTCTGCCATTCCACACCCTGCTCAGCTTTGGGGACATCAGAGAGAATTTCAGGACCAATAAATCTCTCCATGTGCTTGCCCTGAGATACAATATTGAGAGCACCAAGGGGCAGTGGGAGGTGATGGGAGAGGGATGGCAGAGAACATCTACATCTCCCTCCTTCCCAGGGCCTTGGAGAAAACCCTGCTGCATGTGCACTCATCCTGTTTGATAGAGCATGGGGCTCCCTTCTACAGCACAGCCCTTGGAAGGGCTGAATGTTTCCTGGGGAAGGGCTGAATGCTTCCTGGGGAAGGAAAGGGCTGAATGCTTCCTGGGGAAGGAAAGGGCTGAATGCTTCCTGGGGAAGGGCTGAATGCTTCCTGGGGAAGGGTCATTCTTGAGGCCAGGCTGGTAACAAAAGCTCTTGGGAGCCAGGTGTGTGGTGAGGCTGATAGAGGATGGAAGGAGGGAGCTGTTGGGGATGGGGCAGAGAGCTTTAGAGCACAAACAGAAAAAGTGATGTTGTGTGCTTTACATTGAAGCAATCCCTTTAATGCTATGAAAGCATTAAAGAACATCTCTGAGGAGAGAAGGGAGGAGGGGGAATGGGGAAAAAGGAAATTGTCATCTCCCTGAAACCACTGAGACCTCCTCTGAGGCTGCAGAGTGAAGAGGAACTCTTTGAAGAGCACAAACAGCATTTTGATGGCTGAAGTGGTTTGTGTTGAGATAGGGCCTGTGTGAGAGGTGGATGTGGAAGGGAAGGTCTTGAAGCAGAGCCCTGCAGAGCCCTGCTGTGCTTACAGGGGCTGGGAGCAGCCAGGCTGTGCCTGCCTCTGGCTCAGGGAATGTGGCTGTCATCCTCCTGCCAGCTGCCCTAGAGTGTCCCCTGGTTTCAGGTTCAGTGACTGTTCCTGCATGCTAGAGAAGGGCTGAGCCTCCTGGAGGAGGAGAGGTGTCCCTGTGTGTGTGTCCCTGGACACTGACATGACTTCCCTTTGGGATCTCACGAACAGGAGATGATCATTGCTGGGCTCCAGCCTGAGACTTCCTATTCCATCACCGTAGCAGCCTACACCATGAAGGGAGATGGTGCTCGCAGCAAACCCAAAGTGGTCACCACAAAGGGTGCAGGTAAGAGTCCCCTCCTGAGCCCTCAGCTTTCACCACTTTCCTAAGGCCAAGAAGCTCTTTCTCCAGACTCAGCTTCTGTCATCCCACTCCCTCCAGGAAGGACAGAGCCACAACAAATGCCCTGCTGCCCAGGGGCAAAATCTCTTCTAGTGAAGCAGCAGAAGAGTGTGGCCAGCAGGTCAGGAGGTTCCCCTCCCCTCCTCCCTCTGCCCTTCTGAGACTGCACCTGAAGTATTGTGTCCAGTTCTGGGCTCCCCAGTTCAAGAGAGACAGGGAACTGCTGGAGAGCATCCAGCAGAGGCTCCCAAGCTGCTGAGGGGCCTGGAGCAGCTCTGTGAGGAGCAAAGGCTGAGGGCCCTGTGCAGCTTTGATGGTTGGTGCACAGAGATACCCTGAGGAGCAGGAGAGCCAGAGGTCATGGTGTTGACTTGTGAAGATCTGCAGAGCAGCAGCATTTCCCCCTTGCCAAGGCTCTCTCCCCTGGTCATTTTTCTCTTTTGGAGCCTTTCTGCCAGCCTCCCTCCCTCCTCACTCCCTTCAGTCACCCTCCCTCATCTCTCCCCATTAGGATCTGCAGTGCAGGTGATCAGTCACAGAGGGATGTTGTCTCCTGCACAGCAGCTATTACCCCCCCAAAAAAAAAACCCCACCCCACCTCCATCTCCCCCAGCTTGAAATAGCTATTTTTGAAAGAGAGGGGGGGTGGAAAATGCTCAACCTCTTTCCACTGGCTGGGTAACATTCTTATCTCCTTTGCAGTGTTGAGTCAACACACCTTCTGAGAGGAGAGATTTCTTTCTTTATCACTGAGGGCTAGGGGCTGAATTTAAGCACAGTCATACATCCAATTTTCTCCTTTACTGTCCAAACCAATTGCAAAATAAAACACTCCCCTCCCCCCTCCCCCCCTTCCCTCCACGCTTCCTTCTCAGCCTTTCTTCTCAGCAACATTTGTTGTGCAAATGTAATATTTTCAAGCTCAGCTGATTATGGTAACATTGGTGATAAAAACTGGGAGCATAAAGGTAATGGCATTGCTGTGCTCTTTAATGGCTTTCAGAGGCACTTCCAAGGGAGGCTCTCCCAGCGCTGCTCCCCAGATGTTCTCTGACAGTTTGAAGTGCATAAAGCATTTGTTTCCCAGGCAAGCCCACAGCCCCCTGCTCATAGTCACAGCATCCCAGCACGGGGAGGGTTGGAAAGGGCCTCTAGACATCAGCCAGTCCAACCCCACCTGCTCCAGCAGGGCACCCACAGCAGCTTGCCCAGCAGCACAGCGCCCAGGGCGGGTTGGAAGCTCTGCAGAGCTCCCCAGTCTCTCTGGGCAGCCTGCTGCAGGGCTCCAGCACTCTCACACCAAAGAAGTTTCTCCTTAAGTTCAAATGAAACCTCCTGGGTTGCAGTTTGTACCTGTTGCTCCTTTCCTGTCTCTGAGGAACCACTCAGCAGGGGCTGGCTCCATCCTCTTGCCCCCTCACCGAGGTCCTTTAGCTCTTGCTGAGCATTGCTCAGCTCCCCTCTGGGGCTGCTCTCCTCCAGGCTCTCAGCCCCAGGGCTCTCAGCCTTTGCTCCTCACAGAGCTGCTCCAGGCCCCTCAGCATCTTTGTGGCCTCTGCTGGACTCTCTCCAGCAGTTCCCTGGCTCTCTTGAACTGAGGAGCCCAGAACTGGACACAATACTTCAGGTGCAGCCTCACCAGGGCTCAGAGTGGGAGATGAGCCTTCCTCAGCCTGCTTCATCAACTCTTTAGATGTCAGGCAAAGTGGTTTCTCCAGTTTGACTCTGCAGAGGGATCCTTGCCAGCTGACTCCTTCCATCAGCTGCTCTGCAGCTCTCCAGCCTGCTGACCCTCGGTCGGGCTCCTGCTGCAAGCGTGGGCTGGGCTCTCTCCTAGCTCCATTCCTAGGAGAAACAGCAAGGCAGGGAGAGGGAAATGAGCTCTCTAATAGTGGAGTTGAGTGCAAATGGTGCGTGAGCTGCTGGAATTAATGCTCTGCTTTCTCCAGCTTCAGGAACCTCCAGGCATGCTCATGTCATTTAACTGTGGCTGTGGGCTTGCTTAGCAGTCAGGCGGTGCCAGGGCTCATTAGACAGAGGCACAGCTCCTGCAATATCCCCCCAAAAGTGGAGGGGTTAAGGAGGGAGCTAACTGAAAGCACTCCAACACTCAGCTGTCTTTCCCCTTCCTCCAGAGGAGAGAAACTGCACAGAGTAAGCAGCAGCACCCCTGCCCTCTGCCCTGCACAGATTTTGGGCTGTTTCCACTTCTTTCTGTACCCAACTGGGTGATCAGATGCCTGCCAGACTTGCTTAGCTGGCCTCCTGCCTGCTGCTCAGGACCTGGGGCTGCCCAGACTTCCCTTCCCATCCTTCATTACTTTACCCTCAGCTGCTCTGGACTTCCCAGCCTGAGCCAATCTGTTCCAGTCTCTTTCTGCTTGAGTTGTGCTGAGTAATGGAGAGAGAGGGGATGGGAGCTGGGAGACTTCAGCCTTCATTCTTCCCTGCTCTGGGAATCTGTCTGCTGGAGTGACCAGGACAGAGTCAGGACTGCAGAGTTTGTTCTCCCCAGCTGTGGCAGGGTGCAGCCCTTTCCATCCTGAGGAAAGGGAAGGGAAGAGAATAAATGCAGGATGTGCCAGCACCTCACAGCTGACACTTTGGCAGTGCCTCTCACTTCCTGAACCTGGCAGACAACATCCACCTGCACCACGGGTGGGTGGCAGCAGCTGGGTGTGCAGGAGGGTAACTGAAGTGCACTGAGTCACAGAGCAGAGAAATGTTTTGCTTGGAAAAGGCCTCTAAGATGATTGAGTCCAACCATCAACCCAACACCACCATGGCCACTAAACCATGGCCCCAGGTGCCATGGCCACACCTTTCTTGAACCCCTGCAGGGCTGGGGACTCCACCACCTCCCTGGGCAGCCTCTGCCAATCCCTGACCACTCTTGCAGCAAAGAATTTTTCCTCATCTCCAACCTAACCCTCCCCTGGTGCAGCTGGAGGCTGTTTCCTCTTGTCCTATCACTTATCACTAGGGAGAAGAGACCAACCCCCACTTCACCGCAGCCTCTTTTCAGGTTGCCCAGGGAGGCTGTGGATGTCCCCTCCCTGGAGGTGTTCAAGGCCAGGCTGGATGAGGCCTTGAGCAGCCTGGGCTGGTGGGAGGTGTCCTTGCCCATGGCAGGGGGGTTGGAACTGGATGACCTTTAAGGTCCCTTCCAACCCAAACCATTCTATGAAGCAGGCAGGTCTCCCCTCAGCCTCCTCTGCTCTGCTCTACTTGAGCTGAGCTGGAACCTGCCCTCTACTCTGAGGAACCTGTGGCAGCAGCTGCAGCTCTCCTGCAGGTTTGACTGAAGCTGTCTCTCCTCTCTCCCAGTCCCAGGGAAGCCCATCCTGTCCGTGCACCAGACAGAGGAGAACACCCTGCTGGTGAAATGGGAGCCTCCCCTGGATGCAGAAGGCCAGGTGCTGGGCTACAGGCTGCAGTTTGGCCGCAAGGACGTGGAGCCCTTGGCCACCCTGGAGTTCCCTGCCACGGAGGATAAGTACACAGCCGGCAGCATCCACAAGGGCGCCACGTACGTGTTCAGGCTGGCCGTCAAGAGCCGGGCCGGCTTCGGGGAGGAAGCTGTGCAGGAACTCACCACCCCTGAAGACATCCCCAAGGGTTACCCCCAGATCCTGGAGGCGAGCAACATCACGTCCATGTCGGTGCAGTTCGGCTGGCTGCCCCCCGTGCTGGCCGAGCGGAACGGAGCCATCGTCAAGTACACCGTGGCCTACCGGGAGGCCGGGTCCCCTGGCAGCCCCCTGGAGAGAGACCTGCCCCCCTCCCCAGAGAACTCCTACACCCTCAACGGCCTCAAACCCAACACTGCCTACGATGTTAAAATCCGTGCCCACACCAGTAAAGGCCCCGGGCCCTACAGCCCAACCGTCCAGTATCGGACGTTCCAGCTGGACCAAGGTAGGACTCACCGGTTCCTCCTCCCTCTCTCTCTCTCCTTGTAACCGGGGCTGGTGCCGGGAGGCAGAGAGCTGGAGAGGCCAAGCCAGGCCCAGCCAGGCTCGTGAGTAAATGCAGAGCGCTCTGGCGTCACGCTCAGTCCCTCAGCTCCCCTCTGCCTTGGGCCAGGTAAGTTCCTTTTACCGCTTTCTACTTCAGTTAAGTCCGGACACCCTTCTTTCTCTGGCCCCTGAGGTGGGGGGCCAGGCGCTCGACAGGTGGGCAGAGTTTTCTTCAGCTTTTGCAAACAGCCAAAAGAGAGCAAACAAAACTATAGCAAAACAAAACAATTAAACACAACCAAAACCAAAAACCAACAACCAAGCAGCCAAACCAGACCTCCAAAGGTGACCTGGGATGGGGTTTCCTCTCCTGAGCATGCTCAGAAAGCCAGCACCTCGTTCCTGCAGCAGCCACCCAGATCCATAACGTGTGTGGGGCAAAGCCACCCCAGCCTGCCTCACCCCTGCCTGGGGTTAGGCTTGGAGACAGGGAGCAGTGGGAGATGGACCTTGGCAATACTCAAGCAAAGTGTGGAGGAGGGAGCGAGCCCTTGTTCTGCAGCAGCAGCCAGACCCGGCCTGGCAGGCCCTGCTCCCAGTGCCTGACACTCTCTCCCTTCTCTTTCCTACTCTTCCTTCCCTCTGCTGCCTTTTCTTCTCCTTTCTCCTTTTCCTCCTCACTTTTCTCTCAGCAGTTTTACCCAAAAACTTCAAGGTGAAGATGGTGACCAAGACTTCTGTCCTTCTGAGCTGGGAGTTTCCTGAGAATTACAACTCCCCCACCCCGTACAAGGCAAGTGGAGTGGAGGAGCTGGAGCTGTGTTTCTTCCCAGTTTCCTGGGGGTCTTCTCTGTTGTTTGACTAAGAGGTTGTAAGAGGCAGGAATTCTGGATGCCAGGGAGTGATAGGACTGGGGAGAATGGAGCAAAACTAGAAATGAGGAGATTCAGATTGGGTGTGAGGAAGAAGTTGTTCCCCATGAGGTTGCCAGTGGTAGGGCTGACAGTCAGGGCTGTTGGGTTGCACTCCCCACCTCTGTTCCCAGATCTTTTCCTCCCTAGGCAAGTTAGCTCCATTTTCCCCTTTCCAGGTGAAATTTGCTCTTCCAGAGAAGTTTCAAGGCTTTGGTCTGCATCTGCTTTGTGCTTGGGGACCCTGTGATGAGCACCAGGGACAGAGAGCTCCTCGCTCAGATGGCTCCTTGCTGGCTCCAGCTCCGGCAGAGCAGGACGGAGCCTTGGCAGAGCTGAGCGCCCCGTGTCCTCTGCAGACCAAAGCAATGAAGGGGGAGGAAGGAGTTTGGTGGCTCTGAGGAGCCTCAGCTGTGGCCATGGTGCCAGCTGTGCTGCCTCCTGCCCCGCTGCAGATCCAGTACAACGGGCTGAACGTGGACGTGGACGGCCGCACCACCAAGAAGCTCATCACCAACCTGAGGCCTCGCACCTTCTACAACTTCGTCCTCATGAACAGAGGCAACAGCATGGGAGGCTTGCAGCAGAACGTGGCAGCCTGGACTGCAGCTGATATGTTGCCCAGGAAGCCAGAGGTCACCCACAAGCCTGATGCTGATGGCAACGTGGTGGTGATTCTGCCGGACGTGAAGAGCCCTGTGGCTGTCCAGTAGGTGTCTGCGGGGGCTGCGGGTGTGGGGTGCTCAGGTTCCCTTGGGAGGGTCAGCCCTGATGGCTGGAGGCCATGCTACAAACCTGCAAGGGGCTGTGCCCTGCATTGTTTAGCCTTCTGGAGCCACTTCCCAGAGCTGGAAGTGGATGCTAAGGACATGCAAAGGGTAGACAAGGAGAAATGTCATGTGGGGCTGCCACTGAATCCAGACTCATTGCAGGAGCAGCAGGAACAGCTGTGCTAAGTTCAGAATGCACTGGGGGGGCAGTGGGGCTGCTTGGCCCTCCCACAGCAGAGTGTGCACCCTCTGCTTCTGTGCCTTGAAGGAGGAGATGAATTCCTTCTGTTTCTCCTCATCATTCCCAACTTTCAGGGCTTACTACATTGTGGTGGTGCCTCTAAGGAAGTCCCGGGGAGGACAGTTCCTCAACCCCTTGGGCAGCCCTGAGGAGATGGACCTGGAGGAGGTGAGTGTGGGTGGAACTGCAGCCAGCTGCAGGGAGGCAGCAGACAGCTGTCCTGGGTGGGATGGTGAAGCGAGAGCCCAGCAAGGGTGGGCTTGGGGTACCTGTGCTCCACACTGAGCAGCTAAGGCGTGGGCAGTGTGAGTGGAGCTCTCCTTGGTGGTGCTGAGGGCTCAGTGTTGCTTTGCCCCCGCAGCTGGTGCAGGACATCGCCAGGCTGCGGCGCCGCAGCCTGCGCCACTCCCGGCAGCTGGACTTCCCCAAGCCCTACATCGCCGCCCGCTTCCGCTCCCTGCCCTCGCACTTCATCCTGGGGGACATGAAGCACTACGACAACTTTGAGAACAGAGCCCTGGAGCCAGGCCAGAAATATGTCCTCTTCATCCTGGCAGTGCTGCAGGAGCCCGAGGCCGTGAGTGCTGCCTGCTTTCTCTTGCCCCCTCCAGCAGCTTGTTCCCCTCTGTCCCCAGCACAGACCAGGAGGAGGCAGACCCCTCCCTGCTGCCCCCCTGGCATTCTCCATGACTCTCCCACACCAGATGCCAGAGTTTGAAGGGTTTGGGTTTTTTTTGGTAAAGATCTTCCTGCCCAGCTGCTGAGCTCCTGCATGTGGCTGTTGGAGCTGTTGGTGCTTCTGTCTGCCTGCAGGAAATGTGCATCCAGCTCAGGAGTCCTCAGCACAGCACTGCTGGAGGGGCAGCCAGAGGAGGCCACAGCAATGCTGGCAGGGCTGGAACCTCTCTGCTCAGAGGCCAGGCTGAGACAGTTGGGGTTGTTCAGCCTGGAGGAGAGAAGGCTCCATGGAGACCTTCTGGTGGCCTTTCAGTGCCTAAAGAGGCTTATAAGGAAGATGGGGACAGACTTTTGAGCAGGGCCTCTTGTGGCAGGACAAGGGGGAGATGGTTTGAAACTGGAAGAGAGAGATTCAGATGGGAGAGAAGGAAGAAATGTTTTACACAGAGGGTGGTGAAACAATGTCCCAGAGGGGTGGGAGCTGCCCCTTCCCTGGAACCAGTCCTGGTCAGGCCATGTGGGGCTGTGAGCAACCTGCTCTGGGTGCAGATGTCCCTGCTGACTGCAGGGGGGTTGGGCTGGATGAGCTTCACAGTTCCCTTCACCCCAAGGCATGCTGTGATGGTGCTTTTCCCAGCAGACAGGCTGTGACTCAAGCAGCTGTGCACTGCTGCTGCTGCTTTTTGCTGGTCTTACTGGTCAGGACTAGCTGAGGGCCATGGTTTAGCAGCAGCCTTGGCAGAGTTAGAGGATGGTTGGACTCAATGATCCTAAAGGTTTTCTCCAGCCATGCTTCTGTGACATGCTCCAGATGAGTGTCTGGGATGGGGAGTCCTGAACTCTCTGCTCAGGACAGAGGTCCTTGGGTCAAAGCCCTTTACAAGGAGCCATCCTTGCAGAGGTTGTCCTCTTATCCCTTAGGGCACTGCCCCTGGACACCCTGCTTGGAGAGCAGCAAGTCACAACCCCCTGCTTGGCCAAGCAGAGAGGGGAGCAGCTTCCAGTGGAAACCTCCCTGTGTCCCCCAGCACCTCAGCACCTCAGCTGCTTGCAGAGGGGCTGTGTTTGGCTTGCTGAAAACCAACTGCTGCAATATTTACCTGCCTCCTCCCTCCTGCACGAGGGGAAGCAGACTCATGCCTTGCTGTTTTTAAATCCCCCTGTGGAATTGTAGCAGGGAGCTCTTGGAAATGAAGGGTCTGCAGAAGGTTGTTTTTACTGATTTATTTGTTGTGTGTCCCCCAATAACTCCTGAGTGGTGTGGTGGATATTAAAGGATTAGGGCTGGCACACTGCTGAATGGTTCCTCAATCGGATTACTGCAGCTGCTGGTAACTTCTGCTTCAGAACAAGGTACTGCACCCTCACACACCACAGCCTGCAGCCCTGGCAGCTCCCAGCACTGCAGGCTTGCTGAGAGCTGATGGAGGTCAAAGACCCCCAACCCAGATCTCCTGTGCCCAGGGGGCCAAGGGCATCCTGGCCTGCATCAGGCAGAGTGTGGCCAGCAGGAGCAGGGAGCTTATCCTGCCCTGTGCTCAGCACTGGTTAGGCCACACCTTGAGTCCTGTGTCCAGTTCTGGGCCCCTCAGTTTAAGAAGGACATTGAGACTCTTGAAGGTGTCCAGAGAAGGGCAACAGAGCTGGGGAGAGGCCTGGAGCATAGCCCTGTGAGGAGAGGCTGAGGGAGCTGGGGTTGCTTAGCCTGGAGAAGAGGAGGCTCAGGGGAGACCTTCTTGCTCTCTCCAACTCCCTGCAGGGAGGTTGTAGCCAGCTGGGGGTTGGTCTCTTCTCCCAGGCACCCAGCACCAGAACAAGAAGACACAGTCTCAAGCTGTGCCAGGGGAAGTTTAGACTGGAGGTGAGGATAAAGTCCTCACAGGCAGTGCCCATTAGATTGGACTCTGCTGGGTTTGGAGGTGCCTCTGACTCTCCTCCTGGAGAGCCCAGCTGGCTGCAGAGGGAGCAGAGGAGAGAGTGCCTTCCATTAATTGATGCTTAATTGTGAGGGTTGGGTTTTTCCAGTCACCAGACCCAGACTGTTTGTAAGTGTTAATTCCTGTTTTAATCCCTCCCCTCTTTCTCTGTAATCCCCTCTGACTGTCAAAAGCCAGATGGTTACATGAGAGCCTGGAAAATGTGGTTGTGTGTTTGTGGCAGTGGGGAGGCCTCAGGGATGTGGTGGAGCAGAGGCAGAGATCTCTACAAGCATCTTCCTGGTTACCAGCTTGGGTGAGCCCTGAGCACAAAGCAGTCTGCAGCTTCACAGCCTCCCAGCATGGTCAGGGTTGGAAGGGACCTCTGGAGCTCACCCAGTCCAACCCCCCTGCTCCAGCAGGGCACCCACAGCAGCTTGCCCAGCAGCACAATGCCCAGGGGGGGTTGGAACTTCTCCACAGGAGACTCCACAACCTCTCTGGGCAGCCTGCTCCAGGAAGTTCTTCCTCCTGTTCAGATGGAACCTGCTGGCTTCCAGTCTGTGCCCACTGCCCCTTGGCCTGGCCCTGGGCACCACTCAGCAGAGCCTGGCCCCAGCCTCTTGCCCTCCACAGCTCCTTTAGCTCTTGCTGAGCATTGCTCAGCTCCCCTCTGGGGCTGCTCTTCTGCAGTCTTTCAGGGGTCTGTCTTGCCTGGAGCACTGGAGGAGGGTGGTGGCTGTGATCCAGCTGCTGCCAGAGCAGTTCTGTTGCAGGCTGCAGAGGGCATGGTCTGTGCTGGCTGGGTTGTGCCTCAGGCCTCTCCTCCTGCCCAGTGATTTCTCTCCTGGAATTCTCTTTGCTTGCCCTTGGTTTTCAGTCCCTGTCCCAGCTCTGATCTGTGCCCCACAACCTTTCCTGTCTTGCAGACTTTTGCTGCTAGTCCTTTCTCTGACCCCATCCAGCTGGACAACCCTGATCCACAGCCCATCATAGATGGGGAGGAAGGGCTGATCTGGGTCATCGGGCCGGTGCTGGCCGTGGTCTTCATCATCTGCATCGTCATTGCCATCCTGCTCTACAAAAAGTAAGAGATGCTTCCTGCCCAGACCTCTGACCCATTCTGCATGGCCCCAGCTGCAGCCCCTAAAGGGGTTTTCCTCCTTGGTCCTGCAGCTGTCAGCTGAGGGCACATCCCTCCAGCAGCACCAGGGAGAGGAGCCCTGGGGCACAAATGCTGACGTGGAAGGAAGGGTCTGAGAGGCACAGGAGAGACAGCAGTGGGTGGTGGGGACTCATTGCTTCAGAGTCTGCCCCTGGCACTCAGTGAAGCTGTGCTTGTCTCACAGACAGTCCCTGCTGGCAGGGGTGCCATGAGTTTGTCAGGTCTCTTGCCTTACCCTCCAGAATCACTGCTCACAGCCTCCCCTTTCTGTGCTCCATGTGTGCACAGCTGGGGGCGTGCAGGGAGAGCACCTCTGCTGCTCTGGATCAGCAGAGACCTCTCTTGTTCTCAGACAGGAGCTGGGAGAGGAGAGGAGAGCAGGGCTGGAATGTGAGTCTGCAGGAGAGGGGAGGGAACACCCCCTGGGAATCTCTCCCTTTGCCTTGGCTTTCTGAGCAGCTGGTGGTGTGTGGATGAGGATGGGAGGCCTCTGAGCACACTGTGCAGTGGAAGAGGACAGGAGAGGGAGCAGATGCTGAGCAAAAGAGGTCAGGAGGAGGGGCAGGATGGCAGCTGTGGCCAGGGAGGTTGAGTACCCAGGCTGGAGGGAGCTCTCAGCCCTGCACAGGTGCCTCTGCTCAGGCTCTGGGTGTGCCTCCTGCATCCCAGCCCGGTGAAGCTGCTGGGCACACCCAGGAGTGCTCAGCTGCTCCTTGTTGCTGTCCATTAGCCCTGATGAGGAATCCTTGCTGCTCCCACCTGCCACTGTGGTAGCAGGGTTAGAGCTGAGCAAAAGCTTCTCCCTTTCCTCTGCAAGTCCTTTCTAACCTGAACATTTGTCTTGTCTTCTCTCCACTGCTTTCCTGGACAGCAAACCAGACAGGTAAGAGCATCAGATTTGCCACTTCCTTAGGTTCCTTCTTGAGGAAGAGCTGCTCTAGTTTAGGGGTGACAGAGCACTGGAGCAGGCCGCCCAGGGAGGTGGTGGAGTCACCATCCCTGGAGGTGTTTAGGGAGAGCCTGGATGAGGCCCTTGGTGCCATGGTTGAGCTGATCAGATGGTGTTGGGTGATAGGTTCCAACCTGTCAATGGTCTCAGAGATCATGGAGACATTCAAAGCTGGTCTGGGCCTGTTCCTTTGTGCCCTTCCTTAGGTGGACCTGCCCTGGCAGGGGCCTTGGACTTGATCTCCAGAGGTCCCTTCCAAGCCCTACCACGGTGTGATTGTTGCTGTGTGTGAGGCAGTCTTTGCTGTCTGTGGTGGTGGGGCTCTGTTGTTCCTCTCATTAGATCTGTCCTAACAGCAGCCCTGTGTCAGACAAGCTCAGGACCATCTCTGAAGCAGGGCACACAAAAAGCAAAGCAATTCAGCTGCCTCCTGCTTGTCCAGCTTGGAGATGGAATGGTCCTGAGCAGCAGTGACAGTAAATGGCTCATAAAATGTTGGGTTAATGGAGCAGAGAAGCACTCATTTGTGTGGCAGTCAGGGGTGAGAGAAGGTTTTCTCCATGTCTGGCTGCTCCACACAGGCTGTCCCTGAGCCACTGGCATGCTGGCAGCAGAACCTCACCAGCTGAGCTGGCCTCAGCCCCTTGCAGGAGCTGTTCTTACCCCACCAGCCAAGGGACTTCTAACACTCTGCTTATGGCTGCAAAACTCAGACTCCTTCCCAGCCATTTCCAAGGCTGGGAGAGCTTTCCCTGGAAGTTACTGCTGGCTTTTGCCAGCCAACCATTCACAGCAGCTGCAGGACTGCAGCAAAAATAAACTGCTCCCTGAGTGCAGAGTGGTGCCCTTCCAAAATGCTGCCCCATGCAGTGCTGGCAGA
Organism: Melanerpes formicivorus; assembly: GCF_026170545.1. Lineage (NCBI taxonomy): Eukaryota > Metazoa > Chordata > Aves > Piciformes > Picidae > Melanerpes > Melanerpes formicivorus. The sequence continues at coordinate 2,714,364 of NW_027142435.1, read as the reverse complement.
GCTCCTGCCACTGCTGCCACCTATCAATGGCATTAAGAGGCAGCTAAAAGTGTGCTGGATCACAGGAGGAGGCAGCAGCTCTGTGGAGGCTTCTGTGCAAGCCAAGCAGGAGGAGGCAGCAGCTCTGTGGAGGCTTCTGTGCAAGCCAAGCAGGAGGAGGCAGCAGCTCTGTGGAGGCTTCTGTGCAAGCCAAGCAGGGGAAGGCAGCAGCTCTGTGGAGGCTTCTGTGCAAGCCAGGCAGGAGGAGGCAGCAGCTCTGTGGAGGCTTCTGTGCAAGCCAAGCAGGAGGAGGCAGCAGCTCTGTGGAGGCTTCTGTGCAAGCCAAGCAGGAGGAGGCAGCAGCTCTGCAGCTGTCTTGCTGGAAGGCCTGGGACAATGTTTGCAAGCCACAGGTTGTAGGTGCAGGTTCTCTGCCCCCTGCAGAAGTTCTGCTCCCACAGCTTGTCACTGTTCCCTTGCCAGAGGTCATCACACCTTCAGATCAGCACTGGGCTCTGCTCCCAAGTCCTTTTCAAGGAGAAGGAGCCAGGTCAGCAGAGACTTTTCAAGTACCTCAGCTAACCTAACCCATTTGGAGCAAAATCTATTAGGAAGCACTTAGATGTGCAGCTCAGCTGGCAGGTTGGAGTGGGGCTTCAGCTTCTGGCAAGGAGGTGAGACAGATCTCAGCAGGCACAGCTGTGATGGGAGAGGCTCTGTCTGCTCTGCTTTCTGAACCCAGAGTTTTAGGGCTGTGCAGGAAACTGCTGCTCTGACTTCTGTCTGCAGCAAGGCACAGAGGGCTCCTGAAGCAGGCAGCAGAGCAGTGTCAGTGCTTCACATCCAAGGTCATGGCCAGGAGGCTCTGTACTTTTCCAGATGATTGTCTTGGCTCTGGTTCTTTCAGCCTGAAAATGCTTTGGCCAGAGTTGGAATGTTTCAGGCTGCAGAGGTCTGCAGAGTTCAGTGGAGGTTTGTGTGAGCAGGGAGGCTGAGGTGGGAGTTCACAGCCCCTGGGCTGCTCCTTGCTGCCTGTCCACACTGCTGTGAGAAGGGAGGAATCTGGCAGAGCTGTCTGGAAGCTGCTGAGGGGCTGCTGGGCCGCTGTAAAGCTATCAGAATCAGCAGTGACAAAAGCTCAGCCCTTCCCTGGTGCAGCTCAGCCCTTCCCTGGTGCAGCTCAGCCCTTCCCTGGTGCAGCTCAGCCCTTCCCTGGTGCAGCTCAGCCCTTCCCTGGTGCAGCTCAGCCCTGCCCTGGTGCAGCTCAGCCCTGCCCTGGTGCAGCTCAGCCCTGCCCTGGTGCAGCTCAGCCCTGCCCTGGTGCAGCTCAGCCCTGCCCTGGTGCAGCTCAGCCCTGCCCTGGTGCAGCTCAGCCCTTCCCTGGTGCAGCTCAGCCTTTCCCTGGTGCACCTCAGCCCTTCCCCAATGTATCTTATGTTCTTTACATCTTTGCTCCCTGACCTTGGTGGGAGCTCAGGCCTGAGCAGGACCTGAGTAGCTGAGAAGATTGAAAGGTTCCTAAGCTAAGCTGCTTTGTTTTTCTGTTGTTTTTTCCCCCTTCATTGTTTTTGTTGAAGCAAAAGGAAGGATTCAGAGCCAAGGACAAAATGCCTGCTGAACAACGCTGAGATCACCCCTCACCACCCCAAGGACCCTGTGGAAATGAGGAGAATCAACTTCCAGACCCCAGGTAACCGGCTGCTGACCAGCCTCTCTTCCTGGGAAGGCAGGAATGGAGCAACTGCCCTTCCCTTAAGCCCCTCCTGCCTGCATGGAGGCTGCTGCCCTGCTGCCTTGAGAGCCAGACAGAGCTAACCCAGGATGCAGCCCAGGAGCAGCCAGCCTTGTCTGTGCCGAGGGAGGCTGCTGGCAGAAACCTCTGCTGGGAAACCTCAGGGACCTTGTGCAGGCTCTAGCAAGGCAGGGTGAAGGGCTTCCCTGGATTCCCAGTGACACTGCTGCCTCCTGGGCTGAGGACACAGCTGCAAGCACCGTGGCAGTGCCGAGCTTGCCAGCCCACCCAGGCCGCTGGGCAAGCTTGGCACCGCCGCAGGCTCGCACCGGGAGATCCCCAGGGGTGATGGAGATGAAGCCTGGCAGGTTGCCCAGCGTGCAGGAGTGCTCCAACCACATCTGCAGCTGGTGCTTGCTGCAGCCATGCCAGGATGCTCCTGTGAGGAGCCAGCCCTGCCCTGTGCAGCATCTCCCTGCTCGGTGCAGGCAGCAGCGCTGCAAGCAGTGAGCCTGGAGCCCTTCAGTGCTGGGCAGAGAGGCTCAGCTGCACCTCCTCCTTGCACAGCCTTGGGCCCCATCCACATGCATGTCCAGGCTGCCTGCATGGTGCCTCAGCCACCCACCAGCAGCCAGGGGCACGTCCTCACCCCCACAGACACTGGGCGATGCTGAGCGGTGACTGCTTCGCACCTCTGCCTCTGAGCTCCTGTGCCTGAGGAGCTGGAAGGGAATTTCTTGTGCTTTTGTTTGGTGTTGGTTTTGGGGGGTGGGAGGGCAGTGGGGGGCTGGCTGTTGTTTTCAGTTTGTTTGTGGTTTTTTTTGCTGGTTTGTGCTTGTTTAGTGATGTTTCTGCAGCTCCTGTTTCCCCTTCTCATCCCAGTCCTGTCCTTAGCGTTGTCTGAGTCCTCTCAGGGTGAGCTTGGCAAGGCAGTGGCTGCCCAAAGGAGAGGGATTTGCTGGGGGGGAGCACCAAGGAAGCACTGAGCTGAGGGTTTCATATCAAAAACAATGAGTTAGGAACAACCTGTTGGCATCAGCCCAAGCTTAGGAACTTGAGCCTCAGCAGAGGGATGGAAGGGGCTTCAGTGCAGGGCCTGGAAGCAGAGCAGTTCAGCAGGTCCCTAAATCAGCTCTGAGTGGCACTCTTACAGGGTAGTCTGAAGGTGTTGGAGACCTTTTGAGTGTCCCCAGCTGCAGCTCAGCAGCAGTTTGCATTTGTCTGGACTCAGTGTTACACAAAGAGGATGCAAACAGCAGCTCCCTTTGGGAGAGTTCAGCCTGGCTCCAGCTGGTGATGTGAGAGCCTGGGGAAGGAGCTGCTCCTCCCCTCAGTCAGACCTGTGCTGAAATCAAAATGAAGATGAAAGGTTGTGGCTGCTGAGCAGCAGCTGGAAGTGCTGCTTCTGTGGTTCCCTGGCTGGGTATTTCTCCCTGGCCCCACAGGAGAGCAGAGTCAGCTCAAGGGCAGTTCTGAGCCTCAGTGATAGATGAAGGGAGGCTGTCTCCCCCTGACCCTGCTGGTGTGGTCATGCTGGACCTCTGAACTGCTGCTCTAAGAGGCTTGTAAGAGACAGCTGAGAGATGCAACCTGACCAGGAGAGGTCTGCAGATCTGAAATGCCTGCCAGGCTCTGCTGTCATCCTGGCTTCAGGAGTTCATCAAGCCAGAGTTTAGCTGGCTGCCTGCTTCTGCTGGGCACTTGATCTAAGGAGTTTCCTCTGCTGGAGAGGTTGTAAAGCAGGAGAAGGTCTGAAAGGCTTGGGGCAGAATTGGTCACAAACAGTTGGGTGGAAATGGAGCTGGCTGGAGAGCCAGGAGCTGGGAGTGTGCTGCTGGAGAGGCTGTGGTGCAGCTTGCAGGGGAAGGCTCTGCAGGTCACTTGCATTGGATGTGGTGTGGATTAGAAGAGGACCTGAAGCTCTTCTCCAGCCACATGACCTAAGGTCCAGCAAGCAGAGGCTCCACTGTGTCCCCAGCAGCAAGCCAGAGGAGGGCTGTGGGGATGGGAGTGTGTGTGAGGGGGGCTGTGGGGATGGGAGTGTGTGAGCAGGGCTGTGGGGATGGGGGGGGGGTGTGAGGGGGGCTGTGGGGATGGGAGTGTGTGAGCAGGGCTGTGGGGATGGGGGTGTGTGAGAGCAGGGCTGTGGGGATGGGAGTGTGTGAGAGCAGGGCTGTGGGGATGGGAGTGTGTGAGCAGGGCTGTGGGGATGGGAGTGTGTGAGCAGGGCTGTGGGGATGGGAGTGTGTGTGAGCAGGGCTGTGGGGATGGGAGTGTGTGTGAGGGGGGCTGTGGGGATGGGGGTGTGTGAGGAGGGCTGTGGGGATGGGGGTGTGTGAGAGCAGGGCTGTGGGGATGGGAGTGTGTGTGAGCAGGGCTGTGGGGATGGGAGTGTGTGTGAGGGGGGCTGTGGGGATGGGGCTGTGTGTGAGCAGGGCTGAGGGGGGCTGTGGGGATGGGGGTGTGTGTGAGGGGGGCTGAGGGGATGGGGGTGTGTGTGAGGGGGGCTGTGGGGATGGGGCTGTGTGTGAGCAGGGCTGTGGGGATGGGAGTGTGTGTGAGGGGGGCTGAGGGGATGGGGGTGTGTGTGAGGGGGGCTGTGGGGATGGGGCTGTGTGTGAGCAGGGCTGTGGGGATGGGAGTGTGTGTGAGCAGGGCTGTGGGGATGGGAGTGTGTGAGGGGGGCTGAGGGGATGGGGGTGTGTGTGAGGGGGGCTGTGGGGATGGGGGTGTGTGTGAGCAGGGCTGTGGGGATGGGGGTGTGTGTGAGCAGGGCTGTGGGGATGGGAGTGTGTGTGAGGGGGGGGTGTGGGGATGGGGGTGTGTGTGAGCAGCCCTGAGGGGGGCTGTGGGGATGGGAGTGTGTGAGAGTAGCCCTGAGGGGGGCTGTGGGGATGGGAGTGTGTGAGAGCAGCCCTGAGGGGGGCTGTGGGGCTGTGGGTGTGTGAGAGCAGCCCTGAGGGGGGCTGTGGGGCTGGGGCTGTGTGAGAGCAGCCCTGAGGGGGGCTGTGGGGCTGTGGGTGTGTGTGAGAGCAGCCCTGCAGCTCGGAGGAGGGGAAGCAGAGCTCAGCAGAGGTGTCCCTCCCCTTCGACTTTTCCTTCCCTCTGGAGGTTTGTGCTGGTTTCTTGTTGGTTGGTTTGTGTCCTGTTCCCCTTTGGTTGCAGTTTTGTTGCTGTGCATGGAAAGCTTTTTGACAAGTGTTGCCTTTTTTTATTTATTTATGTTTTGCTGTTTTCTGCAGATTCTGGTCTGAGCAGCCCTCTCAGTGACCCTGAGTTTGACTTGGAAAGTTAGTTCCTGTGTGTTTTTGTTCCTGTTGCTTTCATTGCCCTCCCCACACTACTACTTATTATTATTACTATTGTTGTTGTTGTTATAATAATTACTCTTCTGACTCTTTGCTTTCTTTCCCCTCCCTCTCTCCTGTCCCTCTCCACTTCTGTTTCATCCCTGTTGTCCTTTTGGGGTTGGTTGTTTGGGGTTGTTTTGGCTTTGGTTTTGGCTGGGTCCTCTGTCCCCCCTGCAGTGTCTGCACATCTCATCCCCTCCGTCTCTGCCATCTCTTGTGTCTCCAGTTTTACAGTCTCACAGCCCAGGCCCTTCTGCAAGCCAAGGGTAGCAGCAGCAGCAGCAGAGAGCCCCTGGGAGCAGGGGGTGTGGGGAGGGGGACACTCTCTGTCCTTCTGTGTCTCTCTGGAGAGCAGCCTGGGTCTCAAAGCTGCTTTTTCTCCTCCTTGTCTAAGCTGTTCTTGTTCCTGAAGCTTGGTTCCACGTCCCTGGTCTGTGCAGCTGGCTCTCAGCCCTGTCCCTCTGTGTGCCTCTGTCTGTTGCTTTGTGAGGGAGGGCAAGAGGAAGGCAGAGCTGCAGCTGAGGGTCTCCTCGCTCTTTGGAGAGGAGCACAGGCACCTTGTCCTGGCAGAGCAGGGGGAGAGGCCACCAGGGCCATTCCCCATCTGTGGCAGGGGTCTGTGGCTTGGCATCCACTTGTTCCAGGAGCACAAAGCCCAGAGGCCTCTCCACTATCCTCCACACCCCCTGGATTTCATGCCAGGCACTATCCAGCCCTGGTGATGCCTCTCCACTATCCTCCACACCCCCTGGGTTTCATGCCAGGTGCCATCCAGCCCTGGTGATGCCCCTCCATGGTCCTCCACAGCCCCTGGGTTTCATGCCAGGTGCCACCCAGCCCTGGTGATGCCTCTCCACAATCCTCCACAGCCCCTGGGTTTCATGCCAGGCACTATCCAGCCCTGGTGATGCCTCTCCACTATCCCCCACACCCCCTGGGTTTCATGCCAGGTGCCATGCAGCCCTGGCCCATGCAGCAGCTGTCAGGGTGATGTTTCTGGTGAGCTGGCTGTGGTGCACAAAGAGTCAAGTCCTTTGTGGTAAGGTTAGAGAGATTCAAGTGACTGAAACGTTAGATGGCTCTGAAAAGCTTCACCCCTGTTAGAAGCCAGGCTCCAGCTCTGGGGGGGGCTGGGGGCTGACTTTGCTGTGCTGGGCAGGGGAGGGGCTGTGAGTGTTCAGCTGACCCATGGGGAAGCACAGGTGCTGCCCTGTGAGCTGGGATGGGAGCTCTGAATAGACTCACCCAAATGTTGGTCTTTTTGGTGCTGACTGCTGCTGTGGGAGGGGTCCCAGGCCAGCTGCCACCTCCCCCTTGCTGTGTGGCTCTTCAGGACACACTGGTCCCTGGCTGAAGCCAGGCCATGGCACTGGGGGACAGGGTCTGGGGGGGTTGGGTTGCTGGTGGGACTGGGTGAGCTGAGAGGCCTTTTCCAACCCAAGCAGTTCTGTGATTCCACTCTGCTCTGTGACTTGTCAGCCAAGTTGAATCTGGGTTTCTTTGCTTGCTTGCTCATTGTTACTGGGTTCTGGTTTGTGTTTTCCCTCTCAAGCTCCATGGCCATCACTGGGATCTCATTTACAGCTCTGTGTCCCTTGGCATGCTGCAGCAAAGGTCCTGTAGCTTCTGGCAGCAGAGTCGAGTGGTGCTGGCCCAGCTCTGGCCCAGCTGCCTCCCAGCCCAGGGGGAAGGAATTGGTGAGGAGATGACCCTCAGGCATCTGGAGATGGTTTATTGAGTTCCAGAAGTTGTTCTGAGCAGGGTTTGGCTTTGCTCTGAGGCTACAGCTCAAGGTGTGTTTGCTGCTCTCTTCAGCCCTTGCTTTCAGAGGCAGAAGGACAGACACTGAGTAAAGTGTTCAGAATATGAACTGGGTTTGGTCTCTGACCTCTGGTACCTCAACCAGTGTGGTCCTCCCATCCCACACTGCCAGAGAGAGGACCAGTTCTCCAAACACCCCCAGTCTGCATCCAGTGCTGGGTTATTGGGGTGGGCAGCAGCCACCCTCCAGCCCAAGGTGGGAAGCAAAGGAAGAGCCCTTGGGAAGCAAGGGAAGAGCCCTTCTTCACCAGGTCAGCAAAAGGTGCACCTGGGAGCTTCTCCTCCCTGATCTGCAGGAGACTTTCTTCCCTGATCCTCAGCAGCCCAGGATGGAGCCAGCACAGCCTGCAGGGTTATTTCTGTGAGGGCTTTTTGGTCTATTCCCCCTCGCTTCTATTTGCAGCCAGACTTCCTCGTGCTGCTCTCTGGGTAGCTTAGGAGAGACCTGGTGGAGTGGTGGCTCAGATCCCTGCCCTGTGGCAGGCTGGTGCTGTGCCCAGGCCTGGGGCAGGCAGCATCTCTCCAGAAGTCACTGTAAAACTGAGGCTGTCATGCTTGCTTTGCCATCTCTGTGCTGAGTTTTGGAGTCTCTGACCACGCTGCTGCCACCGCCGCTGCTTCGTCACACAGCACCCACGGGGCTCGAAATTCTCCCTGGCTTCCATCCCTCCTCCACCCCTCTCCTCACTGGGGGCACTGCCCAGGGCTTCTCAGCCATGCTGCTCTCCTTGCCTGCCTGCTGGCCTCCACAGCAGGGCAGGCTGGCAGACAGCATGGGAAGCCTTTGGAGAGCCCATGATCCGATGCAGATGAGCAAAGCACGGGGAGCTTTCCCACCTGGGTTCGTAGCGTAGCTGCTGGAGAGGGCAGGAGGGGAAGGATCCCTGCTCTTCCCAGGGCTCCACCTCCCCTCTCAGGGCAGGATGCTCCAATCACACTTCAGACTGAAAACCACCTCTGTCTGCTCAGCTGAGCCATCTCTGTGGCTGAGCTGTGCCTCGCCTGACCTGCAGGCTGCTGCAGCGTGGCCCTCCCAGTGCCAGCACAGCTCAGAGCAGTGGAGGCTCTTCCCTGCTGCCCACAGACGTTGGTGGGAATTGCAGGGGCAGCAGGTTGAACCAGGGGCAGGAGGCAACCCTCTCCCCAGACTGAAGGAGTTGGGGCTGTTCAGTCTGCAGAAGAGAAGGCTCTCAGGTGACCTCATTGTGGCCTTCCAGGATCTGAAGGGGGCTACAGGAAGGCTGTGGAGGGACTGCTCAGGATCTCAGGCAGTGATAGGACTAGGGGGAATGGAATGAAGCTGGAGGTGGGGAGATTGAGGCTGGAGGTGAGGTGGAAGTTCTTCCCCAGGAGAGTGGTGAAGCCCTGGAATGGGTTGTCCAGGGAGGTGGTTGGGGCCCTGTCCCTGGAGGTGTTTAAGCCCAGGCTGGATGAGGCTCTGGGCAGCCTGATCTAGTGTGGGGTGTCCCTGCCCATGGCAGGGGGGTTGGAACTAGATGATCCTTGTGGTCCCTTCCAACCCTGAATGATTCTGTGATAAATGGTTTCCCATCCCCCAGAGCAGAGGCTGTGACAGGGTTGGTACAACCTGCCCCAGGGAAGGGAGGGTGAGGACAGAGCCAGCCCTGGCTGTGCTGCAGGAGGAACATCACCCACCAGCCATGAATGGGAAGAGCAGCCCGTGCTGGACACTGCTCTCAGTGGTGGCCAGTGACAGGACAAGGAGCAGGGAACACAAAGGAGAGCCCAGGAGCTTTCACTTGAGCTTGAGCAGAAACTTCTGTGCTGGGAGGGTGCCAGAGCCCCGCAGCAGGGGGTTTGCTCTCTGGGGACTTCCCAAACCCTCCTGAACGCTGCAATCCTGGGCAAGCTGCTCTGGGAGTACCTGCAGGAGCAGGGGGCTGGACTGGATGTCCTCCAGAGGTCCACTCCAGCCCCCTCCTGCTCCCTGACTCCACGGCTCCCGCTCGCAGCCTGGGAGCGGCGAAGGCTCCACCGCAGCGGCCAGGACCTGACCGAGCAGCTCGCAGGGCAAAGCACAGCTCCTGGAAAGCCTCCTCTGCTTCCCCCCCATCTGCATCCCCTGCCCCTGCCCCACACCCCCCACGGCTGGCTGGCTCCTGCCCCTCCTCTGGCGCTGGGAGCTGGCTGCTGCTCCCGGCAGGCGCCGCACCATTTGCTGCGTGGGTTCCTCCGGCAGCCTTTGCTCATTTGAAGTCCACTCTGGGAGCAGCTCTCCCACAGCTGCTCCTTGGAGCTTCCTTTTTGCTTTGGCTCTGAGTTACTCCTTGGGCACGGGGCCATCCTGGGCACACTCTCATTTGACTGCTTTGGTTGGTGGCTTTCCTTGGTTATTAGTTGTTGTGGTTGCTATGATTTCCTTGATGGTTCTTTGTTGTGGGGTTTTGACTTCCAAGGACACAATTTCGAGCCCTGAACTCTTCTCTTCTAACCTCCCTACTTTCATTGCAGATCTCACATTGTAATTTAGTTATTTTTGCTTTCCTTTGGGTTTTGTTTTTCTTCCCTCCCTCCTTCCTTATCAAAAGGGCAGTGGTTGTGGATTGGTAGTGATGATTTAAGTGAGAGCCTTTTCCCTGCTTGTCTTTGTCTCTCCTAGGTATGCTCAGCCACCCACCCATCCCTGTGTCCGAGCTGGCTGAACACACAGAGCACCTCAAAGCCAATGACAACCTGAAACTGTCCCAGGAGTATGAGGTAGGAGCAAGAGGGATGCTGGGCAGGGGTTTGCAGAGCCAGGGAATGGAGGGAATTGGAGCAGGCCCTCAGCCAGCTGAACACACAGCTGAAGGCTCTGGTTGAGGAGACTTGGCCAGTTCTGGGCCCCTCAGTTTAAGAAGGACATTGAAACTCTTGAAGGTGTCCAGAGAAGGGCAACAAAGCTGGGGAGGGGTCTGGAGCACAGCCCTGTGAGGAGAGGCTGAGGGAGCTGGGGTTGCTTAGCCTGGAGAAGAGGAGGCTCAGGGGAGACCTTCTTGCTCTCTCCAAGTCCCTGAAGGGAGGTTGTAGCCAGGTGGGGGTTGGTCTCTTCTCCCAGGCACCCAGCACCAGAACAAGAGGACACAGTCTTAAGCTGTGCCAGGGGAGGTTTAGGCTGGAGGTGAGGAAGAAGTTCTTCATAGAAAGAGAGATTGGCCATTGGGATGTGCTGCCCAGGGAGGTGGTGGAGTCACCATCCCTGGAGGTGTTTAGGAAGAGCCTGGATGAGGCCCTTGGTGCCCTGGTTGAGTTGATCAGATGGTGCTGGGTGATAGGTTGGACTGGATGATCTCAAAGGTCTTTTCCAACCTGGTGTGTTCTGTATTACAAAGCTGTTTGTGTGTTCAGTGAAATCCTTGCTTGGTGCTTGGCTGGGGTTCAGCTCCAGGTCATTCATCTGGGGCAGGAGCTGAGCTCCCTTTGTGGAGGTGACTGGATGAGGATCTGTCCTTGGGCTGCCTCCTGCTGAACACAGAGAGGACCAAGCCAGGGGATGTTTGGGGTAGCTGAAGTTAGATGGCACAAGGCAGAAGTCCTCCACAGCTGCAGCTGAGCTATTGAGCTGCTTTCTGCCTGCCTTGTCCTCTCTGGGGCTTTTCCCCTCCTTTCTGCTGGTGTTTGGCTGCTCAGAGGGGCTCCTGCAGCTGAGCAGCTGTGGCTGCTGGACTGTGGCATTCCCAGAGGGCAGGGCAGACCAGTCCCAAGACAGGCTGAGGCAGGGGGAAAGGCAGAGAGCATTGCAGCCCCATCTTCCCAGTGCTGCTGTGCATCAGCAGCTGGGCAAAGGCTGTGTGCTGCCACAGAGCTGCTCCTGGCTGCTCCCAGTGCTGTGGCTGCATCAGCGGTGGTTAGATCCCGGTGCCGATGCCAGCTGCTGGTGCCCTTGGGTACAAGTTGCTTTTTGACCACGGGACTGAACTGGTGGTGGTGTGCCCTGATGTTTTTGGGCTGACAACAACTCGAGGCCTTGCAGGCACAGCGAGGAGGTGTTTCCTGGACAAAGGCTGCTGCTGGGATGCTTTCTCCCCAGGCTGGCTTGCAGGAGCAGGCTGCAGAAGGTGGATTTGCTCTGCTGGCGTCTTTCAGTCCGCATTGGGGTGCAGGGGGGAACAGCAGCCTGTTAATACCTTCCATCCAGATTTCAGAGGCTGATTTGCATAATGCAATATCCCAAGTGCCCTGGCTCCATTCCAGCACAACCTCCTCTAGTGGGAGAGCCAGAGCTAAACAAACATCGCTAATGAAATGAGTGCGAGGGAGATGAGAGGGCTGGAGAGCAAACAGCCACATTACAACTGTATAAATACCCATTAGTTAGGAATGCTCCTTGTGGCGCCTGCCTTTGTGCCGGCACCGCCGCAGCCGAGCCCTGCCGGGGACCTTTCTGGCCTCGCCACAAGCAGCGGAGGGCAGCAAACGCCTGCGGAGGGTCGAGCCCGGCAGGCAGAGAGGGACAAAGGCAGGACCCTGTCCCCACCACCCAGCAGCGGCAGGCAGGGAGAAGGGAGAGCGAGCAGCAGGAAACAACTCAGCAGGTTCCTGCCAAGCCTCCGATTGAGGCAAACCCCAAGGGCTCTGCAAAATGATGAAGGAATTAAGCCCTTGTTTTATTTAATTCTCTGGCTGAGGATTTAGAGGTAAACGTAATTAACCTAATTTCCATATCTGGGACAGCTGGACTTTAGAGGGAGGGAAAAAAACCCTCCCCAACCACCAAACCTGGCATAAATCAGCAGGACAGGCAGAGAGGATTATTCTCTCCAGTGCATTTCATTGTTTATTCCTTCATCCCTTCCAGGAAAAAGCCACACTGCAGTTTCTTCAGGCCAAGGTCCTTAGCCTTCTCTGTCCAGGGCTTGTAGAGCTCGACAAGGGGCAGTGAGTTTGAGCTGGAGGAAGGAAGATAGAGACTGGAGATGGGGAAGAAGTTCTTGGCAGTGAGGGCAGGGAGAGACTGGAACAGGTTGCTCAGGGAGGCTGTGGCTGCCTCCTCCATGGAGGTGTTCCAGGCCAGGCTGGATGAGGCCCTGAGCAGCCTGGGCTGGTGGGAGGTGTCCCTGCCCATGGCAGGGGCTTGGAGCTGGATGATCCTGGAGGTCCCTTCCAGCCCAACCCATTCCATGAATCTCTGCATTCCTGAGGGGGCAAACAGTGCATGCTGCCTTCCTCAGCCTGACCTTCAGAGCCGTTCTGGCCCCCACAGGGCAAGGTGTTCAGAGCTTGCTTTGCTGCTTTTCTGCTCTTCTAACCTTCCCTTTTCTTTCCCAACTCCTGCAGTCCATTGACCCTGGCCAGCAGTTCACCTGGGAGCACTCCAACCTGGAAGTCAACAAGCCCAAGAACCGCTACGCCAACGTCATTGCCTACGACCACTCCCGCGTCATCCTGCTGCCCATCGAAGGTACTGGGGCGCCCCTGGGGCACCCCTGGGCACCTCCACTCCCACAGCAGCCTGCCCTAGAGTCTATGGCCCTGCTCTGGCAAAGGGGTTGGCCTCAATGATCTCCAAAGGTCCCTTCCAGCCCCTAACATCCTGTGATCCTCTGGGCTGAAGCAGCTGCAGGGAAACCTGCTGCACAGCTTCTCCCTTCCCTCTTAGCCTCTCTGTGTATTCTTCTCCTAACACCTCCCTGGGTGCTGAGCACGCAGGAGGTGCTCTGCAAACCAGGCATTTGCTGAAGTCTGGTGACTGCCATTCCCTGGAGCTGCAGAGGCTTGTTTCAAGGGCTGGTTTATCAAGGAACTGTCTTCCCTTTGCTTGGAGATCTCTGCTCCAAACCTTTCTGACTAAGGACAAGAATCCAGAGCACAAGGAGCTGTGGAGCAGGGCAGTGGGTGGCAGTGGAGTGTGTCTGTACTGAGGATAAGTGAGAAGCCAGCACTGGGGGCAGCCATTTGTGTAGACCCAGGGAATTGTTTGGGTTGGAAAAGACCTCCAAGATGATCAAGTCCAAGTCTTGTCCTAACACCACCATGGCCACCAAACTGTGTCCCACAGTGCCATGGCCACACCTTTCTTGAACCTCACCAGGGTGACTCCATCACTCCCCTGGGCAGCCTGTGCCAATCTCTGACCACTCTTGCAGGAAAGAAAATTTGGACATCAGAGGAAACTTCTTCACTGCAAGGCTTCTCAGCCACTGGCACAGGCTGCCCAGGGAGGTGGCTGGATCCCCACCCCTGGAGGTGTTGAAAGGAGGCAGAGCTGTGGTGCTGAGGGCCATGGTTTAGCCCCAGCCTCGGTAGAGCTAGAGAATGGTTGGGCTGGATGGGCTTTAAGGTCTTTTCCAAGCCAAATGATTCTGTGTGGCATTCCTCTTTGTGCAGATGACTCTCTTCTGGCTTGGTTTTTCTCCTGAGATTAATATTGTATGAGCCAAGGAGAGCAGAGGCCTCAAGGAGCTGCCTGGTCATTCAAGGGGAGGGAGAAGAGCACCAGTGCAGAAGTGGAGGGCTCTTCATGCTGGCCTCTGCTGACAGAACAGAAGCACAGGGCTGGATGCAGGCAGCAGCCCTGACTCTGCCCAAGTGGCATCATGAGGGACTGCTGGTGCAGATCTGCTGGGCCAAGGTTTCAGTTGCAAGAGGCTGTGGCAGGTCCTGGCTGCTCTGCTCCTCCCTGCCAGGCTGCCATTTGCACTGAGGGCTGGGAGAGGAAAGGAGCTGGAGGAATTGTTGCTTTCTCTTTGTTTCACATCTGGATTTGTCAAGGCTGCAGGTTGTCACTGCCTGCTTGGTCAGGGAGCAGCAGGGACTTCAGTTCCAGGAGTGCTCTGCAAGGGAAGTGTTGCAGAGCTCTTGGCCACCACTTGAAAGCTCAGAGTGGACCTGGGGTGGGTGGGGAGGAGATTAATTCTGGAAGCTCAGCCTTGATTATGTTCCTGCTGCTGCTGCACAGCCTCCTTCCCCCCTGAGATTTCAGACTGGGCAGGCATGGGGGCAGGGAACCCTCCAGACATTTAATCAAAAGCCATTTCTCCCAGCAGCTGAGATTGCCAAGTACCCTTGAGGGCTGGCAGGCAATTCAGCCTGGGCTGCACCTTGCCAGCAGAAGCAGCAGTGTCTGTTGCTAGAGCAGGATGAGCACTAGCAACCCAATTTCATCTTGGTACTGCTCCCCACCCTTGGCTTCCCTCAAGACAGGAGTTGGGAGCTGTGTCCTGAGTTAATCATGGGTTAGCAGAGCCCTGCCAGCCCTGCCAGCCACTCTGCTGGAGTTAGGAAGGGGCCAAATCACCAACTGGCACAGATCCTCTGTGCCTCTCCAGAGCTCAACCTGACCATCAGTGCTTGCCAGTGCCCATTGTAACTCCAGGGCAGTCTTCTCCTGCCATGTCCCAATCACCCTCTTCATTCTGGCAGTGCCTCCTGCCACTCAGCCCAGCCCCTCAAAGAGGGACACAGGCAGGCAGCTGGAGCTCAAATGCCTGGAGCTTGTGTGGGTGGAAAAAACCTCTCAGAAATGAGAGCAGGCAAGTCAAAGCCTCTGCCTGCAGAGCCTTGCCTGGCTGAGCCAAGCCTGGCTTTAGCCCTCCCCTGGTCCAGCTGCAGCTCCCTCCCTGGGATCAGGCCTTGCACAGTGCTCATCCAGGGGTGTTTGCTGCCCAGGCTCTGGGTGCTCTGGGATGAGGACTGGGGGTTGTCCTGGTTGAGACCAGTGGAGCAAGAGCCCTGGGTCAGGACTTCTGCTCCTGTTACCAACTCCAGGAAGAGGATCATGGATTTCAGCCTTGCTCTTTGGTCTCTTTAGTATGGAATCAGAGAATCTTCAGAGTTGGGAGGGACCTTCAAAGGTCATCGAGTCCAGGGACACCTGCAACCAGAGCAGGTTGCTCAGAGCCCCAACCCACCTGACCTGGAATGGTTCCAGGGATGGGGCAGTTCCCACCCCTCTGGGCAGCCTGGGCCAGGCTCTCCCCACCCTCTGTTCATTCTTCCTTCTCTCCAGCCTGAGTCTCCCTCTTTCAGTTCCAAACCATCACTCCTTGTCCTATCACAACAGGCCCTGCTCAAAACCTGTCCCCAGCTTTCTCATCAGCCCTTTTAATCACTGAAAGGTCTCCTTGGAGCCTTCTCTTCTCCTGCAAGAAGTTATTTGCCTGCCTGCAGGGCAGGAGGAGCATTGTGAAGGAGGATTCCTCTACAAAGCCCAAGGCTGCTGAGGTCTGCAGGGCAGTGCTCTCTCCTGACATTGCTCTGAAGATCTCCTCAAGCTCCCAAGTCGGTCCTGCAGGATTCCCTGACTGGCTGTTGCCGCTTCCCTGCAGGGATTGTGGGCAGTGATTACATCAATGCCAACTACATCGATGGCTACAGGAAGCAGAATGCCTACATTGCCACCCAGGGCCCTCTGCCCGAGACCTTTGGGGACTTCTGGAGGATGGTGTGGGAGCAGCGTTCAGCTACCATTGTCATGATGACTAAGCTGGAGGAGAAGTCACGGGTGAGGCATGAGAGGGATGACAAATTAGTCACAATCCTGGGGGACTGGGGAGTGGGGGAACAGCAGATCCCTTTGATCTGCAGCCCACGTTGGTACTGGGGGGGTTCTGCCAGCTTTGCCCCAAACCATTCACCCTGGGCAGCTGCAGCCTCCCTTGCAGCTCCAGGAGGAGAGGACGCTCAATCCCAGGGCATGCTGGCTGGGTCTGTCTTGGAGTTAATCATGTGGCAAGCTTCACATTGAGTTCTCTTGTTTAACAAGCCCCAGTACATCCACTCTGATCTTCAGGATCATTCCAGTCTGTTGTCTCCATGATGGATGTGGTGCCTCAGAGCCTCTGCTCAGGCAGTAGGAGCTTTCCACACTGAGTCTCTTCCTGTCCTGCTGCTTTGGAAAGGCTCTGCTGCACCTTCTCTCCCCTGGCCAGCATCAGGCCAGTTCTGGAGTGAGCTCCTCCTGGTTCTGCTGGGTGTGTTGCAGCAGGAATGCCTCCTGTCTTCCAGATAAAGTGTGACCAGTACTGGCCAGGCCGAGGCACAGACACCTATGGGATGATCCAGGTGACGCTGCTGGACACCATCGAGCTGGCCACCTTCTGCCTCCGCACCTTCTCCCTCCACAAGGTGAGCCTCCTCCTGCTGCTCTTCTCCCCTGGGGGCAGGGCTCTGCCACACTGTGCACACACAGCAGGAGCAGGGCTCGTGGCCTTGTGCTGGGGCCTCACAGCACCGCTGGTGCTCGGCTGGCTTTGCAGAATGGCTCCAGTGAGAAGCGAGAGGTTCGCCAGTTCCAGTTCACAGCCTGGCCTGACCACGGCGTCCCCGAGTACCCCACCCCCTTCCTGGCCTTCCTGAGGAGGGTGAAGACCTGCAACCCTCCTGATGCTGGTCCCATCGTGGTGCACTGCAGGTACTGCTGCCCTTCACCTGACTTTTGCATGGGGCCATCTGCAAGGGAGGCAGAAGTCAGGAGGATGCTGATTCACACCTAGGAGCTGTCTGCCGAGGCCCCGGCAGCAAGAGCTGCCACAGAATCAGAATGGTGTAGGGGTGGAAGGGACCTCTGGAGATTGAGTCCAACCCAGAGCAGGAACCCCCCTGCCAAGCCCCTGTGAAGTGGATTCCTGGCCAGCATCTGAGGAGGAGGCTCAGGGGGTTGGTGGCTGCAGGATTTCCTGAGGAGTGCTCAGTTTGCACTCAGGTTCTGTTAGCACTGGAAGTGCCCCAGGCTGTGCTGGCCTCTGGGGCTCTGTGCAGGAGCTGCTGCTTCCCACAGAGGGAAAGGAGGAATCACAGAGGGGTTTGGGTTGGAAGGGACCTTCAAGCTCATCCAGCTCCAGCCCCCTGCCATGGGCAGGGACACCTCCACCAGCCCAGGCTGCCCAAGGCCTCATCCAGCCTGGCCTGGAACACCTCCAGAGGGGGAGCATCCCCAGCTGCTCTGGGCAGCCTGTGCCTCCTACCCTCCTGGGGGAGAATTTCTTCCTAATGCCTCATCTAAATCCTGCTTCCATTTTGAAGCCACCACCCTCCTCCTGTCACTCTAAGTCCTTGCTGAAAGTCCCTCCCCAGCTCTCCTGGTGTACTGGAAGGCTGCTCTAAGGTCTCCCTGCAGCTTTCTCTTCTCCAGACTAAACCACCTCCACGATTAGCCTGTCCCCACAGGGGAGGCTCTCCAGCCCTCTGATCATCCTGGTGGCCTCCCCTGGCCTCACCAGTTCCGTGTCCTTGTGTTGGGGGCTCCAGAGCTGATCAGACAGGTGGAGTGTGGCCTGGCCAGCCGCCTGGGGTGGCCCTGCTGGGTGTGTGGGAGGCAGAGCTGCAGCTGCTGGAGGCAGAGCTGACAGTGATGGAAAGAGGGATTTTGTTTGAGGGCTGCAGCCATTCTGGCAGTGACAAACTGGAGGCTGCTGGGGGCAGGTGCTGATCCCTCATTCAGTTTACAGCCCAAGGAGGACTGCTGGCAGCCTCAGCTCACACAAATCCTCCTCTTCCTCAGGAGGTGTGGAGGAGCCTGCAGGTAACAGGGCACTGAGGAGCCAGCTGCAGGTGCCAGGCTGCTGGGGGAAGCTCATCCTGCCTCTCCTGCAGGATGCCTTTTAAAGAGCCTTTGAGAGTGGGCAACTTATCACTGACCTTGCAGCTGGCAATTAGCTGCCCCTCTCCCCAGCTAAAGGAAGAGAGCTGCCAGCTCCCCACACACAGCAGCCTGCTCCCACCTCAGCTGCTCCACTCCTGCCAGAGTCAGCTGCCTGGCTGAGGTGCTAGGCAGGCTCATTAGCAGACATCAAGGGAGCTTCGGGGGGAGGGGGAAAAAGGGGGAGCTGCACTGGCAAAGTGAAAGGAAAACCTTTATTAGAGCAGCAGAGGCACAGCCCCCAGAGCCCAGCACACACAGGTTTGATGTGGCACAAGAACACACAGGAGCAGGGCTGACAACGTGTTCCTCATTACAGCATCAGGAGGTTCTGGGCTGGGGAAAGATCTGAGTGATTAAAGCTGCTTTGTAAGCCCTCAGATCCTGCCAGCCCTTTGTGCCAGCCCACAGCCCCCCTGCCTCTAGCTGCCAGAGCTGTGTGTGCCAGCAGAGCTCCTGCCCTGGGAGGGCACAGAGGAAGAGGCAGGAGAGGTGGCCAGGTCAGGGTGGAGGGGGCACAGGACCTCACCAGAGGTAGCTTTTCATCTTCCACCTGTCCCCAGGTGCTGCTGGACCAGACTTGGCTTGGGAAGTTTTTGCTAAACTGAGCTGAACAGGGCAAAACCTACAGGTTGTGACCTGAGGGTGGAAGCAGAAGTCCTTGTCCCCAGGACCTGTCCCCCTGTGCTCAGCACTGGTCAGGCCACACCTTAGTACTGGGCTCAGTTTTGGGTCCTGCACTCAAGAAGGACATTGAGGGGCTGGAGCAGGTCCAGAGAAGGGCAACCAAGCTGGTGGGGAGCAGCTGAGGGATCTGGGGCTGCTCAGCCAGGAGAAAAGGAGGCTGAGGGGAGAGCTCACTGCTCTCTGCAGCTCCCTGAGAGGAGGCTGGAGCCAGGTGGGGCTGGTAACAAGTGACAGGACAAGAGGAAATGGCCTCAGGTGGCACCAGGAGAGGTTCAGGTTGGACAGTAGAATAAAGGTCTTCACTGAAAGGTTTCTGAAGGCCTGGCACAGGCTGCCCAGGGAGGTGCTGAGAAGCCACAGAGCTGTGGTGCTGAGGGACATGGAGGAGTTGGCCTGGATGAGCTTTGGAGGTCCCTTCCAGCCAGGACCATTCTGTGATGCTCTGAGCCGCTGAGCACCTTTGCTGTCTGCTCCCTGCCTCGTGCCTCTCTTCCTACCCCTTGTCTGCTGCTGCTGGTGGCACAGGGCGGACCCTCAGGCACGGGTGGCCTGCTGGAGCACCAGCAGGGGCAGGGGGGCCCTGGCGTGGGGCTGTGCCGTGCCCTGGTGTGGGGCCGTGCCGTGCCCCAGCACAAGGCCGTGCCATGCCCCGGGCTGAGGCCGTGCCGTGCCCTGGCGTGGGGCTGTGCCATGCCCCGGCCCGAGGCTGTGCCATGCCCTGGTGTGGGGCTGTGCCATGCCCCGGCCCGAGGCTGTGCCATGCCCTGGTGTGGGGCTGTGCCATGCCCCGGCCCGAGGCCATGCTGTGCCCTGGTGTGGGGCCGTGCCGTGCCCCGGCCCAAGGCTGTGCCGTGCCCCGGGCTGAGGCCGTGCCGTGCCCTGGCCCGAGGCTGTGCCGTGCCCCAGCCCAAGGCTGTGCCATACCCCGGGCTGAGGCCGTGCTGTGCCCTGGCATGGGGCTGCCCTGGGCCCCTGGCTGAGGCCGTGCCGTGCCCTGGCTGAGGCCGTGCCATACCCCGGG
This sequence comes from Melanerpes formicivorus, assembly GCF_026170545.1. Lineage (NCBI taxonomy): Eukaryota > Metazoa > Chordata > Aves > Piciformes > Picidae > Melanerpes > Melanerpes formicivorus. The sequence goes on along the minus strand of NW_027142435.1, from coordinate 2,695,195 downwards.
CTGAGGCTGTGCCGTGCCCTGGCTGAGGCCGTGCCGTGCCCCGCAGCGCGGGCGTGGGCCGCACCGGCTGCTTCATCGTGATCGACGCCATGCTGGAGCGCATCAAGCACGAGAAGACTGTGGACATCTACGGCCACGTCACCCTCATGAGGTCCCAGCGCAACTACATGGTGCAGACGGAGGATCAGTACAGCTTCATCCACGATGCCTTGCTGGAGGCTGTTGCCTGTGGCAACACCGAGGTCCCAGCCAGGAACCTCTACACCTACATCCAGAAGCTGGCCCAGATCGAAGTGGGGGAGCACGTGACGGGCATGGAGCTGGAGTTCAAGGTGAGGGCAGGCAGGGGAGGGGGACAGGAGTCCCCTCTGGGGCTGCTCTTCTGCAGGCTCTCAGCCCCAGGGCTCTCAGCCCTGGCTCCTCACAGAGCTGTTCCATCCCCTCAGCATCACCTTCTGCTGGCACTGCAGCAGCCAGGCAGCCTTTCCAAGGCTGGTGATCACTTTTGGTTCCATGATAGAGAAGGGATGACTTCTCTGCTACTGCAGCTCCCAGTGGACACCTACCTGTCCCTGCAGGAGGCTTCCCTGGGCATTCCCACTCAAGCTTGAATTTGCTCCCTCCTCAGACTGAAACTTTGCTTCCTGGAAAGGGCTCAGACCCTGTGCCCACCTCAGGGGCCGCACCGGGCAGAGCGAGCTGGCGGGCGGTGGAGGGCAGGGGGAGAAGGGCTGGCAGGGGGCTGGGAGCTAAGCAAAGCCCCTGCTGAGCAGCTCGGTTGTGCCTCTGCTTCTGCCCTCAGCGCCTGGCCAACTCCAAAGCCCACACCTCCAGGTTCATCAGCGCCAACCTGCCCTGCAACAAGTTCAAGAACCGCCTGGTCAACATCATGCCCTACGAGACCACCAGGGTCTGCCTGCAGCCCATCCGCGGCGTGGAGGGCTCCGACTACATCAACGCCAGCTTCATCGATGGCTACAGGTGAGCGGCTCCCTGCTGCCCCTGCCCAGCTCCCTACAGCCCCTGCCCCTGCCCAGCTCCCTACAGCTGAGCAGCTCCCCCCTGCCCCTGCCCAGCTCCCTACAGCCCCTGCCCCTGCCCAGCTCCCTACAGCCCCTGCCCCTGCCCAGCTCCCTACAGCCCCTGCCCCTGCCCAGCTCCCTACAGCCCCTGCCCCTGCCCAGCTTCCTACAGCCCCTGCCCCTGCCCAGCTCCCTACAGCCCCTGCCCAGCTCCCTACAGCCCCTGCCCAGCTCTCTATAGCCCCTGCCCAGCTCCCTACAGCCCCTGCCCAGCTCCCTACAGCTGAGCAGCTCCCCCCTGCCCCTGGGCAGCTCCCTACAGCCCCTGCCCCTGGGCAGCTCCCTACAGCTGAGCAGCTCCCCCTGCCCCTGGGCAGCTTCCTGCATGCCTTTGAGCCTAAGCACCCCCAGGGGCTGGGCCAGGCCCCACCTGTGGCAGTTTTAGGGACCTGGTGTTGCTCTGTCTCAAAGCTGCCGCCCAAAACCTTCTCCTGACCTCCCCCCCGGGGCCTGTGCTGTCTTGCAGGCAGCAGAAGGCTTACATCGCCACGCAGGGGCCCCTGGCAGAGACCACGGAGGACTTCTGGAGGATGCTGTGGGAGAACAACTCAACCATCGTGGTGATGCTGACCAAGCTGCGCGAGATGGGCAGGGTGAGTGCCGCCCGAGGGGCGCGGCGGGGCGCCGGCGGCGGGGCTGGCAGTGACCTTCCTCTCCCCTTGGCAGGAGAAGTGCCACCAGTACTGGCCAGCAGAGCGCTCTGCACGCTACCAGTACTTCGTGGTGGACCCCATGGCAGAGTACAACATGCCCCAGTACATCCTGCGCGAGTTCAAGGTCACCGACGCCAGGGTAGGTGCTGAGCCGGCGGGGGCGCGGCGGGGGGGAGGGGATCAAAGCCCCGGGGAGGGGTGCAGCTGGGGCTGGAGGGGCTCAAAGCCCCTGGGAGGGGTGCAGCTGGGGCTGAAGGGGGATAAAGCCCCTGGGAGGGGTGCAGCTGGGGCTGGAGGGGGATAAAGCCCCTGTGAGGAGTTCAGCTGGGGCTGGAGGGGGATAAAGCCCCTGTGAGGAGTTCAGCTGGGGCTGGAGGGGGTTAAAGCCCCTGGGAGGAGTTCAGCCGGGGCTGGAGGGGCTCAAAGCCCCCATGAGGGGTTTAACTGGGGCTGGAGGGGGATAAAGCCCCTGGGAGGAGTTCAGCTGGGGCTGGAGGGGGTTAAAGCCCCTGGGAGGGATTCAGCCGGGGCTGGAGGGGCTCAAAGCCCCCAGGAGGGGTTTAACTGGGGCTGGAGGGGGTTAAAGCCCCTGTGAGGGGTTCAGCTGGGGCTGGAGGGGCTCAAAGCCCCCATGAGGGGTTTAACTGGGGCTGGAGGGGGTTAAAGCCCCTGTGAGGGGTTCAGCTGGGGCTGGAGGGGCTCAAAGCCACACACCAGGGGAGGTGGCTTACAGCACAGGTGCCAGCACTGTGCCAGCCTGGGGTTATCAGCAGTGGAGGAGAGCCCAGCTGTGAGGAGGACCACAGCACCCCGACCCTGCCTGTCCTTGAGCAGACCTTAACAAACTGCAAGCAGTTTTCCAAGCTGTGCTGACTGATGACAGCAGTGAGTCACTGTCAGGCACAGCCCCTGCTTGGGGGTTTACTGCAGCTCCTCTGAGATGAGAGCAGCACATCAACATCTCCCCAGACAGCTGATAGAGCCCCAGGCCTGCACCCTGGCCTTAAGAGGAGCCACCTTGGCTGATGCTCAGAGGGACACCTTCAGTTAGGTAATTTTAGGGTCAGTGCCAGGTTTCCCCTCTGAAGGAACATCTCAGTGCCCTCTGAAATGTGTTTAGCAAACATAACCCTTGCTCCCCAGGCAGAGCCTCCTGCCTTTGTGGCTGCCAGTAATGTCCAACCTGATGATTCTATTTGCAAGGCTGAGGAGGAGGAGGCCTCATCAGTCCTGCTAGAACAAGATTTATCTTCCTGTCAGCTGTAATTCTGACACCACAGCAACTCTTTCTCAAGATTGATAGGGAGGCCAGAACCTCACCTTGACTGTTCCTGTGCTGAAGGCTCCATCTGTGCAGGCTTCACAGTGCTCAGGGCTCTCAGCTCACCTGCCAGGAGCTCAGAGCTGCCCTGACAAGCCAGCTCCAGGCAGGTCAGCTGCACCCTTTGACACAGCAGCTCCAGCTCTTCTCACACAAAGTTGGGTCAACTTCCTGTGCTCCTTTATGAAGTAGCAGGGGGGAAAGAAAGGGAAGAGAGAGGCTTTTTTTGGTGCCTCTTGTACTGACAGCAGCAGCAGAGGCTGCTCTACACCTCGCTCTTGTCTCCCCCAGGATGGGCAGTCACGGACTGTTCGTCAGTTCCAGTTCACTGACTGGCCAGAACAAGGAGTGCCAAAATCAGGAGAAGGTTTTATTGACTTCATTGGACAAGTGCATAAGACCAAGGAGCAGTTTGGCCAGGATGGTCCCATCTCTGTCCACTGCAGGTAGGCAAAAGGGAAACATCTCATTCAGCTGAGGATGGGAAAGAGCAGGAAGGATTTCAAACCCTGCAGCTGTCTCCTTCCTCTCCCACCCCATCTCTGCAGGCAGCTTTCTTGGGGGGTTGCCAAACACTGCTGCTTCTGCCAACCACCTTCATCTCCCCTCACAGAGGGCATTGCCCACAGGGACTTTGACCTTGTCTGTCCAGGGGAGATGTTTGGACCTGCTGCAGTGAGGGAGGTGGGAACCACAGCATCACTGCTTGACCTGCAGCATTAGGAGTCTTTTTTACCAGCTCTAGCCCAGCCCTGCACCTCTGGCACTGCTGGGTTGTGTTTCATAGAGTCACAGAATGGGTTAGGTTGGAAGGGACCTTCAAGCTCACCCAGCCCCAACCCCCTGCCATGGGCAGGGACATCTCCCACCAGCCCAGGCTGCTCAAGGCCTCATCTAGCCTGGCCTTCAACACCTCCAGGGAGGAGGCAGCCACAGCCTCCCTGGGCAACCTGCTCCACCCTCACTGTCAAGAGTTTCTTCCTAAAGAGTTTCATTTCTGCTCTGGCAGGGGGGTTGGGGCTGGATGATCTCCAGAGCTCTCTTCCAACCCTTAGCATTCTATCATTCTGTGCTGGTGCTGAGCTGCTCAGCCACACCATCACCACCTCGTGCAGAGAAGGGTTTGGGGGTTGTAAGCAAGCCTTTGGAGTTGTAAGCAAGCCTTTGGAGTTGTAAGCAAGCCTTGGGGGTCGTGGGCTGCTGTTACCCTGCTGTGTGCTGTCCCTGCAGTGCTGGCGTGGGCAGGACCGGAGTGTTCATCACGCTCAGCATCGTCCTGGAGCGGATGCGCTACGAGGGGGTGGTGGACATCTTCCAGACAGTAAAGATGCTGCGAACACAACGACCTGCAATGGTGCAAACAGAGGTAAGGAGGGCTGGGGAACTCAGCCTCTGTCAAGGTGAAGTCTTCCAGTACCTGAAAGGGCTGCAGGAGAGCTGGGGAAGGACCTTGACAAGGGCTGGGAGTGAGAGGATGAGGAACACCGGATCGGAGCTGGGAGAGGGCAGAGGGAGAGTGGAGAGGAGGAAGAAATCCTTTCCAGTGAGGGTGGGGGGACACTGGCACAGGCTGCCCAGGGAGGCTGTGGATGTCCCCTCCCTGGAGGTGGTCAAGGCCAGGTTGGATGAGGCCTTGAGCAGCCTGGGCTGGTGGGAGGTGTCCCTGCCCATGGGCAGGGGGTTGGAACTGGCTGATCTTGAAGGTCCCTTCCAACCCAAAGTATTCTGTGAGTCCCTGCTTGGTACCTACCTGAAGAACCAACAGCAGAACTGCTTGGGGTAGAGAAAACCTTTAAGATCATTCAGTCCAACCAGTGTGTGACTCCACCAAGGCTGAAGGGATTTCCTTTCCCAGTAGCTCAGAGCTTTTGGGGATCAAAAGCCTGCCCCTGGATCCTGTGCTGGCTGAGGAGCAGGGCAGGGGTCTCCAGGAGCTGTTTCCACCTCTGAGGTTGGTTCTCTTTCCTCTCCCCAGGATGAATACCAATTCTGTTACCAGGCAGCTCTGGAGTATCTGGGAAGTTTTGATCACTATGCAACATAAAAAGCCATCCCTTGTGCAGACTCTACCAACCACTTCAGTCCTGGAAGGCCTCTTCTGACCCAGGAGGAGAGCTTGAACTTAACACAACTGAATCAGAAGAAGAACCTTTTCATCTGGACAATGCTTTGGGGAGCAGGGGGGGAAGGATTGAGAGGAACACCCCTTCAGGAACTCCATCTTGTAACCTGGACAGTGAAGAGGCAGCTCAGGAGATTGCTGAGGGACTGCTTTAAGTGGTGAACTGCTCTCGTTACCTCAAGTGGTGTTCGCTGTGGAGGACATAAGGACATCATGAACCAGATCCAAAAGCTAAATCCCACCTTGTGAGAAGCTGGAGAAGGGAAGGAAACCAACTTTGGTTACATCATTAGAGTTCAAGTTTATTTACTAATCTAGCTGGCAGTCTTTAAAGGAAGTCACTTGCAGAATTGGAGCTGTTCTGGACAAGAGGAGGGAAGGAACTAAACCAATCTCAACACTTAGGCAGACTTGAGGGGGTCAGGAGAGCTTCTAGCTGGAGTCTTAAGCAGCTCAGTAGCAGCAGGGGGGCTGAGTCTGGGCTCACAGGCACCTTGCAAGCAGCAGTCACAGAATGCCCCTGGCCACCCCAGAGGTTTTCTAGCTCACCTTTGGAATACTTGGAACATTCCTCATTTCTTCTAATTCCAACCTTTATTTTGTAGGATATTTAAGATGAGAGAGAGAGAGAGAGAGAGAGAGATGCCACCCCCAGCCTGGCTGTGTGCTGTGGCCTGCCCCCTCCTCACACAGCAGTGGGCCAGGGGGAGGGGGGTGGCAGCTCCCCTGGGCTGGGTTTGCTGGTTCTGTCCCCCCCCTTTCCCAGCACACCCAGCTGCCACCAAGGCATTAGGAACCTGTGCAGTGCTGGCCCAGCCCCTTCCCCCTTCTCTTTGCACATCCACACAGCCCCCACTGCTGCTGCCAGCAGCCCCCACACCTCCTGCCAGCTCCCTGCCACGCAGGGCCAGCAGCAGCTCTCTGACAGGAGCCTGAGAAGCACCCAGCAGAAGTTGTTATTTCCAGCTTGCTTCTTGCTGCCCACCCTGAGCAGAGCAGAGCAGAGCAGCTCTTGGGGAGCAACAGAGAGAGACAGAGCCCCTCAGGACTGGCCCAGCTCCACCAAGGCCATGCTGGGCACAGCTAGGCCCAGGCCTTAGCTGCCTGAATCAGTGGGGGGGGGGGGGGGAGGATCAAAGCAAGGTGCATCCAGTGGCAGATCCTGTGAGTGGCTTTCTTTAAAGCATCCATGTAACTGTACCCAGTGACCTGACCTTGGAGTTTGGGATTCTTTTGGGTTGCTTTTGGTTGTTGTTTTTTTTCCCTGAACAGTCTCTTTGGTTTGTTTTTTTTTCCCTTATTTTTTGGTCTTAAAAAAACAAGAACCAGAAGAAAAGCCCCAGCCAGAAGCCTCTCAGTCACTGAAACTCAACCAAGAAAGCAAACTTTGCTTCTTATTTGTTCATATTCTGTTCAGAGACAGTCTCTATTTTTTCACTGTAGAAATGGTCTGTGTAATGGCTGTGCTATATAAAAGGCAGTGCAAATTGCTCCTTCTACATCTTGCTCTTTTGGGTTTCCCTCCCCCCTCCCCTAACCAGTTCAAAGGTTTCACTTTGGCCTCAGCTTAAGGACAAAAATTCCTCCTTGCTGGGTTTTTGTTTTGGTTTGGGTTTTGTTGTTATGGATTTGGGTTCTTGGGGTTTGTTTACAGCTGCAGACATATCACCTGGGGGGGAGAGGGAGGGGGTGAAAGGAGCAGGCAAGTGCCAGCCTCACTCCCCAGCCCTTCAGCTGGGGCTGAGCAGGGCCAGGGGTGAACTGGAAGACAAGAATCCAAGCCTGGTTAGGTGTTCCAGGCCAGGTTGGGTGAGGCCTTGAGCAACCTGAGCTAGTGGGAGGTGTCCTTGCCCAGGGCAGGGGCTTGGAACTGGATGATCTTTGAGGTCCCTTCCAACCCAGTCTGTGACCTACTACCACCAGTGTCTGACTTGAGGGGAGGCAGGCAGCCAGCAGCCAGAGCCATGGCACCACACCAGCACCCACAGAGGGCTTTGACATCAAAGGTGGACTGTAGGCACCAGCCAGAGCCTGGGAGGCCAAGAAAGCTCTTGGAAGTGTGGGGGAGGAGAAGGCTTCTTGCCCCCCAGAGGTGGGGAGGGCAGGGCCAGGCCCTGCTGCCCTGGCTGCTGCTTGCCTGCAACTCTCCCTTCTCCTAGCAGGGCTACACCTCCTGGCCAGCCAAAGTGCCACCCAGAGGCCCCAGCAGGAGCTCTTCCCTGCCATGAACTGAACACACAAAAAAAAAGAGACAAGAAAAGAGAAAGGCACTGAAAGTAAAAAAGGCTTCTTCAAGATTTCCCTTCTTCTGTGTGTGGAAGTTGCCCAAAATTGCTGAAGTCTGTTGCCTCAGTAAAGACAAGAACAAAATCTTACTGGAGGAGCTGGGGGAGGGAGGGGAGCCTGGGTTTATTTTTCCTTTGTATGAGAGCAAAGTGCTGTTGCTTTCACACTGTTCCCAACTGAACCAGTAAGTGGTTTTCATACCACAGTGTATGTAGATATCTTGACTTTGTATTAAAGGAAGATTGTCTGAAGGATCTGCTGCCAGAGCTCTCTGTGGGGCACTGGGAGGGGTGGGGGGTAGGGGAAGGGCTCTGGTGCCCACAGCCAGGGAGCAGGTTGCTCTCCCTCTCTCTCTCTGCTCCTCCTACATCCAGGCCCTCTTCACAAGCCCAAGAAGCTCAGCTGCAGAGCTTGTGGCTGCAGGGGGCAGACACACACTTGAGGCTGCTCCAGCTGTGGCAGGCTGGCCCTTGGCAGGAGCCAGGGCCGTGGCTCACTGAGAAACCACAGAGTGGGGGTTGTGCCCACCAGCAGGTTTAAAGGCTTTGGTGAGCTCCACCCTGCTCTCTGTCCCTCTTTGCCTCCTGTGGGGCACTGGCTTCAAAAGTAGGAGATGCCAGCCCCTTGCCTGCTCAGGCTCCCACCCATGGGCAGCAGTTGCCAAGCCCCCTGAGCTGGTCCAGGTGCCAGCCTGGCTCTGGAGGAGGGCAAAAGCTCAGTGAAGAACCACTCACCAGAGCAGGAGGCAGCCAGGGGCCCTGCTTGCAGCCATGGCAGATGGAGAGCTCCCTCCTCACACTGTCAGAGGTTCCCATGGCAGCTGGGAAGGTCAGGAGGAGAAAGCAGCTCAGCTCCTCTGCTGCCTCACACTGCTGCCACCTGTAAGACAACAGAGGGACAGTGCTGAGAGCACAGAGCTTACCCAGCCTGCCCTCCCCATGCCTCCTTCAGCTGCTGAAGCATCTTGGAGCCAAAGAAACTAAACCAGAGCCCTTGGCAGGGCTGTGCTGGGAGTGGCTCCTGCTCACAGTCAGCTCAGCCTGGCCTGAGCTCCCCACAGCATCCATGTTAAGGCAGGAAGGGGCTAGAGGGAAGGGCCAGAGCAGGGGGATGGCAGAGTGTGGCCAGCAGGGTAACTTTCCCCTCTGCCTTGCCCTGGTGAGGCCACACCTGGAGCATTGTGTCCAGCACTGGGCTCCCCAGTTCAGGAGAGATGAGCAGCCACTGGAGAGAGTCCAGTGGAGGACAAGAGGATGCAGAGGGGCCTGGAGCATCTCTGGGAGGAGGAAAGGTTGGTGACAGCTCAGGAATCATCCCTCAGCCCTCCCTCTCTTCCTAGCTGTGCCACATCCAGAGGCCAATCCCAAACCACTCTGCTCAAGGTAGCTGCTGGAAGGCCACCAAGCCCTGAGTCCCTCTCACCAGGGCCACCTGCAGCCCCCAGACCATGTCCTGGCACCTGACAGCCCAGCCCAGCCTGCCCACCTCATCCCCAGGCAGTGCAGCCCCTGCCTGTCCCTCTGCTGGGGCCACCAGGGGCACCCAGAGCCCAGCTTGGCCAACCTGCAGCCTCAGGGCTGGGGGATAACAGCAGGAGCCAGCTTGGGGCCTGGGGGGAGCAGGCTGGGCCCAGCTGACACCACACTGGGCAAAACCAGCTCCTGGAGCAGGCTTCAGCTGCAAGGCCCTGACCCAGCTCAGCAGGAGCTTGCCCTGAGAGCCCTGCACAAACCAAAGCCCAGAGCCCCTCGGTCCCAGGAGCAGGACAGAGAGTTCCCAGCAGCTGGGATTCCCATTCCAGAGAACAGGAGCAGCCTTTCTTGCTGTATGGAATTACCCAAGTGGCAAACCCAGCTCCCAGGCCAGGAGAAATCCTTCTTGTTGCAACAGGCTTTAATGAGAGCAAGAGAAGCTGCAACAGAGTGAGAAATCAATTCCTGCTCCAGACTAAAATGGTTGCAAAGTCCAGGGCAGTAACTCAGCAGATGTAGAACTGAGCTGGGCAAAGGCAATCCCCTTGTAGGCTCTGAGCTGGGCCCAGCAAGTTCTTCCCCTGGGAAAGGGACAGAGGGAGCCTGCTCCCAAATTCCCTAAGCAGGAAACCCCAAACTCCTCTGCTCCTCCCTGCTGAGACCTCCCCTGCAGTGCTGGGGCCAGCACAAGGGCAGGGACAGGCTGGGGTGGTCAGAAGGCAGGAGATCAAAGACCTGCTGAGGCTGGAAGGGACCTTTGAGAGCACCAAGCCCAAGCTCACCAGAGCCCACAGTCCCAGCACAGCTGCTGAGCCACTGCACCACGGCCCTCAGCACCACATCCAGGCAGCTTCTGACCCCATCCAGGGGTGGGGACTCCACCACCTCCCTGGGCAGCCTGGGGCAGTGCCTGAGAACCCTTGGCTGGGACAAAGTCTTTCCTAATCTCCAGTCTGAACCTCCCCTGGCACAGCCTGAGGCCCTGTCCTCATCCTCTCACTTCTTGCATGTGAGAAGAGACCAACCCCACCAGGCTCCAGCCTCCCTTCAGGGGCTTGCAGAGAGCAAGGAGGTCTCTTCCCTCCTCTCCAGCCTGAGCCCCAGTTCCCTCAGCTGCTCCTCACAGGACCTGAGTTCAGGTCCCTTCCCCAGCTCTGTTGTCCACCTCTGGACCCACTCCAGCCCCTCAATGTCCTTCTTGGACTGAGGGGCCCAAAGCTGAGCCCAGCACTCAAGGTGTGGCCTCCCCAGTGCCAAGCAGAGGGCTGGCTCCAGACTGGGGATGGCTGAGGGCCCAGCAGCACTGTCCCCAGCCACTGGCAGCCTGCTCTCCCCAGCCACTGAATGCCTTCATCCCAGTCTGCCTTCATCTGCCTCTCTCTGCCCACCCTCCCACCCATCAAGGAACAGCTTCAGATCCCTTCCCAGCCCACACAGAGCTCACAGCTGCTGCTGCCATCTCCCCCTGCCTTCCTCTCTCCAAAGCCCAGCCGGTTCCATTCCCCCCCAGTGACTACAGGGAGGGATTCCCAGTGAGGGGACTCTGGGGCTCCATCCTCTGAGGACCTGTGTGGGGCCACATCCATCCCAGCACTCCCTGAAGTGCAGATGGCAGCCAGAGATTAATGAGTTACACAAGGGGCTTAGCCCAGGCTCAGCAGGGATGATGAAACCCTCAGAGGGGAAAAAACTTGTGGCCAAATGATGTTAAATAAGAGTGGGGGGAGGAAAACAACAATCAAAGCTCTGGTCCTTAACCACAGAACAGTGTGTGTGAGGAGCTGCTCAAGGCCAGGCAGGATGAGGCCCTGAGCAACCTGGGCTAGTGGAAGGTGTCCCTGCCCATGGCAGGGGGCTTGGAACTGGGTGATCCTGGAGGTCCCTTCCAAGCCAAACCATTCAGTGAGTCTATGAATCCCTAAAGCAGGTTCCACAGCCCTCCTCCCACCTCCTGGCTGGGAGAGAGCCCAGCCAGTCCCAGCAGAAGAACCACCAGCCCCATGGCAGACTGGAATGCCTGCACCCACCCCAGAGATGCTGTTGAGATTCCCTGCTAAATGCTCAGGAGGTGTCCACCCAGGAGAAAACATCACAGAAGCCCAGCATGGGGGGGGGGGAGGGGGAAGGGACCTCTGGAGGTCATAGAATCATAGATTGCTTCACTTGGAAAGGTCCTCTGAGATCATTGGGTCCAGCAGTCAACCTAAGACCACCATGGCCATCAAACCCAAGCCCCTGCCCAAGCAGGGCACCCCCAGCAGCTTGCCCAGCAGCACAGTGCCCGGGGGGGGCTGGAAGCTCTCCACAGGAGACTCCCCAACCTCTCTGGGCAGCCTGCTGCAGGCCTCCAGCAGCCTCACACCAAAGGAGTTTCTCCTTAGGTTCTAATGAAACCTCCTGGGCTGGAGTCTCACTTGTAGAGGCTGTAGGTGGGGAAAGGGGAGCTGGGAGACCTTCACTGTGCAGCTGAGCCCACTGCCAGTGCCTCTGCTAAGAAGCTCCTGGGTTGGATTCCTCACCCTCACAGCAGCACCTTGCCCCCCACACCACCACCACCCTCTCCTGGAGCAGCTGCTGCCCAGGAACTTCACACCAACAAACAACAACAGCCTGGGGGCCAAGACACAGGTGGTGCAATGCCCAGCTGCCCCACACCAGGGGGAGAAGGTGGAGAAGGGATGAAGGAACCAGACCAAAGCAGCAGAAGTGGAGAGGACAACTGCCAAGAGCCCAGCAGTAGCTGCAGCTGCAGACCCTCCCCGCGCACAGCGAGCCTCCATCCACGGCGAACACCAAGGCTCCTGGGGACACTGAACCCCTGCCCATGGAGCTACCCCAGGCCAGGCACATGCAGGATGAAGCTGTGAGCTGAACTGAGGCAGGACTGGAGCTGCTGAGGCCCCTGGGAGGGTGCAAAGGGGCTACAGGTGTGTGATTTGGGCAGCAGAGCAGCTGTGCGGCTCTCAACGGCCACAAAGGCTTCTCCTCAGCTTCTGCCTCTGAAAGAGAGGCAAAGGGAAAGTCTGCCACAGCTGTGCCACACAGGAAAGGCTCTTAGGGAAGCCCAGGAGCACAGTTCCCAGGAAACTGCACCCCCAGAATTCAAAGAAAACTGGTGGCTGAGCCTCATGTTCCCAGCTCTGGAGCTGCTGTGTTCAGGGGAAGGTGCTCAGGCTCCCAGAGGCTTCAACACCTCACCAAGCTCTGTGTCTGCAGGGGGAGATGCTCTGATGATGAGGAGCAAAGGAGGGACACCTGTTTGGCCCTGCTCCTCTTGAGGAAGGAACAGGTGGGGAGGGAGATGTTTGTGCCAGCAGGGTCTGCTCAGCCAGGTTGAGTTGGAAAGGGCAAGACACAAACCATGCCAAGCAGAGGCCTGAGACCAGGAACCATTTCTTTGCTGCAGGAGTGGTCAGGGACTGGCACAGGCTGCCAGGGAGGTGCTGGAGCCCCCAGCCCTGGAGCTGGTCAAAAGGTGTGGACAAAGCACCTGGGGCCATGGTTTGATGGCCTGGGTGGTGTGGGGCTGCTGGTTGGACTGGGTGACCTCAGAGGGCTCTTCCAACCCAAACAATTCCATGAGTCTATGAGAAGCAAGAGAGAGGACCTGAGCATGGGGCTGTGCATCAGGGACCACAGGAGCCCATTGGGAGTGCTTCTGCTGGAGCCTCAAGCCAGGAGTTCCATCTCTATCCCCACTGACAAGCTCAGGGAGCACTGGCAGGTGCCCCCTGCCTCAGGTGCTCTGAAGCAGACTCTGGTCACATTCCCTGGCAGGGCCTCCTCATTCACCTGCAATGGGACAAACTGTCCTGAGCCAGGAAACATCCAGCCAGGGGCAGAGAGAGCACCAAGGGTCACAAGAGCTGCTCCTCAGGTGGCTCCTGATGCATCCTGTGACCTTAGAGGCCTTTCCCAGCCCAAGCAGCTCAATTCCATAGCTCCTCAGCTGATGCCACACACGAGTGAGAACCTCCTCCTCTCAAGTAGCCTTCTACCAGCAGCAACCTTTGGGCAAATCCTCCTCTCTGGGCCCCCATGATGAAAAGCTTTGCTCCTTTCAAGCTGAAGCTGTGCAAAGGCAGTGCCTGGGGCTGAGGGGTTCTGGTTTATTCCCACTCCAATCACTTCAGCATCACTCTGGTGGAGCACCAGGGCCTAGAACCCAGCTCCCTCTGACCTGGCTGTCAGCCCTTAGCCAAGGAGCAGTTTGAGGGTGAAGCCCCACAGCTACACCCCAAGGAGTGGTTATGGTGGCAGCAGGAGAAGCTGCTTGCAGCTGCTGGAGGGTTTGAGGTTTTTTAGCTCAATAATGTTTAAACTTTAAAAAAAAAAAAGAAAAGGGAAAAAAAGCAAAAGGGAGGGGGGGGGGGGGGGGGGGGAAGAAAAATCCTCCACCTAATTACATCTTTGTGAGGAAGATCATAAATCACCTCATTACAATGGGAGCCTCTGCATCCTTCCAGCAGCCCACAAGCAGCCTACCCAAGTTCTTATCTCATTACTGTTTAATTAAGAATTATGTTGGAGCATCTTCTTTTTAATTATCACAGAGCCCAGATGACTTCTAAGCTCCTCTTTTCTCAACCCAAAAAAAAAAGAGGAGGGAGGGTGAGGTCCAGAAATGGGCTCTGATGAGTTTACAGCTGGCTCCTGGGGGAACTGGAATGGAATCACTCTGCAGAGAGGCTGAGCACCGAGAAAGGCAACTGGCAAAGGGAACATCTGGGGCCTCTCAATTAGTGTCAGCCAGCTGCCAGCAGCTTACAAGGAGGATGCTGAAGTGAGGGTTTTTGGGGGTCAGAATGGGGTGGGTTGGAAGGGACCTTCAAGATCATCCAGTCCCAGCCTTCCCCTGCCCTGGGCAGGGACCCCTCCCACCAGCCCAGGCTGCTCCAGGCCTCATCCAGCCTGGCCTGGGACTCCTCCAGGGGGGGGACAGCCACAGCCTCCCTGGGCAGCCTGTGCCAGGCTCTCCCCAGCCTCACTGCAAAGAACTTCCTCCTAATCTCCACTCTAACAGATGTTAGACCAGAGCTAGGGAGCAGGGTTGGACAGGCTGCCCAGGGAGGCTGTGGCTGTCCCCTCCCTGGAGGTGTCCCAGGCCAGGCTGGATGAGGCCTGGAGCAGCCTGGGCTGGTGGGAGGGGTCCCTGCCCAGGGCAGGGGGTTGGGGCTGGCTGATCTCGAAGCCAAATGATTCTGTGAGGCTATGAGGAGGGCTCACAGAGAGCCTCTCTTGCTGTGTACTGGCCAGCCCTGGGCTTCATCCCACAAAAATCTCCATCACCCCCTGAGGAGCAGCTTTCAGCACAGGCAGAGTTTGGGGTTTGGCTGTTTCTGGACAGATCCATGTGTTAAGGCTCCAGGTGCTTTCTGTCCTTCCACACCAGAACAGCTCTTCACCAACAACCAAGCAGGAGGCAGTGAGATCCCTCCAGCTCCCAAGATGCTCCACATCCCTCCTCCTAACACACACTCACAGAAGTGTTGCAGTTGGGAAAGACCTCTGAGGTCACTGAGTTATCACCACGGACCAGCACACACAGGGTGGCCACCAGGGGGATGGAGACCTCCTCTTTCCAAGGAGTCCCATGGGAAAGGCAAGGGCTGATGGGGACAAGGTACTGCTGGGGAGAGTCCACTGGAATCCAGGAGCAAACTGCTCACTGTGAGAACAGCTGGAACTGGAATCATCTCCCAGGGGAAGCAGTGGAGTGCCCTGCATTGGTCAGTTTAAGCCTGCCAGGGTGCTGGGCCAGCTCACCTCAGCTCCACCACCACCTCCAAGGGTTGGAGCAGTTGGTCCCTGGGGTCCTTTCCAAGCTGGCATTCCGGGGTTCTGAGTCCAACCATCAAGCTAAGGCCACCATGGCCATCAGGGGCAGCTTCTCCCCATCAAACCACTTTGCCACCAAGAGCTCCTGTAGCCTGTGCTGTGGCAAGCCCTGCTGCCCCTGCCCCCCAGCCCTGGCATCCAGCTGCAGGGGGCACAGCTCTGGCTTCTCAAGGCCAGCACCTCCTCCTTCAGTTGGGTGGAATCACCACAGAGAGATGATGAGGTTTTGGTTAAGATTTGATCCAATTAATTAGCCTGAGAATATCAGCACAGCCAGGCAGGCAAAGGAAAGCAGAGATAAATCCCTGCCACTGCACTGCTTCATCTTTTAAAGGCAATTAACTCTTAGTTATTAGCTTTTAATTAGGGAATAATAATGACACCATTAATACAGTTCATTATACTTGTCAGCAGACAGCTGTTCCAAACAGATTTCATTATCAGATCTTGGAGGCTTTTGTCTGCTCCCCTGTTGATGGGGGAAGGCAGCAGCTCCCCAAAGCTCTGGCCAGGGGGTCCCTGGGGGCAGCTCCTGGGAGCACAGCTCCTGCCAAGCAGAAGTCACCAAAAGCTGGGACCTTGTCCTCCTCTCCCTGTGTGGCAGGAGCTGGCTCTCACCTCAACCCCTTTCTGAAGCTGGATCATAGGATCCCCAAGGTTGGAGGAGACCTCTGAGATCAACAAGTCCAACCTTCCACCCAGCACCTCCATGACCAGGGATGGGGCCTCAACCACATCCCTGGGCAACCTGTTCCAGTGTTCCAGCACCCTCAGAGTGAAGAACTTCCTCCTGATGTCCAACACAAATCTCTCCTCCTCCAGTTTCAAACCATCTTCCCTCACCCTATCACCACCCAGCTCTCCTGTAGCCTCCTTCAGGTGCATCAGACCCAGCTGGGCCTCCCAGGAGCTCATTTCATTCTGGTTCTCACCTCGGTCCTGAGAGGGCCTTCAGGTCCTGGGTGTGATGCTGGAGGTGTTAGTGTCAGCACACAGCTCCCAAACCATCCAAGGTCACTTCTCCTTCACACCAGTGCCTAAGCCTGGATATTTTAGCAGAAGCTGCTGGAGACATCTTGGTGCAGCTACCAAAACTTCTCAGCTGAGGACACTTCTGTGCTCAGCTGTATCCAGGCAGCAGCTGGGAGAGGAAAACCAACAGAGGAACTGAATTTCATCAGACTTTGTCTCCACAACACTCCTGACACCCAAGATCAGGAGACACTGATGTTGCTCTCCTCATGAGGCAACCCAAAGCTCCAGGTGGGGGTTGTAAAGGAGCCACCAGCAGAGCTCTGGCTGCAGGACAGCTTCCCACCCCACCTGGCCATTGTGATCCTGCTGGGGGTGCCCTGCTTGAGCTCTGGGTGATCTCCAGAGCTCCCTTCCAACCCCACCATGCTGGGGCTCTGTCCTCTGGCAGTGTGCTCTTGGTCCTCACAGAGCTCCATGAACACCATGTTGTCACCTGCAGGTACTCAGCCACTCAGCTCTGAACCTGCACATCTCAATCTCAGCCAGGAGAAACAAATGAGGACATCTCTGGGCAGTGAGGAAAACTGCAGAGAAATCAATTTGGACAAAAGGATCCTTAATTTGAGAGTATCAGAGAAGGGAGAGGAATCAGCCTGCCTAATAAGCAGCCAATTGCCTGCATGCTGAAGGAAGGTGATGATGAATGGTTCCTGCAGAGCAGAGCCATCCCTCAGCAGAGGCATCTCCCACCACCAGCTGCACCCAGGCACATTTTTCCCTGCATGCCAAGCAGGATCTCAGGCTAAGCACCCAAGCCAGGACACAAAGCTACTGGATTGCAGAGCTAATTCCCTGCTAGAGCTGAATCCCAGCTTAATCAGATGCACCACTCCTCCTGCCTGGGTAGTCTCTAGTGGCTCAAGCTGTAACAAAAAAACCCCAAAGCCACACAGAGTAAGGAACAAAGCTTCAGCTCTAAGTGGGGACAGGAGGAGCTCAGCCTGGCACGGCAGCCTTTCCCCCCAGCTCGGTGCTTCTCCACCTAGAAAGTTGCCCAGGGACCTCCTCCTGTCCCTGCAATCAACTCAGGTTTGATCATTTTAGGCAGGCAGAGGAAGCTCTGCTGCTCTAAACGGCAGCAGCAGCTGGGCTTGCACCGCGGGTGAGTGACCATTCACTGCCCATCAGAGGCCATGTGCTGTGCCCTGCAGAGGGCTCCGCGGGAGGCAGCAGAGGAGGGCTGGGGATGGCCACTTCTTTATTTTCAAACCCTGATCTGGGGCAGAGGGGAGGGGAGGGGATCCCTCCTGTTCCAGAGACAGCTTGGCCACGAGCTCATTGGCTGGGGGCTATCAGCAGCTGGCATCTGAAATGGCAAAGCCAGGGCGGAGAGAGGTAAGCCAGAGTCAACTGTGCTGAACCAGAGCCAAGCTCTGATGGATTCCACAGGCAGAGCGGCCGAGCTGCAGTGCCTGTGTGATTCCAAACAGGATTTGCACAGTGACCTTTATGTTTCCCCTCCTGGAAACCAAAAAATGGAATTGTTTTGCTCCTCTTAATGCAGAATAAATAGCTGGCAGTCCTTCCCTCTTGGTGTGAGAGTAAACCAAGTTGTTATCTTTGTCTGCTATCAAAGCTGCCAAATAATTCCAGCCCAGCGTCTCCAGCTCATTTGAGCCTTGGTGTGTGGCCAAAGCTGCTCTGCTTTTGTTAGCTTCTGCCTGTCTGTTCCAGCACAGTTGCTCATGGGATGGGGGAGTTTTGGGGCCCTCACACCAAGCAGGACTTTGAGGGGCTGGAGCAGGGCCAGAGAAGGGCAACAAAGCTGGGGAAGGGTCTGGAGAACAGGGCTGGGGAGGAGCAGCTGAGGGAGCTGGGGGTGGTCAGTCTGGAGAGGAGGAGGCTGGGGGGAGACCTCACTGCTCTCTGCAGCTCCCTGAGAGGAGGTTGGAGCCAGGTAGGACTTGGTTTCTTCTCCCAAGGAACAAGAGGAAATAGCCTCAAGTTGCACTGGGGGGAGGTCAGGTTGGGCACAAGAAAAGATTTGTTTGCTGCCAGAGTGGTCAGGGACTGGCACAGGCTGCCAGGGAGGTGCTGGAGTCCCCAGCCCTGGAGCTGGTCAGAACATGTGTGGACAATGCACCTGGGGCCATGGTTTGATGGCCAGGGTGGTGTGGGGCTGCTGGTTGGACTGGGTGACCTCAGAGGGCTCTTCCAACCCAAACAATTCCATGAGTCTATGAGAAGCAAGAGAGAGGACCTGAGCATGGGGCTGTGCATCAGGGACCACAGGAGCCCATTGGGAGTGCTTCTGCTGGAGCCTCAAGCCAGGAGTTCCATCTCTATCCCCACTGACAAGCTCAGGGAGCACTGGCAGGTGCCCCCTGCCTCAGGTGCTCTGAAGCAGACTCTGGTCACATTCCCTGGCAGGGCCTCCTCATTTACCTGCAATGGGACAAACTGTCCTGAGCCAGGAAACATCCAACCAGGGGCAGAGAGAGCACCAAGAGTCACAAGAGCTGCTCCTCAGGTGGCTCCTGATGCATCCTGTGAAGCAGCAGCAAGGTGTCAGACAAGAGCAGAGTGTGGCAATAGCTGAAGGGAGCTGTTTCACACCTACCTGGGCAGAGGGACAGCTCTGGCACTTGGCAGCTTCCATGCAGACAAATCTTGCTCCTTGCTTTAATCCATCCAAGTACAACCACGTGCTCCAGAGAGCTCTTCTACCAACCTCTGCTCCTTCCAGCTTGGTCTATTTGCAGGCCAGGGCTTTGCAATCATTTCATCATTGCAGAAAGGCTGCAAACAGCTTGTTAGACTTCCCTTAGCCTTATGTAGGGCAGGGGAAAGAGGCCTGAGCATGAAAATCAGCAAGGATTTACCTACTGCAGCACCAGCAAAGGAAAACTCAAGCCAGGGAGAGAACTCATTGAATCACAGAATGGGTTGGGTTGGAAGGGATCTTAAAGATCATCTGGTTCCACCTCCCCTGCCATGGACAGGGACATCTTCAACCAGGCCTGTCCAACTGATCTATCACCCTCTGAGCCCTCAGGGGAGATGCTCACCACCAGAGCACACAACCCACCTGAGAAATTGCACTGTTCAGCTTAAACTGCTCTTAAACTAAACCAGCAGGCCCAGACTCAAGGCAAAGTTTAGTTCCTGATTACCTTCAGCTCCAACTCCTCAAGTCAACCACTCCAACCAAATGAAGGGCATCCTTCCAGAAGGGAATTGCACCTGCTTAATGAGTAGCTTTATTAAACTGCTGCAATTTGGTCAAGCTGAAGGGGAACTACTGATGAAGAACTAATATGGACAGCAAGGGAAGAGGAGCAGAGAGAAATCCTCACAGAACAACCTCCAAAAGGAAAAGAAAGAAAAAGAGAAGCTTTGGAGAAGTGGCCAAAGCACAGCTGTCTGCAGCACAGGACAAGGTTTCCCCATCATCTGCTCTTGTCTTCAGCTGAGCAGACACAGAAGTAAGGAGGAAAGGAGCAAAGAGTGAGTGCCTGGAAGTCCCTGATGTCCTCCCAGGTACAAGCAGCAACACTGGAAGCCAGGAGAGGCCCTGAATGGGAAAGCCACCAAACAGCACATGGGAGCATGCTCAGGGAGACCTGCAGACTGGAGATGTGCAGAAAGGCATTTGGAGGAGCAATCATCTTAACAGGACTAGGAATCATCCCTGGAAGCCATCCAGAGTGAGAGAACCATGACACAGCACAGGCCAAAGTGGGAGACCTCTCCTCAAGCCTTATGGAAGGCATCTGCAAGAAGAACCATTTTACCAGGACTAGGAGTTAGCACAGGAAGCCATCCAGAGTGAGAGAACCATGGCAGATAGGACTAGGAATCATCACAGGAAGCCATCCAGAGTGAGAGAACCATGGCAGATAGGACTAGGAGTTACCCCAAGAAGCCATCCAGAGTGAGAGAACCATGGCAGATAGGACTAGGAGTTACCACAAGAAGCCATCCAGAGTGAGAGAACCATGACACAGCAAAGGCCAAAGTGGGAGACACCTCCTCAAGCCTGATGGAAGCTGGGGTGGTCCCTTCAGCCCCAGCACTGAACAGCCTCACCCCAGTCAGCACTGCTGGGTTTAGCTTTCTAAGTAGCTAAGGAAATAAAGAAATTACCTCCTGCAATTCCTCTCACTGAGCCTAGGGAGCCTTCTCCAACCAGACAAGGAGTTAACGACTCTCCACCCACTGCTCCACTCTCCAGGCACAGGGCAGAAGTCTCTGCTGCTCTCAGAGCAGGAGCAAGCAGCCTGTTGAGCTTCATCTTCTTGTTGCTGCCAGCAATTATCCCAAAATGACTTTATTGTGCCTGTGACAGTTGGTGACACTAATTCAGGGAATTTTATCAGCTTCTGTGCTACAGGTTTCAAAACATCTGCTTGTGTGAAGGCACCCTGCTGTTCAGCAGCCCAAGAGAGCTGGACAAGGAGAAAGTGCCTGCTTTGTGCAAGACTAAGCCTCATGCATGGGTGTCTCCTCCCTGCCTTGGCAACCCAGGCCCCTTAATGGCCAAGTCCTAAGGAAAATCATAGAATCATTCAGGTTGGCAAAGGCCCCTGGCACCATCAAGTCCAACCATTAACCCTACTCCACAAAGTTCACCCCTAAACCATACCCCCATGCAGGACCAGGGGCGAGTGCCAGGCAGCAGGGAGCTGCACAGCAGCCACCAGGGCAGGAAGATGCTGTCTGGGGTTGAAGCACAAAGTGGCTGCAGCTCCAGAGGATGCAGCTGGCACAAATGGAGAGGGTGGAAAAGCCAAAGGTGGAAACTGAAAGATGCTTTAGGAGGAGTTGTAGCTCAGCTGCCTGGTGTCACAGACACAAAGACCTTGCCTGCAGGGCTGAGGGAGAGGCAGAGGTTACAAGAGGCTAAGGAGCTGTGCTCATCTCCAGCCCCAAACTGTACCTGGAGAGAGGAAAGCAGAGGAAGCAAAGCTCTTAGCAGCTGGAGTTTTCCCACTGTCTCCCTGAGGACTCCCTGGGCACAACATCATTCCCCCTAAGCCCACACCATCTATCCTGGGGTGCCAGGAAGGGTGAGGTAGGGTGGGAATGCCTCTTCCTGCCAGCGACGGCAAGGTTTGAGCCTTGCCTTTTGATCGCCGAGCCAGGCTGTCGCTTGGCAGCACGAAGCACTTCTTAAGACAGCTTTAAAGATCATATTAGCTCTTATTACAGCAACAGAGAGCCTTGAAATTCAAAGGGAAGCTTGGTGTGGG
Source organism: Melanerpes formicivorus (assembly GCF_026170545.1). Lineage (NCBI taxonomy): Eukaryota > Metazoa > Chordata > Aves > Piciformes > Picidae > Melanerpes > Melanerpes formicivorus. The sequence continues at coordinate 2,674,194 of NW_027142435.1, read as the reverse complement.
TGTGAATTCCGAGGGACTCGGCGGCAGCAGCTTCTTCCCACTCACGGTTCCTCAGCTCAGCAGAAGGAGACCTCCTCAGCTGCAGCAAGCCTGGAAGCTGGAGATTCCTTCCCTTTCACGTCACCTCCAGCATCAGCCTCATGCTGCAGCAACTGGAGAGGGATTGGCAGAAAAGCATCAGGGCCCAGGGTGGGAAATGAAGGTGTTTCAAGTCGGGGTTAGCTGGGTGCTGTTTTAGGAGGTTCAGTGTCAGCGCCACCTCCGAGGGCTTGAAAGAAAAGCTGCTGGCAAGGCTGGGGAGCAGATCCCAGAAAGGAAGCAGCAAACCACTGAGTTAAGGAGAAAGGGTTTCAGAACCACCTCTGCCTCATTAGCAACCACGTGGAGGAGGCAGCTTGAGCAAATCCTGGACCCTGGACAAACATGCACACTGCAAGCTTGGGTCTTGAGTTAGGGATGGGTGCAACCAACCCACCTCTGCTCCTGCCTGGGTAACAGAGAGGAAGGAAGGAAGGGCCTCGTTCTCCATCAGTCTCAGCTTCTCTTGGCTCAGTTTTCTCAGCCACCTCTGACCAGCAGACCTGGGAGCCACCTTCTCCTGGCTCAGTTGTCTCAGCCAGCTGTGACCAGCAGACCTGGGAGCCACCTTCTCCTGCAGTGCCTTTAAACTTAGAAATGAAGAGACTTCAACCCCCCCACAAAGCATAACTCTGAAGTGCTCAACAGCCTTTAATTCATCATGAACCTAGAGGTAGAGAGGGGGGAGGAAAAAAAATGCCAAAAATACATCACATCCTTCATCTAGGGGAGGGGAGAAAAAGAAGACCTCAGTATTTTTATAGCACAGAATCAGAGGCACAAATAAATCTGTTGCACTGGAGAAAGGGGAGAGGGGGAGGGAACTTCCTTTCACTAGCCTGGAGCACAGAGGCCATCCACATGGTCACTTTGTAGCTCATCTGCACAAACCAAACAGAGGGAATTTCAAACTCAACCAAAAAAGAAGGGTGGGGGGAAGAGGAAGAAGCCTTTTTTGAGACAAGGAAGGAACATTCTACAGTTCCAGGTTCATGTCCAAACATAACTCAGTATCTGAATACGGGGTGAGGAAACACAATTTGGGGATTTGGGTTGGTTTGGGGTTTGGTTTTTTTTGGTCTTTTTTTACAGTAGAAATGTTTTTTCAGAAGGTTACCACAGATGAATACAGCCAGGGTGCCATTCCAGTCAGGACCTCAACATGCAGAGGAATTCCTGTGCCTCACCACCAGCCCAGCCCCACCCCTTCCCCTCCCACCTCCCCCCCCCAAATAAAAGACCCTAACAATTAAATGCTGCTACCACCAATCAAAAAGAAAATCAATCCTCTGCTGTTTCAGTTCTCTGCCAATAGATTGAAATAGAGAATCAGAGAATCAATAAGGTTGGAAAAGACCTCAGAGATCATCAAGTCCAAGCTGTCACACAACACCTCATGACTAACAAACCCCTGGCTCCAAGTGCCACATCCAATCCCTTTTTGAACACCTCCAGGGACAGAGACTCCACCACCTCCCTGGGCAGCACTTCCCAATGGCTAACGACTCTCTCCCTGAAGAACTTTCTCCTCACCTCCAGCCTAAACTTCCCCTGGCACAGCTTGAGACTGTGTCCTCTTGTTCTGGTGCTGCTTGCCTGGGAGAAGAGACCAACCCCCTCCTGGCTACAACCTCCCTTCAGATAGTTGTAGAGAGCAAGAAGGTCTCCCCTGAGCCTCCTCTTCTCCAGGCTCAGCAACCCCAGCTCCCTCAGCCTCTCCTCACAGGGCTGTGCTCCAGACCTCTCCCCAGCCTCCTTGCCCTCCTCTGGGCACTGCATGCATTCCAAGATTTATTTATGGGCTTAAGGGAAGAAGCTCAATGCTTTCTGTAAAGAATTCTTGACCCTGGAATGATCTCCTCTTCTTGCCAAGAGAAGAGAGAGCCTTGTAGAAAAGAAAGGACCTGAGTCAAGGGAGAGATGGATTCACCTTTCACCTTTGCCCAGAGGCCATTCTGTTGGTTGGGGCAGTTGTAGTTCCACAGAACCTAGGGTCCAGCTGTCTGCATGTCCTTGTCCATTAAGTTTTACCCAGCTATCCTACACCAAGCATAAAGACTTGAGTCAGGCTGCCTTGACTTCTAAAGGCACCTAAGCCACATGGAGAGGATGGGATGAGCTGATCACAGTATCACAGTATCACTTAGGTTGGAAAGGACCTCGAGGATCATCGAGTCCAACCTATCAACACAGACCCCATGACTAGACCATGGCACCAAGTGCCACGTCCAATCTCGCCTTGAACGCCTCCAGGGTCGATGACTCAACCACCTCCCTGGGCAACCCATTCCAATGCTGAACGACTCTCTCGGTGAAGAACTTCCTCCTCACCTCCAGTCTAAACCTCCCCTGGCACAGCTTGAGACTGTGTCCCCTTGTTCTGGTGCTGGTTGCCTGGGAGAAGAGGCCAACCCCTTCCTGGCTACAACCTCCCTTCAGGTAGTTGTAGACAGCAATGAGGTCACCCCTGAGCCTCCTCTTCTCCAGGCTAAACAATCCCAGCTCCCTCAGCCTCTCCTCACAGGGCTGTGCTCAAGGCCTCTCCCCAGCCTTGTTGCCCTTCTCTGGACATGTTCAAGTGTTTTGATGTCCTTCTTAAACTGAGGGGCCCAGAACTGGACACAGGACTCAAGGTGCAGCCTAACCAGAGCAGAGTACAGGGGCACTATGACCTCCTTGCTCCTGCTGGCCACACTATTCCTAATGCAGGCCAGGATGCCATTGGCCCTCCTGGCCACCTGGGCACACTGCTAGCTCATATTCAGGTGGCTGTCGATCAGCACCCCCAGGTCCCTCTCTGTTTGGGTGATGGTTCATCAGTTCCCAAAGCACAGAACATTTCTCTGGTGGCTTGGCAACGATTTCTCCTCCTTTTATCCAAGCAACTCTGCTGCTCAACCAGCTCTCAACCCCACAGGAGACAGCTATGGAGGAGGGACCAACTGCCAGTAGTGAAAACTTTTATTACTCTCAGGTGGTTGGGTTTTGGTTTTTAATATTTTTCTCTATTATTCCATTGAAAATGTCCCAAAAAACCCTCAAGAAGTAAGAAAACCCCAACCCTGCTCCCAGCTTCCCCCAGCCACGCACGCCTGCACACGGCCAAGGGAAGAACCCGGAGCAGAGGGAGGAAGAAATCAAAAGGAACTTCCAATTCTCTTGGAGAAGGGGGGGGAAAAAAAAACCCAAATGTGTGTGTGTGTGTGAAATAAATAGAAAGAAATTGCTTTATTCTATCTCCACTCTTTCACTAGGACAATTTAATACCCATCCAGTCTCTTAAGATGCTAATCTACCATCTGCTAGCCCACAAATCCTTCCCACTTACTCCCTTAAAGATCCAGCCACAGCGGTGCTTAAAAACCTCTCTGCAGAACAAGGATCACCTTGGAAGTGCTGTGAAAAAAACACCACAAAGAGAACATCGTTTCTTTCTGTCCAGTGATTTCAGGGAATTAAGTGGGAAGGATTGGTGGGCAGCACTCTGGATAGCTCTGCTACCCCTCTGCTGGGGATGTGCCCTCGTCCTGCTTCAGCCACGTCCCGTTTCCAGCTCTGGGCCAGGGCTGCCTTTTTCCTCTCCCTCCAAAGAGAGTGGAAGACTTTCCAGTGACTTCAGCAGGGCTTTGGACCAGGCTCTATTACAAATCACTGCTCCATAACAGCTCTTTGACCAGAGGTGATTTCCAAGTGCTCAGGTGGGAGCTGCCCACTCAACACTTCAGGAGTTGGTTTTGCTTTTAATGCTTGTTCCGTTCTCAGGGAATTGAGTCCAGCCCAGCCAAGGGCTTGCACTCCTCTTCCCCAGGAGCACCTCAAAAGGCTCAGTCTCCACTTAACTAAAGGATTGTGGTGGTTTGGGCTGGGTGCTGGCCCGGGTGCCACTGCACAGACCACACCTGGGAGGTCCCAAGGGGTGGGCCCAGCCAAGGGGGTGGTCACAGGAAAGCAGGCATTCCATTCCCATAATTCCTGCACCACTACAAAGCCCACGGCCGGGTCTGGCACTTCCTCTTAACTTCCTCTCCGCCACCCGGTAGCTGGGGGAGAGATCTCCCAGCCAGGGGCCTGGCTAGGCCCAAAGCCACGGGGCGGGGGGGGGAGGGAGGGATGGGCAGTATCACAGCATCACTAAGGTTGGATGAGACCTCGAGGATCATTGAGTACAACCTATCACCACAGACCTCATGACTAGACCATGGCACCAAGTGCCACATCCAATCTCCTCTTGAACCCCTGAACACCAGTCTCAGATCTGGCCAGCCGAGACTAGCCTAGCAGTGGTGGTGGGGGGAAAAGAGGAGCCCTGGGGATCTTGGGTGCACCCTCAGGTGGGGCTGGGATGTCTCTGGGTCTGGTTTGGGGGTTCTCTTGTCACTCTGCTGCTGGTTTTCTGTACACACTCACTGCTTCCTGTTTAAACTTGCCATCCCTTTTGCAATCCGTTGGTCTGAGCCGTCGTTTCTGCCCGTGGTGGGGAGGAAGGAGGGTCTGCCCCAACCCATCACAAGGATGTCACAATAATCCAAGCTGTTTGGGGGGAAATTTCCTTCTTTAATAGGATAAAGGAAATTAAAAAACAAACAAACAAACAAAAAAAAACCAACAAAAAAAAGGCAAACAAAACTCAAACCAACCCCATTACAAACACCTCCCCAGGCTTCTGTCATGGAATGATTCTCACAACGGGTAAGGAGCACAACTCAAAAAGAGGAAAGGGGGGGTGGGGGGGGTGGGGAATAAAAGGAAAAATAATAATAAAATAATAATAATAATAATAATTAATAATAATAACAACAACAACCACAATGAAAAATAAAGACATAAAGGAAAGCAGAAGGTTCCTATGGGAGAGAAGTGCCTAGCAGAGAGCCAGAGCCAGCCTGCAGCAGGGAGGGGACAGCTCCTTGGCTCACCAAGTGAACGAACACAAGAAGCAACAACAGAAGAAGGAGTGGCAGATTGCAACTGAAAGCCATGCTGATTGGGTTGGGTTTGGTTTTTTCCCTCCTTTTCTCTTTTTTCCCCAAACTAGAAAGCAACTCTGAGGGCCAAGATGGGGAAGGAAGATGATAAGGATGACCACGGAGCCACCAATCGCTTCCCCGAGAGCCTTCCCGGCGTGCCGGCGGTGGCAGCAGAGAGCTAAGGGGAAGACAAAAGATTTCTTTGCCCATCTCTTCCCCTTCCCCTTCCAGCTCACAGAGGAGAGAGTGTTTCCTTGCAAATAAAACACGCCAAAACACAACAAAACACCACCAAAAGGAAGAACAAACAGAACCCAGAACCTTGCTCTTGCTCTCCCTCCCTCCCCGCTGCAATATGAAATCACATTTCAAGAGGGGATGAGAAGGGCAAGGAGGGAGGGGGAGGGGGAAGGGGAAGAGGAGGATTTTGTTTCTTCTCTGATTTAAAGCCATATTCTAGGAAAGAAAGAAAGAAACAAAGAAAGAAAGACAAAAAAAGACCCCACAATGGTTTGTGGAAACTGTCATTTCCTTTTTTTTTTGTGTGTGTGTTTTCTTTTCTCTTTTTTTTTGTGTGTTTGATTTTTTTCCTTTTTTTTTCCCCTTTTTTCCCCCCTTTTTTTCCCCCCTTTTTTTTCCCCTTTTTTTCCCCCCCTTTTTCCCCCCTTTTTTCCCCCCCTTTTTCCCCTTCCCCCCCTTTTTTTTCCCCTTTTTTTCCCCCTTTTTTTTTCTCCTTATTTTTGTTTTGTTTTTTTTGTTTTGTTTTTTCTTATAATGCTCATTTATAGAAAACTTCACAAAGGTGACTCCTATGTACAGGGAAAACAACGATTCCAAAGGCTGCTTTCAGTAGTCAATGTAATAGCACCTTGAAAGACCCAAAAAAAAACCCAAACAAACAAAGAGGAGTTTTGACAGAGCTTCAAAAAGTCCTTTGTGGGCAACGTTTAACCCTTTCCAAGCCTCCAAAACAACAACGACGACGACAACAAAAAGGACAAAAAAAAAACCCAAGAAAGGGAAAGGGGAGGGAGGGGGGGAGGGGAAAGGAGCCAGTCACAAAGCTTGGTTAGTAACAAATTCATCCAAAAGTCTGTGTGAAACGTTGTCTGAAGGGAGGGAGGGTTCAGCCTTCTGAAGGGGGGGGTTCAGCCTTCTGAAGGAGGGGGTTCAGCCTTCTGAAGGAGGGGTTCAGCCTTCTGAAGGAGGGGGGATTCAGCCTTCTGAAGGAGGGGGGGATTCAGCCTTCTGAAGGAGGGGGGATTCAGCCTTCTGAAGGAGGGGGCTCAGCCTTCTGAAGGAGGGGTTCAGCCTTCTGAAGGAGGGGGTTCAGCCTTCTGAAGGAGGGGGGATTAAGCCTTCTGAAGGAGGGGTTCAGCCTTCTGAAGGAGGGGGGGATTCAGCCTTCTGAAGGAGGGGATTCAGCCTTCTGAAGGAGGGGGGGATTCAGCCTTCTGAAGGAGGGGATTCAGCCTTCTGAAGGAGGGGGGGATTCAGCCTTCTGAAGGAGGGGGGGATTCAGCCTTCTGAAGGAGGGGTTCAGCCTTCTGAAGGAGGGGGCTCAGCCTTCTGAAGGAGGGGGGATTCAGCCTTCTGAAGGAGGGGGGATTCAGCCTTCTGAAGGAGGGGGTTCAGCCTTCTGAAGGAGGGGATTCAGCCTTCTGAAGGAGGGGGCTCAGCCTTCTGAAGGAGGGGGCTCAGCCTTCTGAAGGGGGGGTTCAGCCTTCTGAAGGAGGGGTTCAGCCTTCTGAAGGAGGGGGGGTTCAGCCTTCTGAAGGAGGGGGTTCAGCCTTCTGAAGGAGGGGGTTCAGCCTTCTGAAGGAGGGGTTCAGCCTTCTGAAGGGGGGGGATTAAGCCTTCTGAAGGAGGGGATTCAGCCTTCTGAAGGAGGGGAGATTCAGCCTTCTGAAGGAGGGGATTCAGCCTTCTGAAGGAGGGGGTTCAGCCTTCTGAAGGAGGGGGCTCAGCCTTCTGAAGGAGGGGAGATTCAGCCTTCTGAAGGGGGGGTTCAGCTTTCTGAAGGGTCAGAGATGTCTGGCAGAGGAGAGGTAGCGTGCAGCCAGACAGGGTTTTCTTGCAGTCCAAACCAAGAGGAGGTGAAAGAAATCCCCAGCAGGCTATTGCACAAGGCTGATCCTTCTGTTCCACAGTTCCCTGGTTCTTTCTCTGCAGGCTTGAAAAGGGTTAATTGAGTAATTCTGGGGGTCGTTGGGTGGGTTTTTTTGTATGAATCCTGGTTAAAACATGTTGCTCTGAGATCCAGGCTGGTACTGTGTCTGCAGCAGGCTCTCCATAAAGGCCAAGTAATCTGGGGTCTGTCCATACTCTTCCGGGTTCCTGGAATTCCCCAGCCGGGGACGCTTGGCTGCTCTCACTTCATCTCCCGAAAAAACCTCTTCCTGAGGGGCCCCAGTGCTGAGGGACTGCAGGAGACAGGAAAGCACAACGGTTAGAGGCACAGCAGGAGGGCAAGGGGCGACCTTGGAGGGTCGCTTCCAACCCGGCGCAGTCTGTGACCGGGGGGCGAGCTGTGGAGCGCCCCTGGGCAAGCAGGCAGCAGAGACAGCCAGGGGGCAAGGTGGTCTGAATGGTGCTGTGGGGAAAGTGAGCTCCAAGGCATGCAAAGCAGTGTGAAGTAAGGAATTCTGGCCTCCTGGAACCAGAACCTGAGTTGCCTTCTTTCTGTTTCAGAGTTCTTTCACTTCAGCTCCTGCCTTGCCACCTCTCTGTTTACTCCTATCCTCCTCTGCCTCTTCAGCTGATTCATCCTAGCAGGAGGCACAGAGGAAATTTTGGGCTTCTCTGATGCCTTTAAAAAAAAACCAGCAAAGAAAAAGCCCACAGAAAGCTTTCGGGGAGCACTGCGCAGACAATGGCTGCTGCTCACCCTGCTCTGTAGGCTCTCAAATGAGATGCGTTTCCTGGGAGGAATTATCTCCTGCGGCTTTGTTCCTTTGTTCTGCTGAGCGGCTGCCTCCCAGCGCTGCGAGCACCACCTCCACAGGGCACAGCCCAACGCTTCTGGCAGCAGAAAGTGGAGGAGAAGAGCCTCAGCTTTCAGCCGCGCTTGAAACTTTCTACTCACTTTCCAGCTTGCACTCCTGCCTCTGCAACTGCCACAAAGCCTGCCGGCTCCGCTGCAGAGAACGGGCTCGCTCCAAACCCTCTATTTCAGGGCTCCAAGATGCTCTTGGTTATTTGACAGGCTTAGATTAACTGGAGTGTTGTTCTCAGCTCAGCAATGAATGCTGAGGTGCTGCTTTGCTACCCAAGTCTTTCAAGGATGACAAGATAAATTGTTATTGACCTCTCAAATGTCACAGAATCAGCACAGGGTGGCTTAGGTTGGGCAGGAACTTTAGAGATGCTCTCCTGAAGCCTCAGAGGTCCTCTCCTATGGTATTAGAGATCCTCTCCTGCAGCCTCAGAGATCCTCTCCTATGGTATTAGAGATCCTCTCCTGCAGCCTCAGAGATCCTCTCCTATGGTATTAGAGATCCTCTCCTGCAGCCTCAGAGATCCTCTCCTATGGTATTAGAGATCCTCTCCTGCAGCCTCAGAGATCCTCTCCTGCAGCCTCAGAGGTCCTCTCCTGCAGCCTCAGAGGTCCTCTCCTGAAGCCTCAGAGGTCCTCTCCTGAAGCCTCAGAGGTCCTCTCCTGAAGCCTCAGAGGTCCTCTCCTATAGTATTAGAGGTCCTCTCCTGCAGCCTCAGAGGTCCTCTCCTGCAGCCTCAGAGGTCCTCTCCTGCAGCCTTAGAGATCCTTTACTGCAGCCTCAGAGGTCCTCTCCTGCAGCCTCAGAGGTCCTCTCCTGCAGCCTCAGAGGTCCTCTCCTATGGTATTAGAGATCCTCTCCTGCAGCCTCAGAGATCCTCTCCTGCAGCCTCAGAGGTCCTCTCCTGCAGCCTCAGAGGTCCTCTCCTATAGCATTAGAGGTCCTCTCCTGCAGCCTTAGAGATCCTTTACTGCAGCCTCAGAGGTCCTCTCCTGCAGCCTCAGAGGTCCTCTCCTGCAGCCTCAGAGGTCCTCTCCTATGGTATTAGAGATCCTCTCCTGCAGCTTCAGAGGTCCTCTCTTTTTGTCTCATCAAAGAGACAGAAGGGTAGAATTTTATCACAGGCTGACTTTGTAGATCCCTCCCCAGCAGTGGCTGACAAGACAGAACACTGCCTGTTCTCCATGTGCAGGGGATCCAGTCTCACCAAAGAGTTGTTCTGGTTGGAAAAGACCTTTAAGATCCTTGAGTCCAACTATTAACCCAACTCTACCAAGTCTGGGGCTAAACTGTGCCCCTCAGCACCACATCTCTGCATCTCTTCAACACCTGCAGGGTTCAACCACCTCCCTGGGCAGCCTGTGCCAGTGGTTGAGAACCCTGTCAGTGAAAAAGTTTCTTCTAATGTCCAACCTAAACCGCCCCTGGTGCAACCTGAGGCACTTCCTCTCGTCCTAAAGGCTCTAAAGGTTGAAGACCCAGGCTTGTAAACATCCAGCAAGTCTGGAATCAAAAAAGCTGTGAAATAAATCCCTTCTATTTTCCAGGCTCAACAACTCCACTGTGTGCAGCCTGAGCTTTTAGATGAAAGGCTTTAAGGGCAAAGAGCTACATTCATAGATTGATAGATTCAGAGGATGGGTTAGGCTGGAAGGGACCTTCAAGATCATCCAGTTCCAACCCCTGTGCCACAGGCAAGGACACTTACCACCAGCCCAGGCTGCTCAAGGCCTCATCCAGCCTGGCCTTGAACACCTCCAGGGAGAGGACATCCACAACCTCCCTGGGCAACCTGTGCCAGTGTCTCCCCACCCACACTCTGAACAATTTCTTCCTCATCTCCAGTCTCAATCTACCCTCTTCAAGCCTTCCAAATCAAGTGTTCCAAACCTCCTGCTTGGTGAGAAATGGGGGTTTGGGTCAGCCCCATGGTGCTAAACACTTCTCCAGAAGCCACTCAGCTGCAGACTCAGGCAGGGTGGCACTCTGTGTAACTACATTACCTGGGGTAAAATGCTACCAACAGGAACTTCTAACCAGAGACAGCACAACTCAGAGCTGAACATGGGGAAGGCAAAGTCATGCAGATGCTTCTCAAGCATTTACATCACAGACTTCTTGTGCCCAGTGTCCTTTGGGGATGACAAGTGGGCTTAAAGCCACAGCAGCTGGAGGCTGCCTTCACCTCAGCTCCAAACCCTGTGCCATGAAGCTGTGAATGAGCCCTGCAAGCCACAGCCAGGGCTCTGCCTCTGGCCCTCTGGTACTCACCAGGCGTGACTTCACCCTCTTGGGCAGCTCCTCCTCCAAGGTGTAGATGTCTCCACGTTTCACCATTAACTGAGAACCATCCTCAAACTCCACCTGCAGAGGGAAACCATCAGAGACCAAATGAGAGCCTGGCCTCTCTGCCTGCACAGCCCATTCCCAGGCTATGCCACACAGGGTCCTTCCAAGGGACCATCAAGGCCCAGCTTTCATGGCTGCTCCCCTACTCTTGGCCCTGTCTCTGGACTGCAGCAGAATGAGGATCCCCAAGCTGTGTTAAGGAGGCTGACCCCCAAAAGTGTTGGTTTCAGCACTGCACAGGCACCCCTGGTCTCATCAGTCCCCATTCAGAGCTCCTGTGGATCTCAAATCATAGCAACATAGCATCCCAGCATGGGGTGGGTTGGAAGAGACCTCTGGAGCTCACCCAGTCCAACCCCCCTGCTCCAGCAGGGCTCCCACAGCAGCCTGCCCAGCAGCACAGTGCCCAGGGTGGGTTGGAAGCTCTGCAGAGCTCCACAACCTCTCTGGGCAGCCTGCTCCAGAGCTCCAGCAGCCTCACACCAAAGAAGTTTCTCCTCTTGTTCAGATGGAACCTCCTGGCTTCCAGTTTGTGCCCATTGCCTCTTGTGCTGTCCCTGGGCACCACTGAGCAGAGTCTGGCCCCAGCCTCTTGCCCCCCAGCCTTTAGCTCTTGCTGAGCATTGCTCAGCTCCCCTCTGGGGCTGCTCTTCTGCAGGCTCTCAGCCCCAGGGCTCTCAGCCTTTGCTCCTCCCAGAGCTGCTCCAGGCCCCTCAGCATCTTTGCAGCCTCTGCTGGACTCTCTCCTGCAGCTCCCTGTCTCTCTTGAACTGAATTGCCTATACCACAGGTGGACCAGCAACCCCTCCAGCTCCCCCCTCCCTGCCAGAGCCCTACAGATTTCTACTGATTTTTGATTCAGCTGCTGTACAAAGCAGCTTTTCACTCACACTCCCAGCAGCCCTGTATTCAGGCCAATATGGTAACAAGAATGCTTTCATCTCAAACAAAGCATTTTCAGACATCATAAAGGGATAACTCCAGCTACTAAAATACATTTGTGCTTTAACAAGCTGAGAGAGTCAGCCAGGTACTAAAAAAAACCCCAAAACCAAGGCAGTGGTAACCCCTCACATCAACCCTTCTCTTGCTAGGCACTGATTACCTCATGAATGATGCAGCAGGTGTTCCAGGAATGTTTATTCATGGCAACATGCCCATAAAAACGTTAAAACCATTAAAAGTTTGGAAGAGCTTCTCCCCTTGCCTTTGCTCAAGGCTCACTGAGCTGCTCTGCCTAAGGCAGGAGGACACAGAGCAGGGGAGGGGTTGGGTCCAGCCTGGGTAGGTTCTGCAGGAAGAAAGGATCCATGCTCTGAAGCCTCCTGAAGAAAGGCTGAGGGACCTGGGGCTCTCCTAGGGGTCACTGAGGGGAGACCTCCTCAGTGCTGATCAACACTGACAGGGTGGCTGGCAGGAGGAGGGGACCAGGCTCCTGTCAGTGGTGCCCAGGGACAGGACAAGGGGCAGTGGGCACAAAGTGGAACATAAGAAGTTCCAGCTAAGCAGGAGGAGGGGACCAGGCTCCTGTCAGTGGTGCCCAGGGACAGGACAAGGGGCAATGGGCACAAAGTGGAACATAAGAAGTTCCAGCTAAGCAGGAAGAGGGAACCAGGGTCTTGTCAGTGGTGCCCAGGGACAGGACAAGGGGCAGTGGGCACAAACTGGAACATAAGAAGTTCCAGCTAAGCAGGAAGAGGGAACCAGGGTCTTGTCAGTGGTGCCCAGGGACAGGACAAGGGGCAGTGGGCACAAAGTGGAACATAAGAAGTTCCAGCTAAGCAGGAGGAGGAACTTCTTTAACTTAAGGCTGCTGGAGCCCTGAGGCAGGCAGCCCAGAGAGGGTGGGAGTCTCCACCTCTGGAATCATTCAAAACCCACCTGGGTGCCATCCTGTGCAGCCTGCTCTGGGTGACCCTGCTCTGCCAGACCCTGCTGTGGCAGGGGGGTTAGACTCAATGCCCTCCAGGGGTCCCTTCCATCCCCCACCCTTCTGTGATGCTGTGAACACCTCCTGCACTGCAGCTCCTCAGCTGGGCAAGCTCCAGGACGCTGCTGAGGTCCCTTAACTGAGCAGCACACAGCAGCTGCAGCAATCATGCAGGTGGGAGAACAGGATCTGAACTCAGCTCTGCTCAGGTGGTTTCAGATGCCACCAGCCCCACTACTCCTTGGTTTTTCAGAGTGCTGCTACCATGAGAGTCAGAAGGGAACAGGAATTATGATGTGTAACAGCCAAGGCACAAGCAGACCTCTGCCACGTCAGCTGCATGAGCTTGGCCTGGAGCTGAGGCAGGACTTGCAGCTGAGGGCACTGGCATCTATCAGAGAGCAGCTGGACCTTGTTTATGTGAGTTCTAAATTATGGGTTAGACACATTAGAAACACATCCAGAATGCAGCTCTAAGGTCTCCCTGGAGCCTTCTCTTCTGCAGGATGAACAGCCCCAACCCTCTCAGCCTTTCTTTACAGGAAGAGAGGCAATCCAGACAAATGTCTGCCCACACACCCACATCCTGCCCCAGCAGGCCTTGCCCCTGCTCCTGCTTGAACACCCACACCAGCAACAGGAACTCCAGAAGGCAAATGCTGCCTTCACTCAGCACCAGTGAGCTGCACAACTGGAGCAACACTCAGACAAGCTGCCATGAAGCCCATGGACACCCCTCCCATCCTCACCTGGTAGATCTGACTGATCTGGGCTGCAATAAACTTGGCCTTGTAGACAATTCCATCTGTCCACTGCAGCTGAACCACCTCACCTTCTGAAGGAGGTCCCATCTGGATGCAGTCTCTGCTCTGAAGACACAGAGTGAAAGAGGTCAGACAGCCAACACCTACAAAGCTCAAGGGCTAGGTAAAGAGGAGTGCTGAAATCATTGCAAGGAAGCTGCTGCACAGCACTGCAAGGAAGTCTCTGCACTTCTGATTCAACTGCAGCCATCTCAAACAAAGCCATTAACCAATGGGAGACCAGAGAGAAAGGTTTGCACCTGCTCCTGGTGGCAGCACTCACAGACTGATAGGTTCATAGACTGGTTTGGGATGGAAAGGACCTTAAAGATCATCCAGTTCCAACCCCCCCTGCCACAGGCAGGGACACCTCCCACCAGCCCAGGCTGCTCAAGGCCTCATCCAGCCTGGCCTTGAACACCTCCAGGAAGAGGGCAGCCCTGGGCAGCCTGTGCCAGTGTCTCCCCACCCTCCCTGGAAAGAATTTCCTCCTCCTCTCCAGTCTCAATCTGCCCTCCCCCAAGTCCAAGCCATCTCCCCTCATCCTGGCACTCCCAGCCCCCATCCAAAGCCCCTCCCTCCCCACCAAGTCTTCAGAGAGAGCTGCTTACAATGATGCTTTCTGGGTAAACGTTGTCACTGTATGAGCCATCATCAAAGTTGACCTCGTAGAAGGTCTGTGTGGTGGTGCCAATCACCTTACACCTGTAGTAGAGCCCGTTGCGGTTCTTGGTGATCACAGTCTGCCCCAGGGCCACCTCCCGCCGGAAGGGGATCTGCAGGAGAGAGAAGAGGGCACCAGGGGCAGGGAGTCACCAAAAGCACTGCTCTGCCAAATAACCAACCCTCACCCAGGGCAAGGGGGCAGGGAGAAGCCTCTGGGCATGGGAGGTGCTACACAGCAGCAGCACGTGGGGGGACGTCCTGCTGCGGCTGGGTGAGGAATCCGAGGGCTGGAGCACCTCTCCTATGAGGGCAGGCTGAGAGAGCTCAGCCTGGTGAAGGGAAAGCTTCAGGGAGCTCTCAGAGCTGCATTTCAGTATCTGAAGGGGAGCCACAGGAAGGCTGTGGAGGGCAGAAGGGCCTGTGGGGATAGGACAAAGGGTAATGGTTTGAAACTGGAGCAGGAGAGATTTAGGTTGGACATCAGGAGGAAGTTCTGCACTATGCAGGTGGTGAAATCTAGGGATTTCTAGGGATTGCCCAGGGATGTGGGGGAGGCCTCATCCCTGGAGACATTCAAGATCAGACTTGATGTGGTCCTGGGCAGCCTGATCTGGTTGGAGCTGTCCCTGCTGCCCTGCAGGGGCAGGTTGGACAAGATACCCTTGGAGGGTCCCTCCCAACCCAACACAACCTGTGCTTCTATGAATTCACAGAGTCCCAGGGGTGGTCTGGGGATCAGCTAGCCCGAGCCAAACCCCAGAGGCAAGCCAAGGCAAGCCACCTACACCCTGGTTAGCTGCTTTGTGCTTGAAGCAGGTGATGGAGACCACGTAGGGCCAGTCGTCCGGCTCCAGGGGCACGCCGGCCGCGTGCGCGCAGCTGACGTGGAAGGAGGTGGAGCAGTGCTCGTAGGAGCACTGGATGCAGGCCCCAGACACCTTCTTCATCCTCTTCCGACAGTAGACACATTTCTGAACAGGAAACACAGGGCAGGGTTAGGCAACAGCAGCTTCAGTGCAGCACATGCAGCCTGGTACAGAATCCCAGCACCTCGGCGTGGGTGGAAGGGGCCTCTGGGGATCATCCAGCGCCCATGGAGGGGGCTGCAAGAAAGGCAGGAAGGGGCTTTGCACAAGGGCTTGTAGGGATAGGACATGAGGCAATGGATGGAAGCTTGAGGTGGGGAGATTTAGCCTGGAGAGCAGGAAGAAATTCTTTCCAGTGAGGGTGGGGAGGCACTGGAAGAGGCTGCCCAGGGAGGCTGTGGATGTCTCCTCCCTGGAGGAGTTCAAGGCCTTGAGCAGCCTGGGCTGGTGTGAGGTGTCCCTGCCCATGGCAGGGGGGTTGGAACTGGATGAGCTTGAAGGTCCCTTCCAGCACAAACCCTTCTGTGAATCTCTGAACAACTGGACAGAACTGTTGTGTGCTCATCTCCTGCACACAGGCAGAGATCATCTGGAGGTGTTTTATTGCTCTCCGTGTCAGATTAGCTCCTGTAGTTAACTCAGCCACTCTTGTGTGCAAACAGAAGACATAAAACCCTTGTACAGAACAGCAGAATTACAGGGGGAACAACAACAGCAGCAACAAAAAAAGGTATGAAATCTTTTGGCATTTTTAAGCCTCATTTTGTGCAAAACAAATCCACTTATTAGGCTAATCTAATCAGCCAGCACTTCAGGGGGACAGGTAATCAACTTAATGTGTGTGACTGCTTGAAAAGGAAATCCACAGCTTCTCCAAAGCTACAACTCCCAAGCTCATGGCACTGCAGACTTGGCAGCCACTGCTGGCTGCCACTGGCAAACCAGATGCATCACTGCAAGGTCCTGAGGCTGGCCTGGGCCAGTCGCAGGCTAAATCCAGGCTGGGTACTGAGTGGCTCTGAAGAAAGAGGTTTGGGGGTGTCTGGTGATGAGAAGCCCCCCAGGAGCCAGCAGTGCCCTCATGCAGCCCAGAAGGCAGCTGTGTGCTGGGCTGAATCCAGTGGAGTGTGGGCAGCAGGGCAAGAGAGGGGATTCTGCCCCTGGGCTCTGCTCTGCTGAGGCCTCACCTCCAATCCTGCCTCCAGCTCTGGTGCCCCCAGCACAAGAAGGACACAGAGCTGCTGGAGTGAGGCCAGAGGAGGCCAAGAAGATGATCCCAGGGCTGGAGCAGCTCTGCTATGAGGACAGCTGAGGGAGCTGGGGGTGTTCAGCCTGGAGAAGAGAAGGCTCCAGGGGGACCTCAGAGCTGCCTTCCAACAGCTGAAGGGGTCCTGCAGGAAAGGGACTTTTCCTGAGGGTGTCCAGAGCCAGGCCAAGGGGGAATGGTTTGAAGCTGAGGCACAGCAGGATTGGGCTGGAGCTGAGGAAGAAGTTCTCCAATACAAGGATGGTGAGACTCTGGCACAGGCTGCCCAGGGAGGCTGTGGATGCCTCCTGCCTGGGGGTGTTCAAGGCCACATTGGATGAGGCCTTGAGCAGCTGAGTCCAGCTGAGAGGTGAGAGGGCTTGGAGTAGATGAGCTCTGAGGTCCCTTCCAACCTGAGCCATTCAAGGACTCTGTCATTCCCCAACCAAAGCCTTGATTCCAGCTCCTCAGCAAGACAGAAAAGCAGCTTTTGGGACTCCCCATCTATAAAGTTGGACACATGCAGAGTGTTGCCAGGGAGCTAATTGGCAATGCCATTCTCAGCTTCTCACATTTCCAGTCTGGGGAATCTGTCACTGATTGATGGCAGCTTTTGACTTCAGCTGAGGCTTGGGCAAGGCAAACCAGACAAAAATTAATATCCCCCAGGTGAGATGAAGGTGCATTTGACTCGTTAGGATGAAGAGCTCCTACAAATGAAATCCTGAGAGATATGACATGCCCATGAATCTGTCTGGAGAGCCATGTCATTTATTTATTGGAAGGGAATCATTTCCACAGAGGAGGAGGAACAGAGGAAAGTAATTTTTAGAGCACATTTCACAGACTCACAGAATGGGAGGGGGTGGAAGGAACCTCTGGAGATCAAGTCCAACCCCCCTGCCAAGGCAGGATCACCTAGGGAAGGTCACACAGGAACACATCCAAGCAGGTTTTGACTCTCTCCAGAGATGGAGACTCCACAGCCTCTCTGGGCAGCCTGCTCCAGGGCTCCATCACCCTCAAAGCAAACAAGTTTCTCCTCATGTTTAGATGCAACTTCCTACGTTCAAGTTTGTGCCCATTACCCCTTGTCCTGTCACTGGGCACTGCTGAACAAAGCCTGGGCCCACCCTTCTGACACCCACCCTTGAAGTATTGATCAGCACTGAGGAGATTCCACCCCCTGCATCCCCTCCCTGCCCAGGCTCTGCCCCACAGGTCCATGACACATCCAGGATTCGCTTCCCGTGAGCATCCGCAGTCAGCGTGTTTACACCCAAGATTAATTTGGCCTTTTTACTTCAACTAACAAAAGCCAGGAAATTCAAAGCTGGAGCCTCAGTGTTGCCAGAATGTGGGTTTTTTTAGTATTTAATAAGCCAGGCCTTTATCACTCTGTAAACCATGTTCAGGAGGTAGATAAGGGGTCCAGCGAGGCGCAGGCAGGAAGGCAGCCCCGAGAGCGAGTCAATGGCAATGAGATCTCATTATTCAGCTGTCAATACCCAATTCTCCCACCAGCAGGGACAACTGCTGATAGCCAGAGTGCTCAATACAGCCTCTCCTGGGAGCATTAACCCTCCACTATCAGGAATCTGCCTTCCTGGATGCCAACAGGCTTCTGCCAAGGCAGGAGGCTTAGCACAATGACACCTCGGTGGCAGGGCAAACTCCTCGGAGCAGGCCAAAGAGCTCCACCCATGGAAGATTCAGAGCAAACCTGACCAAAGGGTAGAGAAAAATGTGAGCTACAGCCAGACTGAAGAGTCAAAGCTGGCAGAAGGGGTGGAAATGTAGAGCTGGGAGTGTGGGAGAGGGGATGGACGGCTGCAGCAGTGCCAAGTGCTGCGGTAAAGCGGCACATGGAGGACAGGGCTGGTGAGGAGCAGCTGAGGGAGCTGGGGCCTGGAGAAAAGGAGGCTGAGGGGAGACCTCCTTGCTCTCTGCAGCTCCCTGGGAGGAGGCTGAAGGCAGGTGGGGTTGGTTGCTTCTCCCAAATAACAAATGACAGGACAAGAGCAAACAGCCTCATGTTGCCCCAGGGCAGGTTTAGGTTGGAGATTGGAAGAGAGTTCTTCGCTGCAAGGCTTCTCAGCCACTGGCCCAGGCTGCCATGGGGGGTGGCTGAATCCCCACCCCTGGAGGTGTTGAAAAGCCACAGAGATGTGGTGCTGAAGGGACACAGCTTAGCACCAGCCTAGGTAGAGCTGGATAATGGCTGGACTGGATGATCTGAGAGGTCTTTTCCACCCAAACCACCTCTGTGAGTCTGTAGAGATCGAAAGAGCTTTGCCGTGGGAGAGGAGCAGCAGGAAGAGAGAAGGTCTAAAGGAGAAGGCAAAACCACCAACGCCCAACCCTTCAGCATAACTGCAGGCTGGAGAGTCAGGTCAGAGCTGAGGGTAAGGAATGGGCTGTCTGCTGCATGATGAACACTGCAATTCATTTACTCCACTGAGGACTGACAGCTAATTATTCCAAATTTCCAGCTGGTGAATGATTGCCACTCGCAGCCCCCTCGCAGCCCCCTCGCAGCCTATCCCTCAGAGCCGCGGCGGGCTCCGCTCCCTCTGCTGCCTGCTCCGAGCACAGGAGATACCTTCAAACACCACTGCAGCTCCCTGCGGCTCCAGGGAGACCTAAGCAGCCTTCCAGCACCCAAAGTGGGCTACAAGGACAGAGAGAGATGGTTTGCAAAGGCCTGCAGGGGCAGGAGGAGAGGTAATGGCCTCAAACTAGAGCAGAGCAGATCTAGATTGGATGTCAGGAACGAGTTCCTCACCATGAGGGTGGGGGAGCACTGGAACAGGTTGCCCAGGGAGGTGGTTGAGGCTCTTTCCATGGAGATATTCAAAGTGAGGCTCAACAGGGCTCTGGGCAGCCTGATCTAGTTGAGGATGTCCCTGCTGACTGCAGGAGGGGTTGGACTGGGTGAGCTTTGGAGGTCCCTTCCAGCCCAGCCCATCCTATGATTCTGTCATAGAATCAGAGAATCAATAAGGTTGGAGAAGACCTCAGAGATCGTCAAGTCCAACCCATTACCTAACACCTCATGACAAACTAAACCATGGCTTCAAGTGAAATATGACCTGAGGCCTCTCCTAGGAGAGTATTAAAAAATAAAGTAAAAAATGCAAAGGAAGACTCACAGACTCATGGAATCTTCAAGCTCAGCCAGTTCCAACCCCCTGCCATGGGCAGGGACACCTCCCACCAGCCCAGGCTGCTCAAGGCTTCATCCAACCTAGCCTTGAACACCTCCAGGGAGGGAGCATCCACAACCTCCCTGGGCAGCCTGCTCCAGGGCTCCAGCACCCTCACACCTGGCCATTGTGCTGCTGGGCAAGCTGCTGTGGGTGCCCTGCTGGAGCAGTGGTGTGGGACTGGATGATCTCCAGAGGTCCCTTCCAACCCCCACAATGCTGGATTCTGTGAAGTCCTTAAAGCCAGGCTTTGAGAAGAGCTGAGCTAGAAGCCAGGCTCTGGCTAACTGCACTGCAGGAACAGGTGTCTGCAGCCCACAGCTTCAGACTGGGTGAGTCAAGGCACTTCACAGAAAAATTCCCTACCTTTCCTGAGCCCTGGAAGAAAACAAGCTACAAATGGAATGCAGCACTGAGGAAACCCACAAGACTATGAAGCTCAAATCTAGGACAGACAGACAGACAGGTGTAGGGCTGTGCAGAGGCTTTGGATGGCACAGCCAACGCTTCAGAACAGAGCAAAGCAACAGAGTCCCGAGGCCGGCGAACGGCTCCCTGGCTCTGCCCAGCAGTAAGGCAGCCACAGAAGAGTTAAAGAGTGGAGTCCTGTTTCCTTGTGAGGCTCCATTAAGCAATGCAAGTGAGTCTTGTGTAAAAGGATTTTCAGTTCATCGTTACAAGTGCTGGTAATGAAGAGGATGCATGCTGGAAATGTCAGATGATCCATAAAGAACCAGGGCTGCAAGATTTATCACACTCACATCACACTGCTCCATCACTCCACCTGAATAATGAATGCTTTTTACATTCACATTTGTGTACAAAACCCATTTGCACAACAGAGAAATAACTCTGGAAGCAGACAGAGCCTCTTGCTGCTCTCTCAGCCAGGCCCTGCACTAAAGAGCTGAGCAGTTAACAAATCCATCACTGCTGCTGCATCACCTTCCCCCGTACCACACTCCCTGCTGTCATCCAGCTGACTTCTGCACCAAAAAAGCAGCTAAAGCACAATTTATTCTGCAATAACAACACTGTAGTGATGGGGCATTAGCCAACATTAAGATTAATTGCTCCCAGCTAATGAATCATCCATTTCTAAGCCCTCAGACGAGGCCATGCAACTAACTAACAAGTCGTAGCTGGACTTGGGTGAAATTCTTTGCTGTCTCACCTTGCAGTCATGGGCACAGAGAGGTGTTTGGCTTCTACAAGAGAGCTCTTGGTAAAGAGAGAGAAATGTTGTAGAGAAAGGTGAAGCAAACTGCAGATGAACAAAGCAGCAATGTGTCAGCTGCTTTCTAGCTGCCACATCCCTTCACGCTCCTGACGAAATGAAGCTTCTGGGCAGCCCAGCCCCGGCTGTGAGGTGAGTTAGTCCTAGGAGTGAGGACACTCTCTGCCCAGGGTGAGAGAGCAAAGGCAGATCTGCTAACCACAACTTGTTTGTGTGTCAAGGGCTGAGGCAGCAGCTCAGAAGCCACCCAAATGCCACAGCTTCCTGGTGCCTCTGTTGGCAACAAGAGTGAGAACATCACCTCCCATCTGCTTCACCATCCCACACCAAGTGTTTCTGTCTGCTTAAGTTTGGCTTTTTTGGTTTGGGGTTTTTTTTGGCTCTTGTTCACAAGGTTTTTTCCCCTCTCTAGAGGTAAAAAAGCCACCCACCAGTTTCCATCTCTGCTCTGGAATAGCACTGATGTCCACGGGATGACGCTCTATGATGCTGACAAAACGAGCCTCAGGGACAGCAATAGCACAGATTACATGGACCCACCTGGGGAAAGAAAGGGAAAAGGCAAATCAGAGCCTATCCTCCTTTGAATTAAACACTCAAGAGGGCAGTTAACATTTCTCTGACTCCCTCAGCACCAAAGTGGATTGATGGTGGTTGACAGCCTGGCTGTTAATCAGGATTAACACAGCATACAATATTAACCAGGCTGGAAAAGACCTTTGAGATCAAGTCCAACCTATCACCCAACACCACCTAATCAACTAAACCATGGCACCAAGGGCCTCATCCAGTCTCCTCTTAAACACCTCCAGTGATGGTGACTCCATCACCTCCCTGGGCAGCACATCCCAAGGGCCAATCTCTCTTTCTGGGAAGAATTTCTTCCTAACCTCCAGCCTAAACCTCCCCTGGCACAGCTTGAGACTGTGTCCTCTTGTTCTGGTGCTGCTTGCCTGGGAGAAGAGACCAACCCCCACCTGGCTACAAGCTCCCTTCAGGGAGTTGGAGAGAGCAAGAAGGTCTCCCCTGAGCCTCCTCTTCTCCAGACTAAGCAACCCCAGCTCTCTCAGCCTCTCCTCATAGGGCTGTGCTCCAGACCCCTCCCCAGCTTTGCTGCACAAAGTCCATGTCTCTGGAACAACAGGGATCAACCTCCTCCTGCATCTGATCTTGCACAGACTCTGCTTTGGGAAAGAACCCAATTCCCCAAGTGTCCAGAGCCTGGTGCAGAGTGCAAGACAGCAGAGTTACCCAAGCTCATCCTGCCACGTCCCCAGTAATGCCCAAACCAGCTGCTACACTGAGCACCAAGAGCAAATCCACACCACAAGGAGATGAGATGGGGCAGGGAAGGGATAAAGGCACCAAAGCCCAGCACTTACCTCCCATCTGTGGTCATCTGAAGAGCTCCTCCCCTGAGATTACACAGGCAGCATTCCTGTAGGAACAAAACTCCTTCAGAACTGGACCAGAAAGCTCTGCTAGACTGCCTTCAGAGAATCAAAGCATGGCTTAGGTTGGAAGGGACCTCAGAGCTCAGCTGCTCCAACCTCCCCACCACAGGCAGGGACACCTCTCAGCTAGACTCAGCTGCTCCAGGCCTCATCCAGCCTGGCCCTGAACACCCCCAGGGAGGAGGCATCCACAGCCTCCCTGGACAGCCTATTTCAGAGTCTCACCACCCTTGTACTGAAGAACTTCTTCCTCAGCTCCAGTCTAACCCTGCTGTGCCTCAGCTTCAACCCATTCCCCTTGTCCTAGAGACACCCTTAGGAGAAGTCTCTCTGCAGCCTTCCTGTAGAGAGTTAGGGGCTGGAAGGAACCCCAAGAGATCAGCCAGGCCAACCCTGCTTCTTCCTACAAGTGACTACACCACATCAGAGACATGAAGGCCAAGTGCCCATCCCTCCACCCCACCAGCTCCCAGAAGAGCCTCCAGGAGAGTCTCAGCACTTACTGCTGCCCAGGCATTGGCTGAGCACCGCGAGCAAGACCAGCTTTCGTTCACCAAGTCTGGATGTATTCCGTAACAGCCTGGAAGACACAAAGGGAGATCCTTCAGAGTCTGCCTAACAGACCAGGTGCTGACTTCCCACTTCAGAAGCATCTTTGAAAGCAGGAATAGAATTGGAGTAGCTACACTCAATGGTCCAGGTTCAGACAAAAGTCACAGGGGAAGTCACCTCTGGGAAGGGAGAGCAGAATTTGGGACCAGGAGGTCTGCAAAGGCACCAGGGAAAAAACCCAGCATTGGTTTTGCCTCTTTAGACAGCTTCAAGGACTGCATCAAATCCTCCTCCACACCTCTCTGCAGCACCAAAATAGCAAAGTGGTATTATACTCATCTTAAAGACAGGGAAATAAGACTAAGAGAGCCCTTAAAATGTTGTGCAAGGGCCTGGGGTTTGCCATGGAGGATGACAGGGACAAGGCACACAAATACCTCAGGAAAAAAACCTGGCTCCCCACAAGCTTGCAAAGAAATCTTGCAGCAGAAAATTAAACAGGCCACAAATTGCTGGCCAGGATCCTAGCTAACACAAAGCTCATCCCAGGGCCTTCAGCTACCCTAAACAAAAGTGAACATCAAATTTCAGCTGGAGTGCCTCCAATTACTGAATTAAACTGCAAAGGAGTTATTCAGAAAGCAGTGAGGTTGCCACAATAACCTGATTGATAAAAATCACCCACTTGAGCAGATAAACATTCTGTCAAGCAAAAGTCAATACTATGG
Source organism: Melanerpes formicivorus (assembly GCF_026170545.1). Classification (NCBI taxonomy): domain Eukaryota; kingdom Metazoa; phylum Chordata; class Aves; order Piciformes; family Picidae; genus Melanerpes; species Melanerpes formicivorus. The sequence goes on along the minus strand of NW_027142435.1, from coordinate 2,651,116 downwards.
ATCTGCAGCTGCTTCCCCATCTGAGATCTCTCTTCATCATCTGGCAACCCAAGAAAGCAGATTCGAGCCAGTGCTAGGGAATGGGCAGTGGTACTGAAGCTAAAAACCTGGCAGCAGCTGAAAGAGGAACTGACACAGCATCACAGACTGCACTGGGCTGGAAGGGACCCTCAAAGGACATCTTGTCCAACCCCCCTGGCAGGCAGCAGGGACATCTCCAACCAGAGCAGGCTGCCCATGTGGCCTTCCAGTGTCTGAAGGGGGCCTACAGGAAGGCTGGGGAAGGACTTCTCAGGATCTCAGGGAGTGATAGGACTAGGGGGAATGGAATGAAGCTGGAGGTGGGGAGATTCAGGCTAGATGTGAGGAGGAGGTTCTTCACCATGAGAGTGGTGAAGCCCTGGGATGGGTTGTCCAGGGAGGTGGTCGAGGCCCCATCCCTGGGGGTGTTTAAGCCCAGGCTGGATGAGACTCTGGCCAGCCTGATCTAGTGTGGGGTGTCCCTGCCCATGGCAGGGGGGTTGGAACTAGCTGATCCTTGTGGTCCCTTCCAACCCTGAATGATACTATGATACTATGAAGTTGGACTTTGAATGTCCCCAGGGATGGAGCCTCCACCACAGCCCTGGGCAACCTGTTCCAGTGTCTCCCCACCCTCACTGTGCAGAGCTTCCTGCTGATGCCCAACCTAAACCTGCCCTGCTCCACTTTCAAACCACCCCCCCTCATCCTGTCACTCGAAACAGTACACACAGGGTGGCCACCAGGGGGATGGAGTCTCCCTTTATCCAAGGAGTCCCATGGGAAAGGCAAGGGCTGATGGGGACAAGGTACTGCTGGGGAGAGTCCATTGGAATCCAGGAGCAAACTGCTCACTGTGAGAACAGCTGGAACTGGAATCATCTCCCAGGGGAAGCAGTGGAGTGACCCACATTGCACAGTTTGAAGACTCAGCTTGCAGGGTGCTGGGGCAGCTCATTTCAACTGGACTATGATGCAGAAAGGTTGGAGCAGATGGTCCTTGGGGTCCCTTGCAACCTGGCATTCTGGGAGTCTGTGACTTCTAGGATTTCTGGCTTCAGGACTACAGGGAGCTGAGAGGAGAAACATGGCACCTACTGACCACCACCCTAGGGATGATCCCAGCAGAAGAAGAAAATGCTCCTTGTGGACTTTGCCAACACCTTCAAGCCCAGAGAACCTTGACAAAAGCTTTCCTCTCTCCACACCCCTGCCACTGTCATAACCCAGCACAGTTGGGTGAGGACACTTCTCAATAACAAGCAGATTGCCAACTGGTTTTTTACAGCAGGCTGCCAGGGAAGCCAAAATCCACCTCACCACTGCAGTCCTGCAATAAAAGCAAATGGATTCTCTGCAGCAAAGTCAAAGGGATAGCACAGTCCAGAAGTGCAAACAGCAACAAGGAAGCAACAAGACACTGGAGACCACAGCAGACTAGATTTAGCTTCTGTCCTGCCCTCAAGGGTAGAGCACAGCCAAAATAGAAAGCTGCATTTCCCTCTGTCCTGTCTGAGAGTGCAAATCAACATCACCTTGCACACATCCCTCTGACCCTAAAGAGAGTTTGGCCACTGAACTAACTCTGATAGACTGAACTGCTGAAGACAAATGGATGGACAGGATCAGAGAATCATGGAATTCTTTGGGTTGGAAAAGGCCTCTAAGGCCATCCAGTCCAACCATCAACCCAACCCCACTCTGGCCACCAAACCATGGCCCCAGGTGCCATGGCCACAGGTTTCTTGAACACCTCCAGGGCTGGGGACTCCACCACCTCCCTGAGCAGCCTGGTCCAATCCCTGACCACTCTGGCAGCAAAGATATTTTTCCTCATCTCTAACCTAACCCTCCCCTGGCACAATTTCAGGCCATTTCCTCTCCTTCTATCACCTGATCCTAGAGGGAAGATGCAGCAGACCTGCTCTGCAGAGCTGGCTGGGAAGCCAGGAAGCCTTTCCCCTCATGCTCACTCTGCACCATGCCCTCATCAGCCAGCAGTGACCAGCTCAGGAAGCAAAGCTGCATTCCAGCTCTCCCCCACAGCCATGCTGAGCTGCACAGTGTCCTGTGGACTCTAAAACTGGAACAAGGGAAATAATTCCAGCTGATGCAAGGCAGAGAAGATTTCCCATCTGCCAAGATCAGACAGCTGAGCAGTAATTCCTCACATCTCCCAGCAGCAGTGCAAATGGGAAGTGGAAGTTGGACAATCCACAGTGAAGGTACAAGTGCAGCAGGATTAATCAGCTCTTCTTTAGACATAGCTCTCAGGGAAACAGACAGACACATGTTGCTGTTTGTAATCAGTGCCACTGCTACCAGCACTGAGACAGACACTAAACAAATGCCTTTCAGGAGCTCCTCCACAATCTCTGGTGCCCAGCAGAGCTCCACGACCTTGCCCCCCAGCAGAGCAATATCAGAGCAAGAGGAAAGAGCACAATCAGCTTTGGGCTTCCTGCTTTATCACCCAGAAGTGAAAGATAAGCAGAGAAAGAATCTTCTCTCTGTGAGACAGAGGAGAATCAGCCAACAAAACAAAGAGGAAGAATATTTGTGTGCACTTTTAAGCCCAGTGACTGCCAAGATGGACTGGGATAGACAGACAGAGAAAGTGACAGGTATAGCCAGTGTGCCCTGGAGGAACTCAAATGCAGGCAACACACAGAGCTTCTCAGTGGCCTAAAGGCTCTGGGGAAGAAGGAAACACTCACTAGCATGAACCTGCAGGCAGCATTTGGCACAGGATATCAAGGGACTGGTTCCATCCTCTCCAATATAGGAATTTGAAGGAAGGGGCTCTGTGTTTTCTCCACTTGAGGTAAAGCACATCTCTGGGATCAGAGGCTTGGTCCTTTGCCCACACTTGGAGAGGTGGACAAAAGAGGTGGTCTCCCCTGCAGAGACTGGGACAGCTTCTTTCTCTGGCTGTAAGGACTGAAAGAGCAAATATCATCACATGGCATCATCTCTTCCCTGCTCACAGCTCTGAACTTTCAGGTCAGAGCTCCCCTTGCAAAGAGACCCCAGAAGTCCTCCAACCCCTGCTGGATGCAGCACAAATAATGAACTTCAAATCCTGCCTTCTCCTGAGCACCCCACCCCTGCCTTTTGCTCCCCTCTCTCTTCCTTAGGCCTCTACTGGAATGTGTCATCTCTCTTCAGAGCTCACAGGAGCAGCAGAACAATGAGAAGCTTTCCCTGGTTCTCCTCTGTTAGAAGCTGAGTTCCTAAACTGCAGTTCAAAGTATGGAGGGAAAAATAAAGAAAAAAGGGGAACTATTAAAAAGAAAAAAGGAAGGCAAACCCTTCCCTTCCCCTCTCCCATCCTTCTGGCATCCTTCCTTGCTCCTTTCTGCCAGAATTTCTCTTGAAGGACACCTCAAGGTTTCTGGTAGCAGGGCAGAGTTACAAAGCACTGGATGAAAGCAGCCCCAGCTGCACCCAGCTTTCCTTACAACCCTTATCCAGCACCATCCAGGCACCAGAAGGGAGATCTGATTTGTGGTGTCTCTAATAAATAAGAGATGGGGAAGGGGCTTCTGCTTTCCTCCAGCACTCCTCTCCATGTAAGGCAGGAATTCTTGGTGGATGCACAAAGCCAGCCCTGGCTCTCCTGAGCACGCAAGAACAAATCGATCCCCAAGTGGGTAAGTAACAAATTCAGCTGCTCACTTCTGCCCTTCTGCTCCCAGCACAGCCCAAAGCAGACTGGGAGCTTCCAAAAGAGGGAGGATGTGCTTGCTCAGAAGTTTTGCTCTGCTGCTTGCTTGCTTATATTCAGCAGCCCAGGCTGGAAGCAACAGGAGAGCCATCAGTGCCCAGCATCCCTCTGCTGGAAATGGGACTTGCAGGACTGAGCTCTTTAGGGGTGACTGCAAACCTGAAGGCTGGGAAAGGCAGAGGAGCCAGAGAAGAGAACAAGCAAGGGTCCACCTGCTGCCTCTGCCCAAACCCAAACACACTTCTTTGGTGTGAAAATGTAAGAGCTTTCTCTTGTTTGAGTTGGAAAAGCTCTCTCTGATCTCCGAGTCCAAGCAGCAACCCAACCCCACCCTGGCCACTAAACCATGGCCCCAAGAGCCATGCCCACAGGTTTCTTGAACACCTCCAGGCATGGGGATCCCACCACCTCCCTGGGCAGCCAGTTCCAATCCCTGACCCCTCTTGCAGCAAAGAAATCTTTCCCATCTCCAGCCTAGCCCTCCCCTGGCACAATTTCAGGCCATTCCCTCTCATCCTACCACCTGATCCTGGGGAGAAGAGACCAATCTCCTCCTCACTGCAACCTCCTTTTGGGGAGCTGTAGAGATCAACGAGGTCTCCCTTCAGCCTCCCCTGCTCCAGAATAAACAACCCCAGTTCCCTGAGCCACTCCTCGGTAACAGGAGAGCAGCCAGCACTCAGTGCCCACCCCTGAGCAGCATCAGGAGGTACCTGGTTGTAGGGGTAGAAGAGGGTGCAGACAGCACAGTATGGCTCACTCAGGGCAGCAGCTGCGTTGAATTTCCGCTCTGCTGGGAAATTTGGTGCTTTGTTCTTCCACTGGAGGGAAAGTAAAGACTTCAAAGCCTCTGGGTCACTCATATCTTCCTCTCCAGAAAATGGAAATGTCTCTAAAAAGAGGAAAAGAAACAAAATGCCCAAACAATGGCAGGTCAGTAGAGCAGGAACAGTCCACGGGGAGCAGAGACCAAGCACAGCAAGGCAGGGTTAAAAAGAGGATGTTCAGACAGCACAAGGCCAGTCAGCAGCATTTGACTTGTCCATGGGTCCTTGTAACTTGATACCTCAAATACTGGAAGGGAGAAAGGAGCAGAGAAAGTTGCTGTTAGACTTCACCAACAGAATGCAGCCAAGGTCAAGCAGAAGCAAGTCAGTATCTCTCCAGAGCCAGGAAGGGAGAAGAGGAGAGAGAACTGTTTTGGTACAAGCAGTCTGATGGCAGATCTCTCTCCAATGGGACTGTTCAGAATGATCTTTGTTTTCCTTCTCACACCCAGTAGTGATTTGTTTACATTTTACTACTTTTCTGCTCAAGATCTGTGAACAATTTTTAAGGCATAGCCTGAAACTACCACAGGAAGGAGAATGAAGAGAGAGAAGCTTGCTTTACTGCCTCTCCACTTTCCAGCTGTGCTTGGCTTCCTCCTTTTCATGAAGCCAAGTTCAAAAGGCATGATGCAAGTGCAAGGAAATTCCCTTTCCCTTCTCCAGCTGCTCCCTCTGGCAGACTTGCATGCAGCTCCTGCTGGTGTGGCTAGGGCAGCTCCCAGTTCCCACTGGTCAGCAGCAAGGCTGGGTCAACCTTCTCAAATGCATTTGGGAAGGGACCTTTGACAAGGGCTTGCAGTGATAGGATGAGAGGCAATGGACTGAAGCTTGAGGAGGGCAGATTGAAAGTGGGTATTAGGAAGAAATTCTTTCCAGTGAGGGTGGGGAGACACTGGAACAGGCTGCCCAGGGAGGCTGTGGATGTCTCCTCCTTGGAGGTGTTCAAAGTCAGCTTGGATGAGGCCTTGAGCAGCCTGGGCTGGTGGGAGCTGTCCCTGCCCGTGGCAGGGGGCTTGGAACTGGCTGATCTTGAAGGTCCCTTCCAACCCAACCCATTCTGCCAATCTGTGAATGCCATGGCTGCCTCTGCAGACACCAACCTTGGCCATGAGATATCCTGGCTTCAAGCTTTCATTTCCCTTTCTTGCAGCTGCTTCCCAGCTCCTTCCCCCCCAGCACACAGCACTAAGCCTTTCATCTGCATTCACCACCACCCCTCCTCCTGCCAGAGCTCTGCTAGGTACTGCCTGTGCTAATTAGTTTGCTAATTCTTTGTTTTTACAGAACCTTTAGAAGCCCCTTGGCATTTTGATTAAACCACTGCAGAATCCATTGGTGTCAGTTTGGGGGGGGGAGGGCAAGTTTCTTACCATCCCTAAGTAAGGAACTTTTGAGTCACTTGAAGTGTTCAGAGAAATCTTCCAGCCCAGACTAAGTGCAGCCACTGCACTCTCAGCCTGCAAAGCTTCCAACAGAACAGCTTTGGCCAGGGGAAGTCAGAAACATCTTAGTGGAACATTATCCCCAGAGCTCAGCACATTAAACCAAACTGTTCACTGTTTCACTCTTAATTACTGGAAACAGACAGTTAATGTTCTGCTCTCAACAAGTCAAAGGCTCCTCTCCATTTCTCCCTCCCTTTTAAGAGGCTCTGGAGCCCTCCACACAGCAAGGACACAGAAATGATGGAGTGGCTCCAGAAGAGGGCCCACAAAGATGACTGGGGGGCTGGAGCACCTCAAAAAGCCAACCAAAGAGCCAGGATTCACTTTCCCTACACACACAGCAGCAAACCCAACCTCCCCCTCCCTGCAAGGTGAACAGAGACAGAACCCCAGAATGCCAGGTTGGAAGGGACCCCAAGGACCATCTGGCCCAACCTTTCTAGGTGATGGTGGAGCTGAAATGAGCTGGCCCAGCACCCTGGCAAGCTGAGCCTTCAAACTGCCCAGTGTAGGGGAATCCAGTCCTTCCCTTGGGAGAGGATTCAAAGCTTTAAGATGTTCTTTTCTGTGAACTCTTTTTTTTCCTTTCCCTTTGCCCAAAACTCTGCCTCATTCTGCAGCCAGCAAAATATTTTTCCTCAAAAAAAGGGAAAGAAAAGGTGGGAGGTGAGAAGGGACACCTCCCACGGGTGAATTGTGTTCCCAGCTGGGTTAGCAGAGTGGGAACATGCTGCATTTGCTCTCAGTTAAGTGGAACAAACAGTTTCAGGCCCAGAAGACCAATGGCAGCCTGGGCTGCATCAAAAGCAGCATGGCCAGAGATGGAGAGAGGGGATCCTGCCCCCTCTGCTCTGCTGAGATCTCACCCTGGGGTACTGCACCCAGCTCTGGTGCCCTCAACACAGGAAGGACATGGACCTGATGGAGAGAGTCCAGAGGAAGCCACAGAAATGATCATGGGGCTGGAATACCTCTGCTGTGAGGACAGGCTGAAGGAGCTGGGGTTGTTCAGCCTGGAGAAGGGAAGGTGCCAGGGAGACCTTAGAGCAGCCTTCCAGTACCTGAAGGGGCTACACAAAGCTGCAGAGGGACTGCTCCCAAAGGCCTGCAGTGACAGGACCAGGGGCAATGGTTTGAAATGAGAGCAGAGCAGATTCAGATTGGATGTGAGGAACAAGCTCTGCACCATGAGGGTGGTGGAACACTGCAACAGGCTGCCCAGGGAGATAGCTGAGGCCTCATCCCTGGAGATATTCAAGGTGAGGCTCAACAAGGCCCTGAGCTGCCTGCTCTAGCTGGGGATGTCCCTGCTGACTGCAGGGGGGTTGGACTGGATGACCTTGGGAGGTCCCTTTCAACCCAAACCATTCAGTGATTCTGTGATCCATACAGCTCTGCTAATGGCCTCAGCAGCTCTCAGTCAGACAAGGGGTGCAGACACTGCTGCAGCTGCTGCTGCTGCACTCACCCTCATCGCTGGAGGTCTCCTGTTTGACCACCGACAGCGGGGAGCGGGTCGGGGGCTTGCCCAGCGGGTGCCGGCGACTCTTCTTGATCTCCATCTTCAGCTTGGAGAAGGCAGAAGCAGTCTACAACAAACCACAACAAGCCAGATGGGAACCCCAAAACGGCTTGGCTCCAGCACCCTCCCACCAAAGAAGTTTCTCCTCCTGTTCAGGTGGAACCTCCTGGCTTCTAGCTTGTACCTGTGGTTACTTGTCCTGTCACTGGGCACCACTGACAAGAATCAGGCTCCATCCCCCTGCCTCCCACAGCTCCTTTAGCTCTTGCTGAGCATTGCTCAGATCCCCTCTGGGGCTGCTCTGCTCCAGGCTCTCAGCCCCAGGGCTTTCAGCCCCTGCTCCTCACAGAGCTGCTCCAGGCCCCTCAGCATCTTTGTGGGCTGTGCTGGACTCTCTCTAGCAGTTCCCTGTCTCTCTTGAACTGAGAAGCCCAGAACTGGAGACAATACTCCAGATGTGGCCTCAGTAGGGCAGAGTAGAGGGGAAGGAGAACCTCCCTCACTCTCTTCCTGCAAAGCCCTCCATGGCTCCCCACCATGGCACTGTTCCACTGCAGGCTCAGGCACAACTGCTGGCTCCTCTCATTCCAAGTTTGGTCCTCAACTTGTTGCTTAAGATTAGCCACTCTCACAGCCCCCAGCCTGGCCATGCATACCTGCAGACCACTGACCTCTGCAGCCACCTGGGGGTTTTCTGCCTCTCCATTCTCCTCCTCCTTCAGAGGGATGTCCACGGGGAGGGCAGGCTGCCGCCAGCCAGGGCCCTTCTTGGTGGCAAACTGCTCGAAGGCCTGCTGGCAGGACATGTGCTCCTTGTCAAACACCACCTTCTTGCTGCGAGGCACCACGTAGAGCATGGGGATGATGGGCCGAGGCTTGAAGTCGTCCTCCTCGGCGGCCGCCTCCGCGGGCTGGACGACGTTCAGGGGCGCTGGCACCAAGGCCTTGTCCGCGCAGGAGGCGGTGGGGACCGCGCTGGGGCCCGGCGGCCGTGCTGCCGGCGCCTCCTCCTCTGCCAGCTGCTGCTGGGGGGCAGGGAGTGGAGGCTGCTGGGGCTGCAGAGGGGGCTGAGGTGCTTGCAGGTGGTGCTGGTGGAAAAGGTGCTTCTTCTTCCTCTCGCCTTTTACCTTCGGAGGCCGAGCCTTTACCTTGCAGTCCCCTGTTTCGAGGCAGTAGGCAACATTCAGCTTCAGACACCACCACCTCTGGAGCTCACCCACTCCAACCCCCCTGCTCCAGCAGGGCACCCACAGCAGCTTGCCCAGCAGCACAATGGCCAGGGGGGGCTGGAAGCTCTGCAGAGGAGGAGACTCCACAACCTCTCTGGGCAGCCTGCTCCAGGCCTGCAGCAGCCTCACCCCAGAGAAGTTTCTCCTCCTCTTCAAACGGAACCTCCTGGCTTCCACTTTGTGCCCATTGCCCCTTGTCCTTTTGCTAGGCACCACTGACAAGAGTCTGGCCCCATTCTCTTGCCCCCCACAGGCCCTTTAGCTCTTGCTGAGCAGTGCTCAGATCCCCTCTGGGGCTGCTCTACTCCAGGCTAACCAACCCAACCTAATCTGACTCTTCTCTTAAGGACTGGGCCAAAGCTGCCCAGCCAGAGCTGGCACACAGAAAGATCAGATAAACCATCAGACAATCAGAAGGCACCAGCAGGAGGAAGGGTGTGAAAGTAGAAGGTGAACAACTTCCCAAGAAAATGAAGTGCTTAAATCCCTGCTGGAACCTCCTGGGGGGATACCTCAAGCTCCACATTTCCCCCAGGCCTGGCCTGAGGACTTTATTTACACTAATTTAGAACAGCAGGAACAAGTCCAGCCCAAAGAGCTGGAGTTGCACTCGTGTAGGCAGCCCCTCAGATAAACTGGTTTGCTCTATCACAGAGAAAGGAATATTGAATTTCCTTAGAGAAACAAACATATTGAACCAGCAGCAAATTGGATTTGTCCCCAGTTGCACAAAACCAGATCATATTTACTCTCTATACACTGGGAGAATTCTCTGCCCAGCCACAAACCAACTGCCATTCACCAGCTTTATTGACTTCTAAATGGGGAACCTGACAGCAGCTGGCAACCAGAACTTTGTTCATAACTTTCTGCATTAAGATGAACAAAGTGGTTTGCAGGGGGACTGCTAAAATCAGGGGGCAGGAAGCAGTGAGGTGAATTCCAAGTCCCCACCTGGCTGGCTGTGAGGAAGGGAGCAGGGACTCTTGCTGCACAAAGCAATCTGGCAGGTGAGTGGAGGGATGCCCCTGGCCTGTCCTTCCCACCTGCTGGGAAACAGCTCTGGAGGACAGCAAGTTGCCCATGAGCCAGCAATGTGCCCTCATGGCCAACAAGGCCAATGGGCACACTGAAGAATGTGACCAGCAGGTCAAGGGAGGTTCTCCTCTCGCTCTGTTCTGCTCTACTGAGGCCACACCTGCAGTGCTGGGTCCAGTTCTGGGCTCCCCAGTTGAATAGAGACAGGGAACTGCTGGAAAGAGTCCAGCAGAGCCCACAAAGATGCTGAGGGGCCTGGGGCAGCAATGTGAGGAACAGGGGCTGAGAGCCCTGGGGCTGAGAGCCAAGAAGAGCAGCCTCAGAGGGGATCTGAGCAATGCTCAGCAGGAGCTAAAGGAGCTGTGGGGGGCAAGAGGCTGGGGCCAGACTCTGCTCAGTGGTGCTGAGGGAAGTTGTGGAGGCCTCCTCCCTGGAGGTGCTCAAGGCAAGGTTGGATGAGGCCTTGAGCAGGCAAGTCTAATTGAAGCATCCATGGCCACAGCAAGGGGGGCTGGAGCAGATGATCTCTGAGGTCCCTTCCAGCCTGAGTCATTCTGATACTTGAGTGCTGCCCAACTCCTGAGACCTCGCCTGAAGCAGAGGATCTCTGAGGTCCCTTCCAGCCTGAGTCACTCTGATACTTGAGTGCTGCCCAGCTCCTGAGACCTCGCCTGAAGCAGAGCCCTCAGGCAGTGAATGGCCATCTGAAAACCAGCAATGCACCAACTGCTGTCACAAACAGAGGAGGCTGCAGCTCTGGCTCCCTGGCACATAATTACCTCATGTAATTATGCCCTTAGTTTACATCTGCAGCACTCCAGAGGTCCATGGCAATGTCATTTCATGACAAGGTGGAAAACAGCACAGACCTCTTGTGTGATGCCTTCTGCACTTGGGCATCTGATTGCTTCCTGTGATATCACAAAGAAAAGGCTCCTGTGTAAGGCTCCTGGTGTGCAGCCCAAGCCTGCAGGACCCTCAATAGCCACAGCATCCCTAACTCCCAGAATGGATTTGTGCTGCTGAGCCCACCCAGGGAAGAGCAAAGCTTCTCCTCCTTCATTTCAAGGCCTAAGACAACCTGCTAAGAATTCTGAAGTCCTGAATAGCAACTTCATGAATTATGAATTGAAAGCTGAGTCATAAAAGCCAAAAGGAAACCCTGCAGGTATGTGGGGCAGAAATCCTGAAAGTCTCAAGCTATAAATACCCAGCTGGTCCCAAGAACCCACATGAAGCAGAAGACCTGCTTGGAAAGCTCACTCTTCCTCATTCCCAAGGTCATCTCTGCTGGTGGCAGTAGCAAATGGAGCCAAATGAAAACCAGAAGAAGCAAAGAAGGAAGTGAAGGGGAGAGGCAACTTGCCACAGAATCACTTAGGCTGGAGAAGCCCTTGAAGAGCATTGAGTCCAACCATGAACCCAGCACTACCAAGTCCAACTGCTAATCCACAGCCCTCAGCACCACTGAGGCAGCCTGCTGGAGGCTGTGTGAATGTGGAGCTGTCATGGGCTGGTGTCATGAAGAGAAAAGCTGAAGAGCTTCCCTCCCACAGCCAGACCTGAAGAAATCCAAACCTGCAGCATGGACTTGTGCAGCAGCCCTGGACCCCACACAGCTCAAGGCTGGTTTGATTTACAGCCCCTGTAAGAAATGGGAAGGAAGGGAGAGGAAAAGGGAAGAATGGACTGCACAAGGGGGTGCACAAATCATTGCTCTGCAGACTGTGACACACACAAATATTTGTTTCCCCATGAAATATTTAAAACTATTCCTCCTCTAAGAGATGTATTTCTGTGTTGAGTTTTTTCACAGAGATGTAGCAGTCTGGGCAGAATTGCCAAGCCCTGCCAGGGAAGCTATTTGGCCTGAATCCTTAAAGAGAGGGAAAAAAATCAATGGCTGCTGGAAATGGTGGTGTGTTTCAGGGAGCAGAGATTTACTGTGGGGAAAAGCCTCCCCTGATATTTCAACAGCACTAACCTCCAGCAGGCAAGCTCCTGACAAATGTGGGTTAGAGAGGGAGCTTGCCCCATTGCTGCACCAAAGTCACCTGCAGGGCTCTCACCTTCTCCCTCCATCACTTTGCTTCTTTCCTCTTCTTCTAGATCAGGCCCTCTCTTCAGCTCCTCTTTTACTTTCACATCTTCCAAGGCAGTTTCCATAGCCATGACATCCCCAAGAGACTTCTGATCCTCTGTCTTATGTCTTCTGGGTTGACTTCTTTTTCTGTGAGACCTAGAAGCACACAAGTGTGATCTGACATAAAAGAACAGCCTTCAACATGTGAAATGAAACCATCCCTGCCTTAAGAAGCTGAATGAGAAACAAAAGGATCTCCTTTGGAGAGCAAACACAAGGTAGCTAACAACAGCAGAAGAGATATCTGAAAGGAAACAGATGAGCCTTGCAGAACACAACAGCTGAGATCCAGTCACAGCAGCCATTAATTGTCCAGGTTTCCTGAAGAGCTTTTCCCCACCATTACTAATGGAAGCTCAGGAGCTGCAGCCACAATCACTTTCATTGTCTTTTTCAATCTATTCTGCTTGCATTTCAAGATGCAAACTTGTTATAAATCTTGCTTTCATCCCCTGCCTTCATTCGATTCCAGATGCTTCCCTTTGGCAAAGTGCTGCAAGCCTGCAAAGCAGCATCCTCCAGCCCTGAGACATCACCCAGGCAGCATCCTCCAGCCCTGAGACATCACCCAGCCAGCATCCTCCAGCCCCGAGACATCGCCCAGCCAGCATCCTCCAGCCCCGAGACATCGCCCAGGCAGCATCCTCCAGCCCCGAGACATCACCCAGGCAGCATCCTCCAGCCCAGAGACATCACCCAGCCAGCATCCTCCAGCCCCGAGACATCACCCAGGCAGCATCCTCCAGCCCCGAGACATCACCCAGCCAGCATCCTCCAGCCCTGAGACATCGCCCAGGCAGCATCCTCCAGCCCTGAGACATCACCCAGGCAGCATCCTCCAGCCCCGAGACATCACCCAGCCAGCATCCTCCAGCCCTGAGACATCACCCAGGCAGCATCCTCCAGCCCCGAGACATCACCCAGCCAGCATCCTCCAGCCCTGAGACATCGCCCAGCCAGCATCCTCCAGCCCTGAGACATCACCCAGGCAGCATCCTCCAGCCCCGAGACATCACCCAGCCAGCATCCTCCAGCCCAGAGACATCACCCAGCCAGCATCCTCCAGCCCTGAGACATCGCCCAGCCAGCATCCTCCAGCCCCGAGACATCGCCCAGCCAGCATCCTCCAGCCCTGAGACATCGCCCAGCCAGCATCCTCCAGCCCTGAGACATCACCTAGCCAGCATCCTCCAGCCCTGAGACATCGCCCAGCCAGCATCCTCCAGCCCCGAGACATCACCCAGCCAGCATCCTCCAGCCCTGAGACATCACCCAGGCAGCATCCTCCAGCCCCGAGACATCACCCAGCCAGCATCCTCCAGCCCCGAGACATCACCCAGCCAGCATCCTCCAGCCCAGAGACATCACCCAGCCAGCATCCTCCAGCCCTGAGACATCACCCAGGCAGCATCCTCCAGCCCCGAGACATCACCCAGCCAGCATCCTCCAGCCCAGAGACATCACCCAGCCAGCATCCTCCAGCCCAGAGACATCACCCAGCCAGCATCCTCCAGCCCTGAGACATCGCCCAGCCAGCATCCTCCAGCCCCGAGACATCACCCAGCCAGCATCCTCCAGCCCAGAGACATCACCCAGCCAGCATCCTCCAGCCCTGAGACATCACCCAGCCAGCATCCTCCAGCCCTGAGACATCACCCAGGCTCTGCCACTTCCTACAGCCACACTGCTACCCACAAAGCAGCAGCAGGAGGCAGCCTGGCAGTTTCCAGGAGCAGAACCCACAGGGTTCAAGGCCTATCAAGAAGTCTAACTAAGCAAAGTGCATATTAGGATCATCAGACTAATAGTCCTAAAGCAATGCTGGTCCTCCTAAAGAATCAATGGCACCAAGACATGGAGGTGACAGCAGCCACCACACACAGAGAAGTGCTAATTACCAAGTAGGGATCAGGGCTTTTTGGTTAGGAACTGTATCAGGAGTCCAGCAGCCACACAAACACTCCTCACTGCTCAGGTGGGACAGGGAGGGAAAACAGGAAGAGCAGGAGCTAGAAAACTTGCAGACTGGGCCAGTTTCATGGGTGGAGGATAGAGGAAAGGATAAAGAGATGAAGATGCAAAGGAATTCCACTCACCACCTCCCCCAGGCAGCCCAGTGTCCAGCAAGTCTCCAAACAATGCCCACCCTGGAAGCCAACCCAGCCTCCTCCTTTCTCTAGCCCAGTTTTTATCACTCAGCAAAGCCTTTTATGGCCTAGAAGATCTCTTTGGCCACCTGGGGTCAGCTGTCCCAGCTGTGTCTCCTCTCAACCTCTTGCCCACCTCCAGCCTAGTGCCTGGGCAGGGGGCAGAGTGGGAATAAAGTGAAGCTTTGATCCTTTCAGATTGGTGTCTCATGAGCACTGTGTGGCCACAAAGCCCAAACACAGCCCTCCAGGCTGCTGTGAAGAAAGTCAACTCCACTCCCAGAGCCAGTACAAGATTTTTTTGACAGGATCTATCAAACAGCTCCTTGAATGCTGCCTCTAAGCCTAACAAGCTCTCTTTTGAAAGAGACTGATGCAGACACCTGTATTTTTCACACCACTGTGACTTGTAGCCACATCTTCCATCTGGCCTTGCATCTCCCACCAGGTACCAAACTGTCAAACACAATCACACTGCATTCATCTGCCCCAAGCTCTAGAAAAGGCTGAAATTCAGCTTCCCAGCCTCAGAGCCCAGAAGCTCAGTTGCTAATTAGATTTGGAGTATAATGGAATTAAGAGCTCTTCATCATGGAACCAACAAAGAAGGGGGGGGGGGTGGGGGTGTGAGGGGAGGGAAATCCAACCTGAGCTGAATGATCAACAGAAAAGCAAACTGCTCCATCTGCACAGACACTTCTAATTGCCAGACTCTAACCATATGGTGGCCCTCCAAGTGGAGATGTTAGCTTTGCACCTGCAAGACACTCATTAGCAGGAACACACAGCTGAACCCAGAAGGATCAACTTTTCTCTTCACCCATACTCTGAGTGCACACCACCTCCTCTGTGCAGCAAAAGCAAGGTGGGAGGAGAAGAGAAAGACTTTTCCACTGCAGCTGGAACTTTCCATAGCTGGTTGAAGGAAGCATGGGTGGGGGAATGAAGAGTTACAAGCTATTTTTAGTGGAGTGTTTTATTCCTGGGCTGTAGAAACACCAGGAGGGGAAAAAAAACAACACCCATATAAAAAAAATGATATCACAAAGCTTCATACTCAGAGCAGATAAAAAAAAGGGGGGGGGGAGGGGTATTTTTTGCAGTGCTCTTCTCACTCTGAAGTTGTGAGGGGGGAAAACCAAAATGAAGAGAGGCAGAAAGAACATAATTTAAAGGAAGTGTGCTTCCCAGACAAATAGAATCCCAGAAATGGGCTTTTTGTGGCCTAGACTGAAACAGTCTCATGCTGAAGCCATAAACAAAGTTGACTTCTTCAAGGTAACTAAGTAGGAATGACCTTAGAGAAGAACTAAGAGAGCTCTCTGCAGAGTTGAAAAGCTCTGTTTGCCCAAGAGAGCTGGCAAAATAAAAGGCAGTGTTTGTGTTTCTTTGAAGGAGAGCCCACAAAGTGACTTTAATTAAGTAGATCCAACTGTGAAGAGGTTTGGGCAGAGGTGAATCCCATCCTCAAAGTCCATCCTGCTGAGGCAAGCCAGTCTTCAGGTACAATTCTGTCTTCCCAAGACATAAGCACAGGAGAGAAGCTCCTGCTAAGCAGGATTCAGCAGCTTCAGAACTGCTTCAGGATAATACTGAAATAATCTAGGAAACAAGGAGCAGATAAGGGAAGAAAGTGCCTGGTGCCTCTGCAGTAGTCCTGGGTTGAGAGAGAGGCTTCTCTGCTAAGAAACAGGCACAGGGAGGGAAAATAATCCTTGGTGTTTGCATCCTGCCTCACACTGAGCCAACTGCACCTAGATCTGAGCAACCCTTCACAGCCAGAGGCAGCAAAGAGATTCCCAGTTTCCATCCAGATGTGGAAGAAAAACGTGCAGAGACCCACTGGAGTTCAGTCATTGCCTGTGGAGCATCGACTGCAATTTCGGACTCAGAGGCCACACTGCTTCTCCTAAAGCTCAGCAGAGGAGGAAGAGCCTTTCCTGAGGCCAGCCTGTGCCCAGCTGGCCAAGAAGGCCAACAGCATCCTGGCCTGGATCAGCAATGGTGTGGCCAACAGGACCAGGGGAGTGACTGTCCACCTGTGCCTGGCCCTGGTGAGGCCACACCTTGAGTACTGGATTCAGCTTTGGGCCCTCTCTCCAACAAGGACATGGAGGAGCTGCAGCAGGTCTAGAGAAGAGCAACAGAGCTGGGAAAGGGTCTGGAGAACAGGGCTGGTGAGGAGCAGCTGAGGGGCCTGGGGTTGTTCAGTCTGCAGAAAGGGAGGCTGAGGAGTGACCTCATTGCTCTCTACAGCTCCCTGGAAGGAGGCTGCCATGGCGTGGGGTTGGTCTCTTCTCCCAAACAGCAGGTGACAGGAGGGGAGGAAATGGCCTCAAGTTGCATCAGGGGAGGTTTAGGTTGGAGATTAGAAGAAACTTCTTCACTGAAATGGTTCTCAAACACTGGCAGGTGGGTGAATCCCCATCCCTGGAGGTGTTGAAAAGCTGCTGAGAGCCATGGCTCAGCCCCAGCCCTGGCAGTGCTGGGTTAATGGTTGGGCTCAATCTTGCAGACCTTTTCCAACCAAAACAATTCTGTGTGATTCTGTGACCAGTTAGCTTCATCCACAACCAGTTCACCACTGCACATCACTTCCAACTCAGCAGATCTACTGCACACTCAAGGATGGAAAACCAGATCAGGCACAGGACAGCTGAGGCTCCCTGACAACGAGCAAGGAGACCTCAGAAGAAAACACACCACCAAGAGGAAGCCTGAGGAACCTCAATGCCCAAAGATCTCTTTTGAGGAAGCAGAGAAGAAACCAATCTCACTGCCAAAGGAAAACACTCTCAGAGTCACTACTTTGACAGGAAGAAGAATGAAGCCATGGAAGGTGATGAGGGAAGTCACATACCGGTGCTTGTTGTCCTCTTCCTCATCTCCTATCCTACAAAGCAAGATTCCAACAGGGAAAGGTTAGCATGCCAAATCTGCCACTCAAGCATGCTCCAAAACACACAAAACCCCCCCACAAACTTTGGAGAACATTAATACAGAGATCAAAGGAGGCAGAGAAAGGCATGCAGCAAATCCCTTTTGCAACTGATGGGGTTGGGGGGCGGGGATGTGCTTTTATTTCCTCCTTGCTTTCTGCTAAGTGAAGCTTTAAATGTTTACCAGAGATTAATTTTGTGTCTTCCAGGGCAAGAGCTGAGATGTGAGGGGGGCACAGAGCGTCCTACTTTCAGCAAACATTAGCTTCTCTGACAGTTAAAGGAAGCAGAGCAATGAGGGAAAGCATCACCCAAATAAAAACACCCCAGGAGCTGCTGATCAGACCAGAGGAGAGTTTGGCCTGTCCCCAGCTGAGAGCTGCAGCGTTCCCAATCCTGCCCTCAGTGCTCCACTTTCTTGGGCTTCTCCCTGGATTTCCTCCTTACCTGCGAAGCAATTTAGCCTTCAGGTCTGCCTTTGTCTCGTTCCAGGCATCCAGCTCAGGGCTGGTGAGAGCTGTGGGTTTCATGTGGTCCAGGACAGCAATGTCTTTGCCTTGCTTCCACAGGTCGTAGCGCTCCGGCTGCAGGACCCTGACGAAGACATCCATGGAGATCTTCACCATGTCCTTGCGGCAAGTGCACTGCAGGAGAGACCAGAGCCACCTCAGCTCACAGCAAGCCTCTCTGCTCCCAGCAGCTCAGCCTGCCTTTCTCCAGAGGCAGACTAAGCCCCTGCCCATCTGGTCTGGAAGGTCTTGTGTGGCTCAGTGCTGGGGAGTGCATGGATGTCTGAAGGTGGCAGGTTCGTGCCCAGTGACAGGACAAGGTACATTGGGTACAAGCTAGAACCCAGGAGCTTCCACCTCAGCATGGGGAGAAAATTCTTCATGGTGAGGGTGACACAGCCCTGGAGCAGGCTGCCCAGAGAGGTTGTGGAGTCTCCTTCTCTGGAGACTTTCAAAACCCACCTGGATGTGTTCCTGGGTGACCTGCCCTGGCTGACCATGCAGTGGCAGGGGGTTGGACTGGATGATTTCTGGAGGTCCCTTCCAAGCCCTGACATTCTGGTAGGGACACCTCACACTACAGCAGATTGCTCACAGCCACATCCAGCCTGCCCTTAAAAACCTCCAGGGATGAGGATGAGGCTTCCACCACCTCCCTGGGCAAACTGTGCCAGGCTCTCACCACCCTCATGGGGAACAACTTCTTCCCTAACATCCAATCTGAATCTACTCACTTCTAGTTTTGCTCCATCCCCCCAGTCCTATCACCACCTGACATCCTAAAAAGTCCCTCCCCAGCTTTCTTGTAGCCCCCTTCAGATACTGGAAGGTTTCTTTGGAGCCTTCTCTTCTCCAGACTGAAGAGCCCCAACTCTCCAGCCTGTCCTCACAGCAGAAGAGCTCCTCTGCATCCGGCAGCTTTTCAGTCGCTTCTCCAGGAGACATTTCCACAGGCCCTGTGCACTGCTACAGAGAGGAGCACAGAGGAGCACCCCCAAAGCACACAGCATCGATGAGCCACGGGGATTGGCCTTCACAAAGCATGACAAAAGCTTTCCAAGGGGCACAGTCCATTTCCTGCTCCCAACCTGGAGCCAAAGCTCTGCAGGACGCAGATGTCGACCGCTTCAAACCGAGCGCAGCGCATCCCGGTCAGGCAGGTCTAAAGGTCTCCTGTATGGTCTCCCTCCACCACCAGCTTACAGAGCCTCACAAAAAAATGCAGAGCACAGACAGATTATGGAGCAGCAGCCACACACTGAGCTGTCTGGCTGCTGCTCTGAGCAGTGCCACTGCAGGCTGCAACCTCCGGCGTACCACAGCAGCGGGGCCCTGCAGCAGCCAAGTTCCTCCTCTCCTCACACAAATCTGACATGATGGATGTTTATGGTGCAATTTTCATTTCATTTGATTGCTTTCACAGTAGCAAGCATGAATAATTCACCAAGCCTCTTTCCTTTGGGGCTTCTTCTGGGACCACACAGTTCAATTTCCTCAGCTGCTGCACTTGGGGCACATTTGTGTTCCCATCGCAGCCAGGGGACTATTTCCAAGCCCTTCCCTCAGACCCAGCAGCAAGATCCTGCTCAACACCCTGCAGTACAGCTGGAAAAGGGAATGTACATGTGTGGGAGTGGGGTGGGAGAGGGAGAAAGTGTCAAAAGGCCCTCCCCAGCTCTCCTGTAGCCCACTTCAGGTACTGCTCTAAGGTCTCAGTGGGGCCTTCTCTTCTCCAGGCTGAACGACCCCAACCCTCTCAGCCTGTCCCCATACAGAGGATGTGCTCCAGAGCTCTGACCACCTTCCTGGCCCTCTGGACCCTCTCCAGCAGTTCAATCAGCAGATCAGGAGAGCCCCTGAAGGCCTTCCCTAGCCTCACCTCTCCTTTCCCTACACTAATGCCTTTGTCACCCACACAGGATAACCACCTGCAAAGGCAAAGAGCAACCTGAGCACAGGCAAAAATACTCTGCAGAGGAGCACAGGGAGGAGGAAATTCAGCACAGGAAACCTTGACTGTTGATTCTTCCTTCCTCTAGTTGGTATTTCAGTCTCTGCTTCTCCAAGTAGGAGACTGTGGCAAGAATCTCTGCCCACCCCAGGAACGTTGTCTCATCAATTATAAGTCCAAAGCCTGAGAGGGGGAAATTTGGGGCTCCTGACCATGGAGCTGTTATCTTATCTGCAATGATTTCAGAAGGAAAACACTAATAAGTCTCTCTAAACTAACAGTCAAACCAAAAGGCTGTCTCCTTGAAGCAATAAAATCCAATGATAGATGGAAACAAGGCAGCCTGGGTTCAACCCCAAGCTCCAGCAGCATTTTTGTAAGGTTATTTCCCTCACTTCCCAGCTGTTAACACTGAACTGAACCCCATCTGCTCCCTAACACCCAGCAGGTTATTGTAGAGCAACCTCTCTCAGGAAGGGATTTCAAGTGGCACCTCTGGTGCTGCTGGAAGTCCTCCTCACTTCACACTCAGATGAAAACAGGGCCCACAGCACAGTTGTTCCAGACTCAGCCAGCCTCCCACTTTGCCTTAATCATGAAACCATGGAGTGATTTGGATTGGAAGGGAGCTTCAAGATCATCTAGTTCCAACCCCCCACTAGTTCCCACCTCCTACTAGATCAGGTTGCTCAAGGCTCCATCCAACCTGTGTCTGAACACTTCCAGGCTTGAAGCCTCCACAGCTTCTTTGGGCAACTTGTTCCAGTGCCTCACCACCCTCCCTGGGGAAGAATTTCTTCCTAATGCTCATCTAAATCCAGCCTCTTCCAGCTCAAAGCCATTGCCTCTCATCCTGTCACTCTCAGCCCTTGTGAAAAGTTCCTCCCCAGCTCTCCTGGAGCCTCTTCAGGTACTGGAAGGCTGCTCTAATGTCTCCCTGGAGCCTTCTCTTCTCCAGGCTGAACAGCCCCAACTCTCTCTGCCTCACTGGAAAGAATTTCCAGTGCCTATCCTGAACCTGTCCCTCCTCAAGCTCCAGTCCATTACCTGTATCACAGAGATGTTAGTTGAGCTCTAGTGGATGCTCATCCAGTATGACATAACAAACCAGCCTGGGCTCCAGTTCAGTTTTCCTTCCACTCAGAGCCTGCACAGCAAGGCTCCCAGCTACAGCTGAGCTTTCAGAAGGCACAGAGCAGACACACTGCAAGTATGTGCCTGAAAGCAGAGTGGCAGGGATGCAGCAAGGAAATGAGGAGTTAAAACTTTGAGGAGCAGAAGAAAAACCCCAAAAGCAGAGTTGTGTCTAATGGGTGGTAGTTGGAAGCTTATGGAAAAGAAGATGAGCCTTGACCCCCTGTTTCTAGAATAATTACCAGTATTGCCCTCAGTCTCAACAACAAACCAGTTCATTAGGAAACCCACTGGAAATCCTCTCCAGAGTTTCATAAACAAAACAATTAGGCAAAGCTTTCCAATGCCTCCCCCTGGTCCCTGGCTGCAGGGCATGCTTCCTCCTTGCCTGCTTCCTTAGCTTGCTTCCATAACGATGCAGGCAGCTGTTTGTGGGGAGAAGAGTTGGGTAAGTTGCAAGGCTGTGAGCTGGGGACTCAGACTTACCCTGCTGCACTCCCTTCACAGTACATAGAATGGGCTGGGTTGGGAGGGACCTTCAAGATCAGCCAGTTCCAACCTCCTGCCATGGGCAGGGACACTTCCCACCAGCCCAGGCTGCTCAAGGCCTCATCCAGCCTGGCCTGGAACACCTCCAGGGAAGGGGCAGCCACAACCTCCCTGGGCAGCCTGTGCCAGTGGCTCCCCACCCTCACTGTCAGGAATTTATTCCTCATCTCCAGTCTCTATCTGCCCTCCTCAAGCTTTGATCCCTTCCCTCTCATCCCAGCACTCCCAGCCCTTGTACCAAGTCCCTTCCTGGTTAGACCCCAGGAGCTCAGGAGAGAGCTGATAGAACTCCAAGAGAAGCTTCAGTCAGAGTAGGAACTGTCACCTTTCCACCTTGGGATGGAAGCCTGGGTGAAAATCACCTCCTCCCTGCACAGAACCAAGAGCTCTGTCAAGAGTGAAGTGTTAGGGATGTTTATAAATAAGAAAGGAAAAGAAGTACAAAAAAATAAATCCCCACCCCCAAAAAGGTGGAAAAATTTGTACAGGAGCAACCTGCCAAAAATAAACTATGGAAATGCTCTTCCATAATCCATTTTCTCTCTCTCTATCCTAAGCTTCAAAGCTCAACTTCAAGTCACAAAGTGATGCAAAGCTGCAGCTCTCATTTCCCTTATTGCAGAGAGCAACTTTACCACCAGGCACTGCAAAAGCCTCATGAATTTCTTTTCTGGGATAACAAGGATGTCTTCTGGAAGGGAAAACCTCCTAACATCTGAATCAGGAGCTTCAATTTACAAGGAACATTAGATGCTAGGTGGTTGTAAATCACAAACACTCCAAAAGTGAAGTTGAGATTCTGTTCTAACATCAGACAAAGAAGAAACAGGTGAGGAGAGGGTCCAGGAGCAGTAAGCCAACTGGAGAGACCATGTTCTGAGAGCCCAAAAGCACCTCTCTGGAAGCCCATAGAATCACAGAATGCTAGGGGTTGGGAGGGACCTCTGGAGATCATCCAGGCCAATCCCCTGCTCCAGCAGGGCACCCACAGCAGCTTGCCCAGTGCCCAAGTGGGGTTGGAAGCTCCCCAGAGAAGGAGACTCCACAACCTCTCTGGGCAGCCTGCTGCAGGGCTCCAGCACTCTCCCTTCTTTGGTGTGAGACCCTGTTCTGCTGATGCTTCTCATAATTGCTCCTCCAGCCTCAGTGCTGAGCATGTGCCAGCATGTGCCCTGCTCCAGGGCTCCTGCACTCTCATACCAAAGAAGTTTCTCCTTGTGTTGAGGTGGTACCTCCTGGGCTCTAGCTTGTACCCACTGTTCCTTCCACCACCAAATACAGCCTGGCACCTTCATCTTGACACCCACCCCTCTGATATTTATAGACACTGATCAGATCCCCTCTCAGCCTTCTCTCCAGACTAAACACAGTATCACAGTATAACTAAGGTTGGAGGAGACCTCAGTCCCAGGGCTCTCAGCCTTTCCTCACAGGAGTTATGTTTTGGTCCTTTCATCATCCTTGTAGGCTCCATTGGCCTCTCTCCAGCAGATCCCTGTCTCTCTTGAACTGGGGAGCCCAAAACTGGACAGAGTACCCCTGGTGTGGTCTCACCAGGGCAGAGTAGAGGGGGAGGAGAACCTCCCTAGACCTGCTGGGCACACTTCTATTGATGCACCCCAGGATAGCCTTGGCCCTCTTGGCCAGAAGGGCACCTTGCTCTCCCCTGGAGGTGCCTTCCCACAGCAGGATGGAAGAGCCTCACTCATCATCTCCTCCCCAGGGCAATGAGTAAGCAGCAGAGCAGGTGGCTCCACACCAGAGTGAAGGTCTGCAGGGAAATACTGCACAGGGTGAGACAAAGGCAGCTTACTTTGGAAGGTAAAATACAGGATGTGGGAAGCAAGGGCAACTTGACCCCATTTTATATTGAGCTAGATAATTCCAGCACTATCTCTGGAGTAAACAGGAGATAAAATGAAGGTATGAAAATGTCAGCTGAGAGCAACCCAGACACTGTCACCCAGGAGTGCCTGCTGTTAACAGAAAGCAAAGGGTAAGAAATTGTTCCCCTCCCACCCACTGATTTGCAGGCCAGGCTGCAAAACAAATCCAAAAGCCAAGCTGGGAAGTACTCCTGAATTTCTTACAAGGTTTGGCACTCTGCAAGTGCCTCTTGGAACAGCAGGAGACTTCCAGGCCACCTTGACCTGGGGAAGGCCATTTCTCTGAAGCACTTGGGTTTAGAAGGGTTGTTCAGTCAAAGAGCTGCAGACCCAACAGAGCTGCCAGAGCCAAAGGGAAGCAAAGCAGTAATGCAGGAAGGAACTGCAGGCTCCTGTGGCAAAAGGTGAAACCCCAGACAGCAAGGAATGGAAATGGTCATTCCCTGCCTTGCATTCCCCAGGCCTTCTTCAACAACCAGAGAGAAGGGGGGGAAAAAAACCCTCACAAAGAGTTAATGGGAGACAAATGAGTGAAGGACTTCAGGAAGATCTTCCTCCCTCATTTTCTGGGCTCTGCCTGTGCAGGCAAACACTGACTGCAGGATGTACAAATAAAATCATTCCCACTCTGCTGTGCTATGGAATCACTAATCATGGAATGGGTTGGAAGGGACCTTGATGATCAAAGATTGACAGAATGGGTTGGGTTGGAAGGGACCTTCAAGATCATCCAGTTCCAACCCCCCTGCCATGTGCAGGGACACCTCCCACTAGGCCCAGGTTGCTCAAGGCCTCACCCAACCCAATGCTAAGGTCTAAAGCAGATATTCTGAGGCCAGCTGACTCCTGAAATCCAGTGGCAGTCTCTCCAAGACTATGAAAATCCCTTTGAAGTTATTTCTTCTGGATCTCTTTTTCCTCTCCACACTCTGACAGACTGATGCCCATGTTGATCAAACAGGACTGTGCCAGTCAGAGAGGCCTGGGCCTTCAAAAGAACACTCCCTGCCAGAGCCTGAGCTGAATTCCCATCACGTCTCTGGAAAGCCCTAGTGACAGCACACCAGGATTAACTATGGGAGCCCCCAAGATTAACAGAAGGTCTCCCTCCCACTCCTAGACAAGCAAGTGACAGATGTGCTGCTCAACCACAGCTTTTCACACAGATTAGGTGGCAGAGGCAAGCTGTGGTTGGCCTCAAAGTCACCTTGACTAGAAGGAAGTCAGCTGCAACACAGGGTTCCTGGAGGACGGCTGGAGACATTTCCACTGACAGCAATGGGACAGCAGCTAAAGAGCTGATAATTCTTACACTGGTGGGCACGACGTCCAGCTGGAGGCCAGACATCTATTTCCCAGTGGAACACCACCATATAATTAAAGCCATGAAGAACAGGAAGATGTTAAAGCCTCCCTCTGAATCCAAGGAGATTGACATTTGCTAAGGAGAGGGAGCAATCACTCCTGTCATGAGAGGTGACAGGAATTTTGTCTGGCACATGCTCAGCACTGAGGCTGGAGGAGCAATTATGAGAAGCATCAGCAGGGCAGGCTCAAGAGGCAAACATCTGCTAGAGAGAAAAAGCTGAAAGAGGACCAGGGAAAACCTGGAGAGAGAAAGGAAGAAATTCTGCTGCACCTTTGTGGCCATCCATGTGCCAACAGCCACCAGCTCTGGAATGGTCCACCTGGGCCTGGAACATGCTAACAGATACTGGAGACATCTGATCCAGATGGAGACACAAATTCATCTCTGTGTATTGGCCCTGTGTTAGTCAATCAAGAGCTTTTGGTCTGTATCTTCTCACACTGAATGTATTTGAGAAGAGAAGGCCCCAGGAAGACCTTGTAGGGACCTCCCAGGAGCTGAAGGGGCTCCAGGAGAGCCTGGGGAGGGACTTTTGATAAGGGCTGGGAGCAACAGGACGAGGAGCAATGGCTTTGAGCTGGGAGAGGGGAGATGGAGACTGGAGATGAGGAAGAAATTCTTTCCAGTGAGGCTGGGGAGACACTGGAACTCTCCATGAACCCTCTCTCAAGTGCTCCCAGCTGAGATTTCACCAAGCCCCTGGTTAACTCCAAAGGAGATCTAAACTGCCCTTCGCCCTGGGAGCGCAGCAGCCCTCACAGCTCATCTGGAAAGCTGAGGGTTAATGAACACCTGTGCAGCTGCTGGCCGAGGCTAGGTGAGCTGCAAATCTCTGAGCACACCAAGTGCCCCTGAGAGCCAGGGAAATAAACTGGGAGCTCTCCTTCCCACGCCTCGCCTTCCCTCCCCGGCCCCGCTCGCAGCTCCTCGCAGCTCCGGCTGCTGCTTGTTCAGTAATTTCACGCTAGGCTGCTTAACAATGTAAGCATGGAGGCTCAATCTAAAGCTGCCCTTCCCAAATGTCACTTGTTTGGGAACACATGGCTGAACCCCAAATTGCTTTGAAGATCAGAGCGGTGCCTGCCGGCGGCGCCGCGCTTCAGGGCCTGTCGCAGCGTCCGCTTTAAAGCCCATTTGCTGGCCTGTGACACCACGAGCCTTTGCTACAGATCAACCTGGTGGACAAGGGCACAGCAAACAAAAAACCCATTCTTCATGCTTCCAAACCAGGTCTGCTTGGCTGTCTTGGAGTCTAAGACACTGAGAGTTGATCTGAGGCCCCTCACGCTTCCAGGTTTTCTTTCATCTAACTCCAGGATAAACTCACAGCTGCAGTGCTGGGGGCAGCTCCGGGCCCCTCGCTGCAAGCAGCACATTGAGGGGCTGCAGCAGGTCCAGAGAAGGGCAACTGAGCTGGGGAAGGGTCTGGAGAACAGGTCTGGGGAGGAGCAGCTGAAGGACCTGGAGAAGAGGAGGCTGAGGGAGACCTCACTGCTCTCTACAGCTCCCTGAAAGGAGCCAGGTGAAGCTCAGGTTCTACTCCCAAACAGCAAGTGACAGGACAAGAGGAAATGCTCTCAAGTTGTGCCAGGGGAGGTTTAGGTTGGACATCAGGAAAAATGTCTTTCTTCCCTGCAAGGGCTGTCAGGCACTGGCACAGGCTTGGCTGAACCAGCCCTGGCAGGAGTTAGGAAGCGTGGAGGAGGTGCTGAGGGCCATGGTTCAGCCGTGGGCTTGCTGGGGTTGGGTTAAGGGCAGCACTCGATGATCCTGAAGGGCTTTCCCAGCCTGAATGATTCTGTGAGCCCATGAAACGTGGAACTCCCACTCCAGCCTCCACCTGGCCCTGCAGCCTTGATTACTGCCACAGGGTCTGGCCGACAGCCTTGGTGGGATATGGAGAGATTCAAATCACCAGCAGGGGCCTCACTACTTAAAGCCTGGTGGGGGCCAGAGAGGACAAAGAGAGAACTTCTCAGCAGGAGGAAGTTTCTGCTGTTGTGAGAACAATTTCAGTTGCCATCACTAGCAATTTGGAAGTGCTCCTCCACTGGCACAGTGAGTTGCTGTGTTTTATATTTCATGGCATATTTCATTTTCCTATTTGATGGCAGAGCCCCCAGCATGCCTCACAGGAGCTGCTTTTCCACCACTCTGCTTTCAGAAATGAAATAATCAAATCCTGTTTGTTTTAGGAAAGGAGAGAGCTCAGCTGCCAAATCTGCTGGCTAACAGTGGAGTCCTCCAAACCATGGGCTGAATAGTACTGGGGAGGAAATAAAGCCAAACAGATGCTTCACCTGTCAGGAACCTGACCAACTGAGCCTGCTTTCCATGGGATGAGCTTCTCAGGCATTGGTTGCTGTGCCATTGGATAGTCAAAGACTGCCTGCAGCTACTGAGGGAGGATACAGGATAGCAGAGGCGGTCTGGCACCAGGCTTGGTAGAGTTAGAGAATGGTTGGACTTGATGATCTCCAAGGTCTTTTCCAACCAAACTGCATCTATGGTTCTAGGAGATGCCAGTCTAGAGTGAACACTAAGCCTGCCTCCTGGAAAGGGACAGCTCACAGGATCAGATGTCAGGGGCTGGAAGGGGTTAGGGGTTGCCAGAGCAGGACCACAGAATCCTGGCACTTTCCTAGTGCTCCCCCCTTAGTAATCACTTATCCTTTCCCCAGAGACTCTGTGGCACTGGTCCCCAGTCCAGGAGTTCCCAGATCCTGCCCAGTCAGTGATGCTGATCAGTTACACTTCCCACTTCCAGACAAGAGAACACCATGAGTGTGCTGCTGTGAAAACCATCCCTGGCTGCAGAACCCTCCAAAGGAACAAAACTTGCAAGAAGTTTGCCCTGATGAGAAACTGCCACACAAAGTCATCCCAGCCTGACTCTCTTCTCCAAACTTAACTGAGTGCAGAGACTGGAGAGCCTCAGGTACTCTCAGAAGGCTGTTACCATGCTCTTATTAGAGCAGCAAAGTATTCCCAGCTTATTCCTTCCCCTTCAGTGTGCACCTAATGAATTGCATTCGGTTACATCAGTCACCTCATCCACTGTGAAATGCAGTTTAGGTGCAGCAGAAAACTAACTTTCCAGCCTCAAAACAACCTCCTCACAAGGTGTATGTGGCATCCACCACTTGAGAAAGTCCTCACTGTGCCCTCCAAACAACACCAACTATCAACAGACACAAAGAGCAACACTCCCCAGGGGAAGAGGACACTGTCCCAGCAGCAGGGCTTTGCAGTTTGCTCTCAGGGATAAGCCCCACTCTCATTCACAGATTCACAGAATGGTTTAGGTTGGAAGGGACCCTAAAGATCATCCAGTTCCAACCCTCTGCCATGCACAGGGACACCTCCCACCAGCCCAGCTTGCTCAAGGCCTCATCCAGCCTGGCCTTGAACACCTCCAGGGAGGAGGCAGCCACAGCCTCCTTGGGCAACCTGTTCCAGTGTCCCTTCCCCATCACTGCCAAAACCTTATTCCTAATCCCCAGTGCAAAGCTCCCCTCTTCAAGCTTCAATCCATTCCCTCTTATCCTGTCACTACAAGGACAAAAGGCTTTAAGCTTGAGGAGGGGAGATTTGCATCTCAGGAGCTAGTGGCTTTCCATAACCCTCCAACCCACAGACACCCACCTGGGTTGCCATTTTCCCATAGTCAATCCATCTCAGAGTGGCAAAGTTGGTGGACTCAGCACAGTTGAAGCCATGATTGAAGCCAGCATGGTAACCATAGGGAAATGTAATCATAAACTCTCCAGCTTCCTGGGTGATCTGAAAGACAAAAACAAAGGGAAAAGACACCCCACAGGTCAGTGGAGGGAGCAGCTTGAGGACAGAGGCACTGGTTACATCTCCCTCTTGCAGCTGGAGGGTAGGAAGAATTAGAGAATAGCCAGGGAGGCTGTGGCTGCCTCCTCCCCAGGGGTGCTCAAGGCCAGGCTGGATGAGGCCTTGAGCAGCTGAGTCTAGTTGAGAGGTGTCCCTGTGCATGGCAGGGAGGCTGCAGCAGATGAGCTCTAAGGTCCTTTCCAACCTGAGCCATTCTAGGATCAGCAGAATCACAGAATCAGTCAGGGTTGGAAGGGACCACAAGGATCAGCCAGTTCCAACCCCCCTGCCATAGGCAGGGACACCCCACACTAGATCAGCCTGGCCAGAGCCTCGTCCAGCCTGGGCTTAAACACCTCCAGGGATAGGGCCCCAACCACCTCCCTGGACAACCCATTCCAGGGCTTCACCACTCTCATGGGGAAGAACTTCCTCCTCACCTCCAGCCTGAGTCTCCCCACCTCCAGCTTCATTCTATTCCCCCTAGTCCTATCACTGCCTGAGAGCCTGAGCAGTCCCTCCCCAGCCTTCCTGGAGCCCCCTGCAGATACTGGAAGGCCACAATGAGGTCAGCTGGGAGCCTTCTCTTCTCCAGACTGAACAACCCCAACTCCTTCAGTCTGTCCTCACAGGAGAGGGGGGGGGGGGTGGGTAGATAAAGAGGATAAAAGCCTAAATGCTAATACACGACACTTCTGCAGCAGCTCTGGCTGAGAACTGCTGAAATCCAGTGCCCAGCTCCGTGGAGCATCCTCCCCCCCAGCCCCCTCCATAAATCACAGCTGAGTGGTAGATTGCTAACTCCCCAAGACAGAAAGATGATGTTTCTGTCAGGAAATCTGCATCTTGGTGTCTTCATTCCGAGCCCAGGGTGTTATGTCCTCCGTGTCACTGCTGTCAACATTATCCCCACAATAAATTAGAAAGCACTCCAGATGATGGATAGGCCATGCAGAAAAGTAATAACTATTGAAGGCAAGCCAGCACAAAGTGCCACTCATGGAGCAAGGCCCAAATTTACTGACTTTCTGCAGGCTCTTGAGGAGTGAATGGGGAAATCAATAGGAGACTACAGAAATCCACACTTTTAATTATTAAAAAGCCCTCCTATTGACCTGCTGCTTTGCTTTTGCTCCAGAAGTAAATACCCTTCTAGAGAGTGAGAGGGAATGGTGCCCCTGGGCTTCATTGAGAGCTGCCAAGGATGGAGCTGAAGGGATCCTATCTCTGCTTCCAAAGGGAAGGGGCACATGTTCCCTGCTCCTGACTAACTGGGAGCCTCCTTCCAAAAGCTATTTCAGGAGAGGAGGCATTCAGAGGGAGGCTGCTCAGGCTAAAGAGATCTCCTCCTCCTTTTTACATCTGAAAACATCCTCCCAGTGAGTGCCACAGAGAAGCAGCAGCTTGCACAGAAAGCAAACTATGTGTGTGTGTCCCACCCCCACTCTGCAAATGGAGCAGGAATCCCAGGGTTAGTTGTCAGGGACCTGCTAATAACCCTTCTTGCTTGAGGAAGAAACTTTGCTTTTGGCTTTAACATTGGTCTCTACCTGCACAGAGATTCACAGATCCATAGAATGATTGGGGTTGGAAGGGACCTTCAAGATCATCCAGTTCCAACCCCCTTGCCATGGGCAGGGACACCTCCCACCAGCCCAGGCTGCTCAAAGCCTCATCCAGCTCTTCCTTGAACCCCTCCAGAGAGAGGGCATCCACAGCCTCCAGGGCTTGCACTCTTCTGAACATGGTTGGGGCAGAGAGCATCTTATCCTCCATTAGAATCATTTCTCAGAGGGGCACCTGTGCATTAAATGGAGATGCATCTCCTATTCCAATCCACTGCCCTGGAATCTGCAAAGTGAAGAACTTCACCAATTAAATAACTGCACAACTGCCTCAGATCCCCAGTGAGACCTCTGCATTGTTAGCAGCAGCCATGTGGAGCAGGTACCTGCATTTCCACACCTGGGAATTAGGCTCCACAGACAGGATGACAACAAGAGGAGTCTGCTGCTCTCTGTGACCAGTTTCATGTCAGCCACCATGTGCAAGTTAGGCCAAGCCCAGCCACTGATGTTGAACCATAAGCACCACACTGCCTCATGCAAGGCTCCCCTGCACTGACAGCAAGCTCCTCTGACAAGCCAGATGATTACACTTCAAATTTCATTCATCACAGCCTTCCAGTAGGAAAAATGAAGCAGTCTCTGAAGCAGTAAATTGAATGAATTCATAGTTTTTATGCTATAGAAGAGCTGAGATCTTTCCCTCCCACCTCAGAGAATCACCAGGCTCATCAAATAGGTGCTGGGCTTTGGCTCAGGTGGACTAACTCTAACCAAACCATGCTTCAAACAGAGAAATGATCACAGCTCAAGCATTCTGGCTTTGAGAAACCATCAGAGAAGGCACTGGGTTGGAAGGGACCTCTAAAGGTCATCCAGTCCAACAACCCTGTACTCAGCAGGGACATCCCAAACCAGGTCAGATGGCTCAGATAATCACAGCATGGCCTGAGTGGAAAGGGACCTTAGAGATCACCTACTCAAATCCCCCTGCCATGGGCAGAGACCCCTCTCAACTAGCCCAGGTTGCTCAGGGCCTCATCCAACCTGGCCTTGAACACCTCCAGGAGGAGGCATCCACAACCTCCCTCTGTCAACCTGTTCCAGAGTCTCCTTCCTCAGCCTCAGTCTAACCCTGCTCTCTCTCAGCTTCAAACCATTCCTCCTTGTCTTGTTGCTAGACACTTAGGGAAAGTCCCTCTCCAGCCTTCCAGCAGATTCCCTTCAGGTGTTGGAAGGCAGAGGGGATGGGGAAGGATAAAATCAGTTTGAACCAAGCTTTCTTTGACACTTCCCACTGGAGAGAAGAGTCCTGGCTACCTCTAGCTCAATTCCTTTCCCCACACCCAAAGCCACCCTGGCAGGCCAGGCTCCTCTGTGTGCTGGTAGCAGAGAGCAGCAGAAGCTGTTTGACTGATTGTGCACAGATACCTAATCCATGGAGAGCAAGCCTGGCTGAGGAGATTTGCTTCTTGCCAGAAGACTTTAGGACTAAGCACATTAAAAGGATCCTACCAAATAAACATGACCCCACAGCTCACAGAGGACTTAAGGGATTGGTGGAGCCTCTCTGGCTTAGCATGGAGCAGACACACGGCACAGAACCAGCACAGAACCAGCACAGAACCAGCACCTCCAGCTCCACTTTTGCTTCACAGGATCACAGAATGGTAGGGCTTGGAAGTGACCTCTGGAGAGCAATCAGTCCAACCCCCCTGCCACAGCAGGGGCACTCAGGGCAGGTCACATCCAGGTAGGTTTTGAACATCTCCACAGAAGGAGACTCCACAACCTCTCTGGGCAGCCTGCCCCAGGGCTCAGCACCCTCACACCAAAGAAGTTTCTCCTCATGTTGAGGTAGAACTTCCTGTGCTGTGCCTGTTCTTCCTTGTCCTATCACTGGGCACCACCAGAAAGAGCCTGGCACCTTCATCTTGACACCCACCCCTCAGATACTTAGAGACATCAATCAGATCCCCTCTCAGCCTTTCCTTCTCCAGACCCTCTCAGCCTTTCCTTCTCCAGACCCTCTCAGTCTTTCCTTCTCCAGACCCTCTCAGCCTTTCCTTCTCCAGACCCTCTCAGCCTTTCCTCACAGCAGAGATGTTCAGCTCCCTTCATCACCCTCACAGCTCTCTGCTGCACTCTCTCCAGCAGATCCCTGTCTCAATCCCTCTTCAGACTGGGTCCAGGAGAAAGAAAACATTCTCTGTTTGAGAATTACCAACGAGTTATGCTGCTTATTGATAAGCCGTGGCACCTGTATTACAGTTTGCACCTCTCAGCCTGGAGAGCTTCCCTAATTGACAAAGTAAGGTGGAGTGAAAGCTCTTCTGAAGAGAAGCTCTTCACAGGAGGTGTCAGAGCCAGAGCACAAAGCCTCATTTGCAGGCAGCCACCTGCTTTAAAGCGATAGGAAACAGTTAGCATAATAATGCAGCGAGAAAGGAAGCAAATTGCTCCCCAGCGCCCGGCAATGAATTGTTTCCTTCAGAGGGAGGTGCTGCTGGGCTCCCTGGCCCTCAGCCCCTGGCCAGTGCCCCTGGTACCTACCCTGTCGAAGGGGATGCCGTATTTCTTCAGGATGGAAGGGGAAATGAGGGTCATCTTGTGACGGAGGAAAGCGTCACATCCCTGAGAGCTGCCTGGAAAAAAGCCTGCAGAGAGATGAGAGAGAGGAGTCTCAGCAGAGGAATATTGTGTCCCATCCATTCTTGCAGCAGAGACAGGCTGCCAGAATGAAAGCCTGCCTAAATGCTTCCCATAGATAAACCAATCGGCACACAACTGCAGCTGGCAGTAATTAGCACATCCCTCACGCTCCCCAGTGCCACCTCCACTCCGGGACCAAAAGCTGCACCTTGAGGCACGTGGCTCTAAGTCCCAGCCAGGTGGAGAGCTGGCATCTCAGCCTGCTGTGCCCTGGGGTAAGGATCTTGGTCACAGTTTCAGTGAAATCCCAACAGAGGAAGAACCAGAACCTGACTCAGGCTTAGGCCAGCACCGAACCCCTGAGCCACCCTTGGTCAGGATGTGGACAAGGCAAAAGTCCCAAGGATGCAGCAGCTGCTCCAGACTCTGCCAAGGCCTTTGTGCCCCTTCTCTGACGGGCTGCTGTGTTACTTTGGGGAAAGTGACAGCACCACAGAATGGGAGGGGTTGAAAGGGACCTCCAGAGATCATCCAGTCCAAGCCCCTACCAGAGCAGGATGACCCTGGGGTCACCCACAGGAACTCATCCAGGTGGCTTTGGGAAGTCTCCAGAGAAGGAGACTCCACAACCTCTCTGGGCAGCCTGCTCCAGGGCTCCAGCACCCCCACACAAAAGAGTTTTCTCCTCATGTTGATGTGGCACCTCCTGTGTCCTACCTTGTACCCATTGCTCCTTGGCAAGTCTCCTTCTCTGGGGAGCATCCAACCCCACCTGGCCACTGAGATCCTGGGCAAGCTGCTGTGGGTCCCCTGCTTTGGCAGGGGGGTTGGACTGGATGAGCCCCAGAGGTCCCTGCATCCCCTACCACGCTGGGGTCCTGTGACTCAGCACCCCAGCACTATTGAGTACTAAAAATCCCCTAGCACAGCTACAAGATGCAGGCTGAGCTATTAAAACAAATCACAACTAATTAAAACTCCTACAATGGTGGATGGGGAAAAAAACCAACTGAACAAACCCCTTGGATGGCAACACTTTGCTCCCCAAAATGGCAGCTCAACCAACTTCAGAATCATCCAATTGTTAGGGTTGGACCTCAAGGCTCAGCCAGCTCCAACCCCTCAGCTATGGGCAGGGACACCTCACACGGCAGCAGGTTGCTCACAGCCACCTCCAGCCTGGCTGCAAACACCTCCAGGGATGAGGCTTCCACCACCTCCCTGGGCAGCCTGTGCCAGGCTCTCACCACCCTCATGGGGAAGAACTTCTTCCAACATCCAATCTGAATCTCCCCATTTCTACTTTTGCTCCATCCCCCCCAGTCCTATCCCTCCCTGACACCCTCAAAAGTCCCTCTCCAGCTTTCTTGGAGCCCCCTGCAGATCCTGGAAGGCCACAATTAGGTCTCCTCAGAGCCTTCTCCTCTCCAGGCTGAACAACCCCAACTCCCTCAGCCTGGCCTGACAGGAGAGGAGCTCCAGCCCTCTGCTCCTCCTTGTGGCCCTTCTCTGGCCATGCTCCAACTTTAGACCACTTGCTTCAAGGCCACATCCTTCACTCCTAGTGAAGGGC
Organism: Melanerpes formicivorus; assembly: GCF_026170545.1. Classification (NCBI taxonomy): domain Eukaryota; kingdom Metazoa; phylum Chordata; class Aves; order Piciformes; family Picidae; genus Melanerpes; species Melanerpes formicivorus. Next base: position 2,617,047 of record NW_027142435.1, on the reverse strand, counting down.
TGCCTCTGTGGAGACTCAAGCCTATCACCACTTAGGGAAATAAATAGCCCAAGCTCTGGAAAACAAACTAATGGCAGAGCCATAACGGCAGAGCCATAGTGGCAGGCACTTCAGAGAGTGGCAAGGAAGGATTGCTGGATCCCAGATTTTCTTACATTATGATTTTTTTTGGGGGGGGGCTACTAAAAGCATTTCAATTAAAATGATGACTGTCTGCTACCCAGCCTGTCATCCTTCTCTGCAGTTCCTCTTTTTAATGCACAGTTTAAGTGGCTCTCATTAAAGCTACTAATAAAGAAGCACATTTTAAGTGATTAGCACCAATAACATGGCAACACATTAACATTCCCTCCCTGGGCTCCCAGGCTCTCCCAGTGAGCCCATTTACAGCTCAGCTATTCATTTGCCATATTAATTGCACATTCATTTCTCCATGGTAAACTTCTTCACAGTATAGACCACTGATGCACAGGGCAAGCAGAATGTCCAGGCAGTGAAACTGCTGCACTGGAGTCTCAAAGCATCAGCTTCAGTCATGCTGAGGCCAGACTTTGAGTACTGGGGGCAGTTTTGGGGCCCTCAGGCCAAGAAGGACACTGAGGGGCTGGAGTAGATCCAGAGTGGGGAAGGGTCTGGAGAACAGGGCTGGGGAGGAGCAGCTGAGGGGACTGGGGGTGTTCAGCCTGGAGAAAAGGAGCCTCAGGGAAAAGCTTGCTCTGAACAACCCACAGGAAGGAGTTTGGGGGTTGGTCTCTTCTCCCTAGTAACAGCACTGCTCAGGCCACACCTTGAGTCCTGTGTCCAGTTCTGGGCCCCTCAGGTTAAGAAATATGTTGAGCTGCTGGAAGGTGTCCAGAGAAGGGCAACAAAGCTGGGGAGGGGTCTGGAGCACAGCCCTGTGAGGAGAGGCTGAGGGAGCTGGGGTTGCTTAGCCTGGAGAAGAGGAGGCTCAGGGGAGACCTTCTTGCTCTCTCTAACTCCCTGAAGGGAGGTTGTAGCCAGGTGGGGGTTGGTCTCTTCTGCCAGGCACCCAGCACCAGAACAAGAGGACACAGTCTCAAGCTGTGCCAGGGGAGGTTTAGGCTGGAGGTGAGGAAGAAATTCTTCCCAGAAGAAGAGACTGGCCATTGGAATGTGCTGCCCAGGGAGGTGGGGGAGTCACCATCACTGGAGGTGTTTAAGAGGAGACTGGATGAGGCCCTTGGTGCCATGGTTGAGTTGATTACATGGTGCTGGGTGATAAGTTAGACTTGATGATCTCAAAAGGTCTCTTCCAACCTGGTCTGGTCTATTCTATTCTATTCTATGCCACAGGACAAGAGGAAATGGCTTCAAGTTGCCCCAGGGGAGGTTTAGGTCGGAGATCAGAAGAAGGTTCTTCACTCAAAGGGTTCTCAGCCACTGGCAGAGGCTGCCCAGGGAGGAGACTGAATCCCCATCCCTGGAGGTGCTGGAAAGCCACAGAGATGTGGTGCTGAGGGACAGAGTTTAGCCTCAGCCTGGGCAGCACTGGGTTAATGGTTGGACTCTAATGATCTTTGAGGTCCTTTCCCAACCCCATTGATCCTCTGATTATTGACCATTTGTTTCTGGTTTATGTGTTGCCAGCCTTCGAGGTGGCTCAAGACATTGATCATCAGTAAAACCAATTTACAACCAGCAGAAGGCTTCATATTGTTCCTGCCCCAGCGTGGTGTGGTGCTTCAGCTGCTGCAGAGCACAGGTCAGCTGGATTTATTGACTTCTTAATGGATGGAAAAGCAACTTCTAGAAAAGCTGGCAAATGACTACCATTGAGCTGTGCCTTTGAACTGCACCACTTCTGAGCAGCCACTCGCAGTGTTATTTGTATTTAGGAACTGTGGTGCTCAGAGCACAGGAAAAACAACACTGCCATGCCCCAGGACATTTATACCTCTTTATTCTACATTTATCCTACACAAGCAGCTGCTGCCTTCAACACCTCCCCTTTAGGAGGATGAAGCAAGTCAGCAGAATGTCAGACTGTCAGCAGGAATGGCACTGCTAGGGGTTTGCCTGCTTGCTGGAAAAGCAGCCCCAGAACTTCATTTTGCCTCAGAGCTCAGGCTGCCAGCTTGGCCTGCCTGCTCCTCAGTCACACAGGATCACAGAGGGCTAGGGGCTGGGGGGGACCTCTGGAGATCATCCAGTCCAACCCCTCCTACCAGAGATGGTTCACCCAGCCCAGGTTGCACAGGACAGCATCCAAGCTCTGAATGAGTCCAGAGATGGAGACTCCACCACCTCTCTGAGCAGCCTGCTCCAGTGCTCAGTCACCCTCAATGTGAAGAAGTTCCTTCTCAAGCTCAGCTGGAACTCCCTGTGTTCCACTTTGTGCCCATCACCCCTTGTGCTGTCACTGGACACCACTGAACAAAGCCTGGTCTCATCCTCCTGGCACCCACCCCTGAAGTATTGATCAGCACTGAGAAGATTCCCCTCAGGCTGCAGAGCCCCAGGTGCTTCAGCCTGTCTTCACAAGAGAGATATCCCAATCCCCTCCACATCTGCTGCTTTTAAAGGTGCAACAACACCCTTAAAAGATTCAAGCCTGCCTTGCTGAAACACCCCCACTTGGAGTTGATTATTCTGGGCTGGGAGCTTGTTTTCAGGTGGGCAGCACCTCAGAACATTTGCAGATGAATGAAAACATCACCAAAAGCAAACACAACACCAACAAAGTGGAAACCAGACACTTCTGCAGTCACACCTCCGCCCTGGAGCTCCCAGGGCTGCTAACTGGAAAGGAGTGGAAATGCTAAGGGCAGGACAGCAGTGCCTGGCTCTGCTGCTTGTGCTGGGCAGGTGCTCACTGCTGGCCTTGGCAGGTAGTTGGGCAAGAAGTCACCCCTGAGGTGTGTTCACAGGCAGCTGAGCTGGAGCCTTGGAAGGCCAAAACTGCACAGCCAGCCTGGTGAGGGGTGGTGGAAGTTTAGCACAGCTTGAGCTGGTTCTGCTTTCCTTCTTTTGCCTTTATTCCCCTTCTTTGCCCCTTTAGTTCCCCTTTACTTTCCTTCCTTACCCCTTCCCCCCACTTCATTTTCCTCCTTTCCTCTCCCCCCCCACCTTTATTTCCCTATCTTGAAGGTCCCTCCCAACCCAACCCCTTCTGTGCTTCTATGCTAACTCCCTGATGAAGTTTCTGACTCCAGAGCTGTTGCAGCAGTGCAGGAGGTTCACCAAACAGCTTCTGGCCAAGACTGAGTCCTACCAGCCAGTTCACTGCCCAGTCTTTATCAACCTGTCTCAAACCAAGAGCAGGATTCCCCTCACCCCCAGGATCCCAGCCATGTCTTTGCCCAGAGGGAGGAGGAAGCAAAGCTCACCTTTTGCCAGGCGTTCCAGCCTCTTGCCGTGCTCTGGAGGTATGGCATACCTAGGAGAGAGGGAACACAGAAGTAAACCCCAGCAACCAACTTAGCTTGGGAAACAGGGGAAGGAAAAACAGCCCAGAAACAGACTTCTGACAAGGGCTTGTACCTCTAGGATGAGGGCAAATGGACTCAGATTGGATGTTAGGAACAAGTTCTTTACTGTGAGGGTGGTGGAACACTGCAACAGGTTGCCCAGGGAGGTGGTTGAGGCCCCATCCCTGGAGATATTCAAGGTGAGGCTTGATGAAGCAACCTGATCCAGTGGAGGATGTCCCTGATGACTGCAGAAAGGTTGGACTGGATGACCTTTGGAGGTCCCTTCCAGCCCAGCCCACTCTATGATTCCAGAGTCTCTCTCCAATGTAAGGAGAAGCAGAGAGGAATCACATCCCAGATTGCTTTTGCACCACCCAGGACTTACCTGTTACAGCCTGGCAGGTTCAAGGGGGTAACAAAGGACAGAAACCAACCTTAGGTTAGCTCAAGATTTAGGTTTTCACAGAATCACAGAGTTAACCAGGTTGGAAAAGACCTCTGAGATCATCAAGTCCAACCTCTCACCCAATACCATCTAATCAACCAAACCATGGCACCCAGGGCCTCATCCAGTCTGGTTTTAAACACTTCCAGGGATGATGAATCCACCACCTCCCTGGGCAGCACATTCCAATGGCAAAGATCTCTTTCTGGGAAGAATTTCTTCCTACTATCCAGCCCAAACCTTCCTTGGCACAGCTTGAGACTGTGTCCTCTTGTTTTAAGCTGATGGCTTAAAAAAAAAAACACCCCAAACCCCAACCCACAAAACAAAATGGAAGGGGGAAACCACTGTGCAGCCCCTGATCTTGCAAACTAAACACAGCAGTGGACTCCCAACCGTCCTCTGCCCAAAGTTTGACAGTGCCTCCAATTGCACAATTATCAACCAATTCAATTTCATTTGTCTGGGACAAAGCAAGGAGCTTTCAGTGGTACAAAGCCCATTCATCACTTACATAAATGTGATAAAACTAATCCAGATCCAAAGCTCCTTTGTGGGATTAATGTCCCTTAAAACAGGGAAATGAGACATTCCATTCCTTCTGGGAAAAAATGCTGCAAGGATTGGGAAAGAACTAATTTATGGCTACAAGGGCTGCTGCTGATTAATGTAATATCCCCAGTCTACAATGCAACCTTCACTTAATTAGTGCCTGTAATTGGGAGTTGTAAAGATAAGATTAATTGAATCTTGAGGATGTTAAAAGTTTAATCCATTGGAACATGGTTATTGTGTTATCTGAAACTGCAGGCTGCAAAAAGCCAAGCAAGAGCTTTAGAGAAGGGTCCGTGGAGACAGGAGGCAAAAGGACTTGCTTGGATAGCAACCAAGCAAGAGAGGAGGAATTTCCAGCTTAGAAAAGAAGGGGAGGGGGGGAAAGAACCAGATGGAATAACAGAGAAATCAGAAGAGCCCACCACAGAACTGCCTCTGGGCAAGAGCTGGCTCCAGCTTGAGGAATTAACTTTGTCTGGGCCGGGCTTTAGGAGGCAGAACCTCTCCCAGCCTTCCGCCTTCAAGGCTCTGGAATTCCAAACGCTAACTGCAGAAGAGATTTAAAAGCAGCTTCAAATCTCCTTGAAGTCACAGTCACAAATCTGACTGATTTACATACAGATAGGCCACAAAGCAAGCATTTGGGCTGCTGTTTCAGACCAGAATGGGAAACAGAAGACTCCTGTGAGCAGTGCAGAGACTGAGGCAGCTAGCGCAGGCGAGACACGAAATGATTGATTACAAAGTGGCCTCAGAATGGAGGAGCCAGGGAAGGCTTGGCAATGGCTGCAGTCAAAGGAATTCTGTTACTGAGCACCTAACATCCACCAGGGGCTGGCCTTCCTCTATGACCTTATGGTGCCAGCCTCCTGCTTTCATGATGCAAACCAGCCAGGAGCTTGCTGGGGACCAAAATCCTGGACACAGGGAGCTGTCACCAACAAAGCAGCGTGGCCAGCAGCTCAGCAGACGGGATCCTGCCCCTCTGCTCTCCTAAGGCCCCACCTGCAGTGCTGTGTCCAGCTACAAGACCCCCAGCACAAATGGGACATGGACCTGCTGGAGCAGATCCAGAGGAGGCCACAAAGATGATCAGAGGGCTGGAGAACCTCCCCCATGGCGACAGGCTGAAAGAATTGGGGCTGTTCAGCCTGGAGAAGAGAAGGGTCTGGAGAGACCTTAGAGCAGCCTTCCAGTAACTGAAGGGGGCTGCTGGAGAGCTGGGGAGGGACTTTTGACAAGGCCTTGTAGTGACAGGACAAGGAGCAATGACTCTGAGCTGGAAGAAGGGAGATTGAGACTGGAGATCAGGACAAAATTCTTGCCAGTGAGGGTGGTGAGACAGTGCAGCAGGGTGCCCAGAGAGGTTGTGGCTGCCTCCTCTCTGGAGGTGTTCAAGACCAGGTTGGATGAGGCCTTGAGCAACCTGGGCTGGTGGGAAGTGTCCCTGCCCATGAAACTGCTCCAATGCTGATGGTGAGCAGGGTTTGCTACCACCCTTCTTGCACCCACAGGCTGGAGCTTAGAGCAGCAGAGAAACATCTTCAACTCCAGAGACAACCAACAAGGCTATGCACTGTAAAGCACATCCAAGAACTTCCTTTTCTATCTGCAGGACTTGGAATGCTGGACAAGACTTCTTTTGCCCCCAAACAGTTGGTTCTTTTCCTTTAGTACCACAGCCCCAGCACTAAATGCAGTGGGTTTGCTCCAGAAAAACACCCCAAGCCCCTATCCTACCCAAAAAACATGACACAGGGAACCAACCCCCCTGTAAAGCTGCTTCCCTTCTCTGCCCTGTTCAGATCACAGCACAAATGCATTGCACAGAGACAAGGAGAGAGAAGAAAAGAGCCTAAAGCCCAGGAAAATGCCACTGGCACCAAGTGGCTGAACTAAACTGCAGCAGGCACAACCTGGGCTGTGGCAGGGCTGCCAGCTGCCCAGTGCTTCCCCCCTGGGGACAGCAGCAGTTTCATAACCTCCCTCTGCCTGGGGAACACCAAATGAGGCGTGGAGCAGGACTAACTGATCCAGCCTGGAGCAGACACTTCCTTTTAACCACAGCAAGGAGGGAGCAAGGATCTTCCATTGCCCCAAACAAGCGAAACTAAAGAGAAGTGATGGTGGCTGCATAAATATTTGAAGAGCCCTTCTGAGGAACCATCTTTTTATAGACTGCTTCTGCTTCAGAAAGGATGAAATCCATCTGCAGCTGCCAACAGGAAACACAATGGGGCTGGAAGAGCTGACCTTGAGCCACTGCTTCAAGAGCAGAATCTGTCCCTGCTGCCCCCCAGTCAAAGCGAAGGCTACATAAATAGTGCTAAGCCAGCAACTGCTTGAAGATATATCAAACTTCCAAGAAACTGGGCTTGCAAACAAACCCAGAGACTAATGCCTTGAGAATGCACTTCCAAGGGTCAGCCTTGCAGGGGCTGACCGAGACAAAGGGCCAAGCTTAACCTGCAAAGCTGCCAGTCAGCAATTTGTGGGATTACAGCATGAATAATGCCTGGCTGCTGTGCCAGGCAGCACAAGATTTACTGAGAGGGGGAGCAGAAAATACCTCAAGATAAAACAAAATAAAAAGAAGAAGTTACAGCTACACAACTCAAATGTCATCTTACCCTGAAGTCAACAAGCTGAAAGCAATAAACTGATCCTCTGAAATTACCTTGTCCTGCTCTTCCCACCACAGCCACAGAAGGGCCCTGAAATGTACCAAGGAGCACTTCTGCACATACAGAACTTGCTGTTCTACCTGAAAGGCTTTCAGCTGCCAGGCTGCTCTCCCCAAAACCTCTATCCAGGACTTCTGATCCCTGCTTCCATGTGCTGAGTTCTTGCAAAACTGCTTCTGACTGCAATTATCAGACATCAGGGTCACAGGGCCAGAAGGTATCTGCCCCAGAGCTACAAACCATAGAATGGGTTGGGAAGGGACCTTAGAGATCATCAACTCCAATCTACTCCAATCTACTCCATCTAGTCTATCAATTCACCTGCTCTATCTACTGCCTGCCATGGACAGGGACACCTCTCAACCTGGCCTTGAACACCTCCAGGCAGGAGGCATCCACAACCTCCCTGTGTCAACCTGTTCCAGAGCCTCACCACCATCATACTGCAGAATTTCTTCCTGAGCTCCAGTCCAACCCTGCTCTCCCTAATGGCTTCAAACCATTCCCCCTTGGCCTGGCTCTAGACACCCTCAGGAGAAGTCCCTCTGCAGCCTTCCTGTGGGATCCCTTCAGCTATTGGAGGGCAAAGGGGATGGGGAAGGGTGAGGTCACTCAGGCTTTCTTTGGCACTTCTCACTGGAGAGAAGGGTCCTGGGCACCTCCAACTCAATTCCTTTCCCCACATCCAAAGCCATCCTGGCAGGCCAGGCTCCCTGTGCCGGCAGCAGAGAGCAGCAGAAGCTGTTGGAGGTTTGGAGGTGTCCAGGAGGAGACTTGATGGGGTACTTGGTGCCATGGGTTAGCTGTTTAGGTGGGTTGGATTGGTTGATGGGTTGGACACAATGATCTTGAAGGTCCCTTCCAACCTGGTTTATTCTATTCTAAGTTGGAAGGCAGCTCTAAGGTCTCCCTGGAGTCTTCTCTCCAGGCTGCACACCCCCAGCTCCCTCAACCTGTCTTCACAGCAGAGCTGCTCCAGCCCTTGGATCATCTTTGTGGCCTCCTCTGGCCTCACCCCAGCAGCTGTGTGTCCTCCTTCTGCTGGGGATCCCAGAACTGGCTGCAGTATTAAAGGTGAGGTCTCAGCAGAGCAGAGTAGAGCAGGGGGGAACTGTGTCGGCCAACCCTTTCCCCCCAGCAGCAGTTTCCTTTTGTTCCCATTAAGTTGAAGTGGACAGTCCCCTTTTTATCCCCAGCACAAAAGATCCTTCCCATTTGCCATAAAGGATGTCATTAATAGTGTAATTTTCTTGGTGTTTTGTTTATTCCCCTGGAATGGTTTGATGGATGCAGATAATTATCAGCCTATAAAAGCCAGCAAATGTGCTATTTTCTATCCCTCTAAATCATCAAACAAATAAAGTGTGAAACAGCATTTTTGAATACAATTTTCCCCTCTAATGGCTTAGAATTATTATCAGGAACAATGAAAATAAATAAGCAAATGTCTTGTGAGTTAAGGATTAAATGAGTGTGTCAGTGGGGAAAAAAGAGGAGCAGACAGACCATGCTGGGGGACAAGGACCAGTTTGGAAGCCATTAAAGGCTGACAGAGGAGGGAGTGACTGCCTCAGGTGCTCTTCTGGGACCTTCCAGTCCAGCTCAGCTTCTGTCCTCACTGCTGCTTCTTCAAAGGGCTGCAATTCAATTCTGCCTTCTTCCTGGCCACTGAAACCTGTTAGAACTTTAGCCATAACAAAGCTGATCCTCAGCCTGCTCAGGCCCCTCTCCGCTGGGCAACTGCTCCGCTCATGGCCTCCTCCCTCCTTCCTCTCCGCTGGGCAACTGCTCCACTCATTCCCTCCTCCCTCCTTCCTCTCTGCTGGGCAACTGCTCCACTCATTCCCTCCTCTCTCCTTCCTCTCTACTGGGGAACTGTTCCACTCATTCCCTCCTCCCTCCTTCCTCTCTACTGGGGAACTGTTCCACTCATTCCCTCCTCCCTCCTTCCTCTCTGCTGGGGAACTGTTCCACTCATTCCCTCCTCCCTCCTTCCTCTCCGCTGGGCAACTGCTCCGCTCATGGCCTCCTCCCTCCTTCCTCTCCGCTGGGCAACTGCTCCACTCATTCCCTCCTCTCTCCTTCCTCTCTACTGGGGAACTGTTCCACTCATTCCCTCCTCCCTCCTTCCTCTCTGCTGGGGAACTGTTCCACTCATTCCCTCCTCCCTCCTTCCTCTCCGCTGGGCAACTGCTCCGCTCATGGCCTCCTCCCTCCTTCCTCTCTGCTGGGGAACTGTTCCACTCATTCCCTCCTCTCTCCTTCCTCTCTACTGGGGAACTGTTCCACTCATGGCCTCCTCCCTCCTTCCTCTCTGCTGGGCAACTGTTCCACTCATTCCCCCCTCCCTCCTTCTTCTCTGCTGGGCAACTGTTCCACTCATTCCCTCCTCCCTCCTTCCTCTCCGCTGGGCAACTGCTCCACTCATTCCCTCCTCTCTCCTTCCTCTCTACTGGGGAACTGTTCCACTCATGGCCTCCTCCCTCCTTCCTCTCTGCTGGGCAACTGCTCCACTCATTCCCTCCTCCCTCCTCCCTCCCTGCTGAGGTTCTCACCTGAAGCTCTCCCAAGTTTTGGCAGAGGACCAGACCATCCTTGTCCCTCAGTTCAACCTCCCCCCAAAGCTTCCAAGACCTCTTCCTGCTACAGTTGTAGACTCATAGAACAGTGGGGGTCGGAAGGGACCTTCAGAGATCATGGAGTGCAACTCCCCCTGCCAAAGCAGGATCACCCAGGAACACATCCAGATGGGCCTTGAAAGTCCCTAAGAGAAGGAGATTCCACCTCCCTAGAAGTCACCATACAGAGAGAGAGCTTTTGAGAGCTACACCACCTCACCTCCCCACCTCATTACACCTCAGCCTCCCCTTGCACCAACACAGAGCAATTAAGCAGTGCTTAGATGATGCCACCTCCTGCACCATTCTCCTGCTGCAGGCCAGGCACCGTGGGCAGGAGGCTCAGGCACAAGGCTTTGGAAATGTCACTTCAGGCCAATTCATGTGAGAAGGTAAGAAAGTTAATTTCACAGTGCCTGCACAAGGTCTGGCCAAGCAGGCCCCACACAGTTTAACAGCCATCATGACTGAAATGAGGAACAGAAACAAAAAGGGAACCAGCACATCTCAAATGCCTAAGCCCCTGTGTCAAGCTGGGGGTTAGTTATCTGTCTTCAAAGCAGATTTACTTGTGCCAAGAATACTGACCCTTGGAAAGCTGAAATGCCAACCTGCTCTGGAGTCGTGGCAGGCAGAATAAGAAGCTATTATTTCAATCTCTGGGAGACAAAGTGTGTCCATAAAGGCACCATCTGAACCCTGACCTTCAACATCTTTAGCCCCTGTGACAGCAGCAATGCCTCCCAAGAACATCCCTGAGTCTATTAGGAATATTTATCACCCACTTGAAGCCATTAAGAACCACCACTACACACAGGGTAGTCCCTCATTTGCAAAGTTCAGCTCCTGGCTTTTTTTTCCTGGGAGGTAAAACACTTGGAACACTGCACAGAACCATCTCCACCTCCCAGCAGTGCCACAGCCCAGCTCAGAGCAGCAGGAGCTGCTTTCTCCCTGGTGCTTTGAAGCTGCTTTGCAGACTCTGGGACAAAAAGAAAAGGCATTTCAACAGGAGTGGATTGCTCCTCTGTCAACAGCACTGCCATCTCCCTCCCTTTTGTGGTCACCTCTCTTTTCCTCACCTTTCCTTTCCTCCATCTTTAACCTCCCTTCTTCCCCCTCTCCCTCCCACTTTGTTCAAAAGCCAGCAGTCAGCTCCCACTCTTCCTCTCCTCATCAATACCTGAGGCCACCCCCCAGGTGAGCTCGCTCTGAGTATCCAGTTTCCCTTCCCAGGATCACACTTGGGGAAGGAAACTCTCCAGCTTTCCTCAGCCCCCTTCCCCCGTGGCTGCTTCCCATGAAGAATGCAGAGAGGTGCGGTGGAGACAAGATCACAGATGGATGGAGAGCTCCTTGTTCCCCGGGAAGAGCCTTTATCGAGTGCCTGCATTTTATCTCTAATGGATCACTCCACAGGACAATGGATGATGGAATTCAGGATCTTTAACCAGCAGTGTCAATGATTTCAAATAATGACATTTTTATTGAAATACAGGCAGGGAGGAAGATAAACACAGAGGCTGGGGAGTATCTGCTCCAAAAGCCATAATAAGGAGTAAATAGGTAATGACAGAAGAAGATTACAAGCACACAAACACACCAAATCAACCTGTCTGCTAAAGCCTGCAGAAAAAACCAGCTCTGCAGACAGCTGCTTAAACACAACCCTCTGAGAACCAGCACAGGAAGAAAAGGAGGACAAAACCTGTCTGGGAAGGGGCTGGGTAAGAGTAAGCATTGCCAGCACTGACCCCACAGGCCTCCTTCCCTGGATATGATCTCTTCTCCATGCACAGAGCTGCCTAATTCTCAATCCCACTGCCAAGCACGGCCTGAAGAAGCAGCAAACAGCTCTGCTAGTAGCAGGACAATCAGGCAGATGAGAAACTGCCTCTCCTCCCTCCCCTGCCAAACTCACCTTTGTGCAGTTGCAAAGTCTCCATGTGTTTTCCAGTAATGCTAAGCCAAGTATCTCAGCTCCTTCTGGGGCTGGGATCAAATCCACACAGATAAGGATAGAGTGAAACCTACTGACTCTCTTGTGGACAGGCTGAGGGGGCTGGGGGTCTTTAGCTTGGAGCAGAGGAGCCTGAGGGGTGCCCTCATCCATGTGTATAAAGACGTGCAGGGCAGTGTTGGGAGGACAGAGCCAGGCTCTGCTCAGGGATGTCCAAGGTCAGGCCAAGGGGCAATGGCTGCAGAACAGAAGGGAAAACTTTTCCACTTCAAGGTGCTGGAGCCCTGGAGCAGGCTGCCCAGAGAGGTTGGGGAGTCTCCTCTGGAGACTTTCAAGCCCCACCTGGAAGTGCTCCTGGGTGACCCTGCTCTGGCTGGGTCTGGCTGGACTCGATGACCTCCAGAGGTCCCTTCCAACCCCTTCCATTCTATGACCTGAACTCACCACTACAGGATTCACACAACCACCTCCTGCCAGTGTTTCACCAACCCAAAACTCAATGACTTACCAAAAGAGATTTGTTTTATTCCTTTCCCCAGAGCTCAACTGCAATTTTGGAATTCCTCTTTCAGAGCAGAGAATTTCAAACCAACAACTCTCTGCCCCTGGAAAGCCTCTCACTGCACCAGGCCAGTCAGCTCTACAGCCACAAATGCCAGCACAAAGACTAAACTCCAGCCACACTGCAGTGCCTCTCTTTCCACAGAGCCATGGCTCTGCTTCTGAATGAGCAGCAAAAGAGGGCTGCTAAGAAAAGGTGTTTTGGGCAAAACCATGATGGAATCATCTCTCCATTCAAGTTTGGCCAAGAAGGTAATTAGTGTACAATTCAACAGAGATGAATGACTGCCATGCTCATTGCCTTGCCTCCCTCCAGTATTTGCTTTGAAGAACCTGTTCACATCAGATTTATTTCCCCAAATTAGCAATCAGATTATTAATGACTGGCTGGCTTTGGCAGTCAGTGCTCCCTGGTATCAAGTGATGGACTGAAATGGGGCCAGGGGAGGGTTTAGGTTGGAGATGAGGAAAAATTTCCCTGCTACAAGAGTAGTCAGGGATTGGCACAGGCTGCCCAGGGAGGTGCTGGAGTCACCACCCCTGGAGGTGTTCAAGAAACTTGTGGCCATGGCAGTTGGGGACATGGTTTAGTGGCCATGGTGGGGTTGGATTAATGGTTGGACTTAATGGTATCATAGTATCATTCAGGGTTGGAAGGGACCACAAGGATCATCCAGTTCCAACCCCCCTGCCATGGGCAGGGACACCCCACACTAGATCAGCCTGGCCAGAGCCTCATCCAGCCTGGGCTTAAACACCTCCAGGGACAGGGCCCCAACCACCTCCCTGGACAACCCATTCTTAAAGACCTCTTCAACTCCCAGATTTCTATGATTCTAAAGATGAAGCAAAAAATATGCTCCAAAGGTCTTACACACTAAAAACCAACCCTGAAACAGCTCACTGCAACTCAAGAAACAAGGAAGGAGAGAGGCAACCAGGGGAGCTCACAGATGTTCCTACCTTGTACCTACCGGCCTGAGAGAGCTGCCTCCCTCGCTGGGCACAGGCCCAGGGAGCTCCTGCTCAGTGCTCCTGTTAAAAGCCACAAGCAATTGCTTACAGCACACAGAAGAAATCTACTCACCAGTAAGGAGAGAGGTTTTTGGATCAGGAAAGCCTTGGTGCCAGAGGTGCAGAGCTGTGCTGCCTTCACACACACACACAGCCTGAGTTTGTGAAGAAGAAAAACCATTCCAAGGGTTCAGGGCTCCTCATCCATCAAGCTGCAGTGGTTCAGAGTACAGCTGCTACTCTGAAGCTGGAGCCTGTGCTCTACTCACTTATCAAAGGCAGAAGTGGTAGAGCTCAGATTTGATAGAGATCAGGGACAGGGTTTGTAAAGTTTTCTTTGTTTCTTCCCTTGCTCCCCTTTGCCATGGTGATTGGGCAGTCAGAAACAAGGTGCCTGCGAAGCACAGACTGCAGACGGCTTAGAACATTAACTGGTTAACGACTGCCCAGCACTCAGAGGACACAGAGTGCTATTCAAGCAGTCATTGCTATAGGCTTCTGTTATTTTAGACTACACTTGTACTGCACTTGGCATCACCCAACCTCAATTTCCTCTGCTGAGTAAAGAAAAAATCCCTGCTGATTTCTGCCAACGTGTTAACAAAATGTGAATAAAGACAAAGCTCTGCAGTACCACTCCTGCTTCCTCCTGCTCTCTCCAGCCCCTGCTTTCAGCACCATGCCAAGCCAGAATTTGCAAGCTCATTCTCCCACAGGGCCCAAGTCAGATCAGGCTGAAAGAGTTCTGTGAAGCATGGAAGCACATCTCCCTCCCATCTTGTCTGGGTGGCAAAGAGCACTGTTCAAAAGGCTCTGTTATTAAAACCAATCTGTGATCCTGTCAGACTTCCACAGATCTTCATTTCAAATCAGGCCTGAGCTTTGAGCAGGCACTTTCAAAAGGCAAGAATGAGTTGCAGCAAGAGCTGTCTTGGCTCACAGATGAGCTTCTCTCAATCCAGACTGGGACTACTGAGCTGTGATGAATTAGTGGTGCTGCAGAAGCAGCAGTGCAGGCATCAAACGCTGTGCCAGCAGAGCAGGAGGCCACCTGAAGACACTGCTGTGCAAATGAGGATGTGCTCAGGGGTCAGCATTGCCACCATCCACCATCCTCATGGAAAGGGACAGAAAGGAACCACAGATGGAAGGATGCCCACTTTGCTAGGCTGGCTACAACTCACAGGTCAACCCCAACCTCAAGGGGTTCAGAATTTCAGCAAGGGACTACTGACAAGGGCTTGATGTGACAGGACAAGGGGCAATGGAGTGAAGCTTGAGGAGGGCAGATTTGGACTGGAGATTAGGAAGAAATTCTTGACAGTGAGGGTGGGGAGACCCTGGAACAGGTTGTCCAGAGAGGTTGTGGATACCTCCTTCCTGGAGGTGTTCAAGGCCAGGCTGGATGAGGCCTTGAGCAAGCTGGGCTGGTGGGAGGTGTCCCTGCCCATGGTAGGGGGTTGGAATAGATGACCCCTGAGGTCCCTTCCAACCCAAGCCATTCTATGACAGCTCTGCATGCAGCTTGGTTTGATGAACTTCACCACAGCAAAACCACTCAGGCTGCTCATGATCCAGCCTCTGTTCCCACCCCAGGCCCTTGCCCTTGTTACACAGACCCAGCCACCATCCTTCCCTTCCTGAGGTGATTTCAACCCCCAGCCCTCATCCACAGCTCCACCCCCAGGACAAAGGCCCCCCCCAGACCCGAGGGGAGCCCCAGGGTGGGGGGAAGGCTTCTTTGAGTAGCAGGAGCAGAGTGTGCTTTGTATTGATTAACTAATGACTGCAGTACATGAAGCTTGAAAGGCTGCATTAATAACTGACTGCTGCACTGCTCCCATTTATCAGGGAATTACAGGGGGATGCAACTCTGCATCTCAATACAGCTCCTGTGGAACTCACAGCAAATCAACATGCAAAGGTTCCCAGTGCAGAAAGCCTCTCCCAAAGCTTTCACCTCATGGTTTTCAAAGAGGTAGGAGAGTGAGGAGCTGCTCTGCCAGGCCATCCATTATCTGCCTTTCCTTTTATTCCTTTTAATGAATATCTCTGTTCCTTTCTCTATCCCTTTTATCAACAGAAAAGGGTCTTGCTTTGCCAAATCTGCCTGAGAGCAAATGGTGTTGCAGTTAATCTATAAATCAACCATCACCATAAATTCTCTTCTTTCTCCATCCAAAACTGCAGAGCTGTAAAACAGATTACAAGGGATAGCAGAGGCAGGAAGGAAATTTGTGAGCTGCAAGGAGCCCATCATGGCCAAATGGCCTTCCCCTGCCCCTCCTTTCTTCTCCACTCCACCCCAACAAGCCTGTAAATCTCTACTGTCAGGAGTGGAACACACAAAGAGCAAATGTGTGCACATATTTAAGAGCAAAGCAACTTCCACACTTGGTGTGGAAGGCTGATGCAGAGCTGAGGGAGGAAAGGCTGCAGAACATTGCTCTGAATTCCCCAGCACCAAGAAACAGGAAAACTTAGGATGAAAAAAACCAAACCACCACAAAAGTCTCTGCAGGGAGCAAAGTGGAAAGTCAGAGTGCAACAACTCCAGCCCTCAGTTCCCCCCAGGGGCAAACTGCCTGTGTGAGTCCAGCTAATCCAGCTTGAAGGAACTCCCAGGATCTCCAGGGTGCAAGGGTTACTGAGATCCAAATAATCAAGACTCATAATCACTTCTGATCAATTCAGCAATTCAACTGCCCCATGCAATTGCCCCCCAAGGGCATCTAATAGATAGAAGGCAATAAATGATGTGAGGAACAAGTGCCCTTCCCCCCTGCTGCCAGACCACTCAGCACCAAACCTTAAAGCCAGCTGCTTTAAACGAGATTACAGCCAGCTGGTGAAAAGCACAGCATATGTGAGAGTGCTACAGCAGAGGGATGGTGCAGAATTCCACATGGGAATGGGGATGAGGACCCAGCACCCTGCACTGCAAAGGAAGGAGGAGGGAAGCTGGAAGAGACTCAAGCTCCATGCCTGTATCAGAATCACAAAATCACTTAGGCTGCAGAAGAACTTTGAGGTGGAGTCCAACAATTAGGTCATTTTCTCCCTCCAAGACAATTTTCCAGGGATTAACATTTTCTACCCTGAGGGGAGGACAGGACAAGCTCTGACTAAGGCAGATGCAAATCTCCCTAAGCCAGCAGTGCCACAGAACAGCAGCACTGAGGGCTTCAGCACTCTCCTACCTGCAGCTGCTCCAGCATCTGCTTTTAGCCAAGGATACAGAGGGCTCCCTCCACAACCCTCTCCCAGAGGAACCATCACATCTTGCTTTGTCTCCCCATCACAACTGGTGGAAAATGTGAGGTGGCCCCAGTAAGAGACCCTGAGAGTTTATTGAAGTGTAGATGTTACAAGCAAGCCCTCCTGTGGAGTTGTTTGCCTCCATTCCTACAGACAGCCTGACCCTGCACAGGGAGCCTTGCAGGATACCCTGAAGGAGCCAAAAGAGAACTGTTACAGTGCTTGAACCAACAAAGATCTCAGGGAGCAATGTGTGCTCTCAGGCAAGCAGCCTTCAGACTTTGCCACAGGAGGAAAGGCTGAGAGAGAGGGGGGTGTGCAGCCTTGAGAAGAGAAGGCTTAGGGGAGACCTTCTCACCATGCTCCAGCACACAAAGAGTAGCTGCCAGGAGGCTGGAGACTGCCTTTAACAAGGAACAGACAGGGGGTGATGGGGACAAGTTACTGCTGGGGAGATTCCCACTGGAATCCAGAAGAAAACTGTTCCCCATGAAAGCAGTTGGAGACTGGAATCATCTCCCAGGGGCAGCAGTGGATTGCCCCACACTGGGCAGCTTTCAGACTCAGCTTGCCAGGGTGCTGGGCCAGCTCCTTTCAACTCCACCATCACCCAGGAAGGTTGGAGCAGATGGTCCTTGGGGTCCCTTCCAAGCTGGCATGCTGTGACTGCTACCAAGAGAGAATTCCAGAAGTGCTGTGGGGTGGTTTGGGCTTTTTCCCCCTGTAACTGTGTGTGAGCAGGAGCAGGGCTTCCAACTAATCATATTATTTTAAAGTTCCTTTGGTAATTTGTCCTTAATTCCACCTAAACTGCTGCTCTGGCATAAAGTGTACTTTGTGATAGCAAAGTCAAACAGATTAGGCATGATCCACTTGCAGCAAGGGAGTGTTTTGGAAAGGAGACCATATAACTTAAAAGCTAAAGCTGGCTCCCTGTGTTAATTAAAGGGGATTAAACATCCATCATGATAAGGGAACAGGGACACGTTAGAAAAATCAATTACCTTCCTCAGTGTCACTCTGCTTTAGCACCTGCAGCTTCCAAGAGGAAGGATGCAGAGTAACATCCCAACAGCACTGAGAGGTGCACTGCACAGCCTTGCTACAGCAGAAGAGCTGAGAGAAAGAACTTCATCAGCCAGGCAGGTGCTAGTGTGCTGACAAAAGGAGACAGAGACATGACACCAGGGAAGTGCAGCCATGGAGCTCACCTCATGGATGCTCAAAGCTTCCTTTGGCACTCCCCCACTGCAGGAAGCCCTGCAGGTGGGCACTGCACATCTTCAGGGAGGGGGTTCAAGATGCTGGAGCAGCTCTGCTATGAAAGCCAGATAAGGTTTAGCCCAGAGAAGAGAAGGCTCCAGGGACACACCATAGAGCAGCCTGCAAGTAGTTAAAGGGAGCTACAGGAGAGCTAAGAAAGGACTTTGTTTAAGGTCAGGGAGTGACAGGCCAAGGGACAATGGCTCCAGACTGGAAGGAGCCTGATTTAGATGAGACATTAGAAGAAACTCTTCCCCAGGAGGGTGGTCAGGCACTAGAACTGGTTGCTCAGAGAAGCTGTGGAGGCTCCAGCCCTGGAAGTGTTCAAGGCCAGGCTGGATGAGTCCTTGAATGACCTGGTCTAGGGAGAGGTGCCCCTGTCCCTGGCAGGAGGGTTGGAACTGGATGATCTAGAAGGTTCCTCCCACCCCAACCCATCCTCTGGCTCCCTGAAAAACAACCTTTTGAAACTGCCAGGGCTGAGAGGCATTCACTCCTCAATAAAATGCCCTAATAACCATGGGGTATGAGGCTTGGCATTCAGCTTTGCTGCTGCTGTCATTACAAAAACCAGAGCCCTGTTGGCATCATTTGACAATCTGCTCTATTTCAGCTCTCAGCCCATGAATGTAGAAGGTAATTAAATGTAATATGTACAACTGATACACTAAAAAACTCCTACCACAGGAGGTTTAATTCAGGGCTGCAAAATGAAAGACATTCAAACTTCTGGGGGGAAAAAAAAAACCAGAGCAAAGCTGAAGGCAGTGTGAAAGGGCTGTAATTAAACTGCTAATGGCAGAAGGACATTTTATTGTCATTTGAGAAACAAGCAAGAGACTCAATGTGGCAGCTCCTGCCTGAGAAGCTTAAGGTGAAGTTACAAAACACCTTCCCTGCTACCTCTTCAGCCTGTCAGCTTGATTTTCCAGTGAAAATCAACAACAGGGTGGCTACAGTGGGCACCAGAAGCATACACCTGAGAAGGGATGGATTGGAACAGATGATCAATACCTGAAGGGATCCTACAGGAAGGCTGCAGAGGGACTTTTCACAAGGACAAGGGGGAAATGGTTTGAAGCTGAGGGAGAGGAGGGCTAGACTTAGGAAGTTCTTCAGCAGCAGGGTAGTGAGACTCTGGAACAGGCTGCTCAGGGGGGGTTGTGGCTGCTCCCTCCCTGGGGGAGTTCAAGGCCAGGCTGGATGAGGCTTGAGCAGCTGAATCTACTTAAGAGGTGTCCCTGCCCATGGCAAGGGGGTTGGAGCTGGATGATCTCTGAGGTCCCTTCCAAGCTAAGCCATTCTATGATCACCTTCAACAGGAGGCCAGTGTGCCCTGGCAGGGGCAGCAAGGACATCCCTGCAGCAGCATCATGGCTGAAGACACAGAGCAGGGCTTGCTCTTGGTACAACAAGACAGAACTTCAGAAGGAAATGCCCTGCAGTCTCCAGGTGTGGATAAATCACTTAATGAGCCTGGAAGCAGGGAAAAGCTGTCCTGCATTAGCCCTTTCCTCTCCCTCATCACTGGATGGCCCCTCACTGCTCAAGTGCTTCACTCCGCGCCGCATCCCCGGTGACACAGCTCTGTGGGGACAGCTCAGGCTGCTGCAGCCTGCTCCACCCTGCTTATGGAAAGGCACAGCAGAAGAAAGTGTTGGCAGCAGGACCTCTCTGCAGTGACAGAGGCACACATTAATCAAGGAGTCGTATGGCCGAGCAGATGCTCATTAGGTTGTACAAAGAAGCCATCTTCAGTTGTTGAGCCACGGGCAGGCAACTGCAGCCCCAAGTTCCCACAGCATGAAACTGCAGCCCCAAGTTCCCACAGCATGAAACTGCAGCCCCAAGTTCCCACAGCACCTGGTTTGAGAGGGGAATAACCCAAAACTCCAAAGGCAGAAAGTGAAGACGTGAAACACCTCAGTAACTACCCTCCCTGACCCATGAGGAAGGTTCCATCCTCAGCTGTCCACTGAGGCGGCTTCCCAGGGTCTGAACACATCCAGAGCTTCTGAGAAGGTGCTTTACCTTCAGCACAGCAAACAAACAGCAGCACTTCTTGGAGAAGCCCCTTGAAGAGGTCTGGGAGGCCACCTCAATGGGCCCAATTCCCTTCTCACCAACAGAGCTGGTGGCTTCCACCACTCCTTCATGCTACCCTAACAAAGCCAAAGCTAATTCATGAGAGACATCAAGTTAGGGTTTTTCACAGCCCATTCTGAGGCAGAATACTACCAATACACCAAGTCCTTGATTTCACTCCACAAACAGCTCTGACAGGCAAACAATAACCCTGCCTCTTCCTTCAGAGCTCAACCCCAAACTGGTAGACTTTGTAACTCTCCACACTCCTGCTGTTCCCCGAGGTGATTCAAAGATGATCACTGTCAGAGGCAAAGAGTCTATAAAAAGGATGAAGGAAGCTGGGAAATTTCCACAGAGGTGGTGCCAGAAAAGCAGAAGGAAGGTTTTGAGCCATACTCTGAGCAGAGCCAGGCTGCACCACTGGAATTCCATCACTGAAGGCCAAGAGCTCCCCCAGCTGAGCTCTGAGACAACTGCAGCGACAGGCAGGAGTCTGAGCCTGGGCCGACTCTCAGGTACCTGGAGAGTTCCAGCTCTGCTCTAAGGGGGATTCAGATTCACTCCTCAGAAGCCAATGCTTGTCCTCAGAAGAGCTTGAGAAATCATTAACTGAAGCTGTCACACAGAAGAACAAGGAAGGAACGACCCAGGCAAGTGGCATACTCTTGCCTTATGCTGGAGGGCAGAGCAGGAGGCCTGCCAGAGCAGCAGTGGCATCCTGTCACAGCACAGAGCAGCAGTGGCATCCTGTCACAGCACATGGAGTTGTGTGCCACACGCTGGCAGCTGGGCAGCAAAACTCAGCTGAAGGGGAAACCAAAAGGTGATGCAGCCTCCAAAGCCTCATCTGCCCCCAACAGTGCAAGCTTCACAGGAATGGCTACTTGAAAGAGTTGCTGAACACAGAATGGCTGCATTCAAACCCACCCCTCCTTCTGAAGTGGAGTTATATATAGATAGAAAGCCAAAAATAAGCAAAGCAAAGAACCAAACAAGCCAAAAGCCCAGCAGGTGCAGAGCACCTTCCTGCTTTGAGCTCTGACCAGCAATACCTGAGCTGCTTTACAAGAGGACTTTCTGACTTCTCCTCTTTGTGCCAGCCAAAGCAGCAGTGCCTGGGCTCAGGGTCTCACCACTGCATGGGGTAGGGAGACACTGAAACAGGCTGCCCAGGGAGGCTGTGGGTGTCCCCTCTCTGGAGGTGTTCAAAGCCAGCTTGGATGAGGCCTTGAGCAACCTGGGCTGGTGAGGTGTCCCTGCCCATGGCAGGGGGTTGGAACTGGGTGGTTACTCTAAAGTCCCTTCCAAGCCAACCCATTCTCTGAATCTAAGAACTCTTCAACTACTGAAACCTCTCAGAGGAATTCAGGAGCCTTCTCCTCTCCAGGCTGAACAGCCCCAACTCTCCCAGCCTGTCCCCACAGGGGAGGTTCCCCATCCCTGTAACCATCATCATGGCCTCTTCTGGACCCACCTCAGCAGTTCCATGTCCCTCCCACGCTGGGGGCCCCAGAGCTGGACACAGTGCTGCAGCTGGGGTCTCTCAAACCCCTTTTGCTCACTTGAGAGTCTGGGGAGCATCCATTATTTCCACCCTGTCACCAGCTTCTCTTTTCAAGCCAATCTGCTCTTGCTTCTACTTTTTGAAAGAGATAACTCTCTGTTCTGGGCTGGGAACAAAAAGCAAGCAGCAGAGCTGATAACACACAGGCATGAAAGGAGCAGTCAGAGGCAGCCACAGTCGCGTGACCCCAGCACAAGCCTCAGGGCAGCTGCTCGTACAGCTCGGAGCAGCCAACTCCTGTGTGCTGAGGGGCTGAGAACACCACACTACAGAAGACACTGGCCTGCCTGGTGGGCACTGGGCAAGGACATCAAAAGAAGTGTGACCAGCATGGTGAGGGAGGTGATGCTCCACCTCTTCTCTGCTCTGCTGAGATCCAGCCGGCAGCCCTGCATCCAGTTCTGGGGCCCCCGGCACAAGAAGGACCTGGAGCTGCTGAAGGGGGTCCAGAGGAGGCTACAAAGATGATCAGAGGGCTGGAGAACCTCTGCTATGGAGACAGGCTGAGAGAGTTAGGGCTGTTCAGCCTGGAAAAGGCTCCAGAGAGGCCTGAAGGGGCTACAGGAGAGCTAGGGAGGGGCTTCTGACAAGGGCTTGGAGTGACAGGATGAGAGGCAACAGCTTTGAGCTGGAAGAGGAGAGACTGAGACTGGGGATTAGGAAGAATTCTTTCAGCTGAGGGTGGGGAGATGCTGGAACAGGTTGCCCAGGGAGGTTGTAGATGCCCTCTCCCTGGAGGTGGTCAAGGCCAGGCTGGATGAGGCCTTGAGCAGCCTGGGCTGGTGGGAGGTGTCCCTGCCCGTGGCAGGGGGGCTGGGACTGGATGATCTTTAAGGTCCTTCCCAAGCCAAACGATTGTGAGTGGCTGTGGTGTGCTGCTGGCACCATCTGCTGGAGACAGGCACCAAGCAGGACCGGTTTGGTGGGGCTGCTGCAGGCGAGGGGAAGGAAGTGACAGCGTCTGAACCGTGTCAGGTTTCACTGCTGATCCGCAGAGCTGTTTCTGGAGCTCAAGCTCGTTGAACAGAGCTATCAGGAGATTCTGCAAAACCCTTCAGCATCTGCCTGCAAGAGGCATCCTAACCATCAGGTACCTGCTGGAAAACCAAGATGTTCTGCCACTGAACTTCCTGATCCAGCTCCTTTCCAGCACTGCCAAAGAAACACTCCATCCACTCACTGAATCCCTTTTGCTGCTGCAGCTTCTCCATGCCCACAGGCAGCACCAGCCTGGAGATAACCTGGGGGCACAGGGGACTCATATTACAGAGAGATGGGAGGCTCTTGCCTGCCATCACCAGGGCACAATGACAGCAGCTTCACCCTGACATTTAAGCTCCCATTTGCACCTAAATGTCAATATTTTATTAGTCACATCAAGAGCTTCAGCAAAGCTCTTCTAAGGCTGCTAAATCTCTTTGGTTATGCCATTAAGTGAGAAGCTTGAGAAGGAAGAACAGGAGATTTGGCAACAATACTCAAGGTTTATTCATTTCACCCTTACCCCTTTGGTTATTTTGTGTGGAAGGTTAACTTCCAACTACTCTGTGCAGCAAGTGTTGAAGAAATGGTTTACTGCTGTTGTAAGAACTGCCCCTGCAAAGGGCTCCTTTTGTCCTGGGGCTGGTAAAGAAACTGACCTCTTGAACAAGTGGCAGGTGGAAGCTACCAGATGTTTGCAGCCTGCAGCACCACCCAACAACATTCTTCCACTGTGGAAGTGCAGCTCAAGCATCCACACATTCCCATCACCATCACTCCTTACCCTGAAAGGTTGGACTTGATGATCCTTGAGGTCCCTTCCAAGCTGCTATTCTCTGAGTTCTTGCTCTTCCCACAGCTATGGAGTACAAACCACACTCTCCTGGGCATTACCTGCCCACAAGCCTCAAGTGCTGGCATCTTTCTTTCACCTCCCTAATTCTGCTGCTTTGCTAGAAAAGGCAGGAATGAGGCCTCTGAGTGAGTCAGCATGAAAGAAAACTGCTTCTAAGTGTAGAGGAGAAGAGGAGAGGGGAAAGGGAAAGAGACTAAGCAGGCCTGATGGAATTGGACCTGAAGCAAAGGTTTTTGCAGTGATCTATCTGAGGGCAGAGGTTTGCAGCCCCCATTCAGTGTTTGATCACTCACCAGGATTTTGGCTCCCCAAAATGCAAGTAGTTGATGCTGTAGAGATCCATGTCCTCTGTATGCCAAGCAAATGTGGTCTTCCACATCCCAAAGTAGAGGTAGGGAGTGTTCACACCTTCTATGATAATGCCACACTCGTGTTCCACCATGTCCAAGAGGGTGTTCAGGTTGCCAATATTCCATTCTTCCACATCCTGGAATTCAAAGCACATGGTTGGGACTGCAACACCCTCACAAACTGTAAAGCAGAGTAACACCACAGCTCCCTCTGAGTGCATTCAGATGTGGCCAGCCTGCTGTTATCTGCATCCATTTAATTCCACCTGCTGCCAGAAAGTTAAGTGTTCATCAATAACCATGAGGAGATGCATCACCACCACTTTGTGGCAAAGGGATTGATCACAAACCTCTCACTAAATGTGCTCTCTGAAGCAGCATTTGTACTGTGTGATACCCTCCAGATAAGTAACTGCCTGACTAATAAACACAAGATAAACTAAGGGTAAAACACACTTCTCTCCATGGCATCTTCCACCCAGACATTCTTCACCTGATGGATGTGTAGCAGCTGATGAGAAACACCAACCCAGCCAAAGGGGCAGAAGCCTCTGCAGCAGCTCAGTGCTTCAGATAAAGAAGAGGGCAGAGACTTGTGGTGTTACTGACAGTTAAACAGCAAGAGCAATAAGCACTTCCAAATCTGGAAGTTGGTTTGCTCTGCTTCAGTTTGCAGCAGTAAAGGTCTCACAAACTGGCACAAATCTTTCACTTGAGGCTGCCTGAAGAGTAACAGCAAGGTCCTGCAGCAGGGTTGGGGGCAATCCTCAGGATCAGTCCATGCTGGGGGATGAAGGGATGGAGCAGCCCTGTGGAGGAGGACTTGATGGTGCTGGTGGATAAAGAGCTGGACATAAGCCACAAATATGCACTCACAGCCCAGAGCAAACCTGCCCTGGGCTGATCCCCAGCAGTGTGGGCAGCAGGGGCAGGGAGGGGATTCTGGCCCTCTGCTCAGACCCCCACTTGCAGGGCTGGGGGCAGCTCTGGAGTCCTCTGATAACAAAAAGAGACTCTGACATTACCAGGCAGTTTATACTGCAGACAAGCAGCCAGCACCCCCCAAAAAAGGTCACTTTCTACTCAAAAGAAAACTGCAGAGGAAGGGCACTGCTTTAAATTAGCTTCCTAAACAGACCAGGAAGATAAGCAACCTTTATCATCTCCAGCAGGAGAAACCACAACAGAATCAAGCAGGAACCACAACAGAATTAAAGCCTAGGATGCAATTTCTCCAAGGAAAAGGCTGAAACAATTTGCATTGTAAAATAATTTCCCATGCAGGTGCCTTGGATCCTAACAGAGCCAACTCCAAAGGGGGAAAAAAAAGCCCCAACCCACAGCCCAGCTGAAAATGTTTCCATTGTGCTCATCAAAATAAAAAGCATTTTAGATGAAGCACCCAATTCCTTCAAATGCTGCTCTGCTTTCTGGCTCTCTAAGGTGCTTCAGCAGAAAGCTCAATTTTATTCCCATTAAAAGACAAAACCAAACAGAGCTCTGTGGTGACAGAGACTCAGAGAATGGGTTGGCTTGGAAGGGACTTTAAAGTAACCACCCAGTTCCAACCCCCTGCCGTGGGCAGGGACACCTCCCACCAAGCCCAGCTTGCTCAAGGCCTCATCCAACCTGGCCTTGAACACCTCTGGCTCTCTACAGCTCCCCAAAAGAAGGTTGGAGCCAGGTGGGGGTTGGGCTCTTCTCCCTAGTAACAAGTGACAGAACAAGAGGAAGTGGCCTCCAGCTGCACAAGGGCAGGTTTAGTTTGGACACCAGGAACAATTTCTCCCCCAGAAGGGCTGCAAAAACCCTGGCCCAGGCTGCCCAGGGCAGTGGTGGTGTCCCCATCCCTGGAGATGTTTAAAAGCCAGAGAGATGTGGTGCTGAGGACTGTGTTTTAGTGGTAACCTGGTGCTGGGCTGATGCTGAACTCAGTGACCTTGGAGGTCTTCTTCAGCCTCAGCAGTTCTGGGGGTGTGCATCAAGTGAACTCTGAATTGCTGCTCTGTGGCAAGAAAGGAGCAAGAAGGAAATCAGTGTCCAGAAGGATAAGGAAGAGCATTTCACTTACTGCATCATACAGTGAGCCACTGATATCAGCCCCATAAATTGGAGAGACAAATGTGAGGTTCTTCCAGTACTTGCGCTCCAAGTCTTCAAAATCTTGATGGCGTGGAGTACAATACCTGATAAGAGCAGGGCACAGATAAGGAGGTGAGAAGCCCTAAGGAGTCCTCATCACAGCCAGACAAATGACTGAGGAGGTCTGTGCATGCCAAAGCAGGCAGCTCAGGAGGCTGGGGAAGGTGCACTTCACTTCTCATTCTGGTCAGACTCTGCTGCCTCGCTGCGGACTCCTCACTGCCTGTGGAGCCCTCCTGCAAAGCCTCCCGGTGCAGGATGTGCACTGAGGGGAGCACCACAGCCCCTCCCTAGGGACACAGGACAGGGCTGGGACCCAGGGAGCTGAAGGCAGGTAGAGCACTCCTGTGTCTGCTCTGTCAGCAGTATTTATGTCAAAGCTGACTGCATGAGGTCAGTAATGCTGGAGGTAAAGCCCAGGGCACTCCAGCCCTGGGACAGGGACTCTGCAATGGGACTCTGCAACCACAGCTTGTAGCACTTGGCTGGCCCCAGGTAAGTGAAGTGCTCTGCAGAGCTCCTGCTCCCTTCAGAGGATGCTGCTGAGGCTCAGGCACTCCTTGATAGCTGCACTTCTACCTCAGCAATGCAACACAATTTCCTTAACAGCCATCAAAGCCCCAGGAGCTCTTCTTTGAGCCCCAAGCCACTCTTCTCAGGCAGATCCAGCCAAATACTGGCTTGGATGACTCTTCCCCTCCTAACTCCCAGACAGAGGCTCCAAGACACACTGAAAGCCACCAAGTGACAACCTTGCTGGAGATTCTGAATGGGAGCTTTCACCACGAAGCACTTCCCTACTGAAGGGGGCTGCATCTTCTTTTACAGCTTGTTTCCAGGGAGGAAAGCTTTGCCCCCAACTGCCCCCACCAGCCACGCACCACCGGGGAGCGTCCCTTCACCCCGACGTACTTCTCGCTGTTGGCCAGCCGCCGGTACTCCCCCACGGTCATGGGCTTCTTCTGGATGTTGTACTGGGTGAAGAGCCCAGACTGCCCAGTCACCACCTGCTGGATGGGGGCTGGGATCACCATGTCATCGATGTCATCGTAGGTTTTCCGAGGCTTCCATTCTTTGGGAGGGATCACCTGGAGTTGGGGGGCAAGGAACAAACAGAAGCACAGAGCTGTCAGGGCTGGAAGGGACCTCGAGGCTCAGCCAGCTCCAACCCCCCTGCCATGGGCAGGGACACCTCACACCGCAGCAGGCTGCTCACAGCCACCTCCAGCCTGGCTGCAAACACCTCCAGGCAGGAGGCTTCCACCACCTCCCTGGGCAGCCTGTGCCAGGCTCTCACCACCCTCATGGGGATGAACTTCTTCCTAACATCCAACCTGAATCTCCCCATTCCTATATTGCTCCATCCCCCCCAGTCCTATCACTCCCTGACACCCTCAAAAGTCCCTCCCCAGCTTTCTTGGAGCCCCTTTCAGATACTGGAAGGCCACAATGAGGTCTCCTTAGAGCCTTCTCCTCTCCAGCCTGCACAACCCCAACTCCCTCAGTCTGTCACCAGAGCAGAGCAGCTCCAGCCCTCTGCTCCTCCTCATGGCCCTTCTCTGGACACCTTCCAACACCTCCAGATCCTTCCTGTGATAGGACTTCCAGAACTGGACTCAGTACTCCAGCTGTGGTCTCACCAAAGCAGAGCGGGGGGGGGAATCACCTCCCTGGCCCTGCTGGCCACACTTCCCTTCACGCAGCCCAGGCTCTGGTTGGCTCTCAGGGCTGCCAGTGCACACTGCTGGCTCAGGTTGAGCTTCTCATCCCCCAAGTCCCTTTCTTCAGGGCTGCTCTCAAGCCAGTCCCTGCCCAGCCTATACTGGTGCTCCTGACAGGCAAAGACAACTTCCAAGGAAGAACGATGTGGGGAAGTGGAATTCATTCCCTGCTGCTGCAGGTTATCAGGTAACAGCAGCCTCTCAAATAACCAGCACATATGACAGGGCACCTGCTCTGCATCTGCTGCAGTGCTCTGAGGGCTGACCACCTGTTCACCAGCAGTCCCAGCAGCCCTGTGCCACAGAAGATGGGCAGTGGAAAGATGGAGAGTTGCACCAAAAAGAGGCTGTGTGCCAGGAGGACTGCTCCTGCCTTCCCTCCACAGCTGCACTCCTCCCTCACCTACCAAGCCACAAAGCTGCAGGAAGAGGAAGACTCAGCAGCTTCAGCAGTGTTTAACCTCTCCAAACTCAGAAGCTTTGGCAGCATTCTACACAACCTCTCCACCTTTGCAGCCCAGAAGCCAACCAAACCCTGGGCTGCACCCCCAGCAGCATGGGCAGCAGGGCAAGGGAGGGAACTCTGCCCCTCTGCTGAGACCTCCTTAGTGGGAAGGGTACTCATGGGAAGGGAACTCCTTAAATGGGAAGGGGGAAGGGGTGCAGAAGAACAAAGTGTGGGGAATGTGTTCAGAACTCTTTTCTTGCTCTTGGAAGCTATGCCAAACAAAATGAAGCAAAAAAGTGTCACTCTGCATGGAAGAGCTGCCAAGAACTCCAGGCTAAGAGCAGAGCACAGTCAGGAGGCCCTTCAGCAGGCATGGGGAATGAAAAACACCCATATATATGTATGTGAAATCTAATTTGGTGTAAGAATTAACCAACTAAACTGACAGGAACTGGAGGACAAGTTACTGACTTTCATGGCCACCATTCCTCCAGGACATGAGGAGTTTTACTTCCACTACAAGGCTCTCAGCTGCAGCTGCAATTGAGAGACACAGAAATGACCCTGAAGTGCTCAGATTTAGTCCTGCAGGTAATTTCTTTACCACAGCTGGAACTCCCCAGCAACCTTTATTAAAATAATCTAGCCTAGCAGACTCCTGGAATGGAATTGCTTGGACACTGGCATGGGCAAGGAAACACTTCAGAGAGCTTTTATCACTCCCCAGCTCTATTCAGAGCCATCATAAAACCAGGAGCTGACCTATGTTTGAGTAGACATAAGAGTTATTTCCTACCCAACAGCTTTATTTCTCTGCTGTTCTTCATTAAGCTCTGCTGCAAACCAGATGGAACAACTTCCCTGTCAGAACAAATGACCTCCCTCAGCCTGTGGTGCAACAGGAGATGACCACAAATACTCTAATCAGCCAGTTCTGGGTTGGTTCCCCCCCCCCCCAACAAGTTGCATGTCAGTGTCTGCAAATTTAGAAGCCCCACTTGAAGAGTTCTCATAAGGTTTCACTGCTAGATGTGGCTGGGAAGAGAAGCAGGAAGATGTTATGGAGCTGGCTGGAGAAGTGCTTCCTAAAGGTCAAAAAGGCTTTCATGTATTTTGGGAATCACACATGCATCCAGGACAAGCTTACAGGTCATGATTCCAGGCAGGGTAAAGTGGGAGCTCAGAACACAAAGAGGCCAAAAGCATAGCTGGAGGCACAGACACAGAGGTGACTGAGGCTCTCTCCTCCATCAAAACCTATTGCTCAACAACCCCACACTCTGGGGGAGGTGAAAAGCTCAGGCCTTGAGCCCCTGAGGCCATGGCTACCACAGGCTGTCTCCTCAGCAACAGACTCAGGAGATGGAAATACCCTTAACCCATCTCTGCAGGGGCTGGGAGTGCCCTGCTCTCCAGTCAGGCATCAGGAAAACACAGTCTTGAGGAGGGCAAATTTAGACTGGGGATTAGGAAGAAATTCTTTCCAGTGAGGGTGGGGAGGCACTGGGACAGGCTGCCCAGGGAGGCTGTAGATGCCTCCTCCCTGGAGGTGTGCAAGGCCAGGTTAGATGAGGCCTTGAGAAACTTGATCCAGTGGGAGGTGTCCCTGCCCACGGCAGGGGGATTGGAACTGGATGATCTTTAAGGTCCCTTCCAACCCAAAGCATTCTCTGAGTCCTGCAAATAAGCTCCTCTTCCACTCTCAGGGAAGTCCTCTAACTCCTCTGCCTTTCCTCTCTCAGGCCCCCAAGGCAGAGGGCCAGCCCAGCTCCAAACCCACTCTCCTCTCCGCTTCTGCCCGAGCCGACTGCACAGACACCTGCCCTGAGGCAGAGCCTGGGGGAGGCAGCTGGAGGAAGCTCTGCACTGCCCAGGGCAGGGGCACCTCACCTTGGCCAGCCCTGCTCGGTGGGCTCCCTGGGACTCCATGTAAGCAATGTACTTCCCAAAGTCCCGGAACTCCTCCAGGCTGGGGCGGAAGGTCATGATCTTGCAGCCAGGGTTCTGCGGGCTCGGCGCTTCCGACCCCATGGCTCTAGCTCGCTGACAGCACCTGAGGAGGGGAAACAAAAGAGGGAGAAAGAAAGGAGAGGTGGGGAGGGGGAAATAATACTGGTTAAAAACCTTTGTTTTCTTTCTACTTGAATGAGTTTCCCAGGCAGGTGAGGATCTTCTTTCATGTCTCCCTAAGGAAGGGCTTGTGCAGGCTGTCCTCTGACATGGCTATAAAGAGCTTCTGGCCAAAAAATCCACTTAAGCTATTTGTTAGCAAGGCCCTGAAGAGGGTCAAGTATCAGGGAGCTCCTGATCTGAGTATCATCCAGAGATCAGATAGAGCCTAAATATAGACCACAGCCTTAGCATGGCCCCCTCCACCCCTCACATGAAGCCATGCCTCAGCAGCAGGCTGCCCATGGACAGCAAACTTCTTGCTCCCTTCAGCATCTATTCAGTGCACAGGGAGCCAGCTGTGCCATAAAGTTTCCCAGCAGAGTGCTCCAGCCTACCCTGTATTTAGTTACCAAAGAGCAGCTTTGGCCAATGCATTAGCTACCATTTCTTGGGGGTTTCACACATTAGGCTGTACTAAAAAAAAACCAGAATCATAAACTCATGGTTTTGAATGTAGCTCTCCAGGAGATTTATATTCATAGAATGGTTTAGGTTGGAAGGGACCTTAAAGATCATCCAGTTCCAAACCACCTCCCATGGAGCAGGCACACAAACATTACTCAAAGCCTCAGCTTTTATTACACTGATTGTTCCTGCAATGCACACGGACAAAATGAACTCAGAAATGCAGATGCACAAGTTCAAACTATCTTTCAAAGTGAAAAGCAAAACCATTCCATTTACTTCAGAACCAGAAGGGGGGGTAAGGGGAAGCAACCAAACATTCCAGAATCACTCAGCAAGAAATCACAACGCTTAAACATGGACCTCTGCAATGCTGTGCTGGAAACCGAAGGCAAACCAAGTTGTTTTAAGGGCATTTCGGTTGCAAACTGCTAGAAGAAAAATCAATCGATCGATCAATCGATCCTCTCCAGGTCAGCCAAGCGGCTCCAGCCCCTTCAATGCGCTCCAGCTACCACCAGAGGGCAGCAGGGCGCCGGGGAGGGCGAAGCCGCGCAGCGACTCCGGCGTCAAAGGCGACTTCTAAATCGCAAGCGAAACGCCTTCGGAGCTCAATCTGAGTTTCTACCGGCCAAGAAACAACCCAGATGCTACCAGGAGTGTTCTCTGCGTTAGGAAAAGCCAAGAGAAAGCAGGGCATGCGGCTGTACCGGGGGTTTAATCGGGGAGCGTGCCACAAACCTCCCGCTTGGAGAATCATCGAGCGGTCTGGGTTGGAAGGGACCTCCGAAGGTCATCCAGGCTAACCCCGGCCCTGCAGTGAGCTAGGGCATCCTCCAGCAGCTCAGGCTGCCCAGAGCACTCTTGAGCCTGACCTTTAATATCTCCAGGGGTGAGGCCTCAACCACCTCCCTGGGCAACCTGTTGCAGCGTTTCAGCAGCCTCGAGGCGCAGAGCTTGTTCTACGTCCAATCTAAGTCTGCTCTGATTTCAAACCACTGCTCCTCATCCTGTCACTGCAGGTCCTTGGAAACAGTCCCTCTGCAGCCCCCTGGTAGCCCCCTAAGGGACAGCTCTAAGGTCTCCCTGGAGCCTTCTCTTCTCCAGGGAGAACAACCTCAGCCCTCTCAGCCTGTCCCCATAGCAGAGATGTTCCAGCCCCGTGATCATCTTTGTTGCCTCCTCTGGACCTGCTCCATCAGGTCCATCTCCTTCCTGTGTTGAGGGCTCCAGAGCTGGACTCAGTACTCCAGGTGAGATCTCACCAGAGCAAAGATGCAGAATAACCTCCAGCCTAGAACGTTGCATGGGACTGCTGGGACCCAAGTGCAGAACCCAACACTTGGCCTTGTCAAATACTTCTATTTCTTGCAGTCTTCAAACAAAAAGCCTCTTGAACCAATCTTCCCCATCTCTGGGGTGGCCCTGCCTGAAGTGATTTCAACCTTGCCCATATGGGGGGGGGGGGGGGGGGGGGAAATAAAGCAAAACCTTTAAGGGTCAGCATTTTTAGACAAGAACCAAAGCTGGTCCACAGCCACAAGAACACTTCCCTACACAAAGGTTAGGCAGCAACACAGAAGGAGGAAGCAACACCTCGCATCCCAGAGACAAAGCACAGAAGCTGAGAAGCTCCAGGCATCCATCTGCTGGAGCTTTCCTCCCAGCTACTCAAGGAAGACATTGTTGACTAGGAAAATCCTGGTGGAGAGGCACAAGGTGAAGAAAAGTGAGTGTGGGAGGAGTGGGATATGACCAGAGACCATCCCCAAACCCCTGCTCCAATGCAATCTTGCTGGGAAGAGCAATCTCACTCACAAAGCAATCTCACCCACAAAGCCATCTCACTCTGCTATTCTTAAACCAGGGCTAGAGATGCCCCCAGAGCTGACCCCAGCAGGAAGCACCACGCCAGGCCCTGCTGCAGCACTGCACTCTGGGCTTGATCAGGAGTAGCTGGCTCAGGGAAAGGAACTTGAATTCTGGCCTGAGAAAGATCCTTGCCAGCACCATCTGCTCCAGGGCTGCCTTCCCACTCTCTGCACTTTACCCACAACCAGGGGGAAAACAAACCACTCAAAGCTACATCTGATCCCATCTTTTGCTGAAGATCATCTCCAGCACTTCTGGGGGTTTTAATCAGTGAGCTGGGAGCCAACAGCACAAATCCCTGTTCCAAGAGGGCAGGAGGGCCAAACACTACTGCATGCAAAGCTGAATCAATTAAGAGGGTCTGCATGGCTCAACAGCAAGCCATGGTGCTCTGGAACCCTGGAGTGCAGAGAGAGCAAACCTTTTTCTGTGTTTAATTCCATTTCCTGACTCTAAGGAACACCTCAACACCGAGCCCAGCTGATGTCTGCTGCAAAGGATGCTCAGCTAACTGAGTTAGTTAAGGTACTGCAAAAAGAAAAACCCCACCACACAACAGCCACAAAGCTCATGGGAGGGGAGAATCAGCTCAACTCCTTCAGCCAGAGAGGAGCCCAAAGCACCTCCTAACACCCAAGCCACAGAGACAGCTCTGGGAGAGAAGAACTTCCTTACTCTGCACACAGCAGCAGCGCTGTGCTTCGGATGAACACTGGCAGTGCTTACTGCCACCTCCTCCCCAGCTCCTGCTCTCACCGAGGACAAGAGGCCACAGCACCACGCTGCAGCTTCCTTGGGGGACTTTCAGGAGACAGCTTCCACAGAAGAGTGCTGTAAGGAGCTGCCCAGCATCACCAAGGAAGACTTCACAGCTGAATCTGACTCTTCTGAGAGCGTTTTTCGTCCACAGCTCTGCCATGCAGCAGGGTGACAGCGACAACGTGAACAAACTTCCCTCTTCACTCTTAGTACTGAAAAGGAGGATTCTCTGCAGGAAGAATCCAAGCCCCCTATCAGCTCTTGAGGTATGAAGGTGTTTTTCCCTCAGCTGGATGCATTCTGTTTCTTTGAAAGAGCACTAACCACCTGGTTTGAAGCTGAGGGAGAGTAGGTTCAGAGTGGATCTTAGGAAGAAGTTCTTCAGTACGAGGGTAGTAAGACGCTGGAACAGGCTGCCCAGGGAGGTTGTGGATGGCTCCTCCCTGGGGGTGTCCAAGGCCAGGTTGGCACTGAACAATGTGGATGAGGCCTTGAGCAATCAAGTCTAGTTGAGAGGCATCCTTGCCCATGGCAGGGAGGTTGGAGTAGATGACCTCTGAGGTCCCTTCCAACCTGAGCCATTCTGTGATCCTCCTCTGCTTTTGAGCAGGGAGTGAAGCTGGTGACTCTTAGTGGAAATGAAGCTGCTTTTAGGCACCAGCACTGGCCCCTGGTGCTGCCCCTAAGTGCTGCCCCTGTCCCCAGGCACACACCCACCCACAGGGAGCAAACCAGTCCTGCTGGTTTGTCACAAACCCTCCCTTATCAATCCAGATTTGAATAGCAAAACCAGGGCAGACCTGATGGCAGAGGACTCACTTGTTTACACAGCAACACTAGAAAACCATCTTTTATCTTGCTGAACACTTAAATATGCCCTCCTGGACTATTAGGTACTTCAATAAACCAAACCTTTAGAATGCTTTAAGGGCAGCACCAAGTCTAAAGGTGAATTTCTGCCTTGCTCCAGCACCAACCCCACTGTGTACCAAGCCACTTTAGAACAAAATGCTGTCTCTCCAAAGGTGCAGCACCATCCAGCTCCCCCAAGGGCTCTGGGTTGTTGGGTTTGGGGCTTTTTTCTGCTAAAAACCTTGAAACCAAAACTCAAAGAGCTGAAAGAAAAAGGCCCTTTGGGACATGTTGTCTGCAGCAGCTCAGGAGAAAGTAGGCCTGCAAACTCTGGTAGACAAACCACAGCCTGCAAGCCACAGGCATCAAGAACACCCCAAAAATCCTTCTGTGAGAGGAGGACACATCCTCTGCAGTGACTCCATCAGATTGCACTGGGGTTGTGTTGGAAGAGGCTGAAAAGACACAAGGAGGCATCATCCCCCTCCCCCTGAGCAGAGCCTGCAACCTGCCGCCAGCTCGGAGCAGAGAACACAGGAGCTAGCTCCACTGCACTGGGGGTGGCCACACAGCCTGGCACCAGGATCACACCCTGATGAAGGGAAGGGAGCCACAGCCGTCAGAATCTCACAGAACAAACAAAGCCCTGGTCACAGTGGGAAGCAAGAGGAAATTTCACAGCAGTACCAACTTGGAAAGCGGCAGAGCTGCCATCCATGGCCATTTGTTCCCCTCCCGTGCCAAAGACGATGATTTGTGGTGCCACAGCGAGAGACGATCAGGGAGCTGACTCTGCTTGTGTGGCTGTGCTTGAAAACAAGCCTGGACTAGCAGGGGTAGGACCTGCACAGCAGCTGGGGCAAAGCCACCACCATTCAGGCTGGAGGGGAGGAGGAAGTTCTTCCCCAGGAGAGTGGTGAAGCCCTGGAATGGGTTGTCCAGGGAGGTGGTTGGGGCCCTGTCCCTGGAGGTGTTTAAGCCCAGGCTGGATGAGGCTCTGGGCAGCCTGATCTAGTGTGGGGTGTCCCTGCCCATGGCAGGGGGGGTGGGAACTAGATGATCCTTGTGGTCCCTTCCAACCCTGACTGACACTATGATTGCCCAGGGAGGTCGTGGATGTCCCCTCCCTGGAGGTGCTCAAGGCCAGGCTGGATGAGGCCTTGAGCAACCTGGGCTGGTGGGAGCTGTCCCTGCCCATGGCAGGGGGTTGGAACTGGCTGAGCTTGAAGGTCCCTCCCAGCCTAAACCCTTCTGTGAACGATGACTCTGGAACCACAGCCTCAGCAGGCCACCAAGTTTCAACCACCTGATACAGCCCCAGAAAAACCTGAGCAGATCAAACTTCTCCAGGAGACAGAACCACCTCTCCTCCTCCGGCACAGCCTCTCTGCCCCACACAGCAGAGGCTTTTCAGCGCCTGCTTGGAGCCTGTAGTCACCTGCAGAGGGCTGGAGGGCTGCCGGGGCTCTTCGCTCCAATTGCCCTTTGACTACAGAGCACTGAACTCTTAATCCAATCAATGCAGACAACAAACATCCCCGCGCTTGTACCGCCGAGGAAAGCCGCTGTTAGCAGTGAAGAAAATGAACTTCCACAGCTCATTACACTACCAAAGGACAGTGAATGATACACCCTTGCAGGAAACCATCTGAGGACAAAGCACACCAAAGCAAGGCAGCAAAGTGTAATAAGTCCCAGATATTGAGAGGGGGGAGGGGGGGGGAAAAAAAGAGAGGAGATGTAATGAGAGGATCTAAATGAGGCACATCTAAATAGCTTAGATAATTGAAGACATAAAGAAGATGTCACTTCCAGCATGCAGCACAAAAATCATTAATATAGAACAAATTCTTCATTTCAGGGCTGAAAACAGCAGCTCACTCTCTGGGGAAGGGATGCTGAGTGCATTCTGCTCCTGAGTGGAGGAAGCTGCTCTCAGGCAAGCATTCTACTGGGCTCATTCTTCAGAAGGATAAACAGAAAGGCCACGTCTTAAAGCAAGGGTTTTAAACCCCAACAACAGACTCTGAAATCCTCCCTTGTCCTCCCTGCTGCTCTGCCACCCTCCGGATCCGTCAGAGCGCAGCCAGGGCCTGGCAGCACCCTCTAACACCACAGGAAACTGAGTATCAGTGGTGACAAACTCTCTCATCCTCTGGCACAGGAAAAGCAGCCCAGAACCCCAGCATGGCCAGGGTTGGAAGGGACCTCTGGAAATCATCCATCCCAACCCCCCTGCTCCAGCAGGGCAGCCACAGCAGCTTGCCCAGGGGCACAATGCCCGGGGGGGGTTGGAAGGTCTCCAGGGAAGGAGACTCCACAAGCTCTCTGGGCAGCCTGCTGCAGGGCTCCAGCAGCCTCACAGCAAAGTTTATGCCCATTCCTAGGGAGGGGAGGGCAAGTCCTGCACTGATGGAGAGTGGGAGGGGGCAGAGCAACCTCCCTGCCTGAAGCCACACACATTGATCTCGGAGAAGAGTCAATCAGCCAGCCAAGGGCATGGCAGCACAGTCTGGATCCACGGCCTCTGGGAGAGCTTTCACTTCTCTCTGCTCTTTGCAAGAGAGGCTCTGGAGAAAATCCTGGGGGAACTGCTGCTTTAAGACCCACATCCCCAAGCTGGGACCTGGGATAGAGCCTCAGCCCCCAGCCTTAGGCCTGGCTAGGAATGGGACCAGGATCTGGCCCACAGCCTCCTGGCTGGGACTGGGACCAAGCCTCCAGCCCCCAGCCTCAGGCCTGGCTGGGACTGGGACCTGGGATCAGGCTTTGGCCTGCAGCCTCCTGGCTGGGACTGGGACCAGCCCACAGCCTCCCAGCAAGATTAAAGCTCCCCCAAGACTATTCCAAGTCCCTGGCAAACTTGAAAATAAACTTAGTTTGAAGGCAAAAAATAACCTGATCCTCTGCTGAAAAAAGGACTATAAAGTGCCTCAAAACCCAACGAAAGATGAATGTTAAATGTGCCTGAATCAGCTACCTCTGACTCCCTCAGTGTTTCCCCATACAGTGAGGTGAGAATCCTGTTGATGAAAGAATTCTTTACATTTACTTGCAACTCATTATTTGGCTACCAAGTGCAAATATTAATGGAAACCTGATGTGTTTATTGGAGATGGCTTTTGTGGGGGTGAATGAGGCTGGAACACAGAGGGCAGATCCCTTCCCCCCCACACCCTACCCCCCCTCCATCTACTTCCTTTCTCAGTAAGCCAGCTAATTACACTGAAATTTGCATCTAGATTCTCATGGATCAGCCACTGTCAAAAAGCAGAACAACAGCCAAACTTCAGCACAGCATCAGGGCTGTGTATAAAAAGAGGGTTTAGGGAAGAGTTTATGCTGAGAGCGTAGCTGAGACAACTTCCCTCTCTTCCCCTTGATTCCCCAGAATCAGATTACAGCTTTTAGTCAAAGAGGGTACATTTTTTGGGTGTTTTTTTTTACATTTTCAGTTCCCTGTGGTGTGGCTCAACCCACTTAGAAGCAGCTCCAAGAGCTTCCAGCTAACACTTTTCCCCTCGACAATTATTTACGCCCTCCGCTCGTTACAGTTTTAACCTCCAAACTGCTCTGAGTTTTGCATAGCCCTCACCAGGTTGAAGTAAACAGAGGAAAGATCAGGGGAGGAGGAGGAGGACAGAGAGGCAACATTCCCCACACGGGCAGGAGTGGATGAAGATCTCCAGTGCTTGAGATCTGACAAGGCTTCCCCAGACCCTCCTGGGCTTTGCAGTCAAGCAGCATATGTGGCTCGTTACAGCAGAATGAAAGTCTTCCCTCACAACACCCTCTGAGCTCTGAGAGTCTCTTACAGTTACTCAAAACCATTTGCTCACAGATAGGGATTCATTGCTTGTGAAGCACAGCTTCTGCTTTTTAAGTACTAAGAAATTAAACCCAGTTTATTGTTGCCTAAAGCAAGGTAGTCAACAGGCTCTGCAATGGTTATCCTGGACCAAGCTCACGATCAGCACCCCCTCAAATTCCCTCCCTTTATGAACGTGCAAGATAAAATCACACTACAGACACACAGATCAATGCATCTGGTTCTGGGTTGTCTCTCTGGAGGTAACTTCAATTTTACTACACAACACAATGGTTACCTGCACTGTCTTGCATTCTCTTCACTTATTTACTGCAAGGAGATAGAAGTAGGGCAAAAAAAAAAACCCACCCCTGGCTCTTCACAGCTCTGCTGTCACTCTGGATCTTGGCTGCCAGGCAAACAGCACTACTCTGGGCTCACTCTGCTAGACTCTATGAAGGGGGAAATAATCTGATCCTCAACCTAAAACACTGCAAAGTTGCCAAATGAGACAACAAAACTGAACAAACTACAGAGCTGCAGCGTGCCTGAATGAACTTCTAGCTCTGCCTCAGTGTTTCTGAGGCACTTCCCACACAACAAGGTAGGAAACCTGTTCACAGGAACTTAGGAGCCCATCATGTCCAACTACAGGACCACAGTGAAAGGCTAAGCCTCCTGCCCAGGGCTGGAACAAGTGAGGTCAAACAAGTACCTGTTTTTCCCTCATGTGTTCCTATTCAGTCTGAGCTAGACTTCCAAGTCTTGGTGTGTGACACTTGAGCTCAGGGCAGCAGTGATGGAAACCTTGAGGTACCATAAAGAAACCTGGAGGCTATAATTCTCATCCCAAAGTGTAGACATCTCAGAGCCCTTGCTGGCTGCTTTGTACCAAAAGGTAATTCCTGTATCAGATTAATGCCTTAATGAGGGCTAATTCCCAGCAGCCTTCCTTCTGCAAACCTGCCAGCAGCACTCTCAGTGACTTCCTCAGCTCCTCCTCTGGGTTCCTGCAGAATTTTAACTCAATTCACAACAAAACAACCAACCCCATACTGTTGGAGGAGCTTCTGAGTATTCAGCCACTGTAAAAAGTCAACACCTTGCTGGTATTTCTTACTTTTTTTTGCACAAGGTGCTTTAGGTCCTGCCTAGAGTGGGTGTGACACACTGACCCAGATTCCAGGCTTAAGAGCAGCTGCATTGCCAGAAAATCATCTGCTCAGGAACAGCCTAAGCAGGAGGCAAAGCCAGCAGGCACAAGACAGGACCACGAGGAATAACAGAGCTCATGCAGCTCCAGAAGGGCACTGAGGGAATATCCATCCTCAGGTGCACCTGGAAGTAGCTCCCAATCCTCATGGTCACAGAGGGAAACAGGGGGCAACCCACACTGTGAGGCACTTCCCAGCTCGTTTCATTTCCATTTTACACTTCTTAACCGAGGCTGCAACTCAAAAAAGGAGTGGCAATTTAAAACCTAAATTGAAGTCAAACCTGGGAGAAACCCAAGCTCCTTCCACGTCAGCTCCAAGGTAACCTTAGACAATTTTCATCTCCCACAGCTCAGTTTTATTCCCATTCTTCTCCCTGCAAGCCACAGCTCCCAACGTTAACACACACATCGCAGCCAGAGCTGTGCAGCTTGTTTTGCCAACACAGAGCCGAGAACAGACACGACAAACTTCTTATGAACTTCTCCTCTGCAGCAAGGGAAAAACCACAACCAAACAAACCAGCTCCAGAGAGGTTTCCCAGAGCCCTCCCCCACCGCTCTGAACGGGGATGGGAAATGGTAAAGGGAGATCAGAACAGGGCAGGGAATCACCGCTGCACACCACCAGCTTGCAACATGGTCTTCCCAGGCCAGACCCAATAGTCCCAGCAGAGGGGTTTAGGAAACAAAAGACCAAGCCTGGATTGCCTAAGAAACTGGCAACTGTGCCTTGATCTGCAACGGTAAAGAAAAAGCAGAGTTTTTAGGTCGCCTGTGCCGTGCTGACACGGGCAGGCTCTTGCAGGACACAGAAATACCACAGCCAAATCCAGGCCGTGGCTCTCCCCTGTCAGCAGCCATTCACATCCACCTACCTGGGGAACTGCTCAACTGCTCAAAAGGAATCATTGGATCCATGAAAACAGAAGTGACTTGAAGCACCACCACCAAGCCACAGTAAGAAGTGGCCGTAGCCACAAGTGGAGAGAAGATGGAGAGAACATTTGGT
Organism: Melanerpes formicivorus; assembly: GCF_026170545.1. Lineage (NCBI taxonomy): Eukaryota > Metazoa > Chordata > Aves > Piciformes > Picidae > Melanerpes > Melanerpes formicivorus. The sequence continues at coordinate 2,577,015 of NW_027142435.1, read as the reverse complement.
CCCAAAAATGAAGATGTGAGAAGAACATAACTAATTATTATTAAGCAATGAATCCATTCACTAGAAAAAAAATACCACTGAAAATGGGAAAAAAAATCATCTCTTCTTTTCTTAATCCCACTATGACTTCCTGAGAACAATAACAGGAGGTTAACCTCACTAAACCTATGCACAGGATTCCTGCTCGAGGATTTGGCTGCAAAGGGACAAAACCACCCCCGGCTTCTCCAAGAGGAGAGAAATAATCACTCCCAACAGTGCCTCACAGGGCCCTGATGGCATCCAAATATATTAAGCAAATCCCTCACTTGCAGTGACATATTTAGCTGTCATCCATCTTTGCTGTTAGCAGATGCTCTACTGCAAGGCACGCCGCGGATGGAGCGAGCGAGCGGACAGACAGTAACAGGCGTCGCCAATCCTCTTCCAGGCGCAGGGCAAGCAGAGAGAAAAGTGACTCAGAAAGGGTGGGAAAAACATTCACCAGTCTGCAGCCCTGCTAGATTGCTTCGGGTTTAACTGAAAGGAAAGAAAGCTTTTCTCTTTCTCACTGCAAAAAAACAACCCACCCAAGCTTTTCATATGTATTAGCTGCTGCATGGCTGTCCCAGCCTGCAGCAGGGCAGAGCTGTTGTTCCTCCCGGAGGTGTGAACTTCTCCATTCACCCAAATCAGATGATAGACTCTGAAGGCTAATTACAGCTACCTGAGTGCCAACGCATTGTTTGTGGTGTTCCAGCTGGGCATCCTTATAGAAAACAAGGGCCACATTACACTTGATGAACGTGCCAACAAAAAAAACCAACCCAGCCCCAGAGCGAAGGTGCTCATCCAGCACGGCTGGACGAACTGGTTTCCCCAACTCACAGAACGCTTCCTGAGAGCTCTTCTATGGAAACAGCTCAAAGCTTTCAGAAGTTAGTTGTCTCTGCCTTGGACAAGGTAAAGCCCCAAGTGCCTGCAGATCTGTAGAGCAATCACTCTGTGCTCTCTCTCTCCAGTGACAGGGCTGCAAACAGTTTTCATTTCGATTTGCTCCGCCAGCTGGGTTGAACAGGCTGCTAACTGGGTTCCAATCCTGCAGTTGCCCAGCATCATCTGGAGGAACTGGGAGGGAGGGAGGGGGACTCTCCATCAAAATGTCTTTATTTCCCTATCGTTTCTCATCAAAAGCTTACTAAACCCCTTATGGATGGAAGGCCTCAGACAGAGAGGCCCAGAGTCGAACCCTGAGCGTCACATCTGGGTACTCTGCTCTTTCACCCGTGTCTCCTAACTTCTTGCACCTAAAACCAGCCTCTTTTATACAACAAAAAACAACAAGACCACATCCAGCTGGTCCCACTGGCTCAGTTCAAGGGAATTATCTCTTTTCAAGGAGGAAAACCCCCCAAAAAAAGGGAATATAAAGAAAAAAAGAAAGATAAAACAGAAAAGAATAACCCATCAGTGAGTGCTGGGCAGCATTTTCCTATCAGATGTTTCTGGGAGCAAGGACTTGAGCACATCCACCCACAAACACCTTGCACAGGAGGAACTCCTACCACTAATGAGAAAGAAACAGCCTGGTGGCACTAAAGGAGTCACTCTACCTGCCTCATCTCCTTCTGCTTATTAGAGGGGAAACCTGAGAACTGGGAACTTGCTGTCAGAAAGCAATTGCCCCCGAGGTGCTCCAGCAGTCACTTTCTGTAACTGCTGAGATCTAACTGTCCAGCTCAAACCGGGCCCTAAGAGCTCTCTTCATCGAGTGGACTTCCACAGAACAGGCAAAGGAAAGAGAAAAAGGGAAAGTTTCTAGGAAGTAGTTTGTTGTGGGTGAAAAGGCTGCTGAAGAGCAGGGCTCCTCACAATTGCTGCCTTTGGTTAAAGGACACTGAACTGCAGAAGGATCGAGCTTCACGCAACACAATGATGGGTTTGCCCTGCAGCAGCACAAAGACAACTCAGTCAGACACCAAAGTTCCAACGTTCTAGGCTTCAACAGCAACACCAAGCCAGGCTGTGGCCCTGAACAGCACCCATTCTCTACAGCTGCTTTGGTTCAAAGGTATGAAAAGCCACAGAACACATCTGAAAGTAAATCCAGCTTGTGGCTTTAACCATTTAAAAGCAGCAGGGTCCAGACCAGCCTTTCTGGTTCCCAGGTACCATCTTCCTAAGCAAGAATGAAAGCCAAGCACCTCCTTCAGATAAGGGGTTGGTTTCCTGAATAGCTTCCCCCTTCCACCACACACTCCGTCCCAAAAGGGCCTCACAGAGCTTTTATTTCGTTCTTTCTTTTTGAAAGGGCAAAGGGAGCAGCTTCAAACCCGGGGCAGGCCACGGGACAAACGCTTCCTGCGGACCACAGCTGCTTCAGAGCCTCGCTTTTGCGCCCGGCAAGGGGAAGGACCTCAGCACAGAGCCAGAGGTGATCCTACCAACCTCTAGGCTGAGTAGAGATACACAAAACCACCCCACAACCAGCCTAGTTCTGGCCGCAGATGCTGATCTTTTCTGAAGGAAAAAAGAAAAACCCAAAAAGACTGGGGGGGGGGGGGGAAAGGAACGATGTCACCGGCGGCAGGCTCTCGCCAGGGGCTCTCTGCCCCCAGGCCTGTTGCACAGCGCCGTGAGACCTCCCCCCGGCAGCATCCCCGCCGCCAAGCCCCGAGCGGCCGCTTCCTTCAGCCCGCAGCTGGAGCCTGCACCGCGCCGGCCCACTGCCCCAGGCCGCCGGAACGCCCGGGCCGGAGGGGGCAGGGAACAGCCGGGGCCTCCCCGCACGCCCCCGCAGGAAAGCTGCGCTGACACATCGCGCCCGGCCGCGGAGCCGGCCGCGGACACCGCGCCGGGGCCTGAGGCTCCAGGGGAGGATGCACGACGTGGGGACACGGGGGTGGCGGGGAAGGAAGGGGGCGACTCCCATCACGCCTGCCCGAGACAAAGCGGGTGAGGAGGCCGGGGGCGGCGGGCCGCTACGGGGCTGTCCCGGTGCTCCCCGGGGCTGGGGCCCGGTGGCGGCCGAGGGCCGGGCCGTGATGAAGAGGGCCGGCCGCTGTCCGGAAGCGAGAAGAAAACCCGAGGAGCCGCGCTGGAGAATGGGACTCGGGCCGGGGAAAGCCAGCGGGACAGAGCCCAGCACCCCGCGGGTGGGGAGTGGGCAGCGGCGAGCTGCGGGGGGCTCCGGAGCCGCGGTCCCGGGGGTGGAGCCGCAGGCGGCGACAGGGCCCCGCAGGGAGGGACGCAGGAAGGCAGGGAGACAGGCAACGGTCGCTCCCGTACCTGGGCCCACTGGCAGTCCCCGGCGGTGGCAGTGGTGGCAGCGGCGGCCCGGAGCTGGCCGTCAGCGGAGCGCCGAGCGGCCCGGCGCGGGGGGCAGAGCGGAAGGGGGGCGTAGAGGAGAGCGCAGCACCCCGCGGCCAGCACCTGCCGCCCGCCTCCTCGTCCCGCTCGTTGGCTGGAGCCGACACCACCTTCGCGCGGATTGGACGCGTCGCCTTTGAAAGGCGGCGGTTGCTGCCCATGGGGGAGCCGATGGCCGAACAACAAGGCGAGCGCGACCGCTGATTGGTGGGCTCCTGAGGGTAACCACCCGCCCAAGCAGCGGGCGGGGCCGCAGGCCGCGAGCACGTCGTTCAGTCGGTCTTCCCCAATAGAACCCGACGGTCTGGAGACGGCGGCTTACCCTCAATTGCTATTGGGTGACAGGCGGGAGAAGGCGGGTTGCGATAGGCGGAGCAGGGTGTCCGTCAACGCCCCTCCGCTCTGCGCTTCGGCGGGGGCGCGAGGCGGTGAGTACGTGAGGAGCCGCACAGCAGCGCGCGGGGGGGTGCTGCGGCCGCCCTGCGCCAATGGGGAGGGGCCGGCACCGCCCCCCGCGGCCTGCGCGCCTCGGGGCCGTGCTGGGGTCAGCGGGAGCCGGTCCCGGCCGAACCCTGGGGGGTCAGCGGGAGCCGGTACCCCTTCAGCCGGCCCTGCCCGACTCACAGCGCTGCACCTTGGGCGCGGGCAGCAGAGAGGGGTTGGGGATGGCATAGGGACAGAGCGGTGTGCACGGCCTGGAAGGGACCTTTGGAGATCGCCCAGTGCCACCCCCGTGCGGGGTCACCCGCAGCAGCTTGCCCAGCAGCACAGGAGCCAGCTGCGGGGGGGAAGCTGTCTGCTCCAGGGCTCCAGCACCCTCACACCGAAGAAGTGTGAAGTTTCTGCTCCTGGGCTCCAGTCTGTTCCCACTGCCTGTTGCCCTGGCCCCATCTTCCTGCCCAGAGGGACCACAGCACTCCCTGAGTGAAATGGACATAAAAGATGAGAGAAGGTGAGGGTAGCTTTAGGCTTCTTTTAAAGCCCAGTACCTGGAGCTTGAAACAACACAGTGACCCATGAGGCAGTGACTGCACTGAGCCCACCTCTCCCCACACGTTCAGTCTTTCCAGCAAGCAGTGGGATTCACCTCCACTTCATCCCCACTTCCCCTACAGAAGGCACAGCAGTGCTGTGCTCTTCCAGCAGCCTGGGTTGGGAGAGGTGGTTGGCATCTCCTGCCAGAGGACCTGACCCAGGGCTGCAGTTTCTCCTTTCTCCTGCAGAGATGCCTTGAAACTTCCCCTGTCCCAGCCTCCAGCCCTCACATCCACACACCAGCTACTCTTTCCCAACTGGATGCCAATTACAGGACCGTGGAAAGCTGCCAGGCTGCAGCACTATCAGGGGCATATTTTAATTTGTGCTCAATTAAAGTGTGCAGAGCACAGACTCTGTGCACTTGGCTGGGAAGTGAGATGGGAATTCCCAAAAGAGAAGATCCTTACCTTGGTAGGGGTTTTTCCCACAACCTTGTTATCTTTGCTTCCTGATTCCTTATCCACAAAACACTTTACCCCCATCACATTGGATGCTTTCTCCAGAATTTCCCAGCATACAGTGGGAAATGAAGCAGCATCCTACCCTTAAACCCCAAAGCATCTCCACTACTAAAACACACAATCCCTTCCCCTCCAAAGCCACACACCAGCTCACTTTATAGCAGTTTCCTAGCAGAGCTTTATGTTGACATCTATGAGCCCCAAAGTGCCCAATTGGCAGAGCAAAACTCTTAACTGATCATAAACAAACACTAAAACTCCACAGCAGACTCAAACCTGTGTAGGAAAACAAAGTTTGCCTTCCAAATATTAACAAAAGCAAGAGGCTGAAGAAGTCATTGCAGGAGGTTCCTTCAATTTAAACACAGCTTCACCCAGACACCCCCAATTCATCACAATGTAGAATAAAAAGTGGAGAAAGACATCTTAAACCCCTGGAAGAGGCTGCCCAGAGATGTGGTTGAATCATCCACCCAGGAGGGGTTTAAAAGCCTTGTAGCTGTGGTGCTGAAGGCCATGGTTCAGTGGTGACCTAGGAGGGTTGGGATAAGGGTCAAGGCTCAAAAGGTCTTTTCCAGCCAAAGTGATTCTGTGATTTCCAATGAAATTTAAGTACCTGAAACTGGAAGTGTTTGATGTTAACAGGAACCTTCAAACCACCTCAGAGAGCAGACTGCTGCTCAGCTTCACACCTTTATGCTTTCCTCATTTGTTCCATCTGCATTGGTGTATGCAAGCCTCCATGATTTATTTCTCTGCTGTGCCAGGGGAGGGTTAGGTTGGATATCAGGAAAAATGTCTTTGCTGCAAGAGTGGTCAGGCATTGGAAGAGGCTGCCCAGGGAGCTGATGGAGTCCCCATCCCTGGAGGTGTTCAGGAAATGTGTGGCCATGGCACCTGGGCTCATGGTTTAGTGGCTATGGTGGTGTTGGGTTGATGGTTGGACTCGATCTCAGAAGGCTTTTCCCGACCCAAAACCCTCCTGTGATCCTAGAAACGCAAACTCCTGCAGGTCAGGAAACCTGCTGGCAGAGAAACCAGAAACTGTCACCCACTCTCATCTGAAAAGATGTTTATTTTGAGAACTTCAACTTGCACATTGTACAAAAAACAAACCCCAAAAGGACAAATTCAACAAGAAAACCAACCCTAGAAAACATTTTTCTTTCTCTCTTTCTTTCCCTAACATATTAACATTATAATTTTTTTCAAAGGGTCAGAGTTAAAACCAGCAAAAGTAGGCAGCTTTGCCCCAGTCTGTCTGCAGTTGGGAGGTGTGATCAGAAACAGCCTTGTCCTGTTGAGGTATCCCACTGCAAACTTTGGCAATGACCACCAACCACCCAGTCACAAAGCCACCTGCTTCCCATGGACAAACACACATGATGGGGCAGCAACTCTGAAGGAGGAATCATCCTTGGGAGTTAGTCTTGATTTCCAGGTAGGAACACAACAACACAAAGTCAAAGGGGAGGGCAGGGAATCAGAAAAAAAACAAACCCACAAACAAATAAAAGTCATTTGAGCATAATTCACCTAAGAGTTCAAAACACCAGAAGGAGCTGGAGGTTCTCAAACCCTAATCACACAACAGCTACAGCGTCCTGGGTTTACCCAAGAGAGAATCGAATCCGGTTGGCAAGTTTGAAACAGTTCAGTGCTTATAAAAAAAAAACCTAGGTCCAGAGGGTGATTCAGAGCCCAGTCTTTCAGCAAAGGACAGAATGGCTTTAGGACATATCCCACAATGGCATTTCTGGAGAGGAGACAGCACCTGGCTGAACAAAGAGTTCCCCTAGTAAGAAAGAAGTCCCAACTTGAGGTAGTACTTCGTATTGCTCTGACTGCTTGGCCAAACACAAGCAGCTTTGTGAAGGGGGGGTGGGGGTTTGATATACAAAATTAGCTGGAAATAGCCTTTTGAATAAAATTTAAGTGTATATAAAAAGAAAAAGCAGCCCCCAGCCCACCAGCAAATACCCAGCTGAGGGTAAGACAAAGGCTGAGGAGCCAGCGATCGATCACCCCGTACGGATCGAGTATCACAGCGCTGCCAGAAGTCTACCTGATGGCCAAATCCCCACATGTTGAAGATTGTTCTAGCAACCAAGCCATTTTTGGAATAAAAAAAGGACAGAAATTTAAAACAAAAAGGGTGGTAAGAAATAAAGAGGAGGAGGGGCAGAGGGCACACTCTGAGAACATTCCTGATCTTTAGCAGCCTCACCGCAAGCACCTGAAGTCCGTTAGCGACAATAGTTCTGTGCTGATAAATGGGGGACGAGGAGGGGCAAAGAAAAAGGATGCAAAGTTCAACACTGAAAACAAAAAACCAACCCCATGGACAAACAGACAGACAGACACAAAAAAACCCCACCCCACCCCAAACTAAAAAGGATTCCCCTTGAAGTTTATAGTTTTGTGTTTTTTAAAAACAAAGAAGACTTTAAAACCTTCCTTTCTTTTTTCTTGTTTAGGGGGCTGGGAGAACACAGCCTACTGTGGTTTATTCTTAAATTAAACCCATGGGAAAAGGGGAAAAAAAATTAAGAGATTAAAAACCAAAGTTTGAAGAGGAGGAGAAAAGGAGAAGTGCTTTAGAGGATCACCGTCCGTTGCCGTAGCCGGGGAAGAGCTGAGCCAGGATGCTCTGCAGGCCTTCGTTCACTTGCATGCTGTAGCTCTTGCCCAGGTCGTAGCGGCAGGCAGGGCAGCTGTACACCTCAGCTCTGAAGGATCTGTCCAAACAGTCCTGGGGAAGGACCAAAAAGTAACTGGGTAAGAGAGGACAAGCAGTTTGGGTTGCTCTACAGAGCCCTGCTGGAGGGGAATGGATTCCTTCCGTAGGCCAGGCAGAGGAAGGGCTGAGGGTGATGCCAGGCTAGCAGGTGGAGAGAAAAACCTCCTCCTCCTCACTCCAAGGGCTGCAGCTGGTCCAGAGAAGGGCAACCACGCTAGGGAAGGGTCTGGAGAACAGGGCTGGGGAGGAGCAGCTGAGCACGTTCAGCCTGGAGAACAGATGGCTGAGGGGAGACCTCCTTGCTTTCTACAACTGCCTGAAAGGAGGCTGGAGCGAGGTGGGGGGTGGTCTCTTCTCACAAGTCACAACTGATAGGACAAGAGGAAATGGCATCAGTTTACACCAGGGGAGGTTTAGGTTGGACATTAGGGAAAAACTCCTATACCCAAAGGGTTCTGAAAGACTGGAACAGGCTACCCAGGGAAGTGGTTGATGTGTTTAAAAGCTATCTAGATGTGGTGGTCAATGGTGTAGAGGTAGTCCTGGTAGAGTTAGGCAATGGTTGGACTTGATGCTCCTCAAGGTCCTTTCCAACCACAGTGATTCTGTCTGGGGTGGAGGAAATGGAGCACAGCCCTTTGATCATCCTCAGCAGTGCTGGTGTGGGTGCCCCACACAGCCACTGCTGCAGTGCCCTATCCCAGGCTGTCCCTGCCCTCCAGGTGAGCTTTAGCATCATTTGTGAGGAGCACTGAGGTCAGCTGTTTAGCATGAGCTCAGTTCTGCTTGTTAGCAGAGTGAGGAGTGCCAGCTTAATATTAAAATATCAGTTCAGTAGGAAAAGGTCTTTGTTCAGCCTCCTGGGCCTCAGAATCTGCTTTCAAGTTGGGTGTTTATGTTATTTTATTTCATCAGTTTCAGCCAAGAGAGGGCTGGTTTATCTTCAGAGGACTCCCTCCTGCAGCTCTCTGCCAGGCCAGCTTCAGGGATCCTCACTGAACACAAACACCTGCTGATGGGAAATGGCCTTGGTCCCAAAGCTACCAAATCAACTTCAATCCCTCTCCCAGGGTAAGCCAAGCAGTTACCCACACCTGGGCAGCCTGTTCCAGTGCCACCCTCACCTTCCTCATGTCCCATCTCAATCCAGCTGCTTCCAGTTTGAAGCCATTGCTCCACATCCTGTCACTCCATAGCTTCATCAAAAATCCCTCTCCAGCAGCCCCCTACCAATCCAGGCAGGCTGCTCTCAGGTCTCCCTGGAGCCTTCTCTTCTCCACGCTGATGAACCCCAACTCTCTCAGCCTGGCCTCACAGCAAAGGGCTTCCAGCCCTGCCAGCATTGCTGTGACCACCTCTGGCCCCACTCCAACAGGTCCCTGTCTGTGCTGAGGATTCCAGAGCTACCCCAGCACTGCAGGGGAGGTCTCAGCAGAGTGTAGCAGAGGAGCAGAATCCCCTTCCTGCCCCTGCTGCCCACACTGCTGGGGATCAGCCCAGGACACAGCTGGCTCTGGGCTGGAAGTGCACAGTGCTGGCTGATGTTGATCTTCCCCTCAACCAGCACCCCCAAGTCCTCCTCCTCAGGACTGCTCTTCATCCATTCTCTGCCCAGCCTGGATTTGTGCTTGGGATTGCCCTGACCCAGATGCATGTCTGCCTCATGCTAGAAGAGCCCAAACCTACACACAGAGCAGCCCTCTCTCCCCACAGCAGTCAGCTCAAGGCTTGGCAGAGCCCAGCACAGGGCTGTCCCCTTCCCCACCTTGCAGACGTTGTGCTGGCAGACAGTCGTCACGGGCCGGAACACCACCTCCTGGCAGCAGATGCACAGGAAGGCCTCTTCCACCTTATTTAGGAATTTCTGGAGAGAGAACATTGGAATCAACTCACTGCTGCTCCACTGAAAAGCACAGCCCCCAATCCAAACCCCAGCCCATGGTCAGTGCAAAGAATCACTTCAGTCAGGAAGGTTTGTTTCCCCCCTACAGAGCTTAACAAGACTAGGCACATTGCAACAGTTGTTAGCTCTCATCCTCCTGACCTCAAGCACAGTGCTCTGAAGTTATGGCAAGGGTGCAGCCCAGAAAGCCAACCACACCCTGGGCTGCATCAAGAGAAGCACAGCCAGCAGCTCGAGGGAGGTGATGCTCCCCTTCTGCTCTACTCTCTGGAGACCACACCTGGAGCACTGTGTCCAGTTCTGGAGCCTCTATCACAGGAAGGATCTGGAGGTGCTGGAAGGTGTCCAGAGAAGGGCTGCAAGGATGAGCAGAGGGCTGGAGCTGCTCTGCTGTGAGGACAGACTGAGGGAGTTGGGGTTGTTCAGTCTAGAGAAGAGAAGGCTCCAAGGAGACCTAATTGTGGCCTTCCAGCATCTTGAGGGGGCTCCAAGAAAGCTGGGGAGGGACTTCTGAGGGTATCAGGGAGGGATAGGACTGGGGGGGAATGGAACAAAACTAGAAATGGGGAGATTCAGATTGGATGTTAGGAAGAAATTTTTCCACCATGAGGGTGGTGAGAGCCTGGCACAGGCTGCCCAGGGAGGTGGTGGAAGCCTCATCCCTGGAGGTGTTTGCAGCCAGGCTGGATGTGACTGTGAGCAAGCTGCTGTGGTGTGAGGTGTCACTGCCCATGGCAGGGGGGTTGGGACTGGCTAACTGGTAACCCTAACAATTCTATGTCTCCACTTAAAACCCCCACTGTAGGTCTGGGGCTGTTTCCTTCATGCAGCCCAGAGGTCTGTGTGTGGGGACAGCAGAGCAGCTGTCACTTTGCTACTGGGAGAAGGAGAGAGCAGGCTGTACCGGTCCATCTTTGAGAGCTTCTAGTACTTCATTCCACAGTTTCTCATTGGCTTCATCACTCTTTATAAGAGATTTCTGCTGGGATGTCAGCTTGTATGGCTCAACTTTAGTTTTCTTTGGAGTTTTTGCAGGAGAGTTAGCAGGTTTTTCCTCCCCACCTGCAAGGAAACAACAACTTCTTAACATGCAAGCCAAAAATGCAACCAGAAAAGAGCAAACTAAATAAAAGGCACAAAAGCCACCAAGGCTTTCCATATCCACTTGCCTACTCCACAAACCTGCTGATTTCCTTTTCCTCTTTCCTTTCCCTGGGGTATCAAACTCATCATCTCCATCATTTTCTTTTTCCTTATCTTTGTTTGCAACAGCTTCCAAATAACCTTCAGGATACTACAGGAAAACACAAACCAAAGAACATCCAATGGAAGATGCACCACTTCAGACTTCCAGACCACTGCAGGTTGGAGGAAGGAGCTGTGGAGGACTGCTCCAGGGGTTCTCTGAGCAACAGGTTGCTGCTCTTGTAAAGCACTTATGCAGACTGAGGGAATCCCTTGAGTTTGGTTCATTTAACCTCTCATGTGAAACGAGAGCAGCCCACAAGACTGAGAGCACTTCTTGTGTCCCTCTGGGTCTGAGGGGGATGTCTTCATTCTTGTGCAAGGGTCACCCCCATTAAAAAGTAAACTTCCTTGTCCAGGGGAACCAGAGTGATGTTCCCAAGCATACCTGCATTGTTAGGCCAAGCTTTTTCATCCTTTCCTTCCCTTCCTTAGTCCAAGGGGCAGGCTCTTCATCATCCCTCCTCAGTAAGTATCGCCACACCAGGAATCCTGATTTCCCCGTCTCGGGCCAGTACTTCACAACCTGCAGAGCCAGATCCAAGTCCATCACACACCATAAAATCCCTTGGCCATAACCAAACCAGCTTTGCCTGATTCAGAGAAGCATCCAAAGCCTTCTCACCTTGTATATCCCATCGTATCTGTTGCCTTCCACGGGAGCATACTTGCTGTGCTTGCCTCCCTTGACGTTCCGCACCACCCGCACCGGCTTCCCAGCTCGCCAGTCCTTGGCTTCAGCTCCACTCTTGTCGTTGATGGGGGCACTGCAGTTCAGGGCCAGAGCTCTGCAAGAGGAAGCCCAGGCAGCTCAGTACCCTTCAGAACCAGGGGAAGGTAAAGCAAAGCCAAGCCTGCACAAGAAACCAGCTACTAGGAAGTAATAAGTGTAACCCAGAGTGTTTCACTCAGAGCAGCACATTGGTACAGCTGAGCACAGCACTGAGCAGCAGTGCACTGGCATCATGCTGAACCACAGCAATGGCTACCAACAATAACCTCTCTGGCAACCAAATCTGCCTCTGAAGATACAGGAGGAGCCCCTTCTGAATCTCTGTCTCAAACACTTTTGAATATAACACCCAGAGAGGAGGCATCCACAGCCTCCCTGGACAACCTATTTCAGAGTCTTACCACCCACATACTGAAGAGCTTCTTTCCTCAGCTCCAGTCTCACCCTGCCCTCCCTCAGCTTCAAACCATTCCCCTTGTCCTGTCTCCAGACACCCTCAGGAAAAGTTCCTCTCAGCTTTTCTGTAGGATCCCTTCAGGAACTAGAAGACAGCTCTAAGGTCCACCCAGACTGAACAACCCCAGCCCCCTCAGCCTATCCTCATAGCAGAGCTGCTCCAGCCCTTGGATTATCCTTGTGGCTAAGACCTTTTACAACTCTGTTTCCCTTGTAGTGCACCCTAGGAACCTTTTCCATGGTGCAGCTGATGCGGCAGGCACAGGAACTGAGCCTACAGCACCACAGTCAAAGCCTGACTGTGGCAGTTTTTCCATTCAGCCACTTTCTTTTGGCACAAACAGAACAAACCCAGTTGCCAGGCTGCCCAGAGAGGGAGGGGAGCATGCAGGTGGCTGACCTGTTCATGTTGGTGAGTTTTTGGTCACAGGACTGTTCTGCTGTGCGTTTGTTCCCGGACAGATCCCGGCCTCCGCTCCCTGTGTACGTGAAGGAATTGCCATGATCCTGAAATGGACAGGGATGGGTTTGACACTCACCAAAAGCACTCAGGAAGAGCAGATGAGCCTTTTAATTGAGTAGCTGTAACAGGGTTTTCTCAGAAAAGGGAAGATGCTTCCTCCAGGCTCAGTCCATAGCCCTCCCTCACACCGCCCAGGGAAGGGTCCGTGACAACCACTGCCACCTCCCACACCGCGCAGAGGCAGCCAGGAGCAGGGCTCCTGCCCCCAGCTCTGAACACTCTGACACAGGCAGCTCTGGCAGCAAATACAGGAAGCTTCAAGCTGTGGATGCAATTGAGATCCCAGGACACACAATTCCTGAATCCCAGCATGCTGGGGTTGGAAAGGACCTCTGGAGATCATCCAGTCCAACCTGCCTGCTAAAGCAGGGCACCCACAGCAGCTTTGCCCAGGATCACAATCACAGAATGGCTTAGCTTGGAAGGGACCTCTGGAGATCATCTACTACAACCTGCCTGCCACGGGCAATGCCTGGGTGGGTTCAGAATCTCTCCAGAGAAGGAGATTGCACAACCTCTGTGGGCAGTCTAAAGACTCTGACATAGAACCTAGACTGCATGTAGAAGATGCTGGTTCTGAGACTGACATTAGCTGACTGCAGCTTTCCTGGATTTCTCCTCAACAACAAAAGCATCATCAAGGCAACACAATTAAGGCCAAGGCTTTGCTTTAAAAATCAAGTGAGTTTGGTTCTCAGACATAAATACCCAAGGTTCACTTACTATGTCATCTTCATAGCCCCCTGCCAGGACCAAGGAGTAGGCACCATCGTTACTTCTGCCATGGATACCTGCTACATGGGGCCTGTGAACTCCAGATTCGCTCACCTGGGGGGGAAAAAAAGGACAGGTTGGGAGGCAGCTGCTCTCAACAGGCTCCAGACAATGAGCACCAATCAGTCTTGGGGCTAAGGCAACTGACAGCACTCATGAAGATTGTAAGTTTCTATCACAGGGTCAAACTGTTCTCACCACCATCCTCTCCAGAAAGCTCTGGGCAGAGCAAAGACAAAGAAAAATGCTTTAAAACTAAAAAAGAAATCATCTGTTGAGTATTTCAGTAAATTGAACACAGATATTTCTGGAGCTGGGCAAGGAAGATGGTGAAGGGTTTGGAGAACAGGGCTGGTGAGGAGCAGCTGAGGGAATTGGGGGTGTTCAGCCTGCAGAAAAGGAGGCTGAGGGGAGACCTCATCGCTCTCTACAGCTCCCTGAGAGGAGAGTGGAGCCAGCTAGGGTTGGTTTCCTCTTCCATGGAACAAGCAACAGGACAAGAGGAAGTGGCCTCGAGTTGCACCAGGGGAGGTTTAGGTTGGACATTAGAAGAAACTTCTTCACTGAAAGTGTTCTCAGATGCTGGACCAGGCTGCCCAGGGAGGTGGCTGAATCCCCACCCATGGAGGTGCTGAAAAGAGGCAGAGATGTGGTGCTGAGGGCCATGGCTTAGAGTTAGAGATTGTTGGGCTGGATGGTCTTGAAGGGCTTTTCCAACCAAAACAGTCCTATGAGTTTGTGATGCAGATGTAGCACTGTGGATCCCTCTCCCTGAGGCTGCTGCTGAACAGCTCCAGGAGTTTCAGATAGCCCCAGGTGTGCAGTGTTTGCACAAGGGGATTGGCTTCTGAACGCCCTGCAGTAGCAACCTTCCCCTAATGCCTAAACCAAAGACCTGGCTGGGTCAGTGCTTCTTCCTCCCCAGCCTGAGGGAGAAACCCTCCTGTTTACAATACCTGGGTATTGGAGAGAGACTCTTTACAGGGGAAGAAGTGGGAGACACCACACATCTCCAGGACAAGCTACTGGAAACGAATGTTTGGGTTGGGGTGTTGGAGTTACCAATAAGCCCTCCAGAACAAACCACTTGCAGTGCCTGGACAATGCAGCATTAGTTATGGAACACTTGGTCTGGACAAAGCCAGAATTCTTTCCCTTCTGTACTTCCATCCCCACTGACAAACACTCTAGGATTAACTGTTTCAGCTTTCTCTCAAGAGCTGGATCTCTACAACTACCTAAAAGGAAGTTGTAGGAGGTGGGGGTCAGGCTCTTCTCCCAGGCAACTTGTGACAGGATAAGAGGGCATGGTATGAAGGGGAGGTTTAGGTTGGATATTAGGAAGCTCTTCCTCACAGAAAGGCTGAATAGGCACTGGAATGGACTGCTCAGGGAGGTGATGGAGTTGCCACCACTGGAGGCCTTTAAGCAAAGCTTGGATGTGGCACTTGGTGGCAGGGTTTAGCTGATGTGGTGGTGTTAGGTCACAGGCTGGACTTGATGACCTCGGAGGTCTTTCCCAGCCTCAATAATTCTGTGTGATCATTCCCATTTTTCCAAGGCCAGGGTGGATCCAGCTTCATACCTGAACTCTGAACTTCCACATGGTGCCAACTGGAACGCCAGGGATGGGTCCGTAGTGGTTGGAGGGGACAATGGTGCACTCCTTGGTGCGCCCCACGCACGCCATGCCCTGCGTCAGAGAGCACAGCTGATCAGCTCAAGGACTTGCAGGATCTAACAGACACTGCTCAAAAGGACAAGAAGAACCAGCTTTGGGACTGACCTTGCCCCAGTCTCTCCGTGAGGATGAGTTAGCAGATGCCATCTTTTGTTTCTTTTTACTCTCCTTTAATTTCTCTCCTGCTAAAACCACCTCGCTCGCATCGTTCCGACACTCGGGGCAATACCTGAAGTCATCAGGCAGTGACAATTAACTAGCAGCAAAGCCTGCAGGATCTGTTCCCTCAAAACATCCCCAGCCATGTTACAGTTCCCCCAGGTGAAACCAGACAGGATGGACTGGAGAGGGCCCTGTGCTAGCTGGTGTCCATGCACAGCCTCCTAAGGCGTTGCAGATGGGGCAGGGAAGCAGCTGCATCAAACTCCCTGTGTGAAACGCAGGGACAGGACCCAGGGAACACACCATTGTGTTCCACTAGCTCCAGGGCTGTGTCACTGCCTAGGGGGAGCTGTCCCTGCCAGTGCCAGGGGGTTTGGCACTGCATGACCTGTAGGGTCCCTTCCAACCCAACCCATTTGGTGAATCTATCACCACAGATACTTCATCTATAAGGAAATATCCCCAGCCTCAGGGTGGTGGGGGGACTCATGCCCAGGAAAGCTGTCACAGCAGTTAAGCCTCCTTGCTTCAGCCTCACACTTGGTTTCTGGCAGCTCTCTGTCTTTTTGAGCAGATAGAGATCCCCAAACCAGGAAGAGGAGTCAGAAAGCCACTGGTTTAAACCCCCCCTCACTAAAGCCATGCTCAAGAGCAGCTAGGGAGTCCCACCAGAAACACAAAGCCCACAAAGCTCCCTTCACCTCCTACTGCCACAATATTGGCACCCAAGGGCAGCTGGAAGCCCTAGACCTGGCCTCCCACTCCCAGTTAGATGGTAACTGAGCTCCCACACCCCCTCCTTGGACTTACCAGTCCTCATCATCTGGTATGCTGCTAAGGGGAGGGTTGAGGCAGTAGATGTGGAAAGCCATATCACACTCATCACACATCAGCTGTTTCTCTGGATCCTGTTTACCCCCACAGATGTGGCAGGCACAGACTCTGCAGGTCTTGTTGGGGTTGTCCTTACAAGCTTTACACACAGGTCCATATTTTCCTGTCAGCAAAAAGAAACCACAAGCTCCAGCACGCTCCAGGAAGAGCCAGAGTGTTGCCAGGAGTGGCAACTCTAAGTGTCTTGGGACTCTAGCACTTCAGACCCTCACAAAGCTGTGGAGTCTTCTTTTCTGGAGAGCTTCCAAACCCAGCTGCACATTGTGATCCTGGGCAGCTGGATATGGGTGACCCTGCTTTGGCAGGGAAATTGGACTGGGTGATCTCCAGAGGTCCCTTCCACCCCCCACCATTCTGTGATTCTACCTGGTTAAGGTCCTGCTGCTGTAGAGAGCTGACAGGGGAAGCAGTGTGTTAGACTCCAAGAAACTGATCCAACTGGATTTGGGCACAAAGCAGACTAACAAAAGGTGGTGGGAAGGTGGTTTTCAGGTCTAAAATGGCTCTCTAAAGTATCCTCACAAGGGAATTTTAGACTGGAGGTGAAGAAGAAATTCTTTGCAGTGAGGGTGGGGAGACACTGGCACAGGCTGCCCAGGGCGGCTGTGGCTGCCTCCTCCCTGGAGGTGTTCAAGACCAGGTTGGATGAGGTCTTGAGCAACCTGGGCTGGTGGGAGGTGTTCCTGCTCACGGCAGGGGAATTGGAACTGGATGATCTTTAAGGTCCCTTCCAAGCCAACCCATTCTGTGAGTGTATGAATCTCCCAAGGGCAGACTGAGACAAGCAAGAGCTACCCAGCACTCACGTCGTGGTGTGCCAGTGCTCACAGAACTGGCACTGCCTGGCTCTTCAATTTTGTAGATCTCATCCACCAAGGTAATTGTGCAGTCATTCAGGGAATCCCCAGCATCCCTAGGAGGAGAAGGGGATAAAAGTCACAACAGTTAGGCTTTGGCAGTATCCCACATGCACATGGGTAACAGGCTGGGCTGAAGTCATTCCTGGGTCACAAGAGACCTGCTGCAGCTTTGCACAGTCTGGGGCAGGGGCATGAGAGCATCACCCCCATCAAATCATTCTCATGCAAGCACAGCATGGCCCCTCTTGTCTGAGGGAGAACCCAGGACCTTAGAGCTGCCTTCCACTTCCTGAAGGGATCTTCCAGGAAGGCTGCAGAGGGACTTTTTCCCAAGGGTGTCTAGAGACAGGACAAGGGGGAATGGTTTGAAGCTGAGGGAGAGCAGGGTTGGACTGGAGCTGAGGAAGAAGTGTTTCAGTATTAGGGTGATGAGAGTCTGGAATATGCTGTTCAGAGAGGCCATGGATGCCTCTTGCCTGGAGGTGTTCAGGGCCAGGCTGGATGAGGCCTGGAGCAGCTGAGTCTAGGTGAGAGGTGTCCCTGCCTACAGTGGATTGAGGTTGGAGCAGATGATCTCTGAGCCAACCTGAGCCATCTTATGGTTCTGTGCAAGCCTCAGCAGAGCTGAGCAATTCCATCTATTCCCCACCAGGAACCTTACCCAAGCAAGATCTTGGCATTTATCTCCCTGCTCATTTTGGTTTCCCTCTTGTGCAGGATCTCTGCGTCGTACCAGAAGCCTCTCTCGTTGGGCTCGTCAGGGTTGTAGTTGACCATCACCACCTGTCCCACTTCCAGCTGGTGCCACTTCAGGATAGTCCGAGCCCGAGCCCGCACATCGTTGGAGCTCAGCTGCACAGCTCCACTCTCTGGGTAACTTGGGAGGAGGAGGAGACACAGAGGGGCAGAAAGAGTCAGAGTCAGCAGCATCCTTCTGACAAGTGACAGATTTCAGCCAGTCACAGAGATTGCAGAACTGAGGGGCTGTGACCCACACCACCACCAGGAGGACTTCAATGCAGGAATCAAGGCTTGGCCTCTGGCAAGAAGAGTTTTGATTTGTGTTGTCCAGAATCTGTACAGCCAAGGAAGATTTTGTGCTTTCTGCTTTGAATGGATTTGTTGGAGAGTGCCCAGAGGGGATGGTCAGAGGCTGGAGCACCTCTCCTATAAGGACAGGCTGAGGCAGTTGGGGCTGTTCAGCCTGGAGAAGAGAAGGCTTAGGGGAGGCCTTAGAGCAACCTTCCAGTGCCTGAAGGGGACTACAGGAGAGCTGGGAAGGAGCTGAAGGGCATGTGGTGACAGGACAAGGGGCCATGGTTTGAATCTAACCCAGGGCAGATTTAGATTGAACACTGGGAAGTTCTTTACTATGAGGGTGGTGAGACACTGCAACAGGCTGCCCAGGAAGGCTGTCGATGCCCCCTCCCTGGAGGTGTTTAAGACCAGGCTGGAAGAGGCCTTAAGAAACCTGGTCAAGCAGGAGGTGCTCCTGCCCATGGCACATGGGCTGGAACTGGATGATCTTCATTAATGGCTTAAAACCTCCTCCTGCACAGACACAGCCAGAACCTGGCACTAGCACTTTGCTCTTACTGCATCCCACTTAAAACTTGGGATAACAACATTCCATACTGCTATAAAAAATAAACAGAGAATAATTCCTGCCCCTAGAAATTCCACTCAGAATTCCAGCTGTAAGACAAGCTCACAGTTAACAGGACTCAGCCCAGTTCTGCTTTCCCTTGTGGGTCTCTACCATCTGATGTAATCCATTTAAATGGGAAGGTAGGAAACTCACCCTTCATATTTCACATGATATATCACATCCTCCTCAGGCACAGCTGCTGGCTGATCAGGGTCCATGCTGGCAGCAGACACATTGGTAGGCTTTTTCCTGGTCACATTTACAACCTGGGCTTCATACCACGCTCCCATGTTCATATCTCGAGCGTCCACCAAGTCATTGATCTGCACAAAGCAGAGCAAACAGCTCAGCAAAGTGCATTTGCAGTGCAGTGTTCACTCCCACGATGACTTGGAACACTTAACCCTTTCAAGACCTTCACTATTAGCAAGGTATTTTAACAGATCATCTTCAGAATTAACACTCCCCTCACCTTTTCTCATCTCAACATCCCTAGCTGCTGTTGGCCTCTTCTCCCAAGTGGCTAACGACAGGACAAGAGGAAATGGCCTGAAATTGTGACCTGGGAGGCTTAGGTAGGATATTAGGGCAAGGTTGGACACGAGGCCTAGAGTGACAGGATGAGGGGCAATGGTTTGAAATAAGAGCAGATTTGGACTGGATGTTAGGAACAGGTTCTGCACCATGAGGGTGGTGGAACACTGGGACAGGTTTACCCAGGGAGGTGGTTGAGGCCTCATCCCTGGAGATGATCTCTCGAGTTCAGGCTCAACAAGGCTCTGAGCAACCTCATCCAGCAGAGGTGTCCCTGCTGACTGCAGGAGGGTTTGGGCTAGATGACCTTTGGAGGTCCCTTCCAACCCAAACCATTCTATGATTAGGAAGAATTTCTTTCCTGGGAGCAGTCAGGCATTGGCACAGGCTGCCCAGGGAGGTGGTGGCATCCTCATCCCTGAATGTGGCACTCTGGGACATGGTCATGTTGGGTAGCAGGTTGGACTTGATCTTTGGGGTCTATTCCAACCTTCATGATTCTATGACTCTCAGGCTGAACCTCTTCCAACCTGGTTTACTCTATTCTATCCTAAGGCTGAAAACCCATCTTACACCACCACGTGTGCAAACAGCTGCCTTATGCTCCACAAGCCCTCACTGCTTAGCCTACAACAGCCTCAGACCTGGCAGGCTGGCACAGACATCCCCATGAGGTCTGTGCTGACAGGCTGGACTCGACCTTTGAGGTCTCTTCCAACCTTAGGAATACTGACTATTCACATGGAAGACCTACAGCAAAAATCCACTCAAACAGACAAAATAAAACCATCCTGAGCAGCTGCTTGAGATTTGCTTTTGCTCACTCAAGGAAGTTCCAGCTTGGACAAAAGCTGTGGCTCCAAGCAAAAATACTGGGGGGGGGGGGGGGAGGAGAAATTGTTTCAAACCAAACAACCCCTTGGCATTTTTCTGTTTTATTTAACTGAGTCAATGTATTGTAACTTTAGTTAAAAGGAGGAAAGGAACTATTTTGAGCTCCAGGGTGCATTTCATTGCTCTGTGGGGTGTTTGGCACGGTGGTGGAGGGTTGAAGAAAAAGGAAAATGAAGAAGAAACCAAGGAAAGAAAAAAACCAACTCCAGACAATTGGGGCAGAAAAGTTTTGAACAGCTCTGAACCACAGGGAAACAAAGGGCAGTTCCCAGTGATTCTGGGGTGGGGGTGGGTGGTTGATGACTTGCCTTGTAGAGGCCAAAGCCGGGGTGGGTCCAGTCCGGCTGCGTGGCCGTGCTGGGCCCCTCCAGCTCCAGGGCAGCCTCCCCGTTGTGGGAGCTTTTGTCCGACTCGCTCTGGCCGGAGCCGCAGCCGGAGTCCGTGTCGGAGAGCTCGGAATCCTTCTCCTTGCTAGCAGCAGGAAGCACTGCTGGGCTTTGTCTGACCAAGAGCTGCACGATGTCGTTGAGCCCAACGCTGTAGTCGAACAGGGAGTGTCCATCTTCCATCTGGCAGGGAAGCAGCAAACCCCCCCCACACACACACTCGGTTACGGCGCTGGGCTGAGCTGCGCCAGCTCGCAGCCACCCATCACGCTGCGATTGTCTCTCTGCCCCAAGACGGAGCAGGCTGCCTGAAAAGCATTAACAAGGCAGGAACTTGGCAGTTCTTCAGCACCACAGTTACTCAGAGAGTGGTTTTCTTACTACTTAAATGCATTTCTTTTCCCCCCCCACGAGCTGCAAGAACCGAGACTTCCACGCTGCGGTAAACTCGCTGCCCAGACTAAGTCACAGGGTTGGAGGAGATGGAAGGAGGTTTGCAGAACCTTCCTTGGGGAAGGGGTTTGCAGAGCCTTCAAGATGTAGAAACGTCATTCTAGGAAGGAGGATTTAAAAGAACTACCAATTCCCCCCCAACCTCCTGCTTCTATAAGGATTTAAAGACAATTCCTAACTACCTACAGCCTGCAAAGTTCCTTCTCCCTTACTTCAGGCACGTTCTAGAACATCATCATTAAGACCAACTGGGTTTTAGAGGTTAGTTGGTTGAGTTTGCTCCAGATGATTGCTACAGCATCACTCTGGTAACCACAGCATTAAGGGGGTGCCAAAGAGCTAAGTACTTTTCTCTGGACAAACACACACTTTTTTTTCCTTTCCCATTGAAAGTAAAATGATAATAAAAGAGAAAGACTCAATTCAACTGGAAACTACCCAAAACACTTCTGGGCATGTCCTAATTTCACTGCCTCCCTCATTCTAAGAGTTTATTTTGTGAGTAGTAGTCACATTGAGATCCTACCCCTGCAGAAAGTTAAAATGATGAGACCAAAGCAAGAGTTCTCCAAGGCTTGTTGAAAGACTGAGGAGCAGATCTGAAGAGTTCAAATGCAGTGCTGGAGACCAGAGTGCAGTCAGAGGCTGAGATCTACCCCTGCAGAAAGTGAAAATGAGTGGAGAGGACCAAAGTCTTTTAATAGCCCTCGGAGAACTCTTGAAGAGCAGATCTGAAGGGTTAAAATGCAGTGCTGGAGACCAGAGTGCAGTCAGAGGCTGAGATCTACCCCTGCAGAAAGTGAAAATGAGTGGAGGGGACCAAACAAAGTCTTTCAATAGCCCTTGGAGAACTCTTGAGGAGCAGATCTGAAGGGTTAAAATGCAGTGTTGGAGACCAGAGTGCAGTCAGAGGTTGAGACAAGCTTCACCACATATTTAAGGTCTGACTAAGAAATTATACAGGAAATGATCGTCCCCTTCCAGCCCAAACCACCAGCAAAAGCAGCCCCCAGAGCTTTGTTCTCTATCAGGGGGAAACAGAGCAAAAACCACAAGAATTTGCACTTCACAGGAATTGCCATGATAATTCCAGTCTGATTTATGGCATCAAATGGCTGTGGAACAATCCCTGGAAATCTGAGCGTACAGGAAGCGATCCGGACTTTCTGCTGCTTTAGAGGTGAAACCTCCCACAGACAGATAGCCAAGAGCAAAGCAGGAGTGGGCTGGTTCTCCTCCACAAAGAGAGAATCTCCCAAGCCATTATCAGCAGTCGTTATCAGCCGGGGCCAGCAGTGACAACAGGTGCAGGCAGAAATGGGAACACACACCACCGAGGGGGCACAAAACCACAGGAGTTCAAAGGAGAGGCTGCAAGAGCCGCCGGCATCTGGAGCTGCACCTCTGACAAAGGGGGCAGGGGGCTTCAGCAGCAGTTTCCCAACAGCCTTTTAAAGTGGAACTCGGAAGCATTGGAACATTTCTGAGGGTACAAGAAAGCAGCAGAGCACAAACCAGAGCAGCAAGGGAGGGAAGGATGACACAGAGGTTAGATCACACTAGAGAAATGTTTCTGCCTACAAACTCTGCCTGAACTGGGAGCTGCTGGGATCACACAAAGAGGAGTCAAAGTTTGCAAGGCACGTGCATCCTTCCTGGCAGGAGTTACCACTCCTGCTGAAAATGTGGTGATCTGTAGTCACCTGCACAGAGAGGGCTGACAGTCAGCTGGACCCTCAACCAAACTTTCCCTTCTCCCTTTATCGGATCACAAATAGGCAATGGCCACACCCCAGGCTACACCAACACCGCAGAAACAAGATGCCACAAACCCTCCAGAGATGCTTGGGGACTCCTCCAAGCCTCTTTTTTACTGCTGTTGGTGCCCAAGTCTGTTGGGGTAAAGCTACTCAAGCTGCAGATCCATATCCTACAGCAGTGCCTGCTATAGATAACACACAGCTAGCTCCAAGCATCCCAAAATGGAGGGAAAGGGGGGGAAAAGGCAACTGGAAGTTGTCTAACTCCACCCAGCTCAGTCATCCAGCTTCAGCCTCAAGCATCCCACTACTCCTGAAATTAATTTACCACCCAACCACCAGGTCAGGAGGTTCTTCAGCATGGTTTAGCTCTGTGATGTTACTCAGGGTGTGGAAAAAAAAGTCTTTAAGGTCAGTTTGTGCTGTCTTTGGCGCTGATTTAGACACATCATTAACTCACATGGAAGAGAATCGATGGTAAACACGCTGCTGTGAACATCCCACACCACAGAGCTATTTAAGCTGTGCTTCAGGAGATGTTGGGGGTTAAAAAGATAGCATCTGGGAGCTGCTATGCCAGTTTCCAAAGAAAAATGGGAAATCTTCAGGGTTTTCAGAGGAAGGCTTTCAAAACCTTAAAGCAAGCCCCTAAGTCTTTGGTGAGAGCTGCATTCTAAGAGACATCGCAAAGGTGGTGCCAAGGGGGAAAAGAAACGGCTGAAATTAAAAATCATAAGGAAACCAAAACCGTTTTAAACTGAAAGGGGGAAAAAAAAAAAGTCAAGCTACTTTAGTATTGACTTTTCCTCCTTCCAGACCAACCGCCCGGGCAGCCTGGAAAGGAGCCGGGAGTCACTAGATGGCAGCAAACCATCCCGTTCACAGACAATTAAAAGAAAAATAATTAAAATATCGTTTCCCCACTCGGTGGGGCAGAGAGTTTGGGGGGAGGGGGGAGGAGCGGCCGGGGGTGGGGGAGGTCCGAGACCCCCGCCCGCTCCTTCCCCCCCCGCGTTGCTGAGAGGCTGAGGCTGTCAAACCTCCCCCCGGTGTGCCGGTACCTGCTTTCCGCGGTAGAATAACCGTTGTCGGTGCGGCTCGACCCCGAAAACCTCGTGTATGCGCAGCCTCAAGCCTTCCACCTTGGTGAGTTTAGAAAGGGAATCCACGCGGTGGGTTTCCTTCCCGTCCATGGTTCGCACTTGGATCCACATGGCGCCGGTCCTGTGCGTACCGGGAGAAGGCAACGGAACGGCGTTTAAACGGCGGAACCCACCGAGTCCGCCCCGTCGGGCACCGTATCAATGGAACCGCGCAACCTACTCTCGTAGCAAGTCCCCCCCCCAGCCCCGTCAGTCAACAGTCCGGGCCCGCCCTCCTTCTAGACTTCCAAATGCTATTGGTTGATAACCCGGCCGGTTCGGACGCTGATTGGTTGGCACAGGTTTAACCCCACCCACAAGCGCTAACGGCTTCGGTTGAGCCGCTGCCTCCCGGCCGCCGCCGCCTCAGCGCGCGCCAACGCTGTCTCGCGCCACAATTGAAACTCTTCCCCCCGCCCTCCGTGGGGCCAAATCTCGCGAGATTATGCAAATTAACACGATAGGAGTAGGCGAGCGAAGGGTGAGCGGTCTTAAAGGGGCCGTCACCAACCGGCGCCCCGGGGCTAAACCGCCGAGGAGGGGCGGGTAACGGGGACAGTGAAGCTGCCAATCACCCTGCCGATAGCACTGGTGGCCGTAGCCCCATAACCCACACATTCACCCCGGGGTCGGGGGTACAATCGCTTTCGTTCCGATAGTGGAAAAAAAAGGGGGGGTTGACAGAGCGCTTCGCCGCTCCCGGAGCCCTCCCGGGGCGTCCCACCGGCCCCGTCGGCATCAGCCCCGAAAACTAAGCGGGGTGATGACGACCCGCGCCCCTTCCAGACTCCGCCGCTCCCTAGCGCCACCCCACACCGCCCCTGCCGGTCACATCCCCCCGACTCCCGCCGCCCCATTTCGGGGGCTGGGGTGTCAGTCCTGCTGGCACAATCCTTAAGCGACGCGTCCCGCCAACCGACAACGGAGCGCTCACATCCCCCCCGCCCCACCGAGGAGACTCGCCCGGAGCCGCGGTGCGGGGGGGAGCAGCGGAGCCGCGCACCGTGCCCGGGCAGCTGTCACCGGGTCGGGCGCCGCTCCCGGCAACACTCCCGGGCACGGAGACGGCGGGGGAAAACCGCTCCGCTATCCTCCCCCTCCCGCTGCCAACGGCCGCTCCCCGTCCCGCAGAGCGATAGGGTTTGGTGGAGGGCGACGGCCGGACAGGACTCACCGGCGTAGCGGTGCTGGAGGCCGGTGCCGGTACCGCAATCAGCCCGCCGCCTGCGCTCTCCCCGGGCTTTGGAGTTTGGCGCGGAAAAGCCCCGTGCGCGGCGGGCGCCCGCCCATTGGCCGCTGCTGGCGGGAACGAGCGGGCGGGGCGGGGCCGCTGCCGCCTCCCGGGAGCGCCGCGCCGCGGGGGTCAGCGAGGGGAGTGGGGGGTACGACACGAGACGCCCACCGGAACCGGCGCTTCCCGGGGACGGCCCCGGGGATGCCCGTCGGCCCCCCCGCCCCCGGTGCCCGGGGAGCGGTAACCCCCAAAAAAGAAACTACCGAGGCGCCCGGGAAAGCCCCGCGGCCTCCGGGGCGGCCGTTATTGTTCTAATAACTGGGTCAAGGAGAACCCTGCAGGAGAGCAGGCACCAAGGTTCCCCCTCTGACAGCCCCTCTCGGTGCACCCCCGGGAGTCAAAGAGTTCCTCCTTCCACCAGCTGCCTCCTGCTGCACCCGGAGAGGCAAACGGTTTCCCTTCCCGGTGCCCCCCTTCACCCTGAGACCCCAACGTGCCCGCTCTGACAGCCCCTTCCCAAGTGCTCCTCTTCACACAAGGGCTTCCACCCTGCCGGGGAGCTCCAGGCCCTGCTGTGATGCGAATAATCCGAATAAACCGAATAATCCACAGCAAGCCTCTAACTCCCGGGGCCGTTAGCTCCTGGGGCCGTTAGCTCCTGGGAGCTGTTAGTCCCCCGGGGCCGTTAGCTCCTGGGAGCTGTTAGCTCCCGGGGCCGTTGGCCACTGGGGTGTTAGCTCCAGGTGGCTTCTGTGGACTGTGTAGGGCCCCACTCACGGCTGCATGGCTTGGGTGACGCAGCAGGGCCGTGAGCAGACAGAAAGGGCTGATCCAGGAGGATGCTTTCTCCCCCAGACTATGAACGCTCCAAGGGAATTCAAGATGATAAAAACCTGCTTAAGGTGGCCGTGGGATGAAGGAAAGAGCAACGAGCAGGGGGTTACTGAAGGCTTTCTGGCAAAACTGGGCTTCAAAACCCACCTAAAAGCACCAAAATGGGCGGCTGGGGGGGTGAGGAGAGGCGCCGGGGTGGGGAAGTGGGAAATGGCGGCGGGTTCGGCGCTGCCAGAAGAGCTCCAGCAGCACTGCAGCCTGCCCAGGCCGCGCCTTGTCCTGCCCCCGCGGACAAAGGCAACACGAGGCGCAGGCTGGCGCTAGACGCCAAGCGGCGCTTCCCGTGTTCAACCCTGCCTGCACCCCCGCAGATAGCATCTGCTGGTAAAAAAACCACAAATCTGGGGGTAGCAGCAGCCCCCCAAGCCCTCCCCAGGCTCGCAGGCTGCTGCAGAGGATGTGTGTGAGGCACCGGAACGCTGCCGGAGCCACGGCCGCCTCTTCCTCAGCCCCCTCCTCGCTTAGGAGCTGTTGGGGACCCCAGGCTGAAGCTGGCAGGTTGGGAGCCGCTGGCCTGGATGAGCTTAGTGCTGCAGGTCAGGCGTGCGGCAGTGCACACAAACCGGGAGCGTGACCTGCGACCCGCAGCACTCAGGCTTCATTTCCTCCTGCATCCCAGAGAAGGATTTTTTACCCCCTGTAGATTGCACTCCAGTCCTAACCTTGACCTACCCCAGCAGCACGCCCTGCCCACGGCCTGAGAGGGCCCTCAGGCGTTAGTGGTAGGGAGCAGGAAAAGCTGAGCATTGCAAAAGCCATTTTCACCCTCCTGAGGACAGGTCACCCAGCTGCAGCAGCTCAGCTTGGGATCTCCTGGTCAGAAATTCAAATCACTGTTGCTCACCAGAGCACCCAGACACATATTCTGTCACCCACATCAGCCCCAGTTCCAGGGGAGTGGAGAATCCACATCCCTCAGGACAATTTAACAACAGGCTTTTACTCCCCCCTTTCAGACATCTTTTTGGGAGCAAATGTCCACAAAAGTGCCATCAGGAGGCCCAAAAGTGCCACTTTAAGATGCAGCTCTGACCCTTCTTTGCCTGAAACTCTGTCTCCCCTTCAGTTGACCTCCCAGAGATGTTTATTTAGCTGCATTTCAGTATCTGAAGGGGACCTAGAGGAAGGCAGGGCAGGGGCTGTTTGGAAGGGCCTGTGGTGGTAGGATGAGGGGCAATGGTTTGAAACTGGAGCAGGGCAGATTTAGGTTGGGCATCAGGAGGAGGTTTTGCACATTGAGGGTGGAGAGACACTGCAAGTAGGTTGCCCTTTTAGCTGAGATGTGGGTTGAGATGTGGCCAAGACCCCAGCCCTGGAGACATTCGAGATCAGACTTGCTGTGGCCCTAGGCAGTCTGCTCTAGTTGGAGGTGCCCCATCAAACCACAGGGAGCATCCCAAGAGCTACAAACATGTTTAAAAGGTTCATGGCAACAGCAAGGTGCTCAGTTTGCAACAGGCCAGCTGGGTTCAGGAATGTGCACCTTGGACTTCTCCTTCAGCTCACCTCCATGGCTCCCCTCCACACTCACAGCTAAAGAGGCCACACCTGCTTTGCCCCAGGGAATTGGGGTGGCTCTGAAATCATCTCAGCTCTAGAGGATACATGGCTGTAGAGAAGCTGCAGAGAAGCAGCCATATGTGGCTACAGAGAAGATCCCCTGTGAACTGGGCACAAACTGGAAGCCAGGAGGTGAAACATCTTTGGTGTGAGGGTGCTGGCGCCCTGGAGCAGGCTGCCCAGAGGGGCTGTGGAGTCTCCTTCTCTGGAGAGCTTCCAACCCCACCTGGCCAAGCTGCTGTGGGTGCCCCTGATTTAGCAGGGGGGTTGGACTGGAAGATCTTCAGAGGTCCCTTCCAACCCTATCATGCTATGAATTGGTCTGAGAGCCACAACTCCCTGAACCAGGACAGCTGGTGAGAGACAATCCAGCTACCCAGAAGCTGCTGCTTTTAACCATGGTGGCAGGGAGTTCCTGCCAGGCACTACCGTTTGTGCTTTCACATGTGCAAACAGGTCTGCTCTGCTGTGCACAGGGACAGTGATGACTCAGCCATGTCACATGCAGCACAGCAGGAGCCTTTCCCCTGGTTAGGGAGCAGGGCCCCTGTGTAAGGTCCAGCAGTCTCTGTGGGTGTGCTCAAGTTCCCACACGCACTGGGCTGATGCAGAGTCACACTGCAACAGGAACTCACCAGATTTCGTTTTCCTCTCTCTCCATGGAAGGCTCTGGGGTGATGGAAGCTGAACATCAAGCAGCTTCCCTGCACTGCTTCAGCAACCAGGCTGATTCTTCACATCCCCCTAAGGACAAACAGATTTGCCCTCGGTGAGGCCATGGTCTGCAACTGCAGGTTAAAAAGACCAACCACATCCAAACGGTGTGCCCTGTTTTGCACCCAGCTGGACTGTATGAGGTCTTCAGGAGATCAAGGTTGTGATGCAGGAGTGCAAGATAAATGCTGCCCTTCCTGATGCTCCTACAGCTTCCAAAGGAACTGGGGTAATAACCAGCCAAGCTCTCAGCTTGGGAGTGCAAAGGGAGCCTGGGTTTGTGATTAGTGGAGAAGCAAGAGTAGTGGTCTCACCACTGGGATGGAGAGGGCACATGAGCAGGCCCAGGTGACATCCACCCTCTTACCTCTCAAAAAGCAACCAGCACCATGCTAACCAACCCAACCCCTACCCAAAGGTATGAGGAGGAGGAGAAGAGGGAGGAGGAGGGGGAGGCAGGTGAGTACAACAGTCTGAAAACCAGCAGAAAGGTGAACTGAAAGATTGGGAGAGCAGCCAAGAAGCAGTCAGGCTGTTTCCTGCAGGGAGGGCAAAGCTGGCTGGGGCTCAGGGCAGGAACCTGCCCGAGCTGCTGCCTCCTGCTCTGATGTTGGGGTAGGTGAGGTGCAGGAAGCAGCAGCTGGGAAACCCTCCAGGTGAAGTGGGCAGCCAGGCAGCAGAGGACAGGCAAGTTCTGTTTCTGCTGAGGTAGAGTGAGGGCAGCAGAGAGCTGCAGCATGTCCTGAGCTGGGAAGGGCCATTGGAAACTTGGAGGGACCAGAGGGGTTTGTTGGGAAGCAAGAGCTGGGCTGAAGCTTTTTGGTGCTTCTCTGGAGCACTGTTTTCAGAAGGCCATAGCACTTTGAAGGCCATTGCCTTCAGAGATCATCATGCAGAGCCTGGTGAAAGAGCTGAAGAGATGGGTGGTACAGGGCAGGATCCAGCAAGGAGCCTTCAGCCATGGCCCTGCCTCCTCCACTGCTCTGCTCTGGACCAGGACCAGCTTGGGGACACAGTGTTCCTGCAGGCTGTGGTCCTGGACAAGGCTGCTGCCACAAGCTCTACCAACTGAGGGGCAAGAGTGCTTTGAGCTGAAGTGACCAGATGAAACCACTTCCCAAGAGCCACTCACTGCCAGCACAGGAGTGGTGGAGGAGAGGAAGGCAGGAGGATGGCAAAGCAGGATGCCCATGCCATGGAGACAGATGGGGCTGGCACCAAACACCTTATGGCCTTTGCACAGCAACAGCTGGCAAAGAGCAGAGCCTGACTTGGCCTCTCAGTGGGCTCCACACGACGCTGCTCTGCAGCTCCTAGGAGATGGAGATCTGAGCTCAGCAGCACAGAGCTTCTCAAGCAGTTTACTGGGAGCCCAGGGGCTCTGTCTGCTGTACCAGAGGAAGAGAACTCAAAGCCACACATGCCTCAGGCTGGAGTCACCGCTGCTCGTGCCGGCCTGCCCCGGGGAAGGAAGGTGACCACGGCACCGTGGCAGGCTGCTAATGGAGCACATGCCATGGGAGATCAGCAGCAGCATTTCCTTTGCAGCAGATGAGCCCTTGCAGCTGGGCTGCCTCAGCAGCACGTGTGGCCTCTGCTCCCCAAGGGGCTGATGCTGAGTGGTGACAAGGCACAGAGCAGGGAAAGGGACTGCACCTAGCAGTGGGGACCCAGCATCAGGGCCTGATCCTGCCAGTCCCCCCCACACCTGAGTGTCTGCTGCTCAACAGAAAGCTGCAGAGGGACTGTTCCTGAGGGTGTCTAGAGACAGGACAAGGAGGAATGGTTTGAAGCTGAGGGAGGGCAGGGTGAGACTGGAGATGAGGAAGATCATCTTCAGTATGAGGGTGGTGAGACTCTGGAATAGGTTTTCCAGGGAGGCTGTGGATGTCTCCTCCCTGGGGGTGTTCAAGGCCAGGTTGGATGAGGCCTTGAGCAGCTGAGTCTAGATGAGAGGTGTCCCTGGCCATGGCAGGGGGGTTGGAGCAGATGAGCTCTGAGGTCCCTTCCAACCTGAGCCATTCCATGACTCCATGATGCAGCAGTTCCACAGAGGCCACAGCCACTGATGGATGCTGCCTGTTGTGGGAAGTGCTGCCCAGTGCTGCTCTGCTCCTTCACTCCAGCCAGCACAGCTCCCTTTCTTTTCCTCAAACATGCTTCTCTGCTTCTTCCTACGCCCTTCCCACACCTGCCAAACTACTTAGAACTGATTTTATCTCAGCTTTAAGCAGCAAGAATCACAGAAATGATGGTGCAAACCTTGGCTCTGAAATTGCCATCTCCACATTTTGTGTCCTCTGGCCTTGCAGGAAGGTCCTACCAGTGAGCAGGAGCTCCAAGCACTGGGCTTTTGACCTAGTAGTTAAAGGTACAGTTAAGATATTAACCACTGCCTCATTAATGACAATTACTGATGTTATCTCACACAAATGACTTGCCCCTTCAGCTCCCATTCCTCTGCCACATCATAAGCCACATGAAGGTGTAGCATGCAGGCAGGTGATGAAATCCAACCTGGCTCATGAGACTTTCACCATCTCCCTGCAACTGGCCTTATTCAGGCCTTTCCCACCCATAGCATCATACAATGGCTCAGGTTGGAAGGGACCTCAGAAATCATCTACTGCAACCTCCCCACCATGGCCAGGGACAGCTCTCATCTAGACTCAGCTGCTCAAGGCCTCATCCAGCCTGGCCTTGAACACCTGCAGGCAGGAGGCATCCACAATCTCCCTGGCTAACCTGTTCCAGAGTCTCACCACCCTCACACTGAAGAGCTCCTCAGCTCCAGTCCAACCCTGCTCTGCCTCAGCTTCAAACCATTCCCCCTTGTCCTGTCTCCAGACACCCTTATGAAAAGTCCCTCTGCAGCCTTCCTGGAGGATCCCTTCAGCTATTGTAAGGCAGCTCTAAGGTCCCCCTGGAGTCTTTTCTCCAGGCTGAACCACCCCAGCTCCCTCAGCCTGTCTTCATAGCAGAGGCTTTGGCACAAGACATTGAACACTTCAAAATGGCAATTTACTCTGGGAAGGGAATAGGATCAAAGGAAGGACCAGGAGTCTGTCAGATGAAAAGTTCCCAGGTGGTGCTGGAATAGGAAGTTTATGTCAGTCACAAAGGCACAAAACCTGTTCTCAGCAGCCAAGTGGTCAAACAAGAGCTGGAGAAGTTCCAAGTGCACATCAAGAACTGCTCCTTGATTAGGAGTGTAATGCAATGCTGGATCCAGTGCCCAGAGAGGCTGTGTGAGCTCTCCATCCCTGGGCCAAAGCCAGCTGACCTGCCCTGGCACTGCCAACAGCCCTGTCCCCAGCAGCAGACTGGGCTACCTGACCCCCCCAGAGGTCTTTCCTGCCCTGAGAAGTCTGACTCAGGTCAGAGGGGTTGGAGTCCTCCTAACCTCAAATCTGAGGAGTGATCATTGCCTACATTCCTGGCAGCTTAACAGCATGTTTTCAAGGGTCATGGACCACCTCCTGCTCCCACTCCCTTCATGGCTCACTGTGGACAACCCAGAACTGAGAGCCAAGGTCTCCTGCATTCACTGGCCAAACAACAAGGTGACTCAATCACTTTAATAGCTCTGGAAGACTTCAGATAATTCTTACCTGTGCCTCAGTTTCCTCCCCCACTGATCTTGAAGACAGACAACAGGAAGCTTAATTGTTGGTTTCAAACCAGGTTTGGAGATCTGCAGATGAAAAGGCACAAAAGGAAAAGCAAAGCAGTAACTAAAATGTTCATGGTTTGCATTTTGCTATTCAAGAGATCAAACCTCCCCCAGGCAGGCTCAGGGTCCTGCAGTGCTTGGCCTTCTGCAAGCAGAAAACTGAAAGGCAATCCCTCTCCTGAAGATCCCAGCAAGGCTGGGAAGCAGCAGGCTCCACCAACACATCAGCCAGGCAAGGACTGAGAGCAGGAGAACATTGCTCACTCCTTGGGTACTTACAGCACCCATGCTGCAGGATAGGAGAGGGGTGCCAAGAAAACATCATGGCTGAGCCATGCTTTCACATCACAGCCCCCACATCTTCCTCCTGTGGTGCTTCCAGACAATGTCTGCCATGCCATGGAGCAGCCCAAGGGCAGGCACTGGTGTGCTGAGCCCTCCCACCCATGCATGGACTTTCCACCCACTGCTAACACAACCACTCTGGAAAAGGCCAAGTACCTTGCACATGTCCACCTAGGCAACAAGTCCCCATCCTGGGGAAGAGGGGCTGAGCTCCTGCCCCAGCACCCTCTTTCCAAGCAGTTCAGGTGCTGTGTTCCAGGACATGCTTCAGCTCCCCTCTGTGGATGGCAGAGCTGTCCAAGGCAGAGCTGTGGCTGAGCAGGCGTGCGAGGGCAGGGAGCAGGAGCGGTGCCTGCAGGCTGCTGGGCTGAGCCTGTTTCCCAACCATGGGGCAGAGCAGCACCCAGGCTCCCAGGGCTTAAAGGGGCCTCTAAGAAACCTGGGGACAGACTGCTGAGCAGGGCCTGCTGTGGTGGTTTGAAACAAAAAGATGCAGATTCAGATCAGATCAAAGGAAGATATTTTTTACACTGAGAGTGGGGAGAGCCTGGCCCAGGCTGCCCAGAGGGGTGGGAGCTGCCCCAGCCCTGGCACCATCCCAGCTCAGGTTGTCTGGGGCTCTGAGCAGCCTGCTCTGGTTGGGGATGTCCCTGCTGACTGCAGGGGGGTTGGAATGGATGAGCTTTAAAGGTCCCTTCCAACCCAAACCACTCTGAGCCCATGATTCTATGGTCTCCATAGATTTCCAGTGCCTGTCCCCTCAGCACCCCACCACGCTGGGGGGCACATCCCCAGCCACAGCTGCCACGGGGCAAGGCACCCCCAGCCGAGGCAGCCAGGGATGGACACCCTCTGGAAGGGAGAGACACCCCAGCAGGTAATGTCCCTGGGGGGGACAACCAGCAGCATCCCCACCCAGCCCATGACCATCAGGTCCCTGGAGGAGCCTCCCTCAGCCTACCCCACCCTCTGCCCTCCTCTCCCCATTGGCCGGCCCAGCGCCAGCAGCGTCCCGATTGGCTGCCCCCGCTGCTCGCCAGGCCCCTGGGCTATTTATGGGGGCGAGGTGCAGCGCTCCCAGGCTTGCCAGTGCTGGGGAGCAGAGCAGGCAGGTAAGGCAGGGCTGCTGGGGAGCTGACTGTGGGCTCTGTGGCGTGGCTGGGGGCACCCCGAGGTTGTCCCTTGGGAGGCTCTTTGCAGCCTTTCCAGGGACGGAGGGTGGAGGCTGGGCTTGGAAATGGCTCCATGCCTGGAGCTCTTGGCTCCTGGCCCTGGGGAGCACTGGGGCTAAAATGGCCCTGCTCTGAGTGGTTTTTCCAGCTCCCTGGCAAAGGCACAGGGCTGTGAGCTGTGTGCTGCTCTCCCCTGTCTGTGGGTGGGGGGAGTCTTGGCTTTTTGAGACCAAAGGTTACATCTTGTGGTGTCATGCTGCATCTGCTGTGCCTTGGGAAAGAGCTGGGAGGCTTTGAACCCTTCCCTAAAGGCTTTGAGCCTTTTCCTATAGGCTTCTTCCTAGCTCTGAGATGATCTTCTTGGTAGCACTAAGGGTCTCTGATCTGTGACTGAGCAGCTTTGGCTCTGAAAGCTCTTTTCTGCTTGTTGCCTGCTGAAGATCAGGGCTGTGTGAGGGGAGTCCCCAGGAGGTGTCTCTGCCACCCAGCCAGCCATGCAGGGACATGGCATGACGTGGCCACCACCCCCAGCCATCAGGCTGGCTCCTGCTGATGTTGGGGGCAGTGGTATGTGCAGATGGATCAGCTGGGCATTCCCTTCCTGTTGACAGTGCTGCCAGTAGCTATTTCCCATGATGGTTTGGTGTAGGCATGATAATGGTGTCACCCAAGGGGGTGGCTCGAGTGACAAGGCAACCTCTGTCTTGCTCAAGAGCAGTGTGGGGGGAGGCTGCAGCCACGCTGGGGGGAGCGCAGGGCAGACTGCCTCTGTGTTCCTCAGGGCTTCAGCATGGTCATGAGTACCTGAAACTGTATGGCTGGGCAGGACTTCAATTACTGAAGCTGGTTCTGCTGGAACTTCCAGCTCCCAATGTCTGTTCCGGAGTTATACAACTCTGGGAGGCAGAGCTCCTGGCTGGCACTCAGGAGTTTTGTCCTCGTGGCAAAATCAGTTCATGGGCAGCACTGGGAAGCTGAGGAGCTGGTTTGATTAAACTCCCTCCCCTCTTTCATAAAACCTCCACAGCCTAGCAGCTTGGATAGCTCCATGCTGTCCCAAGGAGTTACCACTGGCTGTGGTGCCTGATTCCCACTGCAGTGAGAGGAGGGAGCCTGCCTCTACCTGCAGCAGTGGCTTTCATCTGAGAGCTGCTTGGATCAAAGAACTGAAGCTCTATGTAAGAGGGTCCCTAATGCTGATGACTCTTCCAGAAAGTTTAGATGGGCACCTCTGCCAGCAACTCTGAAGCCAGTGTCCTAAGCTCAAAGCTAAGAACCATCTGATCCTGCCCCTCAGAGGAACTCTGCCCTCAGGGCATTTCAAGTGGCTCCCTGGGCTGGGGGCAGCGCCGTTCCCTGCTGCCACAGGCATCCTGTCACCCAGTTCTGCTGCAGGGTAACCGGTGGCCAGTCTCCAAAGGATGTCAATCAGTGCTTGGAGCACAGATGAATCCCTCTGCCCTGATTAGCCCTCCCTGCTCATATCTAAAGCCCTAAATCCAGCTTGGTTTCCCCAAATGGTCAGTAAGGAATTGCCAGTGAAGCTGCTGTCTGTCTGCCCAAGGTGAACCATACCTGGGAGGGGGAAAAGCCTCCTGGTCACCACACTCCCTCCTCTCTGGCCTCAGGACAGCACAGCAGCACAGAGCACAGCTGCTAAAATCCTTCCCCAAGGTAAAGACCTGACCCTGGGTATGCTGCTCATGGGCAGGGACAGCAAGCAAGGGAGGTGCTTACCCCAGCAGGGAAGTCCTTGCTCTGCCAGCCACAGGCTGCACAGCTGTGAGGGGCAGTCTTGGAGGCCTCTCTCTCCCTGCACTCCCACTCGTGCCAGATTGGGCAATGCCCAGCAGTGAGCTGCTGTGCCATGCACTGGAGAGTTTCATCCTTCTGAAACTACCTCTCTCAAGAACTTTCTCCAGCAGTGACCTCATGGTGCAGCTGTAGCAACGGCAGGAACTCCTCTGACCATCGCTTTCATACACAGCAAACCCAAAGCAAACTGCTGATGCTCCTCCTGCCCAGGGAGTCCCTCATAGGGGCTGCCTGCTGAGACTCTGGCCTGGAATTGTGCCAGGGGAGGTTTAGGCTGCAGAATCACAGAATGGTAGGGGTTGGAAAGGACCTCTGGAGATCATCCAGTCCAGCCCCACTCTCAAAGCAGGGTCTCCCAGAGCAGGTCCCACAGGAACACATCCAGGAGGGGTTTGAAAGCCTCCAGAGAAGGAGAGTCCACTGCCTCTCTGGGCAGCCTGCTGCAGGGCTCCAGCAGCCTCACAGCAAAGAAGTTTCTCTTTGTGTTGAGGTGGAAGCTCCTGGGTTCTAGCTTGCATGGACATGAGGAAACATTTCTTTGCTGCAAGAGTGGTCAGGGATTGGAACAGGCTGCCCCAGGAGGTGGTGAATTAACCATCCCTGGAGGTGCTCAGGAAATGTGTGGCCATGGCACTTGGGGCCATGGTTGGGTGGCCATGGTGGTGTTGGGTTGATGGTTGGACTGGATGAGCTTAGAGGCCTTTGCCAACCCAAACAACTGATTCCATGACTCCCACTTGCAACTACAACACCTTGAAACCCTTTCTCCCTCTGCCCCAGAGGTGCTAAGCACTATGCTTTCCTGCAGCCTCTGAAGTGAAACAAGGTCTGCTCAGCACTTTGAGAGGAGAGATAAGAAAGAAAACAAAACCCTGCTGTGGGCCCATGGAGCTTTGCCCACACTATGAATGCTGGCATTGCAACACCTCAGATCCTCCTACAGAGAGGAGAGCAAACCATGTTCTGACATGCCTGTGCTGCAAGGATTGGCTCCAGCTGGAATGAATCATAGAATGGTTTGGCTTGGAAGAGACCTCCAGAGGTCATCCAGCCCAATCCCCCTGCAGTCAGCAGCGACATCCTCCACTACATCAGGTTGCCCAGAGCCTTGTTCAGCCTCACCTTGAATATCTCAACTTCCTCCCTGGGCAACCTGTTGCAGTGTTCCACCACCCTCATGGTAAAGAACTCCCAGTCCTTCAGAGGCTGATTCTAACCTCATCAGCAGTCTTACATCAGCCAAGGAGTTAGTCCTGACTTTTGCTAGCAGCTCAGGTCCTCCCCTCTTTGAGTGCTGTGGTGTCTCTGTGCTAGCCCTGACACCAAGGCCAGAAGGCCACTCTGCAGTTTGAGCTTCCCCCACCTGCCTAGGGAAGAAAGAACTGAGCAAAGGAGCTGTTTGCAGTGGTGTTGAAACAGTTTGTGCTTTGCCCTGTCCCAGGGCTGCAAACTCATTCAGCCTACTTGGCTCCAAAATAAAACCAATAAACTTGCCCTACAGCTGAGCAAGAGGAACAGCCCCTGAGTGAGCAAACTCCCTGGACTTTGAGACTGGGACTTAGCTTCAAGCTCTGCTTTTCTTTGCAGCTGTTCTCCAGCAGCTCTCCCAGGCTGCTAGAGCTCAAGCTGTGTTTTTGCTGTGCAGCTCCTCTGGGCAGGGAGGATTCCAGAGCAGCTCTGGCTCTGGGCTTCTCCCTCAAGAGGCTGCAGAAGGCCATTTCTGTGACAGCTTTTGCTGTAGACATGCAGCACCCTGCATCCCTCCCTTCAGCCTCACTGAAATGCTGACTAATTGTGTGGTTAATGCAGCAGGAGTTGACATCCTGCCATCTGGGGAGACCTCAGAGCTGCAGGGGACCTGCAGGAAGGCTGGGGAGGGATAGGGCAGGGAGCAATGGCCTGAAACTGGAGAAGGGCAGATTAAGGTTGGACATCAGGAGGAAGCTCTGAACAGTGAGGGTGGGGAGAGCCTGGACCAGGTTGCCCCCATCCCTAGAAACACTCAAGATCAGACTTGATGTGGCCCTGGGCAGCCTGCTGTAGTTGGTGTCCCTGCTGACTGCAGGGGGGTGGACAAGATGCCCTCTGAGGGCCCCTTCCAACTCAATGCAATCTGTCAATCTCTTACCTCCTGAGCTGCCTCCTCAGATCTACCCACAGCCCAGGGTTAACAAATGTTTGTGCCCTCTCCCCAGCTCTGTTTTCCTCTCAGCTCTGTGTCCCCTCCCCAGCTCTCTGTGTCCCCATTTTCACTGCCAAACAAAACCTTACCCAAGTCAAAGAACACAAGAAACAGGACAATGGGCTGTGTCACACATCAGATGCAAGACTTTTCTGGGTAGAGCCTGCCAGAGAGCCTGGAGCAGAGCTTGGCTTGGGAATCCAGTCTGGGAGGGATTTTGGTTTGGGGCTTTTCCACTGGAAAATGCCACTGAAGTTCCAGGAAGAGGAATTAACTGGCAAGGGAGAGAAAAGAGACACTGCAGATCCTGAGATCCCTGCTGTGCCTCAGGCTGGGGAGTAATCCTGGATTTAGTGTGTGAGCCTGGGGTGTGCAGGCACCAAGCAAGGGCCCTGCTGGGGAAGGCAATCCATGACCAAGATATTGCATCACTGTTCTGCTTTGGCTTCTCTAATCCCACTCTGTAATGAGAGCACTTCTGAGCCTTGGTTTCACAGGAAGTGAGGAGAGGTTTCCTAGAGTCACAGACTGGCTTGGGCTGGAAGGGAACTTAAACATCATCCAGTTTCAACACCTCACCTTCCACTAAACCAGGTTGTTCAAAGCCCCAACCAACCTGGCCTGCAATGGTGCCAGGGATGGGGCATCTCCCAGCTCTCTGGGCAACCTAGGACAAGGGTCTCACCACCCCCAGCAGCATGAATTTCATCCTCTGCTCCTGAGTCTCCTCCTCCTAGTTCCAAACCATCACTACTTGTCCTGTCAAACAGGCCCTGCTTTCTGCTCAGCCCCTTTAAGCACTGAAAGGCCACCAGAAGGTCCCCCTGGAGCCTTCTCCAGGCTGAACAACCCCAGCTCTCTCAGCCTGGCCTCACAGCAGAGGAGTTCCAGCCCTCAGATCACTTTTGTGGCCCCCTGTGGACCTAGTCCAACTGGTCCACATCCTTCTTGTGTTGAGGGCTCCACATCAGGATGCAGTACTCCAGGTGAGGTCTCACCAGAGTGGAGCACAGCAGCAGAGTCCCCTCCCTTGACCTGCTGCCCACACTGCTGGGGTTGCTGCTGAGGGTGCAGCTGGCCCTCTTGCAAGGAGGATCACTGATGCCACTCTCATGTTCCCAGGACCTGCTGAATGATGGATCCCAAGGTCCCCCTCTCTTTTCACTGGCTTTGAGGTGGTGTTCATGCTGCTTTACTCTTGGCTTGCCTTTCAGCTGCAGCTGGATTCAACATGGCATCCGAAAAGACCACAAGAAAGGACCTGCTGAAGGCTGAGGAGCAGCAGCAAGCGGTAGGTGCCAGAGCAGCAGCTAAGCCACTTGATGACAGCCTGGGATACTAACTTCTGGCAGCACCCCAAAACCTGGCTGGGAGTGGCAGAAGGATTAACCACATCAAGCTGTGGCTAAACCTGAACTCAGCTGGCACAGAAGATAACTTTTCCCTTTGCTCAGGAGAATACTTCAGGACTGGCTGAAGGCCTTCTGCTCCAGGCCCTATTCCCACAGCTGGGTTTGGTGCTGAACCCCAGTGTGGCCCAGAGGTCAGGAGCCCAGAGCTCAGTTTTAATCCTGGTCACTGACTTGCTAGAGGTCTTTGGATGAGTCTCTTCAACTCTGAGTTCAAGGATAAGGAAACAGAATGGATGTCCCCTGAGGACCTTTCTGGATAGACAAGGAACATGGAACTGTCAGAGCAGGTCCAAGGGAGGTCACAAAGCTGATCTGAGGGCTGCAGCACCTCTCCTACAAGTAAAGGCTGAGAGTTAGGCTGAGAGTTGGGCTGAGCCTGGAGGAGAGAAGGCTCCAGGGAGGCCTTAGAGAAGCCTGCCTGGATTTGAAGGAAGCTGCAGGAAAGCTGCAGAGGGACTTTGTACAAAGGCATGGAGTGACAGGACAAGGGACAGTGGCTCAAAGTGGAAGAAGCTGAACTGAAATGAGACATTAGGAGGAAATTCTTCCCCAGGAGGGTGGTGAGGCACTGGAACAGGCTGTCCAGAGATGCTGTGGAGGCTCCAAGCCTGGAAGTGTTCAAAGCCAGGTTGGATGAGGCCTCAAGCAACCTGGGCTAGTAGAAGGTGTCCCTGCTCATGGTAGGGGGTTGGGACTAGATGATTTTTCCAACCCAAACCATTCTCTGACTCTGTGAGCCACAGCTTGTATCCACCCAGCAGCCTGAGGCTGGGTCTCCAGTGTCACTTATTCCTCTCTTGGCCTTTACAGAGTGCTGTCAATCGGGTGACCAGCCTGCCCCTGCTCAACTCTGCCTTCAACCTGGTCTCCTCTGCCTACAACCATACCAAGGAGACACATCCTTGCCTCAGTGGTGTCTGCAACGTGGCTGAGACCGTGGCTGCTGTGGCAGTAGGTAGCATGGTCGGTGGGGCACAGCCCATCCTGAACCAGCTTGAGCCACAAAGTAAGTGAAGAGGCTGGGGTGACCCCTTCTGCACAGGAGTAGCTGGGGAGGGGAGTTTTGGGTGCCCATGGGGTGATGCCCACCCCCTGCAGCACATGGCCTAGGTAGTTGTAGCTGAGTCTCCACTCAGCAGCTCCCAAGGAACCCAGTGAGCTTCAGGGACATGAAGCTGTCACTAGAAGAAACCAAGCTTGGCATCCTGCCTGTAGTTGAAGTTACTAAGCAGAGCCTCCCTCGTTCTTTCTCTGGCCCTCCAAGTTCTGAGCATCCCAGCTGGCAATAACTGGTAGCTGTTGTCTTTTCTAGTTGCCCTGGTCAATGAATATGCCTGTAAAGGGCTGGATCAGCTGGAAGAGAACCTGCCCTTCCTTCAGCAGCCAGCAGATAAGGTAAAGAGAAGACTTTGCCTGGGGAAGCCATGGGTTGATCTCTCATGTGGTGGAGCTGTTATGGGGCCAGAACAGCGTGGGGAAATAAACTGCAGCAGCAGTGCTCTGCCAGCTCAGTCCCTGACAGGGCTGGAGGAGGCACTGCTAGCTGGTGAAAGCTGGAGAGATGCCTTCAGCATTGGGAAGTGAACACTGCCCAGGCTGGAGAAAACCTTTAAGGCCATCAGGTTCAACCATTAACACAACACCACCAAGTCAGCTGCTCAACCACGACCCTCAGCACGAGTCCTCTAAATCCCTTCAGGGCTGGGGACTCCACAGGCCTTGAGCAACCTGTTCCAGGGCTTGACAGCCCTTTGCCCACGTTAAACACAGCTGTGCCCACCTCCCCACATCCCCCAGCACACTGCAAGCACAATTTAACCCTAGCAAAGCTACTTTAGGGAGGGAAAAACCTGCTTCAGAACCAAAATGCCTTTGTCTCTGCCTCTCCCTGTCGTAGGTCATCTCAGACACCAAGCAGCTGGTTTCCACCAGAGTGACATCTGCCATGGATGCTGCCTGTGAGGCAAAAGCAGCAGTGGCTGATAAAGTGACTGAAGCTGTGGACCTCACAAAAAATGTAGTTGGGGACAGTGTCAAGCTGACCAGGTCAATGGTCACCTCCACTGTCAACAGTGCTGTGGAGGCTGCTCAGGGTGCCAAGGACCTCGTGACCAACAAGGTGACTGAAGCTGTGGACCTCAGCAAGCACCTTGTGGAGGACAGTGTGGGCAGGACCAAGTCTGCAGTGGCTTCCACCATTGTCAACGCTGTGGAGGCTGCCCAGGGAGCCAAGGACCTCGTGACCAACAAGGTGACTGAAGCTGTGGACCTCAGCAAGCACCTTGTGGAGGACAGTGTGGGCAGGACCAAGTCTGCAGTGGCTTCCACCATTGTCAACGCTGTGGAGGCTGCCCAGGGAGCCAAGGACCTCGTGACCAACAAGGTGACTGAAGCTGTGGACCTCAGCAAACACATTGTGGAGGACAGTGTGGAGCTGACCAAGTCTGCAGTGGCTTCTACTATCACTGCTGCTGTAGGGGCAGCCCAGGGTGCCAAGGACCTCGTGACCAACAAGGTGACTGAAGCT
This sequence comes from Melanerpes formicivorus, assembly GCF_026170545.1. Taxonomy (NCBI): domain Eukaryota; kingdom Metazoa; phylum Chordata; class Aves; order Piciformes; family Picidae; genus Melanerpes; species Melanerpes formicivorus. The sequence continues at coordinate 2,535,852 of NW_027142435.1, read as the reverse complement.
GTGGACCTGACCAAAGGAGCTGTGCAGGAGAGTGTTGAGAAGACCAAATCCGTGGTCACCTCTACAGTCAGCACAGCTCTGGATGCTGCTTATGGCACCATAACCAGCAAGATCAACACAGCCCTGGAGCAGAGCAAAGGAGCTATCCAGGAGGGCATGGAGATGACTAACTCAGTGGTGGCCAACAGCATAAGCAAAGCCAAGGCAGTGAGCCAAGCAGTGGCAGGTGGTGTGGAAACTGTCCTGGGCATGTCAGAAGATCTGGTGGATCAATACCTCCCAATGACAGAGGAGGAGCTAGGTAAGAAACTACTTAACTGGAGATTGTAAGTGCAAAGCCTTCCTCACATGGTCAGAGAGCACCTGACTCTGCAAGCCTCATCTTCTGGAGCAGGACAGGTGGCTCTGAATTTGTCAGCAAGAAGGCTGCCTGTCACCACTGACTTGCTGCATGGTATGGGACAGAGTTCAAGCATTTGCTGGCTGCACCTTGCCCATCAGCCTCAAGGCAAACTAAGATGTGGGTGCATGCTTCAACCTGTCGAGTCTGCCTGTCTGAAGAGAACACCTTGAGCAGGGCCTAGGCCACCTGTGACATCTCAGCAACTACAAACCTCTCCTGTCTGTTCAGCAGCTTCAGCCTTCGTGTTTCCCCGAGGCTGACCTTCCCTCTTGCCCCCTTTACAGCTGGGGGGAGTGGAGCCCAGCTGCCTCTCTCTTCTTGTTTCCTCCAGGTCAGCTGGCCACCACTGTGGAGGGCTTTGGTGTGGCTTCTGTGGAGGAGCAGAGGCAGCAGCAAAGCTACTTCGTGCGCCTGGGGTCCCTGTCCAGCAGAGTCCAGCAGCGAGCCTACCAGCTCTCCCTCAGCAAGCTGCAGCGCCTCAGGCTCAGCACCCAGGCCAGCCTCTCACGGCTGCAGCTGGCAATAAACCTGGTACAAACACACCTTCCCTCTTCCCTCCTGCCTCTAGTCCTCCTGCCTTCTGTCCAATGGAAGCTCTTCCTCCATCCTGTACCAGCTGCCTTTCATCTTGGATCCCCCCAGCCCCTGTGCTCCTCTGCTTGAGTGTGCTTACGCTGCAGCTCTTCCTCTCCTTTTCCCCCATCAGATTGAATCTGTGAAACAAGAGGTTGGCCAGAAGCTTCTGGATGGGCAGGAGAAGCTCCATAAGCTGTGGGTGGACTGGAGCCTGACCCAACCCAAAGGAAACCAAGTTAAAACTGCTTCCTACTTAGAGGTATCCCTAGAAGGGCCCTGTTGCCTCAGATGGTGGCCATCCCCCTGCCTGAGTAACTGAGCTGTGTCTCTTTCCCAGCAGGTAGAGTCCCGGACTCTAGCTATGCTGAGAATCATCACCCAGCAGCTACAACCTGTTTATGAGAACCTGAAAACCAGCATCCATGGCCTCCCCAGCAGCATCCAAGAAGCTGTGCACCAGGCCACTCGAAATATCCACAAGCTCCACGGGTCTTTTTCCAGTGCTGTGTCCTTCCAGGACCTCTCCAGCACCACCCTGAGCCGGAGCCAGGACTGTGTGGCAGAAGCCCGAAGGTCCCTAGATGACCTCTTCGAGTATGTGACTCACAACACCCCTCTGAACTGGCTTGTGGGGCCCTTCAGGGCAAAAGCCAAAGTGCCACAGGAGTGCAGAAAGCAGCAGAAGAAAGATGTGATGAGTGATGTAAAATCAGTCACATTAGAAGAGGCTGCATCATCAAAGGAGGTGGCTGAAACACCCCAGGAACCAAAGGCAGCAGAGAGGATTGTGAGGGATGCATGTGAAATGCTACAGAAGCTGGCACAGAAGGCTGAGAAGGACAGAGAGAAGGTGGAGGACACAGAGAAGGACAGAGAGAAGGTGGAGGACACAGAGAAGGACACAAAGAAGGTGGAGGACACAGAGAAGGACACAAAGAAGGTGGAGGACACAGAGAAGGACGTAGAGAAGGAGACAAAGAAGGCAGAAAAGGGCACAAAGAAGGACAGGAAAGCAGAGAAGGGCACAAAGAAGGCAGAAAAGAACACAGAAAAGGGCACAAAGAAGGCAGAGGACACAGAAGTGGACAGAGAGAAGGCAGAGAGAGATACAGCACTGGCTACTAAGGAGGTAAAACCCACTGCACCAGAAGACCTCTGAAAATCCCAGCTCTTCTGGCTGAGGCTCCCTGGCCACTATAGCACTTCAGCTTTCCACTGTGTCCCCAGCCACCCCTAGTGGTGCCAAGAGTGCCTCCCCTTCTCTCCCTGCCCCAGGCTGAGCTTACAGCAAGATGTAGTCTGCAGGGAGCCTGGATAGCCAAGGTGGGGGATCCCATGCCTCCAGTTACTACTTTTCAAACCCTGCTGCTGCACTGAAAGGGAAGGCGGGGACCTGTCCTTCAGCTTTTCTAACCAGCCCAGCTAATCCTGACTGAGACAAGCTGGGGGAGAGAAGTGGTGGTCTCAGCTTATTTTTAATGCTGGGCTTGTTTTTAATTCATTCAAGCTGCAGAGAGCTCCAGGGGATGCTGTGCTTGGCCTCTGAAACCATTTCCCTCCTTCTACAAGTTCAAAAATAGCTGTCAGCAACCCAGGACTTCCCTGCTGCCTGCTCTGCTTCCGGGGAGGCTCAGCCCTGCGACAGACCAGCAACCACAGCAGGGCAAGAGGCTGCTCCTCAAAGAGAGACTTCTGGATCAGTTTTTTGTTCTAGACCACCACTTTTTCTTTTGCAGGGAAACACTTAGCTGGGGGAAGGGGGAGTGGGATTTTCTTTTAAGCTAATCTGCAGTGGGATTACCTTTCCTAGTTGTATGAGTGACTTCAGGGCTCATCTGCTTGTGGGGAAGGAATTCCAGGCATGAAACATTTTGCAGCCCTTAAGAAGCTGGCACATGGAGCAGCCTTGACCAGGAGTTCCTCTGCCTGGGCAAGGGAATGTCCTGCTCTTAACAGGGGGGAGATGGGTGCTGGTTGATCTCCCAGCAACTAAAGCTTTGTACTAATTCCTAATGTAACTTATTTTGGTAAACTGTGGCCTGTGCTAAGGCTGCAAGGAGGGCAAGCAGACTTCAGAATAAAGTGTGACCCACATTTAAAGCAATGTTTGTGTCATCCTTCTGTCCCCAGCATAAGGAGGACACAGAGCTCTTGGAGTGAGTCCAGAGGAGAGCCACAAAGGTGGTCCCAGGGCTGAGCAGCTCTGCTGTGAGGACAGGCTGAGGGAGCTGGGGGGGTTCAGCTTGGAGAAGGCTCCAGTGGGACCTTAGAGCTGCCTTCCCCTCCCTGAAGGGATGGTACTTGGGGACATGATTTAACGGCCATGGTGGCGTTGGGCTGATGGTTGGCATCGATGTTCTTGGAGATCATTTCCAACCTCAATGATTCTACTGCTGCCAGCAGCCTCTCCCTGGAGGGATCCCCTACCGCGTCCCCCCCCAGCCCCGCTCCCGCCCCTCCAGGACAGCCGGAGCCTGGCACCAGGGGCTTAGCGCACTGCTGGTACCGGGCAGGGGTAGGCACCCCGGGCAGGGGCAGGTGCCCCGGGCAGGGCTGGCAGCTCCCTGGGGCGGTGACTCTCCTGCCGAGGACACCCGGGCGGCGCCGCGACCTCAGCCCCGGCCGTGCCCCGCTCCGCCCCGGCCGTGCCCCGCGCCGCTCCGCCCCAGCGCTGCCGGGTCCCGCCGCTTCCTCGTGTGCCGGCAAGCTCCGCCGGGGCCCTCGGACCCCCCGCGCCCGCCGCAGCCCCGACCGCGCCGCTGCCACCAGTCCCCGGGCTCCGGGCCGAGCCGTCCGGCGGAGCAGCACCGGCCGCAGGTAGCCAGGACCCTTCCTTCCCCCCCGGCCAGCCGAGGGCAGGCGCAGGAGCGGCGAGCAGCAGTTCGAGGCTAGGCCGAAGGGCTGCGGGAGGCGGCGGGAGCGGGGCTCGGTGCGGGGCTCGGTGCGGGGCTCGGTGCGGGGGCAGCGGGAGGCCAGGCACGGCCGGTTCCAAAGCTCCGGGCTGCGCTCCGCCCGGCGCTCTCCTGTCCGCTCCTCTCGCCTGCCCTCCTCTCCTTTCTCCTTCTCTTCTCCCCTCCTCCCTTCCCCTCCCCTGCCCTCTCCGCTCCCCTCCTCCCTTCCCCTCCCCTGCCCTCTCCGCTCCCCTCCTCCCTTCCCCTCCCCTGCCCTCTCCGCTCCCCTCCTCTCTTCCCCTCCCCGGCCCTCTCCGCTCCTCCTCTCCTCTCGTTTCATTGAATCAGAGGTTTTGCACAGGAAGCGCCAACAACTTCCTCAGCTCCACCCCGAGCTCCCTCATTAAGCAATTGGAGGATTTTTATGAGAGAAAGAAAAGAGGAAAAAAAAGGCATCTGAAATCCTAAACTTTCCCCTCTTGGCAGCTGCTTTGGGTGCTGCCTTTAAATAGGGGCTGCTCTCCAGCAGGCTCAGTGGGGTCCTGCAAGCAGTGTCCTGCAAGCAGTGTCCTGCCTGCCACCAGCTCCTCCACCCCAGGCAGGTCCTGCTGTCACCTGAACCCTGCCCAGAGGCCTCTGGTGAGTGCAGACAATGTCCACCACCGCCCTGAGCTGCCTGAGATGTGGGTTATTGACCCTCCTGGCATGAGAAACGTGAAAGGGCTGCTCCAAGTGCGCTTTATTCCTTGGCTGCCTACTGTCTGAAGGCCCCTGGAACCTGCTGCCTGGAAGGGATGGACACCTGGAGTTGCCTAAACACATTATTAGCTCAGGAATTATTCTAAAGCAGTTGTAATTAACATGAAGTGAAGGCAAGGAACCTGGGCTTTGGCTACTAACAGAGCAGACCTCTGGCAGGACTACAAGCACTGCATAATGCTAAAGGCCTCAAAAGCCTTGAGGCTGCAGCTCTGCAGGTCTTGAGAGATCACTCCCCAAGCTCCCCATATCTCCCTCTCTGAACCTTGTCCCATGTTCTCCTCACAGGTTCCTCAGGAGAGAGATCCCAGCTGGTGCCGAGCCCCTGAGCGGCAGCGAGGCCTCGCTTGTGCGGTACGTGCAGCGTGAGCAGGACACCACAGAGCTCCACAGGGGAACCCTCCAAGGACCTTCCCTCCAAGGTCCATAATATGCTCTCTCCATCCATGCTGCTCCAGCCCATCGTCTGGGCCACCAGCTGAGGAGATGGCACAGAACACCAAGCTCCAGCCAAGCTTTGAGGACGTTTTCAGTATTCTCTCCCAGATGCCACAGGAGAAACTCCTGACCCTCAAACACAATCTGAAGCACTTCAGATCTGGGCTCAGCAGCAAATTACTGCAAGCCATGGTCCTGCTTACTCTGGGGCAAGAAAAGGAGGCAAGGACTTGTTTGGATGCTTTGGGAGACGACCAAGCAGCCCAGTATGTCCAGCAGCCCAAAGTGCAGGACCACGGGGAGGGCCTGCAGCCTCCCCAGCTGGATGCAGGTGCCAGGGAGCTCCTGGCACAGATCTACTCACTCTTGCTGGAGGAAAAACTCTGCAGTCGGGAGGCTGTGGACAAAGCTTGCCAGGCTGCCACCCAAGCTCACAATGCCAACAGGGAGACTCAGGGGGACAGACCCAAGAGCATGCCAGCTGAGGAGCAGAAGCATGGCTCTGCTGTCAGTGTGGGCCCAGGGGACAAATTCCAGACACTGAGGTCTGATGTGGATGGAGGGTTTCTCAAGACAGCCACCCCAAACTACATGGTGAAAAGTTCTCCACAGCAGATTGGAGGCATCTCAGACCCTTCAGGCCCACAGCCCTTGTGCTCCTTGGGAAGTCCCTCTTTCTCCAGCCACTTTGAGATCAGTGCATCACCAACACTTACTTTTCATACTCCACCTTCTTCCCATGAGTGTGTCCCCAGGCCTGACCAGGCCTGTGAAGGGAGCACCACTGGGGCTGGACAGCCTGAAGGGGACACACACAGCCATGGCCCACAGGAAACAAGCTGGGCCAGCAGATCCAACTCTCATCCTGGGCAGGATGCAGGTGCCCAAAGCCCCCAACCAGAGAGTCTCCCCACTCCTGAGATGCAATTACCCACAACAGGTCCCATGAACCAGCCTGTGGAAAGCAGTGATGTTTCCAGCACAGTGGCAGCAGAACATCATGCACCAGAAGAACAGACAAACAAAAGGGAAGATGAAAAGGAATTGTCTACAGGGCTTCCCAGCTCCAGAGCTACAGCAGACACCGCTCCTGCCCACACATCTGTGGAGAACTCTTGTGTTGCAGCAGACATCCCTTCCAACTCTGCATCTGCCTCCATTTCTACCCATCCATTTCCTCCTCCTCCTCCTGCCTATTCCATCTCCTCAACCCTTCCTCCTCCTCTTCAGGGAGCTCCTTCCAACTTATCATATCCCTCTCCCCTCCCTTCATCACCTTCTCCAGCCTGGCCTCCTCCTCTCACACCAGCAGACCCAGTGCCCACAGCACAGCTGGATGGTGGAGAGAGGAGGTTTTTCACTTTTGCCATCCTGCATGCTAGTGAGGATGAGCTGGTTGCCCATCGGGTCAAGACCCTGCTGGAGGGCATGGGGGTGCCCAACGGTGCTACCCTCTGTGAGGACTTCTCCATTGCTGGCTGCAGCCACATGACTTGCTTCCAGGATGCCATGGAAAACTCAGCCTTCATCATTCTTCTGCTGACCAACAATTTCTTATGCAACCTGTGTATGTTTCAGACAGACACAGCTCTGATGGAGTCCATCCAGAAGCCATCCAAGCGCCACTCAGTCATCCCTTTTGTGCCCAAGGAGAACCCCCTGCAGCGGAGTCAGATTCCCAGCGTGCTCTGTGGGCTGGTCCCCTTGGATGAGAACTCTCCTATGTTCTCCAGGAAAGTGCAGAAGACCTTTAACTCCCGCAGGATCAAGGAGAGGAAAGCCATGTGGGACCAGATGCAGAGAGAGAAACTGCAGCTCCAGCAGGAGCAGCACCAAACACGGCAGCGCTTGGCCGCTCTGAGCCTCGGCCTCCAGCCCCAGGAGCCACAGCTCCTGAAGCCACCACCCCAACAGTGGTGCCCCCCCGCTTCAGCTGTCCCTCCTCTTACCTACCCACCTCCCTTTGATGGTCACCCCACACCTGCTCAGGTGGATCCTCCTCCTCCCCAGCCATTTCAGCTCCCACCAAGCCACTACAACATGATGCCAGGGGCTGGAGGCATCATCATTCAACACGCGAGAATGGTTCAGATTGGGGACCACAACACCATGCAGGTCGAGACTCTCACACCGGGGCCACAGGACACCCAGGAACAGACCAGGTAGAATGATCAGAGACAGCAGCTCAGCCAAGGCTGGAGACACATCTCACTTCCAAACCCTGGATCGTGGTGATTCTGCTGGGACTGGGATTATTCTTATTTCACTGTGGCCAAAAGGCTCCTGGGGCACAGGAGAAAAGGACAAAAGAGTCTCCTCAGACTTGTCTTCCTTGTGCTTATTTTCAAGTCACTGAGAAGAATCTCCTCCTCCTGCCCTTCTGAGGCTGCTGAAAAGTTTCCTAAATAAATCCTAATCAATTTATTTTGTGTTCTCTTGGTTCCTTCCCTGCAGAATGAGCAACAGGGCAGTCAGGGGCATCTGGAGGAGTGTTCTGCAGCTCTCTGTCTACAGGGTGGAGTGGACCAGGAGCTGGCACAGTATGGCTGAGCTTCACAATCTGCTGCTGACCAGGTTGTTTGAGGGAAGGTCTTCAGGGGATGCTTTGGGGAGCTGCTGTGGCCCTTGTCAAGGTGCTAAGCACCACAAGGTCTATTTCCTCCCAGCAACCCTCCCTGCTTGGGGCTGTATCCTCTCAGCCCTTCCCACCCAGGCTGACTCTGTGTGGGTGCTTCGCTCCCCTTGCCACAGTACAGCAGCAGTCTTGCTTCTCCCACATCTCCTGGATGGTTCAGGAAGTCAGCTCCAGAGACCTCTGGGAGACAGCAGGCCTCTGGGCTGAGGCATCAAGAGATCACTTTTGCCAGTTCCCTTTTGAAACTACAGAGAGAGAAGTTTTTGTCTGTAGAAGACAGAATTCCCCTGTGCCCCTGGAGCACTGCTTGATAACCTCTGTATTTAAGAAGGTTCAAGGACTGACATTTCCCAGCAGACAGGAGGCTGAACAAGAATCCTGACAACAAAGCTGAGCTTAGGTTAAAAAATGATTACATGGAAGTGGAATGAGAGGAGAAATGTGGAAGAAGTCTGAGCAGGCAGAAGCTGAGTGTCCACTCCCCCATTCTTACCTGGTGGGGAAAGGTGTGAGGTGGGCCCAGGGCCCTGTTAGACTGGCTGCTGCCCAGAGAAATGTGCCCTGCTGACAGCACTCCACCTGCTCACCTCCTGGCCTAGGAGGAAAGAGTTGGGCAGAAGAACAAAAGCACTGAAGGGGTGGAGAACAGCCAGGAAGGAGGGAGGTGTTCTGCAGGGGCTGGGTGAAGGCAGCTGTCCACTGAGCCTTTAACACAAGGAGGGAATTTGAAGCAAAGCCCAAGACTCCACACTTCTCTGCTGGCTTCTGCCGTGGCCATTTGCCTGCTCTGTCAGCAGAGGTCAGCCCAAACCCACCAGACAGGCACTGCTCCCTCTGCAGAGCAGAGCCCAGCTGAGAGCAGTGAGCTCTAGACTCAACCCACCCTGCCCCCGGGGCTCTGCACGCTGCAGGGCAGTGCTCAGCCTTCTCCTCACCCCAGGAAGGAGCCTGATTGCTGCCAGGTTCCGATTATGGTGACCCTCAAGGGCTCATGTGATTGATATGGGGCAGGTGACCCTGATTCAGGTGCTTCTGCAAGAGTCTGTCACTGAGTTGAGCCAGGATTGTGCCCTCGTGGCCAGGAAGGCCAATGGCATCCTGGGATGCATTAAGTGTGGTCAGCAGGTCAAGGAGGTTCTCTTCCATCTCTGCTCTGCCCTGCTGAGGCCTCCTCTGAATACTGTGTGCAGTTCTGGGCTCCTCAGCTCAAGAATGACAAGGAACTACTGGAGAAAGTAGTGATAGGACTAGTGGGAATGGAATGAAGCTGGAGGTGGGGAGATTCAGGCTGCAGGTGAGGAGGAAGTTCTTCCCCATGAGAGTGGTGAAGCCCTGGAATGGGTTGTCCAGGGAGGTGGTTGAGGCCCTGTCCCTGGAGGTGTTTAAGCCCAGGCTGGATGAGGCTCTGGCCAGGCTGATCTAGTGTGGGGTGTGGGGTTGGAACTGGATGATCCTTGTGGTCCCTTCCAACCCTGAATGATACTATGATACTATGATAGCCCAGTGGGGAGGCAGCACTGTCTGGCAGCCAAAGCACAGGACTCCTGCAGACCACCCTGGACCTGGGACCACCCAAGGTGGGCACTCAAAATGCCCAAATCTGGATTACAATCTTTGCCCAACAACTGTCCAAGCCTTACAAGCAATACCTGCATAAGACAGACACTAACAAGTCCTTGAAGAAGAAACTGTTTGACATTAATCCCTCCTCAGAGAGCACTCTGGTGACTGGGCTGAAGACTGTCCAAATCTCACTCCTCCTCCTTTCTGTCTCCATCTACCCCAATCCCCCTGTGCTGGAAGCTGCAGCCTTTTAGAGCAGTTTATGCTCCTCAGGAGGGGCTGAGGAGGTCTGCAGGGTGATACTGGGCAGTGACCAAACTTCAGTGCAAGCTCTGGAGCTCCTAGGCACCACCAGATGTGGGGGCTGAGAGCTGATGTGTCCCCTCTGCTGAACTGCAGGAGCAGTGGCTCTCACTTTGGGATTTAAATCCCACAGAATTTTCTCTTTAGAGGCCACAGGTCTCCTCCCATGGATCTGTCCACAGAAGGTGGTGTCTGCCTCCCTCTTCCTCACCTCAAGGAGGCCCAGCTCAGCCAAGGAAGCCCTCTCTGTCCTGAGCAGAACAAGAACCACATCAAAGCATTGCTTCTATTTAAAAGCTGCCATCAGCTGCTGGCTCCCAGATTTGAAACAGTTCAGCTTCTAACTTGGAAGGAGCCCCTGACAATGGATGAACTCAGTCACTCTTTATAGAGCCTGCTGGAAGCCTCCAAGTGCTTGGATCCCTTCTACTCCCCTATTTTCTCTCCTCTACGTCACCTTTGTTGGAACAGGTGCTGTGACTGCAGCTCCTGGCACGTTGTGCAGCCCCCAGGACAGGCCCTCCCCTCAGGAGAGATCATCCACACTGCTCCTTCCCCAGCTCCCCTGCTGTCTAAAAACAGCCCTTCCAAAACCAAGCCACTGGAGGCTGCTCCAGCTTGTAAACAACCCTAACACAGCCACCCTGAGCCTGCTTGGATCAGAAGTACTGGAAGTACAGCAGTCTAGAACATGGCAGGGCTGGAGGTTGCTTTAAGCTTCCTATACATGGAAGGCTGAGAGGCCCCAGAGTTACTGGGAGCAATTCCCACTGGAGAGCCACAGCCTTGCTGTAACCACAGGTTACATCCCACCTTTGTAGGGTCCTCTTTGCTCCCCATGGCAAGGGGGAGAGTTTGCCACCAGTGCCTTGTTTTCACCAGAGTGTACCTGGGACATCCCTCATTACTCCCTAGGTTGGAGCACTGCATCCAGTTCTGGTGCCCCCAACACAAGGATGTGGAACTGTTGGAGCAGGTCCAGAGGAGGCCACAAAGGTGATCAGAGGGCTGGAGAACCTCCCCTATAGAGGCAGGCTGAAAAGAATTGGGGCTGCTCAGCCTGGAGAAGAGAAGGCTCCAGGGAGACCTTAGAGCAGCCTTCCAGTGCCTGAAAGGGGCTGCAAGAGAGCTGTGGAGGGACTTGTGACAGGGGCTGGGAGTGAGAGGACTAAGGGCAATGGCTTTGAGCTGGAATAAGGGAGATTGAGACTGGAGAGTAGAAGAAATTCTTGACAGTGAGGGTGGCTCATTTCAGGGAGCTGTAGAGAGCAAGGAGGTCTCCCCTCAGCCTCCTTTTCTCCACACTAAACACCCCCAGCTCCCTCAGCTGCTCCTCACCAGCCAGATTCTTCATCAGCTTCATTGCCCTTCTCTGGACCTGTTGCAGCACCTCAGTGTCCCTCTTGGAGTGAGGACCCCAAAACTGGGCATCAAGTGGTGCAAGCCACATTGCATCCCTCTCCTGCTTGCTGTGCCCACAGCCCCAGCAGGATGCAAGGCAGGCAAGATCTGAGTCAGCAGAGCAGCCTCCCTGCACACTGCTCCATTTCCATCAACAGATTAAGACAGAGCAGGCAAGGAGGTGTCACTTCCATGTCAGTGTTACCCTTTCTCAGGTGAAATGTTTGCACTTGCAGCACAGAGCAGCTTTTCCCAGGAGTAAACTCAGGATGAAACCAAACCATTCCATCTGTTCCCTTCAAACACTTGGGATTTCCACACCCACCAGTGTCTCAGCCTCAAGAAAGGAGCTGAAAACAGAAGTTTAGCAGCAAGGAGTCCAAGGCATTTGCATTCTAGCAGCCATTTTTTTTTGTCTGTTTTATTATTTAAAGTTAAAGAGCACTCCTCAGCTCACAAATTAACAAATTCCATTCCTGCAGTTTAGTTCAGGTTTCAGCCAAAAGGGAAGGGGGGGGGAGAAAAATAAAACAAAATAAAAGAGAAGGCAGCTACACTAACTGCACTTTACAGCTCAAGAGAAGTTAAACCTCCTTGCTTTATATAGAGTTAACACTGCAAAAAAAAAAGGCCATGGCAGGATCTACAATACCTTGAAGGGGCAGAGAGCATTGGGTTATTGAGGCATATGGAGATGCTGGCTATAAATACAAGTAGAGAAGCTTCAGTAGCAAACAGTGCATGGTTGGTTGTCAGGGCTCTGCTCTCCCAGTCCTGACCTTTCCCAAAGCTCACAGGCAGCTGCTTCACCCCCCCCTGCAACTGTGCTTTCCACTCTGGCCAAGGCCAAGAAATGAGCCCCAGGCTGCCAAGGCCCAGTCACTCCCCCTGCAAGAAGATAAAACTGCTGGAACAGCCTCATGTTTACCAACACTGCCACCCAGGAGGGAAATAACCTACCCCCAGACTAGAGACTGAACAGTTGTGTGCAGATCCTAATTAAAGGAAGGAGCTTGCCCAAACTGGCTCCAAAGGAGATTGCAACTCCAATCTTTAAAGTAGCACCATCCTCAGTGAAGTTGTAAAAAGAATGGAAAGCCCAAACCAGAGGCTGACACAACCCACTCCAGGTAAAACCAGAGGCTAACACAACCCACTCCAGGTAAAACCAGAGGCTGACACAACCCACTCCAGGTAAAACCAGAGGCTAACACAACCCACTCCAGGTAAAACCAGAGGCTGACACAACCCACTCCAGGTAAAACCAGAGGCTAACACAACCCACTCCAGGTAAAACCAGAGGCTGACACAACCCACTCCAGGTAAAACCAGAGGCTGACACAACTCACTCCATGTAGGTCTTCAGAATGGGATAATGACCTGAGCCCAAGCAGCTGCCACTGAGAAACCTCAGAAGAAGGCACCTCTTAACTTTCATTTCTTCCTTGCTCCTTCCTTCAGACCACCCTCATGCAAACATGCCACCACACTCACCTGCTTTAATAATCCCCCTCAAGCACCACCCACACTATGAGGACCTCCCATCCTAGAGGGCTTGCAAGAGCACATCTTCCAAGAGGTTCAAAGTGCACTGGCTTGGTTCTGAAACCCAGCCACATCCACCCTGCACAGCCCCAGCCCTGAATGACCTCTGGAGCTGAAGGGCTTGATGTGGGGAAAGGAGTGAAGATGTGGAGAAAGGGCAAGCTAAGGGCCTGAAGGCCACAGCAGTGTTTTGTTTTTCAGGTAGCAGTTTTTCCTCCCCATTCATTAAAAATAAAAACATCTATCAATGAAACTTGGATAACCAGAACTGACCTTACTACATCTTACAGGATTGAAGAAGTCTTGCAGCATAGATAGGGCCTGGCTCTAAAAGAGAAAAAATAACCCAGCTTTATGCACCATCATTGACATCCCAGGCCATTACCACCACTGGGCCAACCAAGGGAGAACAAAAACCCATCCTCAGCACACCCAGCCCTACTGCCATGCAAGGCAACTACCTCAGCAGAGCACAAGCCACTCGGCTGTTAGACTGCACCACGTCTGAGAAGGCAGTGGGGAAAGAATGAGGTGGAAGGGATTTTATTCCTCACTTGCATTCCTATCTGTTCAGTATGAGGGATGGGAAGGGCTAGAGCAGGTGTGTGATGTGTAGCTGCTCCGAAGCGTAACGCTGAGTTAATCCAGCACTAACGGGAGAGGCAGCAGGTCCCAGGGAATCTCCGCTCTCCTTCCTCCTCAGGACAAGATGGATGGCATGGGAAAGGGCAGGGGCTGAGGCCTTCTCTGGATACAGTGCACTGGAGATTCCTGGTACCTGAAGATGACAACAATGAGGGACAGCCATGAGCTCTCGAGCCTCCTCCTCCCCTACCCCTGCACAGGCCAGCTCGGTGGCGACAGAAGAGGACAAAGCTCGCAGCCCATCTCAGCGCAGCGATGGCCTTCAGCACCTAGGCAAGGACGGCTCGAGGCCTCAGGCTGCGCTACCTCTGCAGGGTGAAAGAGGTGACAGGGAAGGCTGGGGACTTCAGCTCTCCCGCCCTAGTGCAGTTCAATGAAGGCTTCCAGCTCCTCAGGGATGAAACCTTTGTAGGGAATCTTGTGCTTGTCCAGGGCGCGAGCAGCAAGGCACTGGAGGGTGATGTAATTGAAGGGCTGCATCATGCTCTTGGTGAGCAGCTTCTCATCCAGCAGCTCGTAAGCAGTCTGCTTGAAGGCGTTGGTGGCATCCATGTGAGCTCCGGCCTCCATCAGGGCGCTCATGATCAGCGGGCAGTTGTTGCGGGCGGCCACGTGCAGCGGGGTGTTGTTGTCGTAGTCACGGCTGTCTGGGTCGGCCCCGCACTCCAGCAGCAAGTTCACGACGTGGAGCGAGGGGAACTTGCCCACAGGGTAACGCCCCACAGTGGTGGTGTCTTTGTCCACAGCCATATGCAAAGGGGTGAAGCCGTTCTTGGCCCGGGGGCTGCACTTCAGCAGGCGGTAGATGGTTTGGCGCTTCTGGTGCTCCTGCTCCGGGGTGCACTCCACCTTCTCCAGCAGGAAGACCAAGTGGAGGATGATGGCCAACGTCTTGGTGAACTGTGCCGAGTCAACCACAGGGTCCTTACCGTGCACGAGGGCCCGCTCCACCTCCCGGACCCCCTTGCTGAGGACGCCCATGAGGTCAGAGAAGCCCAAGTGAGTAGCTAAAGTGCCTTTGGAGCGGTCCTGAAGCACGTACGAGAAAAGCTCAGCAAAGGAAAGGAAACTGCTGGCAGTCATGGGGCTGAGGGGCTCCAGGTTGCCTTGCTGCATGTCCAGAGCATACTTCCACAGGTTAATGCAGCGCTCGAAGTTGCCGGAGTCGGCGTAGACCGCCCCTCGGTAGCGGATGTAGTAGGACGTGTCTGGGTGGGAGGGCCCCAGGATGCGCTCCCTGATCAGCAGCGCCTGCATGCGCATCTCGTCCGGATCCGTGATCAGGGCCTCCAGCTCCTCCAGCGAGCTCACTTCCCGGGAGTAGTCGTAGGCCAGGACCAGCTGCCGGGGCTCGGGCTTGGGCAGGTACTGCCCCCCCTCACACCGCAGCTCCATCGCCCGCCGCCAGTACTTGTGGGCTCCCAGCAGGTCGCGCTTCTTATCCACAAAGGTAGCCCCCAGCAACTCCAGCGCTTCCACAGCAGCCTCTCGAGTGCAGAACACGCTAGGGGCCTGCTGCTCCTCCTGACAGGAAGCCGAGGCACAGCAGCTCTGGCACCCTCCGTCGCAGCCCCGCGGAGCTGCCTCGCCGGCGCCGCCGCACTTCTGCTGGCTCCCACCCGAGGCGCAGGTCCCGCCGTGGCTTCCTGCGCCCTCCTCCTCCTCCTGCTGCAGCCCGCCCTGGATGAGGTACTCCACGATGTTGGTGTGGCCGGTGACGCTGGCGGCGAGCAGCGGCGTCATGCCGTAGCCGTCCTTCTCCATGCGGGCTTTGGAGCGGAGCAGGAGCTGCAGGATCTCCAGGCTGCCAGACTCGGCGCAGTCGTGCAGGGCGGTATTGCCCTTCACGCTGCGGCGGTTGACATCGGCGCCTTTCTCCAGCAGGTACCGGGCAATCTCCCGGTGCCCTTTGTAGCAGGAAATCATCAAGCAAGTGTGTCCGTGCCGGTTGGCCACTTCCAGGTCAGCCCCGCGCTCGCCGACTAAGTACCGCACGATCTCCAGGTGCCCGTCGAAGCAAGCGGCCCGCAGCGGCGTGGAGTTGGTCAGCGTGGTCTGGTTCACCGAGGCGCCGTGATCCAGCAGGCTCCGCACCACCCCCAGGTGCCCGGCCGCCGATGCCGCCCACAGCGGCGGGGCGCCCTCGATGGTCTCCCCGTCGAAGTTGACCGAGCCGCCCTCCTCCACGCGCGCCCCGCAGTGGTCCAGCAGGTACTCCACCACCTCCAGGTGCCCGTGCCGGGCGGCGATCAGCAGCGGCGTGCTCCCTCCCCCGGGGCCGTCACCCCCGCCGGGCCCTGCCGTTAGCGCCTCCAGCTCCTCCCGGCTGCGGCTGCCCAGCAGCTTCTGCAGCAGCTTCAGCTTCCCATCGCGGGCCGCGTTGTACACAGCCGTGCGCAGGTCCATGGCGACGGGGGCCGCGGCGACCGCACCGGCCACCTCCTGGCCATGGACCGGCCGCTCCTCCACGCCCCCAGCTCGGCTCGGGGCAGGAGATGGGCGAGAGCGGCCCGCCGTGGGAGAAGAGCCCTGCGGGGCCGGAGGCGCCCGGCGAGACGCCCCTCACCTCAGCGCAGCAACCTTCAGTCTCTTCGCCCGGCCGCCATCTTAGGTTGTAACAAGAAACAAAATGGCGCCCGCCGGGGCCCGGGGGCGGGGCGGGAGAAGGACGATGGGAAACGCGGTCCCGCGGCCGGCTTGCCTGGCAGGGACGGCTCCCGGCGGACTCGGTGTCCCGGCAGGCTGCGGGAGAAGGCGGGGCCGGGGCCGCGACACCGCCCGCGCGGAGCACTGTGGGAAGCGCTGCCCCGGAGGCCGCGAAGCTCCTCCCCCGCGGTCCCGGCGGCGTCCAGACTGCGCTTCCCAGGGTGCATTGCGCGGCCCGCGGGGGCTGCTGGGGGCGCGGGGCCGCGGTCCCGGCTCCAGTTCGTCTTCCCCGGGTTCTCTTCTCGCTCCTGCTCTCTTGCTCAACCCCTTGCCCCCCCTCCCTTCCCGCCCCTGCCCCCGCTCTCGCCGCAGCCCCTGTGCTTACCCCTGCCGTGCTCGCAGCCAGTGTAGCCCGGTCCAGACCGGATGGTGTGGCCATGGCTCTTAGAGGGTTACGGCCAGGACCGGGCTTGGGGCCGGGCTGACGGCAGGGCGAGGGTGAGGAGCCCGGTGTGGGATGGGACCCTGGTCCTTACTGGGAGTGCCTGGGAAGCATGGGGAACGCGACCCGGGGTCTCTCCCTCCGTGCAAACCTGCGGCGTCTGTGGCTGTGACAGTGTTTCTGTAGCCCCACAGCGTGTGTAAATCTCTGCAGGAGGTTTTATGTCTGTGAGGTGCCTTGAATTGATTAAACTTCACCGAACAACAGCATGAGTCTGACGTGGCTTTAATTGAGATTCCTGGTTTAAAGTACAGCTTCTTCTGCCCTGGAGCAGAGGGGCTGGGGATGGCACTGCCTCCTCTGTGGCAGCAAACACAAATGCATTCCCTTCGGACCCTGCCACAGGACAGTGTGTGCACCTTGAATGACAATGCATGACTGGGGAGAGGGGGAAATACTGAAAGCAATAAATAGCCTGGCTTAGCTGAGCCAAGCTTTAGTTACCAGAACCTATTTTTAGGACAGAAGTCAAATTTAAGCAGCTCTAATCTTTATATGGGGAGCTGGCAGAGGGTTCCTCCTGTTGTTTTATATTTATAGCTGTTTCTTCTCCTGGTTTGTTTTTTTTTTTCTCTTTCCCAAAGAAATGAGATTAGCTTCATTATTTCCATCATTATTATTCTGCCTGTCATAATTATTATTATTATTCAGCCCAGCCAGCCAGCCACCCATTTAGGTCTTGTCTGGAATTACCTAGGATTATCCTGCTAATGCCTGTTGCCTTCACACAGAATATCATTTTTGTTGCTAAGAAACTGCTTTTGCATAACAGACAGCGTGGGCCTCTTTTTTTCCTCTTCAGCAGCTGTTGAAGTCAACAGGAGCAGCAGGTGCTTGGTGCTCCTGAGAGCCAAGAGCCAAAGTGGCCATGGCAGGATTCCCACACAAGGCCTGGCTGTGCCTGTGAGTGTCACCCACGTTGTGTGTGATGTGCCTGGGGACTTGATGGCTTAGAACAACCCAGCCCTGAAGGTGTGTCCCTGCTGTGCTGGGGCAGGAGGAGCAGCTGTGTGTGCTGCCATGTGGGACTGCTCCTGGGTGTGAGTGTGCACCTGTGGTCACAAGGGAAAAGCTAGTGAGTTGTTTAGGTTGGAAAAGACCTTGAAGACCATCAAGTACAACCCTTAACCCAGCACTGCCAGGTCACCACTAAACCATGGCCCTTGGTACCACAGCTCATCGAATCCTAGAATGGCTCAGGTTGGAAGGGACCTCAGAGATCATCTGCTTCAACCTCCCTGCCATGGGCAGGGACAGCTCTCAATTAGACTCTGCTGCTCAAGGCCTCATCCAGCCTGGCCTTGAACACATCCAGGGAGGAGGCATCCACAACCTCCCTGGGCAACCTGTTCCAGAGTCTCACCACCCCCATACTGAAGAACTTCCTCAGCTCCACTCTAACCCTGCTCTCCCTCAGCTTCAAACCATTCAAACCATTAACCCCCCATGGCAGGGGGGTTGGAACTAGATGATCCTTGTGGTCCCTTCCAACCCTGAATGATACTATGATACTATGGTTCTCCCTTGTCCTGTCTCTAGACACCCTCAGGAAAAGTTCCTCCATCAGGGATGGGGACTCCACCACTGCCCTGGGCAGCCTGTTCCAGGGCTTGACAACCCTTTTGGGGAACAAATTCTTCCTCATGTCCTCTCTAAACTTGCCCTGGTGCAGCTTGAAGCTGTTTCTTCACATCTTGTTCCTTGGGAGAAGAGACCAACCCCCACCTGGCTCCATCCTGCTGTCAGGGAGTTGTAGAGAATGAAGCCACAGTCTTGTAAGCAGACAGCTGCCAGCAGTGAGTTGGGGCAGACGTGGTCCATGTTAATATGAACATCTCAGCCCTCCTACATCTGTGTCTGTGTCCCCCAGCTCCCTGTGTGTAAACATCTGAGAGCTGAATGTGAGCAGGCTGTGTGCATGTGGGGCTGTGCCCCTCTCTGTGAACCTGTCCCCCACTTGTGAACATCCATGTGTGAAATCCACAGCACTTAGGGCTGTTTATGCTGCAGGTCAAGGCACACGCAGGGTGACATTTCCTCTCCCTGCTGGCTCTTTCATGTTGCTATGGTGATCAGATGCACTCACCCTTTTATCTGAAGTATCTATTAACTAAAGCTTCCTATTAATTTCCCCTCCACAGAGCACATATGGGATTCACCAGAACACCAAGCAGGCTTTTTGAGGTCCCAAATTTACATCAGAGCCAGCCCCCAGCTCCTGGGGGGCGAGGGGGGACTGTCAGAGACATCAGAAGGTAGAAATGCAGCTGATGGAAATGGTTTTTCCATGAATAAAGAAATTGCTTCGTAATGAGAGAATAAAGAGCACGAGGAGCAGTGTCACAGCAGCCTCTCCCTGTAGATCCATGAGTGCCAAACCTACTCCAGCCTCAGTCCCTCACTCCCAGCCCAGCTGTGAATGGAAGACTTGGTTTGGGAAGCCAAAGGAGCAGGGTGTGTGGGTGTGTGTCTGGGCTGTGACTGCTCCAGCCTGAAAGGGCTGGGCAGGATTTTGACCCTGTGAGGGGCAGAAACCAGAGGTGATCTGCTGCAAGTCCTTTGTCACACCGGTTCTGCTGCATTGCAGAATCACAGAAGGCATTGGGTTGGAAGGGACCTTTAAAGGTCACCTTGTCCAACCCCCCTGCAGTCAGCAGGGACAGCTGCAACCAGAGCAGGTTGCTCAGAGCCCCCACCAAGCCTGACCCTGAATGTCTCCAGGGATGAGATCTCCCCCACCTCCCTGGGCAACCTGCTGCAGTGTTCCACCACCCTCAGAGCAGAGAACTTTTTCCTAACATCCACCCTTCAGCTTCTTTTACCGAGGCCAGCACCACAGGAATTCATGAGCCAAAGCAGGGCTGCAGGGCGATGGGGGCATCACCCAAAGGAGCAGGCTGCCTCCTGCACCAGGCTGGCACCAGAGGCACAGCTCCTCCTTCCCCTGCCACGACGATCAGGATGCAGCTCTGCCAGCGTGTGCCACCCCATCTGGCAGCGTGGCTGGTGCCCACACAGAGGGTGCTCCCTGCGTCCTCCTGCGGAGCTTCAGCTCCTGCTGCTTGTCAGAGGAGCTGCCAGGAAACCTCCCTGCACGGCTGACAGCTCTGAGCAGCGCAGGCTGGATCTGAAGGTCTGGGCTAGACATGAAAGGCTCCAAACCGTCCCATCCCTCCAGCTACAGGATGCGTCCTCCAGGAGGCCCTGGAGACTCCTGTGAAGGTTTTGGAGGGGAGTGCAGACAAAGCCCAGCCAGGATGCTCCGAAGGGAGAGGGAAATTAAAAACCCTCCAGAGGAAGAGAAGATAACAAATGAGACATTTTGACAGGGCTGCCAGACTGTGTGGCAGGAGGGCTAATTTTTTTCCAAACTGCCATTTCATATTCCCTTTCAGACAAGCTGAATTACACACTGCTGGCTGCTGCTGCTGCTGGAGGAGTTGCATAATTTTCTTCCCAGAAATAATGACAGGTTACTCAAAAAGCAAGTGAAGGGATGGCTAAAGTGTTGGGCAGAGACTTCAGACAACGTAGGCTGAGACCTCCACCTTTGCTAGAGGCTCATTTTGGTGACCTTGGGCTGGTCATTTAATCTTCCTCCATCCCATTTCCCTGCCAATAAGGTGGGAGTAACAACTGCTCTTTGCCTGTCTGGCTTATTTAGCAAGACTCAGAACTTGCAGGTTGCATTTTCTGTGCTTACAAGGGCAAGCAAAGCCAAAGAGCTTCAATCCAGGCTGAAGGGTCTGAGACAACCTACCTTGCAGGTGAGAACAAAAGGGCTTGGCTGTGTATTTTGCAGCCTTTTTAGGGCTCAGGGTTTCCTCATCCACTATTCCACACCTTCCCCCTCCAAAGGTGGAGAAGTTTGGATCCCAAAGCACATAAACAACTTCAGAACAAAGCCTGTGCTGAAGGATTGGAACCCTGAGGTCCTTCTGAGCCCGGGAGGGGAAAAAAACTTGATGCCTGCAACGTTTTCTGCAGGGTGCTCAGTCTGTCACTGCGTTTGGGCTTGGCAGCAAACTGAGCTGAGATTCTCCTTTTAGTTTAAATTTAGCTTTGCAGGCAGCTGTGCACCAAATTTCTTTTCAGCTGAGCTTTGCAAGGCAGCTGTGCAGCAAATACATGTATTTTATTTGGTGTGTTTTCTCAATCTGCCTTTGCAGGCAGCTGTGAACCAAATATTTTCTCAACTGAACTTTGCAGGCAGCTGTGCACCAAATCCTTTTTTATCTCAATTTAACTTTGCAGGCAGCTGTGCACCAAATCCTTTTTTGTTTCAATTTAACTCTGCAGGCAGCTGTGCACCAAATCCTTTTTTATCTCAATTTAACTTTGCAGGACCAAAATTTAGTTTAATTGACCTCTGCAGGCAGCTGTGCACCAGAGAGTTATTTTTTCTTATTTCATTATGCAGGCAGTTGTGCAGCAAAAATTTAGTTTGATTGAACTTTGCAGGCAGCTGTGCAGCAAAAATTTAGCTTAATTGAACTTTGCAGGCAGCTGTGGACCCAAACCCTTTCTGATGTGGCTTTGCAGGCAGCTGTGGAGCAAATTTTTATCAAGCCCTTCAGCTTTCAGGGCTTTGTCTGATTTGCAGAAGTCAGAGGATGATGGCTGCTGGCTACGGAGGTCCACCGAAGAGAAGATTTTCTCTGTAGTTAAGCAACCACCTGAGAAATTTGCTGTACAAAGAGAACGATTCTAAAAATAGCAAGAAATGGCACAGTGACATTAGCAGGAACAATGACCCAATACCCAACTTGCTGCAGGGGCTTTTGTCCTATAACTACCTTCATCATTAAGCCTTGTGATGACATTATTTTCTGTGCTTATATAGGGCATGAGGCCACAGCTACCTGGAAGGAAGGATTTTGATCAGGCTGCAGAAGATGAACAAGCTGGAGAGGCATGTTGGGGAACACTAAATCAATGGAGTTTCATTTACATTAGACACCAGCCTGGCAATTTCAACATTAATGGCTGCACTGCTGCCCTCGGAGTGGTTGTGGATTTAATCTATCAGTGGGGGAGTAAAAGAGGTGGGGAGCGGGGGGGGAGTGAGTGGTTCTTGCTTGTGCTCAATGGAGATTTTCTTTCAGGAGTTGTCAAAGGACAGCAATTTGGGCAGCTGCTAAGTTCTTGTGGCAATAGATTTCCTGGGATGAGCATCTCTCTGCTCCTGCCTCATGGATTAGCTTCCATGATAACAGCAAGAGGCTGCAGAGGGACTTCTCCTGTGGGTGTCTAGCAACAGGACAAGGGGGAATGGTTTGAAGCTGAGGGAGAGCAGGGTTGGACTGGAGCTTAGGAAGAAGATCTTCAGTGCAGGGGTGATGAGACTCTGGACTAGGTTGCCCAGGGAGGTTGTGGATGCCTCCTCTCTGGCAGTGTTCAAGGCCAGGCTGGGCTGGTTTGAGTAATTTGGTCTTGGGGAAGGTTTCCTATCACTTGTTAGGAAGGACGAGAGGCCAACCCCCACCTCCCTCCAACCTCCTCTCAGGGAGTTGCAGAGAGCAATGAGGTCCTCCCTCAGCCTCCTTTTCCCCAGACTCCACAACCCCATTTCCCTCAGCTGCTCCTCACCAGCCCTGTCCTTCAGACCCTCCTCACACCCAAGCGCTTCAGCCCAGACTCAGCTTAGGGGTCCAGGGTGGCCGCAGCCAACACGGAGCTCTCCAGGGGCAGCTGGGCAGCGAGGGTTCAGGTCTGTGCTATGTGGCAGGCTATGATTTGTTGTCACCTTTATAAATCAGAACAACAAAATCACTAGTCTTCCACACAGAGCCAGACCACCAAGAGCAGCATTTCCTCCTCAGGGACATCCTCCTTCGTGTCTTCTGCTGCTGCCCTTCCTTGGTGGCTGTCATTCTTTCAACCCTTGCTTCTCTTCCTTTTGCAGGGAAGGCAAAGCTGTGTTCTTTGTGTCAAACCTCACCAGCACTGTCTGTCCAACAACTGTACCTGTTGAGTTTCTGCTCCATCTCCTCCCTCTGGAGACTGATAACAATTTGGATAATGATGTTTTGGGTTGGGTTGGTGGTTGGGTTTTTGTTTTGTTTCTGCTGTATTTTTTTTCAGGGATATCAGGGCTCAGCAGGGTTTCCTTTTTCCTTACCCTAGGATAAACTCCTCCAGCAGCAGTCTGTCAACCTGTCTATTCCTCAGCTGTATGTTGGTCTGACTGAAATGAGGCTGGAGAAAGGGAGGCAGTTAGCAAATAAAAAGATAATGACAGCGCTGAGTTTCCTGGGATCCTGCTGAGAGCCTGATTTAAGCATGGAAAAAAAACAAACCCTGGTTTGGGGGTTTGGGTTTTGCTGCTTCCTTTTTTGGTGTTTTTTTTTCTCCTCCCCCTTCTGAATTTGTTGATCAGCAAAGCTTTGTTTTATTTATTGTAACTTTGCTTTCACTACTCAGCTTTCTTCTGTTCATACCTCACATATGGCAGGAATAAGGTGTGAAAGGACAATGCTGGCTCACATCCACGGAGAGGAGCTGACTTGGTTCCTGCTGTTGCCTGAGTGAGGCTTTTACTTACCTCAGCTGCTGAAAGCAGAGGAGGGGACGGTGTCCTTCCCATCTCCAACCCAAGCCTGTTAAATGTACTTTTGGAAGCAGTTGTGAATGAATAAATAAATAAAAAGGGAAAAGAAACAAAAGTGTCCTTCAACAAGCCTGGGCTCTGCAGAGCTGCTGTGCTGAAAGGCTCCTTTCAGAGGCAGAGAAAGGGCTCAGCAAAAGGAGAGGGTTCGCTGCTGCTGCTGGCAGAGGTTGTGCCCCATGGAAGCTCAGAGCAGCCCAGTCCCTCTTGTCCTCCCTCCCTCTCTCTGTTCCCCCCTCCCTTTTAACATATGTGCTTTCTATGGGCACTTTAATCAAACTCCAGATGGGTTGTTTCAATCTGGGGATTTGTGCTGCTCAGGAGATAACAGCCCATTGTGCTAGGCTAGGTAGCAAGAGTGTTTGTGATAGCTGGAGCTGATACCAGGAGATGTCCAGGTGGTCTTATTTAACAGGGGGTATTAGTGATACTGCCATTGTCCAGGCAATCAGATAAAACTCTGCTCCAGGTGTTACCCTACACCCTGTTTGTGTAATGACATTGCCAACTGCTGATTGCTGCCTCCATTAAACAGAGACCAAACGCTGCAGAAGGCTGATATTTTCTTCTGGGAGATTGCCCACAGCCCCAAACTTCCTCCACTTAAAGTGCCAAATTCAATCTGAACAGCAAGTGGAGCAGCAGTGAGTGTGCTCTCAGCTGGACTCTGAGTCCTGCCTGTGCCTGGCCTGGGCTTGCAGGTCCTAAACTAAGGGAGTTTCTAAACTGAGATTTCCTAAGCTAAGGGAGTTCTTAAACTAAGGGAGTTCCAAACTAAGGAGAGTTCCTAAACTAAAGACAGTTCCTAAACTAAAGAGATTTCTTAAACTAAGGGAGTTCCAAACTAAGGACAGTTCCTAAACTAAAGAGAGTTCCTAAACTAAGGGAGTTCCTATACTGATTTCCTAAACTAAGGGAGTTCCTACATTAATTTGCTAAACTAAGGGAGTTTCCTAAACTAAAGATTTCCTAAACTGAGGGAGTTCCTAAACTAAAGAGAGCTCCTAAACTAAAGATATTTCTCAAACTAAGGGAGTTCCTAACCTAAGGGAGTTCCTAAACTAAAGACAGTTCCTAAACTAAGGGAGTTCCTACATTGATTTCCTAAACTAAGGGAGTTCCTAAACTAAAGAGATTTCTTAAACTAAGGGAGTTCCAAACTAAAGAGAGTTCCTAACCTAAGGGAGTTCCTATACTGATTTCCTAACCTCAGGGAGTTCCTAAACTAAAGAGAGTTCCTAACCTAAGGGAGTTCCTATACTGATTTCCTAACCTAAGGGAGTTCCTATACTGATTTCCTAACCTCAGGGAGTTCCTAAACTCATTTTCTAAACTAAGGGATTTCCTCCAAGCCATCACACATTTTCCCCTCATCCCTATCACAGAACATTCTCAGATAAAAGCCTTTTGGAGGGCAAGATGATTTTTGCCCAGGACAATTCGATGTTCTGCCAAGGGTAATGAGAAGAGGGAATGAAGTGTGGTGATGAATGAACTTGAGAGAGAGAGAGAGAGAGAGAAGATATTTTAGGAAGTGCTACCCTGGACTGTAATTTCAGATGACAACAACACTTTACTGTCCTTGTTCTGGAACAAAGCTGCCCAGCACAGTGATTCACCAGCTCCAGGAAGGGATTTGCCACAAATTGTCACTAGAAAATTGTGTAATAATCAAGGCAGAATTATAGAATTCATAGAATGGGTTGGATTGGAAGGGACCTTCAAGAACATCCAGTTCCAGCCCCATTGCCGTGGGCAGGGACACCTCCCACTAGCACAGGTTGCTCAAGGCCTCATCCAAGCTGCCCTTGAACACCTCCAGGGAGGGGGCACCTCTGGGCAACCCATTCCAGAGTCTCACCACCCTCATACTGAAGAACTTCTTCCTCAACTCCAGTCCAACCCTGCTCTCCCTCAGCTTCAAACCATTCCCCCTTGTCCTGTTGCTAAGTCACCCTCACCACCAGTCCCTTTGCAGCCTTCCTGGAGGATCCCTTCAGGTACTGGAAGGGAGCTCCAAGAAGCTTGAGCAAGGGATGAGGTCCTCTGCTGCTTTTGCAGTGCTTTCCCTTTTGGAGCTGGTTGGTTAGTAGAGAACCTCCCTTCCAGGCTCAGAAAGGTGTGTGAGCCTTTTGTCCAGGCTTCAGCTGGCAAGCTCTGTCTCTCCAGGGTGGTATTTCTCAGTGTGATATTTTTCAGGATGGGATCTGCCACTTCTAAGTTTATCCCAGCGATTTCAGCAGCCTGGAAGCTTTAGGAAGCTCTTTGGAAGGCTGGCAGACGACCCCCCTGGCTCTGAGAGGCTGCTGTAAGTTTCTTTGCAATTGTTTCTATAGAGAGGATCTAAACTTAGCTACAGAACATGGGGCAGGGGAAATGAAAAAAACCACCCAAACAAACAAACCCAACCTGGTTAGAAAGGATGGGGACTGCAGAGCTTAGCCTCCAGCTATCTTGCAAGAGGCTGGCTCATCACTGAGAGCTCCCCAGCTGCACTTCCAGGCTGTAAATTAAACAAACAGCATTTCCTCCAGACCAGACCAGGGGGATGGCAGAAAGAACAGCGTGGCCTTATTGCTGTCATTTCCTTTGGTTTCAATCTCTGTCCTCTGCCCCCTTCCACCTCCTTCCTCAGCCTGGTGTTGCCCACTTTACCTGATTTGTTATTTATTACAAAGGTTTAAAGAGAGGCAAGGGGAAAGGGGGTGGGGGGAGGTAGGGAAGGGTGAGGGGGAATGCTCAGTGCAAATTATATTTTGAGCTGTTGTGCTTTGCCTCTTTGGTGGATAATAAATCTCTCTGGCAATGCTCCTCCGTATAGGATTTGTCATTAAATGCAATTAAACAAACCCTGCAGGTGTCCATGATCAGGCCTGCAGCAGCCCATTCACAACTGCAATGTTATTATCATCCTGACAACAAAACACCAGATATTTCCTGAGCTCCTCTGATCGATGAGCTCGCCTGACTTGGAACCGGAGGGAGGAGAGAAAAGGGGAGAGGAGGTGGGGGGGTGGGGGGACACCAGAGTGGTTCAAATGCTCTTTAGCCCTATTGATGGCAAAAGTCAAAAAGCTGCTCAGCAATCAAGAGAGAAGGTGGAAAGAGGTAAAAAAAGAAAAGGCAGAGGAACGAGGAAAAGAAAAACGAGAGGAGGGTTTGGGAACAAAAAGATAGAAATGAGGCAAAGGCATCACCTGGCATCCATCCACCCAGGGATCCTGGTAATGAGCAAGGCTGGGGTTTGGGAGGCAAGCAAGGTGGTTTGGGTATGGTCCTCCTCATGTTGGTGGAGCCTGGTAACAGTCAGGTTTTGAGGGTTAAGTGAATCATGTAGGCTTCCTTAGCAGGCAGGGCAAAACCGAATCTCACCCTAAGACAGGACTGGACTGGTAGGTGGACCTCTGTCTGCCTGCCTCATCTGTAGCTCAATGGTTGAATCAGACACTCAGCTGCCACAGAATCACAGAGTGCCAGGTTGGAAGGGACCTCAAGGCTCATCTGGTTCAACCTTTCTAGGTAGTAGTAGAGTTGAAAGGAGCTGGCCCAGCCCCGTGGCAAGCTGAGTCTGAAAACTGCCCCATGTAAGGACGAGTGAGTGCAAATCCCAGCCCTGGCAGCCAGCTGGCTGTTGCTGAATGGATGTTCCTTGCTATCTTCATTCACAAGGAGGCTTTTCCTGGCACACCTTGGAGGAGAGCATGCTACAGAGGCATTGCTAATAGCCTTTGGAGCAAGCAGATGCAACAACCTTTGCACCAGACACGTTGTGCGCTCTGACAAGCAGGGAACAGGAGGAGAAAGTCCTGTGGTTTATTGCAGCCATCCCAGGCAGCCTGCAGAGAATGAAGGTCAGGGATTCACAGGGGACTTGCTGCCATCATCCAGTGAGAGAGAGAAAAAATTTGCAAACACCAGGCAAATTATTCTGCCTGAATCATTTGTTCAGCTCAGCCTCAGGGTGCTCTCAGGATGAACCTCTCTCCTCTGCTGTGCTCACCCCAGGAATCCTGGCTTAGTCTGGTTGATTGCTGGGGCAAGAATAGAACTGCAGTGACAAGGGACTGTTAGCAGCACTTTTGCAAAGGTGGAGTAGCAGAGAAAGGTTGGATGAAGGGAGTTAACTGAGCAGGCTTCAGGGGTGGCTGTGTGTATGTGGAGTGTAAGGGATGAGTACCTCCTTCTGCAAACAAAAAGCTGTTGCCAGAGCTTTGGGGCTAAGTTTTTACAGCCTCATCTGGAATGCCCAGCAGAGCAAACAGCACAGTACCCTCCTCAGTGGCATCAGAGGTGAAGTTGGGATTACTGCAGAAGGAGACAGGGTTTCTGCTACCAACCCTTGGGGCTCAGGATGACAAATCCCCAGGCCGTGCATCTGGATCGCTGTGCAGCACTGGTTCTGGCTCCCTGGTTGCTAGAACAGTCCAGATCTGTGTCATGGGAACACAGAATGATCTCAGCTGGAAAAGATCTTTAAGATCATCAAGCCAAATCATTCTCTAACTCTGCCAAGGCTGGGGCTAACCCATGGCCCTCAGCACCACATCTCCGTGTCCCCTCCACGGACGGGGATTCAACCACCTCCCTGGGCAGCCTGTTCCAGCCTGTGAGAACCCTTCCAGTGAAGAAGTTTCTCCTAATGTCCAACCTAAACTTCCTTTCTCTCTTCCTCTCCTCCTCAAACACTTGCTGTGCCCTTCTTTCTACCCCTTAATCTGCTTGAGGTGCCATTGGATCAGGACCTTTGGGGTCCATGCACGTAGGCAAAGCCCCTCAGCCTCACCGGTCACGCAGCACTGCACCTCTCTAGGTTCTTCCATTTCCTCCAGCTCTGCCTCCTCTCTGCTCTCAGCCACATCTGCCAAAATCTCGAAACATCTCTGCTTTCCTCCTCCAGATGCTGGAGGATTTGCACAGGCGTGACAGAGGTGACACAAAGGGATGTGCTCCCTTCTAGGGAAAAGAGAAAAAGACGACAAGAGCTGGCATGTCCTGGCTGCCAGCCCGAGGAGCCCAGTGACTGCTAATGAGTGTCCCTGGGACAGATCTTCAGCTGGTGTAAATGAGCACTGGCTGATTGCAAGTCCACAAGGACTTCAGTGGGACTCTGTTGATTTACACCAGAGAAGCAGCTGCTCCAGAGCTTGGGCTGGCTGGGGAAAAAACCCCTGGAGTTTCCATCAGTGGGTGTGAGAGTGGGCCAGGAGCTGGCTGTGCTGAGAGGGGGTGCAGAAAGCAAATCAAGGGAGGAAGGGGAAATGCACATCTGACTGCATCGACTTCTCCAACAGACACAGGGTTGATTTTTTTCCCCCCTCTTCTTTCCACCTCCCTTCATCCCCACCTCCAGCAGCTCCTCTCACACGCTCCCTCTGCACTGCTCATCCCCCTTTGTGCACCTCTTCCCTGCACTCTCCTCTCTAAACAGGTGCAGTTGCCACTCAATAGACTTTAATTACCACTTCAAGGGCTCTCACCGGGGTCTGCTGGGAGGGTGGAGATGAATTTTCCTGAGGATTATGCGTGTGCTGGAGTTGTTTTTAGTCAGATGGCAACATAGCTCTCAGGCTGTGTATCCTTCCAGAGATTGTTTCTCCATGTTCTCCCTGCTTGTGTTAACAACAAAAAACCCCACCACCACCACCAACAAAAGGCAAAACTGCTGATGAAAGAAGAAAACCTCAGCCATTAGCTACATTAATTATCAGGACAGCAAATTGGTCTGGAGAAAAAAAAAGCCAACAATGTTATGGACAGCTTGAGAAGACAAAACCCAGGAGCTTCAGTTAGGCTTCCAAAACATGATTGGAGACCTGGTTTTCACAAGTGAAGAGTTCAGCATCTCCAAAGATTTCTGTGGGAGACCAAGGGGCTAGAAATCCAAGTTGTTTTTAACCACTTTACCTGGCTGTGGTTTTTATTCCCCTCCATACTCTTCCCATCACAGCTCACTGGAGGAGCTCACAGTGAATGCATTCTGCTGGTACCCCCCAGGGCTTCCTCCAGAGGGAACATCAGTTTCTGTCTTCAGCAGAGTTTGCCTATGGTGGAGAGTTATTCCCAATGTTTAACTAGGAACCTAGGAGTTGTTGTGGTTATTCAGATCCCCTTCAGAAGACAATCCTGGAGGGTGCAGAGCAGAAGCTGACCTCTGTCAGATCTGCTTGGAATCAGTGGCACAGCCTGCAAGGGTGGATTTGTGTCTTCAGGGAGAGGAGATCTGAGGCTGCTGGAGCCCTGGAGCAGGCTGCCCAGAGAGGTTGCGGAGTTTCCTTCTCTGGAGGAGGTGTGGTGATGTGCCTGCAAGAGACCTCTCCCTGTGCAAGCACAATTGTCTGTGTCATTTGCTCTGGACTCTCTCCTCACTCTGAGGGATTCATTCCCTTCTTCCTTTACTTCTCCACCAGGAACCCTGCAGTCCCTTCCTCTCCTATTCCTGCCCTTCTCTGAAGCTCTGCCAGCCCTGCTGATGCTCCCATTCTCATTTCTCAGCTTGTGTCCTCCTTCTCCTCACCTTGGGCCTTTCTCTCAGCTTCTGGGATTTAAAAATCCTTCTGTCTTCATCGTCTCCTCCTCCCTCCTTCCTTTTCCTGTGCATTTGACTTTCCAAGCTCATCTGCCACATGCTCTCCTGCCATTTCTGCGGGCCTGGGATGAACATTGATCACAGCCATCTCAAACCCATCTCTCTCCTTTCCCAAAGAGCCAATGAAAATGTCACCCATGAGATAATCACCATGTTGCTCACGTCCCTTAATTGCTCTCAAAAGTACACATCGAGGCTGCAGAGCCCCTTTGAAAGGCAGGTTCTGGCCTTTGGCACGTTATTGACAGGCTGTTGATGGGCTCCTTTGTCGAGGAGCAATTTTGTCCCTTTTGCTGTACAATTTTTGGGTTGTATTTTGTTGGTTTTTGGTTTTTGTTGTTTTTTTTTTAAGAGAGAGCCCTTTAAGAAAGAGTAGATTTTAAAGCCAGAGCTGAGCTTTGAATGAGCAGGCAGCCAGGAAGAAGCAGTGGCATAGATGGGAGAGATGAGAGCTACGTCTCGTGCGAGACGAGAGCTGCCAGCACCTTTCAGGCAAGACTCCATCCAAGCTGCAGGGACCGAGAGCTTCATCATGGTTGCTTTTTTTTTCCTCCTTTGATTCCTTTCCCCTCTCAGACCTGGTAATTAGATGTTTACTTGCAGTGTGTTACTAAACCATTTAAATGTCTTCTGTGGTCCCAATGTGTGGCCTTTGGTAAACAGGTAAGGGAAAGTTGGCGCTCAAGCTGTGCGGCGACTCATTTGCCTCTCCGAGCGGTGATTCTTTTGTTTAGTTAATACCTGCTGATTAAAATGGGCTAAGATTGCCCCAGCACAGCAGCCCTTGGCTGCCTCAAAAGCTGCACAGGTCTGGGGCAATTGCTGGTGTGCCTGCTGAAAGGGAAGGTTGAGAGCAGAACAAAGCTCTCCCATTACTGTCATGGGCAGAGATCCTCCATTAGCAGCCTGCAGCCTGTGACAGGTAGCAGAGCAATTCTCACGTCAGCTCCTGATTCCTGTAGTAGACACAGGCTTTAAAGCCACCTCTTTACTACAGATTTATTTTAATGTGCCCCCCAGCTCAAGCAAGCTGGGGTCCCACCGTGGGAGATGCTCCATGACCACCTCAAGTTAACCCTGTGAAAGCCTTCAGCGTGGGGCTGAGCTCTGCTCTCCATCTCAAGGAGACTTTCAACACAACCCTGAGCAAAAATCTCCAGGCTCTATGCAACAACAACAACAACAACCACCAAAAAAACCCTCCCAATCCTGACTGGAACGAAATTCTTTCCTCTCTGAAACAATGTCCCTTGGAATGATTTGGCTGTTAATGAACCCTGACTGAGCTGCTGTATTTTGGAGCCACTGGTGTGCATTTTAACAAGGAGCTCTCTCCGTCTGGATGTGCATCAACATAGCCAGCCCCATAATGGGAGTCTGTTCAGCATTGTAAGTCCTGCATTAGGCTCTGCCTGTAGGAACCCTGGGATGTTCCACTGAGACTGCCTGAAGGTAATCAGCTCTCCCAGCCCTCCTGGCTGTCCCTAACCAAGTGCTCCTCTCACATCTATTCCAGGAAACAGCTCTGGAGATTACAAAGTTTAGGCTCTGATGCGTTCACTAGGAACAAGGGGAGGGAAGTGCTGTTTGATTAGGGATGGGAAAGGAAAATGCAAAGGGGTTTGGTATTCAGAGACATCTCCAGCGTGCTGCAGTTTGGTTGTCGAAGCCAGGAAGGGACTGGAAGCTTTTGTGCTTTGTTGTTTTCTCTGAGTCAGCTCAGCCCAGTCATAAGCAACACTCAAAGAAAACATCCTCCACCTCAAATTCAACTTAGCATACTGCATGATGAAGGTGATGCAGCCCAGTGCTTCACAGAATCATGAAGGTTGGAAAAGCCTTCTAAGATCTTCGAGTCCAACCTTCTACCCAGCACCTTCATGACCACTAAACTATGTCCCAAAGTGCCACATCTGCTCTTTTTTTGATCACCTCCAGGGATGGTGACTCCACCACCTCCCTGGGCAGCCTGTTCCAATGCCTTCCCATCACAGAAACCTATTTCCTATGCTACATTGCCTTAGAGACACATTTTGTGTGTGTGTGCACATCAAACACACATCCCAGGGAGCAGAACACCTCTGCACCCTCAGAGTGGTGTATGTCACACAGAATGGAGCCCATCCTGTCCAAACTCAGGCCAAGGAGTTCTTTCACCCCCCTGCCAAAGCAGGATCACCCAGGGCAGGTCAAACAGGAAACACATCCAGGGGGCTTTTGAAAGTCTCCAGAGAAGGAGACTCCACAACCTCTCTGGGCAGCCTGCTGCAGGGCTCCAGCACCCTCACACCAAAGAAGTTTCTCTTCCTGTTGAGGTGGAACCTCCTGGGTTCCAGCTTATACCTGTTCCTGTACCTATCACTGGGCACCACCAAAAAGAGCCTGGCACCTTCATCCTGACACCCATCCCTCAGATACTTATAGACATGGATCAGATCCCCTCTCAGCCTTCTGAGCCCCAGGTCTCTGTTTTGCCTCATAGGGGAGATGTTCAAAGCCCTTCATCATCCTTGTAGCCTCCATTTGCCTCTCTCCAGCAGATCTCTGTCTCGCTTGAACTGGGGGAGCCCCAAACTGGACACAGTATTGCAGGTGTGGTCTTACCAGGGCAGAATAGAGGGGGAGGAGAACCTCCCTAGATCTGCTGGACAGATTTTTCTTGATGCACCTCACTGAAGAACACTGAAGAACATCCAGCCTGTCTTCTAGACAAAAGCAGCCAGCTCAGTTAGCCTGTAAAAGCTGCGACCTCATTAATTAGCATCTCTTATTCTACCTACCTGTGCTGGGCAAAACCTGCACATCCCTCTGCTGCCAACCACAGCAGCAGCAGCAGGCAGCCAGAGCTGTGCTGAAAGAAAATGTTGAGCTGAATTAGATGGAGGAGATTAGAAAGATGATAAAAGATAAGCCAGGAGAAAATAAGACGATAAATAGGTCTGGCAAGGTAGATGGATAATCTTCCTCCCAGGCTAAACATGACAAGATAATAACCTTTTGCTTTTCTCTAGTTCCATTTGCTCCTGGATCTTCAGAGCTTTATGAATATCACTTAATTTGGTCTTCTGGTAGCCTGGGAATTAGGTATCACAATGTCCTTTTTGTACAGGAAAGGGAAAGAAAGGGCTCTGAGCTGCCTGGCTTAGGAATGGGTTGAAGTTTTCAGGTGAGGATTGCAAAAATCAACCTGACCACTCTGGTGGCTTGGTTCAGTCCTCAGCTCTTGCTGTGCCTTGGGCTGTGCTGGAGACAAGCTGGGAAAACCAGGGAGCTGCAGCCACCAACTCACCTCTGCCAAGCTGCCTGCACAGCCCAGCCAGAGCAGGAGAGAGTCTTGGCCTCTCCTTCAGAGTGGCACTGCTCCTGTCACCAGCTGGGGACAGTGGCTGTTGCAAGAGGCAGCAATGCCGAGAGCTGGCTGCAGCTGCAGGGAACAGCAGAGCTCTCCTCCTGCTCCTTATCCTGCTGGGATCTGAGAGGGATGGCTGCACCTGCCGGTGGGATCAGGTAACTCCTGGCCCCTGGGCTTGCACGATATGGATGATTGCTGAGCAAACCTAAACAGCCTGAATGAGCAGCTGATAACTCGTTAAACATTCAGGACTGTGCCTTTCTGAACTCGGAGAGGGCTTGTCTGGATGGCACTGTGCTCAGGTGGCCCAGAAAGCCACCAGCATCCTGGTCTTTATCAGCAATAGTGTGGCAAACAGCCACACTTTGAGTACTGGGTCCAATCTTGGGGCTCTCATTCCAAGAAGGACATTGAGAGGCTGGAGCAGATCCAGAGAAGGGCAACAAAGCTGGGGAAGGGTCTGGAGAACAGGGCTGGGGAGGAGCAGCTGAGGGAGCTGGGGGTGATCAGCCTGGAGAAGGGGAGGCTGAGGGAGACCTTCTGGCTCTCTACAACTGCCTGGAAGGAGGTTGGACCAAGGTGGGGGTTGGTCTCTTCTCCCTAGGATCAGGTGGTAGAAAGAGAGGAAATGACCTGAAGCTGCACCAGGGAAGGTTTAGGTTGGAGATTAGGAAAAATTTCCTTGCTGCAAGAGTGGTCAAGGACTGGAACAGGCTGCCCAGGGAGGTGGTGGAGTCACCATCCCTGGAGGTGTTCAAAAACTGCATAGACAATGCCCTTGGGGCCATGGTTTAGTGGCCAAGCTGGTGCTGAGCTGATGGTTGGACTTGACAATCTTGGAGGCCTTTTCCAACCCAACCAATTCTATGATTCTGTACCTGCCCTTTGCTCTCCTCACCCAGGAGAAATTCCTGTTGCTTCTGCCAGGTTCAGTGCAAGGTCTCAGCCTGCAGCCTGCAAAGCTTTAGGTCCTTCTCTGGAACCTTTGCTTTCCAGGCAGTGCTCTCCCAACAGAGCAGGAAGGCCAAAACAAAGTTTTCTCCTGCTTTCTGCCATCGATTTTTCCATGCACCTTCAACTGGCAACTCAGAGCAATGGAATATTTGATTAGAAAGAATCACAGACCACAACATGAATAATTTTGTGAGCTTAACTGGCAAGATTTGCTGTTGTTCTCCCTGGGAGCTCTGCAATTTTCTCCTTCTTCTTAAGAGAAACTCTCTTCTTGATGCAGGGAGCAGCAGCAGCAGGTCAGCAGGTCCTGCCTGTTGCTCCTGATTCAGGGGGCTTGAGTCTGTGTAGTTTCCATCTGGGCTGGAACCTTGAAGGGGTCTCCCCTCAGCCTCCTTTTCTCCAGACTGAACACTCCCAGCTCCCTCAGCTGCTCCTCCCCAGCCCTGTTCTCCAGACCCTTCCCCACCTTTGTTGCCCTTCTCTGGATCTGCTCCAGCCTCTCAATGTCCTTCTTGGAATGAGAGCCCCAAAACTGAAGCCAGTACTCCAGGCATGGCCTCAGCAGTGCTGACTCCAGGGGGACAATCCCCCCAGTCAGTCATGTTGGGCACCTGGAAACAACAAAAGCTTTGGAAAATCACAGAGGGCTGCTCTGGTTCTGAACACAGCTTGAGAAGACCTCCAGCAACACAGGACAAAAAGATGATCTTGGTAGAACATGATGGCAACTCCCTTAATCCTCAGTTCAGCCAACTTCAGGCATGTATTTGATTCCTGTGGGAGTTAAGTGCTGAGGTTCCTGCAAGTGCAGCTGTGTTCTCCTGCAGTGGGGCCTGAGGTTGGGGAGGTTTCTGCAGGTTTGGTTAATCAAAATAGAATTCTCAATTAAGAATGAAACAGAAGGCAAAATTCACCCCTGAAGGAGGGGAAAAATCCTCTTTCCCTGAGGAGAAATGCTGAGAAGGATACAGAAGGCTTTGGCATGTCCATGCATTCATGTGTGGAGCCACAGACTGCCCCATGCCTACTCTTTGCACTTCATAAAAGCCCCAAGCCCAAGCCACAGAGGGGCTGAAGTGCTGAGCAAACACTGAACAAAATGTCCATGCCCCAGCCTGAGCACTTGGATCTGTTGGAGAGGATCCAGAGCACCACAGATAGGATCAAAGGGCTCCTACAAGGACAGGCTGGGAGAGTTGGGGCTGTTCAGCCCAGAGAAGAGAAGGCTGCAGGGAGACCTTAGAGCAGCCTTCCAGTGCCTGAAGAGGGTACAGGAGTGCTGGGGAGGGACTTGTGACAAGGGCTGGGAGTGACAGGACCAGGGGGAATGGTTTGAAACTAGAGCTGGGTAAGTTTAGATTGGACATTAGGAAGAAGTTCTTTGCTATGAGGGTGGGGAGACACAGGAACAGGTTGCCCAGAGAAGTTGTGAACACCTCATCCCTGGAAGTGTCTAAGACCAGGCTGGATGAGGCTTTGAGCAACCTGGGCTAGTGGGAGGTGTCCCTGCCCAAGGCAGGGGGTTTGGAACTGGATGATCTCTAAGGTCCCTTCCAACTGAAGCCATTCTGTGATTCTATGATGCAGCTGGGATGAAGCCTTCAGATATCCTGGGGAGCCTTGGGACCCTCAGGCACAAGTATCAATTCTGAAGATTGCATTAACTGTCCCTTAGCTCTTTTATTTTTCTTCTCTCCTTCTCTTATTTCATTCTCTAGGCTTCAGAAGCTTTTATTGTGTTACTGTCCCGGCAGCTATTTCACTGAGGGCATTTACAAAGATATTGCAGCAGCTAAAGACAGCTCATTTAAATAGAATTCACTAATGAATTTGGAAGCCCACTCCACTTATTTTCCAGGTGAGATCTGCACTGTCTTGGTTCACAGCTCCCACCAGAACACTAAGGTTGGTTCTAAACTCCTCCAGTTTTAAGGAGCTGTTAAGCAGTGACGCACTCGGAGGCCGCACAAGGATCACAACAGCCTTTGAGGGAAGGCCACTGCAATTTTATCACCTGCTTCTCATCTCTTCAGTGCTTTGGGTCCTTTGCAGGGCCTAGGGGTAGTTCCATGGGAGGTTTATTTCTTTTGCTTTCCTAGTAACAGGTTCCTCTGGAGGGGCTGATACCTCAGTGGAGACAACTCTGTTGATCTCCGCGAGCTGAAAAGCCAAAAGCTTTGCTCAGAATTCTTCCTTAAGATCCCTTTCTGGCCCCAATTCAGTTGCACTCCTAAATCCTGCTGAAGTGCTTGCTCAGCTCAGAGGGGGGATGTTGGTGTTCCAGCTCCTGGCTGAACTAGAGCCCTCATCTCCTGATATGGCCAGTGGAGAGCATCGGGGGAGGCAGGACCGCACTGGTGTCGCAGTGCGGTGCTGGACCATGGCGCAGGCAGGGACAGCCACAGCCTCTCGCTCACAGACAGCCACATTTCTGCAGGTGTCCAAAGGAGCCCACGGGTAAAATGCAGTGTGGGATGCAGGTGCCTGGAGCAGCCATGGTGCCTAGCTCTCTGTGCCAAGTTCAGGTGTCTGGGGTGGAGCAAATCTCTGCCAAGGCGAGGAGGACCTGGCTGTGTTTATCCAGGCTGGTGCAGATCCTGCGTCTGAAATCCACTCTCCTTTTCCTGCTGAGATTCCCAAGCACCTCCCAGCTACTCCCAGCTACTCCCAGCCTCAAACCCTTCCAGATGCCACGATTGCAGTGGAAAAGCAGCTCATTACTGGAGTGGCAGGCAAGGCACAGACAAATATTTGTGCAAGGCACCCGGAGCCCAGCGACTGGAACACATTGTCTCTGTGATGGAGGAGGAGAGGCGAAGGAGGATCTTGCCTTCAGCAAAATTAAATAACAACAGCCCAAAAAAAAAATCCCAGCAGTGTTTATTTCTAGCAAAACTTAACAGGGTTTCCTTCCAGCAGGCAAGGTGAGAACCTCCTGCCAGCTCGATTTCCAGCTTATGCATTTTGCTTAACTAAGGGTCAGGAGTTAAACTGAATTAAGTTGAGCTCCTGCCCTGGGTTCCCTCTTCTCCAGAGCCCTCTGAGTTTATGCATTTTGCTAAATAAGGCTCAGGAATTAAATTGAATTAAGCTGAGATCTTAGCCTGAATCCCTTGTTCTTCAGAGCCCTCTGTCTCAGGGCTGCTCAGACAAGAGGCAGGATTTTATCCTTCTGTGAGATGCATTTGCTTTGAGCTGGGCAGAAAAACTGCCGGGGGGGGGGGGGGAAGACAACAACAACAAAGAGGTGACAAAATGCTCCCTAGACAGCTGGAAATGTGACCTGGGCTAAGCAACATAGCTCTGCATGATACCAAATGCAGTTAGCTGTGGGGATGTGATATCATCAGTCCTAATAGTTTTGATATCAGATCTGAAATCTGATTAGGCAGTTGCCCAGAGTGCAGAACACAGCCATAAAGGCAGGAGGAGGTATTTGCTGCAATATCATTTTCTGGCTTCTCCTCAAGTTCTTTGCACGCCTGTGTTGGGGTAGGAGATGGAGGAGAAGGTTTCTTGCCCTTAGTAGACAGCTGGACTTGAAAGGGAAAAGACTTTCCAGTGATGTTGGAAGAGAGAAGGCACCACAAGCACTGAACCCCAGCTTCGTGCTGCACGGAAGGGAGACCCCAAGCAGAGCCACTGTGCAGAGCCAGAACTGAGGGAGGATGGGAAAGGATTTACAGGTAGCTAAGAGGAAGAGATCTCAACATTCCATCCCAGGGAGCTCTCCATCCCAATCCCACAGGCAAAGCATTTCCACCACTGCTTTGTTCAGCATAGAGATGTGGTGCTGCTTCAGGATATAGTTTAGCGTTCATGGGAGCTGGGTTGTGGTTGGGTTTGATCATCCTAAAGGTCTTGTCCAACCTAAATGATTCTATGAAAGCAAACTCTGAAGAGAAAGAGCATTTCTCTCTCTTTTTTTTTCCTTTCCCCCTCTTTTTCCCTTTTTTCCTCCTTTTCCCTTTTTGTCCTTTCCCCCCCTTTTTCCTTTCCTCTCCCTTTCCTCCCCTTCTCCCCCCAACACTCCATTCTAAAGCACCAAATGGGAACTTCCTTGAAAGGGAGAACAGCTCTGTTCCCCTCTGCCTCCCTCAGCCCAGTGCCACTTCAGAACAACATTGGTGTAGAATCACAGAATGGTCTGGGTTGGAAAAGGCTCTTAAAGCTCATCCAGTTCCAACCCCCTCTGGCATGGTGTAAAGAGAGAGATCAGAGCCCTGGATTCTGTCACCTTGTTGAGCTTTCCTTCGGCAAAGGCTTTCAGCCTGTGTTTAGCAGAGCTGGGGGAGGATTTTCAGGGAGCAGGACTCACTTAGTCCCAGCTTCCAGACATGGAGATAAAACAAACACAGACAATCTCTCACAGCTGACAACAGGGCTGGGAAAGGCTTCCTCCTCTAAGTGCTCTCTTTGCCTTTTCTATTTTCTATATATCATCCTTTCAATGAGATCCATGATTTAATAAAGCTAATCAGGGGGGGGAAAAAAAACCCCAACCATTTTCTTCCAGCTTGCTCAAATTCCTGAGCTGAGGCAGAGTCAAAGACTTTGTTGGTTTCATTTTTGTCCCAATTAAAATGGGAAAACTTTGTTTCATTTGATCCCACTTGATCCAGGGGGGAGGGGAGGGGAGGAGGGGGAGGGAGGGTTAAGGATTTTGTGACCAAATCCACTCTGATAGAGCCACTGAGCACTTAAATATTGCAGACTCTGCTGATGGAGCCTTAAATGTACCACTGAAGCAAGACAAATGTTGAGTACTCAGAATAAATTATTGAGGAGAAATCTCTTTGAATCATTGTTCATTAAGAACTGGCTCCCAAGAGCAGCAGGCTGAAAGATTTCTCCTTCTCCCCTAAACCAGAACATGTTAAGAACTTCAGACACCAGCAACCAGACCACCACATTGCCAAAGGCACCCACTGGAGCTTTCCAGCACGAAGCTTTGAGCTGGGAGCAGCTGGACAGTGAGGCTCCCCTTCAGACCCACACACTCTTGGCTTGCTCAATGATTTCAGCCCCTGCCCTACCCCAGGCCTCATGCTGTGGTCAAAGCTTTCCCAGGG
This sequence comes from Melanerpes formicivorus, assembly GCF_026170545.1. Lineage (NCBI taxonomy): Eukaryota > Metazoa > Chordata > Aves > Piciformes > Picidae > Melanerpes > Melanerpes formicivorus. The sequence goes on along the minus strand of NW_027142435.1, from coordinate 2,496,974 downwards.
CTGTGAGGGGAAGCACAGCTCCCTCCATCCACCCCCAACTCCCTTCCCAGCCCATTCCAACCTTGACTCCTGGCCACATCCCAACTTTCCCAGTCGCAGCCTCCCCAGCGCCCTTCTTGGTGGAGCTTCCTGTGCTGGTGTGGACCATGGATCACAGTTGGACCATGAAAGAGCATGGGCATTTCTGCCCCCACACTGGGCACTGGGCAGGTGACTGGGGCTGTGCCAGCTCCCCTTCCTGCCTTCTCCAGACACGCCTTGCCACTGTCCCCTCCAGGACTGGACTCACCCTGGCCCAGTTCGTACCCAGGGAGCAGTTTAGCATCAGGCTCTGGGAGGGGGACCAAGCAGTGGTGCCCCAGGGAGAGTCCTGCCCCAATCTTCTGAGCCTGGAGCTGGTGCCTGGTGCCAGTGCCTGGTTCCAGTGCCAGTCTCAATGCTGGTGCCTAGTGCCTGGTGCCAGTTCTAGTGCTGGTACCTAGTGCCGGTACCTAGTGCCTGATACACAGCACCCAGTACCAGTGCCTGGTGTCCAGTACCTGGTACCCAGTGCCAGTCCCCGCTGCTCAGTGCCCAGTGCTGGTTTCCAGTGATGGATCCCAGTGGGGGGTGCCCGGTGCTCTGTGCCAGTGCCCAGTGCTCATACCTGGTGCCCGGTGCCAGTGCTCGGTACTCGTACCCAAAGCCCTGTTCCCGGTGTCGGCGGCCGGTGGCAGTGCCGCTTTGCAGTACCCGGTGCCCGGTACCTGCTACTCGGTGCAGGTACCCGGTGCCCGGTACCCGGTGCCCGCCCGGACCCGGCGCTCGGGCGCTGTCCGCGGTGCTGATCCGCGCTCCGCAGCCCAACCCAGCCCAGCCCAGCCCAACCCAGTCTAGCCCAGTCCAGCCCAGTCTAGCCCAGCCCCCTTCCCTTCTGCCCCGGCTGCCCCCAGGGCAAGGACCGGGGGAAGCCGAACCTTTCCCCTGAGCTCCCTCCGGGTGCTCCCCACGACCCTGCCCGGGGTCCCTCTGCCCCTCCCGGAGCTGGCAGCGGTGGCACCGGCTCCACAGGTGCCTTCCCCCGGGCATCGTAGCATCCCCGTGCTGGAGCTCACCTGTCCCCGGGTCACCCTTGCGAGCAGAGGGGCTGGGAAAGCTGCCCTGCCTCTGCCTCGGGGCTTTTATCAGCCGTGGCGGGGGGCGGGGGGGGCGGCGGGAGGAGCGCCCGGGCGGGGACTCTCGGCTTTGGCCAACGGGAGGCGGCTGCTGCCCGCCAGTGCCGCGGCGGCACCGATTACATCATGGAGAGCCGCCTGCGCTGCGGCCCCAGCCTCCTCCCGCGGCCGGGCGGGCAGCGGCAGCGCTGCCAGAGAGCAACAGGTCTGGGCACAGGCAGAGAGGCGCCTGGAGCCCCTGGAAAGGGGGCGGTGGAGGAGAGGAGAGGAAAGAAGCTTTCCCCATGCACGGGTGGGACGGGAGAGCCGGGGGGATTCCTCCTGTGCTTCAGCTCCGGCAAGGACCTGCGGGGTTTGCTTGGTGGCTCTAAGGCACTGCGTGTCTCCCAGGACCGAACCCTACCCAGCCTGTCTGTTCCATCCCACTGCAGCATCCCCCGGTGCATGTGGCTCATCCCCTCTGTTTTCCCACCCCGAGGGGTGTGCTGAGTTTCACCCTACACCCCCTTTTATCATCCTGGCTTTGGAGCTTGCACAAAACTCCAGCCCAACTCCAGCCTTCCCAGGGATTCTGAGCCGAATTGCAGGACAGATCTGAGTATCAGGCATCAGTTTGGCTCTCATATTCTCAGAGCAAGGAGGTCAGACAGCTATTCCCTCGAGCATGCCAAAGAACAAATCACTCTTCAGAGAGAGCAGATTTCTTCCCTAACCCTGGCTCACCCAGCACACATCTCTCTGTGGCTGTGGCTGGGGGGTGTCAGCTGGGATGGATTTGTGTTGCACCTCTTGGGCTGCCAATGCACAAGTTGCAGACACCAATTCCTCAAGGCTGCCCTGGATGGTCAGAGGGTTGAGGCAAAGCTTTGTCTCCCAGTCCATCCTGTGCACAGGATTTATTACCACATGATACCAAGGGGGAAATAATGATTGTAATCATAATTAAATAGAAATAGAAATGGCCCAGAGTTAAAGGCTTGGTCTAGGTCATACTTGAGGTCCATGTTGGGATCTGATTTGGTGAAGCTGCTGCCTGCTATGAAAGGATCTCCTGCAGTTAAGTAGTGAGGTCTCATGATCTGGATCTAAAAGCAGATGAGATGTGGGGAGCTCATTTTCATTGATTCACAGAATGGTTTGGGTTGGAAGGGACTTTCAGGATCATCCAGCTCCAACCCCCCTGCCATGGGCAGGGACACCTCCCACTAGTTCAGCTTGGAACCTGACCTCAAACACCTCCATGGAGGGAGCATCCACAGCCTCCTTGGACAACCTGCTCCAGTGTCTTCCCACCCTCACTGTGAATTTTCAGTGGCACTGGATGTTATTGCAGGGACGCCAGCATCAGAATCAAGCCAGGTGCTCTGTTTCCAACTCTTATTTTCTGTTCTTCCATCCCATGGTGGATTTGGGGCCAAGTTCCCAGGCTGGGTTACATGGGTCCAGAATCCCACCGGCCACGGCGACAGTTCTGCTGCTGCTGAAGATGGCTCTGAGCAGAATGTGCCAGCATGAATCAGTGAAGACCCTGGGAGCCTTCAACGCTGATCCCTGGAAGGAGGAGATGGAGACTGAGCAGTGCCCAACGACCTTGCACTGTATTAGTCACAGCAGCAAGAATGCAGCCTGGTGTTTGGGTAAAGGATGTTGCAGCCTTGCTAGTGCCTGGCCTTGAACGTGTGTCTGCGAGAGCTTTTCAGTCAGGAGCCAAATCTCAGAGCCTTTGCTCCTTGGCTTTGTCCAGGCAGAGCAGGAATTTGGGGGAAATGTGAAAAGCAGAGGAGCTGAAACTGTAAAGAGCATCTCTGGGGGTGCCCAGGTCCCTCCAGAACACAAACAAAACAGCACAGTGAGTCTTGGGGACCCTTAGAAGATGCTGCTAGAAAGGAAGGGGCTGAGATCAGTCCCAGCTGGATCTCTTCATCCTTAATTTTCCCTTTCCCTCATGTGCTCACCAGGACTCTCCCAATTTGTTATCCCTTCATTCTTTATGTGGGAACTGCTACTATCTCCTGGCCCAGGCTACAGCTACAAAATCATCTTTGATTTTCCTCCAGCTTCTGCCTCAGAGTTTCTGCTCCTAAGTCAAATGGGCAATGGTCTGAGATTCAACCCAGGTTAAACCTGGAGTTTATTTCTTAAACCTCAACCCTCATTCCTTAAACCTGAGCCTAAAGAAATGGGCCATGAGGGATGATGAAGAGAGAAACCTTCCAGCTGCACATCTACCAAGCAGAGCCATTTTGCAGTTGTTGACAAGGGATGAGAAGTGTACAGGCACTGCCTGTCCTCCTGAGAGCTGTGCCCTCTTTGTTCAGAGGTATCAGGCAGGACCTGGGGCTCGAGTCCTCCCTGTGCCACCTAGCCAGCAATTTTGGCCAGCAATTTCAGCTGAGACTTCAAAAAGTTGATTTTCAAAGGGACCTGAGCTGTGAGCCTGAGGTGCACCTGTCAAGCCCAAGCTGTTTCAAGCCTGAGCTACTTGTTCAAAAGATGTATTTGAGATGTTGGGTGAGAAGAGCCCTGGAAACTCTCTGTGTCTACAGCAGCTTCTTTCTCTGTGGCTGTTCCACCTTGGGGGACTCCCGAGCCTCACTCATTTGCAGTCTAGATCCGTTTCAGGGGAAGGGGGGATCGGACAGCTCTTTTTATCTCCTGGAGAAAGTCTGGGATGAACTTAGAAGCCAGAAGAGGAAAGGTCAAGGTTTTATTTAATTATTTCAAGTTGTTTTCCACCCCCTACTCAGAGCAGCCTTTAGGGCTCGGTAATTAGCAAGGAAGTGAAGGGGGGAGCGAGCTGGACTTTGGCCCTGACTGACCTGATTCATACAACACGTCTGATTAATGTACCTGGTCACATGGCAGCTGCCAGCGACTTGTTGCTGGGCATCCAGAGGTTTCCAAGGGAACCGCTCCTGCTCCTGCCGATGCTCCTCAACGAGCGCCGGAGAGCCGCAGCTCCAGGGGCCTGCCGCCCCAGCCGGCTGAAAGAGAGAGCAGAGAGGGGCGCCGAGAACCACCCCGAACAGAAAGATCCTGCACCAAAACTGAGGGAGCAAAGCAGCTCAAAGAGGCGTGGGGCTGCCTCTGCTCAGCCCTTCCCAAACCCCCTCCCCTGTGCGGGCAGCCGGAGCTGGCGCTCCCCTCTGCCAGCCCACGCACGCTTCGCTCATGCACGATGCCAGCTACGCCCCAAAGACACCTCACAAACAACACAGCAGCGCCCTGCTCCCAGCCACACGCTCCCAGCCCCCGTGTTTCCTCCTCCTTTTGCAGAGGAGCTCCACCACGCCTTCCAGATCCTTTCCCGAGGTGTGCTTAAGAACTCTCTTTCATCTCCGAGACCTCAGCGTCCCCTAGAACACTCCCCTCCGCTGCAGGCGCGGATCCAGCCTCCCTCTGCGGGCTGGCACACAGCTCCCACCTAGACCAACCTCATCTCCCCCCTCTCCCGCTTCCCAGATCCCCCTCCCTGCACGCACAGCCAGAGTGCTGCCTACCCACAGCCGTGGTGGCTTCCACATGCCCAGCTGCTCTTCGTGCCTCCCCTGTCCTTCCACATGCACACACACATGGCACTGCCTGAGGGCATCTCCCTCCCTGCACACACTCCTCCCACCTTACACCCTTCTTTGCAGACAGTCCTGCTTGTTTCCTCACAGGTGAGGCACCCTCATCATAGCACCACAGATAGTGTGTAATGGTGAGGGTTGGAAAAGACCTCTGGAGATCACCCAGTCCAAACCCCCTGCCGGAGCAGGATCACCCACAGCAGGTTGCACAGGATGGTGTCCAGGTGGGTTTGGAATGACTCCAGAGATGGAGACTACTCCACAACTTCTCTGGGCAGCCTGCTCCAGAGCTCCAGCCCACTCAAAGTGAAGAAGTTCCTTCTCATGCTTAGATGGAAGTTCCTGTGTTCAAGTTTGTGCCTGTTACCCTCTCCAGCTCTCCTGTAGGCTCCCTTCATGTACATTCGGTGTCCCTGACACCTCTGGCAGGGCCTTCTGCTAGCACACACCCTCCATCTCAGCTCCCCTTCCCTGTAGCTGCAGGGGGGTGTCTCTGCATGGTCTCACAAGCTCAGCATGTGCTATACACATCCACACAGGCCAGCAGCTCTTGGCAGGAAGAATCAAGTCCCTGAACTAGCAAACACAGTTGACTTGGCAAGCAGCAGCTCTGGAGCTCCAGCCTTCCAAATGCAGCAGGCAGGCTCATGGCAGCCTGGCTTCCCTCATTTCCCCTCTCTCTGGTGCAGGAGGATGGGCAGGGTGTGTGTATTTGTGCTGTGTGCTCCAGCAGGGACTTCTCAAGCTTGGTAAGGCTGCTCTGGGTTTAGAATCATAGAATTGGTTGGGTTGAAAAAGGCCTCTAAGATCATCCAGTCCAACCATCAGCCCAACACCACCCTGGTCACTAAACCATGGCCCCAGGTGCCATGGCCACACATTTCTTCAACACCTCCAGGCATGGGGACTCCACCACCTCCCTGGCCAGCCTGGTCCACACAAATAAATTCTTCCTCATCTCCAGCCTAACCCTCCCCTGGCACAATTTCAGGCCATTTCCTTTCATTCTACCTCCTGATCCCAGGGAGAAGAGACCAACTCCCACCTCGCTGCAACTTCCTCTCAGGCAGTTGTAGAGAGCAATGAGGTCTCCTCTCAGCCTCCTCTTCTCCAGACTATACACCCCCAGCTCCCTCAGCTGCTCCTCCCCAGCTCTGTTCTCCAGACCCTTCCCCAGTTTTGTTGCCTTCCTCTGGATTTGCTGCAGCCCCTCAATGTCCTTCTAGGAGTGAGAGGCCCAAACTGACCCCAGCACTCAAGCTGTGGCCTCAGCAGTGCCCAGTACAGAGGGACAATCCCTGCCCTGCTCCTGCTGGCTGCTGTTTGTTACTTGTGGGATGAGCATTGGCCGCAGCCAGGCTCCAGCAGTTGTTAGCACTGTGCTGGGGGAACTTCCATTCAAACCTCACCTACCCCTGGCCCTTGGCAGCTGACAGCCAGCCTCATTCAGCTGATTTTTGTAGAGCCACATGGCTTTATCCCTGCTGACACAATGGTTTGCCCTCCTGAAGGACATGAACTCTCAGGGAAGCAGCTCTCAAACACACCTGGTTTCCTCACAGCCCTTTGCCTTCCAAACTCTTCCTCCTTTTCCCCAGGGAGGCAAAGCCTCCTCGCTGACTCCCAGGACCAAACTGTGTTCAGGAGATGCTTATCCACTATCTTTTATCTCATCTTCCAGACTAGAGCATGTGCCTGCAGGAGTGTGAGATGGGAAGGGCTTCGTGAAGCAAACTGGATTTACATGATGGGAAGAGAAAGCTTCCAATGGTCTGGTTCCTCTGCCTCTTAACTCTGCTTTACACCAGATCAGAACATTTGATACGGGAGGTGTACCAGACTGAGCAGAACTGTTTGGACTAGGCTCAAAGGCTTAAGCAAGAGGAGGCACGTTCCAAACAGCACAAAAGAGAGTGGAAGCTGCTGCGAGCAGTGAGCACAACTCCGCGGAGGGCAGGGAAGGCTCCGAATGAGCAACTGCTCATTAGAGCCTGTGTCAGGACTCAGATGTGCTCGTGGCAGGGGGAGCTTCTCCCTCACCCCCTTCTAATTCCATGTGTGAGCAAGCAGGGCTGTGAAAGGACAAGGGCATGGGGATGTGTAATGAACACACTTCTAATGAAGTGTCTGCAAAAGGCGCAATCAAGGAGCAGCAGAACCTGCTCCTGCCCCGGGGGAGTGCGGGGAAACTCTATCTCCCTGCCTTTATCTCTACCTTGTATTAAGCCCCATGTGCATGCACTTGAACTGGTGACACTGAGACCATCACAGATATAATGAGGAGAAAGAGGTCACTCAGACAAACTCGCCCAGCCTCGGCTGAGCCTGCTCTCGCGTCTCCAGCAGCAGCCTCTCCGCTGCTGCAGCAGCTAAAAGGAGAATCTTGTAGAAATAAAGCCCCTGCTAACTGGGTAAACAAGAGAGCTTGAGCACTGGATCTGTCAGGGGCTCGAGCAGCTTGTCAGCAGAGGTTAGAGGGAAAATAAAACAAATACAAACAAGCTGAAGAGCAAACAAGAGCACTGGAGGCAATATTTTCGTAAGCATTAAAAGCAGGACCCGAGTTCCATTTTCAGAGGTGGTTTTAACACTTGGAAGTCAAAAATCACATCACCTCTCAATAAAATCCGGGGTTCTGTGCCCTGGTGATGGTTCAGATGCTGCTTCTCTCCAGACAAGGAGTTGGTGCCCCAGTGAAATTATCAGGCAAGTTGAAACCAAAGCAGAAGAGGAGCTTTTTCACACAGCGTGTAATTAAGTTTTGGAGCTCGTTTGCCACAGGATGTTGTGGAGACTGAAAGGATAAAGAGGTTCAAAAGGGTTTAGACAAGTTTATGGAGGTTTGGTCTATCTGTGTTGATTAAACTTAATAGTCTGGATGAAACATCCAGGCAGTGCTCACAGATTGCTGGAAGCTACAGAACCACAGGTAGGAGAAACCTTGGAATCAGAATTGTCAGGGCTGGAAGGGACCTCAAGGCTCAGCCAGTTCCAACCTCCTGCCATGGGCAGGGACACCTCACACCACAGCAGGTTGCTCACAGCCACCTCCAGCCTGGCTACAAACACCTCCAGGGATGAGGCTTACACCACCTCCCTGGGCAACCTGTGCCAGGCTCTCACCACCCTCATGGGGAAGAATTTCTTCCTTTCATCCAATCTGAATCTCCCCATTTCTAGTTTTGCTCCATCCCCCCCAGTCCTATCCCTCCCTGACACCCTCAAAAGTCCCTCCCCAGCTTTCTTGGAGCCCCCTTCAGCTACTGGAAGGCCACAAGAAGGTCTCCTCAGAGCCTTCTCTTCTCCAGACATCTGCTCTGGTCACAGATGTTGCTGCTGACTGCAGGTGTGCCTGCTGACCTTTAAAGGTCTGTTCCAACCTAAAATGTTCTATGATTCTGTGATGCTCTGCTTCTGTGATGCTCTGCTTCTGTGATGTTGATTCTATGATTCCATGATGCCCTGATTCTATTATTCTATGATGCTCTACTGCTCTGATGCTCTGATTCTGTGATGCTCTGATTCTATGATGCTGATTCTATGATGCTCTGATTCTATGATGCTGATTCTATGATGTCCTGATTCTATGATACTATGATGCTCTGATTCTATGATGCTGACTCTATGATTCTATGATGCTCTGATGCTATAATTCTATGATGCTCTGATGCTATAATTCTGTGATGCTCTGATGCTGATTCTATGATGCTCTGATTCTATTATTCTATGATGCTCTACTGCTCTGATTCTGTGATGCTCTGATTCTATGATGCTCTGAGTCTATGATGCTGATTCTATGACTCTATGATGCCCTGATTCTATGATACTCTGATGCTATAATTCTGTGATGCTCTGATTCTATGATGCTGATTCTATGATGCCCTGATTCTATGATACTATGATGCTCTGATTCTATGATTCTATGATGCTCTGATGCTATGATACTATCATGCTCTGATTCTATGATTCTGTGTTGCTCTACGCTCTGATTCTGTGATGCTGATTCTATGACTCTATGATGCCCTGATTCTATGATACTATGATGCTCTGATTCTATTATTCTGTGATGCTCTACTGCTCTGATTCTGTGATGCTCTGATGCTCTGATTCTATGATGCTGATTCTATGATACTCTGATGCTCTGATTCTATTATTCTATGATGCTCTACTGCTCTGATTCTATGATCCTTTGCCCTCCCTTCATTTCCCTTCCCCTTCTGCTCTCATCCATTCTCCTTTCCTGCTCTCCTCTTCCCTGCTGTCTCTTACCCTCCCTGCACCCCACTCCAACTCAAACATCCAAGCTTAATTTTTTCTTGGTTTTTTTTGGATGAAAATGATGACAAATAAACCCCTTGTGAGGAGCTGCAGCATGTTCTGTGCCAGAGAGTGGTCTTGTTCATTAAGGGAATGGTCTTGTACGCATTTGGGCATGTTATCAGTAACACTCCAAAGGGAAACAGACTACTTAAACCTATTATATCACTGCTTTATTCACCATGTGCTGCCATTTACCTCCTACATGACACTGGGCTCTAATAGCAGCAGTTCTGAGAAACCCTGCACATTAGCCACAAGCAGCTCATTAATCCTCTGTTTTCATTCTTACAAAACAACCCCCAAAAAAATTAATCAAAAAGAATGGAAAAAAAAACAAAAAACCAAAAAAAAAGAGGCTCCAAGCACAGGAGAGCTCAGCTGCTGAGAGCTCAGCCAAAACCAAAGCAGCTTTGCTGTGCCAGCAGCTCTGAGGTAGCCCCAAGGAGAGCACTGCTTTCTGGGGCGCGCAGGGAGTCTTTGGGGCCAGGGATGTGCACTAAGGAAGGGGATCAAGCTGTCAGCCAGCGAGCTGCTGCAGGGAGACTTGGAGAAGCCAATTACTGGGGGCTCCAAGCCAGGGCTCTGCATCCTTCTGGCCTGCTGAGACCACAGCTGGAATACTGCGTCCAGCTGTGGGCTCCTCGGTTCAAGAGGGACAGAGATCTGCTGGAGAGAGTCCAGTGCAGAGCTGTGAGGATGCTGGAGGGACTGAAATGGCTCTGCTATGAGCCCTGGGGCTGTTTAGTCTGGAGAAGAGAAGACTGAGGGGGGACCTGATCAATATCTGAGGGGTGGGTGTCAGGATGAAGGTGCCAGGCTCCTTTTGGTGGGCAAGGCACAGTGGGTACAAGCTGGAACCCAGGAGGTTCCACTTCAACCCATTGCTGTGAAGGTGCTGGAGCCCTGGAGCAGGCTGCCCAGAGAGGTTGTGGAGTCTCCTTCTCTGGAGACTTCCAAAACCCATCTGGATGTGCTCCTGTGTGACCTGCCCCAGGTGACCCTGCTTGGGCAGGGGGTTTGGGCTGGATGGTCTCTGGAGATCCCTTCCAACCCCAACCATTCTGTGAGTGCCTAGAATCAGGTCCTGGCTGTTGATGCAACTCCACCCCAGGATATCAATTGTCCCAGAGAGAAGAAAGAGAAAGGAAGATGTCTCTTGAACTCCAGCATGGGCAGCCTGTGAACAGACAGGGGATGGGCAGAATTAATTCAGAGCAGGTAGAGAGAGCTCTTCCTCAAGAGCCCTTGAAGGAAATGAAAGGCCCCATGCCCCAGCCCCGAGCCACAGCTCCGAGAGCCTTTTTGCTTCGCCTGCAGCACACAGTGGCTGTGGCACAAAAAAGCAGTCCCATCTGCTTCATCAAAGAGAAGAGCCCTGCTAAGGGCCCAGCCTTTCTGTCCCCAGTCCCTTGATTGCACCACGCTGAGGAAGCAAGCTGCTCCATCTCCTGGCTGCCTGGGCTGCCTGGCCAGCTCCTCTCCATCTGAGGGCAGAGCTGGCTGGAGGCTGGGGCAGGTGCCTCCAAACGTGATTGTTTCTGCTCGGGTCTCCAAGGCTAACAAACAAACCCTCCTGACTAGAAGATGTGCAGCTCGTGGACAGCAGCTCACAGGGGGAAACGACCTCCACACATCCTTGTGGGAATAATGGAACATCTGTGTCCACACAGCAGGCACAGAGCAGAGACAAGAGGCAATAGCTGTTTGTGAGTGGGACTTGAGGAATCTGGGATCTTCTGGGACCTCTTTTGGTCACTTTTTTTCCTGCCCTATTTGTCAAGCCAGCTGCTGCTCCCTGGCTGCAGGTCCCTGCTTTCTGGCAGAACAAAGAGAAACAGAAAGGCAGGAGGATCTGGCCAGGGTCAGTGGTGGAAACAGCAGCAGACTGCAGGAGCTGCTGCAGTATTTCACAACCCCAGTCTGAGCCCTGCCTTCCATTTCAATCATTCCAGTTCATCTGCAAGCTCAGCCACAGTTCTGCTCTGTCATGGCCAGCCCCAAAGCCTCAGCTCTCCTTTGCACTCTTAGGGAAAGCTGTTGCAGAGGCAGTGGATCTAGAGATGCAAATCTCAGCCTTCAGCGCCTACAGCACCTCGTGCTCCTCTTCCAACCAAAGGGATCCCTTTCCCAACCAAAGAGATCCCTTTCCCAACCAAAGGGATCCCTTTCCCAACTGGGAAGAAGGGGAGAGATGCTGCTGCTCACAGAAGAAGAGGAGCTGGATGCAGGATTCAGCCCTGGAGATGGAGTGGGGCAGAATTAACTGCAAGAAACAGTCATCAAAAATTGGATCTCCTCTGCTTCGAGTTCCAAGCTGCTGCTCAGCAAGCAAGCCCCCAAACACTGCCTCCCTGCCAGATGTGCACAGCTCTGTCCTGCTCCCAAAGCCCTTCCAAAGTCACTGGGGGGTTGGTGTTGCTCTGTTTGAGATGGCTCAGTGAAAAATCTGAGCAAGGAGAGAGAGCTTGGAGGTGTGGACTGAATTAATTTCTGCTCTTGGGTGAGGACATGAAGCTACAAGAAAGCTGGGGAGGGACTTTTGACAAGGGCTTGCAGGGACAGGACAAGGAGCAATGGTTTTCAGCTGGAAGAGGGGAGATTGAGACTGGAGATTAGGAAGAAGTTCTTTCTATTGAGGGTGGGGAGACACTGGAACAGGTTGCCCAGGGGGGCTGTGGATTTCTCCTCCCTGGAGGTGTTCAAGGCCAGGCTGGATGAGGCCTTCAGCAACCTGGGCTGGTGGGAGGGGTCCTGGCATGGGGGTTGGAACTGGGTGGTCTTGAAGGTCCCTTCCAACCCAAATCATTCTGTGATTCTGTAATTCTATGAAAAGGGAGGTTAGGGGTGGGAGAATTCCAGCCTGGCTGGGCTAGGAGGTCTGCTCAGGAGAACCTACAAGCACCCAGTTCAGCCTGCCCAGGGAGACCACGGCTGATCAAGTCCCTGCTGCCAAAAGGAGATGTGGTTGCTGGCCTGATCCTGCGCCCTGCCTGCTCCAATGTGCCTGTGCAGAGCTGCTCACAACCAGCACAGGGCTGAGAGGCACTTACAGAGGCATTTAGTGGAACACAAAACATTCTCCTGGGGCACAAGGGGGGTGGAGCAAGGCTGGGCAGGCTGCTCTCCATTGAGCTCAGCTTCATTGAAATCAATACATTATTATGGCAGCGACTCCAGCCCTTAATATCCCTCCTCTGAACAGCATCATGTTTGTGTTGCAGAAGGAAGGCTTAGGCTAAACACCAGGCAAAATTCGTTGTGGTGAGAGGGGCAGTGAACTCCTGGAGCAGAGCCCTGGGCAGGGGCTACAATTCCTGGTGCCCAAGGGATTTAGAAAGAAGCTGAGACAGAATTCTTCCAGAAGGGATGGGAGGGAGGGAGGGGGCTTGAGGGCAGCAGGATGGGATTTCTGCACAAGCCTGCTTCTGCTCCCAGGAAACAGAGGTAGAGCAAACTTTACAGAGCTGCAGGAGGATCTCCTGGCAGCTCTCTGGACAGCACAGGTGCTGGGCCCTGGCTCAGCTGTGGTCTCCCTGAGCAGGCTGAACTGGGTGCTTGTAGGTTCTCCTGAGCAGACCTCACAGCCCTGCCAGGTTGGAGTTCTTCCAGCAGGAGCAGCCCTCTACTGCTCACCTCCCTTTTCATAGAATCACAGGATGGTTTGGGTTGGAAGGGACCTTCAAGATCATCCACTCCAAGCCCCCTGCCATGGGCAGGGACACCTCCCACGGGAGCAGGCTGCTCCCTGCCCCTCTTTCCCACCTCTCTTTTCTAGCCCTTCGCTGAAGCTGATCTGCTAACTGACACAGACACCAAGCCCCCCTCTCCCCCTGCCTCTGCCTCTCCCTGCCCCGCCTGGAGCCTGTTTTCCCTTTCGATGCCTCTAATGAAACTAAAGTGGCTGCAAGCAGAAAGTTTCCACTTTCTGCCTCCGGGCTGATTACCGCGGAGCTGACACCGGCAGCATCCTGCGCCGGAGCCTCTCTGGATGGGAACCCTCGGGGGAAGGGATAAAGTAATGCTCCGTGCCCTCGGCTCACCGAGCACCATTAGAGCACTGCCTGCCTAACCTGGCAACCTAGGAGAGCAGGACCTCAGCAGCCTGGCTTCTGGGGCCAAGGTCCCTGGAAAACATGAGCTGCTGCACGGCTGAGTGATATAGAGCCCAGAATCGTTTGGGTCCAACCTCTGTGTAACTCCATGGCTGGTGCTAAACCATCCTCTGCAGCCCCCAACGCAGGGACTTGGTATCAGGACCTACAAAAGGCTAAGTGAAGCTCTTTTATCAGCCACACTGCTGCAGTCTTGGCTGAGGCTGCTGCAAGGGAGCTGCTCTCACCTCATGGCTTCCTGTGGGCTTCGTGCTGTCTAGAGACAGCTCCACGGTGCTGCTGGGTGGAGACTGCTTACAGCCTCAGCAGGGACCAAAGCAGCAGCTGGAAGGTTCTGGGCCACCTCTCCAAGCCCTCTCCAAGCTGGTGAGGGAAGAGTTCAGCATGAAGACCACTTCAGGCCCTTGGTTTTCCTGCCAACAAGGGGTTTGGAGCAGCCACCAGTTTCTGCCTGGCCAGCAACACAGGGTGAGTCAGCTGGGCTCCCCAGGGCTCCCAGATGCCCAAGACACCCTGAACATCACACACACTTGAGCTGTAGAAGGCAGGGTGCTGCCTTGTTGTTCCCCTTCCCCCTGCTCAGGAGTGGGGATTGCAGGCACAGAGCTTGGCTGCAGGCAAGGTAAGGGCTCCACCAAACACACCCTGTGGTTCCTCAGCAGTCTGGGCACTAACCAGTTCACTGCCTGTTGCTCCTGGCACTCTCCTGCACCTCTCCTCACCTTGCCCCTTGTGAAGCTTCACTCTGGATTTCTCCTTTGGCCCCTGTGCTTGCTTCTTGCACGTGAATCCCAGGCACAGCATCCTGAGCTGGCACAGCATCTTGGGCTGCACTCTGGCTGAGATCAAGGCTGGCTGATGCCACAGTGCCTGATCCCCTCAGAGATGGCTCTCAGGTTACAGTCCTGCACCTCTGAATCCTGGCCACTCCTGGAAATCCAGCAGGGCTCAGCTACCCTACATATCACCTTGCTGACACGAGGGGAAAGTAAACAAGATTCTGCTCAGCACTGCAGAGACCAACTGCTCCAGTGTTGCCTGGCAGATGGGGCCCAAGAGGGAGGCCATCTGTTCCTGAGTGAGGCCCTAAATTTCTCCCTGGGAGCTTCTGGGCTGAAGACATCCAACAGAGTTCAGTGGGTGCAGAGGGGAGCAGCCATGACCTCAGCTTCAGTCCTTGGTGCATCCTGCAGAGCTGTGCCAGGGCTGGGACCTTGGTTCCAAGGGTTGTTGGATTCCTGCAGCATTCCTGTTCCCTATATCAATTTTGTTGTTTCTCTCTCCACATCTCCACCCTCTTCTCCTCTCTGCAGTCCTTCCCACATGCATGCAGTGCTTCAGTACAGTTTGTGTTCCCTATTGCAGAGCTGGGCAGAGGCTCTGTAGTTCCTTTCCTTGCAGCCCTCAGAGCTGTCACGACTCTGTCTTCTACCCACTCTGCTCTCCTTGTCCAAAAAAAGGACAACTGTCCTGTGCAAAGGCCTGAAACCTGGCTGCTGACAGCTCATCTGGCTCTTCCAGCACATTCTGGTGGCACCAGAGGGTAGGTTAAAATGAGGTACGCTGAGGAGGCTGCAGAAATGCTGTTAGAGCTCAGGGAAGGGGCCAACATCTCAGAGGGAGAGAAGGGGATGACATCCAGGGCAGGCTGGGGAAGGAAAGAGCAATCTGCTGACAGTCAGCCTGTCTGAGGAGCGGGGAACATACTGCACTAAACCAATAATACCTTGAGCAGCAGGGTGGGAGCTTCCATCTGGCCTCATGCTGAGCTTGGTCTCTCTCACTTCTTGCCCCCTACAGCCAGGGAATCTAAGGTGCAGGGCTAGCCACAGGTCACCCAGCCTGGCTGCGGCAGGGCAGGGACAAAGAGAAGAGCCCCCAGGGAGAGCAGGGTGCTGAGGAGCAGCAGTGCAGCCTCTTGACTCTCCTTTCGCCCCAACTAGATCCTCCTTAGGCCTGGGAGGTGGGAAGGCACTAGAGCTCTTTGCTTAATTAGTAGCAACAGCTGAAGCACTTGAGAAACAAAAGCTCCTCTCTCTCTGCCCCACTTTCACTTGGGAGCCAGGGGTGGGGAGCAAATTGCTTGGAAGCCAGAAAGCGCCCTCGATCTTGTCACCATGGCTGCACAGACACAGCCTCCTGTTATCTCCAGAGGAACAAAACCCTCCTCCCACCCTCTCCTGTCTCAGCTGGAGCTGATAAATGAAGAAGAAATCAACAAAACAAACAATAATAATAACAACAACAATTAAATAAATAAAACTACCCCGGGCCCAAAGCAGCAAATAAAGCTGCAGGGAACCAAACCAGCCTGCTGCAAAGCAGCATTGATCCTGCCGGGGGGGTGCTGGAGAGCTGAAGGGCTCAGGTGAGCACTGCAGGTTAGAGCCCATCTCAGTGAGGCTGGGACTTACAAAAACCCCAATCTGGGCACACCCCAGGTCCTGCCACTTGCTTGAGAGTAAGGACCTCCAGCTCTCTCAACATCTCACTCTGTGGCTCTGCTCTATTTGTACGGAGATGTTTGTGCTCTGGACACGATTAGAGACCCTCTTAATGCCTCCTTGTTCAAAACCCACAGGGAGCACATCTGTAGGGTTGTCTGAGCCAGCTGGAGTCTTGCTCTTCTGCCTCTGCATTGCACCAGGAGCAGGGAGAGACACCAGAGGTAGCAGCAAGCCAGCGGAGGGAAGCAGCAGAGCAAATCCTCGAGCAGAATTCTGCGCTCCCCCAAACTTTGCTGGCGGTGCCTGGGCACCTCCAGGGCTTCCTTGGGTGGGGGGGGGGGGGAGGAAAAGGCCCTGCAAATACAACTGTGGGACTCTGTTGTGGTGGTGTTTTGGTTGTGCTCTCACCACCACAACAAAATAAAAAGAGCTAAAACTGTGCCAAGCAGCAGAGCAGCGAGGCAGCGAGCGCTAGCAGCCCTCTGTTTGTGTTTGGAGAGGAATTAGGGCTATTATGGGCGCTGCAGACGGGCTTCCTGCAGCAACTGGGGAGATAATTTCACTTAGTGCTTCATGCATCACAGCTCTGACCATCTGGCTGAACGTGAACATACCTTTTAGCAGCATGTCTCATGTTGGCTTGGTGCCTTCAGGGCCACCTCCCTACCCCAGGCAACTATTTCAGTGCTCGATTACGCTCGCCCCGCAAAAGAAAAACCCCCACCCCAACCCCCCGACAAACTGAGTCTTATTTTTAGTGTGGGACTTTGCAGTATCAGCTTCTGGCCACTGAAGATTCTGCTGTCTGTCTCTGTGTGT
The DNA here is from genome assembly GCF_026170545.1 of Melanerpes formicivorus. Classification (NCBI taxonomy): domain Eukaryota; kingdom Metazoa; phylum Chordata; class Aves; order Piciformes; family Picidae; genus Melanerpes; species Melanerpes formicivorus. The sequence continues at coordinate 2,480,550 of NW_027142435.1, read as the reverse complement.
GTGTGTGCATGCAGGAAGCTGCCTGCTGGCCCTGCTTCTCCATGGATGAGGTTCAGGCACTGCTGTAGAATCAAGCAGGGTGGAAAAGACCTCAGAGATCATCAAGTCCAACCTATGACCTCATACCTGACACCTCCTGACAACTAAACCAGGGCTCCAAGTGCCACAGCCAAGCCTTTTTTTGAACACCTCCAGGGATGGGGACTCCACCACCTCCCTGGGCAGCACATCCCAAGGGCAAATTACTCTTTCTGGGAAGAACTTTCTCCTCACCTTGAGCCTAAACTTCCCCTGGCACAGCTTGAGACTGTGTCCTCTTGTTCTGGTGGTGGTTGCCTGGGAGAAGAGACCAACCCCCACCTGGCTACAACCTCCCTTCAGGGAGTTGGAGACAGCAATAAGGTCTCCCCTGAGCCTCTTCTTCTCCTCTTGTCTTCCATGTCCCAGGACAATGGTTTTCCACCTTCAGTGCATCACTTCTGTGGTAGCAATCAGCTCAGCATGGAGCATTCCAGGTGCCTGGAAGTGCTGGGTGCTACCTGAAGGCTGGACTCGATGGTCTTGGAGGTCTTGTCCAACCACAGCAATTCTGTGATCCTTCTGAAATGAATGGAACAGCTGAGTGGACAGGCTGAGGGAGCTGGGTCTCTTTAGCTTGGAGCAGAGGAGCCTGAGGGGAGACCTCATCCTTGTGCATAAAGATGTGAAGGGCAGGAGCCAGGCTCTGCTCAGTGATATCCAAGGACAGGGCAAGGGTTGGATGTTGTGGAGGCTCCAAGCCTGCAAAGGCAGGCTGGATGAGGCCTTGAGCAGCCTGGGCTAGTGGGAGGTGTCCCTGCCCATGGCAGGGGGTTGGAACTGGATGATCTTGAAGGTCCCTTCCAACCTAAACCATTCTAGCATCCTATGATCATTGTTGTCACATCTTTGCCTCTCAGCCAGTTACAACCAAAGACCAATTTCCAGGATGCATGGCTGTGCTCTCTCATCCCTAGGTGACAATTTTACTCCTGCAGAGCCAGGGTTTGACCTCTCCATCCCCTGCTGACCACATTCCCCCTTTTATCTGCTAGCATCAAGCGCTGGCTGGAGCGTCTGCCCCTCTGCTATCACTCATGTCCCGATAGCCCTCATCTCCCAGCACTCACCAACTCTGAGCATCTGTGCCACTTGCTTGGCCTCTTTTCCTTTATGCTGCTCCCCTCCACACTCGTGTGACTGCTATTGTGTGGTCCCTGCCACACAAAAGCCAGCCTGACCTAATTTAAATCAGTGCTATTGAAGCCGTTCTTGTTTTATCTCCCACCACAAGGGCTCTGCTCCCCATTTCAGAGGTAGGAGAAATGAATGGCTAATTGGGGGGGTATTGTGCAAGGCAGCCGTTGTCTCCCAGCCCCTGATTGTCAGCTTTCCTGCTCCACGGTGCTCCAGAGCATCCCACTCCTGGAACAGCCTTGCAGGCTCTTCAGGGAGCGGAGGGAGGAAGAGGGGAGAAGGGAACTCGGCAGCAGCCATCGCTGCATGCCAGGCAAACAAAGCCCAGCGAGGCTGCCATGCTGAAAGGGCTGGCTGGGGGAGGGCTGCCTTGTTCAGAAAGGGCAGATGCTGGTGATAATAGTAGAGAATATCCATCCCTCACCTCCAAACAAACCAATATCCATCCTTCACCTCCAAATAAGCCCCCTGCTTTCTGTTTCCCAGCTATCTATGTGACAAATCCTTCCCAGCACTGTGGAGACTGCCTGGGGAGAGAGTTGAGGCGGGGGGGGAGGTGTCTGGGGTGTGAGCAGTGCTGAGGGGTGGTGAGCTTGGGGAGCAGAGGAAGTGGGATAGGTCAGGGGCTGGAGGGGAGAGTGAAATGCTGAGTCTCTTTGTCCTGCAGGGTGAGTGGATCCTTGTTAGTAAAGCAAGAACATCCCCAGAAGCCATTCCAGCAAGCAGTGACCAGCATGAAGAGGGAGCTTTGTCTGGGCCCTCTGAGGCAGAGTTGTCCATGCAAGGAAGATCTGGAGCCCACAAACCACCTGCACAGTGTGCCAAGGCTACCAGGGCTCAGTCCTGCCTTCGTGAGGAGCGACCACAGCATCTTAGTTAGGCAGGTTTGGGAGCTAACACCAGCAGCACAATGTCTGTGACGTGCTGTGATTCTCTCTCTCATCTAACTTCAGAGAATCATAGAGCATCAGGTTGGAAGGAACCTCAGGGATCATCTGATCCAACTTTTCTTGGTCTAGGTGAGATGTCCCATCACCTGTCCAGCTGAATCTTAAAAGTGTCCAGTGCTGGGGACTCCACCACTTCTCTTGGGAGGTGATTCCAGTGGCTGGGGACACCACCACTTCCCTTGGGAGATGATTCCAATGGCTGATTGCCCTTGTGAACATTTTTCCTCCTGTGTCTAATTGAAGTCTCTCTAGGAGCAATTTGAGCCCATTACCTCTCATCCTTTTCATGTGACTCCTTGCAAAAAGGGAGTCTCCATCTTCTTTGTAGCCACGCTTTAAACACTGGAACATGGTGCTAAGGTCTCCTCCAAGCCTGCTTTTCTCAGAGCTGGATGAACTCAGTTCCCTCAGCATTTCCTCTCATTTCAGCCTTCCCTGCCATAGGGAGCAATTTTTTCTGCCATAATTTCTGCCTCCCACAGGCACTTTCTGAGAGCTTCCTCCCTGGGGCTGCCTGGGCTACAGCTCTCCTTCCTTCCCTCATCATCAGACTGAATGAGCTGTGTGAAAGAAAAACAAACCCCTAAAGCATGTGGATCTTTCCATTGATGGTCTTGGGTCACTTACAGATCCACCTCCTCCCGCTCTAGGGAGAGGACTTTGCCCCCAAGCTATTGATTAGTTTTGCCCCCAGCACACTCGGCAGATGCACAGCACAAAGGTTGCTGCCAGAGTCCTCTCCCTGCAGGCTCTGCCAGCCGCAGGCAGAAAGAGCACGAAACATTGGGATGTTTACCAACAACGTGAGGCAAACACATCCCAAGGCTTCAGGTTTGCCACGGACTTCAAAGCCACGCTCTAAACCTCAGCACAAGTCAGAGCAGAACAAAGTACTGGCAAGTTCTGGAGTTAAAAGATGTGTAGCGACCTCCTCTCTATTCCCTTCTGACCCCAAATCAAGAGACGAGCCACAAAGACGTGAAATTAAAAGTGGGTTCCTTCAGAAAGTGGTTTGCATTAAGTCAGTTTTATGAAAAGTCAACTTTATTTAGAAGTCAGTTTTATTAACAGAGAGGTTCTGCTCCCTTTCATCTGGGCTTGTGATTCACTTCTCCCTCCCCGGCTTTTATCTGCAGCCAGCAGAGCATAAAACACTTCAACAAACAAAGCAAAACAGGAAAAAATAATTCTCACTTTGCCACCTGATTCCAAGGGCTGAGGTTTGACCAGAACAGTTGCCAGGGGTGTGTGGGGTTGTTAGCACTGCACTGAGAGGATAAAAAGAGGAACTCGAATATTCCTCGAACCACCTGGGACTGCCAAAACGTCACCGATGGGAAACTCGGCGATGGGAAGCTGGCATCGCCTCACCCTGCTCTGGCCACAGCAATGACCCAAGGGCTGGAAGCCCTCTGCTGTGAGGCCAGGCTGGGAGAGTTGGGGTTGTGCAGCCTGGAGAAGAGAAGGCTCCAGGGAGACTTCTGGTGGCCTTTCAGTGCTTAAAGGGGCAGAGAAGAAAGCTGGGGACAGGCTTTTGAGCAGGGTCTGTTGGGACAGGACAAGATCTGATGGTTTGAAACTGAAAGAGGGAGACTGAGATTGAAGAGAAGAAAGAAATTTTAATGCTGAGGGTGATGAGAGCCTGGCCCAGGCTGCCCGGAGGTGTGGGAGCTGCCCCATCCCTGGAACCACTCCAGGTCAGGTTGTTCTGGGCTCTGAGCAACCTGCTCTGGTTGGGGATGTCCCTGCTGACTGCAGGGGGGTTGGACTGGATGAGCTTTCAAGGTCCCTTCCAAGCCAAACCAGTCTGGGATTCTCCTGCACGGCTCCCGGTGCCTCGCAGAGAGACACCAGTGCCGAGAACAGAGCCTGGCGCCGTTGTGCCTGAGCGAAGCTTCATCTCCAGCGACAGCAAACTTCACCCCAGCGCAGCGAGAGCCCCGAGGGCTCTCCCTCTGCTCAGCAAACAGCCCCCGGCCCCCGGGCTGGACCCTCTCCCCGTGGAGCAGCTCCGCAGGGAGCTCCGCTGCCTCTTGCCATTATTCTACCGACATCTGGTGGCAGCTGCCTTAGGGAGGAGCGATCCTTCTGCCCGGGGTCCTGCCCCTCCATCCCTGCCCTCGGCTTCCCCGCCCGGCTCCGAGCCCGCCGTGCCCAGGGGATGCGCCCAGGCAGCGAGAGGGAGGCTGGGCATGGAGGCTGAGGCCAGGTCGGGGGCCCACGGCAGCGCTCATGGCTGGGAGTAGGGTGCAAAAGCCAGCTTGGGGGTGAGCCCTTCCTGCTCCCTCCCAGCGGGAAGCGGCCAGGTTCCTTCTTTGAGGGGTGCGCTATCGGTATGCAGCTCGGCAACGCTGACTTCAGCCGCCGAGGAGAGTGGGGCTCTGGAAGCACTGATGACTCTTTAACGCTAATTATTTGGGAGCCCGTGCGGGGTGGTTAGGGTAAGTACGAGTCAGGGTTGCCATCAGGGGAGGGGACAGACGAATGCCTAGAGCCGCTCTGCTGCATTCATCCACAGAGCGCAGGAGGAACCGGCAGCGCGGGTTTCCGTAGTGTAGCGGTTATCACGTTCGCCTCACACGCGAAAGGTCCCCGGTTCGATCCCGGGCGGAAACACCTGTTTTGCCTTCTTCGCACCTGACTCTCCACACCGTTTGATTATTGTTGGTTTTTCTTTTTTTTTTTTTTTTATTCCGCCCTTTTATTTTTTTACTATTTTAATTTTTCACTTTGGTTTCTATTCATTTCTCCACCGTCCCCCAGACTGTTCGGGGCCTCGCTATGGGCTGGCACAGAAGGCACAGCACCGCGTGCGGGACCAACCGGGCAGCGCCCGCGGCCGGCCGACGACGGCCGCCGCGGTTGGGAGGGGTGACCCGCAGCCCGGCTGGGGGGGTTCCCGTGCAGGGGGTCCTGGATCAACCGCAGAATCAGGGAAAGAAAAGAAACAGTGTGAAGAAAGAAAAGAAGCGCTGCGTTGGCCGGGAATCGAACCCGGGTCAACTGCTTGGAAGGCAGCTATGCTAACCACTATACCACCAACGCTCGGCGGGAAAAAGCTCTCTCGGCCTCCCTCAGCAACCTTAACCGCCGGAACCAACCATCCCCTAGAGACGAAAGGAGGAAGCGCGGGGAGGACCGCAAAGCGCACCGCCATTATCTCACGGCGGCAATAAGCGCCCGGCTCTGAAGCTGGGTGGGGATAGAAAATTCTCTTCGCTCGTTTTAACCCTCAGTTCTCTCGCTCTTCGCCCCTCCTTCCCTAAGGAGACTAGCTCCATCCTCCCGCGGCCGCCTCCCACACACGCACCTCCCACTCAGGGCTTCCTCCCCCGCCCCCACCACTTGGTACTTTCCCGGCTCGCGCGCTCCCGCCACTTCCGCCGCCGGGTGAAAGGTCGAACCGTGGCACGGCCGCCGACTCCCCCCCCCCTTTCCCCTCCCCTCCCCCGTTTCCGGGGCTGCCCAGTGTCCGGGACATGGAGCGGGAGTGACGGAGCCGCTGCCGCCGCCGCTTTCCCCCCCCCCCCCTCCCCCGCCCTCCCGCAGAGGAGCCACCCCCCCGCCCGCTGAGGGGGAGGTCGCCGCGCCCCGGGGTGAGTGAGGAGGGGAGGGGAGGGGAGGGGAGGGGGTGTCCCCGGGCGCCCGCGCGGGTGGGCGGCTTCCCCCACTCCGGGAGGGGCTGGGGGGCGGGGGGGGTCTGCCCCGGCGGGGACCGCTGACGGCGGGCAGGGCGCGCGTGGCCCCGGCGTGGGCTGGGGGTGCCGGGGGGGGGGGGGGGGGTCGGGAGTTGGCTGCTCGGCTCCCCCCGAGCCTCGTGTCCGCCGCCCCCGGCGCTGCGAGGCCGTTTGTCCTCCCGGCACGGAGGGCCGCCTGGCCCCGAGGGGGCTGTTCGTATTGCATTACCTCGTCCCCCCGCCGAGGGATGGGGCGATGGGGCCATGGGGCGATGGGGCGAGGGGGCGGGACGCCCTGGCCTGGGAGGAGAGGGAGCCCTTTGCCCACCCCCCGCCAGCAGCCTCTGCTCTGCCCTGCTAGGTGAGAAGCTGCCAGCTCCTCTTTTCCCGCAGGCACACAGCTGCCCCCGGCAGTGGAGGGAGGTGGGGGGCACACGTGCGGGGTGCTGGCTCCCCTGGGCTCCCCCCGGGCCTGGCTTCCCCTCTGCAGCCAGGGCAGCAGCTCCCCGGCAGGGCTTTCCCAGCGCCGCCGGCGGTGCGGAGCTGGCCACGGGCTGCTGGCAGCCTCTGCCGGGGCTCGTAGCTCCGGAGACAGACCCCCCCAGCCGTTTATTCCACCCTCCGTGGCTTTTACTGTGGGTGAAGGACATCCTCAGGCTCCTGCCCGTGGCAGGCACAGGTCTGTCAGGGCTCCTGTCGGGGACTGTGTGGCTTTGGCTCTTCTGAATGCCCCAGCAGGCCCCCGGGGGTCTCGCTGGCAGATGACTGTCGTGATTCACGCTGGGTTTCTGAGCTCTCCTGGCTGTGGTGTTCAGGTTCTGGGTTTGGTCGTTGGGTTTTTCGGTGGTTTTTTTGCTTTACCTCTGAGTCCAGCCTTGGAGGCTGTTATTGTTCCTGCTCTGGGTGCAGTGTGTGAGCTGTGGTGGTGGGCTGAGGTGGGAGATGTTCCTCTGAATCATTAAAAATCGTAGAAGAACCAAGCTTAGAAAGGACCTGGGGGAAGCCTCAAGCCCAGCCCCTTGCTCCAAGCAGGGGCAGCTGTGAGCCCAGACCAGGTTACTCAGCATTCTTCAGCATCCCTCCTGCTGCCCTTCATGCCTACATCCAAAATTGCCCTTACATTACTGGCTGCTGCTCCTTCATCCCTCTCTGCTCTCCCCTGCAGCTCGGGAGCTTCGCTGCTGGTGCCTCTGTGCGACGCTTTGTCCCTCCTGGGAGTGTGGTTTTGGTGGAGGAGAGGCTCCCAGGGCAGAGCAGTGGCCTTGGCAAAGGACAGTGGCAGGTGTTGGGTGTGCCTGTGATTCACAGCTCCCTTCAGGAGGAGACTGAGATCTTTGTGCTGGAGTGTATTTGGGGAGAGAGGACAATGGTGAAGGTAGAGCCTTCTGTGCTGGTGGGAAGGGAGCTGCTGTGGGGAGCTGGCTGAGGCAGAGGGGAGCAGCAGGCTGGCTTGGAAGGCAACTGTGGCTTTTTATCTCCCAGGTGGGACTTGGAGGCTGTTGGCAGTGGGGCTGCTGACCCTGTGTCTGGCTCCTTATGGTGTCCTTTGTTTGACTCTTGCCTGTGAGTGTGGGGACCAGACCCTCTTGTTTTCTCAGCTCCTAGTGCCTGATGCTTCAGAACACTTCAGGGCTTGGGGGGAGGGGGGGGAAGGAATGCAAGGAAGGGTCAGAAGTTGAGGATTCTCTGGTTATGTTTTATAAGAAGAATTTTGTGGGGAAGAAGGGAAGAAAGAGAGCACAGATCTGAGTGAGCCCTATTGTTCAGGTGTCTCTGGCCTGCTAACATCCAGCACGTGCTGGCAGAACACATTTGGACCACAAAGTGCAATCCAAGGGAAACTTTCTTGGTGCTTCCCTCCCTGCTCAGCTGGAAGTGTGACCTGTGGAGGATGCTTTTAGGCAGCCTTATTCCTCTGATGGGAGAAACTGCAGTTATGTGAAATCTGCTTTTTTTATGTGTGTGTGTGTGTTGTTTTTTTTCCCCTCTTCCTTCCCAGTTTCCTGTCCTGCCCAGCTTGCTGAGTAGTTAATGCAGAAGATAAAGAGGGTTCGTCTGGAAAACGAGACTGCAGGAAGTTGGAGAAGGTAATGGTGCCCTGGTTCCTCCCAGAGCCTTTGCTGCCCTCTTGGTTGTGTGGGACAGAGGAATAGTCACCTCCTGGGGTGCAGGAGGCTGCTGACAAACCCCAAGTGTCTAATTCTGCCTGAGGAGCTCTCTGCCAGGAGCTGTGGGTCAGGAAGTGACTCAGGGAGATAACTTCTTTCACTGACTTCCAGTTCCAAGCTTCATCATGTTTTGTTTTTTCCCCTCTGCTGCTCTCTCACCTGTACTTGCTTGTTGCCTTCACAGTAAGGCTTTCCCCTTGAAGGAGGGCTTGGTGGGGGTGTGCCTGGTCCATCTAACCTGGCAGGAGAAGCATGGAGATGACCTCCAAGGGGTAGCTGGATGCTTTGGGGAGTGGGGCAGCAGTGCTGCTGCAACAGCATTTACCAGCTTTAGCAGGGAGGGTGAACTGGGTCATGGAATAGCTCAGGTTGGAAGGGACCTCAGAGCTCAGCTGCTCCAACCTCCCCACCAGTGGCAGGGACACCTCTGAGCTAGACTCAGCTGCTCAAGGCCTCATCCACCCTGGCCTTGAACACCTCCAGGGAGGAGACATCCACAACCTCCCTGGGCAACCTGTTCCAGAGTCTCACCACCCTTGTACTGAGGAACTTCCTCAGCTCCAGTCCAATCCTTCTCTCCCTCAGCTCCGAACCATTCCTCCCTTATCCTGTCTCTAGACACCCTCAGGGAAAGTTCCTTGCAGCCTTCCTGCAGGATCCCTTCAGGTACTGAAAGACAGCTCTAAGGTCCCCCAGGGTCTTCTCCAGGCTGCACAGCCCCTGGTCCCTCAGTCTGTCCACACAGCAGAGCTGCTCCAGCCCTTGGATCATCTTTGTGGCCTCCTCTGGACTTGCTCCAGCAGCTCTGTGTCCTTTAAATCATTGGAATCCCCAATTCACTTTGCAGTTTCAGGTGGACAAGTCCCACTTACACTTGTTGACTCATGTATGTGGTGCTGCCAAGTGCTTGCTCTGTGTTGTCCAGATGGCTGGAGCCATGGGTGAAGCAGTTGGATCTTCTTTTTCCCTCTCCAGCCTGCCAGGACCCAAGTTTTGTGAGGCTCCAGCACACTCCAGCTGTCTGCTGGTGGTATTTCCCAACACCTCCACCTAACTGTGTGATGGCTGCTTTGCTTATCCTGCTGCTCCATTCTGTTCTAGTGTCAAAATCAGCAGGGTGAGAAAAGTTCCAGGCTAAAAGCTGAGCCTTTCACTTCCCTGGTGAGTCATTAAAAAGAGGATGAAATTGGAGAAGAGCAGATTCAGACTGGATGGTAGGGAAAAGCTCTGCACCATGAGGGTGGCTGAGGACTGGAGCAGGTTGCCCTGAGGGATGGCTGAGGAGAATATCCCTGGAGATATTCAAGGTGAGGCTCAAGAGGGCTCTGGGCAGCCTGATCTGGTTGAGGATGTCCCTGCTGACTGCAGGGGGCTTGGACTGGATGAGCTTAAGAGGTCCCTTCCAGCCTGGGTGACTGATTAAGACATGGCAGCACAGTGTGGAAGGGGCTCCAGCCTCCAGTTCAGCTTGAGGCAGTTACCAGTGAGCTGTGTCGAGCCCTCAAGGGTGTAGCTTTCCCTCTTGAGTGCTCAAAGTGGCTGAAGGAGATGGTTTCATCTGCTGGGGGAGAGACCCCCAGGTTTCAGACACCTTGAGCCAAAGGCAGATGGTTTTAATTGCCTGACTTGACCTGCAGGTGGGATTGAGTCGAGAGAATTTTGCCCAGCTGGAGCTCTGGGGTTTTTCTGGGGTCTTCCTGTCATGTGTTTCTGTTAGGCAGCACTTCTGCCTTCAGATGTGATTCTGCTTGCTGAAATGGAGAGCCTGGATGCAGGCAGCAGAGGCCACAGCCACACTCACAGCCTTGGAACATCCCATCACGTTCTCTTCTCGTGGTTCCACTTGGGGCTTCCTGCCTGCCTCTGATTGCAAAATGCTCTTCATTTCCAGGCTGTGGCTTTGCTGCTGGGCAGTAGGTACCAGGAGTACCTACAGAGGTATTTCAGGAGCTTGCTTCTTGGCTCATTACTTGCACTTTTTGTACCATTTAGGGACTTAGCAGCTTGAAGATGTGATTCCATTTCCAGCCCTTGTGCCCTGTGCCTGCAGTTGAAGGAAGTGCTTTGGTTTGGGTTTGCTCATCTCCTGCTGTAATTGCATGAGCTCTTGGGCTGGGTGAGAACTTCCTGTTGGAGAGTTTGTTAGAAGGTGCAGACAATCCCCACAGAACACTTGGGGTGCTCCTGGTGGGTAACAAGTTCTCCAGGGGCCAGCAATGTGCCCTTGTGGCCAAGAGGGCCAGTGGGCTCCTGGGGAGCATTAAGAGCAGTGTGTCCAGCAGATCCAGGGAGGTTCTCCCCTTCTACTCTGCCCTGCACCTGGAATATTGCATCCAGCTTTGGCTTCCCAGTTCTAGAGGGACAGGGATCTGCTGGAGGGAGTCCAAGGGAGGGCTGCAAGGCTGATTGAGGTACTGGAGCACTGCCCTGTGAGGAGAGGCTGAGGGGCCTGGGGCTGTTTAGTCTGGAGAAGAGAAGACTGAGAGGGGATTTAATAAGTGTTTTATAACTATCTGGGGTCAAGAGGGAGGGGACAGGCTCTGCTCAGCTGCTTCCTGTCATATACAAGGGGCAATGGATAGAAGCTACATCCCAGGAGGTTCCACCTTAGCATAAGGAGGAACTTCTTCACTGTGAGGCTCACAGAGCCCTGGAGCAGGCTGCCCAGAGGGGTTGTGGAGTCTCCTTCTCTGGAGGCTTTCAAGACCCCTCTGGATGCATTCCTGTGTGACCTGTGCTGGATTCTCAGGTCCTGCTCTGGCAGGGGGATTGGACTGGATGTTCTTCAGGGGCCCCCTTCCAATCCCTAACATCCTGTGATCCTGCAGAATCCTCCTGGTAGAACATGGGCAGAGGTGGGAGTCTTCTGGTGCTGATGTAAATAACCACCCTTCTCCTTTCCCCTCATTCTCTCTGCTGGGAGAGAATTCCTTGTGCATCTTCCTGGGGCTGAAAGCCTTCAGAGATTTGCTTTCTGTGTCATTCTTGCTTAATCCTTGCTCTCAGAAGCTGCTCTCCTGTCAGGATGCAGGTGGCTGTCCCAAATGACAGGCAGCACTCAAGAAACCTCTCATTTGGCAATGTAAATCTTGGGGCTGCTGAGGACAAGTTGCAATCCTCAGCCTCTGCTTTGCTGTCTGGGTGCTGTGTGGTTCTCTCTCCACACAGCAAACTTCTCCAGCCTCATGGTTGGGTGGTTTTTTTTTTGTCAGTAAACTGAAGTTCTTGTGAAATCCTTTGTCACATCCTTCTGGGTACCCCCAAACCCCCTCAAAACCTCCTCAGGGAGGGCAGTGCAGCTTCTCCGACGTCGCGGAGGGAAATCCGCTCTTGGCTGGGGTGCCCCAAACTGGTTTCCCTGGTCCTGGGCTCATTCCTGCTTTGCAGTAGATTGCATCACTGACCTTGGGCAAGTCTGTTAGTCCACCTTTCCTCACATTAACATGTGCTGTAGTTGCATGTGGAGGTGTTCCTTGGAGGCTCTCCCTCAAGAGCTTGTGTGAGGCATGCCTGCCATGCTGGGCAGGGGACGGCCAGGGTCGGCTGGCTGCTAGCAGAGATCCCTGGGCTCTTTTCTTCCTCTTTTACCATCTCTTCTCCTTCATTCCTGGCTGCAGGAGCTTGTCAGGTAAGTGAGGTGCTGTGCTTGGGCTTAAGCCTCTTCAAGTGATGGGTTTGCTTTCCCTCAGGACAGGAAGGGGACTCCACTTTTGAGGCCTCCCATGCCAGGAGCCGATGTGCCTTTCCGATGGGTCATAGCTTTGATGACTTAGCCACCCACATTCCTGGGGTGGTTTTCCTTTGAGTCAAGCTGATTGTTCTGTGCACCAGAATCTGCTGCTTGTACTTCCTTTTAACAGCTGATCTCTAGAATCACCTAGAATCTGGGAGAGGGAGTTTCTGAGCTCACTGGAAACGTTCAGCCCCTGCCTGGCTGTGTTCCTGGGTGACTTGCTCTGGCAGAGAGAGGGCTTGGACTGGGATGCTCTTTCAAGGTGCCTTCCAACCTTTAACATTCTGTGAGATCTTCATTTAGCAGGACTCTCTGAGGTCAATATCTTCCTTTAACAGGACTCTGAGGTCAATATCTTCATTTAACAGCTCTCAGTATGAGATGGGAGATGGATTTTTCCTTCTGGTGGATGCTCACAATGCAAACCCTTGAGCACAGAGGCTCCTAGGAGCTGCAGTTTGAGTTGCCTGTTCTTTAAAGCTTCTTGCACCCTTAGAGCTTGCTTAAATCAAGCAGGAATGGTTGGTTGGGGCTGTGTGTGGGGTTGGTTGGGGCTGTGTGTGTGTGGGGTTGGGGCTGTGTGTGTGTGGGGTTGGGGCTGTGTGTGTGTGGGGTTGGGGCTGTGTGTGTGTGGGGTTGGGGCTGTGTGTGTGTGGGGTTGGGGCTGTGTGTGTGTGGGGTTGGGGCTTGGTTTGTTTTCTGTGTGTTTTTAAGGCTTCTTAAGGTTTAATTCTTCTCCCTCAGTCTTTTGTCCAGCCCTGAAGGGGAGGAGAGGATGACCGCAGTGGACGCGCTGTCGGACAGCTCGGAAGTGGTGGAGATGGAGGATGTGCCTTCCCAATTCCAGGTGCAAAAGCATTCTTGGGATGGGCTGCGTGACATTATTCACAGCAGCAGGAAGTATTCAGGCATGATAGTCAACAAAGCTCCCCATGATTTCCAGTTTGTCCGGAAGACAGAGGAGTCCAGCCCGCACTCCCACCGCCTCTACTACCTGGGTAAGCTGCCGGGGCTGGGGGACAGCTCCCAGGCCAAACAGGGGAGGGGAAGGATGCTTAGGGGGTGAGGGAGCTGGGATGAGAGCTGCTCAGGGTTTGCATACTCGCTCACCGGCGAAGCCTGCAGCTGCAAGAAGGATGATGAGGGCTAGGAGCGGGCCCGGAGGAGGGCGATAGAGCTGTTTGGAGAACAGGGCTGGGGAGGAGCAGCTGAGGGAGCTGGGGATCTGGTGAGGTTTTGGGCAAGATTTGCTCTGCATTGGGCCAGGCTTTGGCCAAGTTCCTCCCTCAGCCTGGAGAAGAGGAGGCTGAGGTGAGACCTCATTGCTCTCTGCAGCTCCCTGAAGGAATGTTGGAACCAGGTGGGGGTTGATCTCTGCTCCCAAGGAACAAGAGACAGGATAAGAGGAAACAGCCTCAGGTTGCACCAGGGGAGGTTTAGAATAGAATTACCCAGGTTGGAAAAGAGCTTTTGAGATCATCCAGTCCAACCTCTCACCCAGCACCATCTAATCAACTAAACCATGGCACCAAGGGCCTCATCCAGTCCCCTCTTAAACACCTCCAGTGATGGGGACTCCACCACCTCCCTGGGCAGCACATCCCAGTGGCCAATCTCTCTTGCTGGGAAGAATTTCTTCGTAACATCCAGCCTAAATCTCCCCTGGCACAGCTTGAGACTGTGTCCTCTTGTTCTGGTGCTGGGTGCCTGGGAGAAGAGACCAACCCCCACCTGGCTACAACCTCCCTTCAGGGAGTTGGAGACAGCAAAAAGGTCTCCACTGAGCCTGCTCTTGTTTGTGTTGGACATGAGGAACAGCCTTCATCTGTCAGATGTTTACACACAGTGAGCTGAAATGCTCAGGAGGGCTGAGGTGTTCATATTAACATGGACCACATCTGCCCCAGCTCACTGCTGTCCACCTGTAAGAGCACAATTTCATTCTCTGTGACTCCCAGAAAGGAGCTTGGGGCCAGGTGGGGATTGGTCTCTTCCCCCAAGCAATAATAATAATAATATGGAATAATATGGAATGAAGCTGGAGGTGGGGAGATTCAGGCTGGATGTGAGGAGGAGGTTCTTCACCATGAGAGTGGTGAAACCCTGGAATGTGTTGTCCAGGGAGGTGGTCGAGGCCCCGTCCCTGGGGGTGTTTAAGAGCAGGCTGGATGAGGCTCTGTCCAGCCTGATCTAGTGTGGGGTGTCCCTGCCCATGGCAGGGGGGTTGGAACTAGATGATCCTTGTGGTCCCTTCCAACCCTGAATGAAACTATGAAACTATAATAAGCAGCAGGACAAGAGGAAACAGCCTGAAGTTGCCCCAGGGGAGGTTCAGGTTGGACATGAGGAACAATTTCTTCCCCAGAAGGGTTGTCAAGCCCTGGAACAGGCTGCCCAGGGCAGTGGTGGAGTCTCCCTCCCTGGAGGGATTTGAAAGCCCTGTGCATGTGATGTTGAGGGACATGGTGTGGTAATGGACTGAGCAGTGTTGGGGCAGTGGTTGCACTTGATGATCTTAAAGGCCTTTTCCAGCTTAAGTGCTTCTGTGGTTCCATGGCACCTCTCCAGCCCCACACAACCACAGCAGCTCTGCTTGGTGACCAGGGGAAGCACAGCCAGACCTACCTGCTGATGGAGCTGTCAACTCCAGTGTCCTTTGGCAGCCTAGGTGATGGGGCAAGAGAAGGGATGTTCCTCCAACTCAGGGCTGCTGCCTCATGCCTCTAGGCCAGGAGAAGTGGGATTTGCCTGATGGATGAAGGGAGTTTGCTGGCAGGAATTGCTAACTGTGTGTTGCAAGTTCTGTGTGCTCAGAGGGGAGGTGCTGGTGTCTCCCTGCTCTGTGGAGTGCCAGGTAGAAGGATTTCAGGAGTGGGGGTGGAAATAAACCCCTGAGAGCTGAGGTGGGAGCGAGCTGGGGATGCTGTTTGCAGGGAAAGAGCTTTTTTTTCCCCTGTCCCCTCCTCCTTCCAGCAGGACTGAAAGAAGAGCAGCAAGCTGTGCTGCACAGGTCCCTCATTATCCTTGGAGCCAGAGTGTAATTAGTAACAGAGTGGCTGGATTTTAGTAACTGGATAATTTGGTGGTTGGTAGCATGGGGGAAGCTTTATAGGCTTTATAAAGAGTTTGTTATGCTTTGGGGCATGAGCTGATCATTACTGGGGCCAGGAAAGGCAACTCCACACAGCCCTGGCTTTCCTGAGATGACCTTTTTTGGGGGGTTGGTTCCTTGGGTTTATTGCTGCTGCTTGCCTTTGGTTTTTTTCCCAGTTGAGTGTAGGTCAGGGTAGGACACAGGATGCTGGATTTGAGGGCCTGATTTGTTTTGTCATTAAGCAGCTCCTGACTTGACTTGTTACAGCTCCTCAAACATTCTTAGGACACAGGAGCTGCTGTAAAGGGCAGCAGCCAGAGTTAGATCCTTTTTTTTCTTCCCTTCCCCCCTCTTGAGTCTGAAAGGTGAGACTTGATTTAAAGCTGTTTAAAATATTTCAAGGCCAAGCTGACTTTGAGGTAGTTTTTCATCTAGAGGACTAAAGAAATGAGGACTTAAGTGGCTAAATGAAAAGCTTTTGTATGTTCTTCTCTTGGATGAAGTGGCAGCCAGAGCAGCCCTGGCTGGTTGGTGTTCTGCAGGGCTGGCACCTCTGTAGGAGCCAGGAGCAGGAGGGAAGGGAGATGAGTGGCTGTGCAGTGAACAGGGCACAGAGCAGGCTGAGCCATCACTTCCAGATCAGTGTCTGCCAGATGATGCAGGGGAACCTCTTCCAGGCATTCCTGCTGAAGGAGAAATGCCACAGTGATCATCTCTTTGAGTTGAACACCTTAAGTACCAGAGCCTGTTTCAGCAGCTCAGGAGTGGCCAAGACCACTGTGCTGTGGTTGTCATCAGAGAAGCACAGAATGGGTTGGGTTGGAAGGGGCCTTCAAGGTCATCCAGTTCAAGCCCCCTGCCATGGGCAGGGATACCTCCTAGTAGCCCAGGTAGCTCAGGTCCCTTTGAACAACTCCAGGCTTGGAGCCTCCACAGCTTCTCTGGGCAACCTGTTCCAGTGCCTCACCACCCTCCTGGGGAGGAATTCCTTCCTAATGTCTCATCTAAATCCAGCTTCCTCCAGTTTGAAGCCATTGGCCTTCTGCCCCAGCATTAAATCATAGCATCATAAAATGGCTTAGGTTGGAAGGGACCTCAGAGATCATCTGCTCCAACCTCCCTGCCATGGGCAGGGACAGCTCTCAATCAGACCCAGCTGCTCAAGGCCTCATCCAGCCTGGCCTTGAACACCTTCAGGAAGGAGCCATCCACAACCTCCCTGGGCAGCCTCTTCCAGAGTCTCACCACCCTCATACTGAGGAACTTCTTCCTCAGCTCCAGTCCAACTCTATTCTCCCTCAGCTCCAAACCATTCCCCCTTGTCCTGTCTCCAGACACCCTCAGGAAAAGTCTCTCTGCAGCCTTCCTGTAGGATCCCTTCAGGCACTGGAAGGCACCTCTGAGGTCCCCCTGAAGTCTTCTCCTCTCCAGGCTGCACACCCCCAGCTCCCCCAGCCTGGCCTCATTACAGCTGTTCCACCCTTGGGTCATCTTTGTGGCCTCCTCTGGCCTCACTCCAGCTGCTCTGTGTCCTCCTCCTGCTGGGGACACCAGAACTGGAGGCAGGATTGGAGGTGAGGTCTGAGCAGAGCAGAGTCAAGGGGATAGTGATAGTGACTGAGTGCTGAGGAAGAGGATGGAGCCTCCTGAGGAACTTCCCTGCATGCCTTCTGTCCCTTGGGAGCAAATCTGAGTCTCTTTCTGGGAGGGAGGCAATATTCCTCTCGTAGTCAGCCTGAGGTCAGTGTAGAGGGGAGGAGGAGAAAGGAATCCTAGGTCCCAGTCACACAAGTACCAAATGTGGATATATGAGAGGTCATTTGTTCCTATTGCCAGGTTTGGGGTTGGGTTCTTTTTTCCCCCCCTCTTTGGACATCTTAAATCACTCCTGGGCTGTCCCCATAGAGTTTTCTGTTGTATGATGACAGATGCTGCTTATATTAAACACCACATGCTCAGCACTTTGCTGTTTCTCCCTCTCTGAGGGTTCTGTGCTCTCACAGATTGCTTTCTGCTTCCTGAGTCCTTATTAATATTTCAGTTTTTAATTTGAAGGAACTTCCACTGCTGCCTTCTCCAGCTCAGAAAGCTTCCTCTGCCCAGCACATGTGCAGGGCAGACAAAATATCCCAGCCCCTTTGCCCTGGGTGTAATTCTGCTCAGGGAGAGGGGGGAGCCTCAGGAAAGATGCTCCAAGGAGCATATGTAGAGGGCAAGCTCCTGGGCTTTTGATTTTGTGGAAGCTGCCAAAATTCTGTGTCAGGGTGGGTTTATTGATTGGGGGGGGAGGGGTTGGTGGTTGTTTTGGAAGTTGGATGAGGGCCAGCAGCTCTTGGTAGCTAATGGAACATGGCAAGGGCTTTGGAGTGTGCAGTGCTGGGGTTCACACTGGAAAGGCTTCTCCAGGGCTTCCAAGCTTGCTTTTCTTCCCCTCCTCCCCCCCTTTCTCTCTTGCAGGCTGTTGCCAGCCTTGGCCTGAATGAGGTCCCTGTAGCAAATTCCTAGCTGGGAGTTCATGTTGAGTCACCAGGTCAGGGAGTGGCTTCTTGCAGAGTGCATCTGGGGCGTGGGCTGAACAGTCCACAGAGAGGAAAAGTTGGATGTAACCAGCTCTGAGGAGGTTGCTGGGTGGTAAATTGTGCTTAGGGGAAAGCTCACAGTAAATCAGTGTCTGAGTGTAACTCAGTTGGATGTTATTCCTGAGGGAGCTGAGGGCTGCTTGGGAATGACAGCTGGGAAAAGCCTCTGGACAGCCCCAGCTCCTCTGTTACCTGTGTTACTGTTAGTGGTGTTCAGTCTGCTCTTGATCCTGGCTCATTAAGCTGAGGCAGGAATGCTGCTTTTGTCCTCCTGACAGGAATGCCCTATGGGAGCAGAGAGAATTCCCTTCTTTACTCAGAGATCCCCAAAAAGGTACGGAAGGAGGCCTTGCTGCTCTTGTCCTGGAAGCAGATGCTGGATCACTTTCAGGTAAGCCAATTCCTTACACTGAGAGTGGGGAGACACTGGCACAGGCTGCCCAGGGAGGCTGGGGATGCCCCCTCCCTGGAGGTGTTCAAGGCCGGGTTGGATGAGGCCTTGAGCAACCTGGTCCTAGTGGAAACCGTCCTTGGCCCTGGCAGAGGGGTTGGAACTGGATGAGCTTGAAGGTCCCTTCCAAGCCAAACCATTCCATGAGGGTGTGAGGAGCCTGGGCTGACAGTGCTTGGAGAAAGTGGCTGCCTGGGGGGCTCTGGGGTGGGTACAGCTCTGCTGTGCAGATGGAAGCATGGCAGGCACAGAGGATGGTGCTGTAGCAAGGTTTGCTTTGCTTCATAGCACAAAATAGTCACCTGTGTGTGCAGCATGGCTGGCAGTGAGCAGGAAAGCAGCTGATGTGGCAAGCAAAGGGCTGACCTAGCAAAGAGGAATCTGAAGCAGCACCTCTCCAGTCTGCCTCTGGTTCCAAGCTGTCAGGACAGTGCACCTTTCCTCTGGGTGTCCTGGCTGGGCTCTTGGTGTGCTCAGGGCAGTGCCCGTCTGTCATCTGTCCTGCTTAACTTCAATTCAAAGTGCTGCTTCTGCCCTAAACTCCACTGCCAGTGAAGCAGAAAGGAGGTGAATTTTCCCTTCCCTGCTGTCCTTTGTCACTGACAGCACTGCTCAAGAGGAGAGTGGAGGAGGTTTGTCATTCTTCCCTACTAAAAAGGCTCCTGGTGGAAAACCTGCCCCTGTTTGGAATGCTCAGTCCCCTCCAGGGTAATTCAAGCTCCCCGGAAGAGCTTTTGTTTGCAGTGTCTGACATGGAAACTGTTTGTGAAGGCTGTAGATGAAGTCATTAAGTTAATTGGTTACATCTGATTTGCATAAGCAGAGCAAGTGCAGCTGTCCTCAGTGCCTGCTGAAGTGCCAACTGCAGCAGTGACAGGTTGGCAGTTCCTCCCCCTGGTGCAGAGGAGACCTGGGGGCATGTGGTTGGTCTGGTTCCCCTGGAGCACACCTGGAGGCTGGACTGCAGTGGTTGTAGAATCACAGAATGGTCTGAGTTGGAAGGGACCTCCAAAGCTCATCCAGTCCAACTCCCTCTGCAGTCAGCAGGGACATCCCCAACTAGATCAGGCTGCCCAGAGCCCTGTTGAGCCTCACCTTGAATGTCTCTAGGGATGAGGCCTCAACTACCTCCCTGAGCACCCAGTGCTCCATCACAATCATGGAGCAGAACTTGTTCCTAAGGTCCTCTAATTTCAAAGCCTTGCCCCTCATCCTGTCACTGGAAACAGTCCCTCTGCAGCCTTCTTTGTAGGCCTCCTTCAGCCCCTGAAGCCCTTGAGGCACACAGCTTATGGCCCTGTGTGGTGAGGCTGCTGCCTGGCTTTGGATCTGGGGCCTTCACAGACCTGCTGCTGCCAGTCATGGAGCATTCCTGAGTTCTGTGTTGAAACTTCTCTCCTTGCAGATCCTTTCAGGTTTTCTTTTGCTTCCACCCTAGGCAACCCCTCACCATGGGATGTACTCTAGAGAGGAGGAGCTCCTGAGGGAACGCAAGAGGCTCGGGGTCTTTGGGATCACATCTTACGACTTCCACAGTGAGAGTGGCCTCTTCCTCTTCCAGGCCAGCAACAGCCTCTTTCATTGTCGAGATGGGGGCAAGAATGGATTCATGGTGAGTCTGCCAGTGAGCTTACCAGTGTCACTCAATGGTTTGGGCTGGGGATGGCTCCACAGTCGGCTGGTTGTGGTCATCCCTCTCGTGCCACAGGGGCAATGTTGGCTCTTGTTCCCAGGGCTCTGCTCTCTCTGTGGCTGAGACCTTTTCAGTACAGAGCTGTTTGTGTGTTTTGTTGCTGTGTAGGTGTCTCCAATGAAGCCTCTGGAGATCAAAACTCAGTGCACAGGGCCAAGGATGGATCCCA
Organism: Melanerpes formicivorus; assembly: GCF_026170545.1. Taxonomy (NCBI): domain Eukaryota; kingdom Metazoa; phylum Chordata; class Aves; order Piciformes; family Picidae; genus Melanerpes; species Melanerpes formicivorus. The sequence continues at coordinate 2,460,821 of NW_027142435.1, read as the reverse complement.
AGATCTGCCCAGCTGACCCTGCCTTCTTCTCATTCATCAATAACAATGACCTCTGGGTAGCCAACATTGAGACAGGGGAGGAGAAGCGAATGACTTACTGCCATAAAGGTAACTGCTGGGGGCAAAAGCAAGCCCCTTCTGCCAGATGTGGGCTGGAAGGGCTCATGTCTTCATGATTTAGTCCCACCACACTGCTCCATGTCACAGAATAAGTTTGGTTGGAAAAGATCTTTAAGCTCATCCAGTCCAACCATTCTCTAACTCTGCCAGGGCTGGTGCTAAGCTGTGGCCCTCAGCACCACATCTCTGTGGCTTCTGAACACCTGCAGGGATGGGGATTCAGCCACCTCCCTGGGCAGCCTGTGCCAGGGGTTGAGAACCCTTTCAGTGAAGAAGTTTCTTCTAATGTCCAACCTAAACCTCCCCTGGTGTTGTTTCCTCTTGTCCTGTCACTTGTTCCTTGGGAGCAGAGACCAACCCCCACCTGCTTCCAACATCCCTTCAGGGAGCTGCAGAGAGCAATGAGGTCTCCCCTCAGCCTCCTCCTCTCCAGGCTGAACACCCCCAGCTCCCTCAGCTGCTCCTCCCCAGCCCTGTTCTCCAGACCCTTCCCCAGCTTTGTTGCCCTTCTCTGGACCTGCTGCAGCCCCTCGATGTCTTTCTTGTTGTGAGGACCCCAAAACTGGACCCAGCTCTTCCAAGTGCATTCTTCCTTTGGACCAGCTGTTTTTTTTTGCCAGGAGATTTAAATGCAGTCTCCTTTGTTCCTCTCCAGGCTTATCCAATGTCCTTGATGACCCCAAGTCTGCTGGGGTAGCCACTTTTGTCATTCAGGAGGAGTTTGATCGCTTCACAGGCTACTGGTGGTGTCCCACAGCTTCCACAGAAGGTCAGTCAGTGTTCTGCTTAGCAAATTCTGCTGCTGCCCCTGCTGTGAATGGTATTTTAGAGCAAGGGTCTGGGGGTTTGGTCTGTTCCTGGGGAGCTCACCTGGAGGAACAAGCCTCTGAGGGATTGGGCTTGAGCTCTGGGGAGTATTTGCAGGTGGTGCTGCCGCAGTGCTCAGGGCAAGTCAGGAGCAGCTGGCAACAGACTGCAGCAGAGGTGCTTGCTGTGTGTCCTAGGTGCAGAGGATTTAAAAACACTGAGGATCTTGTATGAGGAAGTGGATGAGTCAGAGGTGGAGATAATTCATGTTCCTTCACCTGCCTTGGAGGAGAGAAAAACAGACTCCTACCGATACCCCAGGACAGGTAAGCGAAATACCACAGGGCTGCTAATGCTGCTCTTGGCTCCTGCTGTGGGATTTGTGCTCTGAACTCTTGGATGAATCTGGGTACTCAGTGGGGTGTAGAATCATAGAACTCCAGCATCATTTTTGGTTGCTAAAGACCTTGAAGATCCTCCAGCCCAAGCATTCTCTAACGCTGCCAAGGCCGCTGCTGAGCCATGGCCCTCGGCACCGCAGTTAGGAGCTGGTTGTCAATGTTGAGACCTAATTGAGTCTCTGAGCCCCAAAGAAAGGAATGAGGTTTAAAATTCAGCTTCAATGAAAGGATTGCTGAGAAGATGGAATGTGTCTGGTGGAATGCATTTTGAATACCAGCTTTCCTCTCCCTCCTGAGAGCACACCGAGCCAACTGTGCAAGGCAGAAGCAAACTTCAGCCGTGCCCAGTGCAGCTCTTGTGATCACAGTGGTGTTTGCTCACAGCAGTTTGATGTTTGTACATTCACACAGAGCCATTTTAGCAGGAGCAGAGTCAGTTCTCCTCTGGAATCATAGAATCATTAGAGAATGGCTTAGGTTGGAAGGGACCTTAGGGATCAGATCATCCCCCACCGTGGGCCGGGACACCTCTCAACTAGACTCAGCTGCTCAGGGCCTCATCCAACCTGGGCTTGAGCACCTCCAGGGTGTTCCATCCACAGCCTCCCTGGGCAGCCTGTTCCAGAGTCTCACCACCCTCAGACTGAAGAACTTCCTAAGCTCCAGTCTAACCCTGGTCTCCCTCAGCTTCAAACCATTCCCCTTTCTCCTGTCTCTAGACACCCTCAGGAAAAGTCTCTCTGCAGCCTTCCTGTAGGATCCCTTCAGCTATTGGAAGGCAGCTTTAAGGTCCCCCCCCAAATCATCTCCTCTCCAGGCTGCACACCCCCAGCTCCTCAGCCTGTCCTCATAGCAGAGCTGCTCCAGCCCTTGGATCATCTTTGTGGTATCCTGAACTTGCTCCAGCAGCTCTGTGTCCTGCTGGGGACACCAGAACTGGCTGCAGTACCTGAGGCTGTGCATAACCATGGTGTTGAAGTTATTTTGCTGTATTTTCCCTCCCACAGGCAGCAAAAACCCCAAGATTACATTGAAGCTGGCAGAATTTAAGACAGACAGCAAGGGGAAGGTAAGTGCTGCCAACTCACAATGGGGTATTGCAGAGGGAGGGCTCACTGCTGCTGGAGCTCCTTAGAATTAAGACAAGGCCACTAAGAATTCCTGAATGGTGTTCCAGTAGGAATTCCTAGAGAGTGTCAGCCTTTGTTTCCAGCAGCTGGGTCTGTGATGTGTTTGTCCAAGAAACAGAAACACTTCCAAGTGCTGAGAAGTATTGTTCTGGTGGGCAGGCAGCTGGGAGCAGGGAGGGAGAGGTTGGGTTAGGCTGGTACTCCATGCTCAGTAGTAGAGCAGGAGGGCTGAAGCTCAATCTAATCCTGGGCATCAGTCCCTGGCTGTATCCTGTGTGGTGGCTGAATGCCAAAATCATTTTGCTTTGGAGCTTGCTTTTGGCTTTTTTTCCTCCCTCCCTCCCTGCCATTTGTAGGCAGATTTGCTTCTCCTGGCCTGCCTCTTGATGCCAGGAGTCAAACTTCCTTATTCTCCTGTTTCACTGAGCTCCCCTGGGAGGAGGGGGGAGATGTAGCTGCAGTCTGACTTGCTGTTGGACCTTTTTGCTGCAGATCCTGTGTGCCCAGGACAAGGAGCTGGTGCAACCTTTTGCTGCCTTGTTTCCCACCGTGGAGTACATCGCCCGTGCCGGATGGACCCGAGATGGCAAATAGTAACTAAGCTTTGCTTCCAAACTAAGGCTCCCCAGAGCTTTCCTGGCCACTGCAGGCCCTCAGCATGCTTTGCTTTTGTAGTCACAACCTGCTTTGAAAGCTGTGAGTGCCACAAAAGAAAAGGGGCACACGAGGATTTGACTTCCTCAGTGTTACGACGCCCTACAAGCAGGAATTGATCAGATGGAGGCCAGAGTGCCCAGCTGGGGGGGGGTCTAGTTCTCAGCCACCAAGTTGAGATGACATTGGGAGTTTTTTGGGAGTTGAGAAAGTTTAACACAAGCCCCACAGCTTCCTGCTGAAAAGGAGGATGTGCTGGGAGGAGTTTTATCATCCAGCCTGTGATCGATGCTAAATGTGTCAGGGGGAAGGGAGCAGTTTGTGGAGAAGGGGAAAGATTGCTCTGAGACCTGGCTGCTCCCACAGCTCACTTGCTGCATGTGCCAGCCACAGGCTCATGCTGGCCTTGCCTGAGGACTTCCAGACCCCACACCCATCTGACTGATTTCAGATGTTAAAGCTCTTGGTTTGTCCTCCTTGGTTTGTCCTCTTGTGGCCCCTCAGAAGCTTGCTTGACTATGAACCACCTTCCATGCAGATGGAGTCAGAGTGACTTAGCTCTCTTTTTGAGGACTGCATTCTGTAACTCATCATTAACTTTCTGCTCTGGAAACTAAATTCATACAGCTTTATGGAAGATAATCCCCACTGGTGCTGCTGCTGCTGTTCTGCACCACAGCTTATCTAAATGTGCTGAATACATCAGTCCCTGAAATCCACAGGCACTGAGGTGCTGAGCAGAGCCTAGCTCTTTGCAAACTCTGCCTTAATGATGAGGCTTCCCTTGCTGCACTTCCAGGCCTTGGGGTAGCCTCACTATGCTGTGGTGCCTTTGCCATCTGTCATGTTGAGAGACCTGCAGTGCAGCACTGCTTCAAATGACTCTCCTTGGAGAGGAGCAAGGCTGAGCCTGAAGTGGCTTCTTCACTCAGCACTTGTCTTTGGTCTGTGCTTTTCCCTGCTAGAGCAGCCTGGTCCAGCAGGAGGTGTCCCTGCCCATGGCAGGGGCTTCACAGGATGTTAGGGGTTGGAAGGGACCTCTGGAGATCTGTCAGAGCAGGACCTAGAATCTAGGTCACACAAGAACATAGCCAGAGAAGGAGACTCCACAACCTCTCTGGGCAGCCTGCTCCAGTGCTCTGTGACCCTTACAGTGAAGAAGTTCTTCCTCATGTTGAGGTGGAACCTCCTGTGCTGGAGTTTCCATCCACTGCCCCTTGTCCTGTCACAGGCAGCAGGTGAGCAGAGGCTGTCCCCTCCTCCCTGACACCCAGCCCTCAGACAGGGCTTTGTCACTGGGTGATCTTGAAGGTCCCTTCCAACCCAACCCAGCCTGTGATGAGGAAGCCACAAATGGCATCCCTGTCAGAGGGATCACTCCAGCTTGTTAGGAGCTTGCTGGGAAACAAATGGTGCTGCCTGCTGGAGAGGCTGCCCAAGGAAGAGTGATGTGCAGGAGACAGGGTTCTGCTAACAGTGCTCCCTTGGAATAGACACTGGCAAAGCTGTCAGACATCTTGTCTGAGCAATACCCTGGTGAAATCCCAGAGATGTCTGGCAATCCCTGCTTGCTGGCACAGCTTCCAGCAGATTAGAGAGCAGCAATGAGGAGAAGAGCTCTGCATTCAGATGCCTCAGTCCTGTCTGCCAGTGAAGGCTGGAGGGGGAGGGGGGGAGAGAGGAGAAAAACCACCCCAAAACACCAAAGGCTTGCATGCTCTGAGGGGTAGGGAGGGACACCTCTTCTGTGGTGCTGACATTCCCCTCCCACCCTCTCTCCCCAGTGCCTGGGCTATGTTCCTAGACAGACCTCAGCAGCGACTGCAGCTCATCCTCCTGCCCCCAGCGCTCTTCATCCCGGTCCCCGAGAGCGAGGAGCAGCGCGCTGAACTTGCCAAAGCCGTGCCAGAAAACGTCCAGCCATTTGTCATCTATGAAGAAACCACTGATGTGTGGATAAATGTAAGGGCCTCAGGGGCTGGGGGCCCTTCCTCCTTCCTCCTCCTCCTCCACCACCAGCTTGCTGTTGGCTGTGCCTGGCTCAGGCCGTGCTCCAGCAGATTGCTTTGCTGTTTGTTCAGCGGTGCCAGAGTCGGTGTTGCTTCAGGGAGGGTTGTTTAATCCATGGGAGGGATTTCACTTCCATGCACTCAGCACTGGAAGGGATAAGGGTTTCCTCCTCATGAGGGTGGTGAGAGACTGGCACAGCTTGCTCAGAGAGGTGGTGGAAGCTTTATCCCTGGAGGTGTTTGCAGCCAGGCTGGATGTGGCTCTGAGCACTAGTGTGAGGTGTCCCTGCCCATGGCAGGGGGCTTGGAACTGGCTGAGCCTTGAGGTCCCTTCCAACCCTGATGATTCTATGATTCCTGCCCCTTGAAGAGAAGAGGGAGCTGTTGAGGTGCAAGTGAGGGGGTGTGTGTTGGCAGACTGCTGTAGCAGGAGCTCCAGTGACAGTGTGGTGGCCTCTGCTATGGAGACAGACTCAGAGAGTTGGGGCTGTTCAGTCTGGAGAAGAGAAGGATCAGAGGAGACCTTCTTGTGGCCTTCCAGTATCTGCAGGGAGCTACAAGAAAGCTGGGGAGGGACTTCTGAGAGTGTCAGGGAGGGATAGGACTGGGGGGGATGGAGCAAAACTAGGAGTGGGGAGATTCAGATTGGCTGTGAGGAAGAAGTTGTTCCCCAGGAGGGTGGTGAGAGCCTGGCACAGGTTGCCCAGGGAGGTGGTGGAAGCCTCCTGCCTGGAGGTGTTTGCAGCCAGGCTGGATGTGGCTGTGAGCAACCTGCTGTGGTGTGAGGTGTCCCTGCCCATGGCAGGGGGTTGGAACTGGCTGAGCCTTGAGGTCCCTTCCAGCCCTGACAGTGCAGTGATTTTGTTTTCCTGCCATCTCCTTGCAGTTGGAATTGTTCACTTAATTCTTGCTGACATTCCTGGGGAGCACAGGCATGTTGGATGTGACACTGCCATTTGTTTGGGAGTGCTCTCCTGCAAGCTCAAATGGCTTCTTGAAGTGTGAGCAGCCTTAACCCCTGGGACCTGGTGTACTTTTTTTCGGGGGTAAAAGACAGAGAGAGGACAGGGAATAAAGTCCAGCCTCTAAGAAGTGAGAAAGGAGCCTGGAGCTGCCACCATGGCACTCCTAAGGTGCTGGATAGCAGCCACCTGGTGATGCTCTCATGGCTGAGATGTCCCTCTCAGAGGCAGGGCTGCTCTTGGTGCTGGCTGTGGGAAGCTCAGAGCCCCTTGGTGCTCTGTGAGCCCAGAGGCTGTGTGGGAGTGGGAAGCTGTGGGCTGGCTTTTCCCCATTCTCTCTTTGAAAGCCCAGCACTGGCTCCCTGGGGTCTGCACTGTCTCAGCACTCACCACTCATGGGTCCTTTGCCTTCTGTGCCAGGTTCATGACATCTTCTATCCTTTCATCCAACCGGAGGGGGAGGAGGAAGAGCTCTGCTTTATCCGAGCCAACGAGTGCAAAACAGGCTTCTGTCACCTCTACAGAGTCACAGCAGTCCTGAAGCCAGGCAGCCACAACTGGGTGCAGCCATATGTCCACACTGAGGGTAAGAGCTGTGCTTTGCTGCCCTTTCCCTCTCTGGAGGAGGAGTTCCCTTCTCCTGCAGAAGAGAAGACTTTGAGGAGACCTTAGAGCAGGCTTCCTGGATGTGAAGGGGGCCCTAGGAGAGGGACTTGCTACAAAGGGGTGATGGCTTCCAACTGGCAGAAGCTGGATTTAGATGAGACTTCAGGAAGACATCCTTCCCCAGGTGGGTGGTGGGGCACTGGAACAGGTTGCCCAGGGAAGCTGTGTGGAGTCTCCAAGCCTGGAAGTGTTGCAGGCCAGGTTGGATGGGACCTTGAGCAAGCTGGGCTGGTGGGAGGTGTCCCTGCCCATGGCAAGGGGGTTGGAACTGGGTGCTCTTGAAGGTCCCTTCCAACCCAACCCAGTCTGTGGTTCTCTGGTTTGCTGGTGCTGCCTCTGGGGGGAGGGCAGTGATTGATTCTCCTGTTGTTTTCTCCAGATGACTTCAAGTGCCCTATTAAAGAGGAGATTGCCTTGACTGGTGGGGAGTGGGAGGTGCTGGCCAGGCACGGATCGAAGGTAGGTTGTTGTTTTCCTCCGCTGGCAGGGCTGGGGCTGTGCTTTGTCTGCCCACACTCCTGGCCCACGCCCCCTGCTACGCCTGGGACCTGCTAGAACCACTTAAGCTTCATTTTGTTTCTCTTTTTATTGCTGCCTCTGTTTTCCCCAGAAGTGCTGTAGCCTGCTGCACACTGAACTGATTGCCTTTTTAATCAGGCTGCAGATTGCTCCTTAGCTAAATCCCCAGAGCAAGGCAGACCCATAAACCAAAAAGAAATAAAGAAATAAAGGACACAGAAGGCTGAGCTCCAGGAGCCAGCAAAGAGCTGGTGTGGGGAGAGGCTCAGGATTGCTGCAGCATTTTAACCCCAGTGAGCAGTTGTGAGCTGGGGGCAGGTCCCAGGGCTTTGGGTGAACTCTTGGCCTCCAGCTGATCCCCTCCAGAGGAGCCTTTGGGAGGAAGGCATTAGGGATTCCAGAGCAATTCAGGATGTGGAGAAGCTGAATCTTATTGGCTGCAAAAGAGCCAGAGAGGAACTTTTTGAAGCCTGGAGAAGCCCACTTCCATTGCTTGCTTTTTTTTTTTTCCCCTCTCCAGGAATTAACTCTGAGTCTGATCTTTTAATGCTCCCAGCTGACTCCTGTCAAAATAAAGACCTTGTGTGCTCACTTCCAATTAATCTGAGTTTTTCACTTCTCACTTGCTAAAGGGCCCTGCAGCTCCACACATTTTGGGCACTGTTGCTTTGCCTCAGCCTGCAGTTAACCTGCTGTCCCCTCCCCATGTGGGTTCTCACTGTACAGGCTGTTGATTTTGGCCCCAGCTCTTCCCTGCATGTGTTGTGGCTAAAATTGTGTTAGCAGCAATTACTGTGATGCATTTGGTGCTCCACAGGGCTCTGCCTGGTTTCTCTGCCCAATTGAGTTGGATTTTCTTTTGTCCCTTTCTTGTTCCCTGTGCTGTCCACATTGGTCCTCAAACTGTGGCTTAGCCAGAAATAGCATCTGGAGAGTGGAAGGTGGAAAACAGTTCAGTTCCTGTTGCTGGATCAATGCAGTGTTCAAAAGCTGTAGGCTCCTAGCCCTGGTTGGCCCAGGTGGGGTTTGGGAGCAGCCTTATCTGGGCAGGACAAGTCCATTGTGGGGTGGCTTGGGTGCTGTTAGAGCTCTCAGGCTGAGCCTTGCACAGGTGAGGTTGTTCTCAGGGTTGCTGGAAAGAATAGAGAATCCCCAAAATTCAGCACAGTGAGGGTTGGAAAGGGACCTCTGGACATCACCCACCCCCAGCAGCCTGCCCAGCAGGGCACCCCCAGCAGCCTGCCCAGCAGGGCACCCCCAGCAGCCTGCCCAGCAGGGCACCCCCAGCAGCCTGCCCAGCAGGGCACCCCCAGCAGCCTGCCCAGCAGGGCACCCCCAGCAGCCTGCCCAGCAGGGCACCCCCAGCAGCCTGCCCAGCAGGGCACCCCCAGCAGCCTGCCCAGCAGCCTGCCCAGCAGCCTGCCCAGCAGCCTGCCCAGCAGCCTGCCCAGCAGCCTGCCCAGCAGCCTGCCCAGCAGCCTGCCCAGCAGCCTGCCCAGCAGCCTGCCCAGCAGCCTGCCCAGCAGCCTGCCCAGCAGCACAGTGTCCAGGGGGGGTTGGAAGCTCTGCAGAGAAGGAGACTCCACAACCTCTCTGGGCAGCCTGCTGCAGGCCTCCAGCAGCCTCACACCAAAGGAGTTTCTCCTCCTATTCAGATGGAGCCTCCTGGGCTCCACTTTGTGCCCACTACCCCTTGTGCTGTCCCTGGGCACCACTGAGCAGAGCCTGGCCCCAGCCTCTTGCCCCCCACAGCTCCTTTAGCTCTTGCTGAGCATTGCTCAGCTCCCCTCTGGGGCTGCTCTTCTGCAGGCTCTCAGCCCCAGGGCTCTCAGCCTTTGCTCCTCCCAGAGCTGCTCCAGGCCCCTCAGCAGCTCTGCAGCCTCTGCTGGACCCTCCCCAGCAGTTCCCTGTCTCCCTTGAGCTGAATCTATGAACAGCTTCACCCTTACAGCCTCTCCATGAAGGGGCCACATTTAAGCACAGAATCTTCCTAGCTTCACCTGAGAGCCCAGCTTCTAATGCTCATTTAGCAGATCCTTTGAGTCTCTCAGTGGCCACCTCTCATGAGCTCCTGGGCCATGTGCAGTTCCCTGTCCCTGCTGTGTGTGTGTTCTCTGGCCTCTCCCATTAGCAGTGGTCCCCAGAGGTACCTCCCAGTCTGTTGTGGGCTGTTGGTGCTTAAAGCTGCCTCTGCCTGGGGACAGACTGAAGTGGCAGAAGAGCAGCAGTTGTCCTCCTCCTGTTTCTCAGCCCTCTCTTCTCCTCACAGATCTGGGTCAATGAGGCCACCAAGCTGGTGTATTTCCAAGGCACCAAGGACACCCCCCTGGAGCACCACCTCTACGTGGTGAGCTATGAGGCTCCCGGCGAAATCGTGCGCCTCACCACCCCAGGCTTCTCCCACAGCTGCTCCATGAGCCAGGTTGGTTGGTTCTTGGCCACAGGATGCCCTCCTCTGCCCAGCTGACAGAGATCCAGACTGGGAGTGGCAATGAATCGTGGCCAGGGATGAGTCCTGAGGGCTTCTTTTGTCTCAGTCGTTTGGGGCCCCCAGCACTGGAAGGGTCTGGAGGGGCTGGAAGGTGTCCAGAGCAGGGCCACGAGGAGGAGCAGAGGGCTGGAGCTGCTCTGCTGTGAGCACAGACTGAGGGAGTTGGGGCTGTGCAGCCTGGAGAGGAGAAGGATCAGAGGAGACCATTTTGTGGCCTTCCAGTATCTGCAGGGGGCTCCAAGAAAGCTGGGGAGGGACTTCTGAGGGTGTCAGGGAGGGATAGGACTGGGGGGATGGAGCAAAACTAGGAGTGGGGAGATTCAGATTGGATGTGAGGAAGGAGTTCTTCCCCATGAGGGTGGTGAGAGCTGTAGAAAGCAATGAGGTTTCTCCTCAGCCTTCTCTTCTCCAGGCTGGATTGTTAGCAGGAAATTCTTCCCTATGAGGGTGGTGAGAGACTGGCACAGGTTGCCCAGGGAGGTGGTGGAAGCCTCATCCCTGGAGGTGTTTGCAGCCAGGCTGGATGTGGCTGTGAGCAGCCTGCTGTGGTGTGAGGTGTCCCTGCCCAGGGCAGGGGGCTTGGAGCTGGCTGAGCCTTGAGGTCCCTTCCAGCCCTGACACTTCTGTGATTCTGTGATGAGGGAGCTGAGAAGTGCACAGGGGAGATCAGATGTGGGATTGGGGGTCAGGCCTGGTCCTCCTGACTCTGCTCTCTTGCCCCCTGCAGAACTTTGACATGTTCATCAGCCACTACAGCAGTGTCAGCACTCCACCTTGTGTGCATGTCTACAAGCTCAGCGGCTCTGACGATGACCCTCTCCACAAGCAGCCCAGGTTCTGGGCCAGCATGATGGAGGCAGCCAGTAAGTCCTGGAGCCCCTTGGCAATGCTTGCTTCCCTCTCTGGATGCCTTCCCACCGTGCTGGTGGAGAGGGAAGTGGCCTGAGTCACTCCCTTCCAAGGGAGAACGGTTGTGTTGTGTGGCAGGGGAGGGACCTCCAGTGGGAGGCTCATCCAGGAGATGGCCTCTGGGCCTTCAGGGTGTCACTGTGTCATGTCTGGAGAGCAAGCACTGCTCCAGGGGGCAGCTTTACAGGGCTGTGGCTTGAGGTGTTTCTTGATTTCTCTGAAGAGGGAAGGGACCAGAATCTGGGGTGCAGTGGCTGCTTCCTTTAGAGCTTTAGATACAGCTCACAGCAGCAGCTGAACCCTTCCTGCACATTTGCTGACCCCATCCCTGTCCTGAACCTTCCACATCTTGCTGTTGGGGCCCAGAGTGCCTCATCTAACACCCAGCTGATGATCCATAGATTGCTTTGGGTTGGAAGGGACCTTGAACCAACCCCCTGCCATGGGCAGGGACACCTCCCACTAGCCCAGGTTGAGCTCTTCACTCCATGCATTGTACATTGCCCTGTGCAGGCAGGCAGAGGCTGAATGCTTTCAGATTGGTGTGGTTGGCATGGGAGGAGCCCAGCCTAAGGTCAGGTTTGACCAGGATGAGCTCATTGAGGTGGGGTAGGAAGCAGAGGCTGCACTGCCAGGGTCTGCCTGCACCTCCCTCCTGCAGGCTGCACTGCCAGGGTCTGCCTGCACCTCCCTCCTGCACTGCCAGGGTCTGCCTGCACCTCCCTCCTGCACTGCCAGGGTCTGCCTGCACCTCCCTCCTGCACTGCCAGGGTCTGCCTGCACCTCCCTCCTGCACTGCCAGGGTCTGCCTGCACCTCCCTCCTGCACTGCCAGGGTCTGCCTGCACCTCCCTCCTGCACTGCCAGGGTCTGCCTGCACCTCCCTCCTGCACTGCCAGGGTCTGCCTGCACCTCCCTCCTGCACTGCCAGGGTCTGCCTGCACCTCCCTCCTGCAGGCTGCACTCCAGGGTCTGCCTGCTCCTCCTCCTGCAGGCTGCACTCCAGGGTCTGTCTGCTCCTCCTCCTGCAGGTTGTCCCCCGGATTATGTCCCACCTGAGATCTTCCACTTCCACACTCAGTCAGACGTGGAGCTCTATGGCATGGTCTACAAACCTCATGATGTCCAGCCTGGGAAGAAGCATCCCACGGTGCTCTTTGTGTATGGAGGCCCTCAGGTAACAACCCAGATGAAACTGGCTGCTGCCAGGTGTGGGACTGCTGCCCAGGGCAGAGCTCTGGCTGGCTTGGTCACGCAGCAGGACTCACACTTGGGTAGCAGCAAGCTCTGAACCTCTGCTCTGACCTCTGCTTCAAACCTCAGATGATTTTTGCAGCATTTAGTCTGATCTGCCTGGCTCTGATAGCTCCATTAGTGGCTGCTGTCCAGCTGAAGATGCTTCACAGTAGGACAAGCAGCAGAAGGTATCAGAAGGCAGCTGCTCAGCTCTGATACCTTTCTTCCCTCCTCCTGCAGGTGCAGCTGGTGAACAACTCCTTCAAGGGAATCAAGTACTTGAGGCTGAACACCTTGGCATCCCTGGGCTATGCTGTGGTGGTGATTGATGGAAGGGGATCCTGCCAGAGAGGCCTCAAATTCGAAGGGGCCCTGAAGAACCAGATGGTAACCTGCTCCTTTGGCTGAGGAAGCTCTGGTGTCTAAGGCTCTGTGTTCTCTCCTCTCTTGAGTGCTGCTCTTTTTTTCTGCCTCTAGATTTAGAGAGCTGCTAACCTGAGCTTCCCTGTTGCCTTTCCAGGGTCAGGTGGAGATAGAGGACCAGGTGGAAGGTTTACATTATGTAGCAGAAAAATACGGGTTCATCGACTTGAGTCGGGTAGCCATCCACGGCTGGTCCTACGGGGGGTTCCTCTCCCTCATGGGCCTCATCTGCAAGCCCAACGTCTTCAAGGTGAGTCTGGCCATGGAGCTGCACCTCAGGACACTTGGTTCTCTCAGCTTTGGTTGGCTGCTCTGGGGTTTTGTTTTCAGCTTGATGTTTGTGATGCTTGGGGGGAAAAGCTCTCGGCCCTGCCTGCAGCGGCTGGTGAGGCTCTGGGTTGGGCTCCCAGATTGTACCTGGGTGAGGATGAATGAGGATGGAGTTGTTGCCCCAGGGGCTCAGTGGAGGACTGAGCCTAATCCCTTTCTCAAGTCCTCAGCAGAGTTTCTGGATAATTCCACATGTCCTTGAAAAGAGGAAGCCTGTAGTGCTGGTATGGAGTCATAGAATCATTCATGCTGGAAAAGACCTTTAAGGTCCCTGAGCCCAGCCATTAACCCAGCCCCACCGAGGCTGGTGCTAAACCATGGCCCTCAGCACCACATCTGCATGGCTTGTAAATCCCTCCAGGGATGGGGGCTCCACCTGGGCAGCCTGTTTCAGGGCTTAGACAACCTTCTTGGGGAAGAAACTCCTCATGTCCAGCCTAAACCTCTCCTGGGGCAACCTGGGACTGTTTCCTCTTGTCCTCTCTCTTGTTACTAGAGAGAAGAGACCAACCCCATCTGTCTCCAGCCTCCCCTCAGGGAGCTGTAGAAAGCAATGAGGTTTCCCCTCAGCCTTCTCTTCTCCAGGCTGGATTGTTAGGAGGAAATTCTTCCCCATGAGGGTGGTGAGAGCCTGGCACAGTTTGCCCAGGGAGGTGGTGGAAGCCTCCTGCCTGGAGGTGTTTGCAGCCAGGCTGGAGGTGGCTGTGAGCAACCTGCTGTGGTGTGAGGTGTCCCTGGCCATGGCAGGGGGCTTGGAGCTGGCTGAGCCTTGAGGTCCCTTCCAACCCTGATGATTCTATGGTTCCTGCCCCTTGAAGAGAGGAGGGAGCTGCTGAGGTGCAAGTGAGGGTGTGTGTGTTGGCAGATTGCTATAGCAGGAGCTCCAGTGACAGTGTGGATGGCCTACGACACCGGCTACACCGAGCGGTACATGGACGTCCCCGAGAACAACCAGCAAGGCTATGAGGCTGGCTCCGTGGCACTGCACGTGGAGAAGCTCCCCAACGAGTGAGTGCCGCAGCCTTGGCTGGGTCAGCAGCTCACAGCCCCCTCCTGGCTCCTCTGTGGTGCCCCCAGATGCACCCCTGCTGAATCCCAGCGGGTTGGACCGGGATGGGTTGGAGTCCAGATGGGTTTGACCGGTGGCACTGGTCTGCAGCATCACAGAGTGCACTGGGTTGGAAGGGACCCTCCAAGGGCATCTTGTCCAACCCCCCTGCAGGCAGCAGGGTCACCTCCAACCAGAGCAGGCTGCCCAGGGCCTGCAAGTCTGATCTTGACTGTCTCTAGGGCCAGGGCCTCAACCACATCCCTGGGCAGCCTGTTCCAGTGGTTTACCACTTTGTACCCCCAGCCCCTGGGCCAGGGAAGGGTTGAGGACCATGTCTGTGGCCACAGGGCTGTCTGTCCATCACTCAGCTTTGACTTGCTGCCTGGCAGCAGACCTGCTGCAGAGCTGCTCAGGTGGTTTCTCATCCTTCTCTCTCACCTTTCTTTCCCTCCCCACCTCCAGGCCAAACCGTTTGCTGATCCTCCATGGCTTTCTGGATGAAAACGTGCACTTTTTCCACACCAACTTCCTGGTATCACAGCTCATCCGGGCTGGAAAGCCTTACCAGCTGCAGGTAGGAGGACGAAGAGTGAGGTGGGAAGGGCTTTCGCATTTGGAGAGGGGGGTGGGGAAAGTTTTCTGCTGTATGTTGTGGGGGTGGGAGAAGGTGGAGGCAGGCAGGCAGCTGCTGGCACGTCTTGCTGGAGGTAGATGCCAGGAAATGCCTGGGATGAGGCCGGGAGGTGGCACTGTGGCTGTTCCACTGCTGGCAGCTGTGGCCTCTGTCTGAAAGCATTTTGCAAACAGGGCTCCTGCCCTCAGGCCTGGAACTTTCCTTCTGGCTGAACTGCTGCTCTGTCTCTCTTGGCTGGTGGCAGCAGCAGTGGGGAGGGAGGGAGGGAGCTGCTGCTCCTGGCATTCCCTGGCACCTCTTTGTGCCGATGGAGACTGGCTTGAGGGAAAAGGGCTGCCAGGGAGACCTTAGAGCTGCCTTCCAGTACTTGAGGGGGGCTACAGGAGAGCTGGGGAGGGATGTTTGACAAGGGCTGGGAGTGACAGGATGAGGGACAGTGGCTCAGAGCTGGTAGAGGGGAGGTGGAGATTGGAGAGGAGGAAGAAATTCCTGGTATTCCAGTACCTGAAAGGGACCTACAAGAAAGCTGGGAAGGAACTTTCTATGAGGACAAGAGGGAATGGATTGAAGCTTGAGGAGGGGAGATTTAGGCTGGAGATCAGGAAGCAATTGCTTCCAGTGAGGGTGGGGAGGCACTGGCACAGGCTGCCCAGGGAGGTCCTCCCCCTGGAGGTGTTCAAGGCCAGGTTGGAACCTGGGCTGGTGGGAGGTGTCCCTGCCCATGCAGGGGGGTTGGAGCTGGATGATCTTTCAGATCCCTCCCAAGCCATGCCATGGTTTGTCAGGGGGTTGCCGGTGCTGCAGGAGCAGCTCTTGGCTCACTGCTCCACCTCTCCGCTTCCTGCCCAGATCTACCCCAACGAGCGACACAGTATTCGGTGCCCCGAGTCGGGGGAGCACTACGAGATCACGCTGCTGCACTTTCTACAGGAATACCTCTGAGAGCACAGAGCCTCTGCAAACTGGACACTGACAGCTCGCCTGGCCCGGCCCTGCCCTGCCCCGCCGCCCCTGCCCGGCCGGCTGCCCGCCCCGGCCGGCTGCCCGCCCGCGGGCTGGGGGCGCGCGTGCCCCGCCAGAGCCGGGGGGAGGCTGGGGGGCACCTTCCCTTTTGGACAGTGCCACCTTCTTTCACTTCCCAAGCTGGAGGTCTGCCCCTGCTCGGCTGCTCGTCCCCTTTCCTCTCCTCCAGCCTGGCTGTTAATGCTTTTTTTGCTGCTACTCCCTCTTTATCCTGGGAAGCAATGGACCGTGGTCTGTCTCCCGAGGCTGAGGTTTGTGTCCATCTCTCTCTTCCCCTGTCCTCTTTTTCCCCCTCCTTCCCCCATCCCTTTCCACTGCACCTCTGCGGTTCCCACACTCTCAACCTGCAAGAACTCAGTGCCTGTGCTGGAAATGGAAGAGCTGATTCAGCAGCTGCCTTAAGCCAGGAGCAGGAGGGAAGAGAAGAACTCTACCTACTGGTGAGCCCCGGGGAGGGAGCTGAGCGCCGCTGCTGTGTCCTGGCCCTGCTGTGACAAGGTGGAGCCCTGGGGTGCCAGGGGAGCTCCACAGAAGCATGCAACACTAAAGGCTTTTCTTTTTTTTTGGGGGGGGGGGGTTTGCTCTTTTTTTATTTGGGAGCTTTTGTTTGAATCTTGCAGAGCAGATGGAGGGAAGTGGCTTGAAGGTCGCTCAGGGCCTCCTCTGCCACCTTTCTCTCATGGCAGCTCACCAGCAGAGTTGTGCCAACAAGGTAGCACAGCGGCCTGAAGCAGCTGGCTACAAGCAGAGGTCACCTCTCCAGAGCTCACAGCAGCAGTTGGGGTTTTTGCAAGGCAAGGTGGATGATATTTATGCAAATCCTCCCTCCCTCCACCCTCTGTGCTGCCTCCCCCCCCAAACCCATCCCACCTTCTCCTTCCCCAGCTCCCTGAGCTTTCAGATGTGCACTGAAAATTGGCTGTGCTTCAGTTCTCTGCGGGTCAGTGACTGTTCCCCCCCCCTCCCTGCCCATCTACTCAGCAAATGCTCTCTGCTGGTTTTTATTTACCTGCTCAACAGGAACTGCAGTTCTGGGGGGGAGGAGAGTTGGGGGTGGGGGTTAAGGGGAGGGGATTGAGCAACCTGCACCTCAGGGGAGCAAATATACACAACCCCCACCCCCTCCTCCTCAAGCCAAGGGTTCTCCTGGGGGCAAGAAGACAAGGCAGCAGGCAGCAAGCCCCCCAGCCCCCAGCTTGCCCCAGCTGAACCACGCCGACTCCCCCGGAGGATTTTAAGTGCGTATTACGAAAAGAAAATATTTTTATGGATTCTTATTCTTTTATAATTATGAGTGTAAGATGTAGCAACTCAATAAAATATTGGGGAAGAGAGAGAGGAGAGCCTCTGGCTGCCTGTGCCTCTTGGTGGGGAAGGCAGGGAGGAGGAGGAAGCAGCAGCAGCAGCAGCTGGCTGCCCCGAGCCAAAGCCCTGTCTGTGCTGAAAGCAAAGAGCTCTGTTCGCTTTCTGGGCCGAGCAGTGGAGAGAATATTAAAGGCCCTGATGGTCCTCGGGGGGAAAGCATGATCCAAGCGATTGGAGAGGCAGGGTGGAGAGTTGGGAATCCTGGGCTCTGTGTTTCTTTGGCTCTGCCAGCCGGGAGCTGCCTGACCTTGAGCCAGTTGGATTGCTTGGGGCTGCTGGGGGCCAGCCCTGCAGGTTGCTGCCTTGCACAGCACCCCTGACTTGCAGGGGGGGACACAGAGCTGCTCTGCCCCAGCCCCCGGGGGGGGCACAGAGCTGCTCTGCCCCAGCCCCCAGGGCAGGGGGGATGGAGCTGCTGTGCCCCGGCCCCCAGGGCAGGGGGAATGGAGCTGCTGTGCCCCGGCCCCCAGGGCAAGGGGAATGGAGCTGCTGTGCCCCGGCCCCCAGGGCAAGGGGGGATGGAGCTGCTCTGCCCCAGTCCCCAGGGCAAGGGGAATGGAGCTGCTCTGCCCCAGACCCCAGGGCAAGGGGAATGGAGCTGCTCTGCCCCAGTCCCCAGGGCAAGGGGGAATGGAGCTGCTGTGCCCCGGCCCCCAGGGCAGGGGGAATGGAGCTGCTGTGCCCCGGCCCCCAGGGCAAGGGGAATGGAGCTGCTCTGCCCCAGGGCAAGGGGAATGGAGCTGCTCTGCCCCGGCCCCCAGGGCAAGGGGAATGGAGCTGCTCTGCCCCGGCCCCCAGGGCAAGGGGAATGGAGCTGCTCTGCCCCGGCCCCTAGGGCAAGGGGGGATGGAGCTGCTCTGCCCCGGCCCCCAGGGCAAGGGGAATGGAGCTGCTCTGCCCCGGCCCCTAGGGCAAGGGGAATGGAGCTGCTCTGCCCCGGCCCCTAGGGCAAGGGGGGATGGAGCTGCTGTGCCCCGGCCCCCAGGGCAAGGGGAATGGAGCTGCTCTGCCCCGGCCCCTAGGGCAAGGGGGAATGGAGCTGCTCTGCCCCGGCCCCCAGGGCAAGGGGAATGGAGCTGCTCTGCCCCGGCCCCCAGGGCAAGGGGGGATGGAGCTGCTCTGCCCCGGCCCCTAGGGCAAGGGGAATGGAGCTGCTGTGCCCCGGCCCCCAGGGCAAGGGGAATGGAGCTGCTGTGCCCCGGCCCCCAGGGCAAGGGGAATGGAGCTGCTGTGCCCCGGCCCCCAGGGCAAGGGGAATGGAGCTGCTCTGCCCCGGCCCCCAGGGCAAGGGGAATGGAGCTGCTGTGCCCCGGCCCCCAGGGCAAGGGGAATGGAGCTGCTGTGCCCCGGCCCCCAGGGCAAGGGGAATGGAGCTGCTCTGCCCCGGTGCCCAGGGCAAGGGGGAATGGAGCTGCTCTGCCCCAGCCCCCAGGGCAAGGGGGAATGGAGCTGCTCTGCCCCGGCCCCCAGGGCAAGGGGGGCACTGCTCCAGCCCAGCCCCCAGGGCAGGGGGAGCTGCTCCTTGCAGGTGCTGGGCCTGCCCGTGCCTGTCCCCTCTGGAGCTCAAAGCTTACAAGCCCCAACCTTGCTGTTTTCTGTTCTATATGAGTCAGGCATTAATGAAACCACTGCTAAATGCCCCCAGGGTGTGAGCTGGAGGCTTCTGTTTTAAATGCAAAGCATCTCAGAGCTTGGAGTGTTTTGCTGTCTGAACATAAATGTGAAGGTATTTGTTACCCCCTGCACAGAAACTCAGCGGGGTGGGGTGGGAAGGGACCTCTGGAGCTCACTCAGTCCAACCCCCCTGCTCCAGCAGGGCAGCCACAGCAGCTTGCCCAGGAGCACAATTCCCAGGGGGGGTTGGAAGCTCTGCAGAGGAGACTCCACAACTCCTCTGGGCAGCCTGCTCCAGGGCTCCAGCAGCCTCACACCGAAGAAGTTTCTCTTCATCTTCTGATGGAACCTCCTGGCTTCCAGTCTGTGCCTATTGCCCCTTGGCCTGTCCCTGGGTACCACTGAGCAGAGCCTGGCCCCATCCTCTTGCTCCACACAGCTCCTTTAGCTCTTGCTGAGCATTGCTCAGCTCCACTCTGGGGCTGCTCTTCTCCAGGCTCTCAGCTTTTGCTCCTCCCAGAGCTGCTCCAGGCCTCTCAGCATCGTTGTGGCCTCTGCTGGAGTCTCCCCAGCAGTTCCCTGTCTCTTGAGCTGGAGAGCCCAGAACTGGACTCAGTAGTGCAGCTGTGACCTCCCTAGGGCAGAGCAGAGGGGAAGGAGAGCCTCTCTCAACCTTCTTGCCCTGACTGTTGAAGCTGTTTCACCTTCCACCCACATCCCCCCCGTGCGCAGCCCCTGGTGCAGCCTTTGAGGTCAGAGGGAGCGGAAGGGGACAGCGATGGAGGAAATTGCACATCTCTGAAGCTGCCTTGAGGGAGACCTCTGCAGACAGGAGAGTTTCTCCCTGCCGCCCTCAGAGCCTGGTGGGTGCTGGTGGAGGGTAAGGAGCTTGGTTCTGCAGGGGGGTTTTGTTTCTTTTCAGTCTGAACTTGAATTGCTTTTTCCTGTCCTGAATGAGCCAAGTGTTTCTTAAAATGCCTGCGATGCACTCTTGAAACGCTCTTGTCTGGGAGAGTTTACAAAGCTGTCAGCTCCTTTGATCCTCCAAGCTTACATCTGAAGCTGAAGGATTATTTGATGCCATCAAAAAGAGGTGGTTCTGGGTTTTTTGGGGGGGTTGGGGGGGGGGGGGGGGCATGGGAGGGTGGGACCTGAGAATCCTGAGCGTTATTAACTGGGAAAGAACCAACCCCCAGCCCTGAGCTTCCCAGCACGGAGCAGCCTCGGTCAAGGGGTGAAATAAGAAGGATGTGGATGGTGCCCACCACAGCTCTCCTGTGGGGGAGCACCAAGCAGGGTGCAGCTGGGTCCAGGGTGGCTCTTGGAGAGAGGGTTTGCAGCTGCAGAGTGGAGCTGAGTTCATTTCCTGAGCGGGCTGAGGGCTGGGGCTGCAAGGGGTGAAACTGGGCACAGAAAGCTCTTCCTCAAGAAGCTGGACTGAGCCTGGGAGCAGCCTGGGAGGCATTTCTCCTGTGAGCACCCAACATGTGGGGCTTTATTTTTAGGCAGAGGATGTGGAGGGAGAACAGATGTTCCTGGGGACTTATTTTTACAGCACCAACGCTTCTCAAGCCGCAGAATTAGCTCCTGAAAGCCACCACTTCACCCTGAGAGATGCTCAGATGGAAAACTTCCTGCTGTTGCAGTACCTGAGAGAGGGGGCTGCAAGGAAGCTGGGAAGGGACTTTTGACAAGGGCTTGTTGTGGTAGGATGAGAGGGGATGGACTGAAGCTTGAGGAGGGCAGATTCAGGCTGGAGAGTAGGAAAAAATTCCTTCCAGCGAGGGTGGGGAGAGCCTGGAACAGGTTGCCCAGGGAGGCTGTGGATGCCTCCTCCCTGGAGGTTGGAACCTGGCCCAGAGGAAAGTGTCTGCCCATGGCAGGGGGGTTGGAACTGGATGATCTCGAAGGTCCCTTCCAAGCCAGCCCATTCCATGGATCCTATGGCTCTCCACTCCCAGAGCGTGTGGAATCAAGGTGTGACTCCAGCCCTCGCCCTTGGGAGGCCACATCAGTGGAAACTCCGTGCTGAGCGCTGAGGGTGGCCAGAGGCATTTGATCTGCCAGGGCCCTGCTGTGTGCTGGGGGGCTGAGCAGAGCAGCACCCCAGGAATAACTGAAGTTGCTCAGGAATACCAAAGGCCAGCACGGGAGGTGTGGGGCGTGCGGCAGTGGTGATGTGAGGAAGACAAATGGCTGCGGTGGAGGGGGGGCTGGGGGTGGCAGGAGCAGGGCTGGGGCTGGGAGAGGGCTGCCTGCCTGTGCTGGCCCAAAGAAAGGCTGTAAAGTGATACTGGAAAATCCTCAGGGAGGGATTTTGGGTAAGCACGTCCCAGGGCTTCCTGCCCCCCTGCTGGGACAGATGCAAGGCTTCAGTCATCGGCGTGGGGCAGCAGCTCCTCTGCACTCCCACCGCTGCAGGCAAGCCTCTTGGCTCTGCTTCCAGCCCAAGCCCTTTGCTTGGAGGCTGGGGCAGCTTTCTCGTTCTTTGGGGGCAGCTTTCTGCTGGCTTCCAAGTGAAACCAGCTCTGTCCTGGCCCAGCAGCTGCAGTTCTTGCTCCGCTGGGCTCTTCAGAAGCAGCGTGGCCAGAGATGGAGGGAGGGGATTCTGCCTCCCTGCTCTGCTGAGACCTCACCTGCAGTGCTGTGTCCAGCTCCAGGGCCCTCAACACAAGGAGGACCTGGAGCTGAGGGAATGGTTCCAGAGGAGGCCCCCAGGATGATCAGAGGGTTGGAGCACCTCTGCTATGGGCACAGGCTGGGAGAGCTGGGGCTGTTCAGTCTCCAGGGAGACCTTAGGGCTGCATTTCAATACCTGAAGGGGATCCACCACGCTGGGATTTGGGGGTTCTGTGAGCACAGTGGGGCAGGGAGGGGGCAGAGCCAGCAGCTCTCACTGCCCTTTTGTCTGTGTTTGCCTCCTCCTGCCATCCAGGCTCTGCTCCCCGCTGAAGCTGCTCCTTCCTCTCCTAAAAAGGACACTTAAATGCCACCCAAAGGACAGCTAAGACCTCCTAAAGCTCCTGTCAAAACAGCAGTGTGTGGCCAGGCAAGAGCTGATCCAGCTGAAGGGCCCAACCTGTCTCTCTCCCTTCTGGCCTGGCTGCTCTGTTTGCATTTCTTTGCCTCCCCCCTTGCCTCTAATCCAGGGCTAGGAAGGACTCATCCTGCTGCCAGCCCATGGCCCCAGCTGGTAGCTGTGGGGCTCAGCACAGGGACCCCTTTGACCCCACTCTTGCCCTTTCCCCAGCTGGGTGCCATGGCCATGCTGCTGTGGCTGCTGCTGGCGCTGCTGGGCTGTACCACAGCACCAGATCCTGCCCTGGAGGAGATGTGGGAAGGGTGGAAGAGCCTCCACGCCAAGGAGTACCCAGCGGTAGGTCCTGCTCCCCTCAGGCAGGGGCTGGCTCTGAGGCCCTTGCACCCAGAGTCACCCAGGTGCTCCCAGCCCCCTCCTGTGCCCCCATGCTCCTGAGGCAGGTTTCTGCTCCACGGCAGGAGGCTGAGGCCACTCGCAGGGAGGTCTGGGAGAAGAACCTGCGGCGCATCCGGCAGCACAACCGGGAGGAGGCGAGGGGGCAGCACAGCTTCCGCCTGGCCATGAACCACCACGGGGACCTGGTACTGCCCCCCTGCCCACCGCCTCCCCTGGGGACTGCCCACCCCCCAGTGCACCCAGGACTGGGGCTGGGGAACCCCTGCTGCACCCAGGGCTGGGGCTGGGGACCCCTGCTGCACCCAGGGCTGGGGCTGGGGACCCCCTGCTGCACCCAGGGCTTGGGCTGGGGACCCCCTGCTGCACCCAGGGCTTGGGCTGGGGACCCCTGATGCACCCAGGACTGGGGCTGGGGACCCCTGCTGCACCCAGGACTGGGGCTGGGGACCCCTGCTGCGCCCAGAGCTGGGGCTGGGGACCCCTGCTGCGCCCAGAGCTGGGGCTGGGGACCCCTGATGCACCCAGGGCTTGGGCTGGGGACCCCTGATGCACCCAGGGCTTGGGCTGGGGACAACCTGCTGCACCCAGGGCTTGGGCTGGGGACCCCTGCTGCACCCAGGGCTTGGGCTGGGGACCCCTGCTGCACCCAGGGCTTGGGCTGGGGACCCCCTGCTGCACCCAGGGCTTGGGCTGGGGACAACCTGCTGCACCCAGGGCTTGGGCTGGGGACCCCTGCTGCGCCCAGGGCTTGGGCTGGGGACCCCTGCTGCACCCAGGGCTTGGGCTGGGGACCCCCTGCTGCACCCAGGGCTTGGGCTGGGGAGCCCCTGCTGCACCCAGGGCTTGATCCAGGGACCAGTTATCCCCTGATTGTTCCCCTGGAAGCTGCAGGTGCCCCTGGGGCTGGGTGGCTTCCCATGGACTGAGCAGGGGTGAGGAGCTCCAGGGCTGCTGGGCTGACTCCTGGCATCACAGCAGCTTTCCCTTGGTGGCCTGCAGACAGATGAGGAGTTCAATCAGCTCTTGAATGGCTTCAGCCCAGCAGGGTGGGATGAGCCAGCACTGATCTTCAAAGCATCAGCAGCCCTGAAGACCCCAGCAGAGGTGGACTGGAGGACAAAAGGCTATGTGACACCTGTAAAGAACCAGGTGGGCAAGAGCTGGGTGCTGGGTGTCTGGGCACAGAATCATTGAATCAGAGAATTGTCAGGGTTGGAAGGGACCTCAAGGCTCAGCCAGTTACAAACCCCCCTGCAGGGACACCTCATGCTAGAGCAGGTTGCTCAGAGCCACCTCCAGCCTGGCTGCAAACACCTCCAGGCATGAGGCTTCCAGCACCTCCCTGGGCAGCCTGTGCCAGGCTCTCACTACCCTCCTGGGGAACAACTTCTTAACATCCAATCTGAATCTCCCCACTTCCAGTTTTGCTCCATTCCCCCTAGGCAGAACCAGGCAGCAGCATCCTCCCAGTCACCAAAACCATCTCTGGGCAACCCAGAGAAGCATCTCCCACAGCCTGGGCTGCGGCAGTTTTGCAGCTGAGGAGCTGGAGAGCGGCAGCAGGGGGGCAGAGCATCCCCCTCCGGCAGGCTGCGGGGCCGTGCTGCGGGGCCGTGCTGCGGGGCTGTGCTGTGACCTCTCAGGCTGCGGGGCCGTGCTGTGACCTCTCAGGCTGCGGGGCCGTGCTGCGGGGCCGTGCTGCGGGGCCGTGCTGCGGGGCCGTGCTGCGGGGCCGTGCTGCGGGGCTGTGCTGTGACCTCTCAGCCTGCGGGGCCGTGCTGCGGGGCCATGCTGCGACCTCTCTCTGTCCCCCAGGGACACTGTGGGTCCTGCTGGGCGTTCAGCGCCACGGGGGCCTTGGAGGGGCTGGTGTTCAAGCAGACAGGGAAGCTGGTGGTGCTGAGTGAGCAGAACCTCATCGACTGCTCCTGGAAGCTGGGCAACCACGGCTGCAGCGGGGGCTACATGACCTGCGCCTTCCAGTACGTGCGGGACAACGGAGGCCTCAACTCGGAGCACCTCTACCCTTACACAGCCGTGGTGAGGGCTGCCTGCTGGCCCCTGGGAGCTGCCACACAGCCACAGGATGCTAAAAGGGGCTGGAAGGGACCTTCAGAGAGCAGCCAGTCCGACCACCCCCCCCCCCCCAGCCAGAGCAGGAGCACCCAGAGCAGGTCCCACAGGAACACAGCCAGGCAGGTTCTGGGCATCTCATGAGAACGAGACTCCAGAACCCTCCCTGGGCAGCCTGCTCCTGGGCTCTGCCACCCTCACAGGGGAAAAAGCTTTTCCTCATGGTTCCATGGAACTTCCTGTGCCTCAGCTTCCACCCAGTGCCCCCTGTGCTGTCAGAGCACTGCTGGCAGGTCCCAGCCCTGGCACAGATGATTCCCACCAAGGTTGGAAAAGGACTCACCCAGTCCAAGCAGCAACCCAATCCCACCATGGCCCCAAGTGCCCATGGGCCACACATCCCTTGAACACCTCCAGGGATGGGGACTCCACCACCTCCCTGGGCAGCCTGTTCCAGCCCCTGACCACTCCTGCAGCAAAGAAATGGTTCCTAATATTCAACCTCACCCTCTCCCTCCTCTTCAGGACACCTCTAGGTGCCAATACAACCCCCAGGACAGGGCAGCCAACTGCTCTGCCACCTGGCTGGTGGCTCAGGGCAGTGAGGCAGCGCTGGAGCAGGCAGTGGCCACCATGGGCCCTGTGTCTGTGGCAGTGGATGCCAGCAGCTTCCACTTCCACTTCTACAAGTCAGGTACAGTCCTGCTCCTGGTGGCATGGGTGGGGAAACTGAGGCAGGGCTGCCTTGCTGCAGGGGTGGGTTGGTTGTTGAGCCCTGGGGGATGCTCAGGGGAATGGGATCCACCACCCTGCTTTCACCTGGAGAAGGATCCACCAGGGCCAGCTCACCCCAGCTCTGCTCTCCCCAGGCATCTTCAGCAGCAAGTTCTGCAGCCAGAGGGTGAACCACGGGATGCTGGCTGTGGGCTACGGCACGAGCCAGGAGGGTGGCCACAACGTCAGCTACTGGATCCTGAAGAACAGGTAGGGGCTGGGGGTGTCCCCACAACCTGCTGCCCTTCCCCCCCCCCCCCCCCCCCCCCCCCCCAGCCTGTTCCTCCTCTCCTGCCCACGGGGTCCTCCCCAAGCAGGGCTGGCTCTCCATGGGGGAAGGGGGCGGCGAGGGGAGGAGTAGACTTGATGGGGTGCTTGGTGCCATGGGTGAGCTGTTTGGGTGGGTTGGATTGGTTGATGGGTTGGACGTGATGACCTTGAAGGTCTCTTCCAACCTGGTTTGGTTTATTCTAAATAAAGGAAGGGGGCGGCGAGGGGAAGGGGGCTGTGAGGAAGGGGGCTGTGAGGAAGGGGGCTGTGAGGAAGGGGGCTGTGAGGAAGGGGGCTGTGAGGAACGGGGCTGTGAGGAACGGGGCTGTGATCCTGCTCCCTCTCTTCCCGCAGCTGGTCGGAGCGCTGGGGTGAGCAGGGCTACATCCGCCTGCTCAAGGGTGCTGACAACCAGTGTGGGGTGGCCACCCAGGCCAGCTTCCCTGTGCTGTGAGCCAGGACCTTCCTCCCTGCCCTGGCTGCTTCCTTCTGGAAAGAGGCTTTTGGTTGTGTGCTGTGAGAAGCAATTAAAAGTGGCGCTGCCGACGGCTCTGCACCTGCAAAGGGTGGCCGGGCAGGGTGTGGGGGCTGGGGCACAGCTCCCTCCCCACGATGCTCTGCAACCTTCCTTCCAGCTTGGCCATCTCCCTTCTCCCCCTCCCCGCGGGCCCTTTTCCTTCCCGGTGCATCCCCAAGGCCACCAGCCAGGGCTGGATCTTCTGGCTGTGGCTGCAGCTCTGCCCCAGGCCGAGGTCCTCAGCCGGCACCGCTGCCCCACGCCGAGGTCCCGAGCTGGCACCGCTGCCCCACGCCCGGGTCCCGAGCCGGCACAGCTGCCCCCAGTGCCCTGAGCAGAACTTTACCCCATTGAAGCTGCCCCACAGGCACGAAGTGAACCTTCCCCACCCTGCTTTTTATTCTTGTCCCTCTCCAGAGAAGAAATTGTGGGATTTAGTGCCAGGCACGCACAGCTCACAGGGTCAGAAGGGCTGGAGGGCTGTGGGGGCTGCTTGGGCTCCCCACAGCAGTCCCTAACCCCAGTGGGAGCCACCCCACAGCAGAGAGTGGCCCCACGGGCACTGGCTCGGGGGTGAGCTCTCTCTGTCCCCCTTGTTGCAGATCCCAGCGGCTCCTTGCCCCACCGTGCCCATTGCCTTTGTCCCAGCAACCCTGTTCCCACGGCCCCCTCTCCCTGTGGGCTTTGTCCCAGCTGTGCCTTGGCTCCGTGCTCCCCTGCCCCACGGCCCCACAGCCTTTGCTCCGTGTCCCCGTGGTGGCTGCACAGATGATGCCCTGTCCCCGGGCTCCCCTGTCCCCGGGCTCCCCTGTCCCCACGCTCCCCTGTCCCCACGCTCCCCTGTCCCCGGATCCCCTGTCCCCGGGCTCCCCTGTCCCCACGCTCCCCTGTCCCCCCGCTCCCCTGTCCCCGGATCCCCTGTCCCCACGCTCCCCTGTCCCCACGCTCCCCTGCCCGCACCGCGGCGCTCCAAGGGTTAAGCCGCCCGGGCTCGCCGCCCAAACCCAAGATGGCCGCCGGGGCGGCCGCAGCCCGCCTTGACCCCTCCCGCCCGCCGTAGCCCCCGCTTCCTTTCCAAGATGGCGGCGCCCAGCGGGAGGAGCAGCCGGTGGCTGTGGGCCGCGCTGGTGCTCGCCGCTCTGCTGTGCCTGGCGGCCCGGGCCGCGGAGGAAGCGAGCACGGCCGAATTCGACGTGCGGCCTGGCGGGGAGGTTCACTCCTTCTCCCGGAGCCTGGTGAGAGCCGAGGAGGGAGAGGGTGAGGAGAGCGTACGCGCCTCCTCTTCACTGGCTGCGGGGCATGTCGCTCCCGCCTCCCCACACGGGGATTGGCTGTCAGCGAGGGAAGGCGGGACTACCTATGGGCGAGTTGTGGGGGTCCGGGCTGGTGGGTGGGGGGCTTTAGCCTCTGACAGGGTCAGGGAGGGGGTACCCAGGGGAGAGGGATCCCCACGGTGCGGTCTCCAAAGTCAGGAGGCTCCCGGGGGGAAGTGGGGTCTCCAAGGAAAGAGAAACTCCTATCCGGAAATGGTTCTCCAGCGAGAAGAGGGTCCCCGGGTGGAGTGGTCTTCAGAGGCAGGAGGCTCGCAGGCAGAAGAGGGATCCCCTATAGAGGAAGAGAGGTCGTATGGAGGGAGCCCCCCGTGAAGAAGGGAGTCCTTGAGAAGATGTCCCCGAGGGGAGTCTCAAATCGGGAGGCTCCCAGGGAGAAGAGGGATCCCCTGTAGAGGGAGAGAGCCCCCATGAAGGAATGAGTTCTCAAGGAGAATAAAGTTCCTAAGAGAAGTGTCCAAAGACAGGAAGCTCCCGGGGATAAGGGAGGCCCCTAAGGAGAGAGAGACTTCCACAAAGGAGGAGGTCTCCAGAATGAAGTCTTCATCAGGACATCCACAAGGAGAATTGGTCCCCCAAGGTGGGACAGTCCTGTGGTGAGGAGGTCCCCAGGCAGGGAGATTTGCTGTGGAGAATGGCCCCAAAGGAGAAGAGGCTCTCCAGGGGGGTGTCTAAAGGGAGGAGGTGCCCCAAGGGGAGGGAGGGTCACCAGTGGGAACAGAGTCTCAAAGAAAGAGGGTGCCCATGGGGAGGAGACTCACCATGGGGAAGAGGCTCAGTGGAGAAGGGGGTTCCTGGAACCCCAGAACACAAGTCCTCACCACAGGGCATCCCACAGGGGATGAGGACTGCATGGTCCCTGGCTCTGTCTGTGCTCCTCCAAGGTCTGGATGTGGATGTGGTGTGTGCTCCTCCTCCGTCACCCTGGAGTGAGACCACGAGGGGCTGCACCATGCCACCCTGACTCTCTCAGGTGTCCCCAGATCTCATCTCATCACTCAGAAGTGGCTGCTGGTGAACAGTGAGAAGGTCCTGCTTGGGTGAGGCTGCTGATAGTCCTCTTCTCTTCTTCAGGGGGATTACAGCTGCACCTTCACCTACTCAGCTCAGGGAGGAACGAATGAGGTGAGTTGGAGCAACCTTGGAGCTTTTCCCTTGCGCTTGATCTCTACAGCTGGACAGTGAAAAGCTGTTGAGGACAATTTCCTCTGTCATGAGCTGATTCCAGGGGCAGGAGCTGTGAGGAAGAGGGACTGCACCATCTCCAATGCTGTCTGTTGGCAAAAGTAGCTCTGTTGGACTTGCTCCCTGGACAGAAGTGTCCTTCGTGTGGCGCAGCCATGCTGCGGCTCGAGAGGCCATGGCTTCTGTCAGGCTCAACAAATCCCTGGGCTGGATGCCTCTGGAGAGCAAGGGGTGATGTCTTCATACCCCAGTTGGTAGGAAGGACCTCCTAGGAGCAGCTCCTAGGAGGCTCTTGAGGAGCCTTGAAGGTTTGTGTCCCTTGCTGCTGTGCAGACACACAGTTTGTACTTTCTTATCTCCAAGCCCTGTCAGAATCAAGGCCAGGATGAAGGAGGCCTTGAGCAAGCTGGGCTAAGTGTGTCCCTGCCCAGGGCAAGGGGGTTGGAACTAGATGGTCTTGAAGGTCCCTTCCAACCCAAACCATTCTGTGAATCCTTCTCTTTGAGTGCAAAGGGTGCAAAGGCTTTCACTTTTTGACTGTGCTGATGAAGTTCTGGTGAGGAGAGGCTGAGCAGGCCTTGGCTTTTGTGTGACACAAAGGAAGAGCTGTGTTGGTTTAGAATGGTTGAAACTTGTCCTGCTGCAGGTGGGAGGGGAGGTGACTGACCTCAGGGCTGAGCAGGAAGGAGGAGGCTCTTGCCCACAGTAACTGTTTGGACCTTTCCCCTGTGCAGCAATGGCAGATGGACGTTGGAGTCAGTGAGGACAACCTGCTCTTCTCCTGCTCCCTCTGGAGGTGTGTTCAGTAACCCCAAACTCCCTGAGCCAAAAGCAGCAGCAAGGCAGGTGGGATCTGGGTCAGGAACCCTGCCAGAGGCTGTGGACCTTGCCTCCTGCCTGGGTTTGCCTCTCTACAGGGCAGCTCCTGAGGGTTTTTGCCTCTCCCTGTGCCTCTGGGTGGGCTCTTCAGCCAGGTAGAGGGAGCTGCAAATGCTGTGCCTCCCCCTCGCCACCCTCCTCCTCACTGGATAGAGCTACACAAGAGCCAGAGGTGGTTGTGGAGGGAGGGAGCTGTGAATCCTGAGCTCATCTGCACCTCCACTCTCTCTTCTGATGTCAAAGACTCTGCTTTCTTCTTGCAGGCCCCAAGGGAAGTCTTATCTCTTCTTTACCCAGTTTAAAGCTGAAGTGAAAGGAGCCAAGATCGAGCATGCCATGGCTTATGTAAGTCCCAGCTGATCGCTCGCAAGCAGGCGTGTGGGAGGCTGCTATAAAACATGAATTAGACATGGAAAACATTGATTAGACATCTGTGCAATCAAATGTGCTTCATCACCTCCCTAATTAAAGACTGGTGGCAGGCAGGAGAGTGGCTGCAGGTAGGCTCTCCTGCACCACTTCATTCCTGCTCTCTCCACGCTTCGCCGCTGGCTTTGCCCCAGCGTCAGGGAGCCCAAGAGGCTCTGCCCTGCCCAGGGTGCACAGCGTGAGGGGAGCCTTGGTTTGCCCCAACAGGTTCAGGTGTGAGGCAGGGGGGAAGTCAAAACCTCTGCTGGTGCTTTGGTCTGGTTTGTGCTTCCATTTCCCAGTTTTCAGTGGTGGGGTTTTCAGCCACCTGAAGGACCCACATCCATGGTTTAATAGGAGAAGGGAAACCAGCCAGGGATTTGCCTTTAGATTTCTTTTGTGGGCTGAGTTCTTTCACTCCACATGGCTCTAAAACATGGATTCATTCTTTTTCAGCACATGCTGTGCTTGTTTGCTTTAAAGGCAGCAGCTTCTTGGATTGCCTCAACTGCCTAAACTGCTTCTTCCTTCCCATTTCAGTCTCAAGCTGCAGCGGGTGCCCGAAGCGATATCCCCTTAAAACAGGAAGAGTTTGAAGTCACTGAAACAACAGGTCTGTGCCCAGGAGAAGGGGGTCAGAAAGGGGCTGGGGTGGGAGATGAGCCTGGCTGTCCTCCAGGAGACCATTCAAGAGGACAGGGAAGTGCTTGAGAGGGTACAGTAAAGGGCTACAAAGATGAATCATTGCTGAAACTGGAGCAGGGGAGGAGTAGGTTGGGCATCAGGAGGAAGTTCTGGGGAGACACTGGAGCGGGTTGCCTAGGGATGTGGTTGAGACCCTGTCCCTGGAGACATTCAAGGTCAAACTTGCTGGGGCCCTGGGCAACCTGATCTAGTTGGGGTTGTTCTGCTGACTGCAGGGGTGCTGGACAAGGTGGCCTTGGAGGGTCCCCTCTAGCCCAGAGCCTTCTGTGAGTAGGGGTCTGGAACATTTCTCTTCTAGGCTGAGGGACTTGGGGCTTTTTAGTCTGGGAGAGAGCAGCCTGAGAGGGATCTCATCAATGCTGATCAGTACTTCAAGGGTGGGTGTCAGGAGGGTGGGCTCAGGCTTTTTTCAGTGGGGCCCAGTGACAGGACAAGGGGCAGTGGGCACAAACTGGGACATAGGAAGTTCCATCTAAACATGAGGAGAAACCTCTTTGCTTTGAGGGTGCTGGAGCACTGGAACAGGCTGCCCAGAGAGGTTGTGGAGTCTCCCATCTGGAGTCATTCCAAACCCACCTGGATGCCATCCTGTGCTCTGGCTGACCCTGCTTTGGCAGGGGGATTGCACCTGGTGATCTCCAGAGCTCCTTTCCAGCCCCTACCATTCCACAGTTCTGTGATTTAAGCTTCCTGCAGCCAGGTGACAATGTGCAGGAGGTGAGGGCACCTCCTGGAGCTGGGCTGCTCTGGATCCATAGCTGGCAGCTGGATTTTACAGCTCCCATTGCAGTGTCAATGTTGGTTTAGCAGGAGGGGAGAAGAGCTTTATCGCGACGCTCTCCTCGGGGGAGGAAGTGCAGTGCCCGACTTGTGCTGCCTTTAGCCTCCTGGAAGGGGACCAGCAGGGCTGTTTGGTTCCTGCTTTCCCATCTGTTTACCCTCTGCTTGTTTTCTCTCTTTCCCAGTCTCTCACAGGGAAGGCAAGTTCCGTTTTGAGCTCTCCAAACTCATGATTGTAGCGAGAACGCCCCGTGATGAGCTGTGACCCCGTGGCCAGGGGGGCTTGGGCCAGAGGAGCCTGGCAGATCAGGAGGATTTCTTTCTTAACTGAGGGCTTTTTCTTTCTTCTTTCCTTGATTTGGTTTTTTTTCTGTTGGATTTGGGTGGGTTGTTTTGTTTTGTTTTGTTGTGTTTCAGTTGGTCAAACCTTTCCTGTTGTCCAAACCTTTCCTGTTGTCCCTATTGAACTGGTGCTGGGGTCCAACACACAAAGTGAGCTGTGGAGGTGTTGAAGGCAGCTGCATTCTGTCTGGTGTCAGAGTAACAAGGTGCTTTGCAGCTGGAAACCTCCTCTGAGGCTCCTGATCTGCAAGGCAGCCATTCTGTCACCCTCTTGCTGCTTGGTTGATCTGCTGAATATGGTAAAGCTCCCCTCCAACAGGGGCTCCTTATCTCCCTTGCTGGGAAAGAGCAATGCAGAAAGATAAGTGGCTGGATTTAACCAGGGCTGGCAAAAAAAAAAGGGAAGTTAACTCTTTAGTCTCTGGAGGGGAAATGGGCAGGGTTTCTCCCTCTGCAAGCATGGCAGGAGGAGATCATTCAGTTGGGTGAGGGAAGAGGAGGGAAGAAGGGACAGGGTTGGCCAAATCTCCCTTCTGGAGCGTGGGGGAGGGGATGTGCTGGGGCTGCCTCGGTGGAGAGCTGGGAGAGCTCAGTGTGGGGGAAAAGCAGAGCTGACAAACCCAGGAATCAATCCAAGCAGCACTTCTGTCTCAGTACCTGCAGGACTGTTTGCTACCTACAGAAGTGACTTCTTTAGGGTTTTTTTTTAGTTATCTGGAGTACTAAGAGTGAGGGAATGTGGAATTCCTTTCCTCTGTAAACACCACACAAATAAAGAAACAAAGCATGGTGCTCTGGCCTAAGGTTGCTCTGCTCTCTGCATCTCCAGCTGGGTGCCCAGCAAGTGCCACCCCCTTTGGCATTTGGCCAGGGGGGAGCTGAGATGGCCCAGGGGAGTTTGGGGGGTTTAGGGGGGTGCTGCCCACCTGAGAGGAGTCTGAGAAGAAGGCAGCAGCTGTGTTTCTGTGGAACCCAGCCCTGTCATGAGCACTTTTGCTGCCTGGTGATGGTCATGGTCGTTGGTAGCTGCTTTTGCCTGCTTTGGGGAGGGTTCCCTGTGTTTTGGCAGCCCTTTGCACTGGGAATTTAACAAGCTCAGCTTTTCAGGCTGCTCCTAAATACTTCTTTCTCTGCTGTGCAGCTCTTCCAGGATCTGCAGATCATCTGCAGGGGCCAGGAATGGCCTCAGCATGCTCCTGCCTGAGCTGTATTCAGGGTGCTGACGTTGCAGGGCTTTGACTTTCTCCCTCTTTAACCAGTTACTGGGAGAGAACCAGATCAAAGGTTGTTGAAGGGACTGGTTCCCCAGATGTACAGGCAGGGCTGGGGTGGGAAACCCAGGCCATAAATTGGCTCTTCTGGCAGGGGGTGTGCTCTCCAGGGCTTCCCTGGGACAAAAAGGCAGGAGTGTGGGGACAGGGTGGCTGTGGGGGAGAAGTCTCAGATTCAACCCTTGAGCATGGAGGAAAGCTGGTGGCAGGCATGTGGTGAGTTAAATGTGGTCCTGGGGTGTACAAAAAGCCCTGGGGGATGAAGGGAACAGGCATGAGTCAGGGCTCATCTGAGCAGAGATATTTCATGCAATTAAGGAGCATCTTGCAGCTGCCACCACCATGCACCTCGAGAAGGGAGCAGCCAAGCACTGCTGTCACCTCAGCACAGCCACCACTGCAGCCAGCAGCCCCCTTCTGCTCTGCCTGCTCACAGCATCTGCTGGTAGCTCCACTGAGACCACTCCAGCTGCCAGCCCAGGGTGGGACAGGAAGGTCTCTGTTCAAACACTGTGGGCCAGAAGCCACCTTCCCCCTGCCCTCCCTGAGGGATCAGTGCCTTGGTGGAGCTTGGAATCACAGAGCCATTAAAATTCATAAAGACCTTTAAGGTCAGGCTGTTTGGGGCTCTGAGCACAGAATGCCAGCCTGCTGGGGGCTGGTAGGTCTGGAGAGCATCCAGTCCAAGCCCTGTGCTAAAGCAGGGCACCCACAGCAGTTTGCTCAGCATCACAATGGCCAGGGGGGGTTGGAATCTCCCCAGAGAAGGAGACTCCACAACCTCTCTGGGCAGCCTGCTCCAGGCCTCCAGCAGCCTCACACCAAAGAATTTTCTCCTCCTGTTCTGGCTTCCTCTTTGTGCCCATTGCCCTTTGTCCTTTTGGTGGGCACCACTGAGAAGAGCCCAGCCCCATCCTCATGATCCTCCACCCTTTAGCTCTTGCTGAGCATTGCTCAGCTCCCCTCTGGGGCTGCTCTTCTCCAGGTCAAACAGCCCCAGGGCTCTCAGCCTTTGCTCCTCACAGAGATGCTCCACTTCCCAGCCAGCTCTGGCTGCAGATGTCCCTGCTGACTGCAGGGGGGCTGGACTAGATCACCTTGAAAGGTCCTTTCCAAACCATTCTCTCCAAACCATCAACCCACCACCCCCATGCCCACCACCCCACGCCCCCAGGCTCCATGTCTGCACGTTTATTGAACACCCCCAGGGATGGTGACTCCACCACTTCCCCCTTCTCCTCTGTGCACATCTGCCGAAGGGCTTCACCCTCCCCACCCCGAGCTGCCTTGCACAGCTAAAAGGAGCTGGTGCCAGGCCTGTGAAGTGGCAAGAGATGGGGACTTCATTTCTTTTCTCTAATCTTTTGAAGCTGGGACTTATCAGTGCCTTGAGCCAGCGCTGGAAAGGGAGCAGCGAACGGGAGCCGTGGAGCTGCCGTTGGCAGCCTCCTGTGCCTGGAGACGTCTCATGGAACAGGAGGCACAAGAAGGTCACTGAGATAAGGGCAGCTGAGATTGTGCAGCCTCTCTTCTATGCTAAAAGGGCAATTTTTGGTGCTCAAAGCCCAGAGCTGCCTGCTGGAAGCAGGCCACAGCTGGTGCAGCCACGCTCTGGGAGCTCAAAGGCTTTCCAAGGCTCCTCTGTTGAAGTCGGCAGAGCTGCCCGGAGCTCCCTGGGCTCTTTGATGCTCCTGGGATGCAGGGAGGAGGTGCAGGGCAAGGAGCACGTGTGTGATTTGCTCCTCTGGGAATCCCAGCCCTTTGCTGTTGCATGGTGCTGGGGTTTGCACCCTCCCACTGGCTGCCCAGGAGCGGGAGCAGCCTGGCCAGCAGCGATGCCATGGGATGGAGAGTGAAAAGCTCAGGTCACAGAGAGGGCAACCACCCTTTGAAAGACAAAGCCAAGTGTCTCCAGAGATCATTTTTGTCCCTGTCAACAGCCTTTGTAGCGACCACAGGGAGCACCCCAGCCAAAGAGGTGAGTTTTATTTAAATAACTCATCAGGGCTACAGAGTTTGCTACAAAACAACAACCAGGACTCAGTGGAGGACACACAAAAGGTACAAAGTCCTAGGGAGAGCTTTGGACAACCACCTGGGAAGGCGTTGGAGCCATCACAGTGGTACCACCACGGGTGGCTGGTGGGAGGGGGGTCTTGGATGAAGGAGTGTACCTGGGATGCAGGGATGGAGCAGGTCCTTCCAGCTCCCTCCCTGCCCTGAGGGGACAGCTGCTTGCCCAGGGGAGGTGGGATCCTCCTGGATTCGAGGATCAGTCTTTCAGGAGACCAAAGCTCAAGCTAGCCAGTGAGGTGCAGAAGCACCTTCCTACCCTGGGCAACACAAGCCTGGAGCCCAATTTCCTCTCACCTCACCATGGAGCTGCTGAAAGGCAGCCACAGAGCTCCACAAGCCTCCAGCAACAGCTTCTCACAACCATTCATCCAAGGAGCTGCCCACCCACTCAGAGACTCCTCAGAGGTGTCCCACACCGTGAGTCTTTGGTTTGTTTTTCCCCCAGGAGGGTCATGATGGTGTTCAAGGTGAAGAGTCCAGATCCTTGGACTCTGAGTTAAGAGCACTTGGTGAGCAAAGGAAATCCAACTGTACAGCAGGAGCCCAGGAGCACCTGGACTGGGACTCAGCCCAGTGCAGGGAGGGGTTTGCAGACCCTGGGCAAGGGTTAGACAAAGTCAAAGAATCAGAGAACTGTAGAATTGTTTGGGTTGGGAAAGACCTCTGAGATCATTGAGTCCAACCAGCATCATCGAATCCAACAAGCATTGACTCCAACCAGCACCACTGAGTCCAACCTGCATCATTGGGACCAACCAGCATTGAATCCAGCCAGCACTGAGTCCAACCAGCATCACTGAGTCCAACCAGCACCACTGAGTCCAACCTGCATCACTGGGTCCAACCTGCATCACTGGGTCCAGCCAGCATTGAATCCAGCCAGCACTGAGTCCAACCAGCATCACTGAGTCCAACCTGCATCACTGAGTCCAACCTGCATCATTGGGACCAACCAGCATTGAATCCAGCCAGCACTGAGTCCAACCAGCATCACTGGGACCAACCAGCATCACTGGGACCAACCTGCATCATTGAGTCCAACCTGCATCATTGGGTCCAGCCAGCATTGAATCCAGCCAGCACTGGGACCAACCAGCATCACTGAGTCCAACCTGCATCACTGGGACCAACCAGCATCACTGAGTTCAACCAGCATCACTGGGACCAACCAGCATCACTGGGACCAACCAGCATCGTGTCCAGCCAGCATCATTGAATCCAGCCAGCATCGAGTCCAGCCAGCATCATTGAGTCCAACCATCAAGACCTCTGATCCAGGCTGGAAAGGACCTCTGAGATCATCAAGTCCAGAGATCACCAAGAAGAGGTTCAGTCTTTTGCAGACACGAGGAGGGAAGGAGTCAGCACTACAGAGGAGAAGAGGCCACCCAGCCTGGCGAGGGGCAGGGCAGGCACGCGGCCTGCCTTCGGCCTCACCGGGAGGCAGAGTCCAGCGGCAGCTGCCCGTCCCAGCGGCTGCCCAGCTTCATATGGTGTCCTCCTCCAGCATCTTGTTCACCCCTTCGCAGATCCTCTTCAGGTGGCTGCGGTAGGGCTCGGCTGGGCCGTAGAGCGCCGAGAGGAACTCGTAGTCGGCGAAGTGGTTGAAGACGTGGTTGATGCGGGAGTGGGACTTGGCCGTCAGGTGGCCGTTGACAGCCTGGTGCAGGAGGTCCCTGCACTCCGTCAGCACCCCTGCCAGCACCCTGCGGTCGAAGGTGAAGTCTATCTGGTGGAAGCTGACGGCCATCATGGCCAGGGTGTGCACCTTCTTGCGGAAGCGCTCCAGCACCAGCAGCTCCTCGGGGCTGAACTGCCCGTTGCGGTACAGCACGCCCAGCTTCATCACGATCTTGATCAGGTTCTTGATGATCTTCTGGGCCTCCTTGCGGTTGTGGGTGTACTCCTTGGTGGCCCTGTACAGCTCGTCCAGGATCTCGCTGCTGGTGTCGTCGATGAAGACGTTGGCGATGGTCTTGGTGGCCATCTTGCTCAAGAGCTTCTTCTGGGCCTGCAAGGCCAGGTTCTTGGTGCTGAAGGTGTCCATCTCTGCGGAGGGAAGAGGAAGACACAGAGTTCAGCTCCTGGCCTGGGTTGATCCCCGTCCCCCCTCCTCCCCAAGAAGCCCTTTGGGAGGGGAAGGAGCAGCCCCGGGCAAGGGCAAGAGGAGCAGCCCCGGGCAAGGGCAAGAGGAGCAGCCCCGGGCAAGGGCAAGAGGAGCAGCTCCAGAGCTCCGGGCAAGGGCAAGAGGAGCAGCCCCGGGCAAGGGCAAGAGGAGCAGCTCCAGAGCTCTGGGCAAGGGCAAGAGGAGCAGCTCCAGAGCTCTGGGCAAGGGCAAGAGGAGCAGCCCCGGGCAAGGGCAAGAGGAGCAGCTCCAGAGCTCTGGGCAAGGGCAAGAGGAGCAGCCCTGGGCAAGGGCAAGAGGAGCAGCTCTGGGCCAGGGCAAGAGGAGCAGCTCCAGAGCTCTGGGCAAGGGCAAGAGGAGCAGCCCCGGGCAAGGGCAAGAGGAGCAGCTCTGGGCAAGGGCAAGAGGAGCAGCTCCAGAGCTCTGGGCAAGGGCAAGAGGAGCAGCTCCAGAGCTCCAGGCAAGGGCAAGAGGAGCAGCTCCAGAGCTCTTGGCAAGGGCAAGAGGAGCAGCCCTGGGCAAGGGCAAGAGGAGCAGCTCCAGAGCTCTGGGCAAGGGCAAGAGGAGCAGACCCGGGCAACATCAAGACCGAGAGGAGCTTGTGGGTGCCAGGAGCTGTGAGAGCTGAGCTCCTGGCCCAGGTTTTACTGCAAGGGGGGTTTCAGGGTGTTCCCACCTCCCTCCCCCCAAGCTGTGGGTTGAAGCTAGAAGGCACCAAGCAGCCTTGGAGCTGAGCAAGGTCTCCCTACCTGAGTGCCGCCCCTGACCCTCCATCCCCGACTCCCTCCTGCGCCTGCTGCCGCCCTGCTCGCAGGGCAGAAGAGCTCTTGCCCCATCATTTCAGCAGGGGTTTGTTCTGTTTTCCTTCCTTCAAACCTGACTCATTTCCTGCAGGGTGAGCTGGGGACAAGCCAGGTGACGTCTGAGTCACCCACAGCAACCAGCACAGCCACGTGTTGGCATGCAGCTCCCCGAGGCCGCGGTGCCACGGCCGCTTGGCAGCACCCATGAGGTGTGGTGAAGGCCTTCTGCCTGGTGTTTCCCACCCTGTTACACCCACCCCAGGGCTCAGACTTGTTCTGCCACCCACACAGATACCTCCAGAGCTGGCACAAGCATTGCATGGAGGTGACTGAGTTCAGTGAGGAGCTAAAAGGTGGAGGTCATGAGGATGGGGCATGAGAGGGCATCTGATCAATGCTCTGCAAGAGCTGGAGGGGCTGTGGGGGCAAGAGGATGGGGCCAGGCTCTGCCCAGGGACAGGACAAGGGGCAGTGGGCACGAACTGGAACCCAGGAGGCTCCATCTGAACAGGAGGAGAAACTTCTTTAGTGTGAGGGTGCTGGAGGCCTGGAGCAGGCTGCCCAGAGAGGTTGTACAGTCTCCTTCTCTGGCCATTGTGCTCCTGGGCAGCTGCTGTGGGTGCCCTGCTTTAGCAGGGGGGTTGGACAGGATGATCTCTAGAGGTCCCTTCCAACCATTCTGTGATTCTGTGAAACCACTTGGAGCCATGGGTTGATGGCCAAGGTGGTGCTGGGTCGAGGGTTGGACCCAGCGATCTTTGAGGGCTCTGCCAACCCAAACAATCCTATGGTCTGCAGCAGGTGACAGCATTAAAAACCACCCTGAGTGACTAAACCAGCCTCAACCCTGGAGATGCAGCTTGGCCTGGATAATCACAGAGCTACAAATCACAGGGAGGCAAGAGCAGAGGGATCCCAGCCGGCTCCTGCGCCGGGATGGATGGAGGGGCAGAGCTGGGGGCTGCTTATGCAAGAAGCCAGCACGTGGCACGGTCAGCACAGCAAGGCAGAGCAGGGAAGGGCTGGGATCATGCTATAAATACATCACCAGGGAGGGTGAGGAGCTATTTCAGCTCTGAGGATGCTGCTGGTGTGAGAATGCAAAGGATAAATTGGATCCCTGGGTATGCAGAGGGAAGTTAGCATTATTCCATCACAGCACTGAGCCTGGGCAGCCCCAGGGGCACCCTGAGCTGAGCCTCCAGCCAGTCACAGACCCACACTACCCCCAGCTTGGAGCACACAGCAGGCTCCTGGGAGCAAAGCCTGGCACCTGTGGGGCTTGGGTGCCCCATTGACACCCAGGCTGTGACCACTGCAGCTGGTTGTGCATGGGCTGTGGTGCACAGGCAAAGGTGCAAGGGTGATGGTGCAAGAGTGATGGTACAAGGGCAATGGTGCACAGGCCAAGGTGCAAGGGTGATGGTGCAAGAGTGATGGTACAAGGGCAATGGTGCACAGGCAAAGGTGCAAGGGTGATGGTGCAAGAGTGATGGTAGAAGGGCAATGGTGCACAGGCCATAGTGCAAGGGTGTCAGTGCCAGGGTGATGGCACACGAGCAATAGTGCAAAGGAGATGGTGCACAGGTGGTGGTGCAAGGGTGATGGTGCAAGAGTAAGGGCAGTGGTGTTCAGGCCCTGGTGCAAGGGTGTCAGCACCAGGATGATGGCACAAGAGCACTAGTGCAAGGGAGATGGTGCACAGGTGATGGTGGAAGGATGATGGTGCAAGAGCAATGGCACATGGGGTGACAGTGCAAGCAGATGGTTGAAACCCAGCAGTGCATGGGTGATGTTGCAAGAGCAATGGTGGAAGGGCAAGGGTGCAGAGGTGGTGGTGCAAGCTGAGCTCCAGCACCATCCTGCCACCAGCTCCCCGAGCCCCAGGGCAGCCAAGGCTCTGCCAGGGCACGCATCAGGCGAGGTGGGAGCAGAGCTGCTGTCTCCATGCACTGCTGCATGCAGCGTTATTTACAGCCCTGGGGAAAAGCAGGGAGGTCTGTGAGTGTTCCCTTGGATGTGAAAACATTGATTTTTGCCAGCATGAGCCTCGAGCTGAGGCTTAATAAGACAGAAATGCCAAAGCAGAGGCTGCCTCTTGCAGAGCCTTTGGCAGATCCCAGGTGGGTTCAGGCTCATTGAACGGCGGCGGCCCCGGGCCTGAGAAGCTGCCAGAACGGAGCCCAGAGGGATGGGCAGGGGAAGAGCTGAGCCTGGAGAGGTGGACAGGAGGGGCAGGGGGAGAGCTGAGCCTGGAGGGATGGACAGAATGGGCAGAGAGAAAATTGAGCCCAGAGGGACAGACAGGATAGGCAGGGGGAGAGCTGAGCCTGGAGGGGGGGACAGGATAGGCAGAGGGATAGGTAGGATGGGCAGAGAGAAAGCTGAGCCTGGAGGGATGTGCAGGAGGGACAGAGGGAAAGCTGGGCCTGGAGGGATGTGCAGGAGGGGCAGAGGGAAAGCTGGGCCTGGAGGGATGTGCAGGATGTGTGGTGCTGGGAGAAATGGGAATTCCCACACCTGAGCTCTCTGTTGGACCACTGCAGGCACAAAGTGCAAAGTCCACCTCCAGAGCTGAGAGCACATGGGCAGAGTGGCTACTTGGGAGCTGCCCCACACACCCACAGCTCCCAGGTACCACCTGCAGGGACACCTCTGGCACTGGAGAATGCCTGGCATCTCCCTGGCAAGGCTGGAGAGATGAGCATCACTTGTGGAGGGAAACTGAGGCATGCCTCCTCCCTGGAGGCGTTTAAGGCCAGGTTGGACAGGAGCTTCAGCAACCTGGCTCTAATGGAAGGTGTCCCTGCCCATGGGAGGGGCTTTGGATCTAGATGATCTCTAAGGTCCTATCCAACCTAAGCCATTCTGTGATTCCACAAAGCAGGAAAAGGAAGAGGTCTTTCCTGGACCCTCTCAAGACACGACCTGCTCCGTCTCCAGCTCTTTGGTAGGTCACTCAGCGCAAACCCCAAGGAAAGGCAGGGCTCAGCTCCCGCTCAGCACCGGGCTGGTGAGCCCAGCACGCTCCTCCTCACCACCAGGCTCTGCCCCGCAGGCAACCTGCTGACTCAGCACCAACCGGGAGCTTTCAGCCCTTTTCCTGCCGGGAAGGGCCCCCACGACCCCATTGTTCACGGAGGGGCTGCTAAGCCCTGCGCAGAAGAGGGAAGCCTTGCCCCGACCGAGACCGAAATAAACCACCCCATTTCCTTCCTGTCGCTGAAGTTTCCAGCCCTGCTCAAACCTTGTTTTTTGGCCTTTTTTTTTCCCCCCTTTCCACTCCCCTCCCCTCTCCTCCCCCCTGCTTCTTCTTTTTTAATGAAAACGCCCTCAAGATGCAGCTTCTTCAACCGAAAACCAGCAGCTGGGCGTTGCCTTCCCCCTGTCCCTCCCTGCTCCGGGGCAGCACGGAGGGCTTGTGGTCCCAAGGATGACTTTGGGGGCAGCCACAGCCCCTTTGCAGTTTTCTCTTTGCGGGGGAGGGGGTGTCTTCTACCCGTTTTGTAGGGTTCAGGGTGGTTTTGTAGCCCTGAGGGCTTGGCTGAGGGTTGGGACTTGTGGATGTCCTGCAGGAGGTGAAGCCCCTGCCCTGTGGGACAGACACATGCCAGCAGCAGGGCACCCATGAGCATCCCTTCCAACACCACACTGTGCATGGGCCCCTCATCCCATGGAGACCACCCACAAAACCTCTCCCACACCGTGGCTGGGCAGCTCCCAGCACTGGGGCAGCCACGAGCATCCCACCCAACACCACGCCGTGAAACCTCAGCCCCCAAAGCGTCTTCCACACCACGGCTGAGCACGAGCAAGATCAGAGTCCAAACTCTCTCGTTAAAAAGCATCAACTGAGGCTCCTGCCTTCAGGGTGGGGCACACAAGACCCTGCTGTCACCCTGCCAGCACCGGGGGCCGGTGGCACTGGCACATGCCATGGCAGAGCCACTACCTGAGCACCACAGCAGCTCATTTATGGCAGAGGGGCCAAGTGCAGCGCTGACGCTGTCCCAGGGCTATTTGTACCACCCCCAAAGCCCCCTCTCCCCTGACTGTCCCCATCACCAGGTACCCACCAGCAGCTCCAGGTGCTCGTGTCCCCAGAGCCCCCCTCCAGCTCCCCTGGCAGTGGGCTGAATATTTCATGCAGGAACGAAGCAGCACTTAAATAATTGATGGGGCAGAGCTTGCACGGAGCAAGCGTGCGGCACAAAGGGAAACCTCCACGAAGCTCCAGCTGAAAGCAGAGGCCCCTCCGCCTCCTTTTCCTCCCCCTCCTCCTCCTCTTCCTCCTCCTCACCAGGGTCACATTAACTTGTCTTGCTACAAGCTTCCTCCCACACAGAAGCATCATCTCCCCAGCCAAGCCAAACATTTAACGGAGGAGATCTCCCTCATTTTCCTTCCACCCTGTGCACCACTTTCCCCCCACTGCTCTGGAAAAGACCTTGCTCTGCACCCCAGCACCCCCAAATCTTTGGCTAGAGGCTCAGGGGGTGGGATGGATGGATCCCACCACTCCCCTCCCCATCCCCAGCATCACTTTCCACCAGCCCCAACCCCTATTAATTAATTAAAGCTTTTTGTCTGGGAGCGCCGGCGCAGCGCGGGGATGTAACCGGAGAGCCCAACCACACTCACCGACACGTGCCCCACCACCCGTGACCCCTCCAGCTCCCAGACCCCATTTTACCACCACTGGGGGTGGGGTGGGGGGTGGGGGGTGACAGAGGAGGAGCAGGAGGAAGAAGAGGAGGAGGAAGGCCACCCACCGCTTTCTGCAAGAGCCTTGCACGTTGCCATGGGTGCAAACAGTACCGAAAGCCACCGGGTCCGGCGCGTGTGTGCCAAGCGGGGTGAGGCCGGAGAGGAAGCCACTGAGTAAACATCTCACCCGTGGAAAAACTCAGGTCTTGGCAAGAGCAGCCAATAAATCCCCCCCCACAACACTTTGTGGCCACTGTGGCTCCAGGGAATCACCAACCAGCCTGGAGCAGGGATGCCACTGGCATCGCCTCAGCTGGGCACTGCAGGGTTGTATCTTGCTCCACTTGCTCCCTGGTGCTCATGCCAGCAGTGCTTGGCCATGTCCCCACCATTACTGCCACCAGGATGGGACATCCCCTATCCCATCATCTCCTTTTCATACGTCCCTACCACCCTTGCCACCAGGGTGGGACATCCCCTATCCCATCATCTCCTTCCAGGAGGTGCCTGCTTGGGGCTATGAATGCTGCTGTGGGAAGGAGCAGCAGCCTTTTGGTT
Organism: Melanerpes formicivorus; assembly: GCF_026170545.1. Lineage (NCBI taxonomy): Eukaryota > Metazoa > Chordata > Aves > Piciformes > Picidae > Melanerpes > Melanerpes formicivorus. Next base: position 2,418,238 of record NW_027142435.1, on the reverse strand, counting down.
TCTCCAGTAACTCCAACATGTCTGTGCAAGGGGGCTCTGGAGATGCCAACCCCAGGGTGTGGGTGGCGAATCCCGCTGGCATTTCCCTGTTTGCTGGCACAGCGTGGGAATGGGATCCTGGCACATGGTGAGGTGCCAACTGTGGGTGCTTCTGTGTGGGGTAGGGATGGGGGTGTGTGTGATAATCTGTGTGTAATCCCTGATTTGGGATGGGGGAGTTGATCTGGAATCCCCCCCTCCCCGGGATTGTTGTGTGCCGGGGGGGAGGCAGCTACAGCATGGAGAGGGGGAGGAGGATGAAGAGGAGGAAGAGGGTTTATTTTATGGAGAGGAGGAAGGGGAGGTTATTTTATGGGGAGGAGGAGGAGGAAGTGAGGGTATTATATGGAGAGGAGAAGGAAGAGAAGGAGGAAGGGGGTTATTTTGTGCAGAGGAGGAGGATGAAGGGGGGGGGAATCTTTTACAGAGAGGAGAAGAAGGAGGAAGAGGAGAAAAAGGAGGAGGAAGGAGGAGGAGGAGAAGGAGGAAGGTGGGTTATTTTGCAGAGAGGAGGAGGAGGAAGGGGGGGTTGTTATTTTGGAGCATCTGTCTCGCCTTCCATTTCCTCCTTTTCTCTCCCGAGCTGCCATCAAGCTGCTCTCTCCAGCAGCAACTTCCTTTCCCCTTCTCTCGGAGCAGACGAAGGCTCAGGAGACTCATGGGGAAGTGGAAAACAGAGCCGGGGGGGAAGGAAACAGAGGCCAAGCCACCCTCCGTCTGTCCGTCCGTCCTGCGGTGCGGACCTTGGTACATCACATGCTTCCTGCCCTGGGATCGAGCGAGGACAAAGCTGCTCCGGGAAGGCAAAACAATAAAAAAGCTCCATGGGACAATTGGGAACCGCTGCTGGACTCGGGGTGACCTAAATCCCTCCCTGCGGTGGAGCCGACGGAGCATCGCCTGGGGGGGACTTGGGAAGTTTTGCACCCAACTCCGTAGCTGCAGGCAGGATCCGGCCTCGCCGGAGGGATTTGTCTCTCTGGGAATGGAGGAACTCCAAAATTCCATCCTTCCCAGCCCATGGGACTCAGAGCGTGGACAGAGCCGTGCACGAAGCCAAGTGCTGCCATGGGGCAGGGCCCTGCCCTGGCACATGGGCGCTGGAGATATCCCCACGGGGAGGGCTCTGGTGGCTTCTTCAAGCTCCCGCTGACCGTCACCCACTGGACCCGGCGGCGTTTCAAGCCCCCCCTCCGATCTCCCAGCTCTGTGGGGGAGTATTCCCCTTGTCCTCCTGCTTAACCCCTAGCCGGGGTCTCGCAGGAACAGCCCCGGGCTCTGCCCACCCAGCAGCTCCCCAAATCCTCGGTGTCCCCCCGCCCGGGGCTCCCTGGGGCCGCGCTGCCCCGTGCTGCCCGGGATGCCCCGGGAAAGGGGTGCGCTCGCCTCCTGGGACAAGAGGCCTCTCCCCACTGCCGGTCCCGCAGTGGGAAGCGCAAACCGAGCCGGTACCGAGCGCCTCCTCCCCCACCGACCAGGACAACCGGGAGGACCCGTGAGGACCGGGAGGGTACCGTGAGGACCGAGGGGTGCCCGATCCCGGCAGCGCTACACCGGCGGGCAGCAGAACCCGTATGGCCCTTACCTGCTGCCAGCCTTGGGGGAGAGCGGCGCCGGGACCGGGGCTGCTCCGCTGCCCGCGGCGGGATGGGGCGGAACGGGACGAAACGAAACGGGACGGGGCGGGGCGGGGCAGGGCCGGACGGGGGCGGCTCGCTTCCCCAGGCTCCTCTCCGTGCCCCCGGAGCCGGTGCCCGGTGCCCGGCGGGTCCGGGGCTCCCGCCCGCGGCTGCTGCCAAATCCCAAGCGGGGCACGGGAGAGGCGGCGGGGGCGGGGCCCACGGGAGGCACCAGCCAATGGCGGAGTGGGGCTTGCTACGAAGCAGCCAATGGCAATGCGAAGAGTGCCCGGGGGTGGGAGCGGGAGGGTCCCGGTAGCGCGGGGTGGGCCCCGGACCGTGGAGCGGGCACGGAGGGGCCAGCGGGGCTGCCCGGGGCTGCGCCGAGCCGGGGGTGACGGGGCTTGGGTGGGTGATGGGACCCGGGTGGGTGATAGAGACGTGAGTGGGTGATGGGGACTCACGTGGGTGACAGAGTCCCTGGTGGGGGCCTGGGTGGGTAATGGGGTCCTGGATGAGTGACAAGGACCCAAGTGGGTGCTGAAGACCTGAGTGAGTGATGGGTACCCGCACGGGTGACGTAATCCCAGGTGGGTGATGGGGACCTGGGTGGATGATGAAATCCTGGATGAGTGACAGGGACCTGAGTGGGTGATGACGACCTGGGTAGGTGATGGGGACTCACGTGGGGGATGGGGACTCACGTGGGTGATGGGAATTCATGTGAGTGATTTAATCCCGGGTGGGTGATGGGGTCTCACGTGGGTGAGAGACCCAGATGGATGACATAGTCCCAGGTGGATGATGAAGACCTGGATGGGTCTCCTCTTCTTCCTTGGGGAGGCGGGGGCTGTGGGGTTGTGACACCCGTGGGAAGAAGAAAACCGTGTGGGAGGGGTCCACAGGATGCCTGCTCTGGTGCCAGCATCCCTGCACTGGGTCCATTTCTGTTCTGCTTCCACCCTTCACTGGGAGCAGCATGCTGGGGGGTGCAGGTGGCTCCTGCTTGGGGGACTCTGGAGTGGGGGGAGTTGGGAGAGAGCCCCTAAAACCCCCACACAGCTCCAATCCACCCACGGCCACCAGTACAAACTGGGGATGGGCATCTCCTCCACTTGGGTGGGCGAGCGTGGGATCTGGCACGGGTGGTGGCAGCCCCCGTGGCAGGCGTAGGGCCAGCTTCTCACCGGGCATCCCGGGGAGCTCCTTGTTCTGGGCAGCCCAGACCTCACTGGCAGCCCCATGGAGGAATTTTTGTGCTGGGTGAAGCCATTGGGGGCTGTGACCATCAGTGCTGGGGACCCCACGAGCCCCATGGTCCTGCTGAGGTTTGCACCCCCATCCCAAGCTCCCCAGCACTGGGATTGTTGGAGTATCCTCATCCTCCTCCTCCTCCTCCCGGCTCCGCAGGAAGGAGCCTCATCCCGCGGCGGCTCAGGATCCTAATTCCAAAAGGTGACATTAAACAGATGAAAAGTGGGATTTAGAGCGGATTAAAGCCTGGATTAACCGCAGCCTTGACTCGGATCTTGGTCTCATGCAGCGGCTGCGAAGTGAACCTCAGCCTTCACCAGCCAAACCCAGCCCCCTCCAGCCCTGCTGTCCCCGGGCCCCCCCCCACTCCCCCATCCCCGACCACAGCAGTGCCCCACATCACGAAGGATTTGCTCCCAGCCTCACGGCGTGCCAGAGCAGCCGGAGCAGTTGTGGCACCAACGTGCCTGGCAGGAATCCCCCTCCTGAGCTCCTCTGCTCCCCGTGCCACTGGCAGCCGTGGGCAGCGAGCCCTTAGCTGGGAACAGCGCAGGGCTGGGAGCGATGGGGGAGGTGAAGGCGGAGGGGGGAGGGCGGTGAATGGGTCTGGGGAAGCACCAGCAGAACCTGGTTGCTTCTCGCTCTCAGGGCTGGCTTCTGCCCAGTACCACGTTCCCATTGCTGCCCCATCGCACATCCCCATGCCCTGCCCCTTGTCCCCATTGCTGCCCTGCCCCACGTCCCCTCCATCCTGTGACGGTGCCACTCTGTCCCCGTTGCTGCCCTGTCCAATCTCCCCCTCTCTGCCTCATCACTTCAGCCCTGCCCCACGCTCACCCTGCCCAGGCCATTGCTGACTGCGGAGGGTGATGGGCTGGGTTGGACACGTGGGGGGCACCCTGCTCTCCCCAGTACACCTCCAGTGTGCCCAGCATGCAGACCCCCACTCCCTGTTCCCCTCCCTGGGAACATCTCAGAGACTGAGCAATGCTCATCTCTCCACCACAGCCCCTCAGACCCTCGGCGGGGGGTGCCCGGCAGCAGCTGAAGGTGATGTGATGATGATGATGATGCCAGGGCTCACCCCAGCAAAGCCCCATCCCTGCCACTCTGCTGGAGCAGCCATTGCCAGTCAGTGGGGGATGAGAGCTGGCACTGCAGGGAAACCAGGGAATGAAAATGAGAAGCAGCAGCGGGACGTGGGCCAGCTCGGGTGCTGCTGCCACGCTCCCCCCTTCCCTCCTTCCTCCTCTCAATGGGATGAAATGGTCCTTGGCAGCAGCTCCTCTCCCGCAGGCTCAGCATCACCGCCCCGTGCCCGGGGAGGCTGCAGAGCTCATCCCGCTCCAGCTCACCTCATTGGCCAGCACCAGACCAGTGACACCAGTTCTGGCTGCACCCCACCTCCGTGACCTCCAGCTCTGGGTGAGGGGCGGGGGGGGGGGAGGGAGCACCCCTAGAGAGGCAGCACCTGAATAATTCACCAGAGCTCAGCAGGAGAAATAGGAGCTGCTGGGTCACAGAGGAGGGAGCTGCTGTCTGTGCTCCCCAGTGTCACTTTGTCACTCATCTCCATCAGCCTCCAGAGCAGGCTACTTGCTGGTGGCACAGCCTGAGTTCCAGCAGGACCAGGTCCACAGGAGCACCCCAGCACCCCTCCCCCTTCCCCCTGCCCCCCCTCCGTCTTGCTGAGCAGAGCCAGCCCGTGGGGGGTGTCCCCACACTCACAGGGCTGCTCCCAGCACCCCCGTGGCCCCATCAGGACAGGGGATGTCCCCCCAGGACAGGGGGTGGTGTCACTCCCCATAAAGCCTCCATTGTCACTGGGGCACGTGTGGGGCGGGGAACGACCCCCGGGGCTCGGTGACTCCCCCAGGCGCTTCCCATCGCCGGCTTTTGGCATTCCCATTGCTCCCGTCCCGCACAGCTGTGCCTGGCCACAATGGTCCCTTCTTGCTGTGTCACCAGCACCGGCTGTGCCTCCTTGGCCTCTTCCCTGCCAGCAGCCCAAGAAGAAAAATTCATCCCAGTTAAAAAAAAAAAGAGAGGAAAATCGCGAGTGGGGGATGGGCTCCTCAGCCCCCCCCCCCCCCCGCAGCACTCAGCCCCCCCCGCAGCACTCAGCCCCCCCCGCAGCACTCAGCCCAGGGCATGCAGGGTGGGGGGGGGGTGTTAGCTGGTGCTGGATGGGGGAAGAGGGAGTGTGGAGGTGTCATTTAGGGGTGCTGGCAGCTTTAGGTGCAGCACCCCGAGGCTGGCTGGCAAGCCACAGGGCTGCCCTAAAGCCATGGCCTGGGGCAGGACCCCCCCAGCTTCTGCATCCTGGGAAAGATGGGGTGGGTGATGTTGGGGTGAGGCACCCAGGGGAGAGGAACTGCCGTGGGAAACAGGGATCCTTGAGCCCACTGATGGGTTTTCTCCCTCCCAGCACCCCAAACCCAGCTCCTGTAGCCTCTGCAGGTGATTTTGGGGAGGTGCTGGACCACTGTCCCCTCTCCTCACACAGCTGGAGCACCACCTGGAAGCCTGTGGATGCCTTGCTGGGTTACCAAACCCTCTGGGGATGGAAGCAGCTCAACAGACAGACAAAAAAGTAGGCAGAGCTCAGCACTTCCCTGGTGACATCGGTGTCACCAGTTAGCAAAACCCCATCCCCACCTTGGGGACACCATGCTCCCGGCCAGTGGCGTGTCACCACGTCACCCTTCTACCCAAGCTCATTACCTGGGTGGGGGGCAGCAAGACTGAGCCCTAGTTGCTTAATTCGGGTCTGGGGGCTGCCGAGAGTGCCCCCAGCAGCGGGTGGCAGGCTGAGCCTTGCTCAGCCCTGCCAAACACAAGACCCCTGGCGCGCTCTGGCTGCCCCAGGCAGGACAGAGGCAAATGTAGGTTAAGCACAAAGCCATGCAGAGCCCACTCAGCCGTGCTGGGATGGGGGGGGGGTAGGCACCCACCATGACCCCCCACTGCAATTAGCTAATTGCCTCATACTCCTGCACCAGGACCGGGGGAGATGCAATTATCACTCCCCACTGCACTCTGCCTGTGCTGAAGCTGCCCCAGGGGACGTTGTCCCCTCCCTACCACCCCCCCCTGTGCTTGAGCATTGGGGATAATTGGGCTGGAAGGATGGGGAGTATGCTGCTCCCCCCCAAACCTGCTGTGTCCCTGATGTCACCTGCTGGGGATGCTGCTTGCAGCCCCAGGGATGGATCTGGATTTCTGGATGGTTTAGAGGTGCCTCCTGCCCCCCAAGGCCTGGGGATCCTTCATGGCCAAATTCTGCCTAATCCACGAGTGGGAGTCACAAACAGTCCACTCAGGTGGCACCTGGGGTGGCTGTGGGACCCTGTGACATCGTCCTGAGCCTGTGTGATACAACACAGAATGGTTTGGCTTGGGAGGGACCTTCAAGATCATCCACTTCCAACCCCCTGCCATGGGCAGGGACACCTCCCACCAGCCCAGGGCTGCTGAAGGCCTCATCCAGCTCAAGTGACATCACCAGACATGGAGGGGTCCTTGTTCTGTCACCCTGCCAGGCAGAGGGACCTCCAGCTGTTGGGAGCTGGCAGCAAGGACAGGGTCGGGGGAGGTGCAGGCAAGCTGCTGCTGGCATTGTCAGCGTGGTCCATGGCATCACAGAACCAGAGAGCTGTTTCAGCAGGGAAAGGCCTCCAAAGTCATCCAGTCCAACCTTCAACCCAACAGCACCAAGGCCACCAAACCATGGCCCCAAGTGCTGTGGCCACAGGTGCTTTGAACCCCGCCAGGGATGGGGACTCCACCACCTCCCCGGGCAGCCTGTGCCAGGGCTTGACCCTCAGGTGGTGACAATCCAGAGGGGCCTGAGGGGGGGGTCCAGGCAAGCTGTGCTTGGGCATGGAGGAGGATGGAGGCTCCATGGAGCAGTGTCCCCAGCTGGTGGTCACAGAGTCTGTCCTTGCACGCTGCTGAGTTATTGACTGACAATTCTTAATCAAGTGGATTATTAATTAGCAGAAGAAGCCAAGTGCTTAATCCTTGCATCCTTGGCTGGGCTTGGAGCTGCTGGTTGATGTTAATGGAGCCTGTTTCCATGGTGTGGTCGATAGCTGATGCCAGGGCTGCTGGGAGAGCACTGCAGGAAGGTTGTATCCTTGCTGCTACCCCAGGATTTGCTCCCTGTCTGCCTTGGTGACCCAAACCCTGCAGGATTTCACCCCAAAACTGGTGGTGGCAGCAGGGCAGCCACCTCGGCATGGCAGAGCCTCTGTGGCCATGCAAGTGGAGGTGCCATGCATGTCACTGGGGCTACCTCTATCCTCAGCTGGGGGAATTGTTGCTCTGGGGGCCATGCCATGGGGGGTGGAGGGTGCTGGGGACCAGCCCTGCGTGGTGCATCCCCCTGACCTTGCCCACAGGGACGTTACCCACCCTGCACTTGGCTTATCCCCACTGTCCCCAGCCCAGCCTGGGGGTCCTGGTGGGGCCATCCTGGGGCCACTCACCTCCCAGAGTGGGGCCAGGCAGAGGGGCTCGGGGAGCAGCTCCTCCATCCCCATCTGAGCTGCCGGCAGAGCCATCCCGGCAGCTGCTGCCGCTTGCCGGATCCGTCCTGCGCTCCGCTGCCTTCTCTCCACCATCTGCCAGGATCCCTGCGCCCAGAAGCTGCTCCCTGAGCCCACACCCGCGGTGCTGGTCCCACAGCATCCCCAGGGTCTGGGCTCTGAGCGTTTTGCTCAACCCTTTTGGAGGGGCTGGTGGAATTTTGGTGCCAATCCCTCCCAGCACCGCGGCGCTGCCGGCAGAGCTTTCCCAGCCCTGAGTGAGGCTCGGCACCTGCCGCAGCCATCCCCCCGGGATGCTTCCCTTGTCTCCTGATGGATCAAGAGCATAAACCAGCTTCACTGGGAGAGCTGATGCTGGTGACAGCCAAGGGAAGGACTGACAAGCCCCAGGCTGGCAGCACACCGGTGAATCCCTGGTCTGGTGGGCCTGGTGAGGTGGCAGCAAGGGACAGGGCTTGTGAGATGAGTTGGGCAGGGCTCTGTCCTGGGCTGATGGCAGCTTCTTGTGGCCTTGCTGTCACCAAGCAGCTGAGTCTTCCAGGCAAGTGTCTCCAGGCCCCGAGTCTTTCAGGAGGGGAGGTTTTGGGGTGTCACTGTCCCCACTCCCTGTATGCGCCCTGAAACATCTTTCTTGTGTCCCAGAGCACCCTGCTGACCAATGAGGAGTGCTCAGGCTGGCATCCAGCCTGGCAAGCCAAGGCCCTGCACCCAAACCCCGGGTGAGCACCCACCCTCCCTGCCACCAGCTGCCTGAGCACCCACAGCACCAGCCAGGCTTTGGCAGGGGGGCTGGCACAGCACCCAAGCTCCCCCCAGTCCCAGGGGGGTTATTTCCCAGGCCTGGCAGGGTGCAGGCAGGGATGCTGCCTGCTGCCTGGCACGGCTCCTGCCTGCTTAATTGCGCTGAAAGCACAACAGATGGCAGGATGGCTTCAAGATGGTCCTCGGCAAGATTTCGGGGCTGCCGGGCTCCTTCCCTTGCCTTCCGCCGAAGCAGCACCAGGGAGGGAGGTTGGGAAGAGTCCCAGGGGCATGGAGGGGGACAGCGACCCCAGCCAAAGGTGGCCAAGATCCAGGTGCTGCACTTGGGTCACAGCAGCCCCATGAATGCTCTAGGCTTGGGGCAGAGGGGCTGGAAGTTGCCCATCAGACAAAGACCTGGGACTGCTGATGGAGAGCAGCTGAAGATGAGTATAGGTGGCCCAGGTGGCCAAGAAGGCCAGCAGCATCCTGGCCTGGATCAGCAAGAGTGTGGCCAGCAGAGCCAGGGCAGGGACTGTTCCCCTGGTCTCCACATGGGTGAGGCTGCAGCTTGAGTATTTGGCTCAGTTTTGGGACCCTCACTCCAAGAAGGACATTGAGAGGCTGGAGCAGGTCCAGAGAAGGGCAACCAAGCTGGGGAAGGGTCTGGAGAACAGGGCTGGGGGGGAGCAGCTGGAGAAGAGGAGGCTGGAGGGAGACCTTATTGCCCTCTACAACTCCCTGGGAGGAGGCTGGAGCCAGGTGGGGTAGCAAGTAGTGACAGGAGGAGAAAAACTGTCCTCAAGCTGCCCCAGGGGAGGTTTAGGTTGGACATTAGAAGAAACTTCCTCACTGAAAGGGTTCTCAAAGCCTGGCACAGGCTGCCCAGGGAGGTGGCTGGAACCCTGTCCCTGGAGGTATTGGGAAGCTGCAGAGCTGTGGTGCTGAGGGCCATGGTTTAGCCCCAGCCGTGGCAGAGTTAGGGAATGGTTGGGGTGGGTGCTCTGGAAGGGCTTTTCCAAGCCACACAAGTTCATGATTCTGTGATTCTGCCACAGGCCGCAGCTGGGGAATTAAGGGGAATTACAGCAGTTGCTGGCCTCACACTGCAGAGCTTTCTTCCTGCTGTAATCCCTGGCCCTGCCTCCATTCCTGCCTGGACCTCCATCACCTGCCCACTGCTCCCAGAGGACAACAGCCCCTTGGCCAGCTCTGCCCACAGCAGGGCCACATGCCCGTGGCAGCTGGTGGCAGCAGCTGGGTGCCAGGTGGTCATCTCCGCTCCTGTGTGGGATGTTCCATGCCATGGGGGCTGTTAACAGACCTTGTGGCTTCTCCCAGCAGACCAAGGTTTGGGAAGGATCTGAACCTGCTCCCTGTGCTCAGAGGGGTCCCAGGCCTGGTGGTATTGACATGCCTCCAACTGTGCCCACTGTGGTGCCAGGAGCAGCACCTCAGGACGGATTGGCACTCTCACCCTGAGCATTGCTAGTGCTGGGCTCTATCTGCAACAGCTGTGCTGCACTGGCATCCAGAATCGAGTACCCAGCATGGCTGTGCCACCCTGGCACCCAGCACCCAGCATGGCTGTGCTGCACTGGCATCCAGAATCAAGTACCCACGATGGCTGTGCCACCCTGGCACCCAGCAGCCAGTACCCAGCATGGCTGTGCTGCACTGGCATCCAGAATCGAGTACCCAGCATGGCTGTGCCACCCTGGCATCCAGCAGCCAGCATCCAGCATGGCTGTGCTGCACTGGCATCCAGAATCGAGTACCCAGCATGGCTGTGCCACCCTGGCACCCAGCATCCAGCATGGCTGTGCTGCACTACCATCCAGAATCAAGTACCCAGCATGGCTGTGCCACCCTGGCACCCAGCACCCAGCATGGCTGTGCTGCACTGGCATCCAGAATCGAGTACCTAGCATGGCTGTGCCACCCTGGCACCCAGCAGCCAGCATGGCTGTGCTGCACTGGCATCCAGAATCGAGTACCCAGCATGGCTGTGCCACCCTGGCACCCAGCAGCCAGTACCCAGCATGGCTGTGCTACAGCCACAGCAGTTGGCAGCACCCAGCACGGTTATGCTACGCTGGCAGCGGCTGCCAGCACCCAGCCCTGGCGCTGGCCCCCAGCCGTGCAGCCCTGTGGGCACAGCAGAGGTGTGCCACCCTGAGCCGTGCTGGGTTATTTATAGGGCAGGTGACCTCATTCATTCAGACTGATTTTCCTTCCTGTCACTCCAATTCCATCCTGCTCCTGGAGCTGGCAGGCAGGCGGCACGTCAGGTACTGCGGCACGGGCTGGGGACGGGCTGGGGACTGCTCTGCTGCCAGTGCCAGCCAGGGGCCCCTTGCCAGCTCAAGAGCTGCTACTGGTGTGGCTTGTTTATCATGATGATTATCATCATCATCATTATCATCATCACCATCATCATCATTATTAACATTATTATCATCATCATCATCATCACTGAGTCCCTGAATCCCAGCACGGTAGGGATTGAATGGTTTAGGTTGGAAGGGACCTTCCAGATCACCCAGTCCCAACCACCCTGCCAAACACCCTCCTGGTCAAGCTTCCTTCTGCTTGAGCATCCCTCCAGTTGAACAACCCCATGGCTGAGCATCCTCCTGACCAAACATCCTCCTGGCCAAGCATCCTTTTAGTAGAGCATCCCTCTGGCCAAGCACCCCCCTGGCTGAGCATCCCTCCAGCCAACTATCTCCATGGATGAGCATCCCCCAACCAAGCATCCCTCTGGTTAAGCATCCCTTCAACCAAACATCCCCCTGGCCAAGCATCCCTTCAGTAGAATAAATGGCCAAGCTTTCTTCTCCTTGAGCATCCCTCCAACCAAACATCCTCCTGGCCAAGCATCCCTCTGGTTGAGCATCCCTCCAACCAAACATCCTCCTGGCCACACATCCCTCTGGTTGAGCATCCCTCCAACCAAACATCCTCCTGGCCACACATCCCTCTGGTTGAGCATCCCTCCAACCAAACATCCCCCTGGCCAAGCATCCCTTCAGTAGAATAAATGGCCAAGCTTTCTTCTCCTTGAGCATCCCTCCAACCAAACATCCTCCTGGCCACACATCCCTCTGGTTGAGCATCCCTCCAACCAAACCTCTCCCCTGCAGAGCGTCCCTCCAGCAGAGCGCCCAGCTCTGGCTGCTGGCCGAGCACTCCTTAACGACTGCCCAGCTCCCCCCCTCGCCGGCGCTGCCTAAGGCAGCCGGGCCGCAGCAGACCAGCAGGGCGGCCGCTCGTCCTCATTGTCACCTGACAATGGGAAGCTCCCAGCCCTGCTCCCCGAGAGCGTTATTAGCCCAAATATTTGCTTCCCGTCTCCAGGGTGACAGGGTTGCCAGCGCTCACCCACATCCCTCCTTTGATCATTTTCCTCTTGATCTTCAGCGCCGCGGTTCCCCCTGCTCCTCTCCATCTCCCTCGCCTCGCGGGGATGCAGGAGCTGGTGGCAGCTGCAGGATCCAGGAGCGGGGATACTGTGGTGGGGTTGAAGATGGGAGTGATGGAGATGAAGGGTGACTGACAAAGGAAGGGTTGAGGGTGGTGGAGATGAGGAGTAGGCGATGAAGGAAGGGTTGAGGGTGGTGGAGATGAGGAGCGGGAGATGAAGGAGAGGCTAAGTGGGATGGTGATGGAGGATGATTGATGAAGGAAGGGCTGGAGGTGATGGTGATAGGGGCTGGGGGAAGAAGGAATGGCTGTGAGTGATGGAGATCAAGTCTGGGAGATGAAGGAAGGGTAGGGTTGGGGATGGAAATGAGGGCTGGAGAATGGAGGAAGGGCTGGGGGTGGCTGGGATAGGAATTGGGGGGTGAAGGGAAGGCTGGGAGCCTGAAGATGAAGGCTGGGGGTTGAAGACAGAGCTGGGGGCAGTAGACATCATCCATGGGGCAGGCCTGCATCCTCTGGCCAAGGGAGCCAGCAGGTTCCCTTTGCTGCAGCTGCCATTTACCTCCCTTTTGGCCCATTTTCACCCCGCCTCACCAGAGGAGGCTGCGAAGCAGGCGGTGGGGCTGCAATGTTGTGATCCTCCCCTCTCAGATCCGCCAGCTAAAGACTCAACCATCTGAGTCAAAACCCATGGCCACAACCATCACCTGCAGAGGACCACAATCATCTCCCCATGGCCACAGCCACCATCTCTTCATGCCCACAACCACCATCTCCCCATGCACAGGCAGGTCACTTCAATGATGTGGACAGGAAGACACTTATTAGTGAGACCATTCCTCCTCCACTGCACCAGGACAGTGCCACTTGGCTGGACATCACAGAAGCAGCTCTGGGGAGACTTGATCCAGATTCTCCCACTCTTTCCCCCTGCCCTAAGCACCCTTCCTGGAATAGATTTTCTCCCAGCCCAGGGAGCCAAGTGGAGCCTCCAGCAACCTGGGCTGGTTTCCATCCCTTCCAAATCTCACCCAGGTCCAGCACCAGCACTCAGGGCAGGGAGATGGAGCCAAGAAGTTTCCCCCCAGCAAAGATAAAGAGGAATTTTGAAGCCAGATGGGATCAAGTCCAAAATCTCTGGGGATCTGGTGGTGCCAGAGGGGGGACTGACAGCACTGAGCCATTTCTAAGCAGCGCCTTGAAAAACACAAAGCGAAATCGTCGCCAGAAAATGTTATTTCCATCACTTGGGCAACCACCAGGCGCTGCCACACGGTGCTTTGTGTTCCCAACTGAGCCCAAACCCACAGGAGATGGGGAAGGATCAAAACCTGGCCCAGCTTCCCCCTTCCTTCCCACCCCCAAGGAAGGATTCATCCAGGAGCCAAACCCCAGCCCCTCCTCTTTGCAACCTGCACCCCGAATCCCCCTGGGGAAAGGGCAGGAACCAACCTTCTTATCTAAGAAACTTCCATGGGGGTGCAGCTGTGGGGTCTGGAGGTGGCTGGGGAGGAGGGGGTTGCCTGGAGCATCTCTGGCCTGGCAGCAGGAGGGTCCAGGAAAGATGTCATTGTGAGAGCAGGAAGGACCAGGGGGATTTAATCATGGACTTGAAGAAACCTAAGTGTTGTCATCATGGACTAGAAGGGGCTGGGAGGGATCTCATCGTGGCTCAGGAGGGACCAGGGGAGATATCATCATGGGGCCAGAAGGGACATTGTTGCAAGACCAGGAGGGATGCTGTTGCACAGGGCCAGGAAAGATCATGAGGCCAGGAGAGAGGTTATTGAATGGGGCAAGAAGGGACCAGGAGGGACCATCACCAGTGGGCTAAGGGGATCAGCAGAGTCTCCTTGCTCGGGGCCAGGAGGAACATGGCTGGAGAACCAAGAGGAACAGGACAATCTAGAGGGAGAATTAAGGAGAAAGCTTCAGGACCAGGAGAGATGCTGTCACAAGAGCCAGGAGGGACATCATTAGCAGACCAGCAGACACCGGGAGGGTCATTGGCTCAGCACTTCATGGGGCCAGGAGGGACACAGTCACCAGATGGGAACACCTGAGAACACCCCAGCCTGCGGGAAGCAGCAGCACGGGTGGTGGGAATGGCCGTAGCCGGGTGGCCAGGAGCGGCTTTCTCGCCCACACTTTGCTGTGTGCTGGTGATTAAGTTGCTTCCCTTCGTTATGGTCCCTCGGGGAGGTGTTAAACAGCTGCTAATAAAGATGGATGGTTCTGAAGTGGCATCTCCGGAGCTTTTACATCCATCCAATCGCAGGAAAAGCCACGGAGATGCCCGGAGCCTCCGGCCGGGGCCGCAGCACCGTCGTGATGGCAGCGCCGCCGTCATGGTTGTGCCCTTGGGGGCAGATCTCCGGTGCGAGAGGTGTGGGGGAGCCTGGGGAAGGTTTTTCTGGGGAAGGCGAGTTTGGAGGATACCAAGGGCTGGCCATCAGCCTGGAGGTGCCCTGAGGAGGAGAAGAGTGACCCAAAGGTCTGCGTGGTGATGCAGGAAGCAACGGGAAGAGCAGAAGAAACCCGGCAGCAACTGCCCATTAAAATTCATGAAAGCTGCTTAAAGGCAGCGAGCTCCTGGCTGCTGCTGACAAAGCCGGCGAGGAGTATGTGTGTGGGGGTGTCGCTGGCAGCTCCTACAGCTGCGCAATTTGGGGGGGGGGACTTTATCCCCATTTTCAAGCTGGGCTCCATCTGGGTGACCCCCTAATGAATGTCCCTTCGCCGGCACCCACGCACTGCCGGGCAGAGGTGATGGATGGAAGTATCAAACCTCCACCTCTCAGCACATCCCTGAACCACAGCCCCCCCCCGAACCCCCTCTGCTCGCTGGCTGGGGATTTGCATCTTGGAGCTCATTTATTTTCCCTTTCCCCATATATTTTTAGTCGTCCCCCCCCCTCCCCAGCTCACCCCACGCACACCCCCTCCCTCCCAGCTGGTTTAACAAGCCCCAGCGCCTTCCCCTCGCCGTAATTAGCAGCGTTTCTGCAGGCAAATGGCAGTCGGGAGTGAAGGTGGCGTTTCCTTAATTAAAACAATTAATTAGGGTGGGGTGAGAGGGAAGAGAAAACATTTTCCCTATAGAAATAACTTCTGGAGCAGCTGGGGCCGCCACGGAGCTGCCGGGGTTGTGGCTTCCCTAGGGGGTGACAACGTGGTGGTGTCCCTGGGGGTGCCACCCCAAGGTGCTGTGCCACTTGCTGAGCACCTCAAGGCGTTGCTGAGATCCTGAGCTCAGCTTCTTGCTCTGCGAAGACAAGATGCTTGTCCCAAAAATGCCACCGGCCCCTCGCCGGCCGGACCCCAACCGGAGCATCCCGGTGACGCCGGCCCCGTTCCCGGGTATAAATATCTGCGTGTTACTTAGCGACTAATTGCACGGAGCACATCAGCGGGGGGTGCCAGCCCCTAATGAGGAGCTGGAATCACAGGCTGCTAATTACCCCTCTGCCGAGCTGCTCCTTCCCTCCTGCTGGGATCTGACTGCCCAGCCCGGCCCGGCCCGGCCCAGCGGGCTGGATCCCACCCTTCATCCCGCATCCCGCATGGCATCCCACCAGCAGCCTCAGATCCCCCCTGCCAAGGGGTTCTGAGGCAGGTGGGTGGCCACATCCAAGGGGCTTCCCATATGGATGCTGGATCCAAGGGGCTTCCCATATGGATGCCCCCACCGAGGGGCTTCCCATATGGATGGCAGGGCCAAGGATCTTCCCATATGGGTGATGGATCCAAGGATCTTCCCATTTGGATGGTGGATCCAAGGGCAGATGTCTTCTGGCAGCTGAATCCTGGGATGCTTCTGGCTCCACCATGGAGCTGGTCCCATCCCTTAGGATGAGCAGCCACAGCCAGGCTGGTGGCTAAGGACCAAATGGAGCCCGTTTGGAAGTCCCCAGGATGGGCTCCATGTCCATGTGGCCTTGGTGAGTGAATGAGTGGAGGTGGCTCCATGGCCAGGCAGTTGCAGGGCAGCAGGCTGGCACCCAAGGAACTTGTCTGTGCGTCCAGCTGCAGGACTCACTGCTCCTGCCTATTGCAGAGTGCTGGGGAGCACGTGGGGTGTGGGTGCAAGGGGGTGAGGGTGCAGAGATGGGTGGGTGATGGGTGAGGGGTGCAGAGGTGTGTGTGTGATGGGTGGGGGGTGCAGAGGTGTGTGTGTGATGGGTGAGGGGTGCAGTGGTGTGTGTGTGATGGGTGGAGGGTGCAGGGGATGGTGTGTGATGAGGGGGGTTGCAGGGGTGGGTGTGTGATGGGTGGGGGGTGCAGAGGTGGGTGTGTGATGGGTGGGGGGTGCAGGGGTGGGTGTGTGATGAGGGGGGGTGCAGGGGTGGGTGTGTGATGGGGGGGGTGCAGGGGTGGGTGTGTGATGGGTGGGGGGTGCAGAGGTGTGTGTGTGATGGGGGGTGCAGAGGTGGGTGTGTGTTGGGGGGTGCAGGGATGGGTGTGTGATGGGGGGTTGCAGAGGTGGGTGTTTGTTGGGGGGTGCAGAGGTGGGTGTGTGTTGGGGGGTGCAGAGGTGTGTGTGTGATGGGGGGTTGCAGAGGTGGGTGTTTGTTGGGGGGTGCAGAGGTGTGTGTGTGATGGGGGGATGCATACATGCGTGCTGCAGAGGTGTTCGTGGGTGGGTTGCATGTACAAACATGGTGCAGGAGGGGCATCAAATCAAGGCCCTTCCACATGCTGCAGGAGCAGCCCCAGTCAGGCTGGTGGAACCCTCCAACAACACCAACCCTTCCCTGGTGGCACTCGTCTCTGAACTCCTCCATCCCCTGCTCCTTAACCCCAGAAGCATCAACACTCACCGATTCCCCCTGGCCCCCTGCAGGACCAGGCTCCAGCGCTCCCAGCACACTCACAGTGCCAGGTTAGCCTCCAGCTGACCTTCCCCAGCACCCCTTTCCTGGGGCATCCCCAGCACCCTTTCCACGGAGCAAGACCTCCAGATCCCAGGGTACCCACAGGAGCATCTCTGTGTGCTCAGCATTTTCCCAAGGTGTTGGGGGTGGGGGGGAGGTTACTTTTGGTTTCCTAAGCTCTGGGCACTTCGTGGCTGGCGGAAAGCAGGGCCTGGGTAAATATCTGGCAGGGAGTGCGTGCAGGGATGTTGCCTTCACAGGATTTAGAGCTTCAAAGCCTCAGCCTCAAAGCCTGCAGATATCTTTTCATCATTGCAGCCGCGGTCTAATTACCCAGCTGGCCGCCGGCGTTGGCTGCCTCTCCCAGGTACAACCTCCCCTTAATAGCTGGGATTTAGTATTTAAATGGTGGGTTTCAGCTCCTCTTACCCACTGGGGTTCCCAGGGTGCTTCAAAGGGGGCTGTGCACCCCAAAAAACTATGTAGCCCGCGCTCAGCCGTGCTGGGTTGTTACTTAATTGACGTGTTGTTGCTCGCCTTATCTTGGCTGTAATTAGGTGCTGGGGGCAGCTGAGAAGGTGTCCCTGCCCACCCCCGCGGCAGGGGGGCTTGGAGCTGGATGATCTTTAAGGTTCCTTTCAACCCAAACCATTCTGTGATTCTATACACGGGGGTGTCCCTGCTTGACTGCAGGGGGGTGGGGGGTGGGGGGTGGGGGGTTGAACAAGACGACTTTTGAGGGTCCCTTCCAACCCGATGCAATCTGTGATGCTGGGATTCCACCTGAGAGGAGGCTGCAGTGAGGCGGGGGTTGGTCTCTTCTCCCTAGGATCAGGTGATAGAAGGAGAGGGAATGTCCTGAAATTGTGCCAAGGGAGGTGCAGGAAAAATTTCTTTGCTGCCAGAGTGGTCAGGGATTGGCGGAGGCTGCCCAGGGAGGTAGGTGGTGGAGTCCCCAGCTCTGGAGGCGTTGAAGAACTGTGTGCCCATGGCACTCAGGGACGTGGTTTAATGGCCATGGCGGTGTTAGGTTGATGGTTGCCCTCGGTGCTCTCAGAGGCCTTTTCCAACCCAATCAATTCTGTGATTCTAAGTGTTTAAGCTGCGGAGGAGGATGAAGGCAACCAGAGTCAGCCCAACGCAACCAACACATCCCCCCGTGGACGCTCCCCACTCTCCCTGCCAAAATGA
Source organism: Melanerpes formicivorus (assembly GCF_026170545.1). Classification (NCBI taxonomy): domain Eukaryota; kingdom Metazoa; phylum Chordata; class Aves; order Piciformes; family Picidae; genus Melanerpes; species Melanerpes formicivorus. The sequence goes on along the minus strand of NW_027142435.1, from coordinate 2,400,544 downwards.
GGGATTTCTGCCCCACCAAGGCACCAGCTCCTGCTGGGAGGCTGGCGAGCAGCTTTGGCACGGAGCCTCCGCGCCGGTGATTTACGGCAGGCACCGAAGCCTCGGGCCCCGCGGCCGCGTGCCGTGATGGATGCGCGGAGCAGCCCCGGCCGCCGGTGCCTGCTAATTATCTGCTTCAGGTTGATAAGAGCTCGCAGTTCCCGCCGCCCCCGGCAGCCGGCTCGCCCCGGTGCAGCCCCGGCCGCGGCGATGCTGGGGTCGGTGCCGGCTGCGCCGCTTCCCCCTCCCTGTTTCCGAGGGGCTGCCGCTGCCCGCAGCCGGCTCCGCCGCCGGGATAATTTATGGTTTCGTATCATCAGCGCTGCTGATCTTGGAGCCTTTCCAGCCTCCTCTTCCCTCTCCCTGCACCGCTGTTCCTCGAAAGCTGGCTTCCCAGGATGGGATCCAGCTCCTCTCCAGGCCATCACCATCCCTGGCATCCCCGGCCATGGGGCCTGGATCCTGCTCATGATGGCCTCATGTGTGTGCTGAGCTGTGACTGGGCTCAGCAGGGCTCTGGTGCTGGCCGAGGTGGTTCCTGCTCCTGTTTAAGGACGCTCCAGTGCTCCAGCCACACGGATGGTGCAGGATAGCCTTGTCCCTGGAGTGTGGGACCCTCTCTCAGTGCCCCCAGACCCCACCAGGGATGTTGCAGATTGCATTGGGTTGAAAGGAGTCCTCAAAGGTCATCTTGTGCAACCCCTCTGCAGTCAGCAGGGACACCTCCACTTCAATCAGGTTGCCCAGGGCCACATTAAGTCTGACCCTGAATGTCTCCACCACATCCCTGGGCAACCTGTTCCAGTATTTCACCTCTCTCATTGTGCAGAACTTCCTCCTGATGTCCAACCTGGATCTCCCCTGCCCCAGTTTCAAAGCATTGCCCCTTGCCCCATCACTCCAAGCCCTTCTGAACAGTCCCTCCCCAGCTTTCCTCTAGGTCCCTTTCAGGTACTGGAAGGCTGCTCTAAGATCTCCCTGGAGCCTTCTCTTCTCCAGCTTGACCACCAGTGGCTGTTGGAGCTTTTGGGGGCTGGAGGAGAGGCAGAGGTGGGAGCAGGCAGCTCAGATAGGCAGAGCTCCAGGGATACAGCACTGCAGCAGTGCCTACAGGCCACAGTGATGGGCACCGAGTGGGTGGCACTGCTTGAGAGCCTGGTGGCCACATGGCATGGGCAGGGTTAAGGTGAGCAGCTGCAGGCAGAGCCCTGGCAGGGGGATTAGCTGAGTCCCTCCAATGCAGGCAATTCCCTGCCTTGTCCATCGATCCCTGCGAGGTGTTAAGAGAGGCTGGAGCATCGATCAGAGCAAAGCCCTGGGCACAGCGAGGCCCAAGGCTTCCCCCAGCATGGGGGTGCAGGATCTGGCCCTGGGGGGCTGGAAGCCAAAGCAGGGACCACTCCCCAGCAGAGACACAAAGAGTGCTGGGGGTGAGGACAGGCTCCGGCGTGGTGCTGGGCCATGGGAAACGCCGATGCAAGCTCTTGGTGCCTGCCAGGCGCCCGCAGTGTGCCAGCTTGGCACTGCCCCTCTGCAAACTGCTCGCTGGACCGTGGCCCAGGTGCTTGCAGGGACAGATGGGGACATTAAATAAGCCACAGGCCGATGCCCGGAGCAACTGGTCCTGCGGCTCCCATGGCACCTGAAGTAAGTTTATCCTCTGCCCTGGGGTGTGGGGGGTACCAGAGCATCACCCCTTGTCCAGGACATCACCTCATCTCCAGAGCTTCATCACCTCATCCCCAGAGCTTCATCACCTCATCCCCAGAGCATCCTCATCTCATCTTCAGAGCCTCTGGTGCATCATCCTGGCTCAGGAGCATCACCTCATGTTCAGAGCATCATCCCCTCTCCAGAGCATCATCCCACCTCTGGAACAGCCCCCTGTGTCTAGAGCATGATATTTTCATCTTCAGAGCATCACCCCCCACCTCTGGAGCATCACCTCATCTCCAGAACATCTTTCCATGTCTGGAGCACCACCCTGGTGCCAGAGCATTACCCTGGCTCTGAAACATCAGCCTGTCTCCAGAGCATCATCCTGGCTCTGGAGCATGACCATGAGGCTGGAGCACCATCCCTGCTCCTCGTGTACCACAGGTACCACCTCTGAAGCCCTGATGAAAGGAGAAGATTCCATTTTCCTGGCAGGCAAGGAAGGGCTAAAGACAGAAGAGGCCATTTAGCACCCAGCTGGCAGCCCAGGGATAATTGCTCTCAAGGTGAAAAATCAGGGATGGAGGAAAGCAAAGAGCTGCCCTGAGCTCCAGTCCTTGGGCAGGGAGGAAGGGCAGGAGTTTCACCACTTAATTGGGAGGGGGTTAACCATTTGTCACAGCTTAACGGGTTGGGTTGGAAAAGGACCTCCAAGAGCATCATCCAGCCCCAACCCCACCTGCCGTGGGCAGGGACCTCTCCCACCAACCCAGGTGGCTCAAAGCCTCATCCAGCCTGGCCTTGAGCACCTCCAGGGAGGGAACATCCACGACCTCCCTGGGCAATCATAGTATCATAGTATCAGGCAGGGTTGGAAGGGACCACAAGGATCATCTAGTTCCAACCCCTCTGCCGTGGGCAGGGACCCCTCCCACCAGCCCAGGTGGCTCAAGGCCTCATCCAGCCTGGCCTTGAACACCTCCAGGGAGGAGACATCCACAGGCTCCTTGGGCAACCTGTTCCACTGTCTCCCCCTCCTCACTGGGGAGAATTTCTTCCTAATAGGGAGGTTTGTTTGCTCCACTTCAAAGCAGGGAGCGCAGCGGCTGCTCCGAGCTGGCTGGAATAATGACATTAATAAATAATAATAAACCCTGCTGCTCCCACTCTGATTGTCCTTGAATTTAGGGAATCTGGCTGCTGCTCAAGGAACAGAGCCTCCTGCCTGGCCATGGCTCCCAGGGATTTCTCCTTGGGACATCAGAGCTCCAGCATTGGGCTGAGAGGTGGGAAAGAAGCTGATGGAGGGGAGGGGAAAGGCCCTGGTAAGTGGCAGGGTGGGCTCAGGATTGTGCCTCTCTCTGGGGTGCAGGATGGGCCCAGGTTTGTGCTTTTATTTGGGGTGCAGGATGGGCCCAGGTTTGTGCTTTTATTTGGGGTGCAGGATGTGTCCAGCTCCACGTTTGTGCTTTCTTTGGGGTGCAGGATGTGTCCAGCTCCACATTTGTGCTTTCTTTGGGGTGCAGGATGTGTCCAGCTCCACATTTGTGCTTTCTTTGGGGCTCAGGATGTGTCCAGCTCCACATTTGTGCTTTCTTTGGGGCGCAGGATGGGACCAGCTCCACATTTGTGCTTTTATTTGGGGTGCAGGATGGGACCAGCTCCACATTTGTGCTTTTATTTGGGGTGCAGGATGTGTCCAGCTCCACGTCTGTGCTTTCTTTGGGGCTCAGGATGGGACCAGCTCCACATTTGTGCTTTCTTTGGGGTGCAGGATGGGACCAGCTCCAAGCTGGTGCCTTTCTTTGAGGCTCAATTCTTGTGGTTTCTTTTCTGTCCTGGCTGAGGAAGGGGATTTTTCCTCCTCCCCCCCCCCCCCACCAAGTGCTGTCTGTTGCCTGAGCTACCCCGGGCCGGGGGGGCTGTAAAAAATGCTCTGGCTTCGGGCGGGCGCCGGCGTTAGCCACGCTTGAGGGGAAATCCACAATCGCTGCTGGGAGCTGCCGTGCCAAAGGGCAGCCCTGTCGTTGGGAGGGGGTTGGTGGCACCCACACCCATGGCGACAGCCTGGCTGGGGGGGCGCTGCTGGTGGTGGTGGTTGAGTTTTGGGGAGGTGCCTTGGGTTGCTGGGGGACACTGAGGCAACGCGTGGGAGGGAGAGGATTCCGAGGTGGGGGTTGTGGGGAAGGGGTCAGTGGGCTGCAATGGTGCTGGAGGGTGGGTGAGGGGTGGGGACATCCTTCTCATCCCATCACACCAGGGGGAAAATCTTCCTCCCCCCCGCGAAGCCTTCATTTAGATCTTCGTCCTCAGCAGCGTGCAGAAACCCAAAGGGTTTTATTCTTGTGGGAAGGAAGGGAAAAGGTTGGGGAGGAGGGAGGATGGGCAACAGCTTTCCCAAGGAAAAGGTGAGGGTGGCAAAGCCCCTCAACAGGGACCTGAGGCGTTGGGCACCTCCTTGGGCACCCCCACGGCATCGTTTCATTGCTGAAGGGAGAAGAATAGGAAGTCCCCGGGTTGAGAAAAGGAGGCTGAGAGGAGGAGTGAGCTGAAGGGGAGGCTAAAGCCAGCCCCGGCTCAGCGGGAGGGACTGGGGGCGGAGGGGATGACTTAGGGACAGGCTGAGGTTTGGAGATGGTTGGGAGGGAAGGGACTAGGGCCTGGGGAGCAGATGGATCTGGAGAGACTGGGCTCCAAGGGGCACATCTGGGCTGGGAGAGACAGAGAGCACAGCTGGATGGGTGGCCCTGGGGTGAGAGTGGGGACAGCTGGGATGGTGTCATGAGAGGGCACAGCTGGATGGGAGATCCCGGGGGGGGCAATGGGGACAGCTGGAGAGGGGTGTTGGGGGCACATCTGGATGGGGTCACGGAGAGAGCATCTGGAGAGGCTGTGTAGCACTGGCAGTGGGAACAGCTGGATGTGACCTCGGGGAACAGCTGGACAGGAGAGCCCAACGACAGCCATGGCCATGTCTGGGTGAGATTCATGGGCACAAGGGAAATGTCCCAGCCAGCACGGAGCCAAGCTGGGTTCCCATGGGGCTTGGCAGGGCTCAGTCCTTTCCTGGCCACCCCCAGAGTGTCCACAGCAGGTTTTCCTCCTTCCAGATGGATCTGATGAAGTTCAAACTCGCCCCTCCCCCCCGCCCCCCATCCCCCAGAGCAGGGAGGTGGCAGCGGGGTGGTGGCAGCGGGGAGGTGGCAGCGGGGTGGCAGGACCGAGGTCATTAAAGCAGAAAGAAAAATCCATTAGAAGTGTTGAGCTGCTCAGCGTAGCCTGAAATGTGCTGAAATCGGCCCGGAGTAAACAATGAGACTGGATTAATCCCAATTAGTTTCCACTGGGAAGGTGGCATCGTCCCCCCCCCCCGCCTCCCCGAGGGCTGCTTCCTGCCTCGGTGGGGATCTAGGGATCATCCAGCCGGATCCGGCCCCGGGCAGGTGGGTGGCAATGCTCTTCCGATGGGGACAGAGTTACCTCCTCCGAGGGGCCGGCAGCCGCCGCAGCTTCAAAGGGGAGCAGCAAATGCGGCGTATGCAAAACCCCGGCCAGGACCGCCGCGAAGCCGGGATGTGGGTCCTCGGCCTCTGTCAGCACACAGCTGCTGTGGCATGGGGCAGTGCCAGCTCCTGGGGTGATGCTCGGGCGTGGGCTGATGCTTGGCTTCAAGTTGATGCTGAGCCACGAGGTGATGCTCAGCCTCAGGGTGATGCTCGGCCATGGGCTGATGCTCAGCCCTTTGGTTCATGCTTGGCCTCAGGGTGATCCTTGATGTTTGGCCTCAGGATGATGCTCAGCCTTAGGGCAATGCTTGGCTCCAGGATGGTGCTTGGTCTTGAGGTGATGTTCAGCCTCAAGGTCGTGCTTGGCCCCAGGGCAAAGCTCCATGCTGGAGTGATGCTCAGCTGCGAGGCTGCTGGAGGCCGGGAGCAGGCTGCCCAGAGAGGTTGTGGAGTCTCCTTCTCTAGGGAGCTTCCAACCCCCCCTGGCCATTGTGCTCCTGGGCAAGCTGCTGTGGCTGCCCTGCTGGGGCAGGGGGTTGGACTGGATGAGCTCCAGAGGCCCCTTCCAACCATGCTGGGATTGTGTGAAGCCATTCTGCTTCGGAATGAGGCAAATTCAATCATTTTTGGTGTTTCCCCATGCATGCAAACCACCTCCCTCCCTCTTCCCAGGAGTGGTGGTGCCCAGCAGCTCAGGGAATTCTTTTGGTTGCAGGAGCCCTCTGAGCTCCTCCAGCCCAACCAGCAACCTAAGACCACCATGGCCACCAAACCATGGCCCCAGGTGCTACGGCCACAGGTTTCTTGAACCCCTCCCTGGATGGGGACTCCACCACCTGTCTGCCAGGCAGTGATTTGTAAATATTTAAAACCCCCACTCAGATTCCCAGTTTGCAGGCAAAGGCTGTGGGAAGCAGGCAAAGCCCAGCTGGGAAGTGGTTGAAGCCTTTCTCCCAACCTCCCGAGCTCCTTCCTTCCCTACCCCTCCACCCCGCCCAAGCCCCCGGGGCAGGGGGACTGAGGGGGGGGCGGGGGGGTGGAGCATGCCCCCCCCATCATTAGCACCCAGAAAATGTTGGCTTTCTGGCTGGGCAAACACAGCAGATATGTACATTAAACAGCAAATTATAAAATTAACAGATTCCAAGTGAGGATGATTTGCATGTGCAAATTAACTTAATTACCACCCTGCCTCCCCCAGCGCCACGCGAGCGGCGAGGGGCCGGGCACAGCCACGGCCGCTGCCAGGTGCTGCGGGCCCGGGGCTGGAGATCAGCTGGGGAGGAGGAGAGGGGCAGCTTGATGCCAGCTGAGGAGGTTTGAGGGGGTGGGGGGCACAAGGCACAAGCACACACAGTGAGCAGGGGGCCGCGTGTGTGCCCACCCGCCGGCACGAAGGCTGCGCTGGGGGGGCAGGGGGGGTGGTGTGCCCAGCGGTGGGGTCAGGTGGGTGGTGTTGGCACAGCATGGAAGGGGGCTGTGTGTGGGCAGCCTGCCCTCTGTGCCACTGTGGCATAGAATTGAGGAATTGTTTCGGCTGGAGAAGACCTCCAAGAGCAGCCAGCCCAAGCAGCAAGCCAACACCTCCACGGCCGTCAAACCACAGCCCCAGGTGCCATGGCCACAGGCTCGGAGCACCCCTCCAGGGGTGGGGACTCCACCACCAACCTGGGCAGCCTGTGCCAGTCCCTGACCACTGCAGCACCACCGTGGTGCCCAGCACTGCACAGAGCAGGGGCAGCCAGCCAGCGCTGGGCAGCCTCCGCAGCAGTGCTGGCTGAGGGTGGAGAGGCAGAGGCTGCTCCGAGGGTGTGCACACCTATGAACACGTGTGCACAGGCAGGGACCTGTGGAGGCACGGGCACAGGGCCACACATGTGCTGGCATGCCTGTGTGCATGCACATGGAGGCATGAACACGCTTTGTTCATGGACACACATGCACAGGAACATGTATATGTGTGCACACACATGCACGTGTGCACAGGATCATGCATGCACATGGACATGCAAATGTGTGCATGCACAGGCTTGCACACACACAGGCACATGCTTGCACAAATGCATGCATGTTTGCATGTGTGCACAGGCATTTGCACGTGAACATATGCAGAGGAACATGCATACATGTTTGCACACATGCACACGCATTTGCACATGCAGAGGCATGCACAGACAGGCATGCACACCTGGAGGCATGCACACACGTGCATGTACACAGGCACCCAGCATGGTCATGTGAATGTGCACACACACATGTGCACACACATGCACATATGTTTCCATCTGCACACATGTGCACACCTGCACACACATGATTGCACACATCTGCACACATCTGCACACACAGGCAGGCTTCAGACTTGCCCCAGGCTCCCCCACCCTCCCCATCAACTCTGTCTGGTCACTGGGACCCCTTCCATGATGTCCCCTGATGTCCCCTGCCCCATGACGTCCCCTCCCGTTCCCCCCAGCTTCGTGCTGGTTGGATCCCCCACCCCTGGGTGCTGCTGGCGCCCGGCCGTGGGGAGAGGCCAGGGCCAGGCCAGGGCCAGGCCGGGCGGCTGCTGCTGCATTCCCAGTTCACCCAGTTCCACCCGCTAAGAGTCGGGCAGTCCCACAGGGGTAGGCAGGCAGAGAGCAGCGGCTAATTAAGAGCGAGACAATTAGCCGAGGTTAAGCTAATTGGAAGTGGACAAAGGAGGTGACCTGAGTGCCCTGCCTGTGCCCCTCCCTCCGTCCAAGGCTGCGTCTGAGGGTGGGTGCGGAGGATGCCCCCCAGGCAATGATGCTGGTGGGAGGTCCCCGCCCGCGGAGGGCACAAGGGGAGGAGAAGACAAGGGCTGGGGATGTGCCTCTTGCCATGGGGGTAGGGGGTCCCTGCCTCGGTGAGGAGACCCCATAAAGGTTGAGACCCAGGGCAGGGGATTATCTGTTGCCATATGGATGGGGGGGGGGGGGGTGTCCCCATTCTGGTGAGGGGACCCCATTAGGGCTGTGATCCAGGGCTGGGTAGGGGTCCCCAAGAGAGGCTGAGGCTGCTGTGAAGGCACCGCTCCCCAAAACCCTGTGTGGGCCCCTGCAGGGCTCAGGGGGCTGGGCGGGGGGGTCAGGAGGGGTGGGGGATGGCATGTCATGGGGTGTCACGCCATGCTGGACATGGCTGGCATGCCAGCACAGGCCTTAGAGTGGGGTGTGGGGGGTCACAGCTCACACCCTGCGTGCTCAGCATGCACAAGGCCGGTGGGGCACAAGTCAGAGACACCTCCCCCCACCCCCCAGAAAAATACAACAGCAGTGGCAGAGAACAGCAGCACTCATCACACGAGTGGCTGCTGGGCTGAGGGTGAGGCTTTTGGCTCCTCTGTGACACCTCCCTCCCCCCCCCCCCAATTCCCAAAGGCCAAACAAACAACCCCAGCCTGGGAATGGATCCCGATGCAGAGCCTGCAGATGGGAATTGCCCTCTCCAGGCTGCCTTTTTCCAGGCTGCTGGCCAAAACCCCTGCCCAGGGGATTCCAGGGACCCTCATGGCTGGGATGTGGGGGTGCTGGGGGACCTTGGAATACGGTATGATATCAAGGTGCTGTGGGATATTGGGGTGCCAAGGGATGCTGGTGATGCTCAGCACCCCAGCGCTGCTTGGAGGAGGCAGGAAAATGGGGAGGAATTACTGAATGGGTGTTGATTAGGCTTAATTACCCCGAGTTTGGCCGGTGTTGGGTCAGGGGGTTGTGTGAATAGGTCAAGGGGCTCAGCAATGTCTTCTCGGTGTCCCCTCGGGGACAGTGACTCAGGCGCTGAGTCACGGCCGTGGTTTCCTTCCCTTGGGGACCCCCCCCTTCCGCCATGGGCAGCCCAGTCTGTGCCTCCCTCCCCGGGGCTCTCCCCGGCCCGGTGTGGGGACGGGCATGGACCAGAGGCAGGAAGAGCTGAATCACCGGCAGCAGCGTGAGAAGGCTCCTGCCTGGGGGGACAGGCTGAGGCCAGGCACAGCTCAGGGCACCGATGGCACCGTGAGAAGCCTCCTGTTTGGGGGTGGCAGGCTGAGGCCAGGCACAACTCAAGGCACCGATGGCACCGTGCTGCCAGATCCAGGCTTTACTCACTCAGGGACCCATCTGGCTCCTGATCCATGATCCCAGTACCAGAGGCTGGTGGCATCCACCCAAGGCACGCCCTGACACCTTGAGCTGGGGGGGCAGAGGGTTTCTCTCTGGTTTCTCTGATTTGGGGATCTTTGGGGGTGGGGGTGGGGGGAAGTCAGCTAAAATTGGCTGTGGAAGCAGCTCGGGGTGGGGGCCGGGGGGGGACATGGGGGTAAAGCTCTAAAGCAGTGGCAGCAACGCACCTTCACCCCACCAGCCTGTGTGTCATCCCCCCTAGCCCACCCTGGGGCACCCCTCTGGTATCACTTCTGCCCTGGGCTGGGGGGGGGAGGTTGCGGTGGGAGTTCCCTTGCTGATGTAGGGGCAGCTTGGGGGGGAGGGAGGGGGCAACTGAGGCAGGGAACTGTTGTGGGGGGGAGCCCCTTGTGCAAGGAGAAACTGAGGCAGGGGGATGAGGGCACAGTTGTGACACCCCTGCAGGGCAAGGGCCCGGGGGGCAACACCCCTCGGCATGGGACAGGAGGATTGAGGGGGGTCGGTGCCAGCCCCACATGTAGCAGGGATGGGGGGAAACTGAGGCAGGGGACGGGGGTCGGTCCCATCCCCTCCCTGTGCCGGGGAAGGCAGAGGGGGGCGATTTCTTTTTTTGGGGGGGAGGGGGGGAGGGAACCAAGGCAGGCGGAGCCGGCTCCCTCCGCCTCTCCCCTCCTCCCCATGCCGGGGAGCTGGGGGGGAGCCCCAAGGCCGGGCCCGGCCGCCTCCCCGGGGCGGGGGCAGGGCAGCGGCGCGGGGGGCGCAGCAGCCACGGCTGCTCCAGCTCCGCCGTTACCGGAACGGCCCCGGTGCAGCCGCAGCCCCCGGGCGGGCCCGGCTCCGGTTCCAGCTCGAGCTCCGGTCGCTGCCCCCCCCCCTCCCCAAACACCGCCCGCGGCCCCGCCCCGCCCGGGCTCCGGTGCCCCGGCGCCTCCCGCCGCGGCGGCGCGGAGCGGAGCGGGGCCGGGCCGAGCTGTGCTGCCGGTGGGCGCAGGTGCGCGGTGCCCTGGACACCCCCCTCCCCAAAATCTTTTCACTTCCATCCCCGGACACCCCCCCGGCCCCGCTACATCCTCACCCCGGGACAGCGAGGTAAGAGACAGCGCGGCCGGTGCCCCCCTCCCGCCCCCCCGGCGATGCGGTCCGGTCCCATTTCTTCCCCATTCCGGTTTGGTCGATCCCCTCCCTATCGATTCCCCCCCTTTTGGAGAGGGGAGGTGTGAGGGAAATGGGGTGACACCCCCACTAAGCCTCCCTCCCCCCCCACCGCCGCCGGCTGCTGCATTGGGAAGCGGCGCTTTTGTTAGCGGCTCTCCGGGCGGAGCGGGCGGAACCTTGAAGGGTCACGGGCTAGAGGGGCCCCCTCCCGCACCCCCCCATCCCTTGGCACCCCTCAGCACCCCTTGCCCCCCCTCTCTGCACCCTACTGCCCCCCTGCACCGCGTTACCCACCCCCCTTCCTCCCAGCACCTCCATCCTGCATCCCCATCCCCACCCCAGCAATCCTGGGGGGCTTCCCCCAGCATTCCAATTGTTACCCCCTCTCATCCTGAGGCCCCCTTCGGCTCCCTGGGCACCCGCCGCACCCCCAGCCCACCCCGGCGACCCTCATCTCGCACCCCCGAGCCCATCCCCGGCACCCTGGAGAACCTCCCCGCACCCTCATCCTGCACCTGCATGTCCCCCCCCCCCGCTACGCAACACCCTGCTATGTGTCGTGTCCCCCCACCAGCACCCTGCTCCTCCCCAGTATCCTGCTCCCGCACCCCCATCGCCCCCCAGCACCCCCATCCCGCACCCCTCTCCCCCAGCCCAGCACCCCGATCCTTTCCCTCAGACCCTGCACCCTTGACTCCCCCCCCCCCCCCCCAGCACCTCAGTCCCGCACCTGGCACCCCCAGCACCCAATCCCACCCCCCCATCCCCTCCCACGCCCCCATCTCACCCATCAACACCCTCTGCCTTCCCCCCCCTCCGCCTCACCCCCCCCCCCCCCCGCGCCCCGGGACATGGTGATAGGCATGAGGTACCGAAGGGCCGCCCCCCCCCCCCCCCCCCCCGAGCTGGGAGGATGGAGATTTTGGGCCGGGGGGGGAGTGACCCTGCTTCATCGGGCTCCGTTTTGCCTCTGCTGCTTCTCTTTGGGAAGCTGCCAGGGCTTGTTGGGGATTTTTTTTGGGGGGGGGGGGGTAGGGAGTAAAATACAGGGGGGCTGTTGTGTGTGCCCCCACCTCTTGGTCGAGGGGTTAGAGGAGCTGAAGTGGGGGGACTTGGCCCCCGAAAGGACAGTGGGGAGCACCGAGGACTCACCTTTGGGGAGGGGGTGGAAATTGGTGATAGTCCCCCCTCCACATAAGCCCTCAGGTTTGACGGAGGGGCAGAGCCCCCACAAATTAGGGGGGCGCTTGGCTTCGTACATTGGTGCCGTAACTTGGTGGCGACATGGGATGGGGGGGGAACGACATCTGACAGAAGTGGGGCACCCTTCATGAATTTGGGGGGGGGGGCTGGCACGCAATTTCCCCCACCCCCGGTGTCAGGGCAGGGCCAGGCAGCCCCATGCAGGCAGCCTCTGTGGGGCTGGGGGAGGGCTCGTCCCTGTCCCCCCATTTTGGGGCTCAGCACCGTCGAACTGTCTGAGGAATTGGGGGAAGGTAACCCTAAAATAACCTGGGGTGGGGGCTACTGTCGCCCTCGCCGTGGGGTGCCTTGGGCACCCCTGACTCCATCACCCCCACCCAACCCCTCCAGCGCTGACCTCCAGTGCTGCCACATAACCGAGAGAAGTTGGGGCGCTGTCTCCCCCCCTCCCGAATCCATTCCAGACCCCCCTCCTCCCCTTTTTAGCGGGAGGGAGTGGGGAGCCCTGTCCCTGTGTGGGGAGCCTCAGAGGGGGGCAAAAGAGCTGGGGAGGGCAGAGAACTGTGCTGCTGGTTCGGGGTGACCTTGGGTGAGCTCTGCCTCAGTTTCCCCAAACGAGGCTGCGAGCCTGGGATGCAGAGGGGAGCCCCCCCCAAGTCCCCTGGTTTTGGGTGCTACACCCAACCCCTTCACCTACCCTGGAGAGCAGGGGGGGTACCTGCTGTGAGTGACCCCCACCACCACCCTCAGCAGCACCCACCGCTGCTTGTCCCCAGAGCCTGGGAGAAGTGGGGACAATGGTGTCACGTGTGGCACCGCTCTGTGCGCCCCCTGGCCTCTGCCCCCCCAATCTCTTAGGGTCTTGGTTGGCCCCAGCGGGGCCACATCCTGCTCCGGGATGCACTGGGAGGGGTGTGGGATGGCTGAGCCCTCCCTGTCCCGCTGAGCCCACCATGGGGAAGGGGCATACTGGCTTGGGGAGGGACCCTCCATGTGTCCCCCCTGCCAGTTTTTTGCCACAATTTAGGGCCTGAGCTGGTGACACTAGAGGGCAGCTCCCCGCTCAGCACCCAGCCAGCTGGTGCAGGATCCAACCCTGGGTGCCAGGGCTCTGGCAGCACCATGCCCCCTGTGTCCAGCCCCCGCTCCCCAAAGCCGTACTGGCAGGCGAATGTTCCCGCTGGGTGCCAGGGGCCGGATCCAGGTGGGTGCTGAGGTGCTGGGCGCAGGCAGCGATGCTGTGCCAGCCCCGCCGAGACGTCCCCGGGGTGACACGGGAATTGGGTCACCGCTGTCACCGGGGCACGTGGCTGCGGTGGGGAGGATTTGGGCATGGGAGGGGTGGCTGCAAATGGCCCCTGAGGGGGTTGCTCAGAGGGGGGCTGGGGGGCAGCTCAGTGCTTCGATGTTTTCGCTGTGGGGGAGGCAGCTCCTTCTCGCCCCCCCCGCCCCCCCCAACACCTTCATCCCCCGGGGAGCTGCTTCCCGAAATATTTTCGCTGCCGTTTCCCATAAACAAAGAGAATTCACCAAATTCAGCTGCCGGCAGCGGCAGCTCCTGGTGACCACAGCAGGCCAGAGGTGGCCAGGCATGCTCCTGTCCACACGGACACGCGTGTTCATGCGTGTGCACACGCGTGGGCGTGCTGCTGCCCGCGGCAGAGCTACCTGGGGGGCTGTGGGGACCCTCCTGTTGTCCCTAAACCAAAAGGGGTTCGGTGTCTTCATCACCCACCGATCCTTCCCAGGATGCCAAAGTCGCTAGGCAGGGTGGTGACGCCGGACTGGGTGCCACCGGGCTGGGTGACACCGGGCTGGGTGACACCGCGGGGCTGGCTGTCCCCATCTCCCTCAACCAACCAACGTCCCTCACACCTTGCGCCGCGATGCTTCGGCTCCCGCTTCAACCGGTGCCTCCCCGGGGGTGCTCTTCTTTCCCCGCCAGCCCTCCCGGAGCGGTGCTGGGGGGGTGGGGGGGGTTGGTGCTTGGGTGCTGAGCGCGGTGGCCGCGAGGCCCCTGCCCGCTTGTGCCTCTCGCCGGGCGCCGGCGCTGGCGGAGTGTCCCTGCTGCAGTGCCGGATGCAGTCGGGATCCTGAGACAAGCCGGAATATTTTTAATTAAACCTGCCAGTTTGGATGCCATTTAATTCCTCGGTGGGCTGAGCCGCGCCGGCCTCCCGGTGCATCTCCCGCGCCGGGGCCGCTCCAGCCCCATCCCTTTCCCGGGGTTGCTTTCGGTGAGGGTTTTGGGTTTGGTTTTTTTTTGAGGTTTACATCCCCACTTCCCCCAACTAGAAGCAGCCCCCAGTGTTTTGGTTTGGTTCGGTGGGTGTTTCCCCTCCCCCCCACGCTGGCATCTCTGGCTGTGCTGGGCAAACGGGCTGCCGGCAGGCTGGGTGGGATGGTTTCGCGGCGGTGCCGGTGCGGTGGCATTCGCGGCGTGCGTTCGGTGACATAAATAATAGTAAAGAAAACCAAGAGCAAGCCCGGCTCCATCTGGGCTCCGCTGCTGCGCCTGCTTAACCCCTTTGTGCCTGATCCATCACCACCAGCAGCACCCCCTTACCGCCAGCAGCACCCCGTCGCCGCCAGCAGCACCCGGTCACAAGCAGCATCACCCTGTCGCCACCAGCATCACCACCAGTATCACCCCCCTCACCACCAGCATCACCAGCACCATGGGTGCTGCATCTCCGGTTGCTCTGGTCTCCTCCTCACCCCCAGGATCATGTGGGGGCAGCTCCCAGAGCGTGGGACCCCAAAGGATGCTGCCCTACACTCAGCAGCCCCCATCCCCACCGCAGAGGGGACCTGGTGGCACTGGCTGAGGTACAGAGGGGGAAAGACAACTCCAGCGCATCCCTGGGGACCTTCAGGCTCTGTCCCCTGCAAGGGGTGACGAAGGTTTCCCTTGGCGGGGGTGGGAGGGAGAGGAAGAGCAATCGCCTGGCTCAGAGGAGCTCCCAGTGGGGCTGCCTGGTGCTAACAGGATTTTTTGCTCCCTATTTAATTACACTTTTGTCAAATTAACACACACCAAAAAAAAAAGCCGGGGTGAAAAAAGCAGGATCCCTCTCGCCGCTCCCTGCGCCGCTCCCCGGCAGCCGCTTAATTAAAGAGCGGCTGGTGAAGCCGAGCGATCCCGGGAGGAGATCCCAAGGGAGCCCAACCGCAGGGCTTTTGGCAGTCACACCTCGCTTCCAGTTGCTCCCAGTTCAGCCCATTTCGGCCGGCTGGTGGCGAGGCCGGCGGCGGTGGCGGCGGCGGCAGCGGCGTGCCGATGCGCCGTGGCTAATCCCCGGCTTTTCCCGGTGTAATCCCAGCCGCCGGGATAATCCCATCAAACCCGCCGGCAACGCGGCCCAGCTCCGTGCCCACTTTGGTGCCGGCTGGATTTTGGGACGGGAGGGACCCATGGTGGCCTTGGGGGAGCGATGGCACATCCTCAGTGGGGCGAGACACGGCCGTGGGTGCCCCATGGGGTCGCCAGGCATCACGTGGGGAAACTGAGGCATGGAGCAGGGGACAGTCTGTGGCTTTGCAGCCACCCCCAGCCCAACACCCCAAGGGCCTGGAGGTGGGGGGTGGGATGGGGAGAGGCATGAGGCTCCCATGAGGCTCCTCAGAGAGAGACTGGATCCAGCCTCAGTTTGGGTGCTGGGAACATCACTGCCTGCTCTTACCAGCCCCGTCCGTCATCTCCCGCTGGGGACGTCAGGATAAAGCACCGGGAGAGGAGGGAACGCTAAGGAGGTGATTTGGGAGGCTGGGAGCTGGGATCCATCCCTGTCCCACGCAGGGCCAAATCCTGCCCAGGGCAGCAGGTAGGGAATGGGAGCTGGGAATAAGCCTGGCACTGGCTGCACCTCATCCCTCAGGCTGCCGTTCCCGGCATGATCCCAGCGCTGGGAAGCTCTGGGCCCGCCGAAGGGGTGCTCAGCTCTGGCTCTGCTCCTCACATGTGCCACGCTCCCACACGCAGCCCCCTGCACACGTGTGTGCACATACAGCCCTGTGCACAGCTGTGTGTGCACAACAGCCCCACGCACGGCCTTCACACACGTGTGGCACCTGCACACACGTGACACCCTGTGCACAGACACCTGCGTGGGTGTGGTGCTCCTTGCACAGACACCTGCACACGTGTGATCCCTGTGCACAGCTGCACACACGTGTGACATTCCTTGCACAGACACTTGCACACGTCTGACACCTGCACAGACACCTGTGCACTCGTTACATGTGGTGTACACACACGTGTACATGTGGTGTACAGACACATGTGCCAGCACATGACACCTGGTGCCCACATACCTGCACATGTGTGGCACCCCCTGTGCACACCAACCCCTGCACACCCATGGCAGCTGGGGCATGTGTGACAGTTGGGGCACACATGTGGCAGCTGGGGCACACACCCCCCTGCACACACACACGTGACACACACATGACACGTGCTGTGCACACACCTGCACATGTCCCACACACTCTCCCACGCACACAGACAGCACCCAGCACACGTGGCAGGGCCACCCAGGGGACAGGAACTTTTGCCCCCCCTGTGGTGGTGTCAGTGGGTGGAGGAGAAGCCACTAGGAGGGCAGTGAGGGGGCACTGGACCTCGGTGTGGCACTGGGCAGGGAGGGGGCAGCACAGGATGCAGATCTGTGAACAATAGCCCTTTGTTCTGTGCTGCCGCTGGCATCCTGCATCCCAACCTGCATCCCAGCCAGCAGCTCCCATCCCAGCCTGCATCCCAGCCAGCAGCTCCCATCCCAGCCTGCATCCCAGCATCCATCCCAGCCAGCAGCCTGCATCCCATGTCCCATCCTGCATCCTATATCCCAGCCTGCATCCCACATCCCAGCCTGCATCCCAGCTCACATCCTGCATCCCGGCCTGCATCCCAGCCAGCAGCCTGCATCCCAGCTTGCATCCCAACTTGCATCCTTCATCCCAGCCTGCATCCCATGTCCCATCCTACATCCCAGCCTGCATCCCAGCTCACATCCTGCATCTCGGCCTGCATCCCAGCCTGCATCCTACACCCTACATCCCAGCCTGCATCTCAACTTGCATCCTTCATCCCAGCCTGCATCCCAGCATACATCCCAGCCAGCAGCCTGCATCCCAGCTTGCATCCCATGTCCCATCCTACATCCCAGCCTGCATCCCAGCTCACATCCTGCATCTCGGCCTGCATCCCAGTCTGCATCCTGCATCCTACATCCCAGACTGCATCTCAACTTGCATCCTTCATCCCAGCCTGCATCCCAGCTCCCATCCTGCATCCCAGCCAGCAGCCCACATCCCATCCTGCATCCCTCCTCCCCACCCACACCCCGGCTCGCATCCTGCACCCCCACCCCACGTGCTGCATCCCACCTCCCACTCCACGCCCTGCATCCTGCATCCCAGCCCTCAGCACTGCTGCAGAGCCTCCTCTGGCTGCTCTGGTGCCAGGCTGCTGGTGGCTCAGGGTGGTGAGTGGCTGGGTGCCAACCCCCCCATTGCTGCCTCCACGGGGCAGGTGCCACCACCAATGCCTTTGAGTTTGGTGTCTGCACAAGGACATCAGAGTTGGATCACACTGGGGAGCCTTCAGCCTCACAGTGAGGATGAGGAGGCCACAGGGTGTGCTCCTGGAACCGACAGCCATGTCCCACCCTCTGTACTGGGAGCTGGCTGTGTCTCCTGCCCATGCCACTGTCCCCATCCCTTGGTGTCCCCACCAGGCTGGTGGCTCAGGGGAAGGTCAGCAGAGTGGGTGCCACCGGCTGCAGTGGCATCTTGAGGGCCACCCTCCCCTTGGGCACAGTGACACAGTGGTGACACTGCGGCGGCCCCAGGTGGGTGCAGCCTGACCAGGCAGAGCCTGAGTCTTGCTTGGCTCCACCGAAGTGTTTAGAAGCTCAGAGATGGGAGCTGGAGTCACCAGAGCCTGGGCCTGGAGCAGCTCAGAGCTCCACTCTTCCCAGCCAGAGCGCAGCCGGGCTTGGGAGGAGCCCAGCAGGGAGATGAAACCCCCCAGAACCCCCCAAAACTTGAAGGATGAGGAGGGCTGAGCACCCCTCTCCCATCCCTCCCAGTACCTCCTCCAGCTCTGCTGCCTCTCCACAGCTGCTGGGATCTGGGGAGGGGTTGTTACTGTCGGGGGGGGAGGTCCTTGGGGTTTGGGAGGGGGTGTCTTGGGAATTGTGGTGTTTCCTTGGGATTGGGAGATGTTTCCTTGGGATTTGGGATGTTTCCTTGGGATCCAGGGTGCTTCCTTGGGATTTGGGGGTGTTTCCTTGGGTTTCAGGATGTTTCCTTGGGATGCAAGGTGTTTGCTTGGGATTTGGGGTGTTTGCTTGGGGTTTTGGGGGCACTTTGAGATCCTTTTCAGGTCACTGTGGGTGTGCCACCTCCTGCCCGGTTAATGATGGGGCTCCCAGCTTGCTATTACGGGGTTCTTGCTGGGGGTGGGGTGCAGACACGTGGTTGTTGCAGGGCTGTGACCTGGGGCAGGGCCTGTGTGTGACTGGTTGTTGTTGTTGTAGGGTCTCCCACAGGAGACCTGTTGGCTGTTGTGGTTGAACTGGGAGCTGAAAGAGCCCTCTGCAAATTCCAGGTCTGGGCACCCTAGGGACAGGGATCACTGGGGAAAAGGGATCCCAAGCACAGGGTCTCCTGGGGGCAGTGATCCCTTGGGACAGGACACCTTGGGAAGAGGGCACCCTGAGGATGGGGCTTCTCGAGGTGGGGAGACCCTGGAGACATTGGCCTCATGAGGCCAGAGATCCCTTGGGATGGGGCCCATGGGCTCCACGAGGACTAGGATCCCATGGGACAGAGCACCTTGGGCTCAGGGGACCCTCCAGATGGGGCTTCTTGGGGGTGGGAGATCCTAGGGCTGAGGGCTGCATGGGGACAGGGGACCCTGGGGATGAGATCCCCTGGGGGTGGGAGATCCTGGGGATGGGGACTCCATGGGGACAGGGATCCCAGGGGATGGGACTTCCTGGGGATGGAGCTTCTTGGGGGTGGGAGTCCCTGGGGACAGAGTTTGTAGTGGGAGGGGCTCTGGGGACTGGGGACCCTGGGGACAGGGGCTCCATGGGGATGGGACAGTTTGGGGACATAATTCCTTGGGGATGTGGGATCCCTGGGGGTGGGACACCCTGGGGTAAGCAAGGGAGGTGAAGTCCAGGAGACCAGGAGGGCTTTGGGTGGGGGGTCCTAGGAGTGGTGGTCAAGCTCATAGGGGGAGCAGGTGGTTGCCTCCTCTCACACCCGGGGGAAACTGAGGCACAAGACCGGAAGTGGTGACACAGAGTGGCCAAACCTGCTCCTGCGGGTGACACCTGCCTGCAGCCACCCACGGCTTGTGGCCACCCACCCTGGAGCCATGTGGGTGCCAAATCAGGATGCCAAGGCGAGCCTGGGCAGCCTGAGGGGACCTGGTCAGGGCGTAGAGCTGCTGGGGTGGTGCAGGAGACCAGGAAGGACAAGGTGGGTGAGTGACTTGGGGGACAGGGGGGGCAAGGGGGTGACTTGGATGAGGATAGGAAGGACAAGGGAGAATAAATGCCCTTGGGGACAAGGAGAATGTCCTCCTGGGGAGGACAGGAGGGACATGAGGGAACGTGTCCCTTGGTGGGAAAAGTGAGGATGAGAGCTTCTGGGGACAAGGGAGGGGAGAGTCTTTGGGGGGACAGGAGGTGATGCTGCACATTCAAAGTGCCCTGAGGGGACCAACAGGACAGGAGGATCCACGTGCCCTGGAGGGGATGGGGGACAAGGGCTGTGAGTTGGGGGTGGCACAGGGCAGCCATGGGCCTGGGAACAGGGACTGTGAATTGGGGGGGTGAGGGGGAGGGAGCAGCATGGGGTGCCCCTTCCTGCCACCAGCGCTGTCCCCTCCACGGGGTTTATCTGGGCGTGAATCGTGACCCCTCCCCACCAGGGAATCTGCCTTCATACGCAAATGAGCATCTAATTAATATTCAAATCACCATGCGGCTCTGGCCGGCCACCAGCATCGCCCTGGCCTGGGGGAAGGGACATGCCAGGGACACCCAGCACCCGTGGATGTCACCCAGTGGGTGATGACAGCACCCAGCAGCTCGTGTCACCCCTGGGCACCCGTCACGGGTGACAAAGCCACCAAAAAGTGACAAGGAGGGGACACAGGGAGGGGGGCACGGAGCCTGGGGAGGGGGTGCGGACCCTTTTGATGCCTGAGGATGTCGGCGGGGGTCCGGGGTCCCCGATTTAGAGGCCAGCGGCGGGGTAAGGGGGATGGGGGGTGTCGTGGGAGATGGGGAGGGGACAGGGACAGGGACGGGGACAGGGACGGGGGCTATAAACGGCAGCTGTAAACGGAGCCGGTAACCGGAGCAGGAGAGCCGGGGGGGGGACATTTGAGCCGCCGCCGGGGCCGCGGAAGCGCCAAGGTGGGTTCTGTGTGTGTGTCCCTGCCACGCTGCTGGCCTCTTCTCCCTGTCACTCACGTGGGGACACGCTGGGGAGCCCCCATCCTCTTGACACCCCCTCTACAGCTTTGGGGGTGCTGCGTCCATGCAGATCCCCCCCTCCCCGGGAGGTGCTGCTTGGCAGAGGTGGGGGACACACACATGGCGGGGGCCAGGGCCAGGGCCAGCCTGCGGTGCCAGGTGGCCGGGGTGACATTTGCTCCGTCCCCGCCGTGGGGACAGCTGCTTCCTGGCTCTGCCATCTGAACCGGCCCCGCAACGGAAACCCGGGGGGGTGCTGAGCCCCCTAGACCCGGCGGCAGCAGCAGCTGGGTTGGGATGGGGTGGGGGGTGGGGGTGGGGTGTCCCCATGGTCATTTTAGCCGGGGGGAGTAACGCTGGTGACCCCCAACCCCCTCTATGGCAATGGGGGTGTCCTACATGTGGCTGATGTCCTCTCAGCTCCTGGTGTTCCCCCTCAGTTCCTAGTGCCCCCCCTTATTGCCCAGTGTCCCCTCATTTGTCGGTGTTCCCCCCCTCCAGCGTCGCCCCCACTTCCCCGGTGCCTTTCTGATGGGTTCACGGTGGGCTGGGATCTGGGATCCCATGGGAAGGAGCCGGGATCAGCTCCCGGTGCGATGTCTGGGTGAGGATGGACAGGGTGGAGGGGACGGGACACACAGAGGTGTCTCTGTCCCCACCGCGCCTTGGGGGGAGGGGGTTCTCACCGGGCTCTCACCAGGTGGGCTCCTGCTGGCTGTTCCTGGGGACACCGCGGTGCCACTCGGGGTGTCCCATGGGTGCCCTCCCTCCTCCCCGACTCCCGGGTCCCCGGCTGCGGTGACAGCTGCCGAGGGGGGGTGGTGGCTCCGGTTACGATGACATCAGCCCTACCTTCCCACCTGGCGCGGGCTGGGGGCACAGACCCCCCCTCCCTTGTGGGGGTCCCTGCTGGTGGTGGTGATGGGGGGGGTTATGTGACAGCTGAGCCGCTTTCGGGACTCGGGAGCCCCCAGCGCCGTCGGGGCGTCTTTGGAGGGGACACACACACACACACAAGACACCCGCCCCCACCAGTATGGGACCCAGGCATCCAGGACCCCCACCCCGAGCAGTGGGGACAGCGGTGGCTGTGCCGTAGGGCCGGTGGCAGAGGCGAGCGGAGGAGCAGCTCAGGTGGGCAGAGTGGGGTGCTGATGGGGGGGGGAGGGGGTGTCCATCCCGGTGGGGAGGAAATCAGGGCAGAGTACAGCCCCCCACCCCCCCCAGCAGGTCGGGTAGGGGGCGATGTCAGCCCCTTCTTTGGGGGTCACAGACGTGCCCCTGCATTGGGGACGGCTGCAGCCCCCATTTATGGCACGAGGGGGACAAACCTGGGGGGGACAAAACTGTGTTGGGGGTGGAGGAGATGATGTGGGGAGGTAGGGAAGAACAGGGCGGGCAGCTGCGTACCCCTCCCCTCCCTAAAGCTTTGTGTGCAGTAGGTGAGGGCTGAGTGTGCTTTCAGATGGGGAAACTGAGGCAGGGACAAGGAGGGGAGCAAGGACGAGGGACCTTCAGCCACTCGGTGTTGCAGATGCCCCCCCCCCCCCCCAGCCAGCACCTCCCCAGCGCAGCCAGTCCGTCCCCACCCACTGCCTCAGTTTCCCCAGAGCCACACTTGGGGACGTGCAGGGTGCCTGTCCCCC
The DNA here is from genome assembly GCF_026170545.1 of Melanerpes formicivorus. Taxonomy (NCBI): domain Eukaryota; kingdom Metazoa; phylum Chordata; class Aves; order Piciformes; family Picidae; genus Melanerpes; species Melanerpes formicivorus. Next base: position 2,378,699 of record NW_027142435.1, on the reverse strand, counting down.
TCTCCTCTGCCACCGCCGTGAATGGGTCCCTGTTTGTCACCAGTCTCCGGGCCGTGTATGTCCCCCCTCCCCAGCCCCCGCCACCCCCCGTCCCCCCCCCCCGCTGCCTTTTCTCTCCCAGTACAATCAGCGGCATTTATGGTGCTGCAGGCTCCGGTTGCACGGCTCCCCGCTCGCTGTCACCACTCAGGCTGGGGGGGATGACAGCGACACCCGACCCCTCCTGCTTGGGGTTACAGGCAGTGACACCGGCTCCCCCCACCCCAAATCCTCCCACCCCCTGGGGCCCGATACAGGCTGAGCCCTTCCCTTGGGCTGCTTTTTGGGGTCCCCACCTCAAGGATGTTTAAACTGGGGGGGGGGGGGGAGGGTTAAGAATGCTACTGGTGTGGGAATGTCCACAGGATGGAGGCCATCCTGACCTGTCACCCGTGGGGCACTGCCACTGGGGGCTCTGATGCTATGGGGATGAGGCTGGGTGTCCCCAGGGCCCATGACACCTTGGGGACATCCTGGGGGTTGTAACACTATGGGGATGGGGTCGGTTGTCCCGTGGGGCTGTGGCACTGTGGGGACGAGGTGGGTGTCACTGGGGGCTGTGACACTGTGGCGAAGCTGCTGGATGTCCCTGGGGTGCATGACGCCCTGGGGACATCGTTAGGTGTCTCTAGGGGCTGTGAAACTGTAGGGATTGGGTCGGTTGTCCCCAGGGACTATGACACTGTGGGAACAAGGTTGGATGTCCCTGGGGCTGTGACTCTGTGGAGATGTTGTTGGGTGTCCCTGGGGTCCGTGCTGCTGTGGGGACTGGGTCAATTCTCTCTTGGGGCTGTGCCACTGTAGGGACTGGGTCAGATGTCCCTGGGGTCCATGAAACTATGGGGACAAGGTCAGATGGCCCCAGGGGCTGTGACACCAAGGTCAGGTCCTACCTGGACACTGTGACACGCTGGGGTTGGGGTCGGATGCCCAAAGAGGCTGTGACTTTGTAGAGGTGACCAGGATGGGGACAGTGCCACGTCCCGGGGGGCCGGTGGCACCGCAGAGGGGACAGGATTGAGTGTCCCTGCTGGCACCGCCAGGCGCCGTGACCCTCAGCGCTGCACAATGTCACTCGTCCTTGCCGCCTGCAGGGGACGCGGTGGCAGGAGGGCGACGCTTCGATCGCAGCTGCTCCCTGCTCCCACGGGATTGAGAATCAATTAAATCCCTGCCTGGCTGCTAATTACCCCTGGCTGTCCCCACTGCCCCACGGGGACGGCTGGTGGCAGGACAGTGACAAGGGCCCGGCCCGGTGCAGGGGCAGTGGTGGTGGCGATGGAGCTGGCTGGCATGTGGCACTTCCATGTGTCCCCAGGGATTTTCCAAGCCATCCTGGTGGCATTTTGGATGGGGGAAGAGCCTCACTGGCTTCTCCCGGGTCCCCGTGTCCCTGTATCCCCCTGTCCCTGTGTCCCTGTGTCCCCATATCGCCACGTGCCGGTGTCCCCATGTCCCCATATGGCTGTGTCCCTATATCCCCATGTCCCCATAGTGACATGTCCCAGTGTCCCCATCTCCCCACATCCTTGTGTCCCAACGCCCCCTACCCCCACATCCCCTTGTGCCCGTGTCCCCGTACGCTCGCGTCCCCGTGCCCGGAGTCCCTTTGTCCCCAGTCCTGCCATGCCACCACGCTCCGGCTCCGCTCCCCCGTGAGCTGGCGATGCCGAGCCGCCGGTAAAGCCCCACCCGGGGGCCGAAAAGCCCCAGCCTGGGCCCAGACTCCCCAGTGCGGAGCCGCGCAGGCGCGGGGGCGGCTCGGCGGGGGCGTGGGGGCCGCTTTTCCCAGCATTTTTGACATTCCTCAGCCCGGGAAGGATTCGCTTCCCCGTCGCCCATCCCAGTCACATCCAGTACCGGCCCCTCCCCGCTGCCGCCGGCCCAGCGTCGGGACCCTGACCCCCCCACACCCACCCCGGACCCCACCCCGCGGTGATGGGTTTAGGGTGCGGGTGCTGGGATGGGTGGGACTCTGTGACACGCAATGGGGACGGAACCCAGCTGGCTGCCGTCCCCCCCCACGCACCCACCCACCTCTCCCCGTGCTTGCAGGTGCGGTGGGTGCCCACCCGCGTCGGGGGACACCATGGGGACACCCCCTCGTGTCCCCCTCGTCCTGCTGCTCCTGCTGGTGGCGGAGAGGACAGCCCGGGGCACGTTCCCCGAGGAGCCCGGACCCATCGCCGTGGCCCCCGAGGACTGTGAGTCCCAGCCGGGGCTGTGGGGTGGGAGTCAGGGTGCTGCATGGGTGTGCGAGGAGGGCGGGGACATGGCTCGGTGTGGGGAGGGGATGGGGTTTTGGGGTGCTTTGGGGTGAAGGCAGGAGGGAGACACTCGTGGGAAAGAGTTTTAGGGTGCTCTGGGGTGAAGGCAGAAAGGGGGCATCCATGGGAAGGGGTTTGGGGGTGAAGGCAGGAGGGGGCACCCATAGGAGCCAGTTTTAGGGTGCTTTGGGGTGCAGTTACAAGAGGGTCACCCATGGGCAGCAGTTTGGGGGTGAAGGCAGGAGGGGCACCCATAGGAGCCAGTTTTAGGGTGCTTTGGGGTGCAGTTACAAGAGGGTCACCCATGGGCAGCAGTTTGGGGGTGAAGGCAGGAGGGGCACCCATAGGAGCCAGTTTTAGGGTGCTTTGGGGTGCAGTTATGAGAGGATCACCCATGGGCAGAGGTTTGGGGGTGAAGGCAGGAAGGGCACCCACGGGCAGGGCTGGGTGGGGGTGGTGCTGGCCTCGGCTGGCTGTGGGTGTGAGTGGGGGTGCCCTGGCAGTGTGTGACCCCCCGGGGGGGTGTCCCCAGACGTCAAGCACTACTCTGTCTTCGTGGGGCACGGCACGAGCCGGACGGCCGGCCCCGAGGCGGGGGGCACCCAGCGCCTCAACATCCAGCGCATCCTCAAGGTCAACAGGACCCTCTTCATCGGGGACAGGTCAGAACTCTGGCACCCCAAAAACTTCCCCTCTGTGTGGCTGGGCACCTGACACCCACCCCCCGCTTTGCTGGGGACGGGCCCCATTCCCCACGCTGGGTCACCCCAAAATGTTCCCTGGGGGTGGCTCTGCTGGCGCCGTTCCTGTGCTGGTGATGCTGATCACCCACCCCAGCACCCCAAACCTCCCCACCCCCCACCCCAACAGGCCTCTGTTGGGCATATCTTGAGGTACCCCAGAGGGTAGTGACACCCGTGTCCCCCCTCCCCAGGGACAACGTCTACCGGGTCAGCCTGGAGCCCACCGGTGCTGGGGAGATGCGGTACCACCGGGTAAGAGCTGGGGGTGCTGGGGGCGGGGGGAAAGGGGGGACACACACTGGAAGTAGGGGAGGTGCCTGCTGGCTTATCCCCCAGCCCCACACTGGGTTTTGTGTCCCTCCCAGAAGCTGACTTGGCGTTCAAACCAGCACGACATCAGCATCTGCCGGATGAAGGGCAAGCATGAGGTACAGGGCTGGGGGGGCTGCATCCTCTGAGACCCCCTCAGCGGGCACTGAGCACCCCCTGAACCCCACATCACATTGAGAAAGCCACCCTGTGTCCCCCCCATCGTGTCCCACTCTGCCCCCCCCCTCTGCTCCCTGCCATGTGTCTCTGTGATTTATTGGCCTCTTGGCTAATTGGGTTTGTAATTAATTATTTGGAGCCTGTGGATCAGAGCAGCATCTGCCAGGAAGCTGATTTCCAGGGCACCCAAATGCCAATCTGGGGTGAAAACAGCCCACACCCCCCCAAGCTAACCCTTTGCAGTAATGGGGGCACCCAAGGGTAGGGGGGCATGCAGGGTGCCGAGGGGTGACAGTTCCCTCTCCTGTCACAGGCAGAGTGCAGGAACTTCATCAAGGTGCTGCTGGTGAGGAACCAGAGCCTGCTCTTCGTCTGTGGCACCAACGCCTTCAACCCTGTCTGTGCCAACTACAGCGTGAGTCACCCACCCCCCACGGCACGGGGACACCCCCCTGTCACCACCCCACCTGTATCCTCGGGGCACAGCCTGAGGCTCCATCTTCACCCTCTCCAGATGGACACCCTGGAGCCCGTCGGGGACAACATCAGCGGCATGGCCAGGTGCCCCTACGACCCCAAGCACGCCAACGTGGCCCTCTTCACAGGTCAGTGCTGGCGCTGCTGGGGCCATGCTGGGCCCTCTGCCCGCTGTCCCCAGCCCCACAGCCAGGTGCCATCCCTCTCCTGCCCAGGGGGGATGCTCTTCACGGCCACGGTGACGGACTTCCTGGCCATTGACGCCGTCATCTACCGCAGCCTCGGCGACAGCCCCACCCTGCGCACCGTCAAACACGACTCCAAGTGGTTCAAAGGTAGCTGCCTCCCCCCAGGGGGGTGCCCACCACGTGCCATGCTGGGACGTGGCACGCATCCCCTTTCACCTGGGCCACCCCTGACCCTGCCACCGTCCCCTCAGAGCCCTACTTCGTGCACGCCGTGGAGTGGGGCAGCCACGTCTACTTCTTCTTCCGGGAGATCGCCATGGAGTTCAACTACCTGGAGAAGGTGAGTGGCACGGGGGCACGGGATGCTGGGGGTTGGAAGGGACCTCCACAGGTCATCCAGTCCAACCCCCCTGCCAGAGCAGGACCATGGAATCCAGCTCAGGTCACACAGGAACACATCCAGATGGGGCTTGAAAGCCTCCAGGGAAGATCCCTCAGCCTCTTCTCCCAGGGCAGTGTTCCAGTCACCCCCACAGCAGCCCAAGGCGGCCAGGGAGGGGACAGGGAGGTGAGGGGGTGGTCATCAGCTTTGGGTAGCGGGTTCTGAGCGGTGTCCACCCCGCAGGTGGTGGTGTCCCGGGTGGCACGGGTGTGCAAGAACGACATGGGGGGCTCGCAGCGGGTGCTGGAGAAGCAGTGGACCTCCTTCCTGAAGGCTCGGCTCAACTGCTCCGTGCCTGGGGACTCCCACTTCTACTTCAACGTCATCCAGGCTGTGACAGACATCCTGGAGCTGGATGGCCGCCCCGTGGTGCTGGCTGTCTTCTCCACACCTGCCAACAGGTTGGACCTTCTCGTGCCCCACCCCCAGGGCTGGGCTGGGATCCTTCTAGGGAGCCTACTAGGGGCACGAGGGGTGGGTCAGAGGCGTTCACCTCAATGCCAATGCCCCGCCCCCCCCCGCTCTCCCCCCAGCATCCCTGGCTCTGCTGTCTGTGCCTTCGACATGACCCAAGTGGCTGCTGTCTTCGAGGGACGTTTTCGGGAGCAGAAGTCACCGGAGTCCATCTGGACACCTGTGCCAGAGGACATGGTGCCAAAGCCCCGGTGAGCGACACGCCGCGGGCACGGGGGCCAGGCCAGGCCAGGCCGGTCTGGCAAGCAGGGGCATGGAGACTGGGGTGGGGACAGGAATGGAAATGGGGACAGGGACAGCCAGGACTGGCACCAGCACTAAGGGGCATGGGGTTGGGTTGGAGGTGGGGACAGTGACAGGAGTGATCGGGGCTGGTAGGTGCAAGGAGGATGATGAAGATGGGGATGATGATGGGGACAGGGATGGGAGCAGGCATGGGGCTGGCAAGGGCTGGAACTAACAGGAACAGTGGTGGGAATGGGGACAGGGATGATGATGTGGACAAAGCTGGGGACAGGGATGAGGATAGGAGTGATCAGAGATTGTAGATGCAGGGAGGATGATGAGGGTGGGGACAGGGAGGATGGGAACAAGGCTGGAGTCTGGCAAGGGCAGGTACTGGCAGGGGAAACAGTGGAGAGGGGGAAAGGAACAGAGAGGGGGACAGAGACAGTCAGGGCTGGCACCTGAAAGGAGGGTGGTGAGGATGGGGAGAGGGACGGCGATGGGGACAGAGTCAGGGACGGGGACAGGGCTGGTACCTGCAGGGCTGGGGACAAGAACAGGCCCAGGCAGGTCCAGCAGGAGCTGGCGTGGGAGCAGGCAGGGCTGGGGACGGGAGCAGCGCGGCCGCGGCGGTGCTGAGCCGTGCGCTGGGCGCAGGCCCGGGTGCTGTGCGTCCCCCGGGATGCGCTACAACTCCTCCAGCACCTTCCCCGACGAGATCCTCAACTTCGTCAAGACTCACCCGCTGATGGACGAGGCGGTGCCCGCGCTGGGCAACGCCCCCTGGATCCTCCGCACCATGAGCCGGTGGGTGCCAGGGCAGCATCCGGCCCAGCGAGGGGCCGCGGGTGGGGGCTGGTGGGCGCTGGTGGGTGTTGGTGAGTACTGGGGGGTGCTGGTGAGTACTGGGGGGTGTTGGGGGGTGTTGGTGGGGGGCTGGCTGGTGCTGGTGGGGACTGTTTGGTGCTGGTGGGGGGCTGGTTGGTGCTGGTGGGGACTGGCTGGTGCTGGTGGGGGCTGGCTGGTGTTGGTGGGGGGCTGGCTGGTGCTGGTGGGGACTGTTTGGTGCTGGTGGGGACTGGCTGGTGCTGGTGGGGACTGGCTGGTGTTGGTGGAGGGCTGGCTGGTGCTGGTGGGGACTGGCTGGTGTTGGTGGGGGGCTGGTTGGTGTTGGTGGGGACTGGCTGGTGCTGGTGGGGACTGTTTGGTGCTGGTGGGGGGCTGGCTGGTGCTGGTGGGGACTGTTTGGTGCTGGTGGGGGGCTGGCTGGTGCTGGTGGGGACTGTTTGGTGCTGGTGGGGGCTGTTTGGAGGCTTCTCACGCTGCCCCTGCACGTGCAGAGCAGCGCTGGGAGAGCACCAGGAGACCTGATAAATCTCATCAACTTTGCAGTGGAGATTGTCTCGGCCTAATTAAATCTGCCTTAATTGCTGCTTGATGGGGAATTAATCAAGCGGCGCTCTCAGGCCACAGCCTCCCGCCGGCAGGGCAGGGGACAGGGACACGAAGGGCTGGGGACAGGGACATGAGGCTAGGGCTGGGGACACAAAGGGCTGGGGACAGGGACACGGGGATTAGGGCAGGGACATGAGGCTGGAGACACAGGGCTGGGTCTGTGGTTGTGGGGATGCATCATGGCTGAGACCTGGAGTGGTTTCCCTTCAGGATCCATTGGGGTCCCTTCTGCTCTGGGCCAGCTGCAGCCTGGTCACCCCCAGGGGACATCCCCACCCTGCCTCAGTTTCCCCTTTCCCAGGGATCTGTTCACCTCAACTCCTGCTCTGTTCCCCCTGTGCAGGTACCAGCTCCGCAAGATCGTGGTGGACAACGCAGCAGGGCCGTGGGGCAACCACACTGTGGTCTTCCTGGGCTCCAGCACGGGCACCGTCCTCAAGTTCCTCATCCAGCCCAATGCCAGCACCAGCCCCTCACCCACCACCCCTGGCAGCCAGAGTGTCTTCCTGGAGGAGTTTGAGACCTACCACCCTGGCAGGTGGGTGTTGGGGTGCTGGGTGGGAAGAAAGGAGTGAGTGACTGGGTGGGTGTGTAGGAGGGGGTTCAGATGTGTGGATGGATGGATGGATGGATGGATGGATGGATGGATGGATGGATGGATGGATGGAAGAAAGGATGGAGGGAGGGAGGGAGGGAGAGATGGATGGAAGAAAGGATGGAGGGAGGGAGGGAGGGAGGGAGGGAAAGATGGAAGGGAGGGAGGGAGAGATGGGTGGATGGGATGGGTGGGTCAGTAAGGTGGGTGGGTGAATAGGGTTGGGGGAATGAACGAGATACTCTCCTCTGGACCATCCTGTGCTGGAGCCAGCTCCACGGTGGGCATGGAGCAGGGCTGGGCCCATGCTGAGCTCTGTGCCCTGTCCCCAGGTGTGGCCGGGACACCGAGGACGAGCGGCGGCTGCTGGGGCTGGAGCTGGACAAGGCAGCAGGGTCCCTGCTGCTGGCCTTCCCCCCCTGTGTGGCCAGGGTGCCAGTGGCTCGCTGCCAGCAGCACTCAGGCTGCATGAAGTGAGTGTGAGGGGGTGGGACCCCCTGGCATGGGCAAGGCTTACCTAGGTGGGGGGCTGTGAGGAGCAAGGTGGTTACCTCCACACCCCAGGGATCTGCCCTCTGCTGGGATCTGACTGGGAAGGGCTCAGTTGGAGCATGACCAGGGGAAACTGAGGCACGGCATGGTGTGGGGATGGAGCTGAGGGCCTTTGTGGGGCCCAGGGGTTGTCCCTGCCATGTTGGGGTTGATCCTGACATCTCCTGTCCCGGGCAGGAATTGCCTGGGGAGCCGGGATCCCTACTGCGGATGGACGCCTGAGGGCTCCTGCATCTTCCTGGAGCCCAGCCCCAGGTAATGCTGCCAGACTGGGGAGGGAGGGGACGCTGGGGCACATTGCAGAGGGGACAGCAGAGTCTCCAGGGGGCTTCAGAGACCCCCTGCAACTCCCACTGTGACCTGCTGAGACCCAGCAAACTCATCACTTGCTGAAGCAAGCTGGGAGCCCTCTACCAGGCTGACTCAATTTGTACCCCCCCAGGGTGGCCTTCGAGCAGGACATCACTGGCAGCAGCACATCACACCTGGGAGAGTGTGAGGGTGAGTGTGGGGCAGGAATGGGGTTGGGGGACATAGTGGTCCATCTGTCCATCCATCCACACATCCTTCCATCCCTCTATCCATCCATCCTCCCTTCCACCCATATATCCATCCATCCATCCATCCATCCATCCCTCCATCCATCCATCCATCCATCCACCCCTCCATCCCTCCCTCTACCCATCCATCCCTCCACATGTTAAGACCTTGAGCAGCCTGCTCCAGCAGGAGGAGTCCCTGCCCAGGGCCATGAGTTTGCACTTAGACGAGCCCCAAGGTCCCTTCCAACCCCAAACCATTCTATGGATCTATGAATCTGTGGTGGCACTGCCAGGCTGGTGACACGTGTGTCTGTCTGTGTGTGTCTGTGTGTCCCTGTGTCTGTGTGTGTGTGTGTGCCACCACCACCCAGGGCTGGTGACAGAGAGCTTCGTGGACGAGCCGGACGGGCTGGTGTCGGTGAACCTCTTGGTGATCTCCTCGGTCGCCGCCTTCGTCATCGGCGCTGTCATCTCCGGCTTCAGCGTCTGCTGGTTCGTCGGCCACCGGGACCGCAAGGAGCTGGCCCGGCGCAAAGACAAGGAGACCATCCTGGCACACAGCGAGTCGGTGGTGAGCGTCAGCCGGCTGGGCGAGCGGCGGGCACGGGGCGGGCAGCCTGGCGCCCTGCTGGCCCCGCTCATGCCCAACGGCTGGCCCAAGGAGCTGGCCAAGGTCACTCAACACGACCTGGACTCGGGGGTCCTGCCCACGCCGGAGCAGACCCCGCTGCAGCAGAAACGTTGCCCCGGAGCCCTCCAAAACTGCACCTGGGAGCAGAGTCACAACATCATCAACGCCGCGCTGCGGGACCCCGGCGGATCCGGCACCACCGGCGGCGGCGCCGGAAGGCTGCGCTCGGGCTCCGGCCGCTCGGCCCGCGGCATCCCTCTCTCCTGCCACGCCATCCTGGTGGACCAGGAGCTGGAGGCTGAACTCAGCGACTCCTCGGGCGATGGACATTGGGGTCGAGACCCCCAGGAGGGTCCCCGCACCCGGCAGCACCCCCCTGCCGGTGCCCGCCGCCCGCCCCGCAACTCTTACGGCGACTTCTCCGGCACGCCGCACCCCAGCCCCGACCGCCGGCGGGTGGTGTCGGCCCCCGGTGGGGAGGGGGGAGACTTTACCGAGGGGCCGCCCTGGCACCCCGAGCAGCTGAACTTCAATGCCAACAACGGCACGGGCCGCCCCGGTGCTCACCTCAAGAGGAACCACACGTTCAACAGCGGCGAGGCGTCGGCGGGGGGTTACGGGCGGCACGGAATGGCACAGCGGGCGGCCAGCGCCGGGCACCCGCGGGCGCTGACGGACCTGCACCACCTCCTGCGCTACGGCGTGGAGCGGACTCCCTCGGGAAAATAGGGTCCCACCGACTGCGTGCCCCCTCCCCCCCGAAAAGACACCTCCCAGGACACTGATGGGGTCCCCCAGCTCCCCCGGGGACAAAGAGAAGTGGCCGGGCAGGAGCTGCGGGTATGGGGCGAGGTGCTGTAGGGGTGGGTGGGGGGACAGGAACCCCCTGGGTGCCCCCAAATAGGGTTTGGGGGTGTCCCTAGCTGGTGTGGGGCAGTGCCCCACGTTCTGGCTGCTTTACCCAGGCAGGAGGGGGTCCACCCTGTCCCCTCTTCAGGTTGGCCCCAGGGACCACAGCACCCTGGGAAGGGGGATCCCTGGGGGGCAGCAGGATGGATGCCCAGCCATGGGCCTAACTGAGGCAGAGCAGGGCTGTGCCCCTCACCCTGCAGCCCCTTGTGGGTGGGTGGGTGGGGGGCTTGTGGGTGCTGCCAGCACCTCGGGGACACCTGGCCAGGGGGGTGCCACCAGGATGCGTTGGTTGTGATGGTTGGACATGGTGAATACTTAGGGTATGGGGGGCTGGAGGGCCCCCAAGTGTGTGTTACCCCTGCCCAGTGCAAGCTTGTGGAGGGTGGGGAGGGGCTCATGCACCCCTTCCTGGCACCCCCCTCTTGGAAAGCACAGCCCGGGAAAGGGGGGTGGGGGCACCACTGGGGCTGGGGGTCCCCACTGGACCCACTCTCTGCTGGCAAAGGGTGCCCTTTCGGTGCCACCTCTGTCTGGCTCCGGGGTGGCCTGGGGTGGCAGGGGAGGGTGGGGGGGTGGCAGGCTGTAAATAGGGTGGGGGGCACAGTGAGTGCCCCTCCCCCAACGTGGCCATGCATGCGGCCGCCCGCGGTCTGTACCCCGCGGCCCCAATAAACACCCAGTTACCGGAGGCGAGTCCCCAGCTGCCACCTTGGCACTCTCTCAACCACCTCACCCCCACCCTGAGACCCCCTCTGCACCCCACCCCCCTGCTCCCACCCACCCATCCCTGCACCCACACCTCTGGTCATACCCTCCCAGTGCCCCCACCCAGCCATACTCACACCCCCACCATGCCCCCTCATCCCAGTGCCCGCAACCTGTGCCAGCTCCCCCCTACCCCAGGGCCTCTTCCAACCCCCTCTCCCATGCAGTGAGTTCCTTCATGCTCAGCGTGCAGCAACCAGCGGTCACCACTCATTGTGCCACCATGGCAGTGGTGCCGTGGCAGGGGATCCACCAGCCCCAGCACCCACCACAGGCTGTGTCTCAGCGTCCCCCCAAGCATAGGTGCTGGGTGCTGGGGTGCCCGAGATGGGTGAGGGTGGCTGGGGGTTGTCAATGCCACTTCCCCTTAAGAGCCATGGGGTGCAATGGGGAACATCAGGCCCCTGTCCCCGCCCCGGATGCTGGCACCCTGGCGATTTCCCAGCCGGCACATGAGGCCAGGCCACCACCCCCACGCCTGGGTGACAGCCACCACAGAGCCGGGACTGTCCCTGTGGAGCCCCAGCAAGCGGTTGGGAAGGTGAGGGCAGGGCTTGCGGGGGGCTATGGGGGGCCGAGGGGGGTCAGGGAGGGGGCAACATGTGGGTCAGGGCATCTTCCTGCCCCGCAAGTGGGCAGTGGTCCCACATGGGCAGCTCTTGCACAACCCTCGGGTGACGATGGCTGCCTGCCCACAGCCCAGCAACATGAAGCCACCAGGCTGGATCCTGCCACTGCTGCTGCCGGCACTGCTGGCCGTGGGCCACGCCACGCCGTGCTCCCCCCAGCCCAGTGCCAGCCGTTTCGTCTGCACGGAGCCCACCCTCAGCACCTTCCCCAGGGGGCTGCCCAGCACCACCGTGGCCATCTCGGTGGAGTTCACGGCGCTGGCCACCCTCCCGCCCGATGCCCTGGCAGGGCTGCCCCGGCTGCAGGAGCTCCACCTCTCCTCCAACCTCCTCACCACCCTCCCCGAGCCCCTCCTGCGCCCTGTGCCCACCCTTCGCGTCCTCGACTTGACCGACAACCTCCTGGCCGACCTCCCTGCTGGCATCTTCACCAGTGCCCACCACCTCCAGCACTTGGCACTGAGGGGGAACCAGCTGCAGGTGTTGAAACCCACCTGGTTCCAGCACCTTCCACAGCTGCAGTGGCTGGACCTGGCTGCCAACGCGTTGGCAGAGCTCCCACCGGAGGTTTTCCGCCCCCTGCGTTCCCTGCAGAATCTGGACCTATCCCACAACCGAATGGCAACCCTGGCACCAGGTGCCCTGGCTGGGCTGCGGGCACTGGAGAAGCTCGACCTGGAGGGCAACCAGTTGGGCACACTGCTGCCCTCCACCTTCATGCCCGTGCCCGGCCTGCGCCTCCTCTTCCTGCAGGGTAACGAGCTGCAGGCACTGCCCGCTGGCATCTTTGTGCCCCTGCGTCACCTTCGCATCCTCGACCTGGCACAGAACCGGCTGCAGGCACTGGAGCTGCCCCCCCGGCCCCCAGGCCCCCCTTTGGACCTCGACATCTCGGGCAACCCCTGGGACTGCGGGTGCCAGCTGCTGGAGGTGCTGCAGAGGGCGGCCCCACGGCTTGTCACTGCCCGTGACACCCTCTGTGCCAGCCCCCCCCGGCACCGGGGACGGGAGGTGGCTGAGGTGAGCCAGGCTGGGGACAGGGGCTGTGGGACCAAGGGGGGCAGCCAGAGCCCTCCAGGACCCTAGGCAAGTGGCTCAGTGTCACCCTGGGGGCTTGGGCATGTCACCTCCCTCCCTGCCACTCTGTCCCCAGCTGAGACTGGGCTCTCCTGGGGAAACTGAGGCAGGGAAAGAGGGGTGCAGCTCTCCCCATCCCAGGGACCCCTGTCCCCATCCCAGGGACCCCTGTCCCCATGCTGTGATGCCCATCCCGTGATGCCCATCCCAGTGGCACCCAGCCCCTCCCCACCGGGCTTAGGGTGTCCCACATGCCTGTCCCCATCCTGCCTGGCACATGTCCCCATCCCCACCCTACAAGAGGACATTAAACAGGGTCACTTGGTGCCACCTCACACTTTCTCCTGTGTGCTGTCCTATGAAGTCCCTGGGCATAAGGCAGTGACAGGTGGCATGGCCAAGGGTCATACCCCCACTGTGGCCCTTGCCTGTGCCCATTCCCAAGCCGCTGGTTGGCTCGGGCACATTCGGTATGGAGATACTTGGCATGGGGGCACCTTGTGTGGGAACACCTGGCATGGGGACGCCTGGGCTGGGGACATTTGGTATGGAGATGCTTGCCAAAAGGACACTTGGCATGGGGACACCTGGCAAGAGGTCCCTTGGTGTGTGGGCAGGGGTTGGAGGGAACAGAGGTGGGGAGGATACAAGGCATGGGGAGGGCACAAGGGGGGAGGACGCTTGGCATGGGGACAGCCAGCTCGGGGACAGTCACCACCGGGTGCCCGGGGGTGGGGACACGTGGCCAGAGGACACCGGGGGTGGGGACACAAGGGCTGGCCGGCGGCTGGGGCCTGTCCCCGCCATTCGCGGCCCCCGGGGCACGACCGGGCCCCACGTGGCGGCACCGCCCAGCCCCCGGCCTCTGGGCCCGCCCCTCCCTCCTGATTGGTGATTTCTAGACCCCGCCCCTTCGCTGATTGGCTCCCGCCGCCAACTCTGAATCCCAAATTGGGCGGGGGCCAGGGGTCGCATCCAGGGATCGCGATCACGATAGGGGGTCTGGACAGACCCCCACCCCCCGCCGTAAGTACGGACCCCGGGACATCGTCGTGGTTGGAGGATGGAGACTGGAGGGGGGTCCCGAGAGGGGGTCCTTGGGTCCGGCCTCGGGGGGCTTCGGGTGGGCTGGAGTGGGGCAGAGGTGAGGGGCGGTCCCAAGGGTCTCCTGCCTCTCGCCCCTCTCCTTGATGGTTGTCCAAGAGCGTCCCAGGGACCCCAACGGTTCCTGATCCCCTCCAGGTACCTGCCCCATGGGACCCGCAGGGATCCAAGGGGACCTTCTCCCCTCCCCCCCCCCCCCCCGCCCGGGACCTGCCACCTAGGACCCAAGGGGATCGCCCCAGCGGCCCAAAAGGTCCTGCCCCCACCCCCGTAAGACCCAGGGGGACACCCAGGAACTCCAAGGGGACCTACCGCCTGCCATGGACCTGCTCACAAGCCTCCCCCAAAGTCCACCTAGGACTCGCCCCCGGGAGTGCGTAGGGCCGGGCCGGGGGAGCAGCGACGCTGCTGGGGGTTGAGGGGCAAAGCAGCAGCGGGGCTGCCGTGGGTCCTGGGGCTGTCCCAGCCGAGGTGATAGTGACTGGCGGCACGTCCCCAGCACAGGATTGCGAAAGGCGAAGCAGCCCAGCCTGGACTGAATCACTCCAAGCCCCGTTCCCAGCTCCAGACTGGGATGGGAGGAACTTAAGGAGGGATGAGGGGGGCACGAGAGGGGTTAAGGGGACCTGACAGAGGTTAGCCTCATCCCCAAATCCCTTCCAGACTCCCCTGACACCCCCTCAAACAGCTCAGAAGCCTCCAGCCCTCTCCCACTCCTGTCATGAGTTGACAGGTCTCAGCCCTCAGAGCAGTGGGGGCTGGGAGGGGGTGTCTGTTGGACTCAGACCCACAGTGTCCTGCTTCCTCAGAATGCTGGGGGGGCTGGGGGGTAACCATGGGGTTTGGCCTCCCCCTGGGATCCGTCACCCTGTGATCCTTCTCTTCCCAGAGCAGCCACAGCCACCATGTCAGCCCACACCGCCATGATGACAGAGGATGGTCAGGAGCTGAAGGTTGGGGGTGCAAGGAGGGTCTGGGGGGCTGTGGGCGGCACAGGGGACACCATCATCACCAGCATCAACCCCTGGCAGAGCGTGGTGAGCCGGGTGGCCAACCTGGCGCTGGTGAGCTCGGCCTGCGGTGCCATCTCCACCGCCTACGCCTCCACCAAGGATCGCCACCCCTACGTCAAGTCCGTCTGCGACGCCGCCGAGAAGGGAGTGAGGACCCTGACAGCAGCGGCCGTCAGCGGGGCCCAGCCCCTCCTCACCAAGCTGGAGCCACAGAGTGAGTGGGACAGCACCCCACGGGGTGTGGGGTGCCCCCAGAACAGCCCTAGCAGAGCTCCTGTGAGGCAGCGGTGCAGGAAAAAGCTCTTCCCTCGTGCCTGGGTTCCACCATGACCAAATACACCTGAAAGGGGCTGGAGGAGGAGCTGGAGGTGGGCAGCACCCCACGAGTGTGAGGGCCCCCCAGAAACTGTCCCTTAGCAGAACTCTTGCAAGGCAGCAGGACAGGGGAAAGCTCTTTTCTCATCTCCAGTTACACCTGTGAAGGGCTGGAGAAGCTGGAGGGTGGCGGAGGGGCAGCACCCCATGAGTTTTGGGGTGCTCCCAAGCCCTAGCAGAGCTCTCCCAAGGCCGCAGGGTGTTGCAACTCATCCCTTTTGTCATCTGCAGTTTCCACTGCCAACGAATATGCCTGCAAGGGGCTGGATAAGCTGGAGGAGAAGCTGCCCATCCTGCAGCACCCCCCAGAGCAGGTAACGTCTCCCCGGGGGCCACACGGTGTGGAGGGGGTGTGGAGGGGGGTCCAGGCTGGCCAAGACATCCCTGTGCTGTCCCCTCGCAGGTGGTGGCAGGCACGAAGGAGCTGGTGGCGTCCACGGTGAGCGGTGCGGTGGGGCTGGCCCGCGGCGCCGTGCAGGGTGGCATGGAGAGGACACGCTTGGCATTGAGCACCGGCGTTGGCACCGTGGTGGGGTCCCGCGTAGGGCAGCTGCTGGCCACAGGGGTGGACGTGGTGCTGGGCAAGTCAGAGGAGCTGGTGGAGCGGTATCTGCCTGGCACGGAGGAGGAGCCGGGTGAGTGGTGCTGGAAACCATCTCCCAGATTTGAGGCTGCTGGAACCCCCCCCCCCCCCCGCATTGCCCAGCACCTCCCTGGGTGCCCCCTGGGCCCTGCAGCGGTGCCAGGGCAGCGCTCAGCACCACACGGTGCCTACAGCCACCACGACACCACGCAGGGGACAGTCCCCATCAGCCGGGAAGCTGAAGCTGGGGAACGTGGCTCGGTGGTGGGTGGTGAACTCTCACCTGGAAACCGGGAGGCAAAGATAGCCCCGCGCCGCCCACCCGGGTATTTTTAGCTCAGCACAGGGCAGCGGTGCCCAGAGCTGGTCCCATGTGACAGCAGTGGTGACCGCAGAGGCCACCTGGCTGTTTGGTGACATCTCCACATGACCTGATGGCCAAGCATCACACGGGCAATGATCACCCCCGCAATGGGGAGCGCTCAGCTCGGTGCCGGTGTGCTCCGGTGCCCAGTTTGGGATGCTCCAGCGTGGGGTGCTCCAGCCAGATGGTTCTCACCCCGCAGCAGGGGTGGCAGGCGTGGAGGTGGCCGCGCCAGAGCGGCCAAGGCGGCGGCAGAGCTGCTTCGTTCGCGTGGGCTCACTCTCGGCCAAGCTGCGGCACCGAGCCCTGCGGCGCCCACTGGGTGAGCTGCAGCGGGCATGGCACAGCGCCCAGCAGGTCCTGGCCCAGCTCCACCACGTCATCAAGCTGGTAAGGATGCGACAGGGACTGTGCCAGCCCCGTGCCATCTTGGCACCCCCGCGGTGTACTCCCACCTTGCTGTCCCTTCCCCTAGATCGAGCAGGGAGGGCAGGGCACGGAGGAGCCCCTGAACGGCACTCGGCAGGATCTCCACCGCATGTGGCAGGACTGGAGCCAGCAGGATGCTGTGCCCATGGAGGAGAGTGAGGTACTGGGTGGGGGCACCATGGAAGACACAGGTATGGGGGGGGAGGGGGGAACACTTGTGGAGGAGAGCAAGGTATGGAGCAGTGGTGCCTGTGGGAGTCATGAGTATGCTGGGGGGACCTGCACCCAGGGAAGGCAGTGAGGGATGGGGAGGAGGGCTGTTCATGCCAGTGAGGGACACCAAGGTATGAAGTGGGGGCCATGACCGTGGAGGACACCAAGATACAGGTTGGGGAACCATGACCACGTAGGACACCAAGGTATGGAGTTGGGGGCCATGCCCACTGAAGAAATAGAGCAGGGCTGCCCATGGGAAACAGTGAGGTATGGGGTGGGGTCCTGTGTCCATAGGGGACACCAGGATAGAGGCTGGGGGGCCATGCCCTTGAAGGATACCAAGGTATGGGGCCCAAGCTGGGCCGGGCAGGATGCCCACCGCACCCCCGGGCCACCACTGCCTGCCGACTGCCTTGCAGGTGGAGCCGCGGACCCTGGCCATGCTCCGTGGGCTTCTGCGCCAGCTCCACGCCGCCTGCGCCCGCCTGGTCTCCAGCGCCCGGGCACTGCCCAGCAGCGTGCAGGAGACAGCCGGGCAGGTCCAGCACGTCGTGGAGGACGTGCAGGCCTCCCTCTCCCGCGTCCACACCTTCCAGGATCTGTCGGGCTTGGTGCTAGCGCAGAGCCAGGAGACGATGCAGAGGGCGCAGTCGAACATCGACGAGCTGCTGGAGTACGTGGGGCAGCACGCCCCCGTGCCCTGGCTGGCAGGACCCTTCGCCCCTGCCCTGGTGGAGTACCCGGAGGATGTCCCCGTGGAGATGGCCAAGTGGGAGGGCTGTATCACCGTGGGAGGGACACACCATGTGCCAGCCGCCCCGCGGTGCTGCAGCTAGCGCCGAGCCGCCAGCGCTGCCGGGCTAGGGCAGCACCCACGGGAGCACCCCCAGCAGCAGCCCCCGATGCCCACGGGGGACGAGGGGACAATGGACTCCATGACCCAGCGTGGGACTCCTGTGAGAAGGGACAGTGGCATGTGGAGGTCACACCACGGGCTCAACCCTGCCCGTGGTGGAGTCTGGGGCTCCCTGTGGCGTCCCCAGAGCCAGGGAATGTTTGGATTTCTTGTTCTAGAAGCCTCCAAAGCTTGGAAGGAAGAAGAAAACAACTTTTTGGGCCTTAAAATGAGTCACAGCCTCTAGCGCCGGCTGCCACAAGGCCACAGGGTGGTGCCAGGGCTTGGCACAGAGCTGGGGGTGCAGGGCAGCCCTGTGGGGAGGCTTCACTGGTGAAGTGTTGGGATAGGTGCCAGTGGGGTGCTGGCAAGATACTGCAGGGGAGGGTGCCAGGGAGGTGCCAGGGTGGAGGGTGCTTAGGGGGATGCTTAAGTGGAGGGGTCTGGTGGGGTCTTGGGGTGGAGGGTGACAAGTGAAGTGCCAGGGTCCCAGTAAGGTGCCAGGATGGAGGGTGCCGGGAGGTTACGAGGGTGGAAGGTGCTGGCTGGGTGCCAGTGAGGTGCCAGGTGGCAGCAGGGTGCCATGTGTGTGCCCGGGCACCTGGACTGTGACCCCCAGCATCTAGCACTGGACTTCGCCCCACTTAGCGTCAGCACGGGGCAGGGCTCAGGGCATCCCTGACACTGTGGGCACAGCGTCGCCACGGTGGCCATCAGGGTGGCACCGGGTTCCCTGGGACTGTCCGTCCGTCCGTCCTCCTGGCACTGCACCCGCTGGCACCAGTCTGACCTCTGCTGGGCAAGTTGCGGGGGGCGACACTGGGATTCCCCCGAGGGGCCGGTGGGGTTTGCGGGGCAAGGGGGTTCGGTGTTAGGGGAGATCGGTGCAGGCCGGTCCCAGGGGGATCCCGGTCCCGGGGCGGGGATCGGTACAGCCCGGTCCCGGGCATCCGGTCATGGCGTGGCCAATGCAGCCCGGCCCCGGGGGTGTGCCGGTCCTGGCTGGGTCGGTGCAGCTTGATCCGGGGGTGATCTGGTTCTGGGGTATCACTGCAGCCCGGTCCCGGGGGCTGTCGGTGCAGTCCCGGGTGTGTGTGGGGGTCCCTGTCCGGTGGGGATCAGTGCAGTTCGGTCCCTGAGAGGGGGATCCAGTCCTGGGGCGTCCGGCGCAGCCTGGTCCCGGGGGTGCCGGTCCCAGGGTGGGTTGTGCAGCCCGGTCCGGGGGGTTCCGGTGGCAGAGGTCGGTGCAGCCCTGTCCCAGGGAGGGGTCACGGCACCAGCCCCGGCACCCCGAGCCCCACCGGGCCCCACGGGTCGGTGCTCCCGGACCGCCCCGGGCCGGCCCCGCTGGGCGTGTTCCCGGTCACATGCGCTCGGGGCCGGGCTCCGGGGCTATAAAGAACGGAGGGGAGGGAGGGGGGCGAGCCCAAGGCCTAAACCGAGCTTTCCGAGGTGAGAGCCTGCTCCTGGGAAGGGGGTGACCTGGGCTTTCCTGGCCTGCGGCGGGGTGGGTGGGTCTGGGGAGTTCCGATCCAACTTACGGTTCCGTGTTCCCCCCCCGGCAGCCCCCGCCATGGCCACCAGCGAGCCCGCGACGGTGCAGCCCAAGGCTGAGGAGCAGCAGGTCAGTGGGTGCACGGAGGGGTCGGGAGTGGGGCTCTCCAGGGGGGGTCCCTGCTTGGGGACAGGGCTTTGGGGTTATCCTACCCTCGGATGGGCTGGGAGAGTCCTCAGGTTACCCCAAAACCACGCGTGGGAAGTTGAGGGTTCATGGTGTCCCACATCGGCTGGGAGATTTGGGGGCTCCATCATCTCCACACCCTCACCCTGGCCCCGTTGTGCCCCCCCAGAGCATTGGGGCACGGGTGGCCAACCTGCCCCTGGTGAGCTCAGCCTACGACATGGTCTCCACCGCCTACGCCTCCACCAAGGATCGCCACCCCTACGTCAAGTCCGTCTGCGACGCCGCCGAGAAGGGAGTGAGGACCCTGACGGCAGCGGCCGTCAGCGGGGCCCAGCCCCTCCTCACCAAGCTGGAGCCACAGAGTGAGTGGGACAGCACCCCACGGGGTGTGGGGTGCCCCCAGAACAGCCCTAGCAGAGCTCCTGTGAGGCAGTGGGACAGGAAAAAGCTCTTCCCTCATCCCTGGGAGGAGAAGCTGGAGAAGATGATGGAAGAGGGCAGCACCTGACAAGTTTGAGGCTTCCCCCCAAAACCAGGCCCTTAGCAGAGCTCTTGTGAGGCAGCAAACTGTTCAGGTTCATCAGTTTTCATGTCTGTAGTTTCCCTCATCACCAAATACCCCAGCAAAGGGCTGGAGAAGGTGGAGGAGAATCTGAAGGGGGAGAAAGAACTCTTGAGTTTTGGGGTACCCCCAAACTGTCCCTTAGCAGAGCTCTTGCAAGGCAGCAGGACAGGGAAAAGCTCTTATCTCCCATTTCCACCACCACCAAATACACCTGTGAAGGGCTGGAGAAGCTGGAAGGGGGTGGGGGGGGCAGCACCCCATGAGTTTTGGGGTGCCCCCAAGCCCTAGCAGAGCTCTCCCAAGGCAGCAGGGTGTTGCAACTCATCCCTTTTGTCATCTGCAGTTTCCACTGCCAACGAATATGCCTGCAAGGGGCTGGATAAGCTGGAGGAGAAGCTGCCCATCCTGCAGCACCCCCCAGAGAAGGTAGCTGGGTGGGGTGGGATGGGCAAACCTGGTGTAGCTGATCCTGCCCTGGCAGGGGGGGTTGGACTGGATGGATCTTTCGAGGTCCCTTCCAGCCCCTGAAATTCTGTGATTCAAGCACCCTCGAGGTGCTCCTCAGCACTGCTGAGCAGAGGGTTTGTGGTCCCCCCCCAACAGCTCATCTCAGACACCAAGCAGCTGGTGACCTCCACAGTGACTGGGGCCAAGGATGTCCTGACCAGCACCGTGGCTGGGGCCAGGGAGGCAGTGAGCAGCCGGGTGACAGGGGTGATGGACAGGACCAAGGAAGCTGTGCAGGGCAGCGTGGAGCTGACCAAGTCAGCTGTGAGCAGCGGAGTCAACACCGTCATGGGCAGCGCCGTGGGGCAGATGGTGGTGAGCGGCGTGGGCTCCGTGCTGGAGAAGTCAGAGGAGCTGGTGGACCATTACCTGCCCATGACTGATGAGGAGCTGGGTAAGCAGCCCCTCACGACCCCCTGGAGATGGGGGGGTAGAGGCTGGGTGAGGGTGGTGATGGTGGTGGGGCCACCCCAGCAGCTCCTCTCCCACAGCCCCTGGAGATGTGTTGTGGGCTGCAGGTCCCCTTGGAGGAGGGGGTAGAGGCTGGGTGAGGGTGGTGGTGGTGGTGGGGCCACCCCAGCAGTTCCTCTCCCACAGCCCCTGGAGATGTGTCATGGGCTGGAGGTCCCCTTGGAGAGGTGTGGGTAGAGGCTGGGCAGGGTGAGGGTGGTGATGGTGGTGGGGCCACCTCAGCAGCTCCTCTCCCACAGCCCCTGGAGATGTGTCATGGGCTGGAGGTCCCCTTGGAGAGGTGTGGGTAGAGGCTGGGCAGGGTGAGGGTGGTGGTGGTGGTGGGGCCACCCCAGCAGCTCCTCTCCCACAGCCAAGCTGGCCACGGCTGTGGAGGGCTTTGAGCCGCAGCAGCAGAAGCAGCAGCAGAGCTATTTCGTGCGCCTGGGCTCCCTCTCCACCAAGCTGCAGCACAGAGCCCTCCAGCACTCCCTGGGCAAGCTGCAGAGCGCTCGCCAGAGCAGCCAGGACCTGCTGGCACAGCTCCAGCGCACCCTTGATCTGGTAGGACCCATCTAGTGTGTGTCCCCCTCCCCAGTGCCACCCTGGGGCTGCAGCAGCCCACCCATGCCAGGCTTTGCCTCTCCTGCCAGGTGGAGCACCTCAAGCAGGGCGTGGATCAGAAGCTGCAGGGAGGGCAGGAGAAGCTGCAGCAGCTGTGGCTGGAGTGGAGCAAGAAGCAGCCAGGCGGTGGCAAGGACCTGGTGCCACCAGAGGTAGGTGGAGAAGAGCAGTGGGGGGGGGCTGGGGTCACCCCCCCCACCTCTCACCACCCTCTCGTCCCCTTGCAGACGGTGGAGTCAGGCACTTTGGCCATGCTGCAGGGCTTGACACAGCAGCTCCAGAGCTCCTGCCAGCCCTTGGTGTCCAGCCTGCAGGGCCTCCCTGCCAGCATCCAGGAGAAGGCAGGGCAGGTCCGGCAGAGCGTGGAGGGGCTGCGCGCCTCGCTGGCCTCCGCCGCCTCCCTGCAGGACGTGACGGGCGGCGTGCTGGCCCAGGCCCGCGCCCACGCCGCCAGGGCTCGCCAGCTGATGGATGAGCTGGTGGAGCACGTGGCCCACAACCCCCCCCTGACCTGGCTGGTGGGACCCTTCGCCCCCTCAGGCCAGCCCCTCGTGGAGCCGGAGGCCAAGTAGCAGCCTCCAGGGTGGGGGTGGTGGTGTCCCCCAGCAAGCCTCAGTAGGAGCAGCTACTAACCCCTGCCTGGCACACCTTGCCCATAACCACAGTGCCTGCCTCCATGGGGGGACCCCTGCCAGCCTGCCCCCTTGTCACCCGTGCCTTGGCTCCCCCAAGTGCCTCCTGGGGTCATCTCCAGCACCTGGTTGGATCCCCCCTGTCCCTTTTGTTCTGGGTGCCTTCAAGCCCTTGGTCTTGCAGGGCCAGGGCTGCTGGTGAAGCAATAAACTCTGGTTAGTTTTGCTCTGGACTGAGGCTTCTCTGTGGGGGGTGGTATTGGGGGTCCCATGGCTCCATCCTGCCTCAGCCAGGGGCTCAAGGGGAGTCCTGAGGGCATAGCCCTGGGTCACCTCCCCTCTAAGGGAGGCAATGGAGGGGACAGTTTGGTAATGAGGGCTCAGGCCCCTGGCCTCATCCCTGCACCCCTGAGCAGTGGCCCTTGTGCTGAGGGCAAAAGAGCTGAGCCTTGCCCTGGAGCCCCCTGGGCTGTCCCCTGCTCTGCTGAGAGCAGGAGTTGGGAGAACAAGAACAGAAGGTGGGAGCAGAGCTGTCTTGGGGCGGAATGCCCCCAGCTGCAGGGGCACAGCCAGGCTCCTCCTGGGCTGGGGCTCAAGGAGCAGGATCTGGTAGTGGAGGAGGGCAGGACCTGTGCCCCCATCCCATGCACCCCTTACTGGGGTGCTACAAGGCCCAACCAGCCCCTCCCAGTGCCCCCTCCCCCTGTCCTCCCCCACCTTCTTGGGGCTGCTTTGTCCCTGTGTGGCCCCAGCCTGAGCCTCCAGCCCCTATCTCACCCTCCCTCAGCCAGCTCCTGTTTCCCAGCAGTTGTGTAAGAGGCAGCCAGGGCTGGGCTGGTTGGTTTATCTGGGGGGAGAGGGGGGTTGGTTTATTTGGGTTTTGTTTACAGAGGCTTGGGAGCATGAAATCAGCCCTGGCCTAGGAAGAAAGGCAAGAAGGAAAGAAAGGAAACCTCTCCCCCAGGGCAGAGTTACAGCAAGAGCAGGGTTGGGGCATCCTCCTCCCACCAGCCTGGCACAAGAGGACTCAGGACACAGCAGCTGGTTGAGCTGGGAACATCTTTATTGGACATGGAGACAAAACCAAAAGAAAAGCTAAACTCTGGCAGACAAAATAAAAAGAGACAACACCACCCCCCCAAAGGAAAGGAAAGAGAAGGCAAACAGAAGAACAGCCAAAAGATGGTGCCCAGCACAAGGCAGGATCCTGCCATGGTTCAGTTCCCTCCCTGGGTGAGCTGGGAGAGAATCTACTGCTTTGGGGGGGGTTTGGTTTGGGTTTTATTTCACTGGCTTTCAACCCAAAAGCTGCTGCCCAGCCTCTGCTGCCTCCCCTGCAGCACAAGGCTCTGCCTCCAGCAGCTGCCTCCCAACTGGAGGAAAAGATGAGGGTGGGGGGAAAGGGGGGTGGGAGAAGCTCCTGTGGCCAAGGCAGAGCCCAGCACAGGGGCTGGAAAAATCAAGCAAAGAGCAGAGCCCCCCCCTGGGGAGAGCCCTGGGTGCCTGCTCCTGGCAAGGATCAGGCTGGGCCGGGGGGAGGTTGGTCCAAGTGGGACTAGAGGGAAGGAAGGGGGGGGTGGGGGTCCAATCCCAGCCCCCAGGGCAGTTGTGGGGGGGGGGGGGGCTGCTCCTGCCCTCCCCTTGTCACAGTCAGTGATGCCTCAAGAAACAAAGACTCTGGCTCCTGGAGTTTTTCATTACAAAACCTTTTATATTCATTTCATGTCAGTTGAAATCACAAGAAATGAGGGGAGGGGAGGAGGGAACCAAAATAAAACAAGGAGGGAAGGGGGGGGGGGGGGGGGAGTGAAATAATAAAAAGCAACCAACCAAAATGAAACCAAACCAACCCCAAACCTCATCAAACCCCAAGAGAAAGGAGGGGAAGGGAAACAAAGAACAACCAGCACGGCCCCCCCGCAGCCGGCGCTCCCGCGGGGGGGGCACAGGACAAGACCTAAGACAGCAGCTACAGCGTGACTTGGTGAAGTGACTCAAGCAGGGGAGGAGGCAGAGGCTGCTCTCTCCTCTCACAGCCTCTGCCCCTCAGCTCTCCTCCGTGTCCTCCACAGCCTCTGCCTCCCCACGAGCTCTCTCCCGCTCCGGCCCGGCTCGCTCGGCCTTGGGATAGTCCTGCACGCTGCTGGGGGAGAGCACAGGCAGTCAGAGCGGGGCCCTGCGCCTCTCCCCCCTGCTCCAGGCTCCTGCCCGAGCTGGGAGAGGCCCAGCACAACCCAGGAGAGCTCCCCCAGATCCTCCAGGGGAGAGCCCAGCCTGGGTGTGCAACAGATGCTCCCAGCCTAGGTGTGCAACAGATGCTCCCAGCCTGGGTGTGCAGCAGCAGCCCCCAGCCTGGGTGTGCAGCAGCTGCAGATCCCAGCCTGGGTGTGCAGCAGCAGCTGCTCCCAACCTGGGTGTGCAGCAGCAGCTCCCAGCCTGGGTGTGCAGCAGCTGCAGATCCCAGCCTGGGTGTGCAGCAGCAGCTGCTCCCAACCTGGGTGTGCAGCAGCAGCCCCCAGCCTGGGTGTGCAGCAGCTGCAGATCCCAGCCTGGGTGTGCAGCAACAGCTGCTCCCAGCCTGGGTGTGCAGCAACAGCTGCAGATCCCAGCCTGGGTGTGCAGCAGCAGCTGCAGATCCCAGCCTGGGTGTGCAGCAGCAGCTGCTCCCAACCTGGGTGTGCAGCAGCAGCTCCCAGCCCGGGTGTGCAGCAGCAGCTGCTCCTGGCCTGGGTGTGCAGCAGCAGCAGCTCCCAGCCTGGGTGTGCAGCAGCAGCTGCTCCTGGCCTGGGTGTGCAGCAGCAGCAGCTCCCAGCCTGGGTGTGCAGCAGCAGCTCCCAGCCTGGGTGTGCAGCAGCAGCTGCTCCTGGCCTGGGTGTGCAGCAGCTGCAGATCCCAGCCTGGGTGTGCAGCAGCAGCAGCTCCAGGCCTGGGTGTGCAGCAGCTGCAGATCCCAGCCTGGGTGTGCAGCAGCAGCTGCTCCTGGCCTGGGTGTGCAGCAGCTGCAGATCCCAGCCTGGGTGTGCAGCAGCAGCTGCTCCTGGCCTGGGTGTGCAGCAGCTGCAGATCCCAGCCCGGGTGTGCAGCAGCAGCAGCTCCCAGCCTGGGTGTGCAGCAGCAGCAGCTCCAGGCCTGGGTGTGCAGCAGCAGCAGCTCCAGGCCTGGGTGTGCAGCAGCAGCAGCTCCCAGCCCGGGTGTGCAGCAGCAGCAGCTCCAGGCCTGGGTGTGCAGCAGCAGCAGCTCCCAGCCTGGGTGTGCAGCAGCAGCAGCTCCAGGCCTGGGTGTGCAGCAGCAGCAGCTCCAGGCCTGGGTGTGCAGCAGCAGCTGCTCCTGGCCTGGGTGTGCAGCAGCTGCAGATCCCAGCCTGGGTGTGCAGCAGCAGCTCCCAGCCTGGGTGTGCAGCAGCAGCAGCTCCAGGCCTGGGTGTGCAGCAGCAGCTGCTCCTGGCCTGGGTGTGCAGCAGCTGCAGATCCCAGCCTGGGTGTGCAGCAGCAGCTCCCAGCCTGGGTGTGCAGCAGCAGCTGCTCCTGGCCTGGGTGTGCAGCAGCTGCAGATCCCAGCCTGGGTGTGCAGCAGCAGCTGCTCCTGGCCTGGGTGTGCAGCAGCAGCTGCTCCTGGCCTGGGTGTGCAGCAGCAGCTCCCAGCCTGGGTGTGCAGCAGCTGCAGCTCCCAGCCTGGGTGTGCAGCAACAGCTGCTCCCAGCCTGGGTGTGCAGCAACAGCAGCTGCTCCCAGCCTGGGTGTGCAGCAGCAGCAGCTCCCAGCCCGGGTGTGCAGCAGCAGCAGCTCCCAGCCTGGGTGTGCAGCAGCAGCTCCCAGCCTGGGTGTGCAGCAGCAGTTCCCAGCCTGGGTGTGCAGCAGCTGCTCCCAGCCTGGGTGTGCAGCAGCAGCAGCTCCCAGCCTGGGTGTGCAGCTGCAGATCCTAGCCTGGGTGTGCAGCAGCTGTTCCCAGCCTGGGTGTGCAGCAGCAGCAGCTCCCAGCCTGGGTGTGCAGCAGCAGCAGCTCCCAGCCTGGGTGTGCAGCAACAGCTGCTCCCAGCCTGGGTGTGCAGCAACAGCAGCTGCTCCCAGCCTGGGTGTGCAGCAGCAGCCGCTCCCAGCCTGGGTGTGCAGCAGCAGCTCCCAGCCCGGGTGTGCAGCAGCAGCTCCCAGCCTGGGTGTGCAGCAGCAGCAGCTCCCAGCCCGGGTGTGCAGCAGCAGCAGCTCCCAGCCTGGGTGTGCAGCAGCAGCAGCTCCCAGCCCGGGTGTGCAGCAGCAGCAGCAGCTCCCAGCCCGGGTGTGCAGCAGCAGCAGCAGATCCCAGCCTGGGTGTGCAGCAGCGGCAGCTCCCAGCCTGGGTGTGCAGCAGCAGCAGATCCCAGCCTGGGTGTGCAGCAGCAGCTCCCAGCCTGGGTGTGCAGCAGCAGCAGATCCCAGCCTGGGTGTGCAGCAGCGGCAGCTCCCAGCCTGGGTGTGCAGCAGCAGCAGATCCCAGCCTGGGTGTGCAGCAGCAGCAGATCCCAGCCTGGGTGTGCAGCAGCGGCAGCTCCCAGCCTGGGTGTGCAGCAGCAGCAGATCCCAGCCTGGGTGTGCAGCAGCAGCAGATCCCAGCCTGGGTGTGCAGCAGCGGCAGCTCCCAGCCTGGGTGTGCAGCAGCTGCAGATCCCAGCCTGGGTGTGCAGCAGCGGCAGCTCCCAGCCTGGGTGTGCAGCAGCAGCTCCCAGCCTGGGTGTGCAGCAGCTGCAGATCCCAGCCTGGGTGTGCAGCAGCTGCAGCTCCCAGCCTGGGTGTGCAGCAGCAGCTCCCAGCCTGGGTGTGCAGCAGCAGCAGCTCCCAGCCCGGGTGTGCAGCAGCAGCAGCTGCTCCCAACCTGGGTGTGCAGCAGCAGCAGCTCCCAGGGAGCTCCCCAGCCCCCAGCTCACTTGTTGTGGGTCTCCTCCGTGGCTGCCTCTGGATCTCCAGCTCCTGGCCCTTGGCTTTTGTCCTTCTCCTCTGTGCCCTCTGCTTTCTGGGACAGGGATTCCCCATTCACAGGACCTGACAGGTCTAAAGGGAGGAGAGAGGCTCAGACACTAACATCCCCATGGTGGACTTCGCTCATCTCAACCCACGAGGGGCTGGGCAAGCCAAGGACCCATGGCCACAGGATCTCCTTGACCAGGCAAGGGACACCCAGCCAAGACTGAGGTGTTAGCCCCTCCCTGGAGCTGTTCAAGGCCAGCTGGATGAGGCCTTGAGCAGCCTGGGCTAGTGGGAGGTGTCCCTGCCCACGGCAGGGGGTTGGAACTGCACAACCTTAAAGGTCCCTTCCAACCCAAACCATTCTGTGATTTTATGACCCCAGGTTTGGCCTAATCCTGTAGCTACAAGCCAGGCCCCAAAGCTTCCATCCCCCACAGCCAGAGGCAGGCTTCAGAGCAGGTTTTCCCCACCAGCTCCTCTGGGAAGGGTCTTGCACCACCAGCAGGACACCCCCAGGCAGGGACCTGGCTGTGAGGGTGGAAGATCTCAGTCACCAGCTGCCTGTGCAAGAGCCTGAGCCAGGGCCCAAGGGCGTCTCCACATTCCAGCATCTCCCTGGTGCCATGGCCCAGCTCTCCAGCTGGCAGCCAGGAGCTGCTCTGGCCTAAAACTCAGCCCAGAGGCAGCAAACCAGGGCGTGGGTGCTGAGGTTTGCCCTCTGCTCTCACTGCCATGAGCGATCCCTGTTCCCTCCCTTCCCATCTTGGAACTGCAGTGAGCAAGGGACTGGAGGTGCCAACTGATCCACCAGCAAGGCCAAGAGCCACCACTGCTCCTCTGCCTGGTCCCCAGTGGGCTGTGCTGTGCCCAAGGAAGGGTCCCAGGATCTCCAGGTGCCCACAGGGAGCAGGGAAGCAGCCCGAGACGCGCAGGGAGCGTTACCAGCATTGGTCTCCTCTTCCCCCTTCTCATTCCTTGTCTCCCCTCCTGGCAGCTTCTCCTGGCCCTTTTCTGCCTCCCCCTTGTCCTTCTCAGGCCCAGCTTTGTTGGCTTTCTGGATTGCCTCCATCTTTGGTCCCAGGACACGTGACTTCAAGCGGGTGTAGACTTCAGCAGCCTTCTCCATCACGTCCTTGTTCGCTTTGTAGCGGCGGATCTGCAGCAGGGAGAGGGAGGGAGGGAGGGAGGGAGGACACCTTCAGAGCTGGGGTGGCCCCAGCAGGCTCCTGGCTCCCCTCAGGGAAGGACTCAAGCCCCTGGCTCTACCTTTTTCAGCGTGGCCACCACGTCAGTGTGCTTCTGGAGGATGTGAGAGGTGACCTGGAGTGTGCCCAGCTCCTCTAGCGCGTTCAGACACCGCTTGATGTCCTGCAAGGAGGGCATCAAGATCAGAAGCTGCCTGGAAGTCTCCCCGGGGCCACCTAATGCCACCCAGCATCCAGAAAGGCAGAAGGCAGCTCAGCAACCCCAGGTGGGCAAGGCTGATGCTGTGGCTGAGGGCAGGAGGAGCAGGGAGCCATGCCAAGGCCCTGGGGCACTCACCGGATTGTCCACCTTAAGGGAAAACTTGACCTCGCTGTGAAGTTTCTGAAGCTTCTCCTCAACTGTGGGCTCTGGAGCAGCAAGGGAGACAGGCTGAGAAACCAGCAGGAGACCACAGTGCTGCTAGGATCCCCCAGCAGAGGTCTGGCTTCCTCCTGCCTCTCCAAGGCCAAACACAGCCCCCAAGGCCTCTCTGAAGAGGAGGGGTTGGAGATGCGCAGAGGGAAGCTCACTGTCTCCACACAGCCTGGTGCCAGGAAGGGCCCCAGGGGAATCCCTGTGGGGAAGATCCCTTCCCTGGGATGGAGGAACCAGCCCTGGATCCCTTCTCCTCCCTGCTGTGATGGCAAAGGCACAGCTCACTCACCCTTCTTCTTCTCTATTCTCCTCTCAGGGATCAGCTCGGATTTCTTCCGGCCTCGCTCCACTTTCAAAGGTCTGGGGGAGGGAAAGCAGAGAGGTGAAGTCCTGCAGGTGAAAGCTGCTGCTCACCACCACAAGGGTGATGGCACAGCTCAGAGCATCCCCTGGCCAGCAGCAGAGGCCTGCCATGCTCCACCCACACGTCCAGAGCCACCTCCCAAGCCCCCAGGCAGACAGGAGCCCCGAGACAGCAGCTCCCCCATGCCCCAGCTTCCTGGGATTACAGAAAGGCAAAGCCCCAAAGTGATACCCAGGGCTCTTCCCCTGTGAGGTGCAAAACAGCAAGGCAGCTCAGCCTGGTGCCCTCAGTTCCTCCTCCAGCTCTAGGAGATGAGGGGGAGGCAAGAGCCCAGCCCCATCCGTGGGTGCTGTTGGGCTAGGGCAGCTCCCCAGGGGGGTCCATCCCCACCCCAGGGTGGCAGCCAGGGAGGGCTGGGCAGCAGCAGAGGAAGGGTCCTGTGCCCAGAGGAGGAAGCAGCAAGGAAGGGAGGGGAGATGCTGACTTGTTCCGTGGCTTTTCCTCGGCTCGGCCTCTCTTCTCCTTCTGATTCGGTTTCCTTGACAACTCCGAGGGCTGCTTCTTCGCTGGCTTCTTTACCTGGGAGAGCAGAACAATGCAGGAGAGCAGCAGAGCCCTCCCTGCTGCAGGCAGCACCCACCACACCACTGCTGCCTGGGCAGCAGCTTGGGGGCAGGGCTAGGGCCCCTGCCTGGGCTAAGAGAAGCCTTGGGAGGCAGCAGTGATGCCCTGCTCCAGCAGGCAGGATCTGGGTACCTCCTGCCCCCCCCAGCCTGCAGCAGCCAACTGGAGAACCCATCTGTCCCTCCCAGTCCTCAAGATCTAGAGAGGCTGCACCTCAAACCCTGGGTTCAGTTTTGGGGCCCTCAACCCAAACAGGACATTGAGAGGCTGGAGCAGGTCCAGAGAAGGGCAACCAAGCTGGGGAAGGGTCTGGGAACAGGGCTGGGGAAGAGCAGCTGAGGGAGCTGGGGGATGGTTAGTGTGGAGGAGGCTGAGAGGAGACCTCATTGCTCTCTACAGCTCCCTGAAAGGAGGTTGGAGCCTGGTGGAGGTTGGTGTGTGGTGGCAGGGAAAGCATCCTGGAGATGCATGACCCTCCATCAGTGAGGCACCCCATGGGCAGAGCTCCCATGGGCAGAGCAGGGCAGAGCTCCCATGGGCAGAGCAGGGACGTGCCTGCGGCCGTGGCCCTCCCCGGGGTAAGGCAAGCTTGAGACGGGCCCCAGACACCGCTGGAAGTCCCTGCTGAGGTGACAGGGACACGCTGTGCTCTCTGT
Organism: Melanerpes formicivorus; assembly: GCF_026170545.1. Classification (NCBI taxonomy): domain Eukaryota; kingdom Metazoa; phylum Chordata; class Aves; order Piciformes; family Picidae; genus Melanerpes; species Melanerpes formicivorus. The sequence goes on along the minus strand of NW_027142435.1, from coordinate 2,348,555 downwards.
GTGTCCCCACAGCTCTGCTCTCACCTCCTTCTCCAGCTCCAGCTCCGAGTCTGAGGAGGAAGGGGCCTTAGCCCGACCTTTCCTGCCCTTCTTGGCCACTTCATCCTCGGCGCTGCTGTCCGAGTCGGAGCGCAGCTCTTCGCCCTTCTCTGCCTTCTCCTTCCTCTTCTCCTTCTCCTCCTTCTCCTGCTCCCGCAGCCGACGGATCTCCTCCTCCTGCTCCCTCTTCCTCTTCTCCTCCAGCTCCCTTCGCCTCTCCTCGTCTCGCCTCTTCCACTCGCTGATGCGATCCACCTCGCTGTCGCTGTCGCTGCGGGGCGCAGGCCGCGCTCAGAGCCGCGCCGCGGGGAGGGGACCCCCAGCCCAGCCCCCGGGGAGCTGCTGTCCCAGCTGCTCTCACCTGTCGCTGCTGGAGCTGGTGGGGACACGCTCAGGCTTCGGCTTCCTGCCACGGGGCTTGGGAGGAGGCTTCTCAGCTGCAGGGCAAAGAGGAGCTGAGGCTCAGCAGAAGCCCAGGGCGGGTCCTGCTGCTAGAACAGCCCCAAACGGGGGGCAGAGGGATGCGTGGATGTGGCTGCAACAGAAGACCCCAGAGCCTCAGGAGCCCCCAGCCTTGCCTGCTCTCCAGGGGCTGTGAAGCAGCTCCCAGGGTGTTACCTGGCTTCCTGCCCCGTGGAGCCTTCTTCACAGACACATCGGAGTCGGAGTCGGAGTTGGAGTCAGACTTGGTCATGTCCACAGTGGCGTTGCCCAGCTCGGAGTCTGAGTCGCCCTTGGAGTCCGAGTCGGAGCCAGACTCCACCTTCTGCAGGCACACAGCAGGGTTGCACCAGGGGGTGGCAGTGGCTCAGCAGTGTCCCCCAGACCATGGCAGCTTAGGGCCCAGCTGGGTCACAGAGGTGCCAGCGAGGTCCCTCCTCCTGCTCAGCCTTCATCCAGCCCATGGCAGAGCCCTGCTGCGCCCTGCTCCTCCCTCAGCAGCACAGAGCCCAGCCTCCTGCCCAGCCTCCCTCCTGCTGCATCCCAGACTCAGGCTCCTTTACCTTCTTCTTCCTCCCTGCTGCTGGCATCCTCCGGGGAGCCCTGGCCACTGGCTTCTTCTCAGGAGTGAAGTCCTGGGGGACAGCAGGGATGAAGAACAGAGGAACCACCTCATGATGGCTTCAGAAGCTGCTCAGGTTCCCCCAAACCATTGCTCTGCCCTCCAGGTGCTGATACCCTTCCTCCAGCCCTTTCCCCACTGCCCTGCCAGCTTCCACTCCAGTGAATCCCCAAACCCTCTCACCTGGTCACTGTTTTTTTCTGACTCAGAAGATGACTCTGAGTTCTCCTCTTCTGTGGGGGAGGGGCTGCCCTGGTCCAGGTCACTGGAGGACTTCCGAGGCCGTTTTGTCACCGGCATCTAACAGCAGAGAGGTGAGAAGGGGAGAGGAGCCCAAGCCCCTTCCACCCACAACTGAAAGCCAGTGGCTCCTGGGAGAGGGGGCCCTGCCCCAGCTCCTCCTGGCAAAGGGGCTTTGGCCCAGCTCTCCCTGGCAAAGGGGGCCCTGCCCTGCCCCAGCTCCTCCTGGCAAAGGGAGTTGTGCTGGGCCAGCTCTCCCTGGCAAAGGGGGCCCTGCCCTGCCCCAGCTCCTCCTGGCAAAGGGAGTTCTGCTGGGCCAGCTCTGCCTGGCAAAGGGGACCCTGCCCCAGCTCCTCCTGGCAAAGGGAGTTCTGCTGGGCCAGCTCTGCCTGGCAAAGGGGGCCCTGCCCCAGCTCCTCCTGGCAAAGGGAGTTCTGCTGGGCCCAGCTCTGCCTGGCAAAGGGGGCCCTGCCCCAGCTCCTCCTGGCAAAGGGAGTTCTGCTGGGCCCAGCTCTGCCTGGCAAAGGGGACCCTGCCCCAGCTCCTCCTGGCAAAGGGAGTTCTGCTGGGCCAGCTCTGCCTGGCAAAGGAGGCCCTGCCCCAGCTCCTCCCTGTTGGTTCTGTTGGGCCCAGCTCTCCCTGGCAAAGAGGGCTCTGCAAGAGCAACCACATGCCCTCGGAAGTGTGCACCCCAGGACCTCACAGACAACACGAGGTAGCTGCAAGAGCCCTGCAGAGGTGCTGACCCCCGCTTCCCACTGGAGAACCCAGCAGGGGTTGGCTTCTCCACCGCCTCCAGCCCCACGCTGCACGGTGGATGAAGGCCAGGCGGTGGACCCCACGACCACGTGCCCCCTCAGCAGGACAGCCTGCTGTGTGGGGCCACCTTAGCCCCCACTCACTTTCATGGCCATGGGCTTTCTCTTCAGGCCGCTCTGGTCGCTGCCCCGATCCGAGTCCTCGTCGCTCTCCATCTTGGCGGCGGCCATGGCCGCGTCCTCCTCGTCCTCCCCTGCGTCGCTGCCCCCCATGGGGTCGTGCTCGGGGACGTCGCTGTCGGAGGAGCTGGCAGGCTGAAGACAGTGGGGATGAGAGCTGTGTCATCACCCCCAGGGGCCAGCAGCACCTTGGGGTTGGGGGGTTGTGGGGAGAGGAGAAGGGGCATGAAAAGGGTGAGGAGATGGATGGCAGCGCTGGGCAGAGGTGAGCGTGCAGAGGAGCCACGGGGCAGCCACCAGGCCGGACAGCACCAAGCCCTTCCAGGGGAACACTCAGCCAACCCCTGCACCCCCTTCCAAGCACCGCCCTGAGACCACCAGCAACTTCCCTCTGGATCCCCCCCAGCTTGGCTTTTCCCACTGCTGCCACCTGAGTGCCCCCTGCCCCCATCCCCACGCTCTGCCCCCACACCATGGCGAGCAGTTCCCAGCCCCTCTCTGCCCCCACGGCGCCAGACAGGTGGGGCTGGGGGGCTCCACTTGGCCTCTCCTCCAGCAGCAGGGAGCAGCCATCCTCCTCTGGTGGGCTGGCCACCAGCCCTTGGCTCTGGTCAAGCCTCTTCCTTCTCAAACAGCTTCGCCCCACAGCACTTGACACATCTTCCCCATGGGAAAGGTCCACCTGAGGCAACCAGTGTGGTGGCCACCAGCCTTCCCAGTTGGGATCTTCTGTCTTCTCCTCCCTCATTGTCACACAGGGAAGGTCTCCTGGTTTCTCACCAGCCCATCAGGAGGTTCCTCACTCAAGAACATTGCACCCAAGGGCTTTCCTAGAGCTGGGATTCTTCCAGTGCTGGAAACTTCTTCTTGTCCTTGGCTGTTCCTGGCACCTGACTTCATTTCAGTCTCCAAAGAACCAAGAGGACCTCTACTCCAGTCTCTTCTTCTGCTCCTCCAGGCATTTTGGCCACGAGATGCAGTGGCCATTGGTGAACCCTCAGCCTTGCTGGGGCTGTCAGCATGGCCTTGGGCCCTCAGTCACAGCAGATTCCTTATCCCTGCTGGGTGCTCACAGTGAGGCCACAGGACAAAGTGGGTGCTGCCACCCTCACCATCACCAACCACCCCTCCCCAAGAAGCTGAAGGTGCTTTCAAGCACCTCCATGGTCTCACTTTACCCTACAGCTGCAGCCTGGGGTCAGACCATGCCCCACAGGTACTCAAACCTCATCCTCTCTCCTGCACCAGCAGCAGCACAGCCAAGAGGGCTCAGTCCCTAACCCTACCCCTCCAGGCCACCTTGTCTTGGAGCTCACCTTAAAAAGCCTTCCTCTGCCTCTTCAGCACAACTGCCTACAAAGCTGTTTGGGGTGCCACCTGCCAAGATCCCCAGACAATAAACCGCCTCACACGCCGACAGCTACCGAACGCCCACGCCGAGCAGACGAGGAGCAAAGAGCCACCCCCTGGCCTGCCCTGAAGCCCTCTGAAGCAGCAGCCCTAGCAGCTTCTGGCTGAGGAGCTCAGAAAGGGATGAAGCAAGGGACTGCCCAAGAGTCCACAAGCAGGAACAGGAGCTGAAGACAAGCAAGCCTCAAGTGCTGACTCTGACAGCGAGATCCTCCGTGGGTTTGGGCAAGCAGCACAAAGCACATCCCCGAGGACGGGGCAAAAGCCTGTTCCTCCAGAGGAGGAGGAGGAGGAGGAAGAGGAGGAAGGGAGTGGGCAGGGAAGGGAAGCTACTGCAACCCCAAGAAAGCCACTCTGGGAGCTGGAAGCGCGGAGGCACCGTTGCAAGGAGAAGCAGACAGGAGAGAGAGGAGAGCAGCTCGGAGGGCAGGAGAGCTGGAGGCAGGGGCAGCCCAGGGCCTCGCTGCCCCCCCCCAGCCGCCCCAGGCCCCCCACTCACCGGAGGGGCACTGTAACTGGCGTGGGGGTTGTTCTGGATTTCCCACAATCCCTCGTTGAAGCCTTTTCTCTTGTTTGGTTTCCCATATTTATCTTTATACTTTTCATAAGGGAAGAGATCTTTAGGGCCTAAGAAGGCGCTGGAGAGAAACAAAGCAGAGGTGAGGCCGGAGCAGAGGCAGCGGGGCGGGGGGGGGGGGAGGGGCAGAAGGGGGAATCGGGCGGGGGGAGGAGGGGGGGCACAACCCCCCCCCCCCCAAAAAAAAAACCCATCGCAGAGCAGGGGGGGAGCGAGGCAGCGCTTACGTCTCGTGGGTGCCGAAGAAGAAGATGGGGTACTTGTTCGGAGGGGGTTTCACGGCGCCGTCCGCGATGTCATCGATCTGAAAGGAAACCCAAAGCAGGAGGTGGTCAGAGAGGGCGGCTCGGGGGCGTTCCTCTGCCAGGCGCATTCGGCCCCGGCCAGCGGCGTCGGACCTCCGGCCCCCGCGCCCCGCTCGGGGGAGGCAAAGCGACGGCGAGAAAGCACCCAGATGGGGATCCCCGAGGGCGGCAGGGCCCCGGCTGGGATCGCTAGCAAGACCTAGAGGAGGGATCCGGCGCGGCCGCTCCAGGGCCGGAGCTCGGTCGTCTGTCCGCCGAAAGCGAGGGCCCGGAGATTCGTGGCGTTCGGGAGGGGATGCCCGAGGGAACCCCTGGGCGTTAGGGGGCGGCTGCTCCACTGGGGTGGCCTGAGGGTCCTTCCCGGCAGGAGAAGCCCCGCTGCCAAGCGGGGGATGCGTGGGGCCGCCCCCGTCTTCTTCCCGTGTCGGTCCGCTCGGTGTGGTCTGGGCTGCAGGCAGAGCCGCAGGTAGGAGCCTCGGGGCGGGGTGCAGGGTGCTGCCCCCTCTGCCGGGGTGGTCTTCAGGGCTGGGGGGTGTGTGGAAGCCTTCCCCAAAAGAGCAAGCGAGCTAAAGCAGGAGGGGCTGCCCTCCTGGAAGGACCAAGTCCTCTTGGTGCCGGGTCAGGCAGCAGCGCGTCGGGGGCGGCGGGGACGGCATCTCACGGCGTGGTGCGGCCGAGCGGCGATGTCTCCGGCACCCCGAGCCTCCCCGGGACCTGCCCCGATCCCGCACGGGTTCCGCCTGCCGGTCTCTTCCCGTCAGACACCTTCAGCAGGCAAACCTGCCCGAGACCACCGCAGACCCTCGGCCGAGCCCTGCTCGAGCAGCCTCGCAGCAGGTCCTGCGCCGGCCGCGCTCCGCCCGCTCCTCCTCCCGGCGCCGCCGCGGCACGACGCTGTCCCCCGGCCACCGGCACCGGCCGTCCTCACCGCACACACACACATCAGCACCCCCCGGACGGCAGCAGCACCCCCGGCCCCGCGGCTCACGAGCGCTCAGCAGCAGCCCCCCGCAACGCATCGCACCCCAGGCACCGTCCTCGGCCTGTGCCCCCCTCCCCATCTGCCCCCAGCGAGGGACACAGCCCCACAGCTCAGCTCTGCCTCCCCCCCAGCAGGGGACAGAGGGTGGCTGATGTCCAGGCGGGGAGCTGGGAAGGGAAGTGGGGGTCGCTGGAGAGGCAGGGTGAGGATGAAGATGAGGATGGAGGATGAAGGGCAGGACTCCTCCGGGATGCTGGGACACAGGGTGGACACAGGGACACCCCCATGGGGTCAGGGTGTTCGGAGCAGCAGGGTCCCGGGGTGCAGCAGAGAAGGAGGTGACAGGGGTCACCCTAGCAGGAGAGGGGGTTCCCAGGCCAGGGGTCCGGTGGGTGAGGCAGGACTCAGGCCCTCTGTGGTCACCCCAAGGGGGTCAGGGTCTCCCCTGGGCCCAGGTGAAAAAGGAGGGCTCAGAGTGATGCTGGGAGGAGGAGGGGGGGCCCTGAGTCCCCTCCTGCACAGGGCTGTCAAACACTCTCCTGCTGAGGGGTCCACCAAGTCTCCCCCACCCCCTGGCAGGTACCCTCCTCTTTCCCTTGGTGCCAGCACAGACCCCCAGGCTGACACTGGCTCTCTTCCCAGTACAGCTGCCAGCACGGGAGCCCAAGGCCAGCTGCAGACCCCTGTCTCAGTCTGGGTTTCTCCATCCTGGCACAGGTGCCAAGCGGCAACCTCCCCCCCAGGGTCAAAGCCCAGCCCCAGTATGGGTGCTGGTGTGGGACTCTCTCGTCCCAGTGCAGGACCCCATCATAGTGCTGGGCTCCCATTCTGCAGTGGGTGCCCATAGGGGATCCCAGTACTGGGCCCTCACCCTGGCACAGGTGCCAACATGGGGTCCTCTCTTTCAGTACAGGATACCCCATGCCTGCACTGGGTCCCCATTCCAGTATGGGTGCTGGAACAGGACCTCGATCCCATCCTGGTACTGGGTTCCTATCCCAGTGCAGAGCTCCCATTCCATGTCCAAACCTGGTATGGGTGCTGGGACAGCACTTCCCACCCCAGCATGGGTGCTGGGACAGGTCCTGCACACCAGTACCAGGTGCCCCAGCCCGGTGTGGGATCTCCATGCCGGTACTGGGTCCCCATACCAGCCGGGGACCTCCCATCCCGGTAGGGGATGCTCCAGGTTCCCATCCCGGAACGGGTGCCGTTATGGGATCTCCATCCCAGTGCTGGTGCTGGTGCAGATCCCTTATGCCGCCACCAGTCCCCCATCCCGGGACAGGTGCGGGTACCAGCTCCCCATCCCGGGACAGGTGGGGGTACCAGCTCCCCATCCCGGGACAGGTGCGGGTACCAGCTCCCCATCCCGGGACAGGTGCGGGTACCAGCTCCCCGTCCCGGGACAGGTGCGGGTACCAGCTCCCCCATCCCGGGACAGGTGCGGGTACCAGCTCCCCATCCCGGGACAGGCGCGGGTACCAGCTCCCCGTCCCGGGACAGGTGCGGGTACCAGTCCCCCGTCCCGGGACAGGTGCGGGTACCAGTCCCCCATCCCGGGACAGGCGCGGGTACCAGCTCCCCGTCCCGGGACAGGTGCGGGTACCAGCTCCCCCATCCCGGGACAGGTGCGGGTACCAGTCCCCCATCCCGGGACAGGTGCGGGTACCAGCTCCCCGTCCCGGGACAGGTGCGGGTACCAGCTCCCCCGTCCCGGGACAGCACATCCCATGCCGCTGCTGGGTCCCCATCCCGGTGCGGGTACCGTTATGGCATGTCCGCCCCTACCCCGGCCTCCAACCCCGGGACAGGAGCCGGTACGTGTCCCCATCCCCGTTCCACCCACCCTCCCTCATCCCAATAGGGGATCTCCATTCCGGTACCGGTCTCCCATCCCAGGACGGGATCTGTAGCCCGGGCCGGGCCAGGCCCCCCACCGCCCCTGCGTCCCGTTGCGTGCCCCGGCGGCGCAGTGCCGCGGCCTCACCCGGGCCGGCCAGTGCGGGTAACCCTTCATCTTGGCGAAGACCAGGTCTCCGGGCTTGAAGCTGTGCGGCATGGCGGCCGCGGGGCGGGGCGGCGGCGGCGGAGGCCCAGGCCGCGGGCAGCACCGGGCACCACCGGCCCGCAGGATGTCCCGCCTCCCCGCCCGCCGCCGCGGCTCCTGTTGGCTCGGCCTCGCGTCGCTCTGTTGTCTCCTCCAATGGGAGCGTGCCGAGGGCACGGCGGGATAACGGGATTGGGTCACGCCGCCAGAGGCGCCGAAAAAGGGGGCGCTGAGGAGGCGGGGCTTGAGGGGGCGGGGGAGGGGGTGGGGCTGTGGGGAGGGGTCCATGGCCATGGGGTGGGGGCCGGGGCTATAGCGTGTTGGTTATGGCTATGGGGTGTGAGCCAGGGGGCCAGGGCTACGGGGTGAGGCACAGGGCTATAGGGTGTGGGTCAGGGCTTAAGGAGGGGGACATGCCTGGGGCGGGAAGGGCAGGGCTGTAGGGCGAGGCACAGGATTACAGGGTGTGGGCCAGGGCGAGAAGGTGTGTGCCAGAGATATAGGGAAGGCGGTAGAGTTGTAAACAGGGGGACATGGCTGTGGGGTGAGGGCCAGGGCTATAGGATATGGGTCAAGGCTGTGGGGTCAGGGCTAGGGCTGTACAGGGCAGGGCACAGGGCTGTTGGGTGGTGTCAGGCTATGTGGAGGTGGCTGTAATGTCGGGGCCAGGGGCTAGCAGCTGTAGGGACAGAGAGGACAGCCCTGGACCCAGGGCAATTTGAGAGGAGCTTGCACACCTCCTGTCCCTTCCACTGCCACCCCCTGACCTGGGGATGCAGCCTGGCCCAAGCCCCGCTGAAGCTGCGCCCAGGGGTCCAGGGGACATGCTGGTGGCTTTCGATCTTCGGTTATCTTTTCCTCCTCAATCACCCTGTGAGCCAGGGACTGCATCCGGCGTGTGCGAGCAGGGGGATTCCTCTGGGCTTTGTGGGAGGGGAATTTGGGATGCTGGGAAGCAGCAGGTCACAGAACGCCCCAGCACGGTGCAGGCTGGAAGGGACCCCTGGAGAGCATCCAGTCCCAGCCCCCTCCTGTTCAGATGGAACCTCCTGGCTTCCAGCTTGTGCCCCTCGCTGCGCCTTGTCCTGTCCCTGGGCACCACTGATAAGAGTCTGGTCCCATGCCCTTGCCCTCCGCAGCCCCTTCAGCTCCTGCTGAGCGCTGCTCAGATCGCCTCCGGCTCCTGCCAGCGGAGTGAGGCTGCAGGGGAGGCGCTCGGGGGGCCCCCGGGGGCCGTGAGCGTGGAGGTCAGGGCGGTTCATGGCTGCAGCCCCAGAGCAGCGTGGGGTCTGTGGGTGCAGGCCCGCGGGGAACCCGGCGCTGCGCTCACTCCCCGCCCGCAGCTGCCCTCGGGCGCGGGACGCCCGCGGAGGTCACCGAGCGGCGGCGGAGCTGCGGCGCTGGCCCCGCCCCTTCCGGTGGCAGTGACGCGCGCGGGGCGGGGCGCGGCGGTCCCGGTGCCCGTCGGTCCCGGTGCCCGTCCCGCTCCCGGCCGAGCTCCGGCCGCGTCTCCTCTCGTCGCCATGCGTAAGTTCTTCCAGGAGATCAAGGCCGACTTCAAGTTCAAGTCTGCGGGGCCCGGCCAGAAGCTCTCGGAGCCGTCCCGGTACGGGGCAGGGGGAACCCTCCGGTCACGGCGGCGGGGGAGCGGGGCCGAGCGGGTGGGAACCGGCGCCGCTCCGCTGCGCTGCCGCTGCCCGCGGGCGCTGCGGCTGCCCTGCGCCCGGTACCTGGCTGCGGGAAGGAGCCGAGCCGAGGCTGCTGCGGGGTCACGGAGCTGCCGGCGACGTCGGCGGCCACGGGGCCTGGTGCCCGACGCTCGGTGCCCGCCCCGGCTGTTGCGCGGGGAGCGGACACTCACCGGGCAGCCATGCTGCTGCACCGGGCCGGCCGGTTCCCCGGCTGTCCTTCCCCGGGGGCACCGGTGCGGTCACTGCCGTTAAGCGTCGGCGGCCGCGTCCAGCCCGGGGGTAGTTGCGCGGCCGTCGGTGTCTCGGTGCCGGTCATGGATCCGACTCCCGCCCTGCCCAGGGTCCCCAAGGAGAAGCCGAAAGCCGAAGCGGCTCCGAAGCCCCGCCAGGGACCGACGGATGAGGCGCAGATGGCAGCGGCCGCGGCGCTGGCCAGGATGGAGCTGAAGACCAAGGCCAAGCTGCCCCCTTCCCAGGAGGCCATCAAGAACCAGGGTAGGAGGTCGCTGGAGGACGTGGAGCAGCTGCCAGGGTAGCTTTGAACACAAATCTTACAAGGAGCCTTTGAGGGAACTGGGGTGGTTTAGTCTGGACAAGAGGAGGCTGAGGGGAGACCTCACTGCCCCCTGCAGCTCCCTGAGGGGAGGCTGGAGTGAGCTGGGGCTTGGTCTCTTCTCACATGCAACAAGTGACAGGATGAGAGGAAATGGCCTCAAGTTGCCCCAGGGGAGGTTTAGGTTGGAAATTAGAAGAAACTTCTTCCCTGGAAGGGCTCTCAAAGGCTGGAAGAGGCTGCCCAGGGAGGGGATGGAGTCACCAGCCCTGGAGGTATTTAGAAGCTGCAGAGATGTGGTGCTGAGGGATGTGGTTTAGTGGCAGTTGCTTAGCAGCAGCGGTGGGATTGTGAGCTCTGGGTGACTTGAAGATCTCAAAGGTCTCTTCCAGCCTGAGCAGTTCTGTGGCTGTATGGATGGTGGGGGCTGGCTGGGACAGGTCTCACAGGAATGGTGAGGGGGGTGTCACGCTCAGCTGTGGGCTGCCAGGCTGAGGATGGAGCACCCAGCTTGGTGTTCATGTCCCCAGGGTGATGTTGCATGGTCCAGAGTCCTCCTTTGCCCAGTCCCCTGCTGTAACCTGGGTTTGTCTCTCCTAGTGAGGAAAGAGCTGATGGCTGAGGCAGCTGCCAGCGAGAGAGAGCTTCCCACGGAGGAGAAGGTAGGAGGTGCTGCTGCTCCCGTCCCATGCAGGGCTGTTTGGGACCCAAAGCCTTCCAGTGCTCAGCTTGGTGCCTGGTTTTGCCTCCTTCAGGATCTGAGCTGCCCACCCCCAGCAGGGGCAGCTGCCCCCTCGGTTTCAGGGGTCTATTTCCTCTGCCCCCTGACCGGCGCAGTGGTGAGGAAAGACGAGAAGGACAAACACCTCCGGGAAGCCATCCACGCGGTGAGCTCGGGGGCTGCTGGGGGCTTGGCATCACAGCACCATGGCAAACCAGGGTGGCAGGCACCTCAAGGATCCTCTGCTCCAACCTTCCTCCTGTTGAACTCATTTTCCTGCATGGCTTCTCTCCTCTGCCCTCCCCACCTGGCAGCTCTGTTCTGCCCTAGCTTGTCCCAGCACCCTCAGTGCTGGCACCTGGGAGCTCTGGGCCTGTGCTGGTCTGAGCTGGGACTGAGGCAGTTTGCTTCAGAGCAGCTCAGATGGTGCCAGTGTTTTGGGTTTGTGGTGAAAAGTGTTGCTCAGACACTGGAAGCAGTGATGCAATTCTGCTGCTTGCAGGCACAGCTTCTCTTCCCTCCAGCCCAGCCCAGCCCAGGGGGGGATTTTCCTCTCAGTTTTCCACCTCTCCCCATCCCACCATGGGGGGAACTGGTGTGGTACTCAGCTGTCTCTCAGGGCTCAACCACCACAGACCCACACCTCTCTCTGTGCAGAGCAGCCATCAGCTCCCCTCCTGACCAGTTTCTCTCTTTCTCCCCCAGTACTTCTCTGTTGACCCAGTGGCTGCCTCCATCATGGAGATCCACACCTTCAACAGGGACCGAGAGAAAGTGCGAACAGGAGTGGAGACCATGGCCAAGTAAGTGTGCTGGCTCGGCAGGACAGCTTGAGCCCTCCCTACAAGGCCAGAAGGCAGCTGGATTTTCTTGCTGTGCTCCAGGCAAAGTCTGAGTCAACCCAAAGCTGAGTGCAGGAGTCATCTAAATGTCAGCTGAAAGGAGGTCACCTTCACCTCAGGGAGATTTGAAGAGTTGGTCACTAGGTCTCAAGAGGTTTGGGAGCTGCTGGTTGAGGTTGGCCACCCTCCAGTTCTGTCTGGCTTGGCCATGAAACACTGATGTGTTTTGCTTCCCTCACTGAATCCCAGCGTGGTGGGGTTGGAAGGGACCTCTGGGGATCATCCTCTTGCCCCCCACAGCCTTTTCAGCTTCTGCTGAGCGTTGCTCAGATCCCCTCTGGGGCTGCTCTTCTCCAGGCTCTCAGCCTTTGCTCCTCCCAGAGCTGCTCCAGGCCCCTCAGCAGCTTTGTAGCCTCAGCTGGACTCTCTCCAGCAGTTCCCAGTTTCTCTTCAGCTGGGGAGCCCAGCACTGGACCCAGCACTGCAGATGTGACCTCAGTATGGCAGAGCAGAGGGGGAGGAAGAACTTCCTTTGACCTGGTCACACCTTTCTGCACCCCTGGAGCCCTTTTGTCTTCTTGGCTGTGAGGGCTCATTGCTGGCTTATGGGGAGCTTGCTGTCCCCCAGCTCTTGTATCTGGGAGAGCTACTGGGAGGTCTCTCAGTTCCCTCTTACAACTAGGGGTAGCTTTTCACTGTGCTGTGATCCACACAGTGCATTCCTCTCTCTGCAGGTACCTGGACAACATCTACCTCCATCCAGAGGAGGAGAAGTACCGGAAAATCAAGCTGCAGAACAAAGTGTTTCAGGTGGGGTCAGGGCTCCTGCAGCTGCTCTGCCTCCCAAAGTCCACAGCCCACATCTGAAGCCTTCCCCCTTGTTTTCTCTCCTCCAGGAAAGGATAAGCTGCCTGGAAGGGACACACAGATTTTTCCAGGCTGTTGGCTTTGAGACCAAAACGTTGCCTGTGCCAGAACAAGGTGAGAAATGTTGCTGTGCTCAGCTGGAGAGGGGAGGTTGAGTGGTGGAGGGGCAGCCCAGGGCGGGCTGCTGAGAGATTCAGAAGCTGTGGCAGAAGGAGAGCTGCCCAGCTGCAGCTTCCCTCTCGAGCCCTCCCACTCTGTGGAGCCCTTTGTCATGGAATTGTTAGGGTTGGAAGGGAGCTCAAGGCTCAGCCAGTTCCAAGCCCCCTGCCATGGGTAGGGACACCTCACACCGCAGCAGGTTGCTCAGGGCCACATCCAGCCTGGCCTTAAAAGCCTCCAGGGATGAGGCTTCCACCACCTCCCTGGGCAACCTGTGCCAGGCTCTCACCACCCTCATGGGGAGGAACTTCTTCCAACATCCAATCTGAATCTCCCCACTTCTAGTTCTGCTCCATCCCCCCCAGTCCTATCCCTCCCTGACACCCTCACAAGTCCCTCCCCAGCTTTCTTGTAGCCCTCTTCAGCTACTGGAAGGCCATAAGAAGGTCTCCTCTGAGCCTTCTCCAGACTGACCAGCCCCAACTCTGCCCTCCCAGCAGAGGAGCTGCAGCCCTCTGCTCCTCCTCTGACTCCATCCCTTCTTTAAAGGAGAAGCCTCTCACCCCCTGCCCTGTCGCCTGCAGAGACCACAGAGGAGTACTACGTGCTGAAGGAGGAGATGCTGAGCAGGTTGGAAGACCTCAAGGACTACAAGGAGCAGCTCTTGAGCTCGGAGCCCGTCCGGGCCCGGCTGGATCGCCAGCTCCGCCTCTTCCAGCCCTCCCCTGCCGCCGCTCGCTTCGAGCTGCCCAACGACTTCTACAACCTGACCGCGGAGGAGATCAAACGAGAGCAGCGGCTCCGGTGAGCCGGGCAGGGGGCACCCGCGGGGGTCCTCTGCTGCTGCTGCTGCTTCGTGCTGAAAAGAAAGAGGCTGAAAGTTTCTTTGTGCTTCGTTTTCATCTCTGAAGGACAGAAGCGGTGGAGAAGGCTTCGATGCTGAGGACCAGAGCCATGAGGGAGAAGGAGGAACAAAGGGAGCTGAGGAAGTACAACTACACCCTGCTGCGAGTGCGCTTCCCCGATGGGTACATCCTCCAAGGTGAGAGGCTCTGGGCAGCCCCCAGCACTTCACACCATCAGCAAACCCTTTGGTTGGAAAGGGTCTTTGATCACTGGGCCCAATCCTTCTCCAGCTCTGCCAAGGCTGGGGCTGAGCCATGGCCCTCAGCACCGCAGCTCTGAAACCCCTGCAGGGGTGGGGATCGAACCACCTCCCTGGGGAGCCTGGGCCAGGCTTTGAGAACCCTTTCAGTGAAGAAGTTGCTTCTCATCTCCAACCTGACCCTCCCCTGGTGCAACTTGAGGCTGTTTCCTCTTATCTGCCTCAGGAGAAGAGACCAACCCCACCTGGCTGCAGCCTCCTCTCAGGGAGCTGCAGAGAGCAAGGAGCTCTCCCTCAGCCTTTTTTGTCCAGGCTGAACACCCCCAGCTCCCTCTGCTGCTCCTCTCCAGACCCTTCCCCAGCTTGGTTGTCCTTCTCTGGACCTGCTGCAGCCTCTCAATGTCCTTCTTGGAGCGAGGAGCCCAACCCTGACCCCGGTGCTGAAGGTGTGGCCTCAGCAGAGCTGGGCACAGGACAATTGCTGTCCTGGTCCTGCTGGCCACACTACTGCTGCTCTAGGCCAGGATGCTGGTGGCCTCTTGGGCAGCTGGGCACAGGCTGGCTCATCTTCAGCCACTGTTGACCAACACTCCCAGGCCCCAGGCAGCTTCCAGGCACTCAGCCTCCAGCCTGGGTAGTTCATGAGGTTGTTGTGACCCAAGTGCAGGACCCAGCCCTTGGCCTCGTTGAACCTCACAGAACTGGACTCAGCCCAGGGATCCAGCCTGGCCAGGTCCCTCTGCAGAGCCTCTCTCCCCTCAGCACTCCATCTGCAGTCTTCCTGAGGGTGCCCCAATCCCCTCACCCAGAGCAGTTACAGCACAGGGGCAGCTTTGAGTCATGCTGCATGCAGCTGGTAGAACAAAGCACCAAAACCCAGAGGGGGACAGCAGTGCCCTAACAGCTTCCCCTCCCCACCTGCCCAGGGCTGAGTGGGAAGGGAAGGGTCTCAAGGTGCTGTTAACTGAAACCCTGCCCTTCCCAGGCTGCCAGGAGCAAGCCAGACCCCTCAGAAGGGTTTGTGAGAGGCTGCCCATGAGGAGGTAGAGCAGGACCAACCCTGTGCCCATTTTGCAGCAGAGCTCTGGAGCCCAGCTGAGGCTTCCCCAGCTCTTGGTTGCAGCCTGGCAGGAGCTGGCAACAGTCAAAGTCCTTTTTCTTTGGGGGGGACAATTCTGCTTTCATCCTTTGCAGTCAAGTGGGAGCTGCTTCTGTGCCACTGAAGTGCTTCATCCCAACGTGAGCCCCACAGCCCTGACCCCCAGAGGGGAGAGCCAGAGCCCCTCTGCCCCTCTCACCTTCTCTTCTCCTGGCAGGGACGTTCTATGCACGAGAGTCACTGGCTGCCCTCTACAGCTTTGTGAGAGAAGCACTCAGGAATGAGTGGCTGCCCTTTGAGCTGCTGGGACCTGGAGGTCTCAAACTGACTGATGAGAGCTTGGCCTTCAATGAATGTGGGCTGGTGAGTGCAGGAAAAAAAGGGAGCTGGTCTCTTCCACAGAGATCTTGAGGCTGTCAGAGTCATCTGCTGCACCTAACCTGGAGGTTTAAGCTTGAGGAGGGGAGGTTGAGACTGGGGATGAGGAAGAAATTCTTTCCAGTGAGGGTGGGGAGACACTGGCACAGGCTGCCCAGGGAGGCTGTGGATGATCCCTCCCTGGAGGTGTTCCAGGCCAGGCTGGATGAGGCCTGGAGCAGCCTGGGCTGGTGGGAGCTGTCACTGCCCAGGGCAGGGGCTTGGCACTGGCTGATCTTGAAGGTCCCTCCCAACCCAACCCCTCCTGGGACTCTGGGAAGGTTGTGGCTTTTGCTCCAGGTTGGGCTCTGGCTCCTTCTTTCTCAAGTGAAGAAGGAACTGCTTGAGGCCTTCTGGGTTGCTTGAAGGGAGCTGTAGCAAGCATAGGCTGCAGGAGCTGGCAGCAGCCCTGGCAGAGGCTCTGCAGCCACAGCAGGAGGAGGGGAGGCAGGAACCAGGCCTAGCCCCAGGCTTGCAAAGCAAAGCCCAAAGCAGCATCCCCTGAGGAGCTTCCTGCAGCCTTCTACCCTTGCTCAGCTGAGGTGCTCCCTGGAGGCCTGGGAGCACACACAAGGAGCTAGGAGGTCAAAGACCAAGGTTGCTGCAGCTTTACTAACTCTGCCTTGCCTCTCCCAGGTGCCCTCAGCCCTCCTGACCCTTGCCTGGGACACAGCAGTCATGGAGGACATTGAGGCAGCAGAAGAGGAGCAGCCAGCCAGCTGCCTGAAAGCAGAACTGCTCTCCAGAGCCCAGACCCTGTCCTGAGAGAGAGGGGAGCAGAGCCAGGGCTGCAGCTCCCAGCCTGTTCCCTCTCCTTGTCCCCCAGATGGACTCCTGGGGCTTCCAGCTGTGTGAGCTCAGCACTGACTCTGCTTTAGCTCTAGGGGGGCAGCCCAGGCCCTGCCCTGCCACAGCAGCCCTGCAGTCACCCAACTCCAGTAGCTGTACAGAGTCTTGCCCAGTAGGACACAGAGGACTGCTCTGAGGGGCTCCAGAAGCCAAGGTCCAGCAGTGCCTGCTGGAGGGGTTGGCAGGAGCAGGATGAAGCACAGCTCTGCTCCCTCCCAGGGGGCACTGAGTGCCAGTTCCAGGCTGGGTTAAGGAGGGACTGAGCCTGGGGCTGGGCTAGGACTCAGCTTTTCCTCTTGCTTCTATGTGCACTGTACCTCCCAGGGGAGAGGAGTTGTTTAGACAAGCTGCCCTCAGGCTGATTAAAAGGAGTATTTAAGGACTCACTTCTGGTCAAAGGTCTTTGGCTTTCTCTGCTCTTTGAGGAGCTCCACTCAGTGCTGGGGCTGGCACTGGTGCAGGCTGGGCTTGCAGACAGCTTCTCACCCCCTGGCAGAACAAGGATGGAGCAGGAGCCTGGCAGCAGCTCCTCCCTGCTGTGAGATTCAGCCTCAAACAGGGAACTGCTGCAGGGAGTCCAGCAGGGGCTGCAGAGCTGCTGGGGGGCCTGGAGCAGCTCTGAGGAGCAAAGGCTGAGAGCCTGGAGCAGAGCAGCCCCAGAGGGGAGCTGAGCAATGCTCAGCAAGGGCTAAAGGAGCTGTGAGGGGCAGGAGGCTGGGGCCAGGCTCTGCTCAGTGGTGCCAAGGGGCAGGGGGCACAAAGTGGAAGCCAGGAGGTTCCATCTGACCAGGAGGTGAAAGTTGTTTGGTGTGAGGCTGCTGGAGCCTGGGGCAGGCTGCCCAGAGAGGTTGTGGAGAGCTTCCAACCCCCCCTGGGCACTGTGCTGCTGCTGGGCAGGGTGCTGTGGGTGCCCTGCTGGAGCAGGGGGCTGGGACTGGGTGAGCTCCAGAGCTCCCTTTCCCACCCCTCCTGCTGGGCTGGGCTGTAGGAAGTAAGACCACAGAGAGGAGAATGCAGAGAGTATAAATTCACATATAATTATACATCCTTTAGAGCCAAGGCTGTGCTATACAACAGTATGAACAGAGTCACTTCCACCCTCCCCAGCCCCTCCCCACCCCCAGTGCCATCACAACCAAGCTTAGCCCCAAGTCCCCTTCTCTGCTAGCTCGAGATAAACTTCCCTTAGCTTTCTGCTCCCCAGAAGTGGCAACAGTTCAGTAATGCTTTATTATCAAGGACAGATGAAGAAGCAGGAAGATGTAAGCTAAAAACAACCCCAAAACAACCCCAAACCAAACCCAACCCCCAGCAAACCCAACCCTGGCAGCCCCAACCCCCTCCCCTCCCCCCCTAGGACTAGAAGGATTTAAGCTTCCATCTGGGCTGAAGCAGAACAAAGTGCTGTCTTCTCTTTACAAGAAAGGGGAAATCCTTTGGAGTACCTTGCCTCACAGACACACCCAGCTGGAAAGGCTCCTACCTGGTTCTACATCCATCCAAAAGAAGTTAGTAAGGGGGCAGGGAAGTCTCAAAGGGGATTAGGGGCAGGGCTGAGCCCTGGGGAGGAGGCTTGGAGAGCAGCTGGGCTGGGGCTGGGCTCTGGAGCTGGCTCAGGAGGTGTCAAGGTAGAAGCTGCAAAGAGAGAACCACAGGCAGAGGGTTAGGCTGGGCTGGGGGGGCACTGCCTCCGTGAAGCAGGAGAGTGGCAAAGCTCTGCACCTCCCTTAGCCACAGCAGGGGAGGGGAGGAAGTGTGGCCAGCAGGGCAAGGGAGGTGATTCCCCCTCTGCTCAGCTCTGGGGAGAGCACAGCTGGAGTACTGCCTCCAGCTCTGGAGCCCCTATGGCAAGAGGGATCTGGAGGTGCTGGAAGGTGTCCAGAGCAGGGCCAGGAGGAGGAGCAGAGGGCTGGAGCTGCTCTGCTGTGAGCACAGACTGAGGGAGTTGGGGCTGTGCAGGCTGGAGAGGAGAAGGCTCCCAGGTGATCTCATTGTGGCCTTCCAGGATCTGCAGGGGGCTCCAGGAAGGCTGGGGAGGGACTGCTCAGGATCTCAGGCAGTGATAGGACTAGGGGGAATGGAATGAAGCTGGAGGTGGGGAGATTGAGGCTGGAGGGGAGGAGGAAGTTCTTCCCCATGAGAGTGGTGAAGCCCTGGGATGGGTTGTCCAGGGAGGTGGTTGGGGCCCTGTCCCTGGAGGTGTTTAAGGCCAGGCTGGATGAGGCTGTGGGCAGCCTGATCTAGTGTGGGGTGTCCCTGCCCATGGCAGGGGGTTGGGACTGGATGATCCTTGTGGCCCCTTCCAACCCTGACTGAGACTAGGATACTACTCTGGAGATCATTGAAGTCCCAACCCCCCTGCTAGTGCAGGGGCAGCCAGGGGGAGGACACCCAGGGGGAGGGCACCCCAGGGACACATCTGGGGGGGTTTGGATGACTCCAGACATGTTGCCTCCCCCCCACTCTGGGCAGCCTGCTCCAGGGCTCTCTGACCCTTACAGAAGTTCCTCCTCATGCCCAGGTGGAGCTGCTGATCTTCCACTTTGTGCCCCTCACCCTTGGTCCCAAAGGCTGCCCCCAGCCTCCTGCCAGCCCCCCCTGAAGCCCTGCTCAAGGCTGAGGAGCTCCCCCCCAGGCTGCTCCTTTCCACACCAAAGAGCTCCAACTCCTCAGCTTTGCCTCCTAAAGGAACTTCCAGGCCCTGACCTTTGCAGCCCTTTGCAAGCCTCCTTCCCCCTCTGCCAGCAGTGGGGCAGCAGCCAGACTGCAGGGGAACAGAGAGCAAGGCCAAAGAAATCACCTGGCCCAGGGAAAGGAAGCCTCAGAGTCCTTCCAGTGCTCTGCACTCAGGCAGGAGCTGAACCAACACAGCTGAGGCAGCAGAGCCTGAGCAGGGCAGGCTGAGAGCAGCAGCACTCCAGGCAGCCAGGGAAGGGCTGGGAAGGGACCTTCAGGAGCAGCCAGCTCCAAGCCCCTGCCCTGGGCAGGGACAGCTCCCACCAGCCCTGCTGGCTCCAGGCCTCATCCAGCCTGGCCTGGAGCAGCTCCAGGGAGGAGACAGCCACAGCCTCCCTGGGCAGCCACAGCCTCCCCACCCCCACTCTCAGTTTCCTCCCCACCCCCACTCTCAGTTTCCTCCCCACCCCCACTCTCAGGCTCCCCTCTTCCAGCCTCAATCCCTTCCCCCTCCTCCTGTCACCACAAGCCCCTTCTCAAAGGCCCTTCCTGGCTTTCTTGTGGCTCCCTTCCTCCATCCTTGCAGAGCTCCCAAGCCTGGAGCCAGGCTTTCATCTCACTGCAGCCTTGTCAGAGGCAAAAGCAGCTTAAGATGAAAGGCAAAGCTTCTTGTCAAGCAGTTGGATTGTCTGGGAGAGGTGGGGAGGAGGAGAGTGGCACAGCTGAGAGGAAGGAGAAGCCTGAGCCAGGGCTGAGGGCTCTGGGATCATGCAGGAGGTCTCTGTGGAAGGGGAGGAGCTGCCCAACACAACTCCCTTTGAGTCAGGTGGTGCCAGGAGCATTCTGGTGTGAGAGCAGCAAGAAGGGGCTGGGAGGGTGGCTCTGAGGAGCTGGAGGCAGCTCCTGAGCTGGGTGACCACCTCAGAGCCTGACTGAGCTGAGAGCAGCCAAGCCCACAGCCTCCTGCCCCTGAGCCCAGAGCCTGAGCCCAGCCTCTCCACCAGCAGAGCCTGGGCAGCTGTGGGCCAGGGCAAAGCAGGGCACAGACAGAGGCAGCTGCTCAGAGCCCAGGGCACAGTGCTGCCCAGGGACTGCCTTGGGGGGGAAAGGACCTTCAGAGGAGCCCCAGCCCCAGCCCTGCAGCCAGCAGGGACAGCCCCAGGCAGAGCTGCCTCAGAGCCTGGGCTGGCTCCAGGCATGGGGCAGCCTGGGCCAGGGGCTCACCACCCTCATCCTAAACAGCTTCTGCCTCCTCCCCAGCCTCAATCCCTTCCTTTCCACCTGGAACCATCCCCCAGCTCCTGTCCCAGCAGGCCCTGCTCCAAACTCTGGCCCCAGCTCATGGCAGCTCTGCAAGGCCAGCAGGAGGTCTCCCTGCAGCCTTCTCTTCTCTCCTCCAGGCTGCCCAACCCCAACCCCCTCAGCAGAGGGCTTCAGCCCTGCCAGCACTGCTGTGCTCTCCCCTGGCTCTGCCCCAGCAGGCCCCTGGCTGTGCTGAGACTCATCCAAGAGCTGCCTTCTCCTCAGACCATTCACCTCAGGCTGCCAGCAGAGGGGAGCTGGGCTCAGGCTGCAGGGCTGGGCCCAGCCCTGCTCAGCAGCAGCTGGCAGCAGTCAGGGGATCTGCTGACAACCACCCCAAGGCTGAGGAGCAGGAGCAGAGCAGCTGAGAGCCCAGCCAAGCCCCAAGGCAGAGAAGTGCCTGGGATGAAGACCTCCAGAGAGCAGCAGAAGGCCTGGGGCCAGGGGGGCAGACACCCAGGAGAGCCTTGGCACACACAGCTCCCCCCTGCCACACTCCCCTGGGGGCTGAGTGCCTGCCCAGAGGCTGCCAGGCACTGTCCTCACCTTTGCCTGGCTGTACATCCACAATCATGCAGTCATCATCTTCCTCATCTTCCTCAGTGTCTGCCTGGAATCCATCCAGCTCTGCAGCCTGGAGGCAAAGCAAAGCATCAGCAGAGCCCAAGGGCAGGCAGGGGACACCAAGCTGAGACCCCCCTGGAGCACTGCAGTCAGCTCAGCAGCAAGCTTGGGATCTCCACAGCTCAGCTGGGGCCCAGCCCTGGCAGGCTCCAGAGGGCTCAGCCCTGGCAGGCTCCAGAGGGCCCTGCAGGGCTCCTGAGCCCTTTGCTGCCAGCTGCAGCACAGCAGGGCAGCCCCCAGGTGCTTTGGAGAGCCTGGGGGAGCTCAGGCTGGGGCTGGAAGCCTTTGCTTTGCTCTTCCTGCTGAAGCAGGCAGGGAGAAGCAGGACTTCAGGGGGTGCCAAGCAGAGCTGCTCTCTCTCTGCCTTTATTCAGAGCACAAGGCAAGGAGGAAAAGGAACCCCAGCAGCAGGCAGATGGAGCCTGGGGGCTGAAGAGCTCCTCCCAAGCCCCTGATCCCTACCAACACTTCAGTGGGGTTTGGCTTCCCCCCAGGAGCAGAGCCAGGAGAGCAGAGTGGGAGGGGGGAGCAGAGGCAGCCCTGCCTGGGGCCTCTCTCCTCAGCCCTGTGCCCATGGGCAAGAAAATCAGCTGGCAGCACAAAGGCCTCTCCTGCCTGCAGGGCTGGGGGCAGCAGCTGGCAGGAGCTCAACCTTCCCTGTCCTGGAGGCACAGCACAGCCAAACCACCCCCAGCTGCCTTGCTGCCCCCCCTGGGGTGAGCAGGATCTCAGTGCCCCCTGTGCTTACCCTGGACAGCAGAAGCCAACCACAGCAAGGCTGAGGGCTGCAGCAGCTGCCCCAAGCCTGCCTCCTTCCCTCCCAGGCTGCAGCAGCTCCTGAGGGGCAGCTCCCTGTGTGAGTGCAGAGCTGCCAGGGGCTGGGCAGCAGCACTGGGGGGAAGGAGCTGGGGGACAAGCTCCCCAGCAGCCAGCAAGCTGCCCCCGGGGCAAGAAGGCCACAGGCAGCCTGGGGGCAGGGGCAGTGTGGCCAAGCAGGTCAGGAGGTTCTCCTTCCCCTCTGCTCTGCCCCAGGGAGGGCACAGCTGCAGGGCTTGGGCCCAGCTCTGGGCTCCCCAGCTCAGGAGAGACAGAGAGCTGCAGGGCAGAGTCCAGCAGGGGCTGCAGAGCTGCTGGGGGGCCTGGAGCAGCTCTGGGAGGAGCAAAGGCTGAGAGCCCTGGGGCTGAGAGCCTGCAGCAGAGCAGCCCCAGAGGGCAGCTGAGCAATGCTCAGTGAGAGCTCAAGGAGCTGTGGGGGGCAAGGGGCTGGGGCCAGGCTCTGCTCAGTGGTGCCCAGGGGCAGCACAAGGGGCAGCAAGGGGCAGAGAGTGGAGCCCAGGAGGCTGCATCTGAGCAGGAGGAGAAACTTCCCTGGTGTGAGGCTGCTGGGGGCCTGCAGCAGGCTGCCCAGAGAGGCTGTGGAGTCTCCTCTGCAGAGCTCCCAACCCCCCCTGGGCACTGTGCTGCTGGGGGAGCCCTGCTGGGGCAGGGGGTGGAGTGGCTGAGCTGCAGAGGTCCCTTCCAGCCCCTCCCTGCTGGGCTTTGGGAGCCACACTTCCCCAGCAGCACTGCAGCTGAGGGCTCAGGCTCCACATCTGGCAGCCACAGAGTCTCCCACCAGAACCTGCACACAGATCCCACCCAGCTGGGAAGGCAAGGCCCAGGCAGGCAGCTCCAAAGCCATTCACAGCTTGGATGCAAGCACTGCCAGGCAGCACAGGAGGGAAGAGCAGCAAGAGAACATCTCAGATGGAAGAGAGAGGCCAAGCTGGAGAGACAGAGAACCCTGAGATCCCATCCCATCCCCTCCCCTCCCAGGGGGAGGGCCTGGAGGCTAACAGCTTGCCTCTGCTCTCCTCAGGCAGCCTGGGAGGTGGCAGGAGGCTCAGGACTCACAGCCCTGCTCCTGGCACTCCTCACTGGGGAGGAGCAAGAGGGGAAGGGAACTCCCACAAGGAGCTGCAGCCACAGGATGGGAGGGAATGGAGTGAAGCTGGAGGGGGCACAGGGAGGCTGGAGGGGGCACAGGGAGGCTGGGGAGGCTCTGGCCCAGGCTGCCCAGGGAGGCTGTGGCTGCCTCCTCCCTGGAGGTGCTGAGGGCCAGGCTGGGTGAGGCTGTGGGCAGCCCGGGCTGGGGGAGGGTCCCTGCTCCTGGCAGGGGCTGTTAGTGGCTGAGCTTGCAGGTCCCTCCCAGCCCAAGCCCTGCCCCCACAGCCAGCTGGCAGGGACTCACCTGCTCTGCCCCCCGAGGCCTCTTCATGAACTTGGTGATGGACATGCTGCTGGGGGCCTTCCTCTTCACCAGCACAGGGGGGGCCTGCAGGGCCACCACTCCTGGCAGGCTGCTGCCCCCCTCCTCCTTCCCTGAGGAAGGCACTTGGGTGATGTAGTTCCACTGGCAGGGGACAGGGAGGTGCTCCTGCTGGAAGCTCCTCAGCACCTGGGCATGCACATACCAGCACATCCTGTGCTCAGGCCTCTTCTCGTACACAGAGTTCTCAGAGATGATCCTCTTTAGCCTGGCTTTGGAGGGGACCCTGCTCTCCTCCCCCCCCGGGCTCTGGGGCCTGGCAGGGCTGCAGTCCCCCCCCCGGGGGGCTGGGGGCACCTGGCTGAAGAGTCCTTGCCGGCAGCATTCCTGGAATTCCTGGATGATCACTCTGCTGCCGTTCACATTGCCGTGCAGCAGGGGCAGCAGCTGGGCCAGGACTGCGGGAGAGAGGGCAGCGAGGTCGGGGGGCAGCAAGGAGAGGAGGGGAGAGGCTGGGGGGCAGCAAGGAGAGGAGGGGAGAGGCTGGGGGGCAGCAAGGAGAGGAGGGGAGAGGCTGGGGGGAGAGCAAGGAGAGGAGGGGAGAGGCTGGGGGGAGAGCAAGGAGAGGAGGGGAGAGGCTGGGGGGAGAGCAAGGAGAGGAGGGGAGAGGCCAAGCCAGGCTGGGGGAGCACAGTGCTCACACTCCAGCTGTGCTCAGCACCAGGGAGCCTGCACCTCCAATGCTGGGGTCAGGTTTGGGCTCCTCACCCCAAGGAGGACACTGAGAGGCCAGAGAAGGGCAACCAAGCTGGGGAAGGGTCTGGAGCAGAGGGCTGGGGAGGAGCAGCTGAGGGAGCTGGGGGTGACCAGCCTGGAGGAGGCTGAGGGAGAGCTCACTGCTCCCCACAGCTGCCCCAGAGGAGGCTGCAGTGAGGAGGGTTTGGTCTCCTCTCCCAGCTACAAGGGACAGGCCAAGGGGAATGGCCTCAGGCAGCAGCAGGGGGGTGGAGGTTGGACACCAGAAGCAGCTTTCAGGTCTTACTTTGCTGATCTTTTGCTCTTCTTTTGCCACCTTTCTGGCTCTGCTGCTCCTCCTCTGCCACAGGGGAGTCCAGGACACAGGCTGTGAACTGCTGCAGCACCTTCAGGTCTGTGCTTGTGCCACTGTCACTGCCTGCACTTGCCCAGATGCAGCCAATTTTCACAGGCTGGAGGATGTGGAACCTCTTCCCCTTGGCCATCAGCTCATCCCACTCCTTGGCCTTCAGCTTCTGCCGAACCTTCTGGTTCTCTGGGTCACACTCCTGAGGGCAGAGGTGAGGAGGAGCTTCAGGCATCCCTCCCAGGCCAGGCAAGAGCTTTCCCAGCCCTGCTTCAGCACAGGGCTTGGACTGGATGCTCTCCAGAGGTCCCTCCCAGCCCTCACCCTGCTGGGATGCTCTGAGCCCAGCTCCTGGCCACGCTCCCCAGGCTGCAGAGGTCTGCTCTGAGGGGAGCTGCCCCCAGCCAGGGCTTCCCCCTCCCTCCTCTGGGCCACTTACTTCTGTCACTCCTTCATCTTCAGACAGGTACCCATGGGGTACAAAAAACCCATCATCATCATCTTCATCCTCTCCCTCCTCTTCATCATCCTGAAAAGACAAAGCCAGCTCTGCTGATCAGAGCTCACTGCCAGGGGCCAGGGCTGCAGGAAGCTCTTCCTCAGCAGGGGGAATCCTTACCCCTTCACTATGGGAGAGGCTTTCTCCAGGCTCCTCCTCTTCCCACTCTTCATCACTATCCACTTCATAGTCCAGCAGTTTCTAGGAGAGACACCAACAGACCCTGGCTGGAACCCACCTGGGAGCAGGACACCACCAGAGCCTCTGCAGGGCTTCAGAGCCCACCAGGGGGAGGGAAGCAGCTGGGAGGAGGGAGCCCAGAGGAGGAGTGGGCTTGGCCAAGCTCATGCTCACTCCCAAGAGGATAAAGAGAGCAAGGAATCCACCCAGGCTGCCCAGGAGGAGCTTACACTGTCCTTGGACCAAGGATTCCTGGGGTGGATGAGGGAGGTCCTCTTGTTCCAGGTGCCCCAGTAGGCAGGACGATGGTTCTCACAGAACTGCAGCAGCTTCATCCTGCCAAACTTGCCCCTCTCTGGCACAGCATCTGCCTGGCAGCTGTCCACCACCACCACATCACTGCCAAAGGGAGAGAGCAGCTCCAGCACCTCCACTACACTGCCCTGCTGCTTGGGAAGGCACCCAACCAGACCCAGCTTCTCCTCAGGCAGGTGAGAGCCCAGGCCTGGAGGTCATCCAAGAGCTCTCCTCAGCCTCTCCAGCATCTCCAAGACTGAAGGATCTCCTCCCAGCCATCCTGCAGCTGCTTGGGTGAAATGAACCCAGGGTCAGGGTAGGGGAGGAGGGAAAGAGAGAAGGGTTGGAGGAGGAGGAAGATGAGGCACTGGAATGGGTTGCTCAGGGAGTTCATGGATGTCCCCTCCCTGGAGGGGTTCAAGGCCAGGCTGCATGAGGCCTTGGGTGACCTGGTCCAGTGCAAGATGTCCCTGCCCATGGCAAGGGGATGGAGCTGACTGGTCCTGAATGTCCCTGCCCATGGCAAGGGGATGGAGCTGACTGGTCCTGAATGTCCCTGCCCATGGCAAGGGGATGGAGCTGACTGGTCCTGAATGTCCCTTCCAACCCAACCACTCCAAGAACCCAACAGAATAAACCAGGTTGGAAGAGACCTTCAGGATCATCACATCCAACCTATCACCCAGCACCACCTAATCAACCCAACCATGGCACCAAGCTCCCCAGCAAGTCTCCTCCTGAGCACCTCCAGGGGCAGTGACTCCACCACCTCCCTGGGCAGCACATCCCAATGGTTAACAACTCTCTGTGTAGAGCTTCTTCCTCACCTGCAGCCTAAGCTTCCCCTGGCACAGCTTGAGACTGTGGCCTCTTG
Organism: Melanerpes formicivorus; assembly: GCF_026170545.1. NCBI lineage: Eukaryota > Metazoa > Chordata > Aves > Piciformes > Picidae > Melanerpes > Melanerpes formicivorus. The sequence goes on along the minus strand of NW_027142435.1, from coordinate 2,322,846 downwards.
TTCCTGGGAGAAGAGACCAGCCCCCAGCTGGCTCCAACCTCCCTTCAGGGAGTTGTAGAGAGCAAGAAGGTCTCCCCTGAGCCTCCTCTTCTCCAGGCTAAGCAACCCCAGCTCCCTCAGCCTCTCCTCCCAGGGCTGTGCTCCAGACCCCTCCCCAGCTTTGTTGCCCTTCTCTGGACACCTTCAAGTCTCTCAATGTCCTTCTTGACCTGAGGAGCCCAGAGCTGGGCACAGGACTGCAGGTGTGGCCTCAGCAGTGCTGAGCACAGGGCAGGATGAGCTCCCTGCTGCTGCTGCAGGCCAGGCTGCCCTTGGCTCTCTTGGCTGCCTGGGCACACTGCAGGCTCCTGTTCAGCTGCTGTCCCCCAGCACCCCCAGGTCCCTCTCAGCCCCTCTGCCCCCAGCCCTGCCCGGGGCTGCTGTGGCCGTGTGCAGCACCCAGCACTGGGCTGTGCCAAGGGCAGCCCCTGGCTCCGCCCCGGCTGGCAGCAGGGGCTGGAGGGGGGCAGGCAGGGGGGCCGTGGGGCAGGAAGGAGCCCCCCAGGCCCAGACCAACCTGTTGGCAGCGGCAGTGGTGGCGGCGGGACAGGTGGGGGCCGCCCTGTGCGGCCTGCGGCGCTGCAGCTCGCGCAGGAAGGAGGCTTCGGCGCTCTGGGCGCGCAGCAGCCGGTCCAGGCGCTCCAGCGCCGCCCGCTCCGGCGCCGCCCGGCTCAGCGGGGCCAGCACCATGTGCTCCTTGATCTCAAAGGGGGCAAACTTCCCACAGGAGCCAGCCAGGATCTGCAACGGTGCAAGAGGAGGGTCAGGCCTGCAGGGGCTGAGGAGCCGCAGCGGCCTCGGGAGCTGAGCTCCGGGGCAGGAGGTTGGCTCAGCTCCTCCCGGCCCAGGCTCCAGCAGCCCCCAGGAGGCTCCAGCTCTGCACAGGCAGTGCAGCACAGGGCACAGCTCAGGCTGGTCTGCAGCCATCTCTGCTCTGCTCACAGAGGTTCAGAAACCATTTGGTGCCTTTGACACTGGGCAGAGGTCCCAGCCCGGGGGGAGGGGAGAGGCCCCTGGGCATCAGCCAGGCCAAGGCCACAGCAGCCTGCCCAGGCCCCCCGGGCATCAGCCAGGCCAAGGCCACAGCAGCCTGCCCAGGCCCCCGGGCATCAGCCAGGCCAAGGCCACAGCAGCCTGCCCAGGCCCCCGGGCATCAGCCAGGCCAAGGCCACAGCAGCCTGCCCAGGCCCCCCGGGCATCAGCCAGGCCAAGGCCACAGCAGCCTGCCCAGGCCCCCCGGGCATCAGCCAGGCCAAGGCCACAGCAGCCTGCCCAGGCCCAGGCCACAGCAGCCTGCCCAGGCCCCTGGGCATCAGCCAGGCCAAGCCCACAGCAGCCTGCCCAGGCCAAGGCCACAGCAGCCCACCCAGGCCCCTGGGCATCAGCCAGGCCAAGGCCCTGCTCCAGCTGGGTAGCCACAGGAGCCTGCCCAGGACTGTAGCAGCCAGGGGGGGTTGGAAGCTCTGCAGAGAAGGAGACTCCACAACCTCTCTGGGCAGCCTGCTGCAGGCATCCAGCAGCCTCACACCAAAAGTTTCTCCTCCTGGCTTCCACTTTGTGTCCCCTGCCCCTTGGCCTGGCCCTGGCCACCACTGAGCAGAGCCTGGCCCCAGCCTCTTGCCCCCCACAGCTCCTTCAGCTCCTGCTGAGCATTGCTCAGCTCCCCTCTGGGGCTGCTCTGCTGCAGGCTCTCAGCCCCAGGGCTCTCAGCCTTTGCTGCTCCCAGAGCTGCTCCAGGCCCCCCAGCAGCCCTGCAGCCTCTGCTGGACTCCCTGCAGCAGCTCCCTGTCTCTCCTGGGCTGGGGGAGCCCAGGACTGGACCCAGTGCTACAGATGAGGCCTCCCTAGGGCAGAGCAGAGGAGGAGGAGCAGACCCTTCCTCAACCTGCTGGCCACACTCTCCTTCATGCACCATCCTCTTTCCTGGGCATCAGGGCACACTGCTGGCTGATGGCCAACTTATCCAACCAAAGCTCTGTCCAGCTCTGAAGGATGGATCAGGAGGAAGCCAGTGCCTTCTGTCAGAGCAACCAGTGAAGCCAGACAAACCAGGGGCAGCAGGGGCTCACCTTTGGGGCTTGGGGAGTCTTTGGTTTCTGGAAGAACCTTGTGATCTCTGCTTTCTGAGCATGAATTCTCTGCAATCAGAACCAGAATGCCAGTCAGAAACACAAAGGCAGGAGGAGGCCTTCCAGCTCAAGGTGAGCTCATGCATGACCCAACTTCAAGTCTAGCCAAGTGGGAAGCAAAGTTCAGCCCTTCAGCAGCTCCTGCAGCTCCACAAACCACTCCCTGCCCCCTCCAACCCAGCCCTGTGGGTTCCACTGCTCAAAGGACTGAGCTCCCCCAGGGGCACTGACAAGACAAAGGCAGAAAGACTTGGGGAGGGGAAAGCAAAGCCATGAAGATGCATGAGAGTGACAGAGAGGAGAGCTGCAGGGGAAGCAGCAGCTCCAGGTGAGACTGCACAGGCTGCACCCCACATGGAGCACAGGAGGGCAGGGGGGGGAAGGGACCCAAAGAGATCCTCCAGTCCAACCCCCCTGCCAGAGCAGGAGCACAGAACCCAGCACAGGGCACACAGCAGCACATCCAGATGGGGCTGGGAAGGCTCCACAGAAGGAGGCTCCACAACCTCCCTGGGCAGCCTGCTCCAGGCTCTGGGAGCCTCACAGTGCAGAAGTTTCCCCTGTGCTGAGGTGGAGCCTCCTGTGCTGCAGCTTCCATCCACTGCTCCTTGTCCTGTCCCAGGGAGCAAGTGAGCAGAGCCTGTGCCCTGCCTCCTGCCCCCTCCCCAGCAGCACCAGGCAGGCTGTCAGGGAGCTCACCAAGGCCCTGCCCAGCAGCACCAGGCAGGCTGTCAGGGAGCTCACCAAGGCCCTGCCCAGCAGCACCAGGCAGGCTGTCAGGGAGCTCACCAAGGCCCTGCCCAGCAGCACCAGGCAGGCTGTCAGGGAGCTCACCAAGGCCCTGCCCAGCAGCAGCCAGGCAGGCTGTCAGGGAGCTCACCACTGCCCTGCCCAGCAGCACCAGGCAGGCTGTCAGGGAGCTCACCAATGCCCTCCCCAGCAGCACCAGGCAGGCTGTCAGGGAGCTCACCAAGGCCCTGCCCAGCAGCACCAGGCAGGCTGTCAGGGAGCTCACCAAGGCCCTCCCCAGCAGCACCAGGCAGGCTGTCAGGGAGCTCACCAAGGCCCTGCCCAGCAGCACCAGGCAGGCTGTCAGGGAGCTCACCAAGGCCCTGCCCAGCAGCACCAGGCAGGCTGTCAGGGAGCTCACCACTGCCTTGCCCAGCAGCACCAGGCAGGCTGTCAGGGAGCTCACCACTGCCCTGCCCAGCAGCACCAGGCAGGCTGTCAGGGAGCTCACCACTGCCCTGCCCAGCAGCACCAGGCAGGCTGTCAGGGAGCTCACCACTGCCTTGCCCAGCAGCACCAGGCAGGCTGTCAGGGAGCTCACCAAGGCCTTGCCCAGCAGCACCAGGCAGGCTATCAGGGAGCTCACCAAGGCCTTGCCCAGCAGCACCAGGCAGGCTGTCAGGGAGCTCACCACTGCCCTGCCCAGCAGCACCAGGCAGGCTATCAGGGAGCTCACCAAGGCCTTGCCCAGCAGCACCAGGCAGGCTATCAGGGAGCTCACCAAGGCCTTGCCCAGCAGCACCAGGCAGGCTGTCAGGGAGCTCACCAAGGCCTTGCCCAGCAGCCAGGCAGGCTGTCAGGGAGCTCACCAAGGCCCTGCCCAGCAGCACCAGGCAGGCTGCCAGGGAGCTCACCAAGGCCTTGCCCAGCAGCACCAGGCAGGCTGTCAGGGAGCTCACCAAGGCCCTGCCCAGCAGCAGGGTTCAGAGAAGCCAGAGAGAGCTCTTTACCTTTTCCTCCTCTCTTAACCGTTTCTCCTCTTCTCTCTTTCTCTTCTCCTCAAGTTTTGCCCTGTAACACAAAGGTCATTTGGAGCACTTCAGGATGCTTGACAATTCCTTGCCCTGAGAATTCCCTTCACTGAGGAAGAGATGAGAAGCCCCAAGGTGCTTGGGTTGGAAGAGGCCTCCAAGAGCATCCAGCCCAGCCCTCAAGCCAGCACTAAGCCACATCCCTCAGCTCCACATCATTTCACACCCCCAGGGATGGAGACTCCCCCAGTGCCCTGGGCAGCCTGGGCCAGGCCATGACAGCCCTCCTGGGGAAGAAATTGTTCCTCATGGCCAACCTACACCTGCCCAGGGGCAACTTGAGGCTGTCCCATTGCTGGTTCCTTGGGAGAAGAGACCAATCCCACCTGACCCCAACCTCCCCCCAGGGAGCTGCAGAGAGCCAGGAGGTCTCCCCTTAGCCCCACCCCAGCTCCCTCAGCTGCTCCTCCCCAGCCCTGTCCTCCAGGCCCTTCCCCAGCCTGGTTGCCCTCCTCTGGACCTGCTGCTGGACCCAGCTGACTCCAGGCCCACGCCTGGCTAAGTGGATACAAGAGTCTCTCCATCCCTCCTAGAGCAAATATTGACCTGCCTCAGCCACAAAGCACTCAGCCTGCTTCAGGTCTCCCTCTCCACCAGGAAAGGGCATCTATGGGGTTATCAAGTTACAAGCCACTTCCTGCCCAGGCAGGCCAGCAGTGCCAGCAGAAGAGCAGGCAGGGCTGGGCCTGGAGGGGGAAGTCAGTGGAGCACAGCAGCTCTTTGCAGCCACTTCCAAACACAGCAGGTCAGCCTGCAAGCTGACACAGCCCTCCTGTGACAAAGCAGCAGGAGCTGGGTGGCCAGCAGAGCCTCCAGAAGGGGCAGCTGAGGTGGCTGTGGCCAGGGGGTAGCCAGCAGGAGCTGCAGAGCCCAGGGCACTCACTCCAAGGCCTCCTGCCGCTCCTTGCGCTTCTCCTCCTTCACTCTCAGCTTCTCAGCTTTCTCCTTCTCTTCTTTCTCTTTCTTTTCTCTCCTTTCCTTCTCCTTCAGCTCCTTCTCCTCCTCTTTCTTCTTCTTGGCCTCTTCCTTGGCTCTCTCTTTGGCTGCTTTTGCTTCTTCTTTCAGCCTTCCCTTCTCCTCCCTCTCGGCTTGCAGCTTCTGCAGCTTGTCCGCCCGCTCCTGGTCCTGGGTCAGAGAGAAGCCATGGAGCCCTTTGGCCTTCTGTGCAAGCAAGAGGAGCTGCCAGCACCACCTCACCACAGCCAGGGCCTCCCCCAGCTCACAGCCTGCCCTCCTGCCCCCCCACTGCTTCCTGCAGCACCCTTCAGCCATTCAGCTCAGGCCACCTGCTGGCTCCACCACAGCTGCCTCCACCCTGCAGCGCTCCCTGAAGGCCTGGCTGCTCTTCCCCTGGCACAGGGAGCTGGTGCCATTTGCTAAGCATCAAGGGAAGCTTGGCATGCTGCTGGCTCCACATCTGAGCCACCTTCACTAGAAGCACAGAATGGTTCTGCTTGGCAAAGCTCTTTAAGGTCATCCCCTCCAACCATTCCCTAGCCCTGCCCAGGCTGCACAGCTCTGAAGCCCCTCCAGGGCTGGGGGTTCAGCCTCCTCCCTGGGCAGCCTCTGCCAGGCCTGGACAACCCTTCCTTGAGGAAGTTTCTTCTGATGTCCAACCTAAACCTCCCCTGGCACAGCTTCAGGCCATTTCCTCTTGTTCTGTCACCTCTTACTAGGGAGGAGAGACCAATCCCCACCTGCCTCCAGCCTCCTTTCAGGGAGCTCTAGAGAGCAGTGAAGTCTCCCCTCAGCCTCCTTTCCTCCCTCAGCCTCCTTTCCTCCCTCAGCCTCCTTTCCTCCCTCAGCCTCCTTTCCTCCCTCAGCCTCCTTTCCTCCAGGCTGACCAAGCCCAACCCTCTCAGCCTGGCCCCACAGCAGAGGGCTTTCAGCCCTCCCAGCACTGCTGTGGCCTCCTCTGGCCCCACTCCCACAGGTCCCTGCCTGTGCTGAGGGCTCCAGAGCTGCCCCAGCAGAGCAGTGCACAGGTATAGCCCTCCTGATTGCACTGCTGCACCAAGCCTCTCCCTCCTGAAGGCTCTGAAAAGCTTCTGCAAGGCATTTTGACAAGCAGGCAGCAACCTTCGCTGCTCCTCAGTCCCACCCCCAGGCTCCCAGCAGCGCAGTGCAGGCCACCCACACCTCCTGGGGGATGCACTAAGCAGCTCTGGGACAAGCCATGGACTCCAAGTGCAGGGATTAAGGCTCTCCAGAACTGCCTGAGGATGCTCTAAGGGGGCTACACCAGAAGCACAAAGGGTTTTGCTTAGCTACTCAAGGCCAAAGCTGACTCTGGAGGGCAGGGCAGGGAGGTTGCCTTACTCTCTGCAATCTCAGCTTCTCCTTCTCTGCCGAGCTTTTGGGGAGTTTCTGAGAGACCTGGAAGGACAAAAGGCAAGGTTTAGAGACCCACAGCTCTGCCCTGGCAGCAGGCAAGAATCACAGAAATGGTTGGGCTGGAAAGGAGCTCTGAGCCCAGCCAGGCCCAGCAGCAGCAGGGCCACTGAGGCACAGCCCCAGGTGCCATGGCCACACAGCTCCTGAGCAGCTCCAGGCACAGGGACTCCACCACCCCCCTGGGCAGCCTCTGCCAGGGCCTGACCACTCTGGCAGCAAAGTTCTTCCTCTTCTCCAACCTAAGCCTCCCCTGGTGCAATTCCAGGCCATTTCTTCACCTGACCCTAGGGAGAAGAGACCAACCCCTCCTCAGCCCAGCCTCCTCTCAGGGAGCTGCAGAGAGCAGTGAGGTCTCCCTCAGCCTCCTCTTCCCCAGGCTGAACAGCCCCAGCTCCCTCAGCTGCTCCTCCCCAGCCCTGTCCTCCAGACCCTTCCCCAGCTCTGCTGCCCTTCTCTGGGCCTGCTCCAGCCCCTCAGTGTCCTTCCTGGGATGAGAGGCCCCACACTGATCCCAGCTCTCAAGGTGTGGCCTCCCCAGCACAGGCCCTGCTCCTGCTGGACAGACCACTGCTCCTGCAGGCCAGGCTGCTGTTGGCCTCCTGGGCCCCTGAACAAAGAGCAGCAAGGTTGCCCTGGCTGCCACCATCCCCCTGCAGATCAGCCTGCTCAGCACAGGCTGCAGGACACAGCACAGCTCACCTCCCTGACCCCCATGGAAGCCTGAGCACACCTAAGAGCTTTCTTTCCATCAAGGCCTCACATCACCCAGCTCTGCATCACCTCTGCTCTCCAGTGTCACCTGCAAGGGAACATCCCAGGACAGCCAGCAGCAGCCAGAGCTGCTCCACCTCACCCCAGCAGAGGACACTGAATTACAGCCAAGCCACTTCCAGTTAAACTTGGGGTGACCTTTATTGCCTCTTTGTTTTGCCATCCTCCCACCCACTCCTGCCTCAAGGTGGGGGCAAAGCTTCCTGCCCACAAGGTACAGCCACACCTGGGTGTTGGGTCTGCTGCTCATCACAGCCTCCTTGATCTGCTAGCACCAGCACACCCACCCTGAGCTCCCAGCAGGTCCAACTCCTCCCCTCTCCAGAGGGGCACAACCCCCCAGGTGTTGTTGTCAGGGCTTAAGAGCATTGTTCAGACAGCTCCAAGGCTTCCCTGGGCAACACTGCAGCAGGTTGTGGCTTCTGCCTTCCTCGCCTGGGCACTGCCATCCTGGGTGACCCTGCTGTGGTGCTGGGGCTGGACTGGGTGATCTCCAGAGGTCCTTTCCAGCCCCCAGCTGGCTGGGATTCCACTTCCCCTTCTCCTCCCACTTGCAGTGACAGGCAGCCTGTGATTCAAAGGCCAACACAGCCCAAGTGCTTCACTTTCTGCACTCCCAGGCATTGAAGCTGCCAGAGTGCAGAGCTGTACCAGGAGATTCTCTATTGATCCACCACAAAACAGGAGCTGGCTCAACTGGGAGCCTCAATTTATCAGAGCTGTTTCCATCTGGGAGAACAAATGTGCCAGGACCTGTGCAGGCTGAGGTGCAGCCTCTACCCTGGCAAGCAGCACCTGAGCTGGTTCAGCCTCACCCACAGGATCCCAGCAGGGGGGCAGTTAGAAAGGGACCTCTGGAGCTCACCCAGTCCAACCCCCCCTGCCCCAGCAGGGCTCCCCCAGCAGCCTGCCCAGCAGCACAGTGCCCAGGGGGGGTTGGAGCACACAGGAGGCTCCACAACCTCTCTGGGCAGCCTGCTGCAGGCCTCCAGCAGCCTCACACCAAAGGAGTTTCTCCTCCTGTTTATCTGGGACCTCCTGGCTTCCAGTTTGGGCCCACTGCTCCTTGTCCTGCCACTGGGCACTCCAAAGTGTTTTCCAGGCCAGAGCTGCTGAAATTCAGAGCTGGAAAAGCAACTGCAGGGGAACTGGGGCAAGACCCTCTCATTGCCACTACAGCAGCTCCACCAAGGAGAGAAAATTCCATCACTTCTCCTGGACACTGTCCTTGCACCAACCACCAGAGCACAAAGTCCCAGGGCAGGCACTTCCCTAAAACCCCCAAACCAAAGCCCTTAAAATGAACCTGCAGCAGAACTTCAAGCCACATTCACACAGCCACAGGCTGCTGGGGGCTGGAAGGACCACAGGAGGTCACTGAGTCCAACCCTCTTGCCAAGGCAGGTTCACCTAGAGGAGGTCACAGGGGAACACATCCAGGTGGGGTCTGAATGTCTCCAGAGGTGGAGACCAGGTGATGTGGGTATTCCAGCAGCTCAAACCCAGGCCAGATTTCAATCCTACAGCTGAAGGATTGAAAAGGAAGATTCAAGAGGGCAATAACTCATCCTTAGCACACCAGCACCACCTTCCACACACTTCCCACCACCCCTGAGAGGATCCTGCTCATCCTTTTCACTCCATGGCCCCCCCATCAGCAACACCTCAGCTTTCAACACACCACTAAGAGAGACCAACCTTCCTAGCAGGAGTGGAGGCAGCTAAGGGACTGGAGTTCCTCTTTGCTTCTGCAGCAGGCTGCACCTCAGGGGAGCTCCCAGAGTGAGCACTCAGCGAGGAGTTGCTGAGCCCAGAGTCTCCTTCCTGGGATGACTCCAGGCTCTCATTCCCAGATGAGATGCTGCCATCCAGAGAAGCACCCTGGGGAGATTTTGCAGCCATAATGTCCTCCAGGAGCACCACAGGCATCTTCCCCTCAAAGATGACATCCTTCAGTTGGCTCTGCTTTGCCTTGGGGGTTTCCAGGTTGCTCCATTTCGTTAACCTGGAAGGGGACTGGATCCCATCAGCCAAACCCTCCTCTTCATCCCCTGCAGCTTCACATGGCACATCAGTCTCCATGGATTCATCATCCCCTTGCTTGCTAGGAGAGGGATTCAGGCAACCCAACTGGCTCAGCTCCTCTCCCAAGGAGCCATTAGTCACAGCTAGGGATGAAGATGCTTTGGAGTCACAACCTCTGTGGTCCAGGTCATCACTTAGTCTGTGGCCAGAGTCCTGTCTCAGGCCAAGCACAATGAGAGTGCCACCAGCTGGGCTCTCTCTGCTGCCCTTCTGGATGAAGTGGTCCAAAGGACCTTTCCCATTCACCAGCTTGGGAGCGAAGCCAACATCTGAATCCAAGTGGCAGTCGTTCTCCAGGTTGTCCAGGGATGGGTGTGAGGTATCCAGGGAGGAATCCTTACTTGGAACAAAGCCACCTGGGGAGCTCTTCCCTTTCTTCACCTCGGGATCCGCCTCGCACTTGTCCTTGGGCACAGGGTTCAGGCGCTTGAAGGGCAGCCGGGCTGAAAGCACAAGGCCTTTAGTCACCTCACAGGGGTCACTGGGGGAGAGGGGAGGGGGGGACACCAAGGAGTGGGATGGCTAATTAGCTCTGAAGCACCAGGGCTGCAGCAGATCAGCCAGGTTGGGCTGATTTATCACTGCAAGGAGAACCACGTCTCTGCCAGCAGCTGTCATTGACAGGGCAAGGGGGGATGGTTTGACCCAAAAGAGAGAGATTCAGACCAGGGGGAAGGAAGGAAGGAATTTTTCACCCTGAGGGTGGTGAAACACCCAGCAAAAGGTGGGAGATGCCCCATCCCTGGCATCCTCCCAGGTCAGGTTGTTTTGGGGCTCTGAGCCAGCTGACTGCGGGGGGGGTTGGACTGGATGAGCTTTAAAGGTCTCCTCCCTCCCAAACCAGTCCCTGGTTCTGCAGTTCCCCGAAGCAGGTCTGACATCATCCCGGCACGCTGAAGCCGCGCCCGGTGACAGCTGCTGCCGCTGCGGCCTTACCTTGCACCAGCCTCCGCGCAGGCACGGCCGCTTTGTCTCTGCACTCCATGGCTGCGAGGCAAGAACACCACAAATAAACACCCGGGTCGCCTTTCCCGGCAGCGCCCTGCCTTCCCGTGCAGCCGGCCCGCGGCAGCGCCCGGCAGCTCTCCCCGGCGCGGGGCGCGGGCCCGGCCAGGCCGGACAAAGGGGCCGGGCCGAACCCCAGCGGGGCAGCCCTCGCTCTGAGGGGATCTCGGCACCCGCGGGGCGCAGGCGGCCCCGACACCGGCTCCTCCGCCGCAGCCAGACCGCGGGAAGAGAAGTTGAGCAGGAAGGAGACGGCGGGCCGGGCCCGGGCCTGGCTGCGGGGTGCGGCGGCAGCTGCCAGGCCTCCTTTGTTACCCCGGGAAGGCCCCGCGCACCCCGCGGCCCAACTGCCGCCGGAAACACACCGCGGCTCGGCTCCGCCGCACCGCCCGTTCAGCCCTACCTGCCATCAGCGGCTGCCGCGGCTCCCGCCGCTCAGTCCGCCGGCGGCGGCGGCCGAACCTGCCCCGGCCCACCCGGTCCCGTCCGGCCCGGTCCCGCCCCGGGGGCTCCCGCTCGTATTTGGCGGGAGCCGGGGCAACCCCACGCCTGGCCGCGCTGATAGGCGGAGAGCGCACCACGTGACCCACCCTGCCGCCAGCTCCGCCCGCGTCTCGCGAGGAGGGTGGGAGGCAGCCTCAGCGCCCGGCCGCGCCGCTGCCTCCCTATTGGCTACTGAGCAGGCCGGCGCTGGCTGGAGGCAGCGGCTGTCATTTCGACCTCCTATAAGCGCTGATTGGATAGCTGAGCGAGGGCTGGCGGGGTTCTGCTTGGGCCTTACGCCTAGGCTTGAGGCCTGCCCGGAAGCCGAGCGGAAGCCTGGGCAGCAGCAGTGCAGCCCCGGCTGCAGAGGGGCCAGAGCAGCCTTTCCGCAGCGCCGGGGAGAGAAGAGTAGCGGAACCGCTAAGGGCCCGGAGCCAGCGCGCGAAATGGCGGCGCCGACGGCGGCCAATGAGTGACCGCAGCTGCCGCGCGCAGGCGGAGAGGGGCAGGAGACTGCCGCGAGGGATTGTGGGAGGCGTAGTCCGGCGCCGCCGCCGCAGAGGCCCCCGGGAGTTGTGGTCACCCCCTGGAATTTCGAATCCCAGCATGATGGGGTTGGAAAGGGATCTCTGGAGCTCACCCAGTCCAACCCCCCTGCTCCAGCAGGACACGCACAGCAGCTTGCCCAGCAGCACAATGACCGGGGGGGGTTGGAAGCTCTGCACAGAAGGATGCTCCACAACCTCTCTGGGCAGCCTGCTGCAGGGCTCCAGCAGCCTCACACCAAAGAACTTTCTCCTCCGGTTCAGATGGGACCTCCTGGGTTCCAGTTTGAGTCTGTTGCCTCTTGACCTGTCCCTGGGCACCACTGACAAGAGCCTGGCCCCATTCTCTTGCCCCCTACCCTTTAGCTCCTGCCGAGCATTGCTCAGCTCCCCTCCTGCTGCTCTTCTCCAGTCTCAACAGCCCCAGGATGCCGTTGGCGTTCTGGCCACGAGGGCACATTGCTGTCTTACGGACAACTTGCAGGCTTCGCATGCACCTGCAGGTGATTCCTGCTGCCTTCCAGGTGGCCCCAAGATGTGCCCGGGGCTTTTCACCAGCCCCCTGTGGCTCCTGCTATTTTCTAGGTGGCTTCAGGACTTTCCACCACCCCAGTGGGGCTCCTGCTGTCTTTCAAGCGGCCCCAGGGCACCTGCTGGGCTTTCCACAACCCCTCCGGCGGTTTTTCAGAGCTGGAAGGCAAACTTTAGCCTATGTGCTCGGAATCCCCACGCCGCTCCTCTGGAGCAGACCTCGGGCACAGGCAGAGCTCAGGGAGGAGCAGAGACCACCGTTTCGCTCCGGCCCCATGACCCTCCCCGCCCGCGGCATTCCGCGGCTGCGTCAGAGCGCGGTCCCGCACTGCCCGGCCGCCAGGGGGCGCGGGCGCACCGCGCGGCGGGCGGGGGCGGCGCTCCGGCGCGCTCGCTGTGCTCGGTGGTGCCGTTAGGGGGCGGGGCGGGGCGGGCCGGGCGCGGGGCGTTTCCTGGCGCTGGCGGCGGAAGCGGCGGCAGCGGCCGGGCCGGGCCGGGCTCCTGCGTGCCCAGGTGTCCCGCCGCCCCCCCCTCGCCCCTACCCCTCCATCTCCACCTCCGGCATCCCTCCGCGGCCGGCACCATGTCGGTGGCAGGGCTGAAGAAGCAGTTCTACAAGGCCACCCAGGTGAGGCTCCCGGGACCCCGTCGCTTCCGTTACTGCCGTCTGTTGCTCGGTGATCTCCCCCGCTGCCTTCAGCAGCCGGCTCGCTGGGGGTCTGATCCCCGCCGGTACACCCTCCCCGGCATCCCTTGTGGGCCGGTGCCCCTGTCCGGTGGCCGGTCGCCAGCGTCCGGTGCTCCGGTTCGGTAACCTCCCCCCGCCCCGGTCTCCCAGTCCCGTACTTCCGTGCGGCGCCCTCCTCTCCTCTTAATCTCCGCCGCTTTTCCGCCGCCGGTGGCCGTCCGGAGCTCGGTGTGCGGTCGCCTCCCGCCGGGGCAGGCCGGGGAGCGGAGCGCGGCGCCGTGGGGTCCCCGCTGCGGCTCCTTCGGATGCTCCTCCAACCCTTGGGGGAGCCTGGAGGGGTCCTCCGGGGGAGCACGGAGGCGTTCCGGTGCCGGTCACGTACCCCCCGGGGCCAGGCTGTTGGAGGGACCCCGGCAGAGAAACCGGAGGGGGCGAGCCGGCGGGTGCCGGGGTTCGGGTACCGGCCGTGCCCCGGGGTCCGGGTCGGGTGCCGGCCGTGCCCGGGGTCCGGGTCGGGTGCCGGCCGTGCCCGGGGTCCGGGTCCGGGTCCGCTCCCTGCCTTCCCCGCAGCCCAGCCACGTCCGCAGCCCGGCGAGGGGACAGCGCCCGCCCCGGGCTCTGCGGGCACCTCGGCGGCCGGGACGCCCTTGGGCTGCCCACGCAGGGCAGGATCTGGGCAGAAGAGCCCTGGGACGTGGTGACCGAGAAGACTGCGAGGCCCTAACCGGGGGTCAGCGGCCCCGTTAACCCCGGGGAGCAGCTGCAGCCCGGCCTCGGGAAGCTGCCGTTTCCTGGCGAGCAGCTGCGGGATGGGTTCTGGGGGTGGGTGAGGGAGCTCCGGCCCCCACGGGAAACGGCCGAGCTGGGGGGGGGGGGCGGAAAAAACTTGTCAGATTTGGGAGTTGTAGCCCAGCAAAAACTGCTTCCATCAGCTGATTCCATCTCTGGTGGCTTGGGCTGGAAGCAGGGAGCGTGTGGCACCCTCCGATGAAGATGATGAGGCTCCTTGGGAAGCAGCTTGGGAAGGCTGCGACTCTTCCTCCTGTGCTGAGGAATCCGCTTCGGATGGGTTTCACTTTCTCCCACCCCCCCTCCCCGGGCTCGGTTTCCCTTCCTGCAGCTCGGGAACGTGGCTGAAAGGGCCTCAGGGTGGTCGTAGTGTGGTTTTGGACCGAGCCTGGGGCTCAGGAGCGCTCCTCTGCCCTGCCTCCACTCGCTGCCTTTCTGCCCCCTCCCCAAGTTTCAGATGGGTTTTGCACCAGGCTTTGTTTTCCAGGCACGAAGCTGCAAGCCCTTCAGCTCACCCCCCCGGGGGGTTTGCTCCGTGTCTTGCCTCTGTTCTTGGCTGTGGTTAGGGGAAAGCATTTTGCTTGAACAGCAAAGCCAAGGACCAGATTCCTCCAGCCCTTCCTCCACCCCCCCCTGCTCCCAAACCTCTGCTTCCTGGAAGCTTTGGGGTTTAACTTCCCCAGGAGAAGGCTGAGCTGAGCGCTGGAGTGCCCCAGGAGGGTTTTGCTGGGGTGGATGTGCCCTGCTGGTGTCATGGGGCGGGGGGAAGCTCCTCCACCAGCTGGGACTAGCCTGTTCCTGAAGCCTAAAATCATCCTGTCCAACCCTCCTGGCTCACTGCAGGAGGCTTGGGCAGGGTGACCTTGGAGGGAACCTTCCCCACCTGATGCATTCTGTGGCTTTCAAACCACCTGATGAAGCCTTTTGTTGGGGAGCCTCTTGGGGGGCCAAGCCATGGTTGGTCTTTGGTGGGGCTTTGACTTGTGATAGGTGGTGGTGGTGGGGTTTGCCTTTAAAGGAACCATCTGGGCTGCTTGTAGGGGGTGGGAAATAGCTGCCCCAGGGGAAGTGACCTGCCCAGAGTGCAGGCTTGGGGAGCAGCTCTAATTTAAGGGTGCTGGAGCAGGCTGCCCAGCATGGTGTTGGAGTCTCCCATCTCTGGAGACACTCAAAACCTTCCCTTGCCTCTCCCCTCCTCAGCCTTCCCTTGGCTGAAGGAGAGGAGGATTAGTTATGTTTTTGGCTCCCTCAGAGCTGTCAGCTGCTGCCAAAGCCAAACATGTGGAAGATCTTTCCTCAGATGTGAAGTTTCATTCCAGGGCTGTTGTTAATTGAAGGAAAATGCAGCCAGGAGCCAGGGGCTGCCAGGACCTGGAGTGGCAGGTTTGGGCTCCCCCCTGCCTCTGCCAGGGCTCCCCACACCATGAGGGGGGCAGTGGGAGCCTCTGAGGGAGCAGATCTTGGCTTGTGGGCTTCTGCTGTCTGGTTCCTGCAGGGCTTTGTCTTCCCTGGGTGAGGCAGCCAGGCGCCCACACACCACACAGAGCCCAGAGAGTGTCCCAGGGGGGGAAAAAGAAACCCCAAAGCCAAGTCAGGCTGGCAAAAGCTGCAGATGGCTCTGTCTGTGCATCCAGAACAGGTTCTGCTGGTTCCCAGCAAAATGTTCTGTCAAAAAGGAAACAGCCTCACCAACAGCAGCTCTGCAGAGAGCAGCCTGGCAAAAGGAGGGAGGAGAAGCAGCCCCAGCAGCAGGCCTGGGGAGCTGGCAACGAGGTGGGAGGTCCCTGCCTGCAGGTAGGAGACCATCTGCTCCTGGGCACTCTCCAGCCTTGATCCATCAGCAGCCACTCAGCAGTCTGCAGGAGCCTTGGGATGCAGAAACAGCTTTGCTGCACAGCATCCCAGCCTGGTGGAGGTGGGGACAGACCTCTGGAGCTCACCCAGAGCAACCTCCCCACCCCTGCTCCAGCAGGGCACCCACAGCAGCCTGCCCAGTGGCCAGGGGGGGCTGGGAGCTCTGCAGAGCTGCAGGCTCCACAGCCTCTCTCTGGGCAGCCTGCTGCAGGCCTGCAGCAGCCTCATGTTCAGATGGAACTTATCAGAGAATGGGAGGGGTTGGAAGGGACCTCCAGGAGTCATCCAGCAGGGCAGCCACAGCAGCTTGCCCAGCAGCACAGTGGCCAAGGGGGGGTTGGAAGCTCTGCAGAGCTGCAGGCTCCACAACCTCTCTGGGCAGCCTGCTGCAGGCCTCCAGCAGCCTCACACCGAAGAAGCTTCTCCTCCTGCTCAGCTGGAACCTCCTGGCTTCCACTTTGTGCCTCCACAAAACCTTCCATGGGCTGCTGGGCAGCGCAGGCTGCACAACCTGCCCTGTCCCTGGGTGCTGTGGGTCTGTCCCTGGGTGCTGTGGGTCTGTCCCTGGGTGCTGTGGGTCTGTCCCTGGGTGCTGTGGGGTGGGAGCCCTGCCTGCTCACCAGCAGGTTTATCATGGCCTGGTTGGAAGGGACAAGCCCTAGGGTGGAGGCAGTGGTGCTGTGATATGGTGTTGGTAAACATGTCCCCTCCCTCTGTGAGAGCTGAGCTCCCCTACCCGGGCTTGTGCTCGGTGTGGAGGCAGGAGAAGCAGCACAGCAGCTTGCTGGAGACAGCTCCACAGCCCAAGAGGGCAGGGGACTGCTGTGGGCAGCTGTGGCTCAGAGGGTGACAGCAGGGCTGGGCTTGCCAGAGCATGGACTCACAGACTGGTTTGGGTGGGAAGGGACCTGCAAGATCATCTGGTTCCACCCCTCTGCCTTGGGCAGGGTCACAACAGGGCTGAGCCAGGCCAGTGGCTCCTGCTGCCACTTCCTGCTGACCTCCCTTCAATCCTCCAGCAGTTAGCAGAGCCAGGAGCAGGCCTGGGGTGCTCTGTGTGGTGGCTTTGCTGCTGCCCCAGAAGGTGAGAGGCAGCAGCTGGGAGGGCAGCAGGGCTGCCTGCCCCATCCAGGGGTGAAGTCCTGGGGAAGTCCTTGCTGGTGGGGCTGAGACTTTGCTCAGGGGAGCATCCAGAGCTAGCAGTGGAGGAGGCAGGCACCTGAGGGTGGTTTGAGGTGCTATTTTGGGCTCACATGTTCCTTTTGAGCTATTCTGGTGAGCTTTGCATAAGAGCAGGCAAGCCAGGAGCGTCCTCAGCAGCAGGGTGCAGGGAGCAGGAGGAGGTGCAGGGAGGAGGTGCAGGGAGCAGGAGGAGGTGCAGGGAGGAGGTGCAGGGGGAGGTGCAGGGAGCAGGAGGAGGTGCAGGGAGAGGTGCAGGGAGCAGGAGGAGGTGCAGGGAGGGGAGCAGGGAGCAGGAGGAGGTGCAGGGAGAGGTGCAGGGAGCAGGGAGGAGGTGCAGGGAGAGGAGCAGGAGGAGGTGCAGGGAGAGGAGCAGGGAGCAGGGAGGAGGTGCAGGGAGAGGTGCAGGGAGCAGGGAGGAGGTGCAGGGAGAGGTGCAGGGAGCAGGGAGGAGGTGCAGGGAGAGGTGCAGGGAGCAGGAGGAGGTGCAGGGAGAGGTGCAGGGAGCAGGGAGGAGGTGCAGGGAGAGGTGCAGGGAGCAGGAGGAGGTGCAGGGAGGAGGAGGAGGTGCAGGGAGCAGGAGGAGGTTCAGGGAGCAGGAGGAGGTGCAGGGAGGAGGTGCAGGGAGCAGGAGGAGGTGCAGGGAGGAGGTGCAGGGAGCAGGAGGAGGTGCAGGGAGCCGGAGGAGGTGCAGGGAGCAGGAGGAGGTGCAGGGAGGAGGTGCAGGGAGCAGGAGGAGGTGCAGGGGGGAGGTGCAGGGAGCAGGAGGAGGTGCAGGGAGCCGGAGGAGGTGCAGGGAGCAGGAGGAGGTGCAGGGAGAGGTGCAGGGAGCAGGAGGAGGTGCAGGGAGAGGTGCAGGGAGCAGGTCACTCCTTGCCTTCCCTGCTGTGGCAGTGGATGCTTGATGACGAAGCAGAGCAAGGTCTGGGTGCCATGGAGAGGAGCAGGGAACTCCTGGAGCAGGCAGCTGGCAGTGCTGGGCTCTGAGGTCCTTATCTGACTGGGAGTTTGGACTGGGGAGTCAGGCAGGGCCTGCTGTCAGCTCCATTAATATTAACCTGAGCTGCAGCCTCCCCTGCAGCCCTCCCCAGTTCAGCTTTCAGTGTTAATCTGCTGCTGAGGCTGCAGCAAAGCTGGATTTGCTGGAGCCCAGTGTGACAGCCCAGCTGGGGATCCTCCAGCAGGGAGTTGCCCACACTCAGTGTCCTCCTCTGACACCATCAAGCCCTGAGCACTTTGCTGGAGCTGGGGGTTTGGTGATGCAGGAGCTTGCAGAGCCACCTGGGGCAGCTGGGAAAGGGAGGGAGGATGCAGGTCACAGAGTCCCAGCAGGCTGCAGGTTGGAAAGGGCCTCTGGAGCTCACCCAGTCCAACCCCCTGCTCCAGCAGGGCTCCCACAGCAGCCTGCCCAGCAGCACAGTGCCCAGGGGGGGTTGGAAGCTCTGCAGAGGAGGAGACTCCACAACCTCTCTGGGCAGCCTGCTGCAGGCCTCCAGCAGCCTCACACCAAAGGAGTTTCTGCTCCTATTCAGATGGAACCTCCTGGGTTCCACTTTGTGCCCCCTGCCCCTTGTGCTGTCCCTGGGCACCACTGAGCAGAGCCTGGCCCCAGCCTCTTGCCCCCCACAGCTCCTTTAGCTCCTGCTGAGCATTGCTCAGCTCACCTCTGGGGCTGCTCTGCTGCAGGCTCTCAGCCCCAGGGCTCTCAGCCTTTGCTGCTCCCAGAGCTGCTCCAGGCCCCCCAGCAGCTCTGCAGCCCCTGCTGGACTCTGTTCCCTGTCTCTCCTGAGCTGGCTCATGGGGAGCTCACTGTCCCCCAGCACTCCCAGGTCCTTCCCTGGTCTCCCCTCCCCTGTCCTGCTGCCTGGGGCTTGCCAGCAAACCTCTTGGTGCAGGAGGCTGCAGCTCCTCCCTCTCCTGGCCGAGGTGCTGCTGGCAGGGCCCTGCTGCCCCATCTCAGAGGGACACAGGCAGGGGATTTCCACACGGATTCCTCCTCCTTTCCTTGCCTGCTTGGTCACTGATGAACGGCCTGGCAGGGTGGTGTGTGGCTGGTTAATCATTGCTGGAGCTGAGCTGAGCAGCCCCATGCCAGGGCAGGTTTTGGCTTTCCTCAGCCCTGTTCAGCCTGCCCTGGAGTGGCAGCCAGGGGATGCTTCATGGCTCTGCACCACTGACTTTCACTTGGCTTCTTTTTCCCCCCAGGTTGAGATTGCTTTCCCAGCTCTTGGCCTTGAGCAGTGATGGGAACTCACAGAACAGTGGAACTGTTTGGGCTGGAAAAGCCTTCTCAGAGCATCCAGTCCAAGCAGCAGCCCAGCCCCACCATGGTCACTAAAGCATGGCCCCAGCTGCCATGGCTACAGGGGGCTGGAACCCCTCCAGGGCTGGGGACTCCACCACCTCCCTGGGCAGCCTCTGCCAGTCCCTGACCACTCTGGCAGCAAAGCAATTTTTCCTCATCTCCAACCTCACCCTCCCCTGGCACAATTTGAGGCCAGTTCCTCTCCTTCTATCACCTGAGACTAGGGAGAAGAGACCAAAACCTCCACCTGACTGCAGCCTCCTCTGGAGGAGCTGCAGAGAGCAATGAGCTCTCCCTCAGCCTCCTCTTCCCCAGGCTGAACTCCCCCAGCTCCCTCAGCTGCTCCTCCCCAGCCCTGTCCTCCAGACCCTCCCTCAGCTTTATTGCCCTTCTCTGGACCTGCTCCAGCCCCCAGTGAGGACCTTGGGAAGGATTTTGGGGCAAGGTTCCCAAAACTGAGCTCTCCAGTTCCTGGAAGGCAAAGGCAGAAAGCAGATGTGGAAATCTCCAGCTGTCCCTCCCCAGCTCTGTTTGCTTTCCTTCTCTCCTCTGATGTCAAAGAGGGAAAATCTTCTGCCATGTCTGCAGCTGGGGGAATCTGGGGCAGAGGGAGGCTCTGTGACTCAGGGCTGGAGCAGGGATCCTGCGGCAGTAGGGAGCCCTCAGCGTCATCCCCTGCCCCCTGCTGCTGCTGCCCCTCTGCCTGGGGCCTTTCTCTCTCAGGTCATCTGTTCCTGTAACTCCCTGACTTCCCAGGTTGTGTGGTGAGCTATGGAAAGAGGATGGTGCCAAAGGGGATGGTTCCTGGATGTGGTGGAAGGAAATCCTTCCTCCCCTCTTCTCCCTGCCAGTACTTTCCTCCTGGGAAAGAGCAAACCAGGGATGAGATCAGGCAGGCTGCCTGGGAAAAGCTGATTCATTCCTTTAGCACATTTTTTGCTCTCTCCTCTCCTCTCCTTCCTTCTCTTCCCCCATCCTCACATATGCCAGTGCCTTCTGCCAGGGCTCACAGCTCCATCCAAGCCCTGGGTGGTAAACCCAGAGGGCTGGCAGCCGATGGCTGGGAGTGGGGGCAGCTCCTCCTGCTCAGGACTGAGAACAGCAAGATGAAAATGAGGGTTTGGTGCCCCTCAGGGAGGGGATCTGTGTGTGGTGAGGGGCACAGAGGCTTATTCCAAGCCCTGAGCCTGCTGCAGCCTGCAGGGATGCTTCAGTGCTTGTGGTGGTCTCGGGGTGCAGCTCGGACTTGGTCTCGGAGGCTGCGTCCAAGCAAAATGGTTCAGTGGGAAGAGCCCTCCAGGATGGTCAGCTCTGTGGTGCTGCCAAGCAAGATGCCAAACTGCTGAGAGGACCAGAGCTCAAAGCAGTGCCTAGGCCAGGAGGCCTGGGGGTTTGTGGTGCCAGCTGCCCTCCTGCACGTGGAGGCTCAGCGCCGCATCCAGGCGCTGATGCTGTTTCGTAACAGCCCTGCGCCGCAGAGGGCTGAGCCTCTGCTCCTTCCACCTCCTTCACTCTGCTGATTAAATCAGCAGCTTGAGCTCTGAGGTTGGGGACCTGGAGCTGCAGCATGTGGGAGGCTCCTCCTGTCACCAGGGGGGACTTTGCCTGCAGATCTCCTCCCCTCCTGAGCTCTGTCCCCCACGCCGCTGCCGCGGCTGCGTCTCAGCCTTCTCCCCTGGGAGCAGATCACAGATGGATAGCTCCAGAGGGTGGCTTGGGTTGGAAGCTCAGCCAGCTCCAAGCCCCTGCCCTGGGTGGGGACACCTCCCACCAGCCCAGGTTGCTCAAGGCCTCCTCCAGCCTGGCCTGGAACACCTCCAGGGAGGGGACAGCCACAGCCTCCCTGGGCAGCCTGTGCCAGGCTCTCCCCAGCCTCACTGGAAAGAATTTCTTCCTCACCTGTAGTCTCAGTCTCCCCCCTGCCAGCTCAAAGTCCTTGTCCCTCATCCTGTCACTCCCAGCCCTTGTCAAAAGTCCCTCCCCAGCTCTCCTGTAGCCCCCTTCAGGCCCTGGAAGGCAGCTCTAAGGTCTCCTTGGAGCCTTTTCTCCAGGCTGAAGAGCTGAACTCTCAGCCTGTCTCTTAGGAGACCTGGCTGTGTCCCAGCCTCCTGCCTCCAGGAGCAGATGAGTCCATGCCTGCCTCCCAGCCTTCCCCCTGCAGCAGATCCATCTCTGTGCAGAGCTGACCCTGCAGCACCACTGAGCTTCTCTTTATCATCAGCCACTCTGTGACTTAGTGCAAGATCCAGAGAACTGTCAGGCCTGGAAGGGACCTCAAGGCTCAGCCCCCCCTGCCATGGGCAGGGACCCCTCACCCTGGAGCAGGTTGCTCACAGCCACCTCCAGCCTGGCTGCAACAACCTCTTGGCTCCAGCCCCTCTTGACCTCCCCCTGTGATCAGCAAAGCAATAACCAATCTCTCTCTCTCTGTGTTTTTTGTTCCAAAGGCTTCCTCTTCCCTTTGCCCCCCCCAGCCCTGTGGCTGTTGCTCCCATGGCTGTCAGGAGCAGGTTCCTGTTGACAGGAAAGGGCCACATTTGGCCTGAGCTGGAGGGAGAAGCAGATGGAGACTCCATCAAGAGGCTGCTCTTGCTTCCAGGAGCCCTCCTAGGCCTCTGTAATTAGCTTCATTTTTGGGATCTTGTTAATAGAATTGAGCTTTTTAATTATTTCTCTCTCTCCCCCCTCCTTGTAATGCCCCTGGGGAGCTCAGAGTCTCCCTCTCTGCTAATACCTGGCTATTAATAAAGGTCTTGATAGTGGCCCTAATGAGATTGCTTTGCTGCAGAGGAGGTAAAGGCCTCTCCATAAAGGACACTCTCTCTCTTTCAGGCAGAAGATAAAATTTGCAGCATTAAAGCTCAAAAGGCCTTTTATTATTTATTCCCCTCCCCCCAATCCTCCTCTTCCTGATTGAGAAACTGCTGCAGAATTCATCCTCCAGCCTGCAAAGCCCAGGCTGCAGCTCCTCCTTGGGCCAGGCTTTGTCCCTCCAGGCTCATTTATCCCCCCCTTGGCTTGACCAAAGCTGGTTCTGGGCTTGGCAGGGCCTTAAGGGTGTTTAAACTTCCTCTGCCCACCTTCATGGTGAAAAAGGGAGAGAGGGAAGGGTGAGCAGTCCTCTCTGTGCAAAGCCAAGCCACTGGGGAAGGGGTTGGGGTGGTGGGGTGGGGGTTGCCAGAGAGGTTTTTCTGCCCCCTCCTCACCTTCAGTGTGAGCTCTGGGGTGGAGCACTCAGGAAGCAGCAAACAGCTCTTGGGGGGCACTGGGCAGGGCTGAATCTGGAGTGCCAGGAGCTCTCCTGACAGCAAAGCTGCTCCTGATTCTCCTGGGGGGAGCTTTGAAGGCCAAGGGAATGAGCACAGAGGGCTTGGAGGGCATCTTTGAACTGCTCTGCAATGGAGTCACAGAGTTGCTCTGGTCAGGAGGTCTGTGGGGACAGGTTGGACTTGATGACCTTTGAGGTCTCTTCCAGCCTTGGTGATTCTGTGAAAAGAGCTCCCAGGGCATCCAGTCCAGCAGCAGCCCAGCCCCACCATGGCCACCAAACCCTGGCCCCAGCTGCCATGGCCACAGGGGTCTGGATCACCTCTGGGGCTGGGGACTCCACCACCTCCCTGGGCAGCCTCTGCCAGTCCCTGACCACTCTGGCAGCAAAGGGATTGTTCCTCCTCTCCAACCTCACCCTCCCCTGGCACAATTTGAGGCCTCTCCTTCTGTCACCTGAGACAAAGGAGAAGAGACCAATCCCCACCTGGCTCCAGCCTCCTCTCAGGGAGCTGCAGAGAGCAATGAGGTCTCCCTCAGCCTCCTCCTCTCCAGGCTGAACCCCCCCAGCTCCCTCAGCTGCTCCTCCCCAGCCCTCTTCTCCAGACCCTTCCCCAGCTTGGTTGCCCTGCTCTGGACCTGCTCCAGCTCCTCAGTGCTTCTCTTGAGGGCCCCAAAACTGCACCCAGATGAGACTTAGCAAGGGGAAATGATGTGCAGCAAGGCAAAAGTAGGTCCAGCAGCATCTTGGATGGGCTGGGTGCAGGGCAGAGCTCCTGGCTGTGGGGGAAGCTCCTCTGCAGGGCTCTTGGAGGAGCAGGACTCTGCTCTGGTCCCACCCCCAGGGCCACCTTGCTCCCAGCAGTCTTCTGGATGTCTGCTCACCCCTTCCCACTCTCCTTTGCCTTAGTGTGCTCTGCCCTGGCCTGAGAGCCACCAAGCTTTTCCTAGCATTCAAATGAAGGAGGAAGAAGTGTGTTTATAGTGTTCCCAGGGCTTTCTCCCCCTCTTTGATCTCTGTGTACACTGAGCTGTCACTGGCTCTGGCCTGCAGCTTTTGCTTGGCCAACGCTGTTGGTGTCAAATGTGCTCTGCATGGGGCTCCCTCTGCCCCCTCCCAGCCAGGAAGAGCCTTTTGCTTCTTCCCTTTGAGCTCCTGCCCGGGCTCAGCACCTGCTTTGATCTCCCTCCTGCCTGTAAACCTGTCTGGGAGCTCACCTTGCCTCTGCTGAACTCATTACTGCTGTCTGCCACCCAAAACCCAAGGCAGCTGTGACTCAGCTCTGCAGGTGATTGCCCTCTGTGTCCCAGCAGCCTGGCTTGGGCTTCTGATGCTGCAGGTCCAGAGGTTCTTCTGCCTCCTTCCCAGCTTTGGGGTAGTCTCTAGGCTTTTTCTCTGGGTGGTGCCAGTTGGTGCCATGCACCCTGGGGTGGTGTTTTTTCACCTGGGGAGCAGGATCCCAGCATGGAGGGGTTGGAAGGGACCTTTAGAGATCACCCAGCCCAACCCCCCTGCTCCAGCAGGGCACCCACAGCACCCTGCCCAGCAGCACAATGCCCAGGGGGGGTTGGAAGGGCTGCAGAGAAGGAGACTCCACAACCTCTCTGGGCAGGCAGCCTGCCCCAGGCCTCCAGCAGCCTCACACCAAAGGAGTTTCTCCTGTTCAGGTGGAACCTCCTGGGTACCACTTTGTGCCCCTTGCCCTGTCCCTGGGCACCACTGCCAAGAGCCTGGCCCTGGCCTCTTGCCCCTCACAGCTCCTTTAGCTCCTGCTGAGCATTGCTCAGCTCCCCTCTGGGGCTGCTCTTCTGCAGGCTCAGCTCCCTCAGCCTCTGCTCTGGTGCTTTGCACTGCCTCCATCCCATCCTGTGAGCAGCTCCCAGCCCCAGCTGGGCTCAGCTTTCCCCCCTGGGTCTGCAGCGGTCGGGTGGAGCTGCTGAGGAGCGATGGCTCAGCAGCTGTGCAGAAGTCAGGCTGTGGTTCACTGAGGCTCTTCCCAGATAGGAGGTAGGGAAGCTGGGCAGGAAATCTGGAGGCAAGGCAAATATTCCACATTTCCCCTTGGTTTAGTGAACTTCCTCTGGATTGCTGCAGTCACTGCAAGTGGGTGAGGGGAAGGCCATTGTTGGGGGGGGGAGGAGAGGGAGAGGAGAGGAGAGCTGCTGCTGTTTTCTTACCTGCTTTTGTCTTTTCCCTGTTAACCTGACCCAGTTTTGATGTTGTTTGGTTTGGTGGTGGTTTTCCCTTCCCCCCCCAGCTGGAGCTGGTGTCACTTGGTGCAGAGCTTGCATGAAATGAGTAATAGCAGAGAAGAGTTCTGGTGCAAGTGGCTGTGGGGAGGTGCCTCCTCCCCTGCAGCAAGAGCAGTTCAGGTGTCTCCCTGCCTCTTCAGACCTCAAACTTTGCTTCTCTGAGGTGGCAGGAGGAAGAAGTTCTTCACAGTGAGAGTGGTGAGACACTGGGACAGCTTGCCCAGGGAGGGGGTTGAGGCTCCATCCAAGCTCAGGCTGGATGTGGTCCTGGGCAGCCTGCTCCAGTTGGAGGTGTCCCTGCTGAATGCAAGGGGGTTGGACAAGATGAGCTTTGAGGGACCCTTCCAACCCAGTGCCATCTGTGAGTCTGCTTGTTGGGCAGCCTCTGGGTGGTTTTGGTGTCAGCCAGGGCAAGCTGAGCTGCCAGCCTCTGCTCAGGGAGGGAGGCAGCCACTCTTCTGCTGGAAGGGTTAGCTTGGAGAGCATGGGGATGAGCACAGAGCATCACAGCCACCCTCTCATGGAATACAAGGGAAAGGACAGGCAGTCTTTGTGCATCACACCAAATCCCAGCGTGCTGGGGGGTGGAAAGGACCTCCAGAGATCACCCAGTCCAGCCCCCTGCTCCAGCAGGGCTCCCACAGCAGTTTGCCCAGCAGCACAATGCCCAGGGGGGGTTGGAAGCTCTGCAGAGAAGGAGACTCCACAACCTCTCTGGGCAGCCTGCTGCAGGGCTCCAGCAGCCTCCCACCAAAGAAGCTTCTCCTGCAGCTGAGCTGGAGCAGAAGGGAGCTGCCCTTCCCTGGCCAGAGCTCTGAGCCTGACCTGCTGCCTGCTGCTTAAGTTCCTTTGCTTTTTTAATCCAGGCTGCCCTAATTCCTCAGCCTGGCTGCTGGATGCAGATGAGTCACTCCACAGTGCTTTGAGGAGGTGATCTGAGAGGAGGCTGCCTAGAAAGCTGCCCTTGCATGCAGCAGCTCTCTCTGTGCTGCTCCTCTGTGGGCAGATGCCAGCCTCGGCTCACTCGGAAAGCTTTCTGCCTCGCCGAGAGCCGGGGGAAGGAGCTCCTCATTGTTCTGGGCTGACCTTCCTGCTCCAGATCAAGGCAACTCCTCCAGCCTTGGGTGGAGAGAGCAGCTAGCTCCCCATCTCAGATGGTGAGGGGGTGGGTGGGAGGCTGCCTTGGTTTGTGGCCACGTTTTGCTGGCGCACGTGGCCGCAGGCAGCGCAGCAGCTCCGAGCGGCCAGCGCCGCTGCCCGGACCCCGCCGAGGCGCTGCCCGGGAGGCCCTCAGCACACCAAATGTCAGGGAGAGAAAGGCCAGGGGGAGGCTGAGGCTGGAATCTAGAGTCAGAACGGCCCTGGGAGCTGTTTGGCAGGGAGCTGTGTCTAGTCTGGGGCTCCCCAGTTCAAGGGAGACAAGGGAGCTCCTGGGGAGAGCCCTGTGGAGGCTATGAGGCTGTCACCTGATAGATTCTCATCCTTGGGTGAGGCCTTGAGCAACCTGGACTAGTGGCAGGTCTCCCTGTCCATGTCCATGGAGCTGAGTGATCTGGAAGCTCCCTTCCCACCCAAACCATTCTGGGGAGGAATGGTGGAGGTTGAGGAGAGCTGCAGGGATGACTGTGCCGGGAGCTGGAGCTGGGAGCAGCCACGCAGCCCTCCCTTGTTTCTCTCCCACTCCCAGCTCTAAAAGAGGCCCTCTCCACCACCCTCTGTGCCCCCCCTGTGTACACACATACCATTGCTGCCTCTCCCTCTAGCCAGCCTCCTGCTGCAGTGGTTAGGTCAGACAATGAGGCTTTCATTTCCCAAGGGCTTCTTCCCCCGGGCAGCAGCCCTCCGGTGGGCTCGCAGCGGCCAGGGGGGGTTGGGATCCTTCTCATTCCCACGGCCCTGGGGAGGGCAGGGCTGGAAACCCCCCACCAGGGCACCCCCTGGAGAAGTGAAGCAGCAGAAACTGCAAAGCATGGGCAGGAGCAGCCTGCTGGGGAGCAGGAAGTGGCCATGTCTCATAAAATCATGGAGTTGGTTGGGTTGGAAGAGACCTCTAAGGTCATCGAGTCCTAAGCACTGACCCAGCCCCACCATGGGCTCCAAACCATGGCCCCAGCTGCCATGGCCAGAGGTTTCCTGAGCACCTCCAGGGATGGGGACTCCACCACCTCCCTGGGCAGCCTGTGCCAAGCCCTGACCACTCCTGCAGCAAACATTTTTCCTCATGTCCATCCTAACCCTCCCCTGGCACAGTTTGAGGCCATTTCCTCTCCTTCTATCCCCTGACAGAGCCTCATCCTTCTGAGGCAGCTCTCCTGCAGCTGAAGTGCTCCCTGCTCTGTGCAGCCTGCTCTAGGTGAGCCTGCCCTTGCAGGGAGGTTGGACTAAATGAGCTCCAGAGATCCACTCCCTGTCATTCTGTGGTCTGGATCTGACCTCTGGGTGATGCTTGCTGAGGTGGGAGCCACCACACCCCAGCACAGAGCAGGAGCCCTGGGATTAGATTCACCTCCCTCCTCTCTGATCTCAGGTTGGAGCTATCTAGGGCATGATTGAGCTGCCAGCAGCCTTTTAATTAGGCAGGGGTGGGAAGGCAGGGATGGATTCCTGGCTCCTCTGCTGGAGTTTGCCTGCACCTTCTGCTCTCAGCCCTGCAGCATGGCCTGGCTGAGAGGCCAGCTCCAGAGCCCTCCCCTTTGGAAGCAGTTCTGGGCTGTGCCACTCAACCACATCAGCTTCTGCTAATATTTGTTCTAGGAAACATTTGGTTGCTGTGTGGCTGAAGTGGAGCTGAGGACTCCTGCCCTGTCACTGTGCCCTGCTCCCTCCCCTGAGCTGCTGCAGGTTTCACCTTCTCCTGTGTGTCCTGCCTAGCAGGGCTGGCAGAGAAGGACTGAGGAGGGATTGTCCCCCTGTACCCAGCACTGCTGAGGCCACAGCTTGAGTGCTGGGTTCAGCTTTGGGCTTCTCACTGCAAGGACATTGAGGAGCTGGAGCAGGTCCAGAGAAGGACAACAGAGCTGGGGAAGGGTCTGGAGAGCAGGGCTGGGGAGGAGCAGCTGGGGGTGGTCAGCCTGGAGAAGAGGAGGCTGGGGGGAGACCTTCTGGCTCTCACAGCTCCCTGAGAGGAGGCTGGAGCCAGCTGGGGGTTGGGCTCTTCTCTGAAGGAGGAAGCAACAGGCCTCCAGTTGCACCAGGGGAGGTTTAGGTTGGACATTAGAAGAAACTTCCTCACTGGAAGGGTTGACCAGGCCTGGCAGAGGCTGCCCGGGGGGGAGGCTGAGTCCCCATCCCTGGAGGGGTTTCAGAGCTGTGGTGCTGAGGGCTGTGGTTCAGCCCCAGCTTGGGCAGCGTGAGAGAAGGATCAGAGTCGAGGACCTGGGAGGTCCCTTCCAACCCAAACCATCCTTCCAGCTCCCTTGAGCTGAGCTGGAGGCTGCAGGCAGTGTGTGGATGGTTGCTTCCTCTCCCATCCTGCCAGCCAAGGGTGAGCTTCCTTAGAGAGAGGCAGCTGCTGCCTGCCAGGCTCCGTGGGGAGGTGCAGGATGTGGCACTGGGAAGCTTGGCTCCCAGGGAAGCTCCAGGTTAAACAAGGACCTGCTGCCACCTCCTCCTCCTGGCTGCATTGACTTCTCTCCCCACCTGACAGATCTGGGGGCATGGGGATAGGGATGGAGCCACTGCAGATGGCACACAGTTCCCTCCTCCTTCCCTCCCGTGATGAAGCCTCCCAGTTTAATTAGAGGCAGCAATGGGAGAACCTCAGTCTTATTCTTCCAGCCCAGCAGGGCACCAGCAGCATTCCTTGGATGTCAAAAGGAGGATTAAATTAGTCTGCAAGTGAGGGTTTTCTCCTCCTTCCCGTCTAGGGGCGGGTGTTAAGCCTCCTAAATCACTGCGGTGCTCAATGCCTTTGGTCCCTCCTCCTCCCCCAGTCCCTGCCAGAGGCCTTGCCTGCAGCTTTTGGGGGGGCTGCAAATCCCTGGCTGGGTGGAGAGGAAGAGTGGGGCTGGAATTGCTTGGCATAATTGCTGCCTTCCCGGGTGCATTAAGAAATGAAGGAGGGTTCTGGAGGAGCAACCTCGGTGTCCCTGCCCCTTCCTGCTTGCAGGGGCCAGGTGGTGGCAGCTGGGAGCGAGCTTTGCTCTGCTGAGCTTGCCCTGGCAGGTTGAGCAACTGCCTCTGGGAGGGCTTGCTCTAGATTCGGTGTGTCTGGAGAGGAATGGGCACCTCCCCAGCTCGGAGCTGGCTGGCCAGCCTGTGTTCTGGCACTCCAGCTGTGGAGCAGGTGTCCAGAAGAGATCCCACTGGGGTTGGTTGCTCACCTGTAGGCAGCTGTGGGGTGATGTTGTCCCTTTATGAGGCTCTTCTGTGTGCTCCCTGGGCATGGCCTGGCAGGGTGCAGGGCTTGAGCCATCCTGGCATCCCTCTGCTGTAAAGATCTTATCTGTGGGTTAAGCAGAGGAATGGAATCCAGAGCTGGGCTGGGTGAGCCAGGGGAGCAGCAGCCCTCTCCTTTCCCCCAGTGGCTGGAAGCCAAGGGTGAAGCACAGCAATCCCTCTTGCTCTGGCACCTTGGGGCCTCTGCTGACCCCCAGAAGAGGTGACCAGAAGCGTGGCTGCCGCCGTGGTGTCCCCAGAGCGCCTTTGAAGGTGGATGGTGATCTGAAGGCTTCTCTGCTCCTTCCTCCTAAAGGGACCACGTTGAGTCCCCATGGGAGAGGAAGAGGGACTTGATAAAAATCAAGTATTTGATGTTGAAGTAAACAACCCTGGATTGTTCCTCCAGAGCTGGAGCTTGGAGTACAAACAGCAGAAGTCCTGGCGGTGCCTCGCGGCAGGCTTGGAGCCTGGGCTGCTTTTGATCTCTCTTTGTTGACCACTTTGGGGCAAGATAAGCACTGACTGGGGCCAGTTTGTACAGCCTGCATGCTTCAGGAGCTGCCTCTTTCAGAGATTCAGAGAATGGGCTGGCTTGGCTTGGGTTGGGTTGGGTTGGGTTGGAAGGGACCTTCAAGATCATCCAGCTCCAGCCCCCTGCCATGGGCAGGGACACCTCCACCAGCCCAGGCTGCTCAAGGCCTCATCCAGCCTGGCCTGGGACACCTCCAGGGAGGGATCAGCCACAGCCTCCCTGGGCAGCCTGTGCCAGGGTCTCCCTGCCCTCACTGGAAAGAATTTCTTCCTCATCTATAGTCTCAATCTCCCCCATGCCAGCTCAGGCAGCCCAAAGCAGCCCCCTGGCTGCAGCTTGTCAGACATCTCCCTCTTCACTCCTCTTAGGAAAGGCCTCAGAGCTGCTTTGCTGAATGGATTTCAAACTGGCCCCTGGCCCCTGCAGAGCTCTTTCTCCTCTGCTTTCAAACCCTTGTGCCCCAGCTCCTGCTTTTCTCCAGCTTTTCCCCCTGAGGAGCCATGGTGGAAGGCTGTGGGGAGTCTCTGCCCTCTCCAGGCTCGTTCTGGTGCTGGCTGCTGTGAGCAGAGTGTGCTCATTCCCTGTTTATTCCCAGCTCATTCCCTGTTTGCTTTCATTTTGCTGTGTGTGAAACCAAAGCCTTGGCTCAAAATGGAGTCGAGAGACGACTCTGCTGCTCGCTTTTCCAGCAGGCCTTGGAGCTGTGGGAGCTGTGGGGTGTGACTGAAGGAGCTGTGGAGCTTCTGCTGGGTGAGGAACATCCTGACTGAGCTCTGTTTTGGGAGGGGAGGAGATGCTTGGATCTGGAGCAGGGCAGGGTTGGCAGAGCTGCAGCTGGGGGCTGTTCCTGCCACCTCCTTTCTCTTGCAGATGCTGTCTGGATCTACCTCCCTTCCCTTTCTTTCCCAAGGACTTGCTGCATGAGGAGCATCCCTGGGGTCCCTTCCAACCCTAACAGTGCTATGATTGAGGCAGTTAGCAGCATGCCTGATTCCTCCTCCCTTCTTTTCTCTGCAGCTGGTCAGCGAGAAGGTTGGAGGGGCTGAAGGGACCAAGCTTGATGATGACTTCAAGGAAATGGAAAAGGTGAGTAAGGGGACAAGGGAGACCTCTCAGAGTGTCTATCCAGCTCCTCTGTGCCCTTGCTGCAGCCCTGAGCTGGTCTCACTGCTGCTGGCTCACCTTGTCTCCCCTACAGAAAGTGGACCTGACCAGCAAGGCAGTTACAGAAGTCTTGACCAGAACAATAGAGTACCTCCAGCCCAACCCAGGTGAGTGCCTGCAGCTCTCCTGTCTCTTTCCTACTGCCCCCAGTTTTCCAGGGAAAGGCTCAGGGTGGGCAGAGAGGCATCAGAGAGAACCTTTTAGGCTTGGAGCTATTGGAGATCAGCTGAGGCTCCAGATCCCCCTTCAGCCCTGCGCTGTCTCCCTGGGCTGTAGGCTGCTGCTGGGGCTGCTGGATGGGGAAAGGACAGACACAGCCTTCAGCTGGGACCCTGAGAAGCCCTGGGGTGGACCTGTTTTTCCTGGGATGTGCAGGGAAAAAGTGGCATCTCTGTGCTGGGAGTTGGTGGCTGGCTTTGTAGTGGAGCCTTCTGTTCTGCACACTTCCAGCCAGCTCAGCGAGAGAGCACTCCAGGCCTAGGGGAGGGCTGAGGAAACTCCTTTTGGCCTTCACTGGTGAAGCTGGGAGGGGGAGGGGGGGAAACTATTTTCTGCTTGCTGCCTTGGAAAAGAAACTTCACTTTTCAGAGCAAACATTTCTGGTGGCTGAAGACAAAAGGGACTTCTTGGCTTTGGGTGTAGCTTGAGGGGAGGGAAAAGGCAGGGGGAGGAGGTGGGGGCGGGGAAGAGGAAAGAATGAAGCTGGCAGCGGCCAGGAGCTGCTGGCAAGTGCCAAGTGATTGCAAACACGGCTGTGGCTGTTTGTGTGCCAGCTTCCAGGGCCAAGCTCAGCATGCTCAACACCATGTCAAAGATCCGTGGGCAGGTGAAGAACCCTGGCTACCCCCAGTCGGAAGGGCTGCTGGGGGAGAGCATGATCCGCTACGGCAAGGAGCTGGGAGACGACTCCAACTTCGGTGAGTGGCCCCTGGGGCCGGCTCCCCCCGGCACTCTGCCGCTGCCAGGTTCCCCAGCTGCCCCTCTGGAGGCTGTGGAAGGCTTGTGTGAGCTTCTCAGGCACGGAATGGAAGGATGGTTTGGGTTGGAAGGGGCCTCCGAGGTCATCGACTCCGATCCTTCTCTCACGCTGCCACGGCTGGGGCTAAGCCATGGCCCTCAGCACCACAGCTCTGAAACCCCTCCAGGGATGGGGATTCAGCCTCCTCCCTGGGCAGCCTCTGCCAGGCCTTGACAACCCTTCCAGTGAAGAACTTTCTTCTAATACCCAACCTAAACCTCCCCTGGTGCCATTTGAGGCCATCTCTTCTTGTCCTGTTGCTTTGTCCTTCAGAGAAGAGACCAACCCCCAGCTGGCTCCAGCCTCCTCTCAGAGAGCTGTAAAGAGCCAGAAGGTCTCCCTCAGCCTCCTTGTCCCCAGGCTGACCACCCCCAGTTCCCAGTTCAGCTGCTCCTCCCCAGCCCTCTTCTCCAGACCCTTCCCCAGCTTTGTTGCCCTTCTCTGGACCTGCTCCAACCCCTCAATGTCTTTCTTGTAGTGAAAACATCACCCAACAGTACTTGAGGGCTCTTCAGGAGGCTTGTAGCCTTCCTCCCTGCCAGGGTGACAGTGAAGGGGCAAGCAGAGCCCAAGTGTCTTGGATCCCAGTCTGTGACGTTACATTCTTGCTTTCTGAGGTGAATTTACACACAGGGAAAAGCTCTCCCCTGCTCCTCAGCTGAAGAGCCATGATGTGGGCAGCTGACGGAGCCAGGCCTCCACAGGGCAGTTTCCAGAGCTCTTCTCCAGGGAGGCTGTAGCCAAGAACTGGTTTTTCGTGGCAGTGTGACTTGCAGGGAGCAGGAGGAGGAGGAGGAGGGGATAACAACAAGGACAAAGCCTTTGGGTGACATCAGTTTAAATCCATGAGCACATCAGCCCTGCACGTGACAGCCCTGCTGCAGTGCACAGCTGGCTGATGGCTCCCAGCACAGGGAGGAGCTTGGCCTTGGGAAGTCAAAGAGCTTTGGCTGCTCTGTGGGAGTGAGAAAGGACCTGAGAGGGTCCCTGGCCAGCTCTCAGCCCTGAATCCCTCTTGGCTTGCAGGAACTGACAGACAGAGAGGGGGGAAGGAAGTTTTTAGGAGCACACAGCAGGGCTGATTTCCTGGAGTAGCCTCTCTTTAAAGGCCCACTTGACTTGATCCTTTCTCTGTTCCCACTGCATCCTTCCTCGGAGGGGTTATCTGGAGTTCCCACAGCTGAAGGCGTAGATCATGGAGTGATTAAGCTTGCAAAAGGCCTCTGAGGTCATCAAGTCCAACCTTCTACCCAACATCTCCTGTTCCAGTGCCTGCAGTAGAGAAACTCTTCCTTCATAATAGCTCTTCTTGTCCTTGTTACCTCTTCTTGTCCATGTGCCTATTGGATCTACTTGATAGGTATTAGATAGATACCTGTTAGATATAGCTATTAGAATGTACCTATTAGATACCTATTAGATACATCTGGTAGATAGATAGCTACCTATTAGATCTAGCTATTAGATAGATATCTATTAGATACCTATTAGATCTATTTATTAGATAGATATCTATTAGATACCTTAGATCTATTTATTAGATAGATATCTATTAGATAGCTACCTATTAGATCTATCTAATAGATAGATATCTATTAGATACCTATTAGATCTATCTATTAGATAGATATCTATTAGATACCTTAGATATATTTATTAGATAGATATCTATTAGATACCTATTAGATCTATTAGATCTATCTATTAGATACCTGTTAGATCTATTTATTAGATAGATAGCTATTAGATACCTATTAGATCTATTAGATACCTATTAGATCTATTAGATAGATATCTATTAGATACCTTAGATATATTTATTAGATAGATATCTATTAGATACCTATTAGATCTATTAGATCTATCTATTAGATACCTATTAGATCTATTTATTAGATAGATATCTATTAGATACCTATTAGATCTATCTATTAGATAGATATCTATTAGATAGATACCTATTAGATCTATCTATTAGATAGCTACCTATTAGATATCTATTAGATATTAATCTAATATATAATATATCAGGAAGAAATCCTCTGCAGAGAGGCTGGGGAGCCACTGGCACAGGCTGCCCAGGGAGGCTGTGGCTGCCTCCTGCCTGGAGGAGTTCAAGGCCAGGCTGGATGAGGTCTTGAGCAACCTGGGCTAGCTGGAGGTGTCCCTGCCCATGGCAGGGAGGTTGGAACTGGATGAGCTTGAAGGTCCCTCCCAACCCATTCTGTGAACCTCTGGCTCTCTAAAAGGAGGAGGTCATGAGGATGAGGCTGGGCTCTCTTCAGTAGTGTCCAGCAACAGGACAAGGGGCAGCAGGGCACACACCTAGAACCCAGGAGATTTCACTTGCAATTAAGGAGAAACCTCTTTGGTGTGAGGCTGCTGGAGGCCTGCAGCAGGCTGCCCAGGGAGGTTGTGGAGTCTCCTCCTCTGCAGAGCTTCCAACCCTGCCTGGATGTTTTGATCCTGGGCAACCTGCTGTGGGAGCCCTGCTGGAGCAGGGGATGGGGTCTCCTTCCAGGGATCCCTCCCAACCTCTGTAGTTCTCTGGTGCTCTGATTCCTTCCTGCAGCTGGACAGCAGAGCCATGCTCTCACTTCACCCTCTCTTTCCCTTGGGCATTCTCCGGTGCTGAGGCAGTGCTGCACTGCTTGGCTTGCCAAAGCTGCCCAGGAATCATTCCATCTATAAATGGTTTCCACTGGAGTGAAAAAAAGCCAAGAGTAAAAGATGCTTTGCTGCAAGTCCTCCTGGCTTAGCTGCCTTTGTGGCAGGAGCCTTAGAAAAGCACAACACTAAATAGGTTTCAGTAAGCACTTTGAGCTCTTTAATTCAGCAGGGGGGAGGAGGAGGAGGGAAGGGCTGAGGTTGGCCTGGGAGAGGTTAGTGTCTGAAATCAATAAAAGGCTGCAGGTTGGCTGCCAGCAGCTGGGGGAACTCAAAAAAAAGAAGAGAAAAGAAGTTGGTCAGAGGCTCTCTGGGCTTCAAATTGTCTGGACCAAAGGGTGGCCAGGCTGGCTCAGAGTGAGCATGCCTCTGCCTCAGGCTCCTCTTGCCAGCCCTGGCCAAGGTTAAAGCTCTGCAGGGCCAAACAGCAGCTCAGCAGCAAACTGAGCTGACAGGCAGCCTAAAAATAATGCTTCAAAACCAGATATTTTTACCTTTTCCTTCCTCTGTGTGGTTGGTAGAGGCTGTTCCTCCTTTTTCAGAGGACAGAGGTGGAAGTGTGGTGGTGAAGTCCCTTGGCAGGCAGTACCCAGCGGCGCTCGCCCTGCCCTGTGCCAGCCTGGGAGACCTGCTCCAGATCATCCTGAGGGGGGTGGGGTGGGAGACAGAGCTTGGACTTGCTGGGAGTCCTGGCAGAATGGCTCTGCAGGCAGCCCCCAGGGGCTGGGGCTCCCTCTAACTGCCTTGGGCCCTTCTCCCCTCTCCCTGCAGGCGATGCACTTATCGATGCTGGGGAGTCCATGAAGCGCTTGGCTGAGGTGAAGGACTCCCTGGATATTGAAGTCAAACAAAATTTTATTGATCCCCTCCAGAACCTCTGTGACAAAGACCTGAAAGAGATCCAGGTAAACACCTCCCATCCTTTTCCTCTCCTCTTCCTCTCCTTCGTTTCTGGCCTCTCCTTGCCCCTCAGTTTGACCTCTGGCTTTGTCGCGGTGGGAGCCAAGGCCTCGTGTGGCACTGGGGCTGTTCCCCTGCACTGTGCTTCCCCTCACTGGGGTTTCCTCTTTGCTCAGCACCACTGCTGCTACAGTCCCAGCTGCTAAGGCTGGAGGCAGCCTTGAGCAGTTCTTCATTTACCCCACATGGAGGCCGCAGTGGAAGTGGGACCCAAGCAGTGCTCTGGGCCTGCTGGGTTTGGTTCTTTGTGCCTTCAGCTCCCAGCCCTGCTGCAGCCTGGCATTCAGCTTCACCACCACCTTTACAGCTGTGCCCTCTGTCCCCTCAGCACCTGGATCCCACAGCACAGCTTCCAAGCCAGGATCAAGCTTCCCTCTAGGTCAAACATCATTTTGGTGTCTCACTGTGGAGGCACAGAGCTGCTGCCACAGAGATAAGTCCATGCAAGGCATGGCCAGGCTGTGTAATAGGATCCATCCCAACCTTGTCGCTTCCAGGGCAGCTCTCTGGAGTGAATTTTCACTTACAGTGGTGTCCCAGATAAAGTAACTGCCAGCTACTGTTCCAGTGGCTATCACCCTTCCAGTTCTGCAGGCTGCCTGAGAGCTGATTCAAACAGCCCTGCCCTAAGCAGTGAGGGGATGCAGTGCCCAGAGCCTGCTCCCGAGCTCCAGAGATCTCTCTTGCCTCTTCTGGGCCAAATTTTCCTCTTCCTCAAAAGGGGTGTGTGAGGAGCAGGCCTGGTGCTGCTGCTCCCCCAGTGTTTTCCTCCAGCTCCCAGCTGGATGGGGGTGGAATCACATCCCCACACCAACTGGTTGTTTCTCAGTTAAAAGCCTCCCTCCCCTCAAGCCTCAGCAGTGATCCTCTGCCAGACTGAGTTGGGATGGTCCTCTCCTCCCTGTCATCTGGCAGCAGCCCTGCCCTGAAGCTCTCCACCATGCCCTGGAGCCTCTCCAGAGGCCAGCCAGAGGTGGAAGCCACAGGAGCCTGCGCTCCCCGATCGGGTTTCTGAAATGAATGACCAGGGCCTGTAACTAGAGCTGCCTTCCCAGCAGGAGAGCCTGGCTGCTCCCAGCCTGGGCCTTTCCCTTCTTCTCCTCCTCCACTGCTGATAACCATCCTCTTCCCAGCACCACCTCAAGAAGCTGGAGGGCAGACGCCTGGACTTCGACTACAAGAAGAAGCGCCAGGGCAAGATCCCTGACGAGGAGCTGCGGCAGGCCATGGAGAAGTTTGAGGAGTCCAAGGAAGTAGCAGAGACCAGCATGCACAACCTCCTAGAGACTGATGTGAGTGCTCTGGGGGCAGCACCAGCTCCTCCAGCTGGGCTGAGAGAGGCTGGGGGGGATCCTGTGCACAGCAGGGTGAGGGAGGCAGGAGTCAGACGCTGGCTGCCGCTCTGCTGCTGCTGCTGGGGTTTTGCTCCTGGGAAAAACAGCCCAGATCTAAGCACCCAGCACCTGGCTTGGTGAGCCTCTGGTCCCTTCTGTAGCCCCTCTTCCTGAGGCAGCTCTTGGCTGGATTCATGGAATGGTTTGGCTTGAAGACACCTTCAAGATCATCCAGTTCCAACCCCCTGCCATGGGCAGGGACACTTCCCACCAGCCCAGGCTGCTCAAGGCCTCACCCAGCCTGGCCTTCAACACCTCCAGGGAGTGGGCAGCCACAGCCTCCCTGGGCAATCTGTGCCAGTGCCTCACCACCCTCACTGAAAAGATTTTCTTCCTCATCCCCAGTCTCAACCTGCCCTCCTCAAGCTCCAGTGTGGTTTGTGCCACACAGGTCTCTCCTCAGGGTGCCACTGGCATTGGGTTTGGGCAGGATTTGAGCATCTCACTAAGGCCAGAGGGTGGTTGGAAGTGCCCTGCTGAGTCTTGGCCAGTGCCTGACCTCTTTAAATCACAGAACAATGGGGACTGAAAGTGACCTCTTGAGACCATCTCATCCAACCTCCCTGCTGAAGCTTCTACCCCAGATCCCAAACCACCTTCTCCCTTCCTCGGGGGGGTCGCCCTTCGTACACAGTCCCCAGGACGGCCTCAGTTCCTCTGTGCAATGCAGGAGCCTCTCAGCAGCTGGGGAGGGTCACTCATGCCAGCCTGGTGTGACTCTTGCAGATTGAGCAGGTGAGCCAGCTCTCAGCCCTGGTGGATGCCCAGCTGGACTACCACCGGCAGGCTGTGCAGATCCTGGACGAGCTCGCGGAGAAGCTGAAGCGCAGGTGAGTCTGGAGGGGCTGCAGGCACTCACATCCCACAGCCCCAAGCCCTCCCTGCCCCACCTCACAGAATCCCAGCATGCTGGGGGTGGAAGGCACCTTCAGAGATCACCCAGTGCAACTCCCCTGCTCCAGCAGGGCACCCCCAGCAGTTTGCCCAGGAGCACAATGGCCAGGGGGGGTTGGAAGCTCTGCAGAGAAGGAGACTCCACAACCTCTCTGGGCAGCCTGCTGCAGGCCTTGACAACCCTTGGGGGAAAGAAATTGTTCCTCATGTCCAACCCAAACATCCCCTGCTGCAACTTGAGGCCATTTCCTCTTGTCCTGTTGCTTGTTCCTTCAGAGAAGAGACCAAACCCCCCCTGGCTGCAGCCTCCTCCCAGGGAGCTGTGGAGAGCAATGAGGTCTCCCTCAGCCTCCTCTTCCCCAGGCTGAACCCCCCCAGCTCCCTCAGCTGCTCCTCCCCAGCCCTCTTCTCCAGACCCTTCCCCAGCTCTGTTGCCCTCCTCTGGATCTGCTCCAGCCTCTCAATGTCCTCCTTGGAGTGAGGGGTCCAAAACTGAACCCAATATGTGAGGTGTGGCCTCAGCAGTGCTGAGCACGGGGGGACAATCCCTGCCCTGGACCTGCTGGCCACAGCATTGCTGATCCAAGGCAGGGCTGTATTAGACAAGAGCCAGTTGTGTTTATGGAGGGTACCTGGGCACTGGCCATGAGTGGGGCCCAGGTCAGGGCCTCCCAGCTGCTCTGGAGACCAGAAGTGAATGCAGCACGGGGGGGATGTTGTGATGGCCTCATGGCCACGGTGGGAGAGCAGCTGAATCACCTCCTTCAAGGCAGGCATCTGTGAGTCCTCATTTTCCAGCAAGCCCTGCTCCACCTGGAGCTCCCCTGGCAGCCCTGCTGCAGGTGGCCCTGCCCTGTGGGGCTGAGAGCCACGTGAGCTGCTGAGGGATGGCTGGGTGCCTGGCACGCAGGGGCAGGCAGAGCCTTGGAGCTGCCTGGTCTTGCTGCCTTCCCTACCCCTCCTCCAGTGCCTGACCTCCACAGAGGCCCTGGGGAGTGTGCAGTTGCTGCCAAGGTGCCAAGAAACACAAAGGTGCTGTTGAAATACCCTTTGAGCTGCTGCACACCACTGCCAGCACTTGCATGGGTGCCCTTCCTGCTGCTTGGTCTCACCTGAGCCAGCACCTGCCCAGACCCTGGCCCAAGGGAGGGGAAGGTGGGTTCCTCACATCTGGGCATTGCTGTGGAGCTGGGGATGTGCCTTCCTCAGCCTGGCACATGGTGGATTGAGCAGAGCTAAGGTGGCTTGGATGGAGCCCCAGGGTGGCTTGGATGGAGTCAAGGTGGCTTGGACAAAGCCAGGGCAGCCTCTCCACTTCTCAGAGCCATCTGGCAGTGCTGCCCTGCTGCCCTGCCCTCCTGGAAGAAACTGCTGAGTGGACCCTGTGTCTGGTTTGAGTTAAGGAGAGCTGGGAGGATCCTGCCAAGTGTGAGCTCTGAACTGCAGCAGGAGTGTCCTCTGCTGGCCTGAACTGCCTGAGGCACCTCTGCAGCAAAGCCTGGGGCAGGTGGCCCTCTGCAGGGGCCAGGTTACAAACCCTGGGCAAAACCCAGCTCCAGAACGTCCCAGCACAGAGCAGATCCCTGTCTGCCAGGATCCTTGACTGCATTTGCTCCCCTGGCTAGCCAGGGAATAAACATCATAGAGTCACCAGAGTGTTCTGGCTGCAGGATCATCCAGTCCAGCCCTGAGCCCAGCACTGCCAGGGCACCCCTGAACCATGGCCCTCAGCACCACACCTCCACAGCTCTGAAACCCCTCCAGGGGTGGGGACTCCACCCCTGGGGGAAGAAATTGTTCCTCACATCCAGCCTTAAACCTCCCCTGGAGGAACCTGAGGCCATTTCCTCTTCTCCTATCAATTGCTTCTTAGAACAGAGCAAGCCCCAGCTGGCTCCAGCCTCCTCTCAGCGAGCTGTGGAGAGCACTGGGGTCTCCCCTCAGCCTCCTCCTTTTCTGCAGGCTGAGCACCCCTAGCTCCCTCAGCTGCTCCTCACAGGATGTGTGCTCTAGATCACCCTGACCTCCTGCTGCCCCATTTCTTGTTTCAGTTGCTCATTTCTTTCCCTTCTTGCAGAATGAGGGAGGCCTCCTCACGGCCCAAGAGGGAATACAAACCCAAGCCCAGGGAGCCCTACACCTTTGGAGACACCAACCAGACCAATGGGGGCTTCTCCTGCACCCCCACCCCCAAAGTCTCAGGTAAAGTGGTCTCATCTGTGTGTGTGCCTCTGGAGAAGCCTCCTGGCATGGAGAGGAACTGCTCTGCTGGTCCTGGTGTGCTGGATCTGCCTGCAGGAGCTGGGGGCTCTGAGAGGCAGCTCTGAATTTGGGCTGCTTGCTCTTGGGGCCCAGCAGCTGTTGGTACACTGGATCTGGGGGTGGCCCAGGGGGGCCTGGGCCACTCTCCTGACAGGGCTCTAGACAGGAAAACCAAAAGCTGCTCTCCCTCCCTCCCTCCCCATCCTCCCTCCCTCCTCATCCTCCCTCCCTCCCCATCCTCCCTGCTGCCTCATCCCTCCCTCCCTGCCTGCCGGTGGTCCTGGCCAGGCCAGTTGGGTTTCTAACACAGCATGTGAGGCCACCTTCCTTCTTTCTCCTCACACACAGGCCCTGCCTCTCCCCCCTCTCCCTCCAGCTGCCCCTGGTTTAAGCATGTCTCTTTTTGTTTGGAAGCAGCTCCCTCCTCTTTCCGATCCGACAAGCCGTCCCGGTCCTCCGCCAGGAGCATCCGTGAGTTCCCTCCCTCCCTCCTCCCTCCCTCCCTCCTCACTGCATGCTGTGTGACCCCAACCTCTTCCCAACCCTCCTTGCTCCTCCTTCCATGCTGCTGCTGCTTGGAGCTGCTAATCCTCCCCACCTCCCCCCCCCCCCATGCTGAGCCTTGGCCACTCAGCCTCCAGCCAAACCCCAGATGGTAGCAGATGTCTTCTCCTGGTGCTTCCCACCCCAAAGCCTGGGGGGTCTTGGCTCACCTGGAGGGGTTGGCAGCATGCAGGAGTGTCCTGCATGAGGCCCCAGGGAGCAGATGCTGCCCCATGAGGTATGAGACATCTCAAGGACTGCCCTGTTCTCCTTACGAGCACCCAGCCTGGAGCTTGCCCACCCCTGCCTGTGCCACCCCCTCCAACCCCCCTGCTGAGGGCTGGGAGGAGCAGGGAGAGCCCTGGCACACTGGTTCTGTGGTCCCAGCTGGCCAGTGAGGAGCCTCAGATAGGCTGTGGGGTGACCACAGGTCAGCAATCCTGCTGAAGAGGTCTGGTGGGGGAGCCCTGTTTGGGTCCCATGGGGGCCCTGAGGCCGGGCTGGGTGTGTGGCTTGGAGCCATCCTGGTGGGGAAGGCTCAGGGTGGTGCAGCAAGGGAGCAGCAGGACATGGGGACCTTGGTGTGGGACCAGCCTGGCTCTGGGGGAGGTTGTGTGAAGACCATGAAGTGCTGGCTGCTGCTTTTGGTGCTCTCCAGGTTCTGCTCTGGTGCTGGGGCAGAGCAGTTGTGGTCAGGGCAGCTGTGGTGGTGCCATCTGTGCTGGTCCCCATGCCCTGGCTGCAGGCTCTGGCAGGGAGGAGAGGGAGTGAGGAGGGGAATGGAGACCCTGCAGACCCTGGTGCTAGCTTGGTCCCTTTTCAGCAGCATCCCTACAGCTGCAGAGACAGCAGGAGAGCTTCTGGTGGCCTTTCAGTGCCAAAAGGGCTGAGCAGAAAGCTGGGGAGAGACTTCTGAGCAGGGCCTGTTGGGGCAGGACGAGGGGAGATGGTTTGAGACTGAGAGAGATTCAGGCTGGAGAGAAGGAAGAAATTCTCTGCTGAGGTTGGTGAGAGCCTGGTCCAGGCTGCCCAGGGAGGTGGGGAATGCCCTCTCAAGGTGAGGCTCAACAGGGCTCTGGGCAGCCTGCTCTAGGTGAGGGATGGCTCTGCTGACTGCAGAGGAGGTTGGACTGGATGAGCTTTGGAGCTGCCTTCCAACCCAGACCCTTCTGTGCTTCTGTGGAGACCTACAGGAGAGCTGGGGAGGGATTTCTGACAAGGGCTGGGAGTGACAGGACAGGGGCAGTGGATTGGAGCTTGAGGAGGGGAGATTGAGCCTGGAGATGAGGAAGAAATTCTTTAGAGTGAGGGTGGGGAGAGCCTGGCCCAGGCTGCCCAGGGAGGCTGTGGCTGCCTCCTCCCTGGAGGTGTCCCAGGCCAGGCTGGATGAGGCCTGGAGCAGCCTGGGCTGGTGGGAGCTGTCCCTGCCCAGGGCAGGGGCTTGGAACTGGATGGTCTTTAAGGTCCCTTTCAGCTTGATTGGTGACTATGAGTGGGTGCAGAGGGCTCCAGCTCACCTTCTCCCCCCCTTTGCCCCCAGCCCCCCTGGACCAGCCCTGCTGCAAGGCTCTGTACGACTTCGAGCCGGAGAACGACGGCGAGCTGGGCTTCAAGGAGGGCAACATCATCACCCTGACCAACCAGATTGATGAGAACTGGTATGAGGGCATGATCCACGGCCAGTCAGGCTTCTTCCCCCTCAACTACGTGGAGGTGCTGGTTCCACTACCTCAGTGAAACAGCCTCGGCCCCCCCCGGCCCCCCGAGCCCCCCCCGGGGCCACGCCTCCATTCCGCCTCCCCCCCACCTCGGGGCCAGACTGCCACCAGGGAACAAGCCAAGAAGGGTCAAACAGGGCCTCTTCCCCCCCCCCCCCCATGATCCCCCCCTCCTTCCCCCCTCATGAATTTGGTTCTTTGAAGTTTTGGGTTTGTCCTTCTGGTGCTTGACCCTCGGTACTCTGTGCGCCCTGCCAGCTCCCTCCCCCCGCCCCCGGCCTCTCCCGGGGCCCTCCCACATCCCCCCCCCCACTCTTTGTCTTCCCTTTTGGGTCAAGTGTTGGGATGAGCCAGGTGGGAGAGCTGGGCTGCATCCTTCCCAGGGAGATGGACAGCCCCATCCATGCAGGGGGGGAGTAAAGCAGCCCCCAGCCTCACCCTGCTGAACACTACCCCTCTCCCCACAGCCCACCACTGCTGCAGGACCCCTGCCCTCTTTGGGGGGGCTTGGGACTCTCCCAGGGGGCTCAGGGGCTCTCCAGAGGGGTCCAGAGCACGACTGGGGGCAGGGAGGCTCTGAGGCACAGCAACACTACAACCTCCCTCAAACACTAAACCAGCCCTGCAGTGCAGGTGCTGAGCCCTCCCTGGGGTGCTGAGCCCCCCCTGGGGCTCTGTGCTGTCCCTCCCCACCCTGAAGGGACAGAGCAGGGATGTCCCCTGCCTGCTTTTAGCCCTCCCTGCAGAGCTTCACTCCCAGGGCCTGCCCTTGATTTTAGATGGTTTAAGCCC
This sequence comes from Melanerpes formicivorus, assembly GCF_026170545.1. Classification (NCBI taxonomy): domain Eukaryota; kingdom Metazoa; phylum Chordata; class Aves; order Piciformes; family Picidae; genus Melanerpes; species Melanerpes formicivorus. Next base: position 2,280,385 of record NW_027142435.1, on the reverse strand, counting down.
TTCTGCTTTTAGCCCTTGGGCATTTCTTGCTCCAGCCTCCCCCCCACCCCCTCCCACCCCACCCCAGCCCCACCTGGCAGAGCTGGGGGTGGTTTGGGAATGGGGGAACTGGGCCTCAGCCCAGGGTCCCACCACGGGGCAGAGCTTGTGGCTCCTCTCCCTCGAGAGCTGTCCCCAGGGCCAGGGAGCAGGGCTGGAGCTCAGCAGCCCCTCCTGTGCCTTTCCTTCACCCCACAGCCCCCCTCCCCCCAGGGTTGGGGGCACACAACTGTCCCCCTGCCAGCAGTTTGGGTGGGAGAAGGCATTGGACATCTCAGCACCGCTTCTGCCACCCCCTCAGCCCCAGCCTCCCACCATGGAGCCAGGATGGGGCCCAGCAGTGCCCTCCCCAGCCCTCCCTCCGAGGTTTTCCTGGCTAGCAAAGTGGCTTCCCCAGCCCCAGCTGGGCCCTGGCACCCCTGCTGGGCCAGCACCACCCCTGCCTGCCTGGGGGACTGAGCACACCCCTGCCCCTGCTGCTGCCCAGCTCCTCTCACAGCCCCCATGGATGGCTCCTAGCTGTGCATGGTGCTGTTTGTTGGCTCCTCATGCTCTGAGCAGGCCGAAGTGGTGACCCCAGGGGCTGGGGGCAGCTCCCCATCCCTCCCAGCATCACAGGCAGCCCAAGGGCCTGGTGCCCTGGGGGCCATCACCTCTGTCCCCTCCTTGGTGGGGCCTGGGGTGGCACCCTGGGAGTGCCTGGCTGCTGCTGAGGTGGATGGCAACGTGTGCTGCCAGCTGGGACAGCTTGGCTCCAGCCTGGCCTGGGTTTTGGGTGGGTTTGGTTTGGTTTTGGGGGTCTTGTGTTGTGGTTTTGGGGTGGGGTGGGGTTTTTTTTCAATGGTTTCTCCTGGTTTTTGAGGGAAGAACCATCTGACCCCTGACTCTCAACTTGTATCTCTGAATGGAAGTATTAAATGGTTTCTTCTTTCTACCCCCTGCCTCCTCTCTCAGCCTCAGAGAGGGCTCCAGGAGCCGCAGCGGAGCAGCAGCCTCGGATCAGTGCTGTGGGCTTGGACCCCCAGTGAGCTCTGGAGGTCCTTTCCCAGCCCCTCAGCGTTCTCTGATCCTATACCCCAGGTGCAACTCCCCCCCCCCCCCCCCCCCCCCCCCCAAAGCAGGCAGCAGGGTCTTGGATTCATGGAATTGTTGGGGTGGAAAGAGACCTCTGAGATCATCCACTCCCAGCCATCACCTCAGCACCTCCATGGCCACAGGGCTCTGGAACCCCTCCAGGGCTGGGGACTCCCTGGGCAGCCTCTGCCAATCCCTGGCCACTCTGGCAGCAAAGGGATTGTTCCTCCTCTCCAACCTGAGCCTCCCCTGGCACAGTCTCAGGCCATTTTCTATCATCTGATCCTAGGGAGAGGAAACCAATCCCCAGCTCACTGCAGCCTCCTCTCAGGGAGCTGCAGAGGACAAGGAGGTCTCCCCTCAGCCTCCTCTTCTCCAGACTCAACCCCCCCAGCCCCTCCTCCCCAGCCCTGTTCCCAGCCCCTGCTGCCCCTGCTGCCTTCCCTCCCCCACCAGCCTGCGGTGTGCCCAAGCCAGCTGAGCCTCACACCGGCTCAGGAACTGCTCTTTAATCAACTACCACGGCCACAAACAACTGAACAGCCAAGACTCCAACCAGCACCACCACCACCCTCCCCTCACCGCTCCCCCAGGGGTAGGGCAGGGGCCAGTGGGGTCCTGGGACCCCTCCTGGGTGAGCTCCCTGGGGCTGTGGGCGACGCGGTGCCCCCGCAGCGCTGCCCGGCGCCGGCCCTGCCTGAGCCCCTGCCGCTGGGGAGGGGGCTGCAGAGCTCAGCTCTGGCTGCTGGGAGAGGGTCCCTGCTCCGTGCTGAACAGGGGGGAAGGGGCTCCCAGCCCCTCAGCTGCTGAGCTTGAGCAGGCTGTAGATCTGCTCCAGGATGTGGGTGAAGCTCTGGTCTTTGGGGGTGCGGGAGGCCAGGGAGCCCTGGGGTAATTAAACCAGGCCAGTTAATGAAAGCAGCCAATTAATGCAGCCAGCAGGGGGGCAGTGGAGCTGAGGCCCTTCCTCATCCAGCCCAGCAGAGGAAGCCTTCTCCTCACCTTCAGCTTGTCCAGGTAGGTCTGGTCCTGACTCCACAGCTCCTGGAACTTCACCAGGTCAGGAGCTCCTTTATAGAACTCCACCAGCAGCGTCTGGGGTGGGGGCAGGAGAGGAGCTGCAGGCACCAGGGCTGCCCAGGGGAGGGGGCATGGGGGGCAGGAGAGGAGCTGCAGGCACCAGGGCTGCCCAGGGGGAGGCAGGGAGAAGAGGGGGTGCAGGCATCAGGGCTGCCCAGGGGGAGGAGAGGAGCTGCAGGCACCAGGGCTGCCCAGGGGGAGAAGAGGGGCTGCAGGCACCAGGGCTGCCCAGGGGGAGGAGAGGAGCTGCAGGCACCAGGGCTGCCCAGGGGGAGGAGAGGAGCTGCAGGCACCAGGCCTGCCCAGGGGGAGGAGAGGAGCTGCAGGCACCAGGCCTGCCCAGGGGGAGGAGAGGAGCTGCAGGCACCAGGCCTGCCCAGGGGGAGGAGAGGGGCTGCAGGCACCAGGGCTGCCCAGGGGGAGGAGAGGAGCTGCAGGCACCAGGGCTGCCCAGGGGAGGGGGCATGGGGGACAGGAGAGGAGCTGCAGGCACCAGGGCTGCCCAGGGGGAGGCAGGGAGAAGAGGGGGTGCAGGCATCAGGGCTGCCCAGGGGGAGGAGAGGAGCTGCAGGCACCAGGGCTGCCCAGGGGGAGAAGAGGGGCTGCAGGCACCAGGGCTGCCCAGGGGGAGGAGAGGAGCTGCAGGCACCAGGGCTGCCCAGGGGGAGGAGAGGAGCTGCAGGCACCAGGCCTGCCCAGGGGGAGGAGAGGAGCTGCAGGCACCAGGCCTGCCCAGGGGGAGGAGAGGAGCTGCAGGCACCAGGCCTGCCCAGGGGGAGGAGAGGGGCTGCAGGCACCAGGGCTGCCCAGGGGGAGGAGAGGAGCTGCAGGCACCAGGGCTGCCCAGGGGAGGGGGCATGGGGGGCAGGAGAGGAGCTGCAGGCACCAGGGCTGCCCAGGGGGAGGAGAGGAGCTGCAGGCACCAGGGCTGCCCAGGGGGAGGCAGGGAGGAGAGGAGCTGCAGGCACCAGGGCTGCCCAGGGGGAGGAGAGGAGCTGCAGGCACCAGGGCTGCCCAGGGGAAGGAGAGGAGCTGCAGGCACCAGGGCTGCCCAGGGGAAGGAGAGGAGCTGCAGGCACCAGGGCTGCCCAGGGGGAGGCAGGGAGGAGAGGGGCTGCAGGCACCAGGGGTCAGGCACATGCCCCCACCAAGCCCTGTGGCAGCAAGACCTCAGCAGCAGGGTGGGGATGGAGGTGAGATCGTAGCCATCAGCAGGGCAGAGATGGGTGGCAGAGACCTGGCCAGCACCCCCAGGGGTCCTTGCTGGGGTGGGTTTGGAGCCCCCCATGCTCACCATCTCCTGCAGGACGTCGTTGGTGAGGAAGCCATCCTGGATGTAGGCCACCTCCACCTCCATGGGGATGCCGTAGTCGTTGGGCCGTTGCTGGGGGTGGGGGGGAGAAGAAAGGGGTGGGTGGGAGTCACACCCCCCCCCCCCAGCCCTGCAGCCACCCCCATGCCAAGCAGCCCCCCCGTGGTGACAGCACCACCTACCTCGGGGGGGGGCATCACCCAGAAGGGTGCAATTTTGGACTCCACGCCGGGATTGCCAGGATAGTATGGCCCTGGGGGGGGAAGGGGAGATGGAGCTGACGTGGGGAGGGGGCTAACAGCAGCCCCAGCGCCCCCCAGGCCGGGCAGCTCACCGCAGATGAGGGCCAGGCAGGGCTGGAAGCCGTTGCCACTGCCCTGCAGCTTGAGCTGATAATCCATCTGGGCATCGATGTCGTGCAGGGAGGGCAGGGCAGGGCCGAAGGGGTGGCTGTGGTACCAGCCCACCAGCGACAGCCCCCGCAGGAACAGGCTCTGGCAGATCTGGTGGGGGGCACAGGCTGTGGGGCTGGGCTCCTGGGACCCCCAGGACACTCCCTGCTCCAGCAGGGCACCCACAGCAGCCTGCCCAGCAGCACAATGCCCAGGGAGGGTTGGGAGCTCTGCAGGGGAGGAGACTCCACAGCCTCTCTGGGCAGCCTGCTGCAGGCCCCCAGCAGCCTCACACCAAATTTCTCCTCCTGTTCAGGTGGAATTTCCTGGGTGCCAGTCTGTGCCCCTTGCTCCTTGTGCTGTCCCTGGGCACCAGAGCAGAGCCTGGCCCCAGCCTCTTGCCCCCCACAGCTCCTTCAGCTCTTGCTGAGCATTGCTCAGCTCCCCTCTGGGGCTGCTCTGCTGCAGGCTCTCAGCCCCAGGGCTCTCAGCCTTTGCTGCTCCCAGAGCTGCTCCAGGCCCTTTGTAGCCTCTGTTGGACTCCTGAACTGGGGAGCCCAGAACTGGACCCAGTAGCCCAGATGTGGCCTCCCTAGGACAGAGTCGAGGGGGAGGAGAAGCTCCCTCACCCCTCTGGCCACACTCAGTGCCCCCCAGGCCACCACTGGGGCCTTGTTGGCCACCAGGGCTCGTTGCTGGCTCAGGATGAACTTCTGTCCCCCAGCACTCCCAGACCCTTCTCCACAGAGCTGCTTCCCAGCAGGTCACCTCCCCTGGCCTGGGGCAGGGGCTCCCCTGGCCTGGGGCAGCTGCAGGACCCTCCACTTGCCCTGCTTGAACTTGCTGAGGACCTCCTCCCCCAGCTCTCCCAGAGCCAGACCTCCCCCCCCAGCACCCCCAGGTCTGCTTTACCTCCTCCTCCACCACGCTGGCAGCTTCAGCATCCCCCAGGCGTGTGCGGCAGGGGAAGGCTCTGAGCACTGTCAGCACTGCAGGGGGGTGACAGCAGTGAGTGGCTCTGCCCCAGCCCGGGGGGACACCCCCCAGCCCCCCACCCCCCTGCTACCTACGCTGGGTGTTGGTGTCCCACCGCCCCCCCAGGTAGCCAACCACTTCGCTCCGCGTCAGGTGGCTGTGGAAGTCCTGGAGGAAGAGGCTGCAGTCAGCGGTGCTGGGGACAGCACTGTCCCCACACGGCCTGGAGGTGTCCCCAGCAGCGCCAGGGCCGGCCCAGCCCGGGCAGGAGGCTCACCAGGAGCAGGAGCACGTTGCTGGAAATGGCCACGTTGAAGGGCTGGAACTTGTTGATGGCAGCGAAGGAAGTCACCTCCACCAGGGTCTGGGGGTTCCTGCGAGAGCCACAGCCCTGCTGCCGCTGCTGTGTCCCCCACCACCTACCTCCAGCACCCACGGGGCTGATGGTGGCACCCATGGGGCTGATGGTGGCACCCACGGGGCAGAGGGGCCTGGCACCCACGGGGCTGATGGTGGCACCCACGGGACTGATGGTGGCACCCATGGGGCTGATGGTGGCACCCACGGGGCAGAGGGGCCTGGCACCCTCGGGGCTGATGGTGGCACCCACGGGGCTGATGGTGGCACCCATGGGGCTGATGGTGGCACCCACGGGGCTGATGGTGGCACCCACGGGGCTGAGGGGCCTGGCACCCTCGGGGCTGATGGTGGCACCCACGGGGCAGAGGGGCCTGGCACTGCCTACCTGGCCGAGTCGCGGGTGCCCAGCGTGCAGTAGCGGACGGGCACCCGGGGTTTGCTCTCCAGCCTCTTCCCCGGGGGGCCAGGATCTGCGGAGCACAGCGTCCCTGTCACCGTGCCAGGGTGCCCAGGGTGCCCTGAGCCCCCCACTGGCCCCCTACCTGTCCCTGCTGGCTCCACCAGGCTCTTGCACTGCTGCTTCTTGCTCTTCTCCTCTGGTTTTTTGGCCACGGCCGGCTCTGGCACGGGCACCCGACCCTCCCTCGTCACCTCCTCCTCTTCCTCCTCAGGCATCTCCTCCTCCTCACCCTCACTGGCCAGGCTCTGTGGGCAGCACAGGATGGCTCTCAACACTGCCACCCCCAACAGGGGACCCCAGGGGTGGTGGGGAGGGGGTGGCAGCCCACCTCGTCGGCGGGCGGCGCGTTGGGCTGGTGCTGCCGCAGCCAGGCAGCTTTGTACTGGTCCAGCTTCTGCCCCTTGTAGCGCACGGACGCCCAGCCGCAGCCGGACTTCTTGGCAGGGTTCACCAGGCGCTTGCAGTGCGTGGCCCAGGCGCTGGGCGAGTTGAAGACCTGCCCTGTCTCCTGCCAGGTGATGGTCCCATCTGCACCCAGGTCCCCCACGAACTTCTTGCCCTGGGGAGCATGGGGTGAGCTGGGGAGGCACCTGCCAGACCCCTGTCCCCCGTCCCTGTCCCCATCCCAGTTCCCACCCGTCTCCCATCTTTGTCCCTATCTCTGTCTCCCATCCCTGTCCCCATCCCAGTTCCCATCCCTGTCGCCCATCTTTGTCCCTATCTCTGTCCTTGTCCCTGTCCTCATCACAGTTCCCATCCCTATCCTCCATTCCTGTCCCCAAACTGTCCCCATCCCAGTTCCCACCCCTGTCCCCCACCCCTCTCCCGGACTCACCAGGTAGTAGATGGAGAGGACACCACGGGCGGGCTCCAGGAGGCCGTCCCGGAGCAGGACCCGGAGGGTGATTCCCCGCCGGGTCAGCAGGGCCCCGCGGGTGCCCCCCGCCGCCTTCGCCCCGCTCCCGGCCTCCGGCTCCGCCTCCGCCTCGTCCAGCCCCGGCTCCAGCTCGTCCTCATCCTCCTCCAGACACTCGTCCCCACCGGGGGAGGCAGCCCCCAGCGCTGCGGGGTGCGACAACCTGCCATGGAGGGGGAGTCCTCCCCGGGGCGGCTCCCCCGGGTGTCCGAGAGCACCCCTGGGGCCCCCACTGTGTCTGCTCGCAGATGGGGACACAACGCAGGGACAGGGACGGGGGGGGACAAACGTGGAGGGAAGTAGGAAGAGAGGATAGGAGGTCATGAGGGAGGGGGGATTGGGGACAGTGACAGGGGGCACAGGGGCAGATGTGGGGGCATGAGGACACCGGGACATGATGATAGAGGGCATGGGAACATGGCTGGGGGACACAGGGACTTGGGGACACAGAGCCATGGGGACATGAGTGGGGGCCATGGGAACACAGGGACGTGGGGACAGGGCTGGGGGGACACAGGCACTAGAGTGAGGGGGACATGAGGACACGACCCTCCTGCCCAGCAGGTCCCCAGGGCCTGGACTGGACCCAAAGGGGAGAGGGGCAGGGTGGGTAACAGGACACGGCAAAGCATCCCGGGGGGGTCCTCATTCCTGCCCCACGGGTGAACTCTCGTCCCCATCCCTGTCCCATGTGTGCCCCAGCCCTGTGGGCGCCCCCTCCTCGCAAGAGTCCCGAGGTGTCCCCCTTGCCACAGGTGTCTCAGGGTGTCCCCACCCCTGCACCCCTCCGTGAGTGCCCCAGGACCTCCCCATCCCTCCCTCGCCGGTGTCCCGGTCACCAAGTGTCCCAATCCATCTCTGCCCCACGCCTGCCCCACCCCTGGGTGCCCTCCCCTCAGGAGTATCCCCAGGGTGCCCCCGACCCGGGGGTGTCCCCACCCCTGCCCCACGACTCTCCTCCGCCCTCGCTTCCCCCAGGGTCCCCTCCACTCACAAGGGCTTCCCCCCCGCCACGGGTGTCGCACGCCGCGGGTGTCACCCCGCCAGGGGTGCCCGCGCCTAGAGGTGTCCCCATCCCTGCTCCCCACATTCCTCCCGACCCCCTGGGTCCCCTCCTGGTCCCGCGTGCCCGCGCACCCGCGTGCGTGTGAGCACGCGCGGCCGGCACACGCGTGTGCGCGCCTGGGGGGGGGGGGGGCGGTGTGCAGTGCACGCACACGCAGGTGCAGGGGGGTGCGCGCACGCCCGCCCGTGCCCGGTGCCCGCGCCCGGTGCCCGCCGCCCGCTCGCCCGGTGGTGCCCTGTGCGCGTCCCCCGCCGGCCGGTGCGTGCCGGGCGCGCCCCCGCCGGTACCTGCCATGTTCCGCCGCTCCCGCCTCCCCCCGGTGCGCGCGGCGGCGGCGACCGGAGGCACGTGACGGGGGGTGGCCCCGCGCGCCCCGCCCCTCCCGGGGGAGGAAGCAGGGACGGGAGGGTACCGGCGGCAGCGGCACCGGGCGGGGCGCGGATGGACACCGGCACCGGGCGGGGCGGGGGGGCACAGAGGGACGGACACCGGCACGGGGGGGACACACGGACACCGGCACGGGGGGGACGCACGGACACCGCCCCCGCGGCGGGGGAAGCAGCAGCACGGATACCGGCCCCGGGGGAGCACCGAGGCTCTGCCCCCCCGCCCCGGTGCCCAGAGAAGGGGAGGGCCGAGCCCCCGCCCGGTGGCACCTGCGGGTCCTGCGGGTGTGGAGGGCACAGGGCTTGGGCACAGAGGGGCGTGGGGCGGGGGTGCAGCTGCCAGGACTGGGGGGACGCTGGGGGCAGGAGTTGGGTGTAGAGGGGGCAGAGGGGGCAGGACTTGGGGGCTGGAGGGACAGGGGGTACTGGGGGCAGGCTTAGGGGGGTGCAGAGCCCTGGGGCAGGGGGGGCACAGGGGACGCCAGGGAGAGGGAGTGCCAGGGAGAGGGAGTGCCAGGGAGTGCCAGGCAAGAGGCCATCTTCGTGTGTCCCCCACCATGTGGAGATGGGGGGGGGGGGATTCATCCTGCCCCTGGTGGTGGTGGGCAGAGTGCTGGGTCCGGGAGGTCCGGTGGGGTCCTGGTGGTGGTGCCCCCTCTGTGTGCCCCCTGCAGGAACAGTCCCCAGTGCCCTGCTGCTGCTGCCCAGCCACCTCCTCCAGCTCTCCCCTCAGGGTCCTTTGTCACCCCCGGGTCCCCTGGGTGGTCCAACACGGCTGGGGGGGACAGGGCAGGGCTGGCCCCGGGGTCCCCAACTGTTCCCCCGGGGTGACCCAGCTGGAGGCCAAGCAGCTTCTGGGGTGGAGCATGGGTGGCATCGTGGTGCAGGGTGCCCTGCCCAGGGTCACTCTGCCCGCCAGGAAGCTGCAGCTCTGCCAGGCTCTCAGCGAGGTCTGATGCCACTGAGGGGGAGGGGCAGCCACTGCCTCCCCTCTTTGTGCCAGGCACCAGCTGGCACAGCAGTGCCCCCAGCCTTGGCTCCAGTTCCAGGCTGGGGTGGCACTGGGGGGAGAGGGGTTCCTGGAGGGTCAGCAATAGACTCCCCAAACCCATCTGTTTGGGGGGGCACCACCCCAGGTGCCAGGCTGAATTAAGCACAGCCCTGTTGTAGCTCCTTGTGCCATGGGGGTGACACCAGGACAGCCACCCCCTCCCCAGACCCAACCCCTTCCCCACCTTGAGCTGGTGCCCCCCAGCACCCTGTGCCATGGGGGTGACACCAGGACAGCCACCCCCTCCCCAGACCCAACCCCTTCCCCACCTTGAGCTGGTGCCCCCCAGCCTCCTGTGCCATGGGGGTGACACCAGGACAGCCACCCCCTCCCCAGACCCAACCCCTTCCCCATGCTGAGCTGGTGCCCCCAGCACCCTGTGCCATGGGGGTGACACCAGGACAGCCACCCCCTCCCCAGACCCAACCCCTTCCCCACCTTGGGCTGGTGCCCCCCAGCCTCCCGTGCCATGGGGGTGACACCAGGACAGCCACCCCCTCCCCAGACCCAACCCCTTCCCCACCTTGGGCTGGTGCCCTCCAGCACCCTGTGCCATGGGGGTGACACCAGGACAGCCACCCCCTCCCCAGACCCAACCCCTTCCCCACCTTGGGCTGGTGCCCCCCAGCCTCCCGTGCCCCGGGCACAGCCACTTCACACCTACATCCCAGTTTATTCTTCAGGCCAGAAGCAGCTCTCAGTGTGGCAGGGGGGGACAATGTGCCCAGCCCCTTGCCAGTGACAGGGAGGGGGGTGGGTGGCACAGAGATGGGAGGGGTGGTGGAGGGGGTCAGCTGGCAGGACCGAGGGTGCCAGTGCAGCCCAGCTCTGGGTGGACAGCACAGCCCTGCCAGGGCAGCGTCTGAGGTGGGAGAGGTTGGGGGGGGAAGAAGGGAGGGGTTTGGGTACATTCAGTGTTCCTGCCTGGGGGGTGCCCACAGCAGAGGGGGCACAGCTCTAGGCCAGGCTGGCATTGGAGCTGCTGGCTGTGCTGTTGCGCTTCTGCAGACACTTGACCGCGCTGGGCACCTGCAGGCCCGAGGTGACCTGGAAGCTGCCACACCAGACCTGCAGGCACAGGGTTGGGGGTTGGGGGGGGGAAGCCTGGCACCTTGGCCTTGTTGGCACAGGGATGGAGCCCCCGAGGAGCTGCCCAGCCCTGCCTGCCCCTTACCGTGAAGGCTGGCAGCACAGGCTGCGTGAACTTGGCCTTGAAGGTGTGGAGCAGCTGCTTGGTCCTGGCGTTGTAGAAGGACAGGAAGCCTGTGGGCACGGCAGAGGGCATCGGGGCTGGGTCACACGGAGCTTGTAGAGCCCCAGCACGGTGCCCATGGGAGGGGCAATGCCCAAGGCAGTGGTGCCTGTGCTGGTGGTGGTGGCAATAGCTATGCTGGGCGTGCTGGTGAGCAAAGCTCACGGTGGACACAGTGGTGCCCATGCTGGTGGCAGTGCCCATGCTGGTGGCAGTGCCCATGGCAGACACGCTGGTGCCAGTGGTGGTTGCAGCACCCATGGAGGACGTCCATGGTGGTGGCAAAGCCCCTGGTGAGCGTGGTGGTGCCCATGGTGGACACACTGGTGCCAACAGCGGTGGCAATGCCCACGGTGGGCACACTGATGCCCACGACAGTGGCAGTCCCTGTGCCCACCCCAGCGCTGCCCGGTCCCCACCTCAGCCTCCCCTCACCAACCTTCGTGGAAGTTGCAGTAGACGCCGATGCAGTCGGGCACAGGCACGTCCAGCACCTTGGCCTTGTTGGCGTGCTTGGCACTGAAGCTGACCTGCAGCCAGTTGTTGAGGTGCAGGCACCAGGAGGCAGAGGTCTTGCCCAGCTGGTCGAACTTGCCCAGGCTGCGGTATGCCACCCCCACGCCGAAGGCTTTGCTGTCCCGGTCGTACCTCACCTCCCAGTAGTGCTCATCGCCGTCGATCAGGGTGTCCCCTGTGGGCACAGGGCACCGCTCTGCCAGCTGCACCCACGCCTGCCCTGTCCCGTCCCCAGCACCACCGGATCCCTCTGGGTGCCCTGTGTGCACCTGCATCCAGCTCAGGGCCACCCACCCCTCCGTGCCATCCCCTCTTGAACCAGGAGGTGCCCCATGCCCACCTACATCCAGCTCAGGGCCACGCTCCCCTCCGTGCCATCCCCTCTTGAACCACCAGGTGCCCCATGCCCATCTGTATCTACCTCAGGGCCACCCTCCCCTCTGTACCATCCCCTCTAGGTGCCCACACCATGTCCCCCCCCAGCCCCCAGCGGGTGCCCCCAGCTCTCACCCAGAACCGTGTAGGACTCAGCAGTGAATCGATCTCTGCCCCCACGCCCCGAGGGCATCCTCTTGGGCGACTGCACCACCCTAGGGCAGGACGGAGCTGGGTTGGCATTGCCCAGGGGAGGACAATGAGTGTGTGGGGGGTGTGGGGGTGTGTGTGGGGGGGTGTGAGCTCACCTGGCAGGCGAGTTGGCAGGCGAGGCCGTCCTGCCCTTGCCATCCTTCTCGCGGGCTTTGACGTCCTGCACCTTGCCCCCCGTGGCATCCCACTCCACGCTCAGCTCCTCCACGCGCAGGTTCTGGTGGCAGGTGCTGGCGTCCAGCCGAAACATGAAGGCTGGGGACAGCCACCGTCAGCCTGGCCCCCCGACCCCCCCTGCCCCACACCCTGCCTGCACACCGAGGGCTTGCACACCCCTGGCAGGCACGGGGGGTACTGCTAAGCTGGGGGGAGGGAAAGGGAAAGGGAAAGGGAAGGGAAAGGGGAAAGGGAAAGGGGAAAGGGAAAGGGGAAAGGGAAAGGGGAAAGGGGAAAGGGAAAGGGAAAGGGGAAAGGGGAAAGGGGGAAGGGGGGAAGGGGGAAGGGGGAAGGGGGAAGGGGGAAGGGGAAAGGGGGAAGGGGAAAGGGGGAAAGGGAAAGGGGGAAAGGGAAAGGGGGAAAGGGAAGGGGGAAAGGGAAGGGGGAAAGGGAAGGGGGAAAGGGGAAAGGGAAGGGGGAAAGGGAAGGGGGAAGGGGGAAAGGGAAGGGGGAAAGGGGAAAGGGAAAGGGGGAAAGGGAAAGGGGAAAGGGGAAAGGGAAGGGGGAAAGGGAAGGGGGAAAGGGAAGGGGGAAAGGGAAAGGGGAAAGGGAAGGGGGAAAGGGAAGGGGGAAAGGGAAGGGGGAAAGGGAAGGGGGAAAGGGAAAGGGGAAAGGGGAAAGGGAAAGGGGGAAAGGGAAAGGGGAAGGGGTAGAGGAAGGAAAAGGGAGGTTAGGTTTTGATGGGCATCCTGCCACCCCCCTGGTACCCACCTCTCGTCTCCAGGGTGACCGGCTCGGAGAACTCTCCTGCCACAGCCTTGTTGCACGCCCGGACACGGAAGTTCATGAACTTCATGTCAAACCTCAGCCCTGTGGGCACAGCAGGGCACAAAGTAGGGCACAAGAGGGGCATTGCACCTACCATGTCCCCCCAAGGAGCCTGGCACTGCCACCCAGCCTCTAGAACACTTGCAGCACCTGCTCCAAGCCAACCCCATGAGGTTCAACAAGACCAAGGGCAAGGTCCTGCAGCTGGGTCAGGGCAATCCCAGGCACTGATCCAGGCTGGGCAGGGACTGCTGGAGAGCAGCCCTGGAGAAAAGGCCTTGGAGGTTCTGGGAGGAGAAGCTCAGCAGCAGCCAGCAGGGAGCAGCCCAGAGAGCCAAGCAGAGCCTGGGCTGCAGCAAGAGAAGTGTGGCCAGCAGGGCCAGCGAGGGGATTCTGCCCCTCTGCTCCACTCTGCTGAGACCACAGCTGGAGCTCTGGGGCCAGTTCTGGAGCCCCCAGCACAGGAAGGATCTGGAGGGGCTGGAAGGTGTCCAGAGAAGGGCCAGGAGGAGGAGCAGAGGGCTGGAGCTGCTCTGCTCTGCAGACAGCCTGAGGGAGTTGGGGTTGTGCAGGCTGGAGAGGAGAAGGCTCCCAGGAGACCTTCTTGTGGCCTTCCAGGATCTGCAGGGGGCTACAAGAAAGCTGGGGAGGGACTTTTGAGGGTGTCAGGGAGTGACAGGACTGGGGGGGAATGGAACAAAACTAGAAATGGGGAGATTCAGATTAGATGTGAGGAAGAAGTTTTTCCCCATGAGGATGGTGAGAGCCTGGCACAGGTTGCCCGGGGAGGTGGTGGAAGCCTCCTGCCTGGAGGTGTTTGCAGCCAGGCTGGAGGTGGCTGTGAGCAACCTGCTGTGGTGTGAGGTGTCCCTGCCCATGGCAGGGGGTTGGAGCTGGCTGAGCCTTGAGCTCCCTTCCAGCCCTGGCAGCTCTGTGATTCTGTGATGCCTGAGGCTGGTGCTGTGCCCTCACCAGAGAGGGTGTACTCAGTGCCCTTGATGCCTTCGACCACCATCCAGGGCTGGTCCTCCTTGGCTCGGGGGGGCCCCTCGAAGTTGGTGCGGCGATACTCCAGCACGTAGTGGTCGATCTTGCTGTCGTCCTCGGGCATCCTCCAGGCCAGGGTCACGCAGTTATCGGCCACCAGCGACTCCGCCAGGTCGATCTCGGGGGTGCTGGGCACTGCCAGCAGGAGCAGCTGTGCCCCTGGCGTCCACAGCCCCCTGCCCCCCCCCGCCACTGCCAGCCAAGGTGTTCCCACCAAGCCCCAGGGCATCCAGGTGTCCATGGGGTTGACACCCTATGGATCCCACACGTGGCATGGCACCCACGGCACCCACAGCACCCATGGCACCCACAGCACCCATGGCCACTGCACTCTAAGGACCCCAAATTTGGCATCTCAGAGACTCCAGACATGGAACCCACAGGACCTATGGGCAAAGCACTCCAGGGACCTCAGCATGGCATTTCAGAGACCCCAGGCTTGGCACCCACAGCACCCATGGGCATTGCACCCTAGGGACCGCAGTGGTGGCATCCCAGAGACCTTGAGCATAGCACCTCCAAGACCTCACACCTGGCAGCCCACAGCATGGCTCCCAGCATGGGCACAGCATCCAACCCCCTCCATCCCTGCATCCCTGGCACCTTCTCCCCGCTCTGAAGTGGGCACCAAACGTTTCCCCAACCTGGCGCCCCCCTGTTCCTCCCCAGCTTCTCAACCCCCTGCCCTGGCACCCAGCAGACCCCTTACACCCGGACGCTGCCTCCTCGCCCGGCTGGCACAGCCCTCTGCGGCGCCCTGCCCTCCCCCAGGGCCCCTGTGCCTGGCAGCCGTGGGCAGTACCTGGCAGGAAGGCCAGGGCCTGCAGCAGGCGCCGCTCCTGGGCAAAGTCGACCATCAGGTGGCTCATGTTGTCGCTCACCTTGGCCTTGAGCGAGAGGCGGAAGGCTGGGGCCATGGTCACGCTGCGGGGGGCACACGGCAAAGGGTCAGCGTGCCCAGCGCCCCCTCCTCCCCCCCGGCCCTGCCTGCTCACCCCCCTGCCCTGCGTGGCTGTGGCGAGGGTGGGCAGAGTCACCCCAGCGCCCCCCCGGCCCAGGGCCACCCCCCCGGCCCAGGGGTCCTGGCTGGGGAGGGGGTTGGGAGCGAAAAGGGCACGGGGAGGGCACCTGGCTGGGAGGAGCTGGGTGGGACTGGGGGGGCAGGGGGGGCCGTACCTATCCTTGATCTGTTTGGCAGCCTTGGGAGCACAGCAGAGGAAAAGAGGAGGAAGAAAAAAAGCAGGTGAGAGAGCGGTGCCAGGAGCCAGAGCGGTTACTGTGTGCGTGCCCACCCCCGTGCCAGCGTGGCAGAGCATGCCCCTGTCCCCAGCAGCTCAGCATCCCACAGCAGTGCCCCATGGCACAGCATCCCTGCCATGGTACCCCGTGGCACAGCATCCCTGCATCCCACAGCAGTACCCCGTGGCACAGCATCCCTGCCATGGTACCCCGTGGCACAGCATCCCTGCCATGGTACCCCGTGGCACAGCATCCCTGCATCCCACAGCAGTGCCCCATGGCACAGCATCCCTGCCATGGTACCCCATAGCACAGCATCCCTGCCATGGTACCCCATGGCACAGCATCCCTGCCATGGTACCCCGTGGCACAGCATCCCTGCATCCCACAGCAGTACCCCATAGCACAGCATCCCTGCCATGGTACCCCGTGGCACAGCATCCCTGCATCCCACAGCAGTACCCCATGGCACAGCATCCCTGCCATGGTACCCCGTGGCACAGCATCCCTGCATCCCACAGCAGTACCCCATGGCACAGCATTCCCACCACAGCACCCCCATGGCACCTGCTGGTGCCCCCTGTGCCCCTGCCACGCTGCCCAGTGCTCTCAGGAGAAAGGGCACACTGGGCAGCTCTGGGTTCACCCCAGGCAGGGTCCCCAAGCTCCCCCTCAGCCTCGCAGCGGGCACAGCCAGCCCAGCATTGCCCCAGTGCCCAGCACAGAGAGGAAGGAAGGTGCCCACCCAGGGTGGGGGCAGCCCGGGGGTGGCATTGATCCGGAGCTAGGACACCCCCAGCACAGGGGGTCCCTGGGGGGCACTCACCTGGGCAAAGTCGTGGTTGTTGGCCGTGCCCAGGGCCTGGTTGGCCGATTCCAGCAGCTCCTCCGAGCTCTCCAAGGCCTTGGCACACGCTGCCAGCTGGGCCTGGCATGGGCAAAAGGGGAGAGGGGCTGCAGTGGGCAGGGGTGCCCGTGGTGGGGGGAGGCAGGCGGGGCGGGGGCTGACCTGCAGCTCGTAGGTGCGGCTGGCACGCTCCTGCTTGATCTTCATCAGCATCTGCTCCTTCAGCTCGTCCAGCAGGGCGTACAGGGACTGGAACTCGCCCTCCAGGTCCTCCTGTGCCCGCGTGGAGTTGGCCTGGGCACAGCACCCAGGCCGTCAGAGGGGTGCCACCCCCCCCCCCCCCCCGGCTTTGGGGCCGGGGGGGTGCCGAGGGGAGGGCACAGGGCTGGGCAGCAGGGAGGGGGCAGGTCCCTGGTACCTCCACGTTCTGCACCATCTGCTTGAGGGAGTAGATGAAGTTCTGGATCTCCTCATTCTTCACGGCCAAGGTGGTGATGATCTTCCGCAGAGCCTCCTGCCCGGCCGCCAGCGCCCTCCGTCAGCACCCCCTGCTGCCCACCTCCCCTCCAGCCACCGCCCTCCCCCCGCCTCCCTCTCCAGGCCAGGCCCAGCCGTGCCAGGCGCCAGGGGCAGCCGGTGCCAGGGCTCTGCCGGCATGGCGGGAGCCGGATGACTTGGCAGGAGCGTGTGCGAGAGCAGGGGGGCGGCCGGGGGGCGGCCAGGGGGCGGCCGGGGGGGCGGCCCTGCGCTGCCCCTGCGCCCCCCACCCCTCCTGCACTCTGATCCTTCCAGCACCCCCAAGCCCCTCCAGTACCCCCAGTCCATGCCCCTCCATCCCTCCTGCACCCCCCATCCTTCCAGCACTCCCAGTCCCTCCATCCCTCCCCACCCTGCCAAGACCCCCAGCCCTCCTGCACCCCCCAAGCCCTCCTGCACCCCTCCATTCCCTGCCCCTCCATCCCTCCTGCACCCCCACGCTTCCAGCACCCCCATCTCTTCTGCACCCCCCCACTGGATGCCCCTCCATCCCCCCATCCCCCAAGCATCCCCCATCCCTCCTCCCTTCATCCCAGGCCTCCAGGCCTTCATCCCCTCCAACCGCTTCCTCCATCCCTCCCTCTCCCATCCCTCTGCTCCTCTCCCCCCCCATCCCCTCTCCCTCCTCCCTTCTTCCCTCCCCTCTTCCTCCTCCCCACCCCCCTCCCCGCATCCTTCCATCCTCTCTTCCTTCATCCCTCCTCCTCTTCCTCCCCCATCCTTCCCCTCTCCCCTCCATTTCCCCATCCCCTCCCCCACTCCAGCCCAGTCTAACCCAGTCCAGCCCAGTCCGGCCCCACCTGGTCTCCCATACCGGGCCGGCCCCGCTCGGCCCCGCCGACACCAACAAAGGGGGAGCGGCGCCCCCCGCCCCGCCCCGCCCCGCCCCGCCCCCCGCGCGCATCACGGGAGGAGTAGTTCGGCCGCTAGGGGGCGGGACCGGGGCGTGGCCCCGAGGCATGCTGGGAACTGGAGTCCGGGTGCCGGGGGAGGTGTGCTGGGGACCCCCGGGGCCGGGCAGGGCGCGGGGGGGATGTGGCTCCCAGCGTGGGATCCCTGCCCTGGGCGGGATCCTCCTTGCCCAGCGTGGGATCCCCCTCCTGCCGCTATGGGGTTCCAGCCCTCCCGGTACGTGATCCCCACCCCCCCGGCATGGACCCTCACCCCCCAGCATGGACCCTCACCCCCCAGCATGGACCCTCACCCCCCAGCATGGGCTCTCACCCTCCCAGCGTGGACTCTCCCCCTCCCAGTGTGGGGCTCTCACCCTCCCAGCGTGGACTCTCACCCTCCCAGTGTGGGGCTCTCACCCTCCCAGTACAAGACCCCCCACCTCTCAGTATGGGACTTCTGCCTTCCCAGTACTAGATCCCCGTCCTCCCAGCGCAAGACCCTCATCATCCTTGTACGAGATCCCTGCCCCCCCAGTGCGGACCCCCACCCTCCCAGTACAGGACCCCTGGGGAGATGCCATCCCCTCCATCCCTGTTCCCATCCTCAACCTTCTTCCCCGTCCTCATCTTTGTCCCTATCCCCATCCCCGACCCCGTCCCAGCCCCCAGCCCCGTTATCGCAGTCCCCATGTCTGCCCCCTGTCCCCGCCCCCGTGCCCCCCTCCCCGGGCTGCACAGCGGAGGCAGGAAGCTGCGGTGTCACCTCAGCCAGCCTGGGGTGACAGCAGGCTCTGGGGACAGCAGCGCTGCGAGGACGAGGACAGCTCGGAGACAGAGACCCCTCGGGGACAAGGACCCCTGGAGCAGGGTGGCCAGGCTGGCACCGGTGTGGGGATGCTGGGGCTTGGGGGTGCTCATCCCCCTCCTTGGCGGTAAGACAGGACTGGCTCAGGGGACACAGAGGGGACAGTGTCTGGGGCGCTGCGATGGGGCTGTGGGGTTGGGGACAGACTTTTTGGGGGGCACGGGAAGGATGCGGGGCTCAAATAGGGCCCTGTGTCGTGGCCGGGACAGGGCGGGGGGGCCGCTGGCGACCTGAGGGAGGACTAGACAGGGAATGGGGACAGACATGGGGACAGGCTGGGGACTGGTGGAGCGGCAGAGGCGAGTGACGTAGCTGTTGCGAGGGGACAAGACGGAGCAGAGAGGTCGGTGTGTGGAGGGAGAGAGTAGTGACAGAGAGGAACAGGATAGGGACAAGGCTCTGGGGACAAGGTGGGGACAGAGGTGGCCAGGAGAGGATGGACACAGGAATGCGGGGACAAGGGCTGGGGAGACAGGGTGGGGACAGGACTATGGGGACAGGACTATGGGGACAAGACAGGGACGGGGCTGTGGGGACAGGATGGGGACAGGATGTGGACAGGATGGGGACAGGGGTGTGGGGACAGAATGGGGACAGGGTTGTGGGGACAGGATGGGGACAGGGGTGTGGGGACAGGATGGGCACTGGGGACCAATGCAGAGCAGTGTGTGGTCAGGGGCAGAGGGGACACACAGGCAGCAGTCTGGCTCCTGGTCCCTGCTGTGACCCAGCACCCTCAGCCCCATCGGGTGGCCCTGGGGACCACGGGGATGGAGGGTGACACCCCCGTGCCCCCTGTGCTGCTCCCAGCAGCAGGTGCCCTGCAGGTGAGCCAGAATCCGGGTGAGGTGCAGGTGGCAGAGGGTGGCAGGGTGGCCCTGGAGTGCCAGGTGCTGACGGCCGAGCCCTGGCACCGGCTCCGGCTGGAGTGGGTGAAGGAGCACAAGAAGCTGTGTACCACCCTCCTGCGCCCTAACACCTCCGTCCCCAATGCCACCTGCTCTCCCCGCCTTCACCTGGCCTGGAGCCGCCCCCGGGCCACCCTCAGCCTCCGCCAGGCGCGGGGGGACGATGCGGGACTCTACCTGTGCCTCATCATCCTCGAGATCCCCACCCACGGCACGGCCACCGGCAACGGCACCCTACTCAGGGTCACCACAGGTACGGGGGCCGCAGCGGGGTCCCCGGGACGTGCTGGGGTGCTTGAGGGGTCTCTGGGAAGTGGCATTCCCGGGGGGGTTGAGGGCGTCCCTGGGAGGGGACATCCCCAAGGGGGTTGAGGGGGTCCCTGGGAGGGGACAACCCCGAGGGGGTTGAGGAGGTCCCTGAGAGGGGACAACCCCGAGGGGGTCCCTGGGAGGGGACATCCCCAAGGGGGTTGAGGGGGTCCCTGGGAGGGGACATCCCCAAGGGGGTTGAGGAGGTCCCTGAGAGGGGACAACCCCGAGGGGGTTGAGGAGGTCCCTGAGAGGGGACAACCCCGAGGGGGTCCCTGGGAGGGGACATCCCCAAGGGGGTTGAGGGGGTCCCTGGGAGGGGACATCCCCAAGGGGGTTGAGGAGGTCCCTGAGAGGGGACAACCCCGAGGGGGTTGAGGGGGTCCCTGGGAGGGGACATCCCCAAGGGGGTTTTGGGGTCTGTGGAGGGAGATGCCCAGAGGGTGTTGGGCAGCCACAGTGCAGAGGGATGGGAACAGGAACAGGCATGGGGACAGGGACAGGCATGGGGACAGGGACAGGCATGGGGACAAGGACTCCCCAACTGCTTTCTCCTCCCCAGCAGAAGCTGACGGAGGCCATCGGGCAGGCAAGTGACTCCCTGCTGTCCCTGCTGTCCCCTCCATCCCCATGCCCAGGCACCAGTGGTGCCGAGGCAGTGTTCCCAGCTGGGTGTGCTTGCAGGGCTGCTGTGGGGGCTGGTGGGGGGCCTGGGGGCCGCAGTCCTCCTGGGCTTGGCCATCCTCACCCACTGGTGCTGCAGCAGGAACCCAGGTAACCTTGTCCCCAAATCCCCTGTCCCCAGATCCCCCTGTGCCTCTCTGCCCTCTTCCCATCCTGCCCCCTTCCCATCCTGCCCCATGCCGAAGTACCCCCAAGGGTCCCCCCTCTCCCAAATATCCCCTGGCCATCCCTCCTTGTACCCTGCCCCATGCCCAAACACCCCTATGCCCATCTGCCCCGTGCACCCCTACGCCCAGACTCCCCCATGCCCATCCCCCATCTTCACTGGGGCTCATCCTGGGGTGGGGGGCACCCAGTGGGTCTCCTGAGGGCCCCTTGGAGGATCCCCTCACTGTGCCACCTTCCATACCATGCCAGGACTGGCTATGGCCCCCCTCCAACGCCCATTGCCCCCCCAGACAGGAACATCTACGAGAACATGATGCCCCTCTCGACACAGACCCCCAGGAAGCTGCCACCGCCCCCCAAGGTGATGGAGAACGCCATGTACCATGTGGGGACACAGCGGGCACGGGGCCCCCCTGTTGCCCCCCGACCCTGAGAGAATCCCTGCCCCTGTGTGCCACCCATGCTGGGCAAGGGGGCTCACCCCTCCCACAGCTTTACCTTTCTGTGGGGACCCACCCCCCAAAAAGCTGTTTTGCAGCATCCTCCCTGCTCAGTCTTCTCTGTGCCACCCACCCCATGGCACCCGGTGCCCACCCAGTGCCAGCAGTGTGGGCAGCACGTGGCCAGTGTGGCAGGAGATGGGGGGGGGGGGGGGGGGGGAGCTGGCACGTGGCCAGGAGGCAGCAGGCTCTTGGGGCCCCCCCATGGCCCCGTGTCAGGGAAGTGGCTCTGCGGTCCTGCGGCCTCGCTCCGCGCCGGCGCACGGTGCCGGCACCCACGGAGCAGGAAGCACCCGGCACAGACACCCCCGGGGGGGGCCCAGCGCCATCACACCCCCCACACCATATGGGGCAGCTTCTGTCCCCAAGGGCAAAGGCTGCAGTGATGGGGTGGCCGCATCTGGACAGCCCTTGTGCCCACCTGAGCTCCTGGCAGGGTGGTGGGGGCAGGCAGGGGGGGCAGGATCCAGCATGGGGGGACCAGGGTGGGAGCAGTGGCAGGGCCACCATGGCCTCAGGGCCAGAGGCAGGGCCACCAGGGATCAGTGACAGGACCACCGTGCCTTCAGGGTCACCATGGCATCATGGAGAGTCCCCACAGAGCTGAGCCCCGAGAGGGCCCAGAGCCTCTCCATGCCCACAGAGCACAGAGCCGGGGGCTGCACGCTGGCTTTTAATGGGGGCGTTTGCCGTGGGGCCAGGGTAGGGGGCAGGGAGAGGGGGCACAGCTGAGGAGGGTCACAGGGGCTGCACTGCCACGGGGTAGAGCAGGGAGAGGTGCCGTGCCCCGCGGACGGGCAGTGCCCGCGCCGTGTAGTGCCGCACGGCTTCGGGCACCGAGGGGAAGGCGGCTCCGGCGCGGCCGAGCGTGAAGTGCTGCTCCCGGGTGCGGGTCAGCTTCACGTGTACGAAGCCATGGCTGCTCCTGCGGGCACCGAGGGGACACTGAGGCACGGCCCGGCACGGCCTGCCCTCCCGCACACGCGTGGGTCGTGGGGGAGCACGCAGGAACCTGATGCCAGCACGGGGATGCCAGCGCCGAGCCCACAGCCCAGCCCCTCCGCCCGGGCATCCTGCTGTCAGCCCTCCCCCGTGCTCCCCATCCTTGTCCCTGTCCCTGTTCCCTCTTTCCATCTCTGCCTCCATTCCTCTCCCCAGTTCCCATTCCAGTCCCTATCCCCTTCCCTCTTCCTGTCCTCATCCCGGTGCCCGTCCCCAGCCCGGTCCCCATCCCCAGCCCTGTCCCCGCCGCTGTCTCCTCCCCAGGCGGTGGCAGGAAGCTGGCATCGCAGCAAGCTTGGGGTGACAGAAGGCTTTGGGGACGGCAGCACTTTGGGGGACAAGGACAGCCTGGCGACAAGGACCCCTCAGGGACAGAGACCCCTTGAGGACACAGCCCCTCAGGGCAGGGTGGCCAGGCCGGCACAGCGCCGTGGGGCTCAGGGTCCTCATCCCACTCCATGCCTGGGTTGGTTGTCCAGAGGACCAAGCACACCGCTGGGCACCCCCACACCGTGAGGACCCATCGATGGGGGACCCTCCCCGCGCGGGGGGCTCCCTCTGTCCCCCTGCCGCCGTGTGCCCTCACCTGAGTGACAGGGAGTAGTCGTCGGGGCTGGTCTCGCAGTCCCGCACCAGGAAGCTGCCCTCGCGGCACAGCGCCAGCAGCGTCTCGGCCCCCGCCCGCCCGATGGGGCCATGGTACCACCTGCGTGGTGGCACCCTGCTGTGTGGCACCCTGCTGGGTGGCACCCCGGCACGGGGCACCCCGGCACACAGCGCTGGGGACTCAAGAACCATCTGCACCATAGGGCACCCTCCATGCCATGGGGCACCCAACCCCAGGGGGACACATCCGTGCCAAAGGAACCCATCTGTGCCAGGGGTACCCCCACCCCACGGGCACCCTCCATGCCATGGGGCACCCAACCCCACGGGGACCCACCCATGCCATGGGGCATGTCACCACCTGAAAGGGAGTGCACGTGCCATGGGGCACCCTCCACACCATGCCATGGTCAAGGAGACCACTTCATAGCACCCTCCACCCAGTGGGGACCCACCCACGGGGGATCCTCCACCCCACAGGGACCACCTAAGGGACATCTCCACCCCATGGGGACCCACCCAGAGGGCACCTCTACCCCATGGGCACCCATCCAGGGGGGACCCTCCACCCCATGAGGCTGTTGATGCCCCCACAGTGCGTTGGAAGCCCCCAGACTCACGCCTGCTTCTCCAGGGGCAGGGAGGTGTCCACATGCCTGGGGCTGGGGGGGGCAGCCCGGTCTGGTGCTTGTGGGGGTCCGGGGGGGCCGTGGCAGGTGCCTGGGCAGGCTGGGGGAGCGCTCAGGGCTCTCAAACTGCACTGCAGGGACAAATAGTGGGGGGGAGGAGGGGGATGTCACCCCAAAGCGGGGTCCCAGCACCCCTGCCTGCTGCTGGGGGGCAGCTGTCAGGGCCACACCATGAAGAAACGCCCCAGCTGCCCCATGTCTTGCCATGGTGTCCCCAGGGAGTGGCACCCATGGGTGCTGGGGTGCCAGGGGTGCCACCCCTAGGTGACAGGGAATATGGGGTGCCCAGGACTGCTCTCCAGGGGTCCTGGGGGAGGCTGGGGACACAGGGAGGGACCCATGGGTGGGCGTTAGGGCATGGAAGGCTGGGAGACTCCAGCCTGGCACCCATGGGAGCTGGGGGATGCTGGGAGGGGGGAAGAAGCTCAGAGTGGCACCTCTGGGTGCTGGAGGGGGCACACAGGAGGGCAGGAGTGGTTGCCCCGGCTGCTGAGGGGTACCTCGGGGTGCCCCCCCGCAGCGTCACCTGCAAAGGCTCGGGAGATGTGATCCTTCTTCCACTCCCAGGGCTGGTCGTACTCATCGGCAGGGCGCTCGTCGTGGCGGGGCAGGCGGCTGTCCCGGGGGGCGGGCACCGCGGGGCCCTCCCCCGCCGTCTCCCAGTCCTCGCTGGGGGTGTCGTAGAGTTGGGGTCCCCTCCGCGGCCTCACTCGCCAGCCCTCGCCCTGCCGAGGGCACCCTGGGGACACGGTGGGGCTGGGATGGGTGAGCGGCACCCTGGCCGTGGGACCCCCGCGGGGGTGGGTGCTGGGGGTCGCGGGGCCGTGCCCAGGGTGCCACCCACCTGCGGCCTCTCCGGGCTCTTCGCAGCCCCCCTCGGGGGCTGGCTCCTGCTCCCCCTCGAAGGGCTCTGAGTACTCACTCTCGCCCGGGCCCTGTGGGTGGGTGCCCTGGGTGGGATGGGACCCTCACTGACCCCCATCAAGGCCCCCCCGGTCCCTAAGTCACCTCCCCAGCACCCCGCAGAGCTCCCCCGGTCCTGCTGTGGGTGTCCCCAGCCCTTTCCCTGCTCCCTCCCACCCGGTCCCTTTGTCCCCCGACCCCTTCCCCATTCCCGCTCTCCCAGCGAGTCTGACACCCCCAAATCCCTCTCCCAGTGACCCCAGCTCCCCCCTGGGGTGTCCCACTGGCCCTCCCGACCCTTGCTTCTCCCCGGCCCCCATCCCCGGTCCCCTCCGGTCCCCCCGGTCCTCCTTCCCGGTCCCTTTCAGTCCCCACCTCCCACTCCCCATCTCCCCCCGCCCCAATCCCCTCTGTGTTCCCCAGTCCCCGTTCCCCAGCCCCCCACTCTCTCCCAGTCTCCCCCCTCGCACCTCTCCGGTCCCCCCGGTTCCTCTTCCCGGTGCTCCCGGGTCCTCCCGGTGCTCCCCGGGTCCTCTCCCCGGTGTCCCCCGGACGCTGCCCCACTGCACCCCCCAGGCCCTTCGCCGCCCTCCCCGGCGCCCGAGCTCCCCTCCGGCTCCTGCCCCGTTGCCCCCCAAGCCTGTTCTCCCTTCCGTTGCCTCCCCGGTGCCCCCCCCGGTCCCGCTCCCTGGTCCCCCCCCAGCTCCTACCTGCTCCAGCCGGCGAGGGCCCCCCCCAGGCCCCGCTCCCCCGACCCTCACCAGCCGGTGCCGGGGGGAGGCAGAGGGGCCGCGCAGGGCAGCACCGGGGGCAGCTGCGGGGGGGGGCGGACCCCCGCTGCCGGTGCCGGTACCGGGGGGGCGGCGCTCGCCGCCGCTGTAGTCGGGCTGGGGCGGGCGGGGGGGGGAACGCCGGGTCCCCCCCCGGCCCAGGTACTCCCGGAGCCACTTGGCCATGGATGGCGGGGGCCGCCCGGTACCGGGACGACGCCGGGACCCCCCCCGCCACCGCCGCCGCCAGGAGCCGCTTTGTGTCGCCGCCGAGCGCGGACCGGAGCCCCCGGAGCCTCCCCCCGCCCCCTACAGCCCCGTGCCCGCCTCACCGGGGGGGCACCGGCAAGAGGGGGGGGACACAACAATGGGGACACGGTGGGAGGGGATGGCAGAGCCCCCCCTGCCCCCTTCCTGCTGTGATGGGGGGCACCGGGACCCCCAAGTGACACAGGGACGGCCTCGCTCCGTGACAGGGAGAGAAAGGGGGGGGGGTCACCGGGACCCCGCAGGGGACGACACAGGGGGGTAGACAGCCCCCCTCCCCCCGCAGAAACCGGCACCGGGATCCCGAATTGACACCGAGGCGCCCCCCCCCGGGGACACAGGGAGGAGGGGGGGGGGGGGGGGCGTCCCCAGGCACCTCCAATGCCGGCAAGTGGCACAGGGGCTACAGGACCCCTCCCCCTCCCCGGCCTCCTGGGGCTGCCCGGGGTGGGTCATGGCACAGGGCAGAGCAGAGCCTGGGGGCTTTGGGGGGCTGAGGAGAACATGGAGCCCCCCCCCCTCCCCGAGTTCATCCCCCTGGGAGCTCATTTTGGGGATGGGAGGGGGCTGTACAGACCCTTATAGACCCATTTACATCCCCTAGAGACCCCTAGAGACCCCTAGAGACCCATACCTGTCCCCTAGAGACCCATGTACACCCCCTAGAGACCCCTAGAGACCCATATGGGTCCCCTAGAGACAACTACAGACCCCTAGAGACCCATACCTGTCCCCTAGAGACCCATATACACCCCCTAGAGACCCCTAGAGACCCATATGGGTCCCCTAGAGACAACTACAGACCCCTAGAGACCCATACCTGTCCTCTGGAGACCCATATCCATCCCCTAGAGGCCCATTTAGAGCCAGCTCTGCAATCACCCTCCTGGCCCTTCTCTGGACCCTCTCCACCCTGTCCCCACCTCTTTTGCAGACCAGGGACCAAACCTGCAGGCAGTGCCCCAGGCCTGCCCTGCCCAACGCTGAGCAGAGTGGGACAGAGACTCCTTTAGCCCTGCTGCTGCCCTTGGTGATGCAACCTCAGCATCCTGTTGGCTTTCTCTGCCCTTGCAGCTCACTGCTCACCCCTGCTGAGTTGTCCCTTGCCACAGGGCTGCTCTCCAGCCCAGGTGGATCCCAGGCTGAGCTACACTCCTGGCTTGTGTGTTCCAAGGTGCAAGAGCCCACACTTGCCCCTGCTGAGCTTCATGAGGTTCTTGCTACCTCTTCAGCCTGTCCAGGTCTTGCTACCTCTTCAGCCTGTCCAGGTCTTGCTACTCCTTCAGCCTGTCCAGGTCTTGCTACTCCTTCAGCCTGTCCAGGTCTTGCTACCCCTCCAGCCTGTCCAGGTCTTGCTACCTCTTCAGCCTGTCCAGGTCTTGCTACCCCTCCAGCCTGTCCAGGTCTTGCTACTCCTCCAGCCTGTCCAGGTCTTGCTACCCCTCCAGCCTGTCCAGGTCTTGCTACCTCTTCAGCCTGTCCAGGTCTTGCTACCCCTCCAGCCTGTCCAGGTCTCCCTGGAGGTTGGCTTCTTCCTCCTGGATCTCCTTCTCCCTACAGGGAATGCTCCCTGATGTGGTGGGCAGGAGCTGGCTCCCTGCTGGAGAATCTGCTCCACCTGAGCCTGCAGGGCTGCCCCTGCACATCCTGCAGCCACAGCCTGTCTGTGCACCACAGGCCACCGACCCAAGGGACCTGCCACCCCCAGGCAAAGCAGCAGGGCCTGCTGGCACGCTCAGACCTCAGCTGAAGCCCTGCTCATGGAGCCCTGTCCTCCTCCCGGGGTGGGAGGGGGTGCAAAGGGGAATCCCTCAGGCTCCTGCCGCAGCTGCAGAGAAGCCCAAGAGAGGAATGGAGGAGAAGCCCTGCTGAAGAATGCAGAGCTAGAAATGCAGGCACACAGGATCCACACAGCCCTCAGCACCTGACCTGCACTGCAGTGCTGCTCACCACACCCTGCACGGGTGGGCATCCAGCAGAACCTCATGCCACAGCTGCTGGCCTGCCCTCGGTGCGCTGAACCAGAAGGATCCTCCCTTGTCAGCATTTCTCTTCCCAGCCCTCTGCTTTCACTACTCTCCCCTTAACCGTTTGAGTGCTGGGGAGTGCAGAGCACCATGGACAGAAGCAGCCCTGGGGGCCCTCAACACGAGAAGGAGCTGCTGGGCTGGGTCCAGAGATGAGAGGGCTGCAGAACCTCCCCTGTAGGAACAGGCTGGGAGGGTTGGGGCTGTTTAGCCTGGAGAAGAGAAGACCTTCGAGTCTCAGGTGATAGAAGGAGAGGAAATGGCCTGAAACTGCCCCAGGGGAGGGTGAGGTTGGAGATGAGTAACAATTCCTTTGCTGCAAGAGTGGTCAGGGATGGGCACAGGCTGCCCAGGGAGGTGGTGGAGTCCCCAGCCCTGGAGGTGCTCCAGAACCCTGTGGCCGTGGCACTTGGGGCCAAGGTTTGGAGGCCATGGTGGGGCTGGGCTGCTGCTTGGCCTGGAGGATCTCTGAGGGCTTCTCCAACCCAAACCATTCTGTGATTCTCTGTCTCTCTGTCCCCAGCTGATGCTCTCCCAGGTTTGCAGGCACCACCTCATGGCAGAACATCCCATCCACTGCTCACACTGCACACCCACCCCTCAGCAGGAAAGAAGAACCTTGCCCAGGTGCCCAATTTTTCCTTCTCAAAGATGAGTGGAGGCCAAACCTTTCATTCTACAGCCTGCCTGTTTGGGTCCCTCGCTGACTGCCTGTGTCTTGAGGGACCTCTGGACAGCCCACACCACAGCTTCACCCTCCCAAGCTGCAGTGGGATGAACTCTAGGAGATTACCTCTGCTCCACAAATGTGAACTTGATATCCTTTGGTGCTCCAGGGGCAGGAACTGCTGAGCAAGCCCAGCAGAGGCTTTTGTGCCCTGCCAGCTTCAGCAGCAGATCTTTACCACCCTTTGAATGGCCTGGAGAAAACAAGGTCTCGAGAGCCATCTGTGGCTGCTGCTGCTGCTGGCTCAAATGGAGCTTCCAAGGGCAGGTAAGAAATGGGTTTGGCTTCCATGCTCCCCTTCCATCCAGCAGCTGCTCAGGGCTGGCAACCTGCAAGCAAATGGCTTTTGCTTCTACCCAACCCTTTCCTGCAGAATCACTTCCTTGCAGTGTCTGCCCACCTGCATTTCAAACCTGAAGCATCAAGGATTTCAGTTCTGAATCAGAGAATCAGAGAATGGTTTGGGTTGGAGAAGACCTCTGAGCTCATCCAGGCCAACCAGCAACCCATGAACCCTGGCCCCAGCTGCCATGGCCACAGGGTTCTTGGACACCTTCAGGGCTGGGGACTCCACCACCTCCCTGGGCAGCCTCTGCCAGTCCCTGACCACTCTTGCAGCAAAGGAATTGTTCCTCATCTCCAACCTCACCCTCCCCTGGCACAGTTTGAGGCCACCTCCTCTCCTTCTATCACCTGAGACTAGGGAGGAGAGACCAAACCCCACCTCACTCCAACCTCTTGTTCAAGGCCAGCTTGGATGAGGCCTTGAGCAGCCTGGGCTGGTGTGAGGTGTCCCTGCCCATGGCAGAGGGGGTGGCACTGGGTGGTCTTGAAGGCCCCTTCCAACCCAACCCATTCCAGGACTCCTTGCCTCCAGCTGGATGGATCCCTGCTGCCTGTGGCCATGCCCTGCTCAGATGTCATCGTTTGCCTGCACTGCTGAGCTGCTGGCAGCAGCCAAACTCATTGCAGTGTTGGATTCCTTCCCTGCTGACCTCGGAGCACGAAGCAGCTTGGAAAGGTTCTGTCCCCCTCCTGGGTGCACCTGCAGGTCACAGTGCTCTTCCCTGGCTCTCTGCTGGGCTGGCCCTTGGCTGGAGGAGGAAATGGCTCAGCCAAGCTGCTAACAGCAGGCAGGGAGGGTGGATTATTCCTCAGCTGGTTTACTATTTGTAGAAGAGATCCTTTCCTGGAGCCTGAGGGTCCTTGGGCAGATCCTATGCCAGAACAATGCCAGGAGTCAGGGGGAAGCTTTAATGCAAGGCAAATATTTGAGGGCAGAGCAGTGCAGTTTCCTGCTGGCTGTGCTGCTCCCCTGGAGGGACAAACTGGACCCAGGCAGACCTCTCCTTGCAGAAATATTTGGGTTTTGCAAGGGAACAATTGCTGTCAGTTTTTAACACTGATGTTCAGCTCTGGGAGCACTGGGGGGTGAAAAGCTGGGCATGGGCTGGTGACATCAGCTGCTGACATCAGCTGGCACCTTGAGCTCCCAGCCCAGCCCCAGCAGTGTCCTGGGCTGCATCCCCAGCAGCGTGGGCAGCAGGGGCAGGGAGGGGATTCTGCCCCTCTCTGCTCTGCTCTGCTCTGCTCTGCTGAGCCTCCCCTGCAGTGCTGGGACCAGCTCTGGAGTCCTCAGCACAGCACAGACAGGAGCAGGGCCAGAGGAGGCCACAGCAGTGCTGGCAGGGCTGGAAGCCCTCTGCTGTGAGGCCAGGCTGGGAGAGTTGGGGCTGTTCAGCCTGGAGAAGAGAGGGATCCAGGGAGACCTTAAAGCAGCCTGCCTGGAGGAAGCCTGGAGGAGGCTGCAGCTGGAGAGGGACTTTGTGTAAAGTCATACAGTAACAGGGTGAGAGGCAATGGCTTCAAACTGGAAGGGGCTGGATTTAGGTGAGGCATTAGGAAGAAATTCTTCCCCCTGAGGGTGGTGAGGCACTGGAGCAGGTTGCCCAGGGAAGCTGTGGAGGCTCCATGCCTAGAAGTGTTCAGAGGCAGGCTGGGTGAGACCTTGAGCAGCCTGGGCTGGTAGGAGGTGTTCCTGCCCGTGGCAGGGGGCTTGGAACTGGGTGGTCTCGAAGGTCTCTTCCAACCCAGACCATTCTCTGACTGAGTCAGTGATTAACAGCTTCCAGAAATGCACAGAATGCCCTGAAGCTAAGCCCAGATGGCTGCAGAGGCAACAAAGCAGCTTCTGGACACTGAGGCTGTATTGGAGTCAGAGCCTCTATCAGGGGATGCCTTCCTCCCAGCCTTTGTTTTGCTTTCTCTTCGGTCAGCCTGATAAATCCCCAGCCTTGAGTCCTGCCTCTGCCCTGGTTGATTTCAAAGCAAACACCAAGAACAAGCCCAAATAAAAGGCCAACCAGACCCTGCCTGCTTTACCTCCAGGCTTGTGGTCTGAAACACAGAAATGGAGGCAGTGAGTGTGGGAGAAGAGAGCTGCCTGGCCTCAGTCCTTGTCTCTGCAGGCAGGAGGCTCACAGTAATGTGATAGCAGCCAGATTGCTGTTCAACCAGAGGAACAAACATCCTTTGATACTTCTTTTATCCCCTGAGCAAATAATGCTAAGACACTGCTGAGAAGCCTTTAATACATTTCCTGCTCCTTTCTTGGATCTTTCCCACACTGGGAACACTTTCCCCCACCCCTCCTCTTGCTCTGAGAAGGACACTGAGGGGCTGGAGCGGGGCCAGAGAAGGACAACCAAGCTGGGGAAGGGGCTGGAGAGCAGGGCTGGGGAGCAGCAGCTGAGGGAGCTGGGGGTGTTCAGCCTGGGGAAGAGGAGGCTGAGGGAGACCTCATTGCTCTCTGCAGCTCCCTGAGAGGAGGCTGCAGCCAGGGGGGGTTTGGTGTCTTAGAATCATAGAGATGTTGAGGTTGGAAGAGAGCTTTGAGCTCATCAAGCCCAAGCTCACCCAGAGCTCACAAAGCCACTGCTGCTGCTAAGCCACTGCCACTGCACCACAGCCCTCAGCACCACAGCCCTCAGCACCACATCCAGGCAGCTTTCATACCCTCCTGGGATGGGGACTGCAGCACATCCCTGGGCAGCCTGGGGCAGTGCCTGAGAACCTCTGCTGGGAAGAACTTTTTCCTAACATCCAACCTGGAGCTCCCCTGGCCCAGCTCGAGGCTGTTTCTTGTCCTGTCACTCCTTGCATGTGAGAAGAGACCAACCCCCACCTGGCTGCAGCCTCCTCTCAGGGAGTTGCAGAGGGCAATGAGGTCTCCCTCAGCCTCCTCTTCTCAAGGCTGAACCTCCCCAGCTCCCTCAGCTGCTCCTCACAGGACTTGTGTTCAAGCCTCTTCCCCAGCTTGGTTGCTCTTCTCTGGAGCTGCCCCAGCACCTCGGTGTCCTTCCTGTAGTGAGGGGCTCCAGACTGAGCCCAGGGTGGAGCTGTGGCCTCACCAGTGATGAGCAGGGGGCTGGGGGGACAATCACACCCCC
This sequence comes from Melanerpes formicivorus, assembly GCF_026170545.1. Classification (NCBI taxonomy): domain Eukaryota; kingdom Metazoa; phylum Chordata; class Aves; order Piciformes; family Picidae; genus Melanerpes; species Melanerpes formicivorus. The sequence continues at coordinate 2,249,497 of NW_027142435.1, read as the reverse complement.
AGACCTGCTGGCCACACCATTGCTGTCACAAGCCAGGATGCCTTTGGCCTTCTTGGCCACTTGAGCAGGCTGCTGGCTCCCATGCAGCCATCAGTCAGCACCCCCAGGCCCTCCTCTCTCAAGCAGCTCTCCAGCCACTGTTTAAGTTTCTCCCTTTCACTTAAGATGATTAATTACAGAATCCCCAGGAGGAGCTCAGCTGCAGGCGGATGCCCTCAGCAGAGGACTTGAAAGGTGTTTGGATGTTGAATTAGGTGTTGAAGCCTCCCTGAAGTAAAACATTGGCCTGCTCAAGCCTGGGCTTTGGCAGAGGGATGCTCACAAGTGCAGTGCTTCAGCCCTATCCCTCACCTGCCCCTGCACCATCAGGCAAGAGCAGAACCAAGCTGTGGATTCCAAAGGAAACATGAAGCTTGCAAAGCCCTTTGTGCTTTCAGCTGAGCCTGTAAACCCTGCATGTAAATTGCTAGCAGGAGAGCTCCTTGTAAAGCCCAACTCAGGCAGCTGAGCTCTTGGGTTCCTCCTTGTGGGTTTTGTTTTGTTTTGGATGGTAAATGTTTGCCCCTTTAATCCTCAACTGCTCCAGCTAAGCCCCAATCCCTTCTGTTTTATTGCTGCATGGTGACAAGGGCTGACCTCTCCCTCCTCTCCTGCTACAAAGCCTTTTGTGTTTTCCATGTTGCTAGGAGGGGGGACAGGAAAGGACCTTACCTTGTTAGCTTTCCCCTTTGCCTCCTGCATGCCCCACGCTGCTCCTGCATGAGCTCAGCCTTCACCCCTTGGCAGGCTCTGCCAGGAGGAATGGGTTCCACAAGGACTTTAATCAGCAGTTAAACAGAAAGGGAGAATGGCTTGGGTCAGACAGGAGAGGTTGGAGATACTCCCCTGTGAAAGTGCAGCAACACCAGGTGCTACCCAAAGCTGCTTGAATTTGTGCTGCTAAGAGGAGCAGAGCCCAGGGCAGAGCAGCAGCTCTGGCCCAGCAGCAGCAGCAGCAGCAGCACCTCCAGGGACAGCCACAGCAGGCTCCAAAGGGGCCAGGAAAGAACAACCCCTCCTGAAACAGACTGCTTGTCACACCTTGGGTCGAGGCAACCCCAGGCACAAATCCAGGCTGGAGAGCAGCCCTGAGGGGAGAGACTTGGGGGTGCTGGGGGAGGAGAGGCTCAGCAGGAGCTCTCAGTGTGCACTTGCAGCCCACAAAGCCAACCAGAGCCTGGGCTGCAGCAGAAGTGTGGCCAGCAGGGCAAGGGAGGTGATTCTCCCCCTCTGCTCAGCTCTGGGGAGAGCACAGCTGGAGTCCTGCCTCCAGTTCTGGAGCCCCTATGGCAAGAGGGATGTGGAGATGCTGGAAGGTGTCCAGAGCAGGGCCAGGAGGATGAGCAGAGGGCTGGAGCACCTCTCCTGTGAGCACAGACTGAGGGAGTTGGGGCTGTTCAGTCTGCAGAAGAGAAGGCTCTGAGGTGACCTCATTGTGGTATCTGCAGGGGGCTCCAAGAAGGCTGGGGAGGGACTGCTCAGGATCTCAGGCAGTGATAGGACTGGGGGGAATGGACTGAAGCTGGAGGTGGGGAGATTCAGGCTGGAGGTGAGGAGGGAGTTCTTCCCCATGAGAGTGGTGAAGCCCTGGGATGGGTTGTCCAGGGAGGGGGTTGGGGCCCCAGCCCTGGAGGTGTTTAAGGCCAGGCTGGATGAGGCTCTGGCCAGGCTGATCTAGTGTGGGGTGTCCCTGCCCATGGCAGGGGGGTTGGAACTAGATGATCCTTGTGGTCCCTTCCAACCCTGACTGATTCTGTGATCTCCTGGTCATTGGGACAGGATGAGGAGCAATGGCTTTGAGAGGGGAGAGGGCAGATTGAGACTGGAGAGGAGGAAGAAATCCTTGAGAATGAGGGTGGGGAGAGCCTGGCACAGGCTGCCCAGGGAGGCTGTGGAGAGCCTGGCACAGGCTGCCCAGGGAGGCTGTGGCTGCCTCCTGCCTGGAGGTGCTCAAGGCCAGGCTGGATGAGGCTGTGAGCAGCCTGTGCTGGTGGAGGTGTCCCTGCCTGTGGCAGGAGGGTTGGAACTGGCTGATCCTGCAGGTCCCTTCCAACCCAAAGCAAGCCAAGCCAGGGTTCCATGGTTAATGGTAGGGCTGCTTTGGGAGACCTCCCTTCTCCTCACCTTGGAAAAAGCAAACTTCAGCCCAATGAAGCTGATTCTGTTTTCCCTTTGCTTTCAAATCCAAACACTTGGATCTTAAACGTTGCCACAAGGCCTCCTCTGCACACAAAGGCTCAGCTGGGGGACTTGGTGTCCTCCTGGAGGCTGGAAGCAGAGGTCACAGACACAGCCCTATTTTTGCAGCTATAAATCAACTCCTTGGGTCCACACTTGTCTTACCCAGACACAGACAGCTCCTTAAACTTTAAGGTGTGTCAGCTGCTCAGCTAACAGAGCCACATGCTTTATATTACCTGACTGACTTCCATCCCATTTGGAGTCTGCTGCCTGCAGAGGAGCCTGAAGCCAGCTCTGGCCTGGGCAGGTGGGGCTCAAGGCAGCAGCATGGCTTGGAGGCCTTGCTCTGGGCAGTGTCTGATGCAAAACCTGCTCCTAGCCTTGGCTGTGTGCTTCAACCCCTGCACCACAGGTAGGATGCACCTTGGGGTGGTGAGTTCATGGAATGCTCTGGGGAAGTGGGCAGGGCTCATAATGGAAGGGGAAGAGGTTGGTAAAGGGAATGGTGAATGTCTGCTTCTGTGCCACACTCTCTGACTGTGTTTAAGCTCAGACTAAGTAGAAAGCACAAGACCCTGAGAGGTTGGAGCAGGTCCAGAGAGAGGCAGCAAGGTTGGGGAAGGGTCTGGAGAACAGGGCTGGGGAGGAGCAGCTGAGGGAGCTGGGGGGGTTCAGCCTGGGGAAGAGGAGGCTGAGGGAGACCTCACTGCTCTCTGCAGCTCCCTGAGAGGAGGCTGCAGTGAGCTGGGAGTTGGTCTCTTGTCTCTAGTCTCAGCTGAGAGAAGGGGAGGAAATGGCCTCAAATTGTGCCAGGGGAGGGTGAGGCTGGAGATGAGGAAAGCTGTGCCCTGCATGCATCCCAGGTACAGCTAATTCCCAGGAGATGCTTCCATGCACTCTGCTCCTGCTGGAGTCACAGAGTTGGTTGGGTGGGGAAAGCTCTCTGAGGTCATCCAGCCCAGCGCCCAGCCAGGAGCGTGCTCCAGCCTCACGGGAAGGAAGGGTTTAGAAGGTAGCAGTAGCAATGGTCACCATCATGTAAAGATACTAAATTGCTAATAATAACAATCAAAAGCTGCAGATGTTGTGCTCAGAAGGTGTGGTTTGTGCTCCTGGCTGAGCACTGAGCCCTCTTTCCTCCCCAGCTCCAGGCAGCCTGGTGCCCAGCAGGAGGGAACTGCTGGCCGGGGCAGGGCTGCAGGAGGAGGCTGAAGCTGCGCTGCTGGGACGAGCAACAGCTCTGGAGGAGAACCAAGCCCTGGGGAAGAATGGAAGGGCAGCCCCAGCAGACAGAGGTTTGCCTAAGCCACCTCTCCTCAAGCCAGATGAGGCAGGACACCAAGCTGCCAAGCCCCCGGAGGTGCCTGCAGAGCCCTTGGCCCACACCCCGCAGCCCAGCGTGGCACCACGGGCAGACACCTTGGTGCTCCCCAGCCACCAGGCTGCAGCTGGGACCTCTCCACAGGCTTCCCTCCAGACAGCCTCCATCAGTGAAGGCCACTCTGCCCCCCCAGACCTCCCCTCAAGAGCCACAGACTCGAGTCTCCACCAGGCAGCCGACCTCGCTGTGCCTCCAGCTGGCAGCAGCAGCACCCAGGAGCCTGCCCCAGCTGCCATCCTGGCTGGGGTAGATGTCAAGGTGCCCGGTGTGGAGGGCATTGTGCCTCCAGCTGGCAGCAGCAGCACTCAGGAGCCTGCCCCAGCTGCCATCCTGGCTGGGGTAGATGTCAAGGTGCCCGGTGTGGAGGGCATTGTGCCTCCAGCTGGCAGCAGCAGCACCCAGGAGCCTGCCCCAGCTGCCATCCTGGCTGGGGTAGATGTCAAGGTGCCCGGTGTGGAGGGCATTGTGCCTCCAGCTGGCAGCAGCAGCACTCAGGAGCCTGCCCCAGCTGCCATCCTGGCTGGGGTAGATGTCGAGGTGCCCGGTGTGGAGGGCATTGTGCCTCCAGCTGGCAGCAGCAGCACCCAGGATCCTGCCCCAGCTGCCATCCTGGCTGGGGTAGATGTCGAGGTGCCCGGTGTGGAGGGCATTGTGCCTCCAGCTGGCAGCAGCAGCACCCAGGAGCCTGCCCCAGCTGCCATCCTGGCTGGGGTAGATGTCGTGGTGCCCGGTGTGGAGGGCATTGTGCCTCCAGCTGGCAGCAGCAGCACCCAGGAGCCTGCCCCAGCTGCCATCCTGGCTGGGGTAGATGTCGAGGTGCCCGGTGTGGAGGGCATTGGAGGGGCTGGAGTCCCCATGGCACTGCCCAGCCTCGCAGCCTCTGGGGGGACAGTCCCCTCCCCAGCCCCCTCTGGCAGGGAGTGGCTGAGCAGCAGCACTGCAGGTGAGAGGTCTCACAGGTTTATTGGCATCAGCTCTTTCTCTGCTCTCCTTTGGTACTCTGAAGCAGTTCATTTGGGCTGGGATCACCTTCCAGACATCAGCCACAGAATCACAGCACTGTTGAGGTTGGAAGAGGCCTCTGAGACCATCAAGTCCAAGCCAGAGCTCACAAAACCACCACAGCTGCTGAGCCACTGCCACTGCACCACGGCCCTCAGCACCACATCCAGGCAGCATCCCTGCAGGGCTGGGGGCTCCACCACCTCCCTGGGCAGCCTGGGGCAGTGCCTGAGAGCCTCTGCTGGGAAGAAATTGTTCCTCATACCCAGCCTGAAGCTCCCTTGGCACAACTTGAGGCCTTTTCCTCTTGTCCTTGGGGTATCTGAAGAACTGTGGCTGGGGGAGCTGGGGAAGAGGAGGCTGAGGGAGACCTCACTGCTCTCTACAGCTCCCCAGGAGGAGGTTGCAGTCAGGTGGGAGTTGGTCTCTTCCTCATCTCAGGTGATAGAATGGTCTGAAGTTGTGCCAGGGGAGGGCTAGGCTGGAGAGGAGGAAGAATTTCTTTGCTGCCAGAGTGGTCAGGGATGGGCAGAGGCTGCCCAGGGAGGTGGTGGAGTCCCCAGCCCTGGAGCTGTCCAAGCAATGTGTGGCCATGGCACTTGGGGCCATGGTTTGGTGGCCATGGTGGGGTTGGGTTGCTGCTTGGCCTGGAGGATCTCAGAGGGCTTCTGCAACCCACACAATTCCATCATTCCATGAACCATGTCCTGCTGCTGCTTTAAGCAGTAACTTCAAGCCAGAGCTGGGGCTTGGGTGCAGGGCAAGCCTGGCAAAGGAGGTGTTGAGAGGTTATCTGCTGAGGCAACAGCAAAGCTCCTCAAACAATGCCCTAATCCAGGAGCAAACGAGGATGAAGCAGTGTGGGAATAAGGGGCAGCTGCTTCCTTCCACAGCCCTTTGCTGCTGGCTCTCCCAAGTGCAGTTCTCTGCTGACACCAGCAGAAGGAAGTGTTCTGTTACAAACCCAGCTGGCAGAGCTGAGCAAGCCGTCGGAGTCTGCTCTGCTGAGCAGTTGTTAACACAAGGCAGGAGGCAAAGAAGGAGCTTCACCACGAGCTGCTTGCCAAGCTGCTTCCAAAAGTCCTCCTGATTTCCTGCTGAGCTTTCCTGCTGCCACCCCAGCAGAAGGTCTCCTGCCTGAGAACAGAGGGAAGTTAATCCTGGTTAAGCCAGCAGGCTTAGAAAGGAAATTCCCAGCAGCCAGAGTCATCAGAGCTGCATTCTGAAGGTGCTGCATTCCTTCCAAACCAGTCAGGCCTTTCTCTTCACTTTCATTTACCCCTCCAAGGTCAGGAGTGTACTCAGCTGCCTGGGAGGTACAAACACCTGAGTGCTGCTTCAGAGGAAATGACCTTGGGTGAGGTGAATGGCACTGGAGAGACAGCCTGGAAACACCACTTCATTTCAAGAGATCTCATCTCCCCCCACAGAGCAGCCCCTGTCTTCAGAACATCCTGGCTCAGGTTGGAAGGACCTCAGAGGTCATCTCCTCCAACCTCCCCACCGTGGGCAGGGACAGCTCTCAGCTAGACTCAGCTGCTCCAGGCCTCATCCAGCCTGGCCTTGAACACCCCCAGGGAGGAATAGAATAGAATTAACCAGGTTGGAAAAGAGCTTTGAGATCACCAAGTCCAACCTCTCACCCAGCACCATCTGATCAACTCAACCCTGGCACCAAGTGCCTCAGCCAGGCTCTTCCTAAACACCTCCAGGGATGGGGACTCCACCACCTCCCTGGGCAGCACATCCCAGTGGCCAATCTCTCTTGCTGGGAAGAATTTCTTCCTCACCTCCAGCCTGAACCTCCCCTGGCACAGCTTGAGACTGTGTCCTCTTGTTCTGATGCTGCTTGCCTGGGAGAAGAGACCAACCCCCAGCTGGCTCCAACCTCCCTGCAGGGAGTTGGAGAGAGCAAGAAGGTCTCCCCTGAGCCTCCTCTTCTCCAGGCTAAGCAACCCCAGCTCCCTCAGCCTCTCCTTGGGGTTGCTTAGCCTGGAGAAGAGGAGGCTCAGGGGAGACCTTCTTGCTCTCTCCAACTCCCTGCAGGGAGGTTGGAGCCAGCTGGGGGTTGGTCTCTTCTTCTAGGCGGCCAGAACAAGAGGACACAGTCTCAAGCTGTGCCAGGGGAGGTTCAGGCTGGAGGTGAGGAAGAAATTCTTCCCAGCAAGAGAGATTGGCCACTGGGATGTGCTGCCCAGGGAGGTGGTGGAATCCCCATCCCTGGAGGTGTCCAAGAGGGGCTTGGATGAGGCACTTGGAGCCATGGTTGAGTTGTCAGGAGGTGCTGGGTGACAGCTTGGACTTGGTGATCTCTGAGGTCTTTTCCATCCTTATTGATTCTCTGCCTCCTTGCTTCATTTTTTCTTCCCCCTGTGGTTTGTTTTCTGTTTTCAATCCCACAGCTCCCTTCCTGCCCAAAGCTCTCAGCAGCAGCCTGGGATCTTCCCCTTCCCCTCTAACCTTTTAACCCTTTTCATGCATAAGGACAAAGGCAGAGAGGACTGGGCTCAGGACAGTGGCTAGCCAAGCAGAAATCAAGGATGAATGACAAATAGCTTCTCCCTTGCTGACACTTGAGGAAAGGTCAAGGATGTGCATTCAGCTCAGCTAACTGCTTGCACAACCGGGCAAGGACCTGCGGACGTCAGTCCCTTGGAGCATGACATCTGGGCTTGATGCAATTGCAGAGGCATGGGGAGGAACTTCTTATCTCTCTGTGGTATCCAACCACTGCAAACCAAGCCACCAAGGGTCTCCTCTTAGCACAGACAGAAGTGGCAATGGCAGCTTGCAGAGCAGTGGTGCCCGTGGGAAGCGCCCCGGCCTGGCGGGAGCCCTGCCAGGCAGCTGCGGAGGAAGGAGGAGTAAGGAAGGAAGGGAAGTGCAAGGCCCTGCATCTAGCTTGGGCAAATCCTCAGTGCCAGCCCAGGCTGGGGGTGATGAGAGTGAGAGCAGCCCTGCAGAGAGGGATTTGAGAAGGCTGGTGGATGAGAAGCTGGACATGAGGCAGCGGTGGGCACTTGCAGGCCACTGGCAGCCTGGGCTGCATCAGAAGCAGAGTGGACAGAGCTGGAGAGAGGAGATCCCTCTGCCCTGCCCTGCTCTGGTGAGATCCCACCTGGAGGCCATCATCCAGGCCAAGCAGCAACCTAACCCCACCATGGCCACTAAGCCATGACCCCAGGTGCCATGGCCACAGCTTCCTTGAGCAGCTCCAGGGCTGGGGACTCCACCACCTCCTTGGGCAGCCTCTGCCAGTCCCTGACCACTATCTCAAGGCCAACCTGAACCTCCCCTGCCACAGTTTCAGGCCATCTTCAAGCCAATCAAGCTGCACATTCCACTGCTGCTCCTGAAGCAGCTGATGGGGTGGATGAGATCCTTCTCAACTCCCAACAAGAAATGGGTTGTTGTATGCTCCACAGCCAAACTGCTGCCCAGCAACTCCCAAAGCAGCAGCAGGGAAGAGCTCCTCTGCACAGAGCCCTGCAGTGCTGAAACAGGATGCTGGAGGGTGGAAGGGGCCTCTGGGGGTCACAGTGACAGAGTGTGGGGGTTGGAAGTGATCTCTGGAGGTCACAGTAACAGAGTGTTGGGGGTTGGAAGGGATCTGTGGGGATCAGTGGCAGAATGTTGGGGGTTGGAAGGGATCTCTGGGGATCAGTGACAGAATGTTGGGGGTTGGAAGGGATCTCTGGGGATCACAGTGACAGAATGTTGGGGTTGGAAGGGATCTCTGGGGATCACAGTGACAGAATGTTGGGGGTTGGAAGGGATCTCTGGGGATCACAGTGACAGAGTGTTGGGGGTTGGAAGGGATCTCTGGGGATCACAGTGACAGAATGTTGGGGTTGGAAGGGATCTCTGGGGATCACAGTGACAGAGTGTTGGGGGTTGGAAGGGATCTCTGGGGATCAGTGACAGAATGTTGGGGTTGGAAGGGATCTCTGGGGATCAGTGACAGAGTGTTGGGGGTTGGAAGGGATCTCTGGGGATCACAGTGTCTCACAGGTCTCACCCAGGGATCATTGGGTCCAAGCCCCTGCCAAAGCAGGGTCACCCAGGGCAGGTTGCACAGGGATGACTCCCCCACCCCTCTGGGCAGCCTGTTCTAGTCCTCCACCACCCTCCATGCTCCTCCTCATGTTTAAATGGAACTTCCAGCACCCACTCTGTGCCCATTTCCTCTCCTCCTGCCTCTGGGCACCACTGAACACAGCCTGGTCCCATCCTCCTGCCACCCCCCCTCCAGCTATTGATCAGCACTGAGATTCCTGCCTCCCAGGCTGCTCTCCCCCAGGCTAAAAAGCCCCAGCCCCCCCGGGCAGATCTCACCCAAAGCATTGCCTTGCTTTCTGTCCTGTGCCCACCCTGAGCTTGAATATCTGAGGGATGAATGTGTGCTCCTGGCCTTCTGCAGGGTGGCAACCAGGTCCCCATTCCTGCTCATTTCATGCTCAGATTAACTCCTGTTGACCTTCTCAAGCAGCAAGGTTTCTTATTTACCCTCCCTAGAGGGGAAGTGCCCTATTCTACTGCTGAAGCCCTTGGCTGCGAGGGCCAGGCAGGTGTGGTCACTCCCCACAGCCTCCCCAGAGTGCTGGCATTATGCAAGGTGCTTTAGCTTAAAGAACATTCCACCCTGAGCCATCAGACTCATCTTCCTCCCTCGGCCCCCAGAGTCACTGCCTCGCTGCCAAGGGGCTGGGAAGGGATCTGGGCCTCAGCTGGGAGCAGTCAGGGCACAAAGGACACAAAGATGGACTGGACAACAAATTTAGCTCCATGTAAGCAGAAGCTGCTGCTGGTTGTCTTAGCACTGTGCTGCTTTCCAGGTAAGTTGGATTTGTTTCCTGCTTGCACTGACACCAAAGCTCTCTCCTTGCATTTCTCTGTTCCTTTCTGGGTCCTTCTTCCTCATCTTCAGCAGCAGCCTGGGGGAGAGGATAGAGTGGGACCCTCAGAAGGTTTGCTGATGGGACCAAGCTGGGAGGGTTGGCTGATCCCCCAGCAGGCTGTCAGGTGTGGAGAGGCTGCAGAGCTGCAGGGCAGGAGGGGAATTCAGCAGGAATTGAGCAAGTGGAGGGTCCTGCACCTGGGGAGAAAACCTCCTGCCCCAGGACAGATGAGGGGGTGGTGACCTGATGGAAAGCAGCTCCATGGAGACAGCCCTTGGAGTCCTGGTGGACAGTAAGTTCTCCTTGGGACAGCAATGTGCCCTTGTGGCCAGGAAGGCAAATGGGCTCCTGGGGGGCATTGAGAAGAGTGTGGCCAGCAGGGCAAGGGAGGTTCTCCTCCCCCTCTACTCTGTGCTGGTGAGACTGCAGCTGGGGTATTGTGTCCAGGGCTGGGCTCCCCCAGCTCAAGAGGAACAGGGATGTAGCAGAGAGTGTCCAATGGAGGCCAGGAGGAGGGTGAAGGGACTGGAGCTTCTGTGTGAGGCTGAGAGCCCTGGGGCTGTGGAGCCTGGAGCAGCCTGAGAGGAGATCTTAGGGATGCTTATAGACACCTGCAGCAGGATGAGTGCTGAAAAGCAGGAGCCAGGCTCCCTTTGGTGGTGTCTGCGGTAGGAGCAGGGGCAGTGGATGCAAACTGGAGCTCAGGAGGAGAAACTTCTTTGGTGTGAGGCTGCTGGAGCCCTAGAGCAGGCTGCCCAGAGAGGTTGTGGAGTCTCCTCTGGAGACTTTGAAGCCCCACCTGGCTGTGTTCCTGTGTGCCCTGCTCTGGCAGGGGGGTTGGGCTGGAGGATGTCCTTCATGACTCCAGTGAGACCACATCTACAGGTGGTGAGACCACACAGCTGCAGTGCCTCTTGCCCCTGAACTCCCAAGGCTGGGTTGCAAGCATTGGCATTACCCCTGCCTGGGATTTGGAACCCTCTGGGGCCCCCCAAGCCCTCTCCCACTCCACAGTGTTGGAGCCTCTGTGGGAGCAGTTTGGTTTCTAAGAAGACAACAAAGATAAAGGAAGAGGGGAGGAGCAGGGAGTGATCTCTGTGTGTGCTTTGCTTAGCACTGGATCACAGCTACCAAGGCATGCCAGGGAGGGGAGCTTGTTTGTTTGCTCCTTGGCTGTGCACAGCATTGTGGCAGCTCAGCCTCTAGTCAGGAGGTGGCTCTCAGCCAGGTGGCCTTGGGTGGGTGAGCAGCAAACTCAGGGTCTGCTGGCAGCCTGGGCACAGCATCAGAAGGGCAACCAGGCTGGGGAAGGGTCTGCAGGACAGGGCTGGGGAGGAGCAGCTGAGGGAGCTGGGGGTGTTCAGCCTGGAGAGGAGGAGGCTGAGGGAGACCTCAGTGCTCTCTGCAGCTCCCTGAGAGGAGGCTGCAGTCAGGTGGGGATTGGTCTCTTCTGCCTAGCATCAGGTGACAGAAGAAGAGGAAATGGCCTGAAACAGCACCAGGGGAGGGCTGGCTTGGAGAGGAGGAAAAATGTCTTGGCTGAGAGTGTGGTCAGGGATTGGAACAGGAGGTGGTGGAGTCCCCATCCCTGGAGGTACCAAAGAGCCTTGTAGGTGCGGTGCTGAGGGGTATGGCTTAGAGAAGGACTTGTCAGTGTTGGGCTCAGGATTGGGCTTGATGATCCTAAAGGTCTTCTCCAATGCAGGCAGTCCTGTGGCTCTGTGAGGAAAGAAGTGGTTGGCTCAGGTGCTGGGCTGTGATCCACATGGAGCTGTTCTGGCTGGAAGAGAGCTTAAAGCTTGATCCTTGAGTCCAGCCATTAACCCAGCACCAAGCCACGTCCCTCAGCACCACATCTGCACAGCTTTGAAGCCCTCCAGGGCCAGGGTTCGGGTTAGAGACTCCACTACTGCCCTGGGCAGCCTGATCCAGGCCTTGACAACCCTTTGGGGGGAAGTTTCCTTCCCACAAGAAAGATTCCTTCATAGAACCGTCTGGGTTGGAGGATTCTTCCATTCAGAGCAGCTTGGTCTGAGGCTCTCTTCCTCATCCTCCCTCTCGCTAACGGCACCGCCGGGGCAGAAGACCAACCCTGGCAGTTTCCTGGTGGGTGTCGAGCACAGGTGTTAGCTAAGCAGGCTGGTATGCCTCAGGAGAAGACAATCCTTCGAGGTGACACAACCAAGCTGACAGGGGAGAGAGGGCAGGGTGTGATTCCTGAGAGGGATTAGCAGCAGTCAGCCGCTCCCCGGAGGCAGCGAGCGGAAGGTCTCCTCTCGAGGGGGGAGAGGGATGGGCTGGGGCTGACAAAGGCACAGCTACTCTGATGTCACTCAGTGACTCAGGCATGGATGAGCAGCACACTTGGCAGCTGCTGCCAGCCGGGGAAACCCCAGACAGCTCAGTTTGCATACCTCCTGCTCGCACAAAAAGCAGCTGGAAGCCTGCTGGACTTCTTTCAGGAGGCCCTTCCTGATCCTTTTGGGTTTCTGCTGCTCTGTGGGAATCAGAGAACAGCACCTGGCAGGAGAAGCTCTTTGCAGTGAGGGTGGGGAGATGCTGGAACAGGCTGAGCAGGGAGGCTGTGGATGTCCTCCTCCCCAGAGGGGTTCAAGGCCAGGCTGGAGGTGGCTGTGAGCAGCCTGGGCTGGTGGGAGGTGTCCCTGCCCATGGCAGGGGGGTTGGAACTGGATGAGCTTTAAGGTCCTTTCCAGCCCAAAGCCATGATTCTATGAATCAGAGAATCACAGAACTCTCAGGGCTGGAAGGGAGCTCAAGGCTCAGCCAGCTCCAACCCCCTGCCCTGGGCAGGGACACCTCACACCACAGCAGGCTGCTCACAGCCACCTCCAGCCTGGCTGCAAACACCTCAGGGATGAGGCTTCTGTGGCTTAGCAGCAGTGGTGGCATTGCAAGCTGAAGGTAAGCAGCTGGACTTGATGATCTTAAAGGTCTCTTCCCACCTCAACAGTTCTCTGATTCTCTGATGCTAAATATTTTGGAAGAGAAGCTTGGAACTCAAAATGTTTCTGGAAAGCAGCTTTGCAGGAGGTGAAACTCGACCTCCTCTCCACCTCAGCCTTGAGGGACAGCCCAGCTTTACTTTTCTTCTCTCAAGGTCTCTTTAGAGGACCCTGGGCAACCTCATCGAGTTGAGGAGGTACTGTGCCCAGTTCTGGAGCCCCCAGCACAGGAAGGATCTGGAGGGGCTGGAAGGTGTCCAGAGCAGGGCCACGAGGAGGAGCAGAGGGCTGGAGCTGCTCTGCTGTGGGGACAGACTGAGGGAGTTGGGGTTGTGCAGGCTGGAGAGGAGAAGGCTCCCAGGAGACCTAATTGTGGCCTTCCAGGATCTGCAGGGGGCTCCAAGAAAGCTGGGGAGGGACTTCTGAGGGTGTCAGGGAGGGATAGGACTGGGGGGGATGGAGCAAAACTAGGAGTGGGGAGATTGAGATTGGATGTTGGGAAGAAGTTGTTCCCCATGAGGATGGTGAGAGCCTGGCACAGGTTGCCCAGGGAGGTGGTGGAAGCCTCCTGCCTGGAGGTGTTTGCAGCCAGGCTGGAGGTGGCTGTGAGCAACCTGCTGTGGTGTGAGGTGTCCCTGCCCATGGCAGGGGGTTGGGACTGGCTGAGCCTTGAGCTCCCTTCCAGCCCTGACAGTTCTCTGATTCTATGTCCCTGCTGACTGCAGGGAGGGTGCTGGACTTAGGTGACCTTTGGAGGTCCTTTCCAAGCCCAGCATTCTGTGGTTGTATGACCTCGAGCTGGCTGTGCCTACGAGTGCACAGAGAGCCATGGACACTCCTCTGGGATTTCCTACAAGAGAAATGCTGGAGTGGGAAAGGTGCAGCAAAGCCTTTGCTTAAGACAGACCCTGACCTCCAGGTGTCCCCTCGCTGGTCCTCGTCTGGCTGATGAAACAGCCTTGGAATCCAGGCTAAAAGGACAAACAAGGGAGAAGAGATCTGAGAAGATTGAGTTAGGAGGAGAAGATTCAAGATTGGGGGGAGGGGGGGAAGGGGGAAGACAGAGAACAAAATTGGGGATAAATAATAGGAATTCTGGCAGCAAACATAAAAATAAGGGAAAAAAATGACTTTTGCCATTGCAGGAACCTCCATCCCAGGCACCAAAGGCAAAGCTGAAGCACAAACCTCCACACCTACTGCCATGGCCAGCAAGCAGGTGACAGTGTCCACAACAGACAGCACAACAGCTGAGACAGAGCTGACCACCACCCTGCAGCCCCCCAGCACAGGTACAACAGCAGCAGGTCAGGCAACCACCACTGCAGTCACCCCCAGCACAGCTGGAAGCTCTGCTGGGGCTCTGCTCACCTCCACAACCACAGAGGCAGCAGCAGCTAGCAGCAGCAGCAGGGCAGAGAGCTCCTCCTCTGCTCCAGCCACAGGCACAGCTCCAGCCAGCAGCTTCACTCCTGCTCTGAGCACTTCCAAGGATGTGACCACTCCCACACCAAGCTCTCCTTTGGCCTCAACTTCCACTGCTAGTGCTCCAGGCACAACAGTTCTGGAGGTCACCACTGCTGCAAGCTCAACAGCAGCAGAAACCACCAGCAGTGCTGCCATGACCTCTTCAGCATCTGCAACATCTGCAGTCACTCCCAGCAGCTCAGCAACACCTACTGCAGCTCCTGGCACCACCACAGCCATGGACACCACAGCAGCTCCCAGCTCCAGCCCTGCAGAGAGCTCCTCCTCTGCTCCACACTCAAGCACAGCTCCTGCAAACTCATCTGCTCCTATTGGGAGCACTTCTATGCCTCTGACCACATCAACCCCAACCTCTACATTGGCCTCAGTGTCCACCTCCACAGCTCCAGGCACATCAACCCTTGAGGGATCCACTGCTGCAAGCTCAACAGCAGCAGAAACCACCAGCACTGCTGCCATGACCTCTTCTGCTCCTCACACTACAGCTGCAGCCTCTTCCACTGCACAACAGAAGTTTGCTCTCCAGACAACCTCTACAATTCCCTCAACCACCACACAAGAGTCCACCTCAGGAGGTGCAACATCCACTGCAGTCACTCCCAGCTCAGCTGCAACATCTACAGAAGCTCTTGGCACCACCTCAGCCATGGAGACATCAGCTCCCTCCACCAGTGTAGCAGAAACCTCCTCCTCTGCTCCTCATGCAAGCACAGCTCTGACCACCACCTTCACTCCTACCCTCAGCACTTCCATGGCTGTGAGCACATCTACCCCAACCTCTACTCTGGCCACAACCTCCAGCTCCACAGCTCCAGGCACATCAGCCCTTGAGAGCTCCACTGCTGCAAGCTCAACTGTGATGGAGACCTCCAGCACTGCTGCCATGACCTCTTCTGCTCCTCAGGCTACAGCTGCAGCCTCTTCCACTGCACCACAAACCTCTGCTGCACAGACAACCTCCACTCTTGTGTCCATGACATCTAAATTCTCCTTTTCAGCATCTGCAACATCTGCAGTCACTCCCAGCAGCTCAGCAACACCTACTGCAGCTCCTGGCTCCACCACAGCCATGGACACCACAGCAGCTCCCAGCTCCAGCCCTGCAGAGAGCTCCTCCTCTGCTCCACACTCCAGCACAGCTCCTGCAAACTCATCTGCTCCTATTGGGAGCACTTCTATGCCTCTGACCACATCAACCCCAACCTCTACATTGGCCTCAGTGTCCACCTCCACAGCTCCAGGCACATCAACCCCTGAGGGCTCCACTGCTGCAAGCTCAACAACAGCAGAAGCCTCCAGCACTGCTGCCATGACCTCTTCTGCTCCTCAGGCTACAGCTGCAGCCTCTTCCTCTGCACCACAAACCTCTGCTGCTCAGACAACCTCCACTCTTGACTCCACCACAGCTCAAGTGTCCACTTCAGAAGCTACAACATCCACTGCAGTCCCTCCCAGCTCATCTGGAACGTCTGCAGAGGCTCTTGGAAGCACCACAGCAGCTCCCACCTCCAGCCCTGCAGAGAGCTCCTCCTCTGCTCCACACTCAAGCACTGCTCCTGCAACCACATCAACTCTTCCTCTGAGCACTACTGAGAGACTGACCACATCTACCCCAACCTCTGCTCTGGCCTCAACCTCCAGCTCCACTGCTCCAGGCACAACAGTCCTGGAGGTCACCTCTGCTGTAACCATGATGGAGACCTCCAGCACTGCTGCCATGACCTCTTCTGCTCCTCACACTACAGCTGCAGCCTCTTCCACTGCACAACCGAAGTTTGCTCTCCAGACAACCTCCACACTTGTCTCACCCACAGCAGAAGAGTCCACTTCAGAAGCTGTAGTCACCACTTCAGTCCCTCCCAGCACCTCAGGAACACCTACTGCAGCTCCTGGCTCCACCTCACCCAAGGACACAGCAGCAGCTTCCACAACCCCAGCAGTCAGCTCCTCCTCTGCTCCACACTCAAGCACAGCTCCTGCCAGCAGCTTTACTCCTGAGCCCAGCACTTCCACCCCCATGGACACAACAGCAGCTGCCAGCAGCAGCCCAGCAGGAACCTCCTCCACTGCTCCCCATGCAAGCACAGCTCTGACCACCACCTCCATTCCTACTCTCAGCACTTCCATGGCTCTGACCACATCTACACCAACCTCTACCACGGCCACAGTCTCCACCTCCACTGCTCCAGGCACATCAACCCTTCAGGACAGCTCTGCTGCAAGCTCAACAACACCAGAAGAAATCTCCAGCACTGCTGCCATGACCTCTTCTGCTCCTCAGGCTACAGCTGCAGCCTCTTCCTCTGCACCACAAACCTCTGCTGCTCAGACAACCTCCACTCCTGACTCCACCACAGCTAAAGTGTCCACTTCAGAAGCTACAACATCCACTGCAGTCCCTCCCAGCTCATCTGGAACGTCTGCAGAGGCTCTTGGGAGCACCACAGCAGCTCCCAGCAGCAGCCCTGCAGTCAGCTCCTCCTCTGCTCCACACTCAAGCACTGCTCCTGCAACCACATCAACTCTTCCTCTGAGCACTACTGAGAGACTGACCACATCTACTCCAACCTCTGCTCTGGCCTCAACCTCCAGCTCCACTGCTCCAGGCACATCAACCCTTGAGGCCACCTCTGCTGTAACCATGATGGAGACCTCCAGCACTGCTGCCATGACCTCTTCTGCTCCTCAGGCTACTGTTGCAGCCTCTACCTCTGCACCACAAACCTCTGCTGCTCAGACAACCTCCACTCTTGTGTCCATGACATCTAAATTCTCCTCTTCAGCATCTGCAACATCTGCAGTCACTCCCAGCAGCTCAGGAACATCTACTGCAGCTCCTGGCACCACCACAGCCATGGACACCACAGCAGCTCCCAGCAGCAGCCCTGCAGAGAGCTCCTCCTCTGCTCCACACTCAAGCACAGCTCCTGCCACCACAGCTGCTCCTATTGGGAGCACTTCTGTACCTCTGACCACATCAACCCCAACCTCTACTTTGGCCTCAGTGTCCACCTCCACAGCTCCAGGCACATCAACCCCTGAGGGCTCCACTGCTGCAAGCTCAACAATAGCAGAAGCCTCCAGCACTGCTGCCATGACCTCTTCTGCTCCTCAGGCTACAGCTGCAGCCTCTTCCTCTGCACCACAAACCTCTGCTGCTCAGACAACCTCCCCTCTTGACTCTACCACAGCTCAAGTGTCCACTTCAGAAGCTACAACATCCACTGCAGTCCCTCCCAGCTCATCTGGAACGTCTGCAGAGGCTCTTGGAAGCACCACAGCCATGGACACCACAGCAGCTCCCAGCAGCAGCCCTGCAGACAGCTCCTCCTCTGCTCCACACTCAAGCACTGCTCCTGCAACCACATCAACTCTTCCTCTGAGCACTACTGAGAGACTGACCACATCTACCCCAACCTCTGCTCTGGCCTCAACCTCCAGCTCCACTGCTCCAGGCACATCAGCCCTTGAGGTCACCACTGCTGCAAGCTCAACTGTGATGGAGACCTCCAGCACTGCTGCCATGACCTCTTCTGCTCCTCAGGCTACAGCTGCAGCCTCTTCCTCTGCACCACAAACCTCTGCTGCTCAGACAACCTCCACTCTTGTGTCCATGACATCTAAATTCTCCTCTTCAGCATCTGCAACATCTACTGCAGTCCCTCTCAGCAGCTCAAGAACATCTACTGCAGCTCCTGCCTCCACCACAGCCTTGGAGACAACAGCAGCTCCCAGCTCCAGCCCTGCAGAGAGCTCTTCCTCTGCTCCAGAGAGAAGCACAGCTCCTGACAGCACAACAACTCTTCCTCTGACCACTACTCAGGCTGTGATCACCTCTATGCCGACCTCTACTTTGGCCTCAGTGTCCACCTCATCTGCTCCAGGCACAACAGCCCTTCAGGCCACCACTGGGGTAACCATGCTGGAGACCTCCAGCACTGCTGCCATGACCTCTTCTGCTCCTCACGCTACAGCTGCAGCCTCTTCCTCTGCTGCTGAGACAACCTCCACACTTGTCTCACCCACAGCAGAAGAGTCCACTTCAGAAGCTGTAGTCACCACTTCAGTCCCTCCCAGCACCTCAGGAACACCTACTGCAGCTCCTGGCTCCACCTCACCCAAGGACACAGCAGCAGCTTCCACAGCCCCAGCTTCCAGCTCCTCCTCTGCTCCACACTCAAGCACAGCTCCTGCCAGCAGCTTTACTCCTGAGCCCAGCACTCCTATGCCAACCTCTACTCTGGCCTCAACCTCCACTTCCTTTGATACAAACACCTCAACCCTTCAGGCCTCCACTTCTGCAACTACAACAACATCAGAAGCCTCCAGCACTGCTGCCATGACCTCTTCTGCTCCTCAGGCTACAGCTGCAGCCTCTTCCTCTGCACCACAAACCTCTGCTGCTCAGACAACCTCCACTCTTGTGTCCATCACATCTAAATTCTCCTCTTCAGCATCTGCAACATCTTCTGCAGTCCCTCTCAGCAGCTCAAGAACATCTACTGCAGCTCCTGCCTCCACCACAGCCATGGAGACAACAGCAGCTCCCAGCTCCAGCCCTGCAGACAGCTCCTCCTCTGCTCCAGAGAGAAGCACAGCTCCTGACAGCACAACAACTCTTCCTCTGACCACTACTCAGGCTGTGATCACCTCTATGCCGACCTCTACTCTGGCCTCAGTGTCCACCTCCACTGCTCCAGGCACAACAGCCCTTGAGGCCACCACTGGGGTAACCATGCTGGAGACCTCCAGCAGTGCTGCCATGACCTCTTCTGCTCCTCACACTACAGCTGCAGCCTCTTCCACTCTAGAGCAGAAGTCTGTTCTTCAAACCACCACACTGAAGGACACAACAGCAGCTCCCAGCACCAGCCCTGCAGACAGCTCCTCCTCTGCTCCTCATGCAAGCACAGCTCTGACCACCATTGCTACTGCTCCTCTGAGCACTGCTGCAACACTGACCACCTCTATGCCAACCTCTACTCTGGCCACAGTCTCCAGCTCCACTGCTCCAGGCACATCAACCCTTGAGGGCTCCACTGCTGCAAGCTCAACTGTGATGGAGACCTCCAGCACTGCTGCCATGACCTCTTCTGCTCCTCACGCTACAGCTGCAGCCTCTTCCTCTGCTGCTGAGACAACCTCCACACTTGTCTCACCCACAGCAGAAGAGTCCACTTCAGAAGCTGTAGTCACCACTTCAGTCCCTCCCAGCACCTCAGGAACACCTACTGCAGCTCCTGGCTCCACCTCACCCAAGGACACAGCAGCAGCTTCCACAGCCCCAGCAGTCAGCTCCTCCTCTGCTCCACACTCAAGCACAGCTCCTGCCAGCAGCTTTACTCCTGAGCTCAGCACTCCTATGCCAACCTCTACTCTGGCCTCAGCCTCCACCTCCTTTGATACAAACACCTCAACCCTTCAGGCCTCCACTGCTGCAACTACAACAACATCAGAAGCCTCCAGCACTGCTGACATGACCTCTTCTGCTCCTCACACTACCACCACCTTTACTCCTGCTCTGAGCACTTCCATGGCTGTGACAACCTCCATGCAAACCTCTCCTCTGACCACAACCTCCACCTCCACTGCTCCAGGCACATCAGCCCTTCAGACCTCCACTGCTGCAAGCTCAACAACAGCAGAAGCCTCCAGCACTGCTGCCATGACCTCTTCTGCTCCTCACACTACAGCTGCAGCCTCTTCCTCTGCACCACAACCCTCTGCTGCTCAGACAACCTCCACTCTTGTCTCCACCACAGCAGCAGTGTCCTCTTCACAAACTGTAGGAATCACTTCACTCTCTCCCAGCACCTCAGGAACATCTTCTGCAGCTCCTGGCTCAACCACAGCCATGGAGACAACAGCAGCTCCCAGCTCCAGCCCTGCAGAGAGCTCCTCCTCTCCTCCCCATGCAAGCACAGCTCTGACCACCACCTTCCCTCCTACCCTCAGCACTTCCATGGTTGTGAGCACATCTACCCCAACCTCTACTCTGGCCACAACCTCCAGCTCCACTGCTCCAGGCACATCAGCCCTTGAGGTCACCACTGCTGCAAGCTCAGCTGTGATGGAGACCTCCAGCACTTCTGCCATGACCTCTTCTGCTCCTCAGGCTACAGCTGCAGCCTCTTCCACTGCACCACAAACCTCTGCTGCTCAGACAACCTCCACTCTTGTGTCCATGACATCTAAATTCTCCTCTTCAGCATCTGCCACATCTTCTGCAGTCACTCCCAGCACCTCAGGAACATCTACTGCAGCTCCTGCCTCCACCACAGCCTTGGAGACAACAGCAGCTCCCAGCTCCAGCCCTGCAGAAAGCTCTTCCTCTGCTCCAGAGAGAAGCACAGCTCCTGACAGCACAACAACTCTTCCCCTGACCACTACTCAGGCTGTGATCACCTCTATGCCGACCTCTACTCAGGCCACAACCTCCAGCTCCACTGCTCCAGGCACATCAAGCCTTGAGGTCAGCACTGCTGCAAGCTCAACTGTGATGGAGACCTCCAGCACTGCTGCCATGACCTCTTCTGCTCCTCAGGCTACAGCTGCAGCCTCTTCCTCTGCACCACAAAGCACTACTGCTGAGACAACTTCAACCCTTGGCTCCACCACAGCTCAAGTCTCCACTTCCAAAGCTACAACATCCACTGCAGTCCCTCCCAGCTCATCTGGAACATCTGCTGCAGCTCTTGGAACCACCTCAGCCATGGAATCCTCACCAGCTTCCTCTACCCCAGCAGATAGCTCCTCCTCTGCTGCACACAGAAGCACAGCTACCACCAGCACCCTTTCACCCACTCTGAGCACTTCCATGGCTCTGACCACATCTACACCAACCTCTACCATGGCCACAGTCTCCACCTCCACTGCTCCAGGCACATCAACCCTTCAGGACAGCTCTGCTGCAAGCTCAACAACAGCAGAAGCCTCCAGCACTGCTGCCATGACCTCTTCTGCTCCTCACACTGCTGCAGCCTCTTCCTCTGCACCACAAACCTCTGCTGCTCAGACAACCTCCACTCTTGTGTCCATGACATCTAAATTCTCCTCTTCAGCATCTGCAACATCTGCAGTCACTCCCAGCAGCTCAGCAACACCTACTGCAGCTCCTGGCACCACCACAGCCATGGACACCACAGCAGCTCCCAGCTCCAGCCCTGCAGAAAGCTCTTCCTCTGCTCCAGAGAGAATCACAGCTCCTGACAGCACAACAACTCTTCCTCTGACCACTACTCAGGCTGTGATCACCTCTATGCCGACCTCTACTTTGGCCTCAGTGTCCACCTCATCTGCTCCAGGCACAACAGCCCTTCAGGCCACCACTGGGGTAACCATGCTGGAGACCTCCAGCAGTGCTGCCATGACCTCTTCTGCTCCTCACGCTACAGCTGCAGCCTCTTCCTCTGCTGCTGAGACAACCTCCACACTTGTCTCACCCACAGCAGAAGAGTTCACTTCAGAAGCTGTAGTCACCACTTCAGTCCCTCCCAGCACCTCAGGAACACCTACTGCAGCTCCTGGCTCCACCTCACCCAAGGACACAGCAGCAGCTTCCACAACCCCAGCAGTCAGCTCCTCCTCTGCTCCACACTCAAGCACTGCTCCTGCAACCACATCAACTCTTCCTCTGAGCACTACTGAGAGACTGACAACATCTACCCCAACCTCTACTCTGGCCACAACCTCCAGCTCCACTGCTCCAGGCACAACAGTCCTGGAGGAATCCACTGCTGCAAGCTCAACTGTGATGGAGACCTCAAGCACTGCTGCCATGACCTCTTCTGCTCCTCACACTACCACCACCTTTACTCCTGCTCTGAGCACTTCCATGGCTGTGACAACCTCCATGCAAACCTCTCCTCTGACCACAACCTCCACCACCACTGCTCCAGGCACATCAGCCCTTGAGGGCTCCACTGCTGCAAGCTCAACAACAGCAGAAGCCTCCAGCAGTGCTGCCATGACCTCTTCTGCTCCTCAGGCTACAGCTGCAGCCTCTTCCACTGCACAACAGAAGTTTGCTCTCCAGACAACCTCCACAGTGCCCTCAACCACCACACAAGAGTCCACCTCAGGAGGTGGAACATCCACTGCAGTCACTCCCAGCTCAGCTGCAACATCTACAGAAGCTCTTGGCACCACCTCAGCCATGGAGACATCAGCTCCCTCCACCAGTGTAGCAGAAACCTCCTCCTCTGCTCCTCATGCAAGCACAGCTCTGACCACCACCTTCACTCCTACCCTCAGCACTTCCATGGCTGTGACCACATCTACCCCAACCTCTACCATGGCCACAGTCTCCACCTCCACTGCTCCAGGCACATCAACCCTTCAGGACAGCTCTGCTGCAAGCTCAACAACAGCAGAAGCCTCCAGCACTGCTGCCATGACCTCTTCTGCTCCTCACACTACAGCTGCAGCCTCTTCCACTCTAGAGCAGAAATCTGTTCTTCAAACCACCACACTGAAGGACACAACAGCAGCTCCCAGCACCAGCCCTGCAGACAGCTCCTCCTCTGCTCCTCATGCAAGCACAGCTCTGACCACCATTGCTACTGCTCCTCTGAGCACTGCTGCAACACTGACCACCTCTATGCCAACCTCTACTCCGGCCTCAGCCTCCAGCTCCACAGCTCCAGGCACATCAACCCTTGAGGGCTCCACTGCTGCAAGCTCAACTGTGATGGAGACCTCCAGCACTGCTGCCATGACCTCTTCTGCTCCTCAGGCTACAGCTGCAGCCTCTTCCTCTGCTCCACAACCCTCTGCTGCTCAGACAACCTCCACTCTTGTCTCCACCACAGCAGCAGTGTCCTCTTCACAAACTGTAGCAATCACTTCACTCTCTCCCAGCACCTCAGCAACATCTACTGCAGCTCCTGGCTCCACCACAGCCATGGAGACAACAGCAGCTCCCAGCACCAGCCCTGCAGACAGCTCCTCCTCTCCTCATGCAAGCACAGCTCTGACCACCACCTTCCCTCCTACCCTCAGCACTTCCATGGTTGTGAGCACATCTACCCCAACCTCTACTCTGGCCACAGTCTCCACCACCACAGCTCCAGGCACATCAGCCCTTGAGATCACCACTGCTGCAAGCTCAACTGTGATGAAGACCTCCAGCACTGCTGCCATGACCTCTTCTGCTCCTCACACTACAGCTGCAGCCTCTTCCTCTGCTGCTGAGACAACCTCCACACTTGTCTCACCCACAGCAGAAGAGTTCACTTCAGAAGCTGTAGTCACCACTTCAGTCTCTCCCAGCACCTCAGGAACACCTACTGCAGCTCCTGGCTCCACCTCACCCAAGGACACAGCAGCAGCTTCCACAACCCCAGCAGTCAGCTCCTCCTCTGCTCCACACTCAAGCACAGCTCCTGCCAGCAGCTTCACTCCTGAGCTCAGCACTTCTATGCCTCTGAGCACTCCTATGCCAACCTCTACTCTGGCCTCAGCCTCCACCTCCTTTGATACAAACACCTCAACCCTTCAGGCCTCCTCTGCTGCAACTACAACAACATCAGGAGCCTCCAGCACTGCTGCCATGACCTCTTCTGCTCCTCACACTACCACCACCTTTACTCCTGCTCTGAGCACTTCCATGGCTGTGACAACCTCCATGCAAACCTCTCCTCTCACCACAACCTCCACCTCCACTGCTCCAGGCACATCAGCCCTTCAGACCTCCACTGCTGCAAGCTCAACAACAGCAGAAGCCTCCAGCACTGCTGCCATGACCTCTTCTGCTCAGCAGGCTACAGCTGCAGCCTCTTCCTCTGCACCACAAACCTCTGCTGCTCAGACAACCTCCACTCTTGTGTCCATGATATCTAAATTCTCCTTGTCAGCATCTGCAACATCTGCAGTCACTCCCAGCAGCTCAGCAACACCTACTGCAGCTCCTGGCACCACCACAGCCATGGACACCACAGCAGCTCCCAGCTCCAGCCCTGCAGACAGCTCCTCCTCTGCTCCACACTCAAGCACAGCTCCTGCAACCACAGCTGCTCCTATTGGGAGCACTTCTATGCCTCTGACCACATCAACCCCAACCTCTACATTGGCCTCAGTGTCCACCACCACAGCTCCAGGCACATCAACCCCTGAGGGCTCCACTGCTGCACGCTCAACAACAGCAGAAGCCTCCAGCACTGCTGCCATGACCTCTTCTGCTCCTCACACTACAGCTGCAGCCTCTTCCACTGCACAACCGAAGTTTGCTCTCCAGACAACCTCCACACTTGTCTCACCCACAGCAGAAGAGTTCACTTCAGAAGCTGTAGTCACCACTTCAGTCCCTCCCAGCACCTCAGGAACACCTACTGCAGCTCCTGGCTCCACCTCACCCAAGGACACAGCAGCAGCTTCCACAACCCCAGCAGTCAGCTCCTCCTCTGCTCCACACTCAAGCACAGCTCCTGCCAGCAGCTTTACTCCTGAGCCCAGCACTTCCACCCCCATGGACACAACAGCAGCTGCCAGCAGCAGCCCAGCAGGAACCTCCTCCACTGCTCCCCATGAAAGCACAGCTCTGACCAACACCTTCATTCCTACTCTCAGCACTTCCATGGCTCTGACCACATCTACACCGACCTCTACCACGGCCACAGTCTTCACCTCCACTGCTCCAGGCACATCAACCCTTCAGGACAGCTCTGCTACAAGCTCAACAACAGCAGAAGCCTCCAGCACTGCTGCCATGACCTCTTCAACTCCTCAGACTACAGCTTCAGCCTCTTCCTCTGCACCACAAACCTCTGCTGCTCAGACAACCTCCACTCCTGACTCCACCACAGCTCAAGTGTCCACTTCAGAAGCTACAACATCCACTGCAGTCCCTCCCAGCTCATCTGGAACGTCTGCAGAGGCTCTTGGAAGCACCACAGCAGCTCCCAGCAGCAGCCCTGCAGACAGCTCCTCCTCTGCTCCACACTCAAGCACTGCTCCTGCAACCACATCAACTCTTCCTCTGAGCACTACTGAGAGACTGACAACATCTACCCCAACCTCTACTCTGGCCACAACCTCCAGCTCCACTGCTCCAGGCACAACAGTCCTGGAGGAATCCACTGCTGCAAGCTCAACTGTGATGGAGACCTCCAGCACTGCTGCCATGACCTCTTCTGCTCCTCACACTACCACCACCTTTACTCCTGCTCTGAGCACTTCCATGGCTGTGACAACCTCCATGCAAACCTCTCCTCTGACCACAACCTCCACCACCACTGCTCCAGGCACATCAGCCCTTGAGGGCTCCACTGCTGCAAGCTCAACAACAGCAGAAGCCTCCAGCAGTGCTGCCATGACCTCTTCTGCTCCTCAGGCTACAGCTGCTGCCTCTTCCACTGCTCAACAGAAGTTTGCTCTGCAGACAACCTCCACAGTGCCCTCAACCACCACACAAGAGTCCACCTCAGGAGGTGGAACATCCACTGCAGTCACTCCCAGCTCAGCTGCAACATCTACACAAGCTCTTGGCACCACCTCAGCCATGGAGACATCAGCTCCCTCCACCAGTGTAGCAGAAACCTCTTCCTCTGCTCCTCATGCAAGCACAGCTCTGACCACCACCTTCACTCCTACCCTCAGCACTTCCATGGCTCTGACCACATCTACTCCAACCTCCACTCTGGCCACAACCTCCAGCTCCACTGCTCCAGGCACAACAGCCCTTGAGGTCACCACTGCTGCAAGCTCAGCTGTGATGGAGACCTCCAGCACTGCTGCCATGACCTCTTCTGCTCCTCAGGCTACAGCTGCAGCCTCTTCCACTGCACCACAAACCTCTGCTGCTCAGACAACCTCCACTCTTGTGTCCATGACATCTAAATTCTCCTCTTCAGCATCTGCCACATCTTCTGCAGTCCCTCTCAGCACCTCAGGAACATCTACTGCAGCTCCTGCCTCCACCACAGCCTTGGAGACAACAGCAGCTCCCAGCTCCAGCCCTGCAGAGAGCTCTTCCTCTGCTCCAGAGAGAAGCACAGCTCCTGACAGCACAACAACTCTTCCTCTGACCACTACTCAGGCTGTGATCACCTCTATGCCGACCTCTACTCAGGCCACAACCTCCAGCTCCACTGCTCCAGGCACATCAAGCCTTGAGGTCAGCACTGCTGCAAGCTCAACTGTGATGGAGACCTCCAGCACTGCTGCCATGACCTCTTCTGCTCCTCAGGCTACAGCTGCAGCCTCTTCCTCTGCACCACAAAGCACTACTGCTGAGACAACCTCAACCCTTGGCTCCACCACAGCTCAAGTCTCCACTTCCAAAGCTACAACATCCACTGCAGTCCCTCCCAGCTCATCTGGAACATCTGCTGCAGCTCTTGGAACCACCTCAGCCATGGAATCCTCACCAGCTTCCTCTACCCCAGCAGATAGCTCCTCCTCCGCTGCACACAGAAGCACAGCTACCACCAGCACCCTTTCACCCACTCTGAGCACTTCCATGGCTCTGACCACATCTACCCCAACCTCTACCCCGGCCACAGTCTCCACCTCCAGTGCTCCAGGCACATCAACCCTTCAGGACAGCTCTGCTGCAAGCTCAACAACAGCAGAAGCCTCCAGCACTGCTGCCATGACCTCTTCTGCTCCTCACACTACAGCTGCAGCCTCTTCCACTCTAGAGCAGAAGTCTGTTCTTCAAACCACCACACTGAAGGACACAACAGCAGCTCCCAGCACCAGCCCTGCAGACAGCTCCTCCTCTGCTCCTCATGCAAGCACAGCTCAGACCACCACTGCTACTGCTCCTCTCAGCACTGCTCCTACACTGACCACCTCTATGCCAACCTCTACTCTGGCCTCAGCCTCCAGCTCCACTGCTCCAGGCACATCAACCCTTGAGGGCTCCACTGCTGCAAGCTCAACTGTGATGGAGACCTCCAGCACTGCTGCCATGACCTCTTCTGCTCCTCACACTACAGCTGCAGCCTCTTCCTCTGCTCCACAACCCCCTGCTGCTCAGACAACCTCCACTCTTGTCTCCACCACAGCAGCAGTGTCCTCTTCACAACCTGTAGCAATCACTTCACTCTCTCCCAGCACCTCAGGAACATCTACTGCAGCTCCTGGCTCCACCACAGCCATGGAGACAACAGCAGCTCCCAGCACCAGCCCTGCAGACAGCTCCTCCTCTCCTCATGCAAGCACAGCTCTGACCACCACCTTCCCTCCTACCCTCAGCACTTCCATGGCTGTGAGCACATCTACCCCAACCTCTACTCTGGCCACAACCTCCAGTTCCACTGCTCCAGGCACATCAGTCCTGCAGGTCACTGCTGCAAGCTCCACTGTGATGAAGACCTCCAGCACTGCTGCCATGACCTCTTCTGCTCCTCAGGCTACAGCTGCAGCCTCTTCCACTGCACCACAAACCTCTGCTGCACAGAAAAGCTCCACACTTTTCTCACCCACAGCAGAAGTTTCCACTTCTGAATCTACAACATCCACTGCAGTCACTCCCAGCAGCTCAGCAACACCTACTGCAGCTCCTGGCACCACCACAGCCATGGACACCACAGCAGCTCCCAGCTCCAACCCTGCAGACAGCTCCTCCTCTGCTCCACACTCAAGCACAGCTCCTGCCACCACATCTGCTCCTATTGGGAGCACTTCTATGCCTCTGACCACATCAACCCCAACCTCTACTTTGGCCTCAGTGTCCACCTCCACAGCTCCAGGCACATCAACCCTTGAGGGCTCCACTGCTGCAAGCTCAGCTGTGAAGGAGACCTCCAGCACTGCTGCCATGACCTCTTCTGCTCCTCAGGCTACAGCTGCAGCCTCTTCCACTGCACAACCGAAGTTTGCTCTCCAGACAACCTCCACACTTGTCTCACCCACAGCAGAAGAGTTCACTTCAGAAGCTGTAGTCACCACTTCAGTCCCTCCCAGCACCTCAGGAACACCTACTGCAGCTCCTGGCTCCACCTCACCCAAGGACACAGCAGCAGCTTCCACAACCCCAGCAGTCAGCTCCTCCTCTGCTCCACACTCAAGCACAGCTCCTGCCAGCAGCTTTACTCCTGAGCCCAGCACTTCCACCCCCATGGACACAACAGCAGCTGCCAGCAGCAGCCCAGCAGGAACCTCCTCCACTGCTCCCCATGCAAGCACAGCTCTGACCAACACCTTCATTCCTACTCTCAGCACTTCCATGGCTCTGACCACATCTACACCGACCTCTACCACGGCCACAGTCTTCACCTCCACTGCTCCAGGCACATCAACCCTTCAGGACAGCTCTGCTGCAAGCTCAATAACAGCAGAAGCCTCCAGCACTGCTGCCATGACCTCTTCTGCTCCTCACACTACAGCTGCAGCCTCTTCCACTGCACCACAAACCTCTGCTGCTCAGACAGCCTCCACTCTTGTGTCCATGACATCTAAATTCTCCTCTTCAGCATCTGCAACATCTGCAGTCACTCCCAGCAGCTCAGCAATACCTACTGCAGCTCCTGGCACCACCACAGCCATGGACACCACAGCAGCTCCCAGCAGCAGCCCTGCAGAGAGCTCCTCCTCTGCTCCACACTCAAGCACTGCTCCTGCCACCACATCAGCTCTTCCTCTGAGCACTACTGAGACACTGACCACATCTACCCCAACCTCTGCTCTGGCCTCATCCTTCACCTCCACTGCTCCAGGCACATCAACCCTTGAGGCCACCTCTGCTGTAACCATGATGGAGACCTCCAGCACTGCTGCCATGACCTCTTCTGCTCCTCAGGCTACAGCTGCAGCCTCTTCCTCTGCACAACAGAAGTTTGCTCTCCAGACAACCTCTACAATTCCCTCAACCACCACACAAGAGTCCACCTCAGGAGGTGGAACATCCACTGCAGTCACTCCCAGCTCAGCTGCAACATCTACAGAAGCTCTTGGCACCACCTCAGCCATGGAGACATCAGCTCCCTCCACCAGTGTAGCAGAAACCTCCTCCTCTGCTCCTCATGCAAGCACAGCTCTGACCACCACCTTCACTCCTACCCTCAGCACTTCCATGGATTTGAGCACCTCTATGCCAACCTCTACTGTGGCCACAATCTACACCTCCACTGCTCCAGGCACATCAGCCCTTGAGGCCACCACTGCTGTAACCATGATGGAGACCTCCAGCACTGCTGCCATGACCTCTTCTGCTCCTCAGGCTACAGCTGCAGCCTCTTCCACTGCAGAACAGAAGTTTGCTCTCCAGACAACCTCCACAATTCCCTCAACCACCACACAAGAGTCCACCTCAGGAGGTGCAACATCCACTGCAGTCACTCCCAGCTCAGCTGCAACATCTACAGAAGCTCTTGGAAGCACATGGGTGTCCACAGCCATGGACACTACACTAGGTCCCTCTAGCACAGCAGAAACCTCCTCCTCTGCTCCACACTCAAGCACAGATCTGACTACCACCCTTACTACTACTCTCAGCACTTTGACAGCTTTGAGCACCTCTATGCCATCCTCTACTCTGGCCACAACCTCCAGCTCCTCTGCTCCAGGCACATCAACCCTTGAGGTCACCACTGCTGCAAGCTCAGCTGTGATGGAGACCTCCAGCACTGCTGCCATGACCTCTTCTGCTCCTCAGGCTACAGCTGCAGCCTCTTCCTCTGCACCACAAACCTCTGCTGCTCAGACAACCTCCACTCTTGTGTCCATGACATCTAAATTCTCCTCTTCAGCATCTGCAACATCTGCAGTCACTCCCAGCAGCTCAGCAACACCTACTGCAGCTCCTGGCACCACCACAGCCATGGACACCACAGCAGCTCCCAGCTCCAGCCCTGCAGACAGCTCCTCCTCTGCTCCACACTCAAGCACAGCTCCTGCAAACTCATCTGCTCCTATTGGGAGCACTTCTATGCCTCTGACCACATCAACCCCAACCTCTACATTGGCCTCAGTGTCCACCTCCACAGCTCCAGGCACATCAACCCCTGAGGGCTCCACTGCTGCAAGCTCAACAACAGCAGAAGCCTCCAGCACTGCTGCCATGACCTCTTCTGCTCCTCAGGCTACAGCTGCAGCCTCTTCCTCTGCACCACAAACCTCTGCTGCTCAGACAACCTCCACTCTTGACTCCACCACAGCTCAAGTGTCCACTTCAGAAGCTACAACATCCACTGCAGTCCCTCCCAGCTCATCTGGAACGTCTGCAGAGGCTCTTGGAAGCACCACAGCAGCTCCCAGCAGCAGCCCTGCAGAGAGCTCCTCCTCTGCTCCACACTCAAGCACTGCTCCTGCAACCACATCAACTCTTCCTCTGAGCACTACTGAGAGACTGACCACCTCTACCCCAACCTCTGCTCTGGCCTCAACCTTCACCTCCACTGCTCCAGGCACATCAACCCTTGAGGCCACCTCTGCTGTAACCATGATGGAGACCTCCAGCACTGCTGCCATGACCTCTTCTGCTCCTCAGGCTACAGCTGCAGCCTCTTCCACTGCACAACCGAAGTTTGCTCTCCAGACAACCTCCACACTTGTCTCACCCACAGCAGAAGAGTCCACTTCAGAAGCTGTAGTCACCACTTCAGTCCCTCCCAGCACCTCAGGAACACCTACTGCAGCTCCTGGCTCCACCTCACCCAAGGACACAGCAGCAGCTTCCACAACCCCAGCAGTCAGCTCCTCCTCTGCTCCACACTCAAGCACAGCTCCTGCCAGCAGCTTTACTCCTGAGCCCAGCACTCCTATGCCAACCTCTACTCTGGCCTCAACCTCCACCTCCTTTGATACAAACACCTCAACCCTTCAGGCCTCCACTGCTGCAACTACAACAACATCAGGAGGCTCCAGCACTGCTGCCATGACCTCTTCTGCTCCTCACACTACAGCTGCAGCCTCTTCCACTGCACCAAGGACCTCTGCTGCTCAGACAACCTCCACTCTTGTCTCCACTACAGCAGCAGTGTCCTCTTCAGAAACTGTAGCAATCACTTCACTCTCTCCCAGCACCTCAGCAACACCTACTGCAGCTCCTGGCTCCACCACAGCCATGGAGACAACAGCAGCTCCCAGCTCCAGCCCTGCAGACAGCTCCTCCTCTGCTCCACACTCAAGCACAGCTCCTGCCACCACATCTGCTCCTATTGGGAGCACTTCTATGCCTCTGACCACATCAACCCCAACCTCTACTTTGGTCTCAGTGTCCACCTCCACAGCTCCAGGCACATCAACCATTGAGGGCTCCACTGCTGCAAGCTCAACTGTGATGGAGACCTCCAGCACTGCTGCCATGACCTCTTCTGCTCCTCACACTACAGCTGCAGCCTCTTCCACTGCACCACAAACCTCTGCTGCACAGAGAACCTCCACACTTGTCTCACCCATAGCAGAAGAGTCCACTTCAGAAGCTGCAGCAATGTCTGCTGTCCCTTCAAGCACACTGGGAACATCTTCTGCAGCTCCTGGCTCCACTACAGCCATGGAGACAACAGCAGCTCCCAGCACCAGCCCTGAAGTCATCTCCTCTGCTCCACACACAACCACAGCTCTGACTACAACCTTTACTTCTACTCTCAGCACTTCCATAGCTTTGACCACCTCTATGCCAACCTCTGCTCTGGCCACAACCTCCAGCTCCACTGCTCCAGGCACAACAGTCCTGGAGGAATCCACTGCTGCAAGCTCAACTGTGATGGAGACCTCCAGCACTGCTGCCATGACCTCTTCTGCTCCTCACACTACAGCTGCAGCCTCTTCCACTCTAGAGCAGAAGTCTGTTCTTCAAACCACCACACTGAAGGACACAACAGCAGCTCCCAGCACCAGCCCTGCAGACAGCTCCTCCTCTGCTCCTCATGCAAGCACAGCTCTGACCACCATTGCTACTGCTCCTCTCAGCACTGCTCCTACACTGACCACCTCTATGCCAACCTCTACTCCGGCCTCAGCCTCCAGCTCCACTGCTGCAGGCACATCAACCCTTGAGGGCTCCACTGCTGCAAGCTCAACTGTGATGGAGACCTCCAGCAGTGCTGCCATGACCTCTTCTGCTCCTCACACTACAGCTGCAGCCTCTTCCACTGCACAACAGAAATTTGCTCTCCAGACAACCTCCACAGTGCCCTCAACCACCACACAAGAGTCCACCTCAGGAGGTGCAACATCCACTGCAGTCACTCCCAGCTCAGCTGCAACATCTACAGAAGCTCTTGGCACCACCTCAGCCATGGAGACATCAGCTCCCTCCACCAGTGTAGCAGAAACCTCCTCCTCTGCTCCTCATGCAAGCACAGCTCTGACCACCACCTTCACTCCTACCCTCAGCACTTCCATGGCTGTAACCAGAGCCTTCACCTCCACTGCTCCATCAACATCATCCCTTGAGGACACCTCTGCTACAAGCTCAAAAGCAGAAGAAATCTCCAGCACTGCTGCCATGACCTCTTCTGCTCCTCAGGCTACAGCTGCAGCCTCTTCCTCTGCTCCACAAACCTCTACTGCTGAGGCAACCTCTACTCTTGTCTCCACCACAGCAGCAGTGTCCACTTTTGAAGCTGTGGCAACCTCTGCAGGCACTCACAGCTCCTCTGCAACTTCTACTGCAGCTCTTGACAGCTCCCTACTAAAGGACACCACAGCAGCTCCCAGCTCCAGCCCTGCAGACAGCTCCTCCTCTGCTCCACACTCAAGCACAGCTCCTGCCACCACAGCTGCTCCTATTGGGAGCACTTCTATGCCTCTGACCACATCAACCCCAACCTCTACTTTGGTCTCATTGTCCACCTCCACAGCTCCAGGCACATCAACCCTTGAGGGCTCCACTGCTGCAAGCTCAACTGTGATGGAGACCTCCAGCACTGCTGCCATGACCTCTTCTGCTCCTCAGGCTACAGCTGCTGCCTCTTCCTCTGCACCACAAACCTCTGCTGCTCAGACAACCTCCACTCTTGACTCTACCACAGCTCAAGTGTCCACTTCAGAAGCTACAACATCCACTGCAGTCCCTCCCAGCTCATCTGGAACGTCTGCAGAGGCTCTTGGGAGCACCACAGCAGCTCCCAGCAGCAGCCCTGCAGAGAGCTCCTCCTCTGCTCCACACTCAAGCACTGCTCCTGCAACCACATCAACTCTTCCTCTGAGCACTACTGAGAGACTGACCACATCTACCCCAACCTCTGCTCTGGCCTCAACCTCCAGCTCCACTGCTCCACGCACAACAGTCCTGGAGGTCACCTCTGCTGTAACCATGATGGAGACCTCCAGCACTGCTGCCATGACCTCTTCTGCTCCTCACACTACAGCTGCAGCCTCTTCCTCTGCACAACCGAAGTTTGCTCTCCAGACAACCTCCACAGTGCCCTCAACTATTACACAAAGGACAACCTCAGGAGGTGCAACATCCACTGCAGTCACTCCCAGCTCAGCTGCAACATCTACAGAAGCTCTTGGCACCACCTCAGCCATGGAGACATCAGCTCCCTCCACCAGTGTAGCAGAAACCTCCTCCTCTGCTCCTCATGCAAGCACAGCTCTGACCACCACCTTCACTCCTACCCTCAGCACTTCCATGGCTCTGACCACATCTACCCCAACCTCTACTCTGGCCACAACCTCCAGCTCCACTGCTCCAGGCACATCAGCCCTGCAGGTCACCACTGCTGCAAGCTCCACTGTGATGAAGACCTCCAGCACTGCTGCCATGACCTCTTCTGCTCCTCACACTACAGCTGCAGCCTCTTCCACTACACAACAGAAGTTTGCTCTCCAGACAACCTCCACAGTGCCCTCAACCACCACACAAGAGTCCACCTCAGGAGGTGCAACATCCACTCCAATCACTCCCAGCTCAGCTGCAACATCTACAGAAGCTCTTGGCACCACCTCAGCCATGGAGACATCAGCTCCCTCCACCAGTGTAGCAGAAACCTCCTCCTCTGCTCCCCATGCAAGCACAGCTCTGACCACCACCTTCACTCCTACCCTCAGCACTTCCATGGCTGTGACCACATCTACCCCAATCTCTACTCTACCCACAACCTCCAGCTCCACTGCTCCAGGCACATCAACCCTTCAGGACAGCTCTGCTACAAGCTCAGCAACAGCAGAAGCCTCCAGCAGTGCTGCCATGACCTCTTCTGCTCCTCAGGCTACAGCTGCAGCCTCTTCCTCTGCTCCACAACCCTCTGCTGCTCAGACAACCTCCACTCTTGTCTCCACCACAGCTCAAGTGTCCTCTTCACAAACAGTAGCAATCACTTCACTCTCTCCCAGCACCTCAGGAACATCTTCTGCAGCTCCTGGCTCCACCACAGCCATGGAGACAACAGCAGCTCCCAGCACCAGCCCTGAAGTCATCTCCTCTGCTCCACACACAACCACAGCTCTGACTACAACCTTTACTTCTACTCTCAGCACTTCCATAGCTTTGACCACCTGTATGCCAACCTCTGCTCTGGCCACAACCTCCAGCTCCACTGCTCCAGGCACAACAGTCCTGGAGGAATCCACTGCTGCAAGCTCAACTGTGATGGAGACCTCCAGCACTGCTGCCATGACCTCTTCTGCTCCTCAGGCTACAGCTGCAGCCTCTTCCACTCTAGAGCAGAAGTCTGTTCTTCAAACCACCACACTGAAGGACACAACAGCAGCTCCCAGCACCAGCCCTGCAGACAGCTCCTCCTCTGCTCCTCATGCAAGCACAGCTCTGACCACCATTGCTACTGCTCCTCTCAGCACTGCTCCTACACTGACCACCTCTATGCCGACCTCTACTCTGGCCTCAGCCTCCAGCTCCACTGCTGCAGTCACATCAACCCTTGAGGGCTCCACTGCTGCAAGCTCAACTGTGATGGAGACCTCCAGCACTGCTGCCATGACCTCTTCTGCTCCTCACACTACAGCTGCAGCCTCTTCCACTCTAGAGCAGAAGTCTGTTCTTCAAACCACCACACTGAAGGACACAACAGCAGCTCCCAGCACCAGCCCTGCAGACAGCTCCTCCTCTGCTCCTCATGCAAGCACAGCTCTGACCACCATTGCTACTGCTCCTCTCAGCACTGCTCCTACACTGACCACCTCTATGCCGACCTCTACTCTGGCCTCAGCCTCCAGCTCCACTGCTGCAGTCACACCAACCCTTGAGGGCTCCACTGCTGCAAGCTCAACTGTGATGGAGACCTCCAGCACTGCTGCCATGACCTCTTCTGCTCCTCAGGCTACAGCTGCAGCCTCTTCCACTCTAGAGCAGAAGTCTGTTCTTCAAACCACCACACTGAAGGACACAACAGCAGCTCCCAGCACCAGCCCTGCAGACAGCTCCTCCTCTGCTCCTCATGCAAGCACAGCTCTGACCACCATTGCTACTGCTCCTCTCAGCACTGCTCCTACACTGACCACCTCTATGCCGACCTCTACTCTGGCCTCAGCCTCCAGCTCCACTGCTGCAGTCACACCAACCCTTGAGGGCTCCACTGCTGCAAGCTCAACTGTGATGGAGACCTCCAGCACTGCTGCCATGACCTCTTCTGCTCCTCACACTACAGCTGCAGCCTCTTCCACTCTAGAGCAGAAGTCTGTTCTTCAAACCACCACACTGAAGGACACAACAGCAGCTCCCAGCACCAGCCCTGCAGACAGCTCCTCCTCTGCTCCTCATGCAAGCACAGCTCTGACCACCACCTTCCCTCCTACCCTCAGCACTTCCATGGCTGTGACCACATCTACCCCAACCTCTACTCTGGCCACAACCTCCAGCTCCACTGCTCCAGGCACATCAGCCCTGCAGGTCACCACTGCTGCAAGCTCCACTGTGATGAAGACCTCCAGCACTGCTGCCATGACCTCTTCTGCTCCTCAGGCTACAGCTGCAGCCTCTTCCTCTGCTCCACAAACCTCTACTGCTGAGGCAACCTCTACTCTTGTCTCCACCACAGCAGCAGTGTCCACTTTTGAAGCTGTGGCAACCTCTGCAGGCACTCACAGCTCCTCTGCAACTTCTACTGCAGCTCTTGACAGCTCCCTACTAAAGGACACCACAGCAGCTCCCAGCAGCAGCCCTGCAGAGAGCTCCTCCTCTGCTCCACACTCAAGCACTGCTCCTGCAACCACATCAACTCTTCCTCTGAGCACTACTGAGAGACTGACCACATCTACCCCAACCTCTGCTCTGGCCTCAACCTTCACCTCCACTGCTCCACGCACAACAGTCCTGGAGGTCACCTCTGCTGTAACCATGATGGAGACCTCCAGCACTTCTGCCATGACCTCTTCTGCTCCTCAGGCTACAGCTGCAGCCTCTTCCTCTGCTCCACAACCCTCTGCTGCTCAGACAACCTCCACTCTTGTCTCCACTACAGCAGCAGTGTCCTCTTCACAAACAGTAGCAATCACTTCACTCTCTCCCAGCACCTCAGGAACATCTACTGCAGCTCCTGGCTCCACCACAGCCATGGAGACAACAGCAGCTCCCAGCAGCAGCGCTGCAGACAGCTCCTCCTCTCCTCCACATGCAAGCACAGCTCTGACCACCACCTTCATTCCTACCCTCAGCACTTCCATAGCTTTGACCACCTCTATGCCAACCCCTGCTCTGGCCACAACCTCCAGCTCCACTGCTCCAGGCACATCAGCCCTGCAGGTCACCACTGCTGCAAGCTCAACTGTGATGGAGACCTCCAGCACTGCTGCCATGACCTCTTCTGCTCCTCACACAACAGCTGCAGCCTCTTCCACTCTAGAGCAGAAGTCTGTTCTTCAAACCACCACACTGAAGGACACAACAGCAGCTCCCAGCACCAGCCCTGCAGGCAGCTCCTCCTCTGCTCCTCATGCAAGCACAGCTCTGACCACCATTGCTACTGCTCCTCTCAGCACTGCTCCTACACTGACCACCTCTATGCCAACCTCTACTCCGGCCTCAGCCTCAAGCTCCACTGCTGCAGGCACATCAACCCTTGAGGGCTCCACTGCTGCAAGCTCAACTGTGATGGAGACCTCCAGCACTGCTGCCATGACCTCTTCTGCTCCTCACACTACAGCTGCAGCCTCTTCCTCTGCACCACAACCCTCTGCTGCTCAGACAGCCTCCACTCTTGTGTCCATGACATCTAATATCTCCTCTTCAGCATCTGCAACATCTGCAGTCCCTCCCAGCTCGTCTGGAATATCTACTGCAGCTCCTGGCTCCACCACAGCCATGGACACCACAGCAGCTCCCAGCAGCAGCCCTGCAGAGAGCTCCTCCTCTGCTCCACACTCAAGCACTGCTCCTGCAACCACATCAACTCTTCCTCTGAGCACTACTGAGAGACTGACCACATCTACCCCGACCTCTACTCTGGCCACAACCTCCAGCTCCACTGCTCCAGGCACAACAGTCCTGGAGGTCAGCACTGCTGCAAGCTCAACTGTGATGGAGACCTCCAGCACTGCTGCCATGACCTCTTCTGCTCCTCACACTACAGCTGCAGCCTCTTCCACTGCACAACAGAAGTTTGCTCTCCAGACAACCTCCACAGTGCCCTCAATCACCACACAAGAGTCCACCTCAGGAGGTGCAACATCCACTGCAGTCACTCCCAGCTCAGCTGCAACATCTACAGAAGCTCTTGGCACCACCTCAGCCATGGAGACATCAGCTCCCTCCACCAGTGTAGCAGAAACCTCCTCCTCTGCTCCTCATGCAAGCACAGCTCTGACCACCACCTTCACTCCTACCCTCAGCACTTCCATGGCTGTAACCAGAGCCTTCACCTCCACTGCTCCATCAACATCATCCCTTGAGGACACCTCTGCTACAAGCTCAAAAGCAGAAGAAATCTCCAGCACTGCTGCCATGACCTCTTCTGCTCCTCACACTACAGCTGCAGCCTCTTCCTCTGCTCCACAAACCTCTGCTGCTCAGACAACCTCCACTCTTGTCTCCACCACAGCAGCAGTGTCCTCTTCACAACCTGTAGCAATCACTTCACTCTCTCCCAGCACCTCAGGAACATCTACTGCAGCTCCTGGCTCCACCACAGCCATGGAGACAACAGCAGCTCCCAGCAGCAGCCCTGGAGACAGCTCCTCCTCTGCTCCTCATGCAAGCACAGCTCTGACCACCACCTTCACTCCTACCCTCAGCACTTCCATGGCTGTGAGCACATCTACACCAACCTCTACTCTGGCCACAACCTCCAGCTCCACTGCTCCAGGCACATCAGGCCTTGAGAGCTCCACTGCTTCAAGCTCAACTGTGATGGAGACCTCCAGCACTGCTGCCATGACCTCTTCTGCTCCTCACACTGCTGCAGCCTCTTCCTCTGCACCACAAACCTCTGCTGCTCAGACAACCTCCACTCTTGTGTCCATTACATCTAAATTCTTCTCTTCAACATCGGCAACATCTTCTGCAGTCCCTCCCAGCTCATCTGGGATATCTACTGCAGCTCCTGGCTCCACCACAGCCATGGACACCACAGCAGCTCCCAGCAGCAGCCCTGCAGAGAGCTCCTCCTCTGCTCCACACTCAAGCACTGCTCCTGCAACCACATCAACTCTTCCTCTGAGCACTACTGAGAGACTGACCACATCTACCCCAACCTCTACTATGGCCTCAGTGTCCACCTCCACTGCTCCAGGCACAACAACCCTTCAGGCCACCTCTGCTGTAACCATGCTGGAGACCTCCAGCACTGCTGCCATGACCTCTTCTGCTCCTCACACTACAGCTGCAGCCTCTTCCACTCTAGAGCAGAAGTCTGTTCTTCAAACCACCACACTGAAGGACACAACAGCAGCTCCCAGCACCAGCCCTGCAGACAGCTCCTCCTCTGCTCCTCATGCAAGCACAGCTCTGACCACCATTGCTACTGCTCCTCTCAGCACTGCTGCAACACTGACCACCTCTATGCCGACCTCTACTCTGGCCTCAGCCTCCAGCTCCACTGCTCCAGGCACATCAACCCTTGAGGGCTCCACTGCTGCAAGCTCAACTGTGATGGAGACCTCCAGCACTGCTGCCATGACCTCTTCTGCTCCTCAGGCTACAGCTGCAGCCTCTTCCACTGCACAACAGAAGTTTGCTCTCCAGACAACCTCTACAATTCCCTCAACCACCACACAAGAGTCCACCTCAGGAGGTGCAACATCCACTGCAGTCACTCCCAGCTCAGCTGCAACATCTACAGAAGCTCTTGGCACCACCTCAGCCATGGAGACATCAGCTCCCTCCACCAGTGTAGCAGAAACCTCCTCCTCTGCTCCTCATGCAAGCACAGCTCTGACCACCACCTTCACTCCTACCCTCAGCACTTCTATAGATTTGAGCACCTCTATGCCAACCTCTACTGTGGCCACAATCTACACCTCCAGTGCTCCAGGCACATCAGCCCTTAAGGGCTCCACTGCTGCAAGCTCAACTGTGATGGAGACCTCCAGCACTGCTGCCATGACCTCTTCTGCTCCTCAGGCTACAGCTGCAGCCTCTTCCTCTGCTCCACAAACCTCTGCTGCTCAGACAACCTCCACTCTTGTCTCCACCACAGCAGCAGTGTCCTCTTCACAAACTGTAGCAATCACTTCACTCTCTCCCAGCACCTCAGGAACATCTACTGCAGCTCCTGGCTCCACCACAGCCATGGAGACAACAGCAGCTCCCAGCTCCAGCCCTGCAGACAGCTCCTCCTCTCCCCCCCATGCAAGCACAGCTCTGACCACCACCTTCCCTCCTACCCTCAGCACTTCCATGGCTGTGAGCACATCTACCCCAACCTCTACTCTGGCCACAACCTCCAGCTCCACAGCTCCAGGCACATCAGCCCTTGAGTTCACCTCTGCTGTAACCATGCTGGAGACCTCCAGCAGTGCTGCCATGACCTCTTCTGCTCCTCAGGCTACAGCTGCAGCCTCTTCCACTGCACAACCGAAGTTTGCTCTCCAGACAACCTCCACAATTTCCTCAACCCCCACACAAGAGTCCACCTCAGGAGGTGCAACATCCACTGCAGTCCCTCCCAGCTCAGCTGCAACATCTACAGAAGCTCTTGGCACCACCTCAGCCATGGAGACATCAGCTCCCTCCACCAGTGTAGCAGAAACCTCCTCCTCTGCTCCTCATGCAAGCACAGCTCTGACCACCATTGCTACTGCTCCTCTCAGCACTGCTCCAACACTGACCACCTCTATGCCAACCTCTACTCTGACCTCAGCCTCCAGCTCCACTGCTCCAGGCACATCAACACTTGAGGGCTCCACTGCTGCAAGCTCAACTGTGATGGAGACCTCCAGCACTGCTGCCATGACCTCTTCTGCTCCTCACACTACCACCACCTTTACTCCTGCTCTGAGCACTTCCATGGCTGTGACAACCTCCATGCAAACCTCTCCTCTC
The DNA here is from genome assembly GCF_026170545.1 of Melanerpes formicivorus. Lineage (NCBI taxonomy): Eukaryota > Metazoa > Chordata > Aves > Piciformes > Picidae > Melanerpes > Melanerpes formicivorus. The sequence goes on along the minus strand of NW_027142435.1, from coordinate 2,209,216 downwards.
ACCACAACCTCCACCTCCACTGCTCCAGGCACATCAGCCTTTCAGGCCACCACTTCTGCAAGCTCTACAACAGCAGAAGCCTCCAGCACTGCTGCCATGACCTCTTCTGCTCCTCAGGCTACAGCTGCTGCCTCTTCCTCTGCACCACAAACCTCTGCTGCTCAGACAGCCTCCACTCTTGTCTCAACCACAGCAGCAGTGTCCCCTTCACAAACTGTAGCAATCACTTCACTCTCTCCCAGCACCTCAGGAACATCTACTGCAGCTCCTGGCTCCACTACAGCCATGGAGACAACAGCAGCTCCCAGCTCCAGCCCTGCAGTCATCTCCTCTGCTCCACACACAACCACAGCTCTGACTACCACCTTTACTCCTACTCTCAGCACTTCCATAGCTTTGACCACCTCTATGCCAACCTCTGCTCTGGCCACAACCTTCACCTCCACTGCTCCAGGCACATCAGCCCTGCAGGTCACCACTGCTGCAAGCTCCACTGTGATGGAGACCTCCAGCACTGCTGCCATGACCTCTTCTGCTCCTCAGGCTACAGCTGCAGCCTCTTCCTCTGCACCACAAACCTCTGCTGCTCAGACAACCTCCACTCTTGTCTCCACCACAGCAGCAGTGTCCTCTTCAGAAACTGTAGCAATCACTTCACTCTCTCCCAGCAGCTCAGCAACACCTACTGCAGCTCCTGGCTCCACCACAGCCATGGAGACAACAGCAGCTGCCAGCAGCAGCGCAGCAGGAACCTCCTCCACTGCTCCTCATGCAAGCACAGCTCTGACCACCACCTTCACTCCTACCCTCAGCTCTTCCATGCCTCTGACCACATCTATCCCAACCTCTACTTTGGCCTTAGTATACACCTCCACTGCTCCAGGCACATCAGCCCTTGAGGCCACCACTGGGGTAACCATGATGGAGACCTCCAGCAGTGCTGCCATGACCTCTTCTGCTCCTCACACTACAGCTGCAGCCTCTTCCACTGCACAACAGAAGTTTGCTCTCCAGACAACCTCTACAATTCCCTCAACCACCACACAAGAGTCCACCTCAGGAGGTGCAACATCCACTGCAGTCACTCCCAGCTCAGCTGCAACATCTACAGAAGCTCTTGGAAGCACATGGGTGTCCACAGCCATGGACACTACACTAGGTCCCTCTAGCACAGCAGAAACCTCCTCCTCTGCTCCACACTCAAGCACAGATCTGACTACCACCCTTACTACTACTCTCAGCACTTCGACAGCTTTGACCACCTCTATGCCATCCTCTACTCTGGCCACAACCTCCAGCTCGTCTGCTCCAGGCACATCAACCCTTGTGGTCAGCACTGCTGTAAGCCAAAGTCTGAATGAGACCTCCAGCACTGCTGCCATGACAACTTCTGCTCCTCAGAGCGCAGCCAAGACCTCCTCTGCAGTACAAACCACTACTACTGTCAGAACCTCCACAAGAGACTCCAGCACAGCAGAAATGTCCACTTCAGAATCTTTAAGGACCACTGCAGTCACTCTCAGCCCATCAGGAACATCTCCTGCAGCTCCTGTCATCACCACACCAAAGGAGGCATCAGCACCGCCCAGCAGCAGCCCTGCAGCCACTTCCGCCTCTGCGGCACAGACACAATCACCAACACCTACCAACTCTACTCCTGCCCTGGGTAGCTTTCCAGCTGTGACTGCAGCTACTCCCACCTATACTCTGGCCACAAGCTTTCCCTCTCCTGTTGCAGTCACCACAACCCTTGCTAGCCACCCAACAACGAAAGCTGCACCCCTCGAGCGTTTCACCATCAACTTCACCACCACCAATCTCCCCTACAACTCTGACCTGGACAATCCTGACTCAGCTAAGTTCAGCAGCACACAGAGAGTGATGAACACCTTGGTAAGCACAGGAATTCAGATGCTGCATGGCCTCAGATATCTGGAGTCTTGCATGGATGTGGTCAGAACCTAACTGTGGAACCTCTCTCCTGGGCAGCTCGAGCGGCTCCTGAAGAAGAGCAGCATTGGCCCCGAACTGCTGCGCTGTGAAACCACAGCCTTCAGGTATGGGTTGTGCCCTGCTGCCCCTTGGTGGTTTGGTCACTAGATGAGGTCTCATTGAGCTTCTTCTCTCTTATGACCCAGATGAGAGGCAGAGCTTGGCTCCCTGTGCCCAGAGAGCTGCCCCAGCCCCAGGGCCTGGGCTTGCAGCCAGCGGGCGCAGAGCAGTGGTGCTCAGGCACGGTGCTGTCTTTTGCAGGCCAAGGAGGCAAGGGGCCGGGACGGGGGTGGACGCCGTCTGCACCTACAGGAAGGAGCCCTCTGGCCTGCCCTTGGACAGGGTGGGGCTGTACCACGAAGTCAGCAACAAGACCAAGGGCATCACTCAGCTGGGCCCCTACAGCCTGGACAGGGACAGCCTCTATGTCAATGGTGACCTTTGCTCCTCTCCCTGACTCCTCTGCTGGTCTGAGGCTGCAATTCATAGTCCTTGAACCATCTTCTAGCCCAGCTCCAGCTCATCACCTTCTCTCTCTGTCTCTTCCCAGGTTACAACGGGCAGCCAGTATTGACCAGTGAGTACCGTGGAGGGGTGGGCAGGGCTGAGGGGGCTACAAATATCTCCTGAAGTGGCATATCCCAGGGAGGCTCAGCTGCTCTCCAGGGCTCATGATCCTTGAGAGCAGCAGTAATCCCTACAGCCTTCATTTTTGGGATGGGGGCAGGCAGCTTATTTCAGCATTTAGAGATCTTGAAGCATAACAGCCTGGCCCTTTTCAAGTGGTCACTCTCCATCTGTGCCTCCTGCAGCTCCCAGCCACCCAACAACGACAGCTGCAGCCCTCGAGCGTTTCACCATCAACTTCACCACCACCAATCTCCCCTACAACTCTGACCTGGACAATCCTGACTCAGCTAAGTTCAGCAGCACTCAGAGAGTCATGAACACCTTGGTAAGCACAGGAATTCAGATGCTGCATGGCCTCAGAGATCTGGAGGAGTGCAGGGATGTGGTCAGAGCCTAACTGTGGAACCTCTCTCCTGGGCAGCTCGAGCGGCTCCTGAAGAAGAGCAGCATTGGCCCCGAACTGCTGCGCTGTGAAACCACAGCCTTCAGGTATGGGTTGTGCCCTGCTGTCCCCTTGCTGGTTTGGTCACCAGATGAGGGCACATTGACCTTCTGCTCTCTTATGACCCAGATGAGAGGCAGAGCTTGGCTCCCTGTGCCCAGAGAGCTGCCCCAGCCCCAGCCCCAGGGCCTGGGCTTGCAGCCAGCGGGCGCAGAGCAGTGGTGCTCAGGCACGGTGCTGTCTTTTGCAGGCCAAGGAGGCAAGGGGCCGGGACGGGGGTGGACGCCGTCTGCACCTACAGGAAGGAGCCCTCTGGCCTGCCCTTGGACAGGGTGGGGCTGTACCACGAAGTCAGCAACAGGACCAAGGGCATCACTCAGCTGGGCCCCTACAGCCTGGACAGGGACAGCCTCTATGTCAATGGTGACCTTTGCTCCTCTCCCTGACTCCTCTGCTGGCCCATAGCAGCATTCCTCAGTCATTGAACCGTCCCTAAACCAGGCTCCAGCTCATTATTTTTTCTCTCTCTCTCTTCCCAGGTTACAACGAGCAGCCAGTCCTGACCAGTGAGTACCTTAGAAAGCTGCAAATGTTTTGTTTTGGGAGCTTCTCCAGGCTGGGGCTGGTAGGGTCCAGGGCTCATGATCTCTGGGAGGAGAAGGAAACCTGTTGGCCTTCTACATGGGGATGGTGTCTGCCAGTATATCTCAGCTTTTGGACCTCTTAAAGCATAACACCCTGGCCCTTCTAAAGTGATTCTCTCTTTCTGTGCCTCCTGCAGCTCCCAGCCACCCAACAACGACAGCTGCAGCCCTCGAGCGTTTCACCATCAACTTCACCACCACCAATCTCCCCTACAACTCTGACCTGGACAATCCTGACTCAGCTAAGTTCAGCAGCACTCAGAGAGTCATGAACACATTGGTAAGCCTAGCAATTGAGATGCTGCATGGTCTCAGATATCTGGAGTCATGCAGGGATGTGGTCAGAGCCTAACTGTGGAACCTCTCTCCTGGGCAGCTCGAGCGGCTCCTGAAGAAGAGCAGCATTGGCCCCGAACTGCTGCGCTGTGAAACCACAGCCTTCAGGTATGGGTTGTGCCCTGCTGTCCCCTTGGTGGCTCAGTCACCAGATGAGGGCTCATTGACCTTCTGCTCTCTTTCCATATTGACTAAAGAGGCAGGGCTTGGCTCCCTGTGCCCAGAGAGCTGCCCCAGCCCCAGCCCCAGGGCCTGGGCTTGCAGCCAGCGGGCGCAGAGCAGTGGTGCTCAGGCACGGTGCTGTCTTTTGCAGGCCAAGGAGGCAAGGGGCCGGGACGGGGGTGGACGCCGTCTGCACCTACAGGAAGGAGCCCTCTGGCCTGCCCTTGGACAGGGTGGGGCTGTACCACGAAGTCAGCAACAAGACCAAGGGCATCACTCAGCTGGGCCCCTACAGCCTGGACAGGGACAGCCTCTATGTCAATGGTGACCTTCGCTCCTCTCCCTGACTCCTCTGCTGGCCCATAGCAGTGTTCCTCACTACTAGAACCGTCCCTAAACCAGGCTCCAGCTCATTATTTTTTCTCTCTCTCTCTTCCCAGGTTACAATGAGCAGCCAGTCCTGACCAGTGAGTACCTTAGAAAGCTGCAAATGTTTTGTTTTGGGGGCTTCTCCAGGAAGGGGCTGGTGGTGTCCAGGGCTCATGATCTCTGGGAGACCATGGGCTCATGACCTCTGGAAAACTGATGGCCTTCTACATTGGGGATGGAGTCTGCTAGCAGGTCTCTGCATTTATGCATCTTGATTTCTGGGTTTTGCATGTGATCACTCTCCATCTGTGCCTCCTGCAGCTCCCAGCCACCCAACAACGACAGCTGCAGCCCTCGAGCGTTTCACCATCAACTTCACCACCACCAATCTCCCCTACAACTCTGACCTGCACAATCCTGACTCAGCTAAGTTCAGCAGCACACAGAGAGTCATGAATACCTTGGTAAGCAGACCAGTGCCCAGCAACTAAGATGTTGCATGAATGAGAGGTCTGGAGGAGTGCAGGGATGTGGTCAGAGCCTAACTGTGGAACCTCTCTCCTGGGCAGCTCGAGCGGCTCCTGAAGAAGAGCAGCATTGGCCCCGAACTGCTGCGCTGTGAAACCACAGCCTTCAGGTATGGGTTGTGCCCTGCTGTCCCCTTGGTGGTTTGGTCACCAGATGAGGGCACATTGAGCTTCTGCTCTCTTATGACCCAGATGAGAGGCAGAGCTTGGCTCCCTGTGCCCAGAGAGCTGCCCCAGCCCCAGCCCCAGGGCCTGGGCTTGCAGCCAGCGGGCGCAGAGCAGTGGTGCTCAGGCACGGTGCTGTCTTTTGCAGGCCAAGGAGGCAAGGGGCCGGGACGGGGGTGGACGCCGTCTGCACCTACAGGAAGGAGCCCTCTGGCCTGCCCTTGGACAGGGTGGGGCTGTACCACGAAGTCAGCAACAGGACCAAGGGCATCACTCAGCTGGGCCCCTACAGCCTGGACAGGGACAGCCTCTATGTCAATGGTGACCTTTGCTCCTCTCCCTGACTCCTCTGCTGGCCCATAGCAGCATTCCTCAGTCATTGAACCGTCCCTAAACCAGGCTCCAGCTCATTATTTTTTCTCTCTCTCTCTTCCCAGGTTACAATGAGCAGCCAGTCCTGACCAGTGAGTACCTTAGAAAGCTGCAAATGTTTTGTTTTGGGAGCTTCTCCAGGCTGGGGCTGGTGGTGTCCAGGGCTCATGATCTCTGGAAGGAGAAGGAAACCTGTTGGCCTTCTACATGGGGATGGTGTCTGCCAGTAGATCTCAGCTTTTGGACCTCTTAAAGCATAACACCCTGGCCCTTCTAAAGTGATTCTCTCTTTCTGTGCCTCCTGCAGCTCCCAGCCACCCAACAACGACAGCTGCAGCCCTCGAGCGTTTCACCATCAACTTCACCACCACCAATCTCCCCTACAACTCTGACCTGGACAATCCTGACTCAGCTAAGTTCAGCAGCACTCAGAGAGTCATGAACACCTTGGTAAGCAGACCAGTGCCCAGCAACTAAGATGTTGCATGAATGAGAGGTCTGGAGGAGTGCAGGGATGTGGTCAGAGCCTAACTGTGGAACCTCTCTCCTGGGCAGCTCGAGCGGCTCCTGAAGAAGAGCAGCATTGGCCCCGAACTGCTGCGCTGTGAAACCACAGCCTTCAGGTATGGGTTGTGCCCTGCTGCCCCTTGGTGGTTTGGTCACCAGATGAGGTCTCATTGAGCTTCTTCTCTCTTATGACCCCGATGAGAGGCAGAGCTTGGCTCCCTGTGCCCAGAGAGCTGCCCCAGCCCCAGCCCCAGGGCCTGGGCTTGCAGCCAGCGGGCGCAGAGCAGTGGTGCTCAGGCACGGTGCTGTCTTTTGCAGGCCAAGGAGGCAAGGGGCCGGGACGGGGGTGGACGCCGTCTGCACCTACAGGAAGGAGCCCTCTGGCCTGCCCTTGGACAGGGTGGGACTGTACCACGAAGTCAGCAACAGGACCAAGGGCATCACTCAGCTGGGCCCCTACAGCCTGGACAGGGACAGCCTCTATGTCAATGGTGACCTTCGCTCCTCTCCCTGACTCCTCTGCTGGCCCATAGCAGTGTTCCTCACTACTAGAACCGTCCCTAATTCAGGCTCCAGCTCATTATTTTTTCTCTCTCTCTCTTCCCAGGTTACAATGAGCAGCCAGTCCTGACCAGTGAGTACCTTAGAAAGCTGCAAATGTTTTGTTTTGGGGGCTTCTCCAGGAAGGGGCTGGTGGTGTCCAGGGCTCATGATCTCTGGGAGACCATGGGCTCATGACCTCTGGAAAACTGATGGCCTTCTACATTGGGGATGGGGTCTGCTAGCAGGTCTCTGCATTTATGCATCTTGATTTCTGGGTTTTGCATGTGATCACTCTCCATCTGTGCCTCCTGCAGCTCCCAGCCACCCAACAACGACAGCTGCAGCCCTCGAGCGTTTCACCATCAACTTCACCACCACCAATCTCCCCTACAACTCTGACCTGGACAATCCTGACTCAGCTAAGTTCAGCAGCACTCAGAGAGTCATGAATACCTTGGTAAGCAGACCAGTGCCCAGCAACTAAGATGTTGCATGAATGAGAGGTCTGGAGGAGTGCAGGGATGTGGTCAGAGCCTAACTGTGGAACCTCTCTCCTGGGCAGCTCGAGCGGCTCCTGAAGAAGAGCAGCATTGGCCCCGAACTGCTGCGCTGTGAAACCACAGCCTTCAGGTATGGGTTGTGCCCTGCTGTCCCCTTGGTGGTTTGGTCACCAGATGAGGGCACATTGAGCTTCTGCTCTCTTATGACCCAGATGAGAGGCAGAGCTTGGCTCCCTGTGCCCAGAGAGCTGCCCCAGCCCCAGCCCCAGGGCCTGGGCTTGCAGCCAGCGGGCGCAGAGCAGTGGTGCTCAGGCACGGTGCTGTCTTTTGCAGGCCAAGGAGGCAAGGGGCCGGGACGGGGGTGGACGCCGTCTGCACCTACAGGAAGGAGCCCTCTGGCCTGCCCTTGGACAGGGTGGGGCTGTACCACGAAGTCAGCAACAGGACCAAGGGCATCACTCAGCTGGGCCCCTACAGCCTGGACAGGGACAGCCTCTATGTCAATGGTGACCTTTGCTCCTCTCCCTGACTGATCTGCTGGTCTGAGGCTGCCATTCATAGTCCTTGAACCATCTTCTAGCCCAACTCCAGCTCATCACCTTCTCTCTCTGTCTCTTCCCAGGTTACAATGAGCAGCCAGTATTGACCAGTGAGTACAATGGAGGGGTGGGCAGGGCTGAGGGGGCTACAAATATCTCCTGAAGTGGCATATCCCAGGGAGGCTCAGCTGCTCTCCAGGGCTCATGATCCTTGAGGGCAGCAGTAATCCCTACAGCCTTCATTTTTGGGATGGGGGCAGGCAGCTTATCTCAGCATTTAGATATCTTGAAGCATAACAGCCTGGCCCTTTTCAAGTGGTCAATCTCCATCTGTGCCTCCTGCAGCTCCCAGCCACCCAACAACGACAGCTGCAGCCCTCGAGCGTTTCACCATCAACTTCACCACCACCAATCTCCCCTACAACTCTGACCTGGACAATCCTGACTCAGCTAAGTTCAGCAGCACTCAGAGAGTCATGAACACCTTGGTAAGCCTAGCAATTGAGATGCTGCATGGCCTCAGAGATCTGGAGGAGTGCAGGGATGTGGTCAGAGCCTAACTGTGGAACCTCTCTCCTGGGCAGCTCGAGCGGCTCCTGAAGAAGAGCAGCATTGGCCCCGAACTGCTGCGCTGTGAAACCACAGCCTTCAGGTATGGGTTGTGCCCTGCTGTCCCCTTGCTGGTTTGGTCACCAGATGAGGGCACATTGACCTTCTGCTCTCTTATGACCCAGATGAGAGGCAGGGCTTGGCTCCCTGTGCCCAGAGAGCTGCCCCAGCCCCAGGGCCTGGGCTTGCAGCCAGCGGGCGCAGAGCAGTGGTGCTCAGGCACGGTGCTGTCTTTTGCAGGCCAAGGAGGCAAGGGGCCGGGACGGGGGTGGACGCCGTCTGCACCTACAGGAAGGAGCCCTCTGGCCTGCCCTTGGACAGGGTGGGGCTGTACCACGAAGTCAGCAACAAGACCAAGGGCATCACTCAGCTGGGCCCCTACAGCCTGGACAGGGACAGCCTCTATGTCAATGGTGACCTTCGCTCCTCTCCCTGACTCCTCTGCTGGCCCATAGCAGTGTTCCTCACTACTAGAACCGTCCCTAAACCAGGCTCCAGCTCATCATTTTTTCTCTCTCTCTCTTCCCAGGTTACAATGAGCAGCCAGTCCTGACCAGTGAGTACCTTAGAAAGCTGCAAATGTTTTGTTTTGGGGGCTTCTCCAGGAAGGGGCTGGTGGTATCCAAGGCTCATGATCTCTGGGAGATCATGGGCTCATGACCTCTGGAAAACTCATGGCCTTCTACATTGGGGATGGAGTCTGCTAGCAGGTCTCTTCATTTATGCATCTTGATCTCTGGGTTTTGCATGTGATCACTCTCCATCTGTGCCTCCTGCAGCTCCCAGCCACCCAACAACGACAGCTGCAGCCCTCGAGCGTTTCACCATCAACTTCACCACCACCAATCTCCCCTACAACTCTGACCTGGACAATCCTGACTCAGCTAAGTTCAGCAGCACACAGAGAGTTATGAACACCTTGGTAAGCACAGGAATTCAGATCTTGCATGGATCAAAGATCTGGAGTCTTGCATGGAAGTGGTCAGAGCCTAACTGTGGAACCTCTCTCCTGGGCAGCTCGAGCGGCTCCTGAAGAAGAGCAGCATTGGCCCCGAACTGCTGCGCTGTGAAACCACAGCCTTCAGGTATGGGTTGTGCCCTGCTGTCCCCTTGCTGGTTTGGTCACCAGATGAGGGCACATTGACCTTCTGCTCTCTTTCCATTAACTAAACAGACAGAGCTTGGCTCCCTGTGCCCAGAGAGCTGCCCCAGCCCCAGGGCCTGGGCTTGCAGCCAGCGGGCGCAGAGCAGTGGTGCTCAGGCACGGTGCTGTCTTTTGCAGGCCAAGGAGGCAAGGGGCCGGGACGGGGGTGGACGCCGTCTGCACCTACAGGAAGGAGCCCTCTGGCCTGCCCTTGGACAGGGTGGGGCTGTACCACGAAGTCAGCAACAAGACCAAGGGCATCACTCAGCTGGGCCCCTACAGCCTGGACAGGGACAGCCTCTATGTCAATGGTGACCTTCGCTCCTCTCCCTGACTCCTCTGCTGGCCCATAGCAGTGTTCCTCACTACTAGAACCGTCCCTAAACCAGGCTTTAGCTCATCATTTTTTCTCTCTGTCTCTTCCCAGGTTACAATGAGCAGCCAGTCCTGACCAGTGAGTACCTTAGAAAGCTGCAAATGTTTTGTTTTGGGGGCTTCTCCAGGAAGGGGCTGGTGGTGTCCAAGGCTCATGATCTCTGGGAGATCAGGGGCTCATGATCTCTGGAAAACTGATGGCCTTCTACATTGGGGATAGTGTCTGCTAGCAGGTGTCTGCATTTATGCATCTTGATCTCTGGGTTTTGCATGTGATCACTCTCCATCTGTGCCTCCTGCAGCTCCCAGCCACCCAACAACGACAGCTGCAGCCCTCGAGCGTTTCACCATCAACTTCACCACCACCAATCTCCCCTACAACTCTGACCTGGACAATCCTGACTCAGCTAAGTTCAGCAGCACTCAGAGAGTCATGAACACCTTGGTAAGCCTAGCAATTGAGATGCTGCATGGCCTCAGAGATCTGGAGGAGTGCATGGATGTGGTCAGAGCCTAACTGTGGAACCTCTCTCCTGGGCAGCTCGAGCGGCTCCTGAAGAAGAGCAGCATTGGCCCCGAACTGCTGCGCTGTGAAACCACAGCCTTCAGGTATGGGTTGTGCCCTGCTGCCCCTTGGTGGTTTGGTCACCAGATGAGGTCTCATTGAGCTTCTTCTCTCTTATGACCCCGATGAGAGGCAGGGCTTGGCTCCCTGTGCCCAGAGAGCTGCCCCAGCCCCAGCCCCAGGGCCTGGGCTTGCAGCCAGCGGGCGCAGAGCAGTGGTGCTCAGGCACGGTGCTGTCTTTTGCAGGCCAAGGAGGCAAGGGGCCGGGACGGGGGTGGACGCCGTCTGCACCTACAGGAAGGAGCCCTCTGGCCTGCCCTTGGACAGGGTGGGGCTGTACCACGAAGTCAGCAACAAGACCAAGGGCATCACTCAGCTGGGCCCCTACAGCCTGGACAGGGACAGCCTCTATGTCAATGGTGACCTTCGTTCCTCTCCCTGACTCCTCTCTGGCCCATAGCAGCATTCCTCAGTCCTTGAACCGTCCCTAAACCAGGCTTTAGCTCATCATTTTTTCTCTCTCTCTCTTCCCAGGTTACAATGAGCAGCCAGTCCTGACCAGTGAGTACCTTAGAAAGCTGCAAATGTTTTGTTTTGGGGGCTTCTCCAGGAAGGGGCTGGTGGTGTCCAGGGCTCATGATCTCTGGGAGATCAGGGGCTCATGATCTCTGGAAAACTGAAAGCCTTCTACATTGGGGATAGTGTCTGCTAGCAGGTGTCTGCATTTATGCATCTTGATCTCTGGGTTTTGCATGTGATCACTCTCCATCTGTGCCTCCTGCAGCTCCCAGCCACCCAACAACGACAGCTGCAGCCCTCGAGCATTTCACCATCAACTTCACCACCACCAATCTCCCCTACAACTCTGACCTGGACAATCCTGACTCAGCTAAGTTCAGCAGCACACAGAGAGTTATGAACACCTTGGTAAGCACAGGAATTCAGATATTGCATGGATCAGAGATCTGGAGTCTTGCATGGAAGTGGTCAGAGCCTAACTGTGGAACCTCTCTCCTGGGCAGCTCGAGCGGCTCCTGAAGAAGAGCAGCATTGGCCCCGAACTGCTGCGCTGTGAAACCACAGCCTTCAGGTATGGGTTGTGCCCTGCTGTCCCCTTGCTGGTTTGGTCACCAGATGAGGGCACATTGAGCTTCTGCTCTCTTATGACCCAGATGAGAGGCAGAGCTTGGCTCCCTGTGCCCAGAGAGCTGCCCCAGCCCCAGCCCCAGGGCCTGGGCTTGCAGCCAGCGGGCGCAGAGCAGTGGTGCTCAGGCACGGTGCTGTCTTTTGCAGGCCAAGGAGGCAAGGGGCCGGGACGGGGGTGGACGCCGTCTGCACCTACAGGAAGGAGCCCTCTGGCCTGCCCTTGGACAGGGTGGGGCTGTACCACGAAGTCAGCAACAAGACCAAGGGCATCACTCAGCTGGGCCCCTACAGCCTGGACAGGGACAGCCTCTATGTCAATGGTGACCTTCGCTCCTCTCCCGGACTCCTCTGCTGGCCCATAGCAGTGTTCCTCACTACTAGAACCGTCCCTAAACCAGGCTTTAGCTCATCATTTTTTCTCTCTCTCTCTTCCCAGGTTACAATGAGCAGCCAGTCCTGACCAGTGAGTACCTTAGAAAGCTGCAAATGTTTTGTTTTGGGGGCTTCTCCAGGCTGGGGCTGGTGGTGTACAGGGCTCATGATCTCTGGGAGAAGAAGGAAACCTGTTGGCCTTCTACATGGGGATGGTGTCTGCCAGTAGATCTCAGCTTTTGGACCTCTTAAAGCATAACACCCTGGCCCTTCTAAAGAGATTCTCTCTTTCTGTGCCTCCTGCAGCTCCCAGCCACCCAACAACGACAGCTGCAGCCCTCAAGCGTTTCACCATCAACTTCACCACCACCAATCTCCCCTACAACTCTGACCTGGACAATCCTGACTCAGCTAAGTTCAGCAGCACTCAGAGAGTCATGAACACCTTGGTAAGCAGACCAGTGCCCAGCAACTAAGATGTTGCATGAATGAGAGGTCTGGAGGAGTGCAGGGATGTGGTCAGAGCCTAACTGTGGAACCTCTCTCCTGGGCAGCTCGAGCGGCTCCTGAAGAAGAGCAGCATTGGCCCCGAACTGCTGCGCTGTGAAACCACAGCCTTCAGGTATGGGTTGTGCCCTGCTGTCCCCTTGGTGGCTCAGTCACCAGATGAGGTCTCATTGAGCTTCTGCTCTCTTATGACCCAGATGAGAGGCAGAGCTTGGCTCCCTGTGCCCAGAGAGCTGCCCCAGCCCCAGCCCCAGGGCCTGGGCTTGCAGCCAGCGGGCGCAGAGCAGTGGTGCTCAGGCACGGTGCTGTCTTTTGCAGGCCAAGGAGGCAAGGGGCCGGGACGGGGGTGGACGCCGTCTGCACCTACAGGAAGGAGCCCTCTGGCCTGCCCTTGGACAGGGTGGGGCTGTACCACGAAGTCAGCAACAAGACCAAGGGCATCACTCAGCTGGGCCCCTACAGCCTGGACAGGGACAGCCTCTATGTCAATGGTGACCTTCGCTCCTCTCCCTGACTCCTCTGCTGGTCTGAGGCTGCAATTCATAGTCCTTGAACCATCTCCTAGCCCAGCTCCAGCTCATCACCTTCTCTCTCTGTCTCTCCCCAGGTTACAATGAGCAGCCAGTATTGACCAGTGAGTATCGTGGAGGGGTGGGCAGGGCTGAGGGGGCTACAAATATCTCCTGAAGTGGCATATCCCAGGGAGGCTCAGCTGCTCTCCAGGGCTCATGATCCTTGAGAGCAGCAGTAATCCTTACAGCCTTCAGTTTTGGGATGGGGGCAGGCAGCTTATCTCAGCATTTAGATATCTTGAAGCATAACAGCCTGGCCCTTTTCAAGTGGTCAATCTCCATCTGTGCCTCCTGCAGCTCCCAGCCACCCAACAACGACAGCTGCAGCCCTCGAGCGTTTCACCATCAACTTCACCACCACCAATCTCCCCTACAACTCTGACCTGGACAATCCTGACTCAGCTAAGTTCAGCAGCACACAGAGAGTCATGAAAACCTTGGTAAGCCTAGCAATTGAGATGCTGCATGGCCTCAGATATCTGGAGGAGTGCAGGGATGTGGTCAGAACCTAACTGTGGAACCTCTCTCCTGGGCAGCTCGAGCGGCTCCTGAAGAAGAGCAGCATTGGCCCCGAACTGCTGCGCTGTGAAACCACAGCCTTCAGGTATGGGTTGTGCCCTGCTGTCCCCTTGGTGGTTCATCACCAGATGAGGGCACATTGAGCTTCTGCTCTCTTATGACCCAGATGAGAGGCAGAGCTTGGCTCCCTGTGCCCAGAGAGCTGCCCCAGCCCCAGCCCCAGGGCCTGGGCTTGCAGCCAGCGGGCACAGAGCAGTGGTGCTCAGGCACGGTGCTGTCTTTTGCAGGCCAAGGAGGCAAGGGGCCGGGACAGGGGTGGACGCCGTCTGCACCTACAGGAAAGAGCCCTCTGGCCTGCCCTTGGACAGGGTGGGGCTGTACCACGAAGTCAGCAACAAGACCAAGGGCATCACTCAGCTGGGCCCCTACAGCCTGGACAGGGACAGCCTCTATGTCAATGGTGACCTTCGTTCCTCTCCCTGACTCCTCTGCTGGCCCATAGCAGCATTCCTCAGTCACTGAACCGTCCCTAAACCAGGCTTTAGCTCATCATTTTTTCTCTCTCTCTCTTCCCAGGTTACAATGAGCAGCCAGTCCTGACCAGTGAGTACCTTAGAAAGCTGCAAATGTTTTGTTTTGGGGGCTTCTCCAGGAAGGGGCTGGTGGTATCCGAGGCTCATGATCTCTGGGAGATCAGGGGCTCATGATCTCTGGAAAACTGATGGCCTTCTACATTGGGGATAGTGTCTGCTAGCAGGTGTCTGCATTTATGCATCTTGATCTCTGGGTTTTGCATGTGATCACTCTCCATCTGTGCCTCCTGCAGCTCCCAGCCACCCAACAACGACAGGTGCAGCCCTCGAGCGTTTCACCATCAACTTCACCACCACCAATCTCCCCTACAACTCTGACCTGCACAATCCTGACTCAGCTAAGTTCAGCAGCACACAGAGAGTTATGAACACCTTGGTAAGCAGACCAGTGCCCAGCAACTAAGATCTTGCATGGATCAGAGATCTGAAGTCTTGCATGGGTGTGGTCAGAGCCTAACTGTGGAACCTCTCTCCTGGGCAGCTCGAGCGGCTCCTGAAGAAGAGCAGCATTGGCCCCGAACTGCTGCGCTGTGAAACCACAGCCTTCAGGTATGGGTTGTGCCCTGCTGTCCCCTTGGTGGTTTGGTCACCAGATGAGGGCACATTGAGCTTCTGCTCTCTTATGACCCAGATGAGAGGCAGAGCTTGGCTCCCTGTGCCCAGAGAGCTGCCCCAGCCCCAGCCCCAGGGCCTGGGCTTGCAGCCAGCGGGCGCAGAGCAGTGGTGCTCAGGCACGGTGCTGTCTTTTGCAGGCCAAGGAGGCAAGGGGCCGGGACGGGGGTGGACGCCGTCTGCACCTACAGGAAGGAGCCCTCTGGCCTGCCCTTGGACAGGGTGGGGCTGTACCACGAAGTCAGCAACAAGACCAAGGGCATCACTCAGCTGGGCCCCTACAGCCTGGACAGGGACAGCCTCTATGTCAATGGTGACCTTCGCTCCTCTCCCTGACTCCTCTGCTGGCCCATAGCAGTGTTCCTCACTACTAGAACCGTCCCTAAACCAGGCTTTAGCTCATTATTTTTTCTCTCTCTCTCTTCCCAGGTTACAATGAGCAGCCAGTCCTGACCAGTGAGTACCTTAGAAAGCTGCAAATGTTTTGTTTTGGGGGCTTCTCCAGGCAGGGGCAGGTGGTGTCCAAGGCTCATGATCTCTAGGAGATCAGGGGCTCATGACCTCTAGAAAACTGATGGCCTTCTACATGGGGATGGAGTCTGCTAGCAGGTCTCTGCATTTATGCATCTTGATCTCTGGGTTTTGCATGTGATCACTCTCCATCTGTGCCTCCTGCAGCTCCCAGCCACCCAACAACGACAGGTGCAGCCCTCGAGCGTTTCACCATCAACTTCACCACCACCAATCTCCCCTACAACTCTGACCTGGACAATCCTGACTCAGCTAAGTTCAGCAGCACACAGAGAGTCATGAACACCTTGGTAAGCCTAGTAATTGATTTGCTGCATGGTCTCAGATATCTGGAGGAGTGCAGGGATGTGGTCAGAACCTAACTGTGGAATCTCTCTCCTGGGCAGCTCGAGCGGCTCCTGAAGAAGAGCAGCATTGGCCCCGAACTGCTGCGCTGTGAAACCACAGCCTTCAGGTATGGGTTGTGCCCTGCTGTCCCCTTGCTGGTTTGGTCACCAGATGAGGGCTCATTGACCTTCTGCTCTCTTTCTATGCAGACTAAAGAGGCAGAGCTTGGCTCCCTGTGCCCAGAGAGCTGCCCCAGCCCCAGGGCCTGGGCTTGCAGCCAGCGGGCGCAGAGCAGTGGTGCTCAGGCACGGTGCTGTCTTTTGCAGGCCAAGGAGGCAAGGGGCCGGGACGGGGGTGGACGCCGTCTGCACCTACAGGAAGGAGCCCTCTGGCCTGCCCTTGGACAGGGTGGGGCTGTACCACGAAGTCAGCAACAGGACCAAGGGCATCACTCAGCTGGGCCCCTACAGCCTGGACAGGGACAGCCTCTATGTCAATGGTGACCTTCGCTCCTCTCCCTGACTCCTCTGCTGGCCCATAGCAGTGTTCCTCACTACTAGAACCGTCCCTAAACCAGGCTCCAGCTCATCATTTTTTCTCTCTGTCTCTTCCCAGGTTACAATGAGCAGCCAGTCCTGACCAGTGAGTACCTTAGAAAGCTGCAAATGTTTTGTTTTGGGGGCTTCTCCAGGAAGGGGCTGGTGGTGTCCAGGGCTCATGATCTCTGGGAGATCATGGGCTCATGACCTCTGGAAAACTGATGGCCTTCTACATTGGGGATAGTGACTGTTGCAGGTCTCTGCATTTATGCATCTTGATCTCTGGGTTTTGCATGTGATCACTCTCCATCTGTGCCTCCTGCAGCTCCCAGCCACCCAACAACGACAGCTGCAGCCCTCGAGCGTTTCACCATCAACTTCACCACCACCAATCTCCCCTACAACTCTGACCTGGACAATCCTGACTCAGCTAAGTTCAGCAGCACTCAGAGAGTCATGAACACCTTGGTAAGCCTAGCAATTGAGATGCTGCATGGTCTCAGAGATCTGGAGTCATGCAGGGATGTGGTCAGAGCCTAACTGTGGAACCTCTCTCCTGGGCAGCTCGAGCGGCTCCTGAAGAAGAGCAGCATTGGCCCCGAACTGCTGCGCTGTGAAACCACAGCCTTCAGGTATGGGTTGTGCCCTGCTGTCCCCTTGGTGGTTTGGTCACCAGATGAGGGCACATTGACCTTCTGCTCTCTTTCTATGCAGACTAAAGAGGCAGAGCGTGGCTCCCTGTGCCCAGAAGGCTGCCCCAGCCCCAGCCCCAGGGCCTGGGCTTGCAGCCAGCGGGCGCAGAGCAGTGGTGCTCAGGCACGGTGCTGTCTTTTGCAGGCCAAGGAGGCAAGGGGCCGGGACGGGGGTGGACGCCGTCTGCACCTACAGGAAGGAGCCCTCTGGCCTGCCCTTGGACAGGGTGGGGCTGTACCACGAAGTCAGCAACAAGACCAAGGGCATCACTCAGCTGGGCCCCTACAGCCTGGACAGGGACAGCCTCTATGTCAATGGTGACCTTTGCTCCTCTCCCTGTCTCCTCTGCTGGTCTGAGGCTGCCATTCACAGTCCTTGAACCATCTTCTAGCCCAGCTCCAGCTCATCACCTTCTCTCTCTGTCTCTCCCCAGGTTACAACGAGCAGCCAGTATTGACCAGTGAGTATCGTGGAGGGGTGGGCAGGGCTGAGGGGGCTACAAATATCTCCTGAAGTGGCATATCCCAGGGAGGCTCAGCTGCTCTCCAGGGCTCATGATCCTTGAGAGCAGCAGTAATCCCTACAGCCTTCATTTTTGGGATGGGGGCAGGCAGCTTATCTCAGCATTTAGATATCTTGAAGCATAACAGCCTGGCCCTTTTCAAGTGGTCACTCTCCATCTGTGCCTCCTGCAGCTCCCAGCCACCCAACAACGACAGCTGCAGCCCTCGAGCGTTTCACCATCAACTTCACCACCACCAATCTCCCCTACAACTCTGACCTGGACAATCCTGACTCAGCTAAGTTCAGCAGCACTCAGAGAGTCATGAACACCTTGGTAAGCCTAGCAACTGAGATGCTGCATGGCCTCAGAGATCTGGAGGAGTGCATGGATGTGGTCAGAGCCTAACTGTGGAACCTCTCTCCTGGGCAGCTCGAGCGGCTCCTGAAGAAGAGCAGCATTGGCCCCGAACTGCTGCGCTGTGAAACCACAGCCTTCAGGTATGGGTTGTGCCCTGCTGTCCCCTTGCTGGTTTGGTCACCAGATGAGGGCACATTGACCTTCTGCTCTCTTTCCATTAACTAAACAGACAGAGCTTGGCTCCCTGTGCCCAGAAGGCTGCCCCAGCCCCAGCCCCGGGGCCTGGGCTTGCAGCCAGCGGGCGCAGAGCAGTGGTGCTCAGGCACGGTGCTGTCTTTTGCAGGCCAAGGAGGCAAGGGGCCGGGACGGGGGTGGACGCCGTCTGCACCTACAGGAAGGAGCCCTCTGGCCTGCCCTTGGACAGGGTGGGGCTGTACCACGAAGTCAGCAACAAGACCAAGGGCATCACTCAGCTGGGCCCCTACAGCCTGGACAGGGACAGCCTCTATGTCCATGGTGAGTATGGTTTTCCCTTTCCTGGGTCACTCTCTGGGTCCATGACTTTCTTCCTTCTCTTCCTTGTTTCATAAGGAGTTTCAATATTTGTTAATATGCTGAGTTTATTTCTGTGAATTCACAGCATCCTTTATTTCTGCAGGTGAATTGTACAGGGCAGGCTCTGAATGCTGGGGCTGATCAGCCTGGAGAGCAGTCCTTAGAGAATAGTTCAGTATCTGATGGGTCCTACAGGATAGCTGGGGGGAAACTTTTGACAAGGGCTTGTTGCACTGGCAGGATGAGGTGGAATGGCTTTGAGCTGGTGGAGGGGGGACTGAGACTGGAGATTAGGAAGAAATTCTTGACAGTGAGGGCAAATCCTTTCATTGAAGCAATTGTCAAGCCCTGGAACAGGCTCCTCAGTGTGGTACTTGAATCCCTTCCCCTTGAGATGTCGAGAGGCAGAGATGTGCTGCTGAGGGCCATGGTTTAGCACCAGCCTTGATGGAGTTAGAGAATGGTTGGATTTGGTGTTGAAAGTCTATGACTTATGCCCATAAAGTGAAGTCTGTGCTTCCAGCAACACTGCTCTTGTTGAAGAGCAACTTCTCTATTACAAAATTACTTCCTTGGAGTCCTGCCCTCAGCCACTCACCTGCACAGGAACATCTCACCCCCAGCACTCCTCAGCTTAGCCAGTGCCACTTGCGTTTCCTCATTGTGGGTCTCCCCAGTTAAAAGCAGCTGGTTCTGCTTGAGCAGCAGGTTGTTTGTTTAGCAGATTCACACCCTCAGGGACTGCTTCTGATGAGTCATTTCCAAGTCATCCCTTTCATCGTCCCCTCTCCTCTTGCAGGGTGTAGTTTTCTTAGCTAACGTTTCTGTTGTGCTTCCTCCTCAGGTTACAACGAACCACTTCACAGGCCAGGTAAGTTCTGAGTGAAAGACTCAGTTTTGGGGAGAGCTCTCACAGGAGTGGAGCACTCAGAAAATCAGAGGGAAAGAGATTCTCCAGAGTAGCCTCCATCAGCGTTATGCCTGGTGTGTCTGAGCTATAGACAGCCCTTGAGCCCAGATGAGTGGAGGTTTGGTCTGGCACCCCTGCTATGGGGACACCCTAAGAGAGTTGGGGCTGTTGAGCCTGGAGAACAGAAAGCTTCAGGGAGATCTTAGAGCAGCCTTCCAGCTCCTGAAGGGGACTGCAATAAAGCTAGGGAGGGACTTTTGACAAAGGCTTGGAGTGACAGGAAAAGGGCCAATGGCTTTGGGCTGGAAGAGGGGAGATTGAGACTGGAGATCAGAAAGAAATTGTTGAGAGTGGGGCTGGGGAGACTCTGGCACAGGCTCCCCAGGGAGGCTGTGGCTGCCTCCTCCCTGGAGGTGTTCCAGGCCAGGCTGGGATGAGGCCTTGAGCAACCTGGGCTGGTGGGAGGTGTCCCTGCCCATGGCAGGGGGTTGGAACAGGATGATCTTGAAGGTCCCTTCCAAGCCAAACCATTCCATGAATCTGTGAGTCCCTGAAGGGCTCAGGTTGGAAGGCACCTGGGAGCTCACCTGCTCCAACCTCCCTGCAAGCCTTGGTTGCTTGGGAATGTCTTTAAAAGTGGAGATAGCTTTATTAAGAGCAAAATCTTAATCCCTCTCCCCTTGGGCTGTAGCTCTGAGAACAACTGCTGCACCCAGGCCAACAGGCAGGAATTTCACTCTGAATTTCACCCTGACCAACCTGCGCTACACAGCAGACCTGAAGGACCCAAGGTCCCGCAGATTCATCTCCACAGTCAAAGTCATCAACCATTATGTGAGCCTGGCTTTAGCTATTTTCTGTTCTGGTGCTGACCTTCATCCACCTGCTTTCAACTCACTTGTAACTGGGCTGTGGGTTGTTTTTTTTTCCCCTTTGGTTGGGGGTTTCTTTTGACAGATTGACCTCCTCCTCAAAAGCAGCAGCATTGGCTCTGTCTACACAGGATGCAAACTGATGAGATTCAGGTAAGATTCCTAGCACTGCAATTGATTTCTTTCTTTCTCTGCTCTTGTGCACCTTAAATTGTTGAAGTTATAGCTGTGATGCCAAAAAAAACCCACCCCAAACCAGAAACCAGTGGCAGCTCCCTGCCTGTTCACGATGGGGAAGAGAAGACTGCAAGGGGATAACTGTCTGAAGGGTGTTGGAAAGCAGGGGCCAGGCTCTTTCTGGGGGTGTCTGTGATAGGACCAAGGGCAGTGAATACAAACTGGAACCCAGGAAGTTCCCCCTCAACAGGAGGAAAAACTTCCTTCACTGTGAGGGTGCTGAGCCCTGGAGCAGGCTGCCCAGAGGGGTTGTGGAGTCTCCTTCTCTGGAGGCTTTCCAGACCCACCTGGATGTGTTCCTGTGTGACCTGTGCTGGATTCTATAGTCCTGCTCTGGCAGGGGGGTTGGACTGGGTGGTCTCCAGAGGTCCCTTCAGACCCCTAACATCCTGTGATTCCTGCTGGTAAAATCAGTTTGGTGTCTGGATGCCACTGCCACAGTTCCTGAGAATCTGCTGGAAGATGTAGGAGCCCAGTGGCCCTGGCAGCTCTCAGTGCCCTGGGTTCCTCCTCACACAGGTGACACAGGGTGTCCTGTGAGCACCAGCAGTGTCCTGAAGCATGTGTGTGATGTTTTCACTCAGGTCTGGCAGGCCCAGGGATGACACAGGCATAGACACTGTCTGCAGCTACCAAGCCAATGCCAGCCTTGCTGAGTTTGACAGAGAAAAGCTTTACCATGAGCTGAGCACCATGACAGAGGGTGTCACCAAGCTAGGGCACTACACCCTGGACAAGAACAGCCTCTATGTTGATGGTAAGCATCCAGGAACTGTACCAAGAGAGGACATGGAGCTGCTGGGGCAGGTCCAGAGAAGGGCAATGAAGCTGGGGAAGGGTCTGGAGGACAGGGCTGGGGAGGAGCAGCTGAGGGAGCTGGGGGGCTTCAGCCTGGAGGAAAGGAGGCTGAGGGGAGACCTTCTTGAACTCTGCAACTCCCTGAGAGGAGGTTGCAGTGAGGTGGGGGTTGGATTCTTCTCCCTAGTCTCAGGTGAGAGGAAATAGCCTGAAGTTGTGCCAGGGGAGGGGTAGGTTGGAGGTAAGGGGAAAATTCCTCACTGCAAGAGTGGTGAGGGGTTGGAACAGGCTGTCCAGGGAGGTGGTGGAGTCCCCATCCTTGGAGGTGTTCAAGAAATGTGTGGCCATGGCAGTTGTGGACATGGTTTGATGGCTGTGGTGGGGTTGATGGTTGGACTGGATGAGCTCAGAGGTCTCCTGCAACCAAAGCAATTCTGTGATTCTATGGCTTTGGCAATCACTTGGAAGATTCTTCCACTCCCCTGGGGCTGGAGCAGTAAAGAACTTCCCCTTTGGCCTGCTGGTGTGCTGTAGGTTTCGACACTGTGACAAAGCAACTCCAGCCTGGTGCTGCCAGCCTGGAAGAGTTTCTGGCTTGTAAATGCTGCAAATCCCAGGAGCATTCCTCTCTTCCATTACAGAAACAGGGGCACAGCTCCATGGCTTCTGTGGTGTGGGCAGCTCTGACCTCAAAAGGAATGTCCTCTACCTCTGCTTTAGGTTTCCCCCTGCCAGAAGCAGCTGTGATCAGGAAGCCTGCCAGGAGTGAGGCTCCAGCTAAGCAGGGCTACAGGTTGAGCTTTAGAATAGTCAATGAAAACCTGACCAACCCAGACTCTCAGTCTCCAGAGTACAAAGCAGCAGTGGAAAGCATCAGCCACAAGGTAAGGAGCTGCAGCCCAGATGCTTCAGAGGCCCTGGAGGTGCTGGGCTGCTGCTAGGACCCAATGATCTTAGAGAGCTTTTCCAACCCAAACAGTTCCATGACTCTAGGATCCCAGGGCAGCTGTCAGGCAGCAGGTTGTGCTGTGAGCTCTGGCAGCTTGCTCACATAAGCAAGAAAGTCTTGCCAGGCTGGAAGTCAGATTCCACCACCAGAAGGCATAGTCTGAAGCAATAATCCCCTCCCATGAAACCCAGGTGGCAGCCAGAGGCCCAGCAAGTCCCTGCTGCCTACCAGGACACTTCTCTTTCAGATGAATCAACTCTACAGACAGAGCAACCTGCGAGACCAGTTCCTGAACTGCAGCATCACCAGGCTGAGGTCTGTGATAGCTTCTGTTGGCTGAGAGGTTGCCACACCCTGGCACCACTCCCCAGCAGCCAAGTGCCATTGTCCTCTGCAGAACTCCTCCCTGCTCATGCTGGCAGTGGTTTCATTTATGCCCTCAGAACTCATTTCTTGGCTTCTGCAGAGTCTGTCAGTTTGGCTTTTCCCCCACGTGGCATGGGCTGAGGTTTTGCCCTGTCAGGATTTCTGTGAAGCACCCTGAGGTCTCTGACTATCCTGCTAGTTACTGATTGCCCTCCCCTTAATGAGGGCTGAAGGGCACCCTGCAACCTCTGCCCTTCTCCTCTGAGCTTGGACTCCACCAGGTTCAAAAGTGAGCTTCAGGTGTAGCTGTAATGTCCTGCTCCAGATGGAAAGAGTCCTGGAGAAGGGACCCTGACAGAAGCTTTGACAAACAAGGTGCTGACCTTTCATGGCATGCAAGCAGTAGAGAAGAGCTGCTGGCATTTCATTTGCTGTCCCTGCCTAAAGGAAAGCCCCAAACCAGCCTGCTCTACAGCTCTCAAAAGCATCACTGCAAACACTTCACACTCAGACTGGCAGAAACCCTTCAAGAAGCTCTTCTCCTTCTTGAAGAAGCTTCCTGACCATCAGCCTGTTCACTTCAGAGCCTCTGTTTTCTGTCCACAGGGCTGGATCCATACTGGTTGACTGCAACTGCTTCTTCCAGTCAGAGCCCAGCATCAACAGGGCTGTGGTTGAAAGGGCTTTCCAGGATGGGGCTTCCAACACAACTGGCCTGTGGCTGGGGAGCAGCTACCAGCTGCAAGGATTCTCAGTGGCTGGTAAGTAGGACAGGTTGAACTGGATGATCCTGGAGGTCTCTTCCAACCTGGTTGATTCTGTGTAGAGCTCAGATCACAGCTGCTCAGTTTCAGAGAGTCACAGAATGGTTTGGGTTGGAAGGGCTCTTCAAGATCATCCAGTTCCAAGCCCCCTGCTAAAGCAGAACCCTCGAGTCCCAGCATGGTGAGGGTTGGAAGGGGCCTCTGGAGATCATCCAGTCCAACCCTCCTGCCAAAGCAGGGCACCCACAGCACCTTGCCCAGCATCAGAATGCCCAAAGGGGTTTGGAATCTCTGCAGAGAAGGAGACTCCACAACCTCTCTGGGCAGTCAGACCCCAGGGCAACTCAATTCTGTTCAAGTCTTCCAAGCTAAAGGTCTCCTGGGTGGAGGAGCCTCAGTTTCTCTCTACTGAAATTGATGTTGATTCCTCCTCTCAATTTCCAGGCTTGGAACTAGCAGTTGAGGCAGTAACTCACAAACCCCCCCTCAAGTCTGGGAGAGAGAACTTCAGGTTACACTTCAGAATCTCCAACCTGCCCTACTCCCCAGACCTGCAGGACCCCAGCTCCCAGAGATACCAAATGAACAAAGAGAGCATTGAGAAAGAGGTAAACTGCACAGCAGCAGCCTGATTCCTCTCTCCAGATTCAAGGCTGGGTTAAATGTACTCAATGTTCCTCCACTGCTTTCTTTCTTCCCACTAGCTGGAAGTGTTCAGGACCAGCAGCCTGAAGGACTACTTTGTTGGCTGTACTGTTGAGAGCTTTGGGTATGTCCTGCTTCAGAAGTGTTCCTGCTCGAGTCCCCAAAGGGCAGAGCCCCTCTGCTGCTGTTTGTGCCTCCTTGCCAGGCTCTGTGCTCTGGCTGACACATAGGAGATGCTTTCATTCACTCAGTTCTGCCTTTAACCACAAACAGGTTCCTGCCCAAGCAAGAGGTGGTTTTGTTTCCATGCTAGCAAAGCTCTTTTCATGCATCAACAATTCCAGAGTAAAACAAATACCTTCCTGCCCTCTTCTAGCCTATTCAAACAGTGCTGCCCTGAAACGTTAGCAAAGCAATCAGCAGAACTGCCCAGCCTGAGAACCTGCTCCTGTCTGCCCTCCCCAACACCTCTTGGGAGGGAAAAAAGCCACCCAGCCAAACAAAAAGCTGAGCTGATTTACCTCTCAGCAATGTCTCCCCTGGAATGAAATCAGGGGGTGGAGTCGGCTGTGTGAGCTCCTGGCTCACCTAGCACAAAGGATCCCACGCTGGGAAACCTTGCTGAGACATCTGCAACCCTCAGCCTGGGTCTGAACCCCTCTCCCTGCCCCTGCTCAGCTCTGCTTCTCTTTCCCTGTGGCTGTCACCCCCCAGGCCTGTCCGTGGGAAGCCTCACACAGACGTTGTCTCCATCTGCAAATTCCTGGTGGACCCCTCGAGGACCCTGCAGAAGCAGGAGGTGTATGAGGAGCTGAGACGCCTGACACAGGGCTTCACCAAGCTGGGCTCCAGCTACGAGCTGGAAGAGCAGAGTCTGGTGGTTGAAGGTGAGAGCTCCTCTGGTGGCTTTGTGGGGCTGCTCGTTAGCTGCGGCTTAATCCCCTGCAGAGCACTCCATCTCTCACCTGTCCCTCCCTTCCTTGCCAGGTTACTCTCCAATCAAGACAGAAGAACACCAGTCTGGAAGATTTGGTAGGTGACTGGGGAGAGGGATTGACCCTGCAGCCCCAGAGCACCCAGCCAGCAGCTCAGGGAGAGGTTTGTCCCTCTGAACATCCCTGACACCAGCTGAGGGCTCTGTGCACTGCATTTGGGAGATCCTTACTCCACTCTACAAGTCCCTGCCCAGCTTGGCACTGCTGGGGCACACTTACCCTGCAGCCAGGGAAGGTCAGAAGCTGCCTCTCAGCAGTTTGGCCTCACCTCTGAGCTGTACAGCGCTGCTGAGCATTGCCAGGGCTACACTTCCTTCTGTGTCCCATGCAGAGGGCTCCAAAGCATTGCTCTGCTCTCGTTTTGCCTTTGCAGAGCTTCAGTTCTGGGCAATCATCCTCATCTGTGTCTTTGCCCTGATTGGCTTCATTCTCCTCCTCTTGTTATGCCTCCTGGTAAGTGAATCTTTCATGTCCTGCCTCTAGCTGTGCCCAGCCAGCTGCAGGGTTGCAGGAGGGACAGACAGACAGATCCTCAAGAAACCCACTGGGAGCAGGACCTCCCCCACCTCCTCCCATGGTGACAAGTGGCTTGTCAAACCCTCCTTCAGCCCCTGCCAGCTTGTGCCCAGGGGGCTGGGGAAGGGCTTTCAGAGTCAGCTGAGTGGATTTCTAGGGGAGGAAGCAGTGGGGCATGGATGAGGTCTCTTTGGGGTTTTTTTTCTCTGCAAAGGACTTGAAACCCAAAAGGTCAGGCAAATACCAAGACGAGAAGCAGGCTGAGCTGGGGGATCTTCTGCAGCACCTTCAACCCTTTCCCTGCTCAAACATCTGCAGAAGGGTCAGGCTGCAGCTGAAGGGCTGCAGGAGATGCCATGATTAATAACCTGGGTGACATTAACAACCTGCAGCAGTCACAGCCAGGGGGTTGTAGTCACTGCTCTCAGCACAGGCTGCAGCAGCCTGGCAGGGCTGCACTCCAGCCAGGTACCCTTGGAAGGGCAGAGCACATCCCTGGCTGCTCTCTGGGGTTGAGTTGGTGGGGAACATCTGAGCAGCACTGTTTGCTCTGCACCAGCTAGGGGAGAACAGCTGAATTCAGAGAGAACACCTCTGCCCTTGGAGGCTCAGGGGTGAAAGCTGACACTCGGCAAGATTTGAGAAGGAAGAAGCTCAGATTCAGAGCTGAGGGTTGTGCCTGGGCAGCTTCAGTCAAGCATCTGGTTCAGAATCCTACCTGGAAAGGTGGTTTGGGGGGCACCTAGCAAAGGGCAAGGTGCAGACTCAGGGTTTGGGGGGGTTTTCTTGGTCATTAGCATGATTCTTCTCCCCCCAGATTGCCTCTTGCCTAAGGAGGAAGTCAGATCTGTACCAGGTTCAACAGGGCATGTATGGAGTCTACTTCCCACACCTGAACACAAGGAAAGTGCATTGACAAAGAGCTGAGGTCTGTTCTCAGACCTGTTCCTCCGTTGATGAAGGGAAAAAAAAATGTTTACCTGTCCTAGCAAATGGTTTAATAAATTATATTTAGCATTTTCCCTCCTCTCAAGGCCAATCTTTGCCCTCTCACACCACCTGCCCCGGGGAGAGCACACCCCCGGGCACAGCAGAGCCTCCCAGCACAAAGAGGCAGCACAGGAGCTGAGGGGGCAGGGGTGGGATAGTTGCTCAGG
Organism: Melanerpes formicivorus; assembly: GCF_026170545.1. Classification (NCBI taxonomy): domain Eukaryota; kingdom Metazoa; phylum Chordata; class Aves; order Piciformes; family Picidae; genus Melanerpes; species Melanerpes formicivorus. The sequence continues at coordinate 2,182,758 of NW_027142435.1, read as the reverse complement.
ACCCCCAGAGCAAAGCAGGTGTGGCCCAGAGGGCAGGCAGGGTGGCCTGGTAAGCCCTGGGGGCACACAGTAACCCAGGGGGCCCTGCTGCCAGCTGACATCACAGTTCCCTTTGTCAGGTGTTCTGCCCCCAGCCTCACTCGGGGCTGGATGTCCCCCGGGGGTGGGAGCGCTGCTGGCCAGCTCTGCAAGGACCATGAGCTCCACCAGCTGGGGCCCAGGGCCCCCCAGAAGCAGGGACTCCCTGCTCACTTTCTGCACTGCTCAGCAGTCACTAGGATCACGCAGCTCTGGGTCAAACCCCACCAGCAGCCAGAAGCTGGTGCTGAGAACAGGAGCAGTGGTGATCGACCCAGGCAGCAGGAGCTGCAGAGCAGGGTTCTGTGGAGAGGAGACACCCAGGGTTGAAATCGACACAGGGGTGGGGTGCCCCATGGCCTGGCCCCCAGGGGCAGGAGAGAAGAGATCTGAAGCTTCCAGGGGAGAGGAAGCCTTGCCTCGCCCCGAGGCTGACGTGCAGCTGATGCAGAAGGGAATCATCACCAACTGGGAAGCAGCTGGGTCCCTGTGGCAGCATCTGTTCGACCACGAGCTTCAGGTGCCCCCTGAGGAGTATGCCCTGCTGCTCACTGAGCCCCCACTCAGCCCCAGCAGGCACAGAGAGAAGGTGGTGGAGCTGGTGTTTGAGGCCCTGGGCTGCCCTGGCTTCTTCGTCAGCCCCCAGCCTGTCCTCGCCGCCTACGCCCACGGCACAACCAGCGGCCTGGTGGTGGACCTGGGGCACGCTGTCAGCTCTGCTGTGCCAGTCCACGAGGGCTACAGCCTGGCACATGCCACCAAGAAGAGTGAGCTGGCAGGGTCACATCTCTCCTGGTACCTGCTGAAGCTTTTGGAGGACAGAGGGTACGAGCTCAGCAGCGAGGTGGCCAGCGTGGTGGAAGACATCAAGCACAAGTGCTGCTATGCTGCTTCCAGCTTTGAGGCTGAGTGCCAGCTCCCAGCAGGCAACTACACCCTGGATTATGCCCTGCCTGATGGCCAGACCATCAGCCTCAGCAAGGAGAGGTTTCAGTGCCCAGAAATACTCTTCAACCCTCCAGCCCACTGGGGCATCCCCTATGCAGGCATCCACGACATGGCCCAGAGAAGCCTCAGCCAGCTTCCAGAAGAAATGAAGTCAGCCATGTGCAAAAACATCCTCCTCTGTGGGGGGTCCTCTCTCTTTGAGGGGCTAGAGAGGAGGTTTCACAGGGAGCTCCTCCAAATCCTGGCCCCCAGCACCAAGGTCAAAGTGGCTGCCACGGCCCTGCGGAGGTACTCGGCGTGGACAGGGGGATCCATCCTCAGCTCCCTCCTGAACTTCCAGAGGTGGTGGATCCGCAGGCAGGAGTACGCTGAGGAGGGGCCACGCATCGTCCACAGCAGATGCTACTGAGAGGACACCCACGGGAGAGCTGAGCTGCCTCACAGCTACTGCCCAGGCAGCAGAAGCAATCATAGATGACTTGGTGCTATCAAGTGTCAGCTGCACCCCCAGCCCTGCACTGCACCCAGCTGAGAGCTTTAGCTGAAAGCCACAGGCCCAGGCTGCAGCTCTAGAGCTGAAGCCAACAAGTGCCCTTGCTCCTCGGGGACACATCTGCCAGAGCATGGCTTCCACAAGGGCAAGAAGCAGCCCCCCTCCCCCCCAGGCTGGGACAAAGGCTCAGGTGTGATGCTGAAGCCCTGCCCTGAGCTGCCCATGGGTTTCCATAAATTGAAGTGAAACCTCCTGGGCTCCAGTTTGTGTCCACTGCCCCATATCCGACCCCTGGGTACCACTGAGAGGAGCCCAGCCCCATCCTCCTGGCCTCCACCCTGTAGATATTCACAGCCACTGCTCAGCTCCCCTCTGGGGCTGCTCTGCTCCAGGCTCTCAGCCCCAGGGCTCTCAGCCTTTGCTCCTCACAGAGCTGCTCCAGGCCCCTCAGCAGCTTTGGAGCCTCCACTGGACTCTCTCCAGCAGTTCCCTGTCTCTCTTGAACTGGAGACTCCAGAACTGGACCCAGTCCTCCAGATGCAGCCTCACTAGGGCAGAGGAGAACCTCCATTGACCTGCTGGTCTCAGACTTTTTAATGAACCCCAGAAAATCACTTTTTGGGGCTTAAAACAAGGGAGCCAGGCTCAGAGCCCGACAGGGAGAGGGCAGCTGCTCTGCTGGGTGCTGGAGCCCCACAATCCTCAGCCAGGACTTGAGCAGTGGGTTCTCTTTGGGTGCTAAAATGCCTCAGTGCACCTCTGGGAAGTGAGGGAGGAGGAAAAAGGGATGGCAGGGGTCTGAGGTTAGGCAAAGGCTGCAGCACTTCAGGGGAAAGTCTTTTGTTCTGCTGTCATCTCCCCCTCAGGCTGTGCCAGGTTTGCCTGGCAGTGAGTGTGGGAGGTGTGAACTGGGGCTGCTGAGGTGGTGACGTCCAGAGAGCTCACCATGATGTTCATCAGGTTCCCTCCTCAACTAAGGTGTGAGCAAGCACAGTGGAAAAAAAAAACCCCAACCCAAAGGGAGATAAATTTGTCTTTCAAGAAAAACAAACCAAACCCCAACCCCAACCCCAGAGCTGGGAGAGGACCTCCTCAGCAGAAGCTGTTTCAGAGCAGGGAGCTTCGCCTCCGCTCGCCCAGGGCAAGTGTTAACCTTTAAAGGCAGCCTTTCCCCTGCCTCCCCTTTCACTTGAGTGCCTTCCTAGCATCAACAGACTGCTGGGGGTTGGAAGGGACCTCACTGAGTGCAGCCCACCCCGCTGCCAAAGCAGCTCACACAGGAATGCATCCAGAGGAGTCTGAAAGCCTCCAGAGAAGGAGACTCCACTGCCTCCCTGGGCAGCCTGCTGCAGGGCTCCAGCAGCCTCACACCAAAGATGTTTCTCCTCCTGTTGAGGTGAAATTTCCTGGGTTCCAGTTTGTATTCATGGCCCCTGCTCCTATCACAGAGAAGAGCCTGGCCCCCTCTTCTTGACACCCACCCCTCAGACAGTTGCAAACATTGCTCAGATCCCCTCTGGGGCTGCTCTTGTCCAGGCTCGACAGCCCCAGGGCTCTCAGCCTTTCCTCCTCACAGAGATGCTCCAGTCTCTTCCTCATCCTTGTAGCCTCTGTTGGACTCTCTCTGGTACATCCTTGTCCCTCCTGAACTGCAGAGCTCAGGTCTGGACACAATACCCCAGCTGCAGTCTCACCAGCACCGAGTAGAGGGGGAGGAGAACCTCCCTTGCCCTGCTGGCCACACTCTTCTCAACGCACCCCAGGAGCCCATTGGCCTTCCTGGCCACAAGGGCACATTGCTGTCCCAAGGAGAACTTACTCATCCCACTCAGCAGAGCAGAAAACAAACACAGGAAGAGGTAAACCTGAAGATGAAATGGGACCTCGAGTTTCTATCACCCAGAGCCTCCTCTAGGGTGCTTGGCATCCCACCCCTGGTGTTCTCATGCAGTGATGTGGTTAACAGGGGGGATTTCTCCTGTTCAGAAGGAGACAGACACCCATGCACAATCACAGCCCTCCTCACACCTCTTCTCATGGTGCAACTTGTTGAACTGCAAGCAAGAAACCCTCTCTCAGGCTTCTCCTCTGCCTAGGCAGCACTTCCCTCACACCCAGGGTGCAGAATCATGGAATGCTTTGGGTTGGAAGGGACCTTGAGGACCACCTAGTTCCTTCCAGGTGGAGGGACACCTTCCACTGGATCAGGACAAGGAGAAATCAGATGGAGGTGCCTGGTTTAGTTCCTGCCAGAGGTTTTGGGACTGAGGCTGACTTTGGGGACAGGTTTTAGTTAGCTGCTGTTTTACTTACACCCAGCCCTAACCCATCACAACTGCGAAGACTTTCAACGTCTGAACCTCCCCCTTCCCCCCAAAAAAAAAGGGGAAAAAATAAGAGTGAGGGAAGGTTTCATTCCCCTAGAGTGTTGCTATTTGAGTAGTTTCTTTGAGGTCAAGGAGTTGTCAAACCTCCCTGGGTCCCTCTGATCTTTGAAGACTCTTATCAAGTAGGAGCAAGGCTACGTGCGAGCGCTGAGAGATTGCGGTCTCCAGAGGAACTGATATCAGAGAGGCAGAGCAGGGCTGAGGAGCTTCGTGCACTCACACTTCTCAGTGGGGTTTGCCTCATCGTATTTACAGCCTCCCAGGAGGGTCTGGCTTCTTTTGGTCTTCTTTCTGTTGTTTGGGGTTGATTTTTTTCCCCTCTTCATAGTTAGGCACGAATTTCAGAGCCTGGGCCTCCCGTAAGAGAGAGAGAGGAGCTGGAAGGCAGCTACACAAACACTGGCTCCACACACCCGAGACACAGCACCACTGAATGCAGCAGGTTGGAAGGGACCCTCCAAGGTCATCTTGTCCAGCACCCCTGTGGTCAGCAGGGACACCTCTAACTAGAGCAGGTTGCTCAGGACCACATCAAGTCTGAGCTTGAGTATGAACACCCCCAGAGCTCCCTCAGCTGCTCCTCCCCAGCCCTGTTCTCCAGACCCTTCCCCACCTTTGTTGCTCTTCTCTGGACCCACTCCAGCCCCTCAATGTCCTTCTTGGAGTGAGGGGCCCAAAACTGAACCCAGGACTCAAGGTGTGGCCTCACCAGTGCTGAGTGCTGGGGGACGATCTCTGTCCTGGTCCTGCTGGCCACACCATTGCTGACCCAGGCCAGGATGCTGGTGGCCACCAGGGCACACCGTGGCTCATCTTCAGCTGCTGCTGACCAACACCCCCAAGTCCTTTTCTTCTGGGCAGCTTTTCCAGCCCCTCTGCCCCCTGCTTAGAGCCTTCAGGGGGTTGTTGAGACCCATGCTACAGAGCAAGGTGAGCTGACCTAGCCCCAGCTCTGCCATCAGGCTGCTGCCTGCACCCACATCACTCACAGCCACTTGCTGTGTCCTGCCCAGGGGTGACAAAAGCTGCTCCAGCAGTGACAGGGAAGGGCAGGAGCACAAGGGAAGCAATTTCTTGTGGAGAAATAATTTCTAAGCCACTTTCTCACTATGGGCTGTCCTTGCCTGTTCTGAAGGGAAGAGGACAGAGGGAAGAGGACAGGAAATCGAAGCTCTTGTGGTTTCTTTGAATCTGAAAGCAGCACTGCCTCAAGTTTCACACCTGAAGAGTGGTTGCCACGCTCTGGTTTCCCTTCATGCCAGTGAGTACAGTAGAGCTGACCTCCTCACACTGCACCCCAGGAGCTTCTCTGCCTGCAAGCATCATGCTCTGTCCCTGCCTCTGCACGGAGATCACTGACTGCCAGGTTAAAAGGGACCCCACAGATCATCTGCTCCAACCTTTCTAGGTCACAGTGCAGCTGGAATGAGCTGGCCCAGCACCCTGGCAAGCTGAGTCTGAGAACTGTCCAGCGGAGAGGACTCCCCTGCTTCCCTCGGGAGTTGATTCCAATGTCCTGCTCTCCTGGGGAAACATTTTCTTCTGGAGTCCATCAGGAATCTCTCCAGCAGTAACTTGTCCCCATCAGCCCTTGTCTTTTCCATCTGACCCCTTCTAGAAAGGGCCATTTCCCTCCCACCCTATCCTGCACAAGCCTCCATGTCCCACAGTGGCTTCCTCAGTGGGAGTCCAGGCTGCTCTCCTCCAAGCCACTGAGGGCTTTGGTCTTAATCCGCAGCTTGTGAGGTAGGGCCACGGAGCTTCGCCCCTTCAGGTGCTCTTCTGGAGGGCAGGGCAGGCTGCCTGGGGGCAAAGGAGAAGCTTTAGGCACTTGTTGCTCATCATCTTCATCCGAGGCAGCACCGAGGCCTTCTTTGCTCACCTCGGCTGGGCGAGGGGAAGGGCACAAGAAGCAGGCACCGTCTGGCAAGGACGGACGGAGAGCACAGCTGGCTGGGCAGCGGCCATCGAGGAGCGGAGAGCAAACCGGGGGGCTGAAGGACGCCTCCAGCCCCTTGGGCTGCTGCAGGCCAGGCGTGCCCACGGGAGCCGGCTTGGAGGCACAGCCCAGGATGTTTCTGGCAGGGCAAAAGGTTTTGCAGGAAAAGCCTCCCGGCTCCAGCACCTCTGGCACAAAGCTCTCGCTGGCGAGCAAGCAGGAGTCCCCCCCAAAGGGCTCCGCCTCCAGGAGCGGGGAGGCCGCTCCGTGCCCCCCGAAGTAAGCCCCCAGCAGGTGCCACAGGGCCTGCCCCTGGTAGGGGTCTCCGCCGGGGCCGAGGAGCCCGAAGCGCAGCTTGAGGGCCAGCAGCTCGGTGCGCAGGAGCGCGTTCTCCCGGCGGAGCGCAGCCAGCTGGCTCTCCATGGCGCAGTCGTTGAGCCTCCTCTTCTCCCGCGAGCGCTTGGCCGCCTCGTTGTTCCTGCGCCGCTTCTCCCAGTACCTGGTGTCCTTCTTCTCGGCCGGCATGAACCTGCGCTGCCGCCGGCAGGCTCTGCCCGGCCGGCAGCCCTCGCCCCGCGGCGCCTCGCAGCCCAGCGGCGCCAGGAAGCTCTCCATGCCGGCCAGCTCGGCTGGGTCCTGCCTGGTGGATGGAGAGGAGGGGAGAGGAGGGTCGTAGGATCACAGAGTCATTGGATCACAAAGTCATAGAATTGTCAGGGCTGGAAGGGACCTCAAGGCTCAGCCAGTTCCACTCCCCCTGCCATGGGCAGGGACACCTCACACCACAGCAGGTTGTTCACAGCCACCTCCAGCCTGGCTGCAAACACCTCCAGGCAGGAGGCTTCCACCACCTCCCTGGGCAACCTGTGCCAGGCTCTCACCACCCTCCTGGGGAACAATTTCTTCCTAACATCCAATCTCAATCTCCCCACTTCTAGTTTTGCTCCATCCCCCCCAGTCCTATCACTCCCTGACACCCTCAAAAGTCCCTCCCCAGCTTTCCTGTAGCCCCCTGCAGAACCTGGAAGGCCACAATGAGGTCTCCTCTGAGTCTTCTCTTCTCCAGACTGAACAGCCCCAGCTCCCTCAGCCTGTGATGTTGTGTGCTGGAGAGGTCTAATTGGGATAGAGACTTCTCTGCCTTGGAGGTTCTCCAGCTCTTGGCTGACTACCTCCAGGGATTCATAGGATCATAGAATAGTTTGGGTTGGAAAAGACCTTTAAGATCATCATTTGAAACTGAAATTTTTGAGGCTGGAGATCACAGCATCACAGAATGTTAGGGGTTGGAATGGACCTCGAGAGGTCATCCAGTCCAACTCCCCCTGCCAGAGCAGGGTGACCTATACCAGGGCACACAGGAACACACCCAGGTGGGTCTTGAAGATCTCCAGAGAGGAAAACTCCACAGCCCTGCTTCAGTAGTGGGTTTGGACCCAATGATCTCCAGAGGTCCCTTCCAACCCCTACCACTCACAGAATGTTAGAGGCCTGCAGAGATCATCAAGGCTCCTTCTGTGGCTCTGTGACTATGTCAAGGTTCTGGGAGCAAGCAAAGACCAAAACAAAGAACATCCCTCAGCAGCAAGAGGTTTTGGGGCAATTCCTCTGGCTTGTGATCAAAACTGCTTCTGATCTGCCAGCATCAAAGAGTGAATGTGAAGTGAGCGCTGCTGTGGTTTCTGACAGCGTCAAGAGGCAGAAATTTGTGATCACTTCAGGGCTTAATCACTTACCAGGAATTTCTCAGGTCCCTGTCTGACGTGACTGCTCTGCTGAATGAGTCAAAGATCAACAGGTGGCTTTTTCACTCTGTGAACTCAAAACCCACACCAGGCACAGCAGTCCTCCTCTGGCTCCCTCTGCCCTGTCAGAAGGAGATCCCGTAAGGAGTTTCAAGCTTTACTGTAACCAACATTCAGGGCTTGATGCAGCTGGGAAGGGCAGGAAGGGAAAAGAACCCCAAAAATAGGCATTTGGGAAGACAGAGCAAAGAAGAAACCAAGGACCTGACTGCAGACTCCTTCAGCACATTGGTTTAACCTCTCCCACGCTGATCCCCCACGCCTGAATCCACTCTGCCAAGGTGGGAACCTCCTTCAAGACCCCCACTTAGTGCTGTGTGGGTCGAAGCAGGTGGAAGTGAAACAGTGAGAGGGGAGGGCTGAGTCCGGGAGAAGAGGCAGGAGTCAAACCAGAGGGAGGGCACAGCTCCAGCTCCTTACTTGGAGGAGGGGAAGATCTGGAAGGTGCAAAGCAGGAGGCAGGGGAAGCTCTTTTCGGAGGCAGGCTCTGGCCTTTTAAGGGCAAGGATGAAGATTTAGCTGGGCCAACACGTGAAAGCATCAAGTTTTAGGCCACAGGGTCTAAACTATACCTGGTATTTACATCTGCAGCCCACAAAGTCACACCTAAGCTCACACATTTGTCTTGAGGCTCTTGAGTGCAGGCTGCAGCAGGCAAGCAGAGAATGTGAGACCCAGCGTGTACCCACAAGGGGAAGCATCAAAGGCAGCAGTGACAGGTGAGCTGTGTTGGTCAAATTATGCAACTGCCACTTCCTAAGCTGCTTTGCTCTCTGCTTTTCTGCAGCTAGAAGTGTAGAAGGCAATTGCTAGCCTCTTGCCAGCGCATCAGCCACGCTCTGCTCACACCTCTCTGACAAGTGGGAGATGTTCTGCTGAGGTTTCTGTCCAGGCACTTTATCTACCTGGCCAAAAGGTCTTCGTTTCTGCTAAAGCTGATTGCCTTCCACTAACTGAAGACCAGCTCAGTGTTCAGAGATGTGGTTCAGACCTACCTTCCCTTCTTTCTCTTCTCTCCACCCAGAGCAGCAAATCAGAGCAGGCTCTGGTGAATTGTACTTTCCAGCAGCCCTCCAAGAAAAAGTTTGTACCTGACAGGAACTGATTCACTGCAGATCTCGGGGATGATAGCCACTTGGCTTTAATCAAAGCACCAAACAGTTGCTGAGTCTCACTTCACTCTGATTGCAATCAGCCTCTCAACCCTGAGATTATTCTCTTTCTTCCCCCCCTGCCCAGGATCCTCCCCTCCCTCAGCATTCCATCTCTGCCTGTTTTCAACACCTCCAGGGATGGGGATCCAGCCACCTCCCTGGGCAGCCTGTGCCAGGCGCTGAGAACCTTTGCAGTGAAGAAGTTTCTTCATGCCTCTCTTTTCACAATCCCTTCCCCAGCAAATGCCAATCACCTCCTCTCTTGGATCTTCCCGATTCCTTTCTCCCTCTTCTCACACCTTTTCAACACTCCCAGCCCAAAGCATTTTGTTGAGCCACTAAGACCTCCAGGAACTTCTTCATTCCTTATTCTCCCACTTGTTGTGGCACCACCTCCAGCAGCAGCCCCAAATTCCTCCTCATTAGGCCCTCAGCTCATTGCTGAGCCAGAGACACAGCAGAGCCCTGTGGGGTTGTGCTAACCCAGCAGGGAAATCACCCAGCCCTTAGAAATCACTTTGCTTGAAGGAGGCAAACCAAAGCCAAGCTCTCCCACTCTTTGTCCCAACCCTTTCCTGCTCCTGGCTCCAGCACAAGCGCTTCCAGAATGCAGGATGTGGATCAGAGCATCCCACTGGGGAGTAAAGAAGTTTTCCTTCGTGATCCTCGTGCCGGTGTGGGTTCATCCATGTGTGCTGGCAGGTGTGGCAGGGAGGAGTGTGGAATGGGAGAAGCTCAGAGGAAGAGGTAAAGTCAGGGACAGAGCAGGGGGAAGCACTGAGATAACACACAGGAGAAAGTGAAACAGGAAGGAGGAAAAGGAGAAAGGGGAAGGAGGGAAAGGGGAAGGAGGGAAAGGGGAAGGAGGGAAAGGGGAAAGAAGAAAGAGGAAAGGGGAAAGGAAAAGGAAAACCAGAAAAAGACTAAAGGAGAAGAAAAAAAGTAAGAGAGAGGGAAAGGATGAAGAAAGGAGGGGGAAAAGGAGAAGAACAAATGAAGAGGGGGAAAAATGGATCCATTTTCTCAGGCAAAGCCATCCCCTTGCCAGGCAAGCTAGCAGGGGCACAGGGACAAGCACAGACATGGCCTTCTGCTAAGGTGTTGCTGCCTTCTCTAACCCCTGAAGAAGCCCCAGAGCCATCCCCTCCCTGTCACCAGGGACTTACCTTCAGCCTGGCCACGACACCTGCAGCCCCTCCACGTCAGCTCCTGGCCCGAGAGCCACCCGGGCAGGGCGCGAGGCTGGCGACGAACTCCTGCCCGACGCTGCCTCACCACACAGCCACTTGTGACAGCCCTGCACCAGGACATGTGGCTGTGGGTCACTCAGGATGCTTATTTTTTTGCCTCTGTGTGTGTGTGTGTGTTCACAAGCAGGTCCCAGGAAAGCTGGAGTCATGTAGTGATTACGTAAGAGGCGGTGACATGTGGTGGCAGAGAAGGCAGCATCACAGGGGGTGTTCAGGTGGCTCCCACCCAGCACCACAGCTGCTTTTGAGCTGCCCTTTAGCAGTTACACTTGAAAAGTGCAGCAGGAGGGAGGGAAGGGGGTGGCCTCCCTCCTGAGCTTGAGGTTTATAAAAGCTGTTGTAGGTGTTGAGTCACTCAGAGAGCCAGGCAACAAGTGCTGTGAGAGGTGGAAGCAGTGGCTGGAGGTGGCACAGGGCAGCCCCATGGGGAAATGGGCACCAGTGTGACATGGAGAGGAGGAGGAGGAGGAGGGCTCCTGGATCAGCCAGAGAAACCTTGGGTTAAATAAGAGGCAAAGCAAGTCAGTACAGCAGGGATAAAGAGGGAGATGTAGGGCTGTGTCTCCCCTGCCTCCAGGCACTGCTGTCAGAGCCCTCTGCACTGGCACTGCCCCCACACCCAGCAGCCAGCTGCTCCCACTACCTCACCTCTTAGAAGCACATCCTGGTTTGGGTTGGAAGGCACCTTCAAGATCATCCAGATCCAACCCCCTGCCATGGGCAGGGACAGCTCCAGCAGCCCAGGTGGCTCAAGGCTTCATCCAGCCTGGCCTCGAACACCTCCAGGGAGGGATCATCCACGACCTACCCAGGCAACCTGTTCCAGTGTCTCTCCACCCTCACTGTCAAGAATTTCTTTCTCATCTCCAGTCTCAATCTGCTCCTCATCCTGTCACCACAGAGCTGGATGCAGCACTCCAGGTGGGTCTCACGCTCTCGGGTGGCAGATTTTATGATGCACCTATGGGACCCACTGCAGCTGCCCAGACAGCCTTAGGGCCTTAGTTGTGCCTTTGTGGTCTGTTGCAACACAGAGGTGAAACCCTGCTGGCGCAGGTGTAAGACTCCGGGTGCACACCCTGAGGACAGACAACCAAGGCAGGAGCTCAGCTGCTGCAGTCCAGCAGCGCAGCAGTGACGCTTGTGGCCTCCTGCCTCATTGCCTGCCTGCGGTCCCGCCCGGAGACTGCGCCGCCTGCTGGACACCGCCGGGAAGACACCGAACTGCTCTGCAGCGAAAGCAATCAAGAGGGCTCCGGTTGGAACGGACCTCAGAGCTCATCTACTCGAGCCCCTCTGCCACGGGCGGGGATGGCTCTCAGCTGGACCCGGATGCTCAAGACCTCGTCCAGCCTGGCCTAGAACACATCCAGGGAGGAGCCATCCACAACCTCCCTGGGCAGCCTGTGCCAGAGTGTCATCACCCTCCTACTGAGGAACTTCTACCTCAGCTCCACTCTAACCCTGCTCTCCCTCAGCTTCAAACCATTCCCCCTTGTCCTGTCTCTAGACACCCTCACGAAAAGCCCCTCTGCAGCCTTCCTGTAGGATCCCTTCAGCTATTAGAAGGCAGGTCCCCCCAGAATCTTCTCTTCAGGCTGAACACCCCCAGCTCCCTCAGCCTGTCCTCATAGCAGAGCTGCTGCAGCCCTGAAAGGTCTCTCCCAGCCCTGAAAGGTCTCTCCCAGCCGTGAAAGGTCTCTCCCAGCCCTGAAAGGTCTCCCCCAGCCCAAATTCTTCTGTGATTCTGTGACCAACTCCATTTCAGCTCTGCAGAGCTCAGGTAAGTTCAGCCCATGGCTCCTCTCTCCCCATCTGCCCTGCATGCCAAGGGCTCTGGGAAGTGTTTTGTCCAAACCACCTTTTCCACAGAGCTTTGTGTTGTCATCAAGGAGAAGTTTTCCACAGCAAATATCAATTTTCAGTTCAATTTGAACTTTCCTAATAGCCACTTGGAAAGCTCTCTTCTTTCTTCTGCCTCTCCCCAGCGGGTTTTCAGCTTGGACAATCAAAACCTTGCAGCCAAAAGATCTCCAAATAGATTTTTTTCTTTGCAATGTTTTTGTTGTTGGGTTTTTTTCCCCCCCCACACTTTTCAGCCATGGAGTTCTGAGGATGCCTCCAAAGAAAAAAGCTTCTCAACAACCCAGCCCAGCCCTTTCTTTTTTGGCTTGTTTGTTTGCTTTCTGCTTTCTGTTGTCGAAGTCACTGCCAGGAAGAGCAAATTTGCCAACAGCTCTGAATCCGCAGTCATGGGACCACAGGGCAGTGGCAAGGACAAGATCTGCCCAGCTTCCCCCGGGGGCTCTTTTGTGTCTCTCAGACTTGCAGTCCCTCACTCTTTCATGGTCTCTCAGTATCACTTAGGTTGGAAAGGACCTCGAGGATCATCGAGTCCAGCCTATCAACACAGACCCCATGACTAGACCATGGCACCAAGTGCCACGTCCAATCTCCCCTTGAACGCCTCCAGGGTGCCCTCCTTGACTCGTGGCAGAGCTCAGCATGCTTGGTGCTGGCACCAGGAGCAGGGACCCTGCCCCCCCCCACGCCAGGTGACACCCTGCCTGCTGAGAGGCTGTATCTGAACCTCATCTTCAAACCTCAGCCGTGCACCCACACAGGCAACCACAGCGTTCCTGCCCTGCACTCGAGGCTGGGGCCTTGCCTCCCTGCTGCCTTCTTTGTGCTCTGCCCCTGAATGCCAGCAAACAAATCACTGCTCTGCCCCCACCTTCCCTCCAGGCTTTACCTGCAGGGAGGTTTCACTGGCCTCAGGAGGGATCCCTGCTGCGCTGGCAGCAGAGGGGGAGAGGGAGCAGCAAGGGCCGCAGCAGCATTTGTTTTAGGGCATAGCTGCCTTCAGTGGACATTCACCCAGGCTACCAAGAAGAATAGACTCTGTCTGCAGCTCCTCAAACGGTTCTGCCAATTGCTCCAGGGACCTAACGAGGAGACACTGCACATTGTAGCCTAAAATGAAGGACAAACCTTCACAGAAGAGTAAGTCCTGGAGTGGGCTGACACAGGAGGGAAGGAAACTCAGCCAGGAGGGGAGAAGGGATGGGTGGTGGTGATTTGGATGTGGACTGCAAGGGTGAGAACACTTAGCTGGGTTCTCACTACTCTGGGCTTGCAGACTGCTGGAATTGGGATGGATTTTGCTTCCCTCACTGCAGTCCTGTGCATTCAGTCAAAGGTTTTGGCAGGAATTATCCCTGGGAAGTAGTTGGCCTGAGGGACTGGAAAGCTCCTTGGTCCCTTCTGTCATGCCTGAGCCATTGTTTAAGAGCTGGCAGCAGCTCCTGGTATTAAACCACTCTGCCATCTGTAGTGTCAGCGCTGTCACTGTGGGACCAGGCTCTGCTCTGGGGCCTCGTTGCACCCTTTTGCTGCTGGGCTAAAGGATGAGGCTGTTTGGACCACTCAGGATGAACTCAGGGGCAGCACAAGAGGCCTGGAGCAGACAGGGGACACTTTGCTGGATTACTCATGCCCACAGGACACCCAAAGGAGGTTTCCACTTTGGGTAGCTAACAGCTGCTGTGTGAGCAGTGCAAACCAAAGAGCAGGCTTTGCCCTCATGTGCATGGAAACACAGAGCTGCACAGGGGTGTCCCTGTGTCCCTCTGTGCATGGACACACACCAGAACCTCATCTGCACCTGCCATGGGCCCTGCTGAGCTCTGCATGGGCAGGAGGTGCCACAGAGAGGCTGGGCTGCAGTCTGAAGGGTCAAAACTACAGAACTCAGAAAGGGAAAAGGAAGATCAGCCTTGATCTGACTGCAAGTCACACTGGCCTTTGGAAACTCCTCAGAAGGAACATTTGCATCCTGCTTCCACTGCCTTGCTGGGAAGAATGAGCTCCACAAATCCCAACCACTTCATTCCCTCTTCATTTGAACTCTGCTTCTGAAATCTCTTTTCCCTTACTCCTCCAGAGCCTGCCACAGGGGGAGGACTATGGGAGCTGTGTCCTTCTCCAGTCAGTGTCAGAGTGAGCTCCCATTTCCACCTTGCCAAGCTGGTTGTCTCCATCCTCATCATCTCACCCCTGCACAGAGAAGGGGCAAACCAGGCTGAGCACGGGAAGCAAAGGAGGTCCCTTTCAGGAGCCTTTGCTTGCTTTGCTGCCTGCTTTGCTGCCTGCTTTGCTGCCTCCATGCAGAGAAGCAAGGCAGAGAATCCCTGACTGCCAGTGCAGAGAGCAGGAGCCCTGGAGGAGGGGAAGCTGCAATCAGGGAGGGTGATGGACTTAGAAAACACCACAGAGAAAAGCCAGGGGAGAGATCTTTCTGCTCATTCCTGAAGTCACATGAAGGGAGACAAGAGAGGTGAGTGGACAGGAGAGGGGAGCTTTGCTGCAGGGATGAAGTGAGCTGTGCCCTGCTGGGGAGCAGCAGAGGCAGAGGGATAGCTGAGAGGCAGAGCTGGATGTCCACACGCTGCTCCGTGCCTGGACAGGATTTCCTCTCCACTTCATTTCCAGGGCTCTTCCCTGTTTGTCATTCCATCCCTGTTTCCCAAACCTCCCTGGCATGTGGCCAGAATCCATTTGCTGTTTGTCCAGGCTGCCCCAGCTCGCTGGGGCTGCAGGCCTCGGGGGGAGCTGGTCCTCCGTCACCTCTGACACCGCATTTACGTCACGCCAAAGGATGTGGCAACTGCTGCAGCTCTGACATGGCCATGCCTTACACCCACACCACACTCATCTGTCCCAGGAGTAAATGACTTCAGCTGGATGGAAATTTTCCTCCAGAAGAGTTTTGCTTCTGAAAATGCTGAGCAGGCTGAACCCAGGGGTTCCGTGGAAAGGTTTTGGTTGCGTCAAAGCTTTCGGTGGAAACGAAGCAAACCTTGGCCAGGATGTCTGATGGGCAGCCCTGCCTCGGGATCCTGCCAGCTCACCCAGCTGCCTACATGGCCCTGGACTTGCTGGCTGCGAGGTTTGGGATGGAGTTACCCAGCAGAAAAGGACCTGGGGGTGCTGGCTGGCAGCTGGCTGAACAGGAGCCAGCGTGTGCCCAGTTGGCTAAGGAGGTCAAGAGCATCCTGGCCTGGAGCTGGCACCCTCACAGCAAAGGAGTTTCTCCTCCTGGTCAGATGGAACCTCCTAGCTTCCAGTTTGTGCCCCTTGCCCCTTGCCTTGTCATCTGCATCATGAAGAGCCTGGCCCAATCCTCCTGCCCCCCACCTTTTAGCCCCTGCTGAGCATTGATCAGATCCCCTCTGGGGCTGCTCTTCTCCAGGGCTCTCAGCCTTTCCTCCTCACAGAGATGCCCCAGGCCCCTCAGCATCTTCCCAGCCTCCACTGGACTCTCTCCAGTAGTTCCCTATCTCTCTTGACCTGGTGAGTCCAGACCTGGACCCAGTGGCCTAACAGATGTGCCTCAGCACCTCGATGTCCTTCTTGGAGCAAGGGGCCCAAACCTGAGCCAGCACTGCAGGTGTGACCCCACCAGTGCTGAGGACAGGGGGACAGTCGCTCCCTCTTGCCTTGGGGGGAGGAGGAATCCCCCAGCAGCAGGTTTGAAACCACTTTGGGCTGGCTGAGGAGCTGGCTGAGGGCTGTGATTCCCAGGTCAGTGAGCATAGAGCTGGTGCTGTGCGGCTGAACAGAGCCGAAGCCCCGAGATAGCTGAGGGAGATAGAAGGTCAGCGTGGCCTTGTGATCTGAGCAGCTGATAAGCAGGCGTGCACTGGTGATCAGAGCTTCTTGGTGATAAGATAGCCTGGAAGGAGATAGATCTGGGGGGAGGAGGGAGTGTTCCACGGTGCTGATCAGACCCCAGCACCACCACCTCATCCTGTCTCACCTTATCGTTCTGCCTCTGACGTTCATCTGCGAGAGGCAGGGAGCAAAAAGCAGAGGAGCTTTAAAGGCTCAGCTAAGCCAGAGGGGAATGAGTGAGAGGAGAGAAGGAGATAAAGAGAGGTCAGCAAGGAAAGAGAGGATTTGAGGAAATTGGCCTGAAGAAAAGGAGGCTGAGAGGAGATCTCCTTGCTCTTTACAGCTACCTGCAAGGAGGTTGGAGGGAGGCTGGTGCTGGCCTCTTCTCCCAAGTAACTGAGGACAGGACAAGAGGTGGTGGCCTCAAGCTGCTCCAGGGGAGGCTTAGGCTGGAGATTAGGAAGGATTTGTTTGCTGCAGGAGGGGTCAGGCACTGGAACAGGCTGCCCAGGGGGGTGGGGGTGGAGTCCCCATCCCTGGAGGTGTTCAAACAAACAGTAGATGTGGCACTTTGGGATGGGGTTTAGTCATCAAGGAGGCAGAAGGTTGCACCTGATGACCTTAGAGGGCTTTTCCAACCTTAGTGGTTCTATGAGTCCAAGTTTAGGGGAGAGCAGAAGGCAGCAAAGAGCGCTGAGCTCGGAGCCCCTGCTGCCAACCGCCTCTGCCTTTATCTTATCAGTGCCACAGCTCTTGCTCCAACACCCACAGCCTCTGGGAGCAGTCAGCAACAGCTCTCAAACGTCCTGCAGAAGTGTTTCATCATTTGGAGCTGCCAGCAGTGGGTGAGGAGAGAGGACAGAGCTGGATGTAGCCCTGCTGTAGATCTGGGAGCAGAGAGACTTCTGCTCTGTGCTGTGGGGCCTGGGGCTGTGCATTACGGGGTGGGGGCTAAGCCCCTGCTGTGGTGGCAGACTGGGAATGCCCTGGAGGGAAGGACAAGGAATGACCATCAGAGCCTGCACACACCAAAAGCAGGAGCCACAGACATGAGTCTCAGAGCCCTGTGACCCCAGACCCTGCTTGTCTCACTCCCAGCAACTCCTGACATTTTGTGATGCTCTTGGAGCAGCATCCACAGCCCAGGCAGCTTCCCTGAGGAGCAGTCCCTGCCCCTTACTCTTCTGCCACGATCTCAGGGGATTCATGTCCTGTCTGCCAGGGTGTGGACACTCAACAGTCACTTGAAATGGTCCCCACTGAAACCAGCAGCTCCTCTGGGCACACAACCTCTCTGGTGCTTCCCTTCCCCCCTGGAGCAAACAGCAGCAAGCAGTGAGCTGAGAATCTAAGCTGAGAAATCACTTCAGACCAGAAAGCTCCAAACAAAATGTGCTGGCAGTGGTTTGCAAGTGGAAAGCAACACCAAACCTCCTCCTTTCCAGCAGAGGAGCTGCTTTCTCTGGGAGGAAAAGATGACAGAGGGGATAACTCTGGGTTTTTTCCCTGTCTCTGCCACTGGCTTGCTGAACAAACAGGAACAAGGCTCTGGCTCCTCTGAGGTCTCTGCTTCCCCCTCTCCTGGTAGGGGTCAGAAATCCATAGCTCCTAAGCATGCAGGACAGGCTGATGTGACTGAGAGAGAAAACGCTCTGGTGAGCAAATAGTTGGTGTCAGTGGAGGCTGGGGGGGCTGGGAGGGACCTCAAGGCTCAGCCAGCTCCAAGCCCCCTGCCATGGGCAGGGACACCTCACACCACAGCAGGTTGCTCACAGCCACCTCCAGCCTGGCTGCAAACACCTCCAGGGATGAGGCTTCCTCCACCTCCCTGGGCAGCCTGTGCCAGGCTCTCACCACCCTCCTGGGGAACAACTTCTTCCTGACATCCAATCTGAATCTCCCCACCTCTGTGTTTGCTTGCTGTCTAAGCAAGGAAGGGGAACACCTTGATTGCCATCAGACCTCAGCTCTCTGACTGCTTGCAGAGGCTACACCAGGAGGTTAATCTTGGCATCGTCCCTGATGCTCCCCAGAGCTGCTGTCTTCAGATCAAATCCACCTCCCATCAAGCTTCTAGATAAGGGCTGTGCCCTGGCCTGGCCTGTAGCTGTTTATTTTACCTCTGTGAGCTAGTGGGTGGCTTTCAGATAGCAGCAGATGGTGCCTGATAAGCTTTGCTACTCACTGTATCTCAGAGCTCTGATCTTCTGCTTCCCCCCACTCCCCCTCAGCCTTCACAGCCAGCCCTGTTCTCTGCAACAGTGAAGACCACAGTCCCACCAGCATGGGGGGGACCACTGCAGGCCTTGCAGATGGGCTCAACTGAGCATGTGGCATCAGCTGCAGGCAAGCCCCAGCTCTGCAGGGGAGCCAGCCCAGGGCTGACCAGGCTGGTGACTCTGCAGGGCTCTGGGGAGCACCAGGGAGCTGTGGAGTCTTCCTCTCTGGAGATATTCAAGACCCATCTGGATGTGTTGCAGTGTGATCTGCTCCAGGTGATGCTGCTCTGGCAGGGGGGTTGGACTGGAGGAGCTTTGGAGGTCCCTTCCAGCCCTTAGCATTCTGTGAGGGAAACTCTGAGCTACTTGCAGCTCCTTTCTTGTCAGCCTGAAGCAGCTGCAAACGTTTGTGCTGGTTTCAAGAGCCTGAGCCACAGGTATGTTAAAAAAATAGAATGGTTTATTTACAGGAGAGTGGATTTTCAGGCCTGAAAAGCAAGGTATCTACTCCATTAGCACAGAGGGACCAGATGGGATCCAGGAGCCTTAACCACCACGCTCTGTGCTGAGCAGACACATGGCAGTGCCCTGGGATTTAAGAGCTGTGGCTGGCAGGGTGGTCAGAGGACAAAGCAGCAGCGCCATGGGGCTCTGCTCCACTGCTTCTCCCCAGACCCAGCAGTGCACCAACTGCTTCTTGCCCCAGGGCAAGGAGCAGGGCACTCAGAGGCTCCCTCTCCCTTGTCACAGCCCATGGGAAGCTCAGCAGAGAAGTGCACTTGGTGGTTCCCTGTGGAAGGGAGCTGGGGACATCCAGGTCTGCTGGAGCCAGCTCATCCTTCCTGAGCCTGGCTGAGGGCCTGAGAGCTTTGGAAGTGGGTAAGAAGGAGCCAGAATGCTGTGTGTGCTGTGTCCTGTGCTGCAGCTTGACCTCATGGGCAGCTGCCTGGCACAGCTGAGTGCCCCTGGCTGCTGGGGCAGCCTTCACCTCCCAGGGTCTTAGCTCTGGAACCGCTTGAGGCACAAATCCTGCGCTGGAGAGGTCAAAGCAAACTTCACAAAGAGCCTTCCCCGGTGCAGGAAGGCTGTGTGCTGAGGAGCAGAGAGGGAAGCTCAGGGCAGAGCTGCCTTGGGCTTGTCCTCTGGCTCTGCCCCATTCTCTGTCTTGGTGGCAATGCTGTAGTAGTAGGAGCGGATGAGGGTCTCCACAGCCACAAACCCTGGGCGCTCCTCCCACCTGCCAGGGCAGAAAGGGCAAAGAGAGAGAGGATCAAAGGGGATTGACCCAAGGAGGACATAGAACCTGGGGGAGAAGGGCAGCACAGCTGTGCCAGGGCTTAGGAATGCAGCTGGGACTGGGGAGGGTCCAAGGCACAGAGCCTGTGGCATCTTTGCTACAAGTCCTAAACCTCCACAGCTCCCTGAAAGGAGGTTGGAGTGAGGTGGGGTTTAGGTTTCTTCTCCCTTGTATCAGGTGATAGGAGAGGAAATGGCCTGAAACTGTGCCAGGGGAGGGTTAGGTTGGAGATGAGGAACAATTTGTTTGCTGCAAGAGTGGTCAGGGACTGGCAGAGGCTGCCCAGGGAGGTGGTGGAGTCCCCAGCCCTGGAGGTGCTCAGCAAACCTGTGGCCGTGGCAGCTGGGGCCAGGCTTTGATGGCTGTGGTGGGGTTGGGTTGCTGCTTGGGCTGGATGAGCTTTTTCCAACAGCCCAGACCCTAGAGGCCTCTTCCAACCCAAACAGTTCTGTGGTTCTCTATCTTCCAGGACTGCCAGAGGCAAAGGCAAGGCTGTGACGCTGAAGCAGCAGAGGCATCACTCACCATGGAGTGGGGGATGAGGGCAAGGCATTTGCTTTGTGTTGCCACCACCCAGGCAGGCTGTGCTGCTCTGGTGGAGCTGCTGCCCAGCAAGCAGCTGAAGAGGGGCAAGCCTCACCTGTAGGTCCAGCACTGCTGCATCAGGCTGTACATCTCTGCTGGGCAGCCTGGGGGGCACTCCATGCGCTTCCCCTGCTCGATGAAGCTGGTGACCTCTGGGCCTTTCATTTTCTAGGGCAAGTGGGAAATGCTTTAATGGTTTGGGAGCTGGCAGCAGGCTTAGGAGAGAGAGAGAGATGAGAGCTGGGCCTGGGTTCTCAGCCACTGGAACAGGCTGCCCAGGGAGGTGGTGGAGTCATCAGCCCTGGAGGGGTTTTGAAGGGCTGGGAGCATTGCCTCAAGCCATGCCAGGGGAGGTTCAGGTTGGGTATGAGGAACAATTTCTTCCCAGCAAGAGCTCTCAGGCACTGCCCCAGGCTGCCAGGGAGGTGGTGGAATCCCCACCCCTGGAGGGGTTTAAAAGCTGCATGGATGTGGTGCTGAGGGAGGTGGTTTAGTGGCAGTGGCTTAGCAGCACTGGTGGCACTGTGAGCTCTGGGTGAGCTTGGACTTGGTGCTCTCCAAGGTCTCTTCCAACCTCAACCTCAGCACTTCTCTGATCTCCTCCCCCCTCTGCTCAGAGGAGCACCCAGCCAAGGAAGCAGAAATTGCAGTTCCAGTGTGTCTCAGCCTGTTAGGGAGGGGAGACTCTGCTGGGGGAGGCTCTGCTGGGGGAGACTCTGCTGGGGGAGGCTCTGCTGGGAGAGGCTCTGCTGAGGGAGGCTCTGCTGGGGGAGGCTCTGCTGGGGGAGACTCTGCTGGGGGAGGCTCTGCTGTGGCATCCAACCCCCACGGCCCCCAGCTCTGCCTCACCTTGTATGGTTTCTGCCCATAGCTGAAGGCCTCCCACATGGTCACACCATAGCTCCACACATCACTCTTGCTGGAGAACTTGTGGTAGAGGATGCACTCTGGGGCATACCACTTCAGGGGCCACTTGCCTGCTGTCCTGGCCTGCAGCAAAGCAGAGAAGGTCATTTCCACCCTGAGACACAGCCAGCCTGGAGCTGAACCTGAGTTCTGCCAGGCTCTGCTGTCTTGGTGGCTCTGCTCAGCCAGCCTTGGGTGCAGGACACTGTCCCACGGTGCCACCTTCCTCTGACACCCCAGGGCTCAGTGCAGGTCTGTACACAGCTGCAAAGCTCAGCCCTGGCTTGCTCTTCATCCCCTCCTCCCTGCCCCCTGCTCTGGCTCCTCTCCTCTCTCCTGTCACCCTTGCACTGCATCCCCCTCTGCCTTCATCTGAGCTTCCACCTTGCCACCCAGAGCTCTGCAGAGCCCCTTGCCATGGCTCAGCACTGATGCCAGCCTGAGTGGGATGTGGTCATGCAGCAGGGAAGAGCCCAGCCCCCCCTCTGGGGAGCCCAGCCCCCCCAGAGCCAGGAGGGCTCCTGCCAGCTGCAGACCCTCTGCCCTGCTGACACTCACCTTGTAGTAGCTGTCATCAGCACCCAGAGCCTTGGAGAGGCCAAAGTCACTGATCTTAGCATAGTGCTGGTTGACCAGCAGCACATTTCTGGCTGCCAGGTCCCTGTGGACAAAGTTTTTTTCCTCCAGGTACTTCATGCCCATGGACACTTGGTGCATCAGCTCCACGATGTTGCTGACTGCAATCTCATCCCTGGGCAAGAGGAAAGGGCAATGCAGGACCTGCCTCTGCATCAGGGTGCCCTCCAAGGTGGGCATCCCTCCTCCAGAAGCATCAGTCCCTGTTGTCTCACATGAACAGACATCTGCCTGCTGCCCCCAGCTGCTGTTAGCAGCTTCTCTCCACCTACAGAGCTGCACCTCCTGGCAGCAGGGAGCCTGAGAAGCCACAGATGACACCGAGGTGTGAGGGGATATTGATCTGCCTGAGGGGAGGCAGGCTCTGCAGAGGGGTCTGGCCAGGCTGGAGCTGTGAGCTGAAGCCAACAGGCTGAGGTTCAGCAAGGCCAAGGGCCAGGTCCTGCACTTGGGTCACAACAAGCCCAGGACCATCTGGCTCTCTACAACTCCCTGAGAGGAGGCTGGAGTGAGGTGGGGGTTGGGCTCTTCTCCCAAGTTAAAAACGAGAGGACAAGAGGAGATGGCCTGAAGTTGCCCCAGGGCAGGTTCAGGTTGGACATGAGGAAGAGTTTCTTCCCCAGAAGGGTTGTCAGGGGCTGGCCCAGGCTGCCCAGGGCAGTGGTGGAGTCTCCATCCCTGGAGCTGTGGCGCTGGGGGCCGTGGCTCCACAGCAGGCTTGGGAGTGTTGGCTCAGTGGCTGGACTTCAGAATCTCAAAGGCCTTTGCCAGCCTCAGCTATTCTGAGATGCTGAGTGCAGATTCTCAGCCAGCCACATTTCATTCACTCACTTCTTGGAAGCCAAGAACTTGTTGAGGGGCCCTCCAGAAGCCATCTCCATGACGAGCATCAGGGACTCTGCCTCGCAGACCCCGATCATGCGGACGATGTAGGGGTTGTCCAGCTGGTGCATGATCTGAGCTTCCTTCATCATCTCATCCTTCACTGTCCTCTCGTTGTTGTTCTTCAGCACCTTTATGGCCACATCAATCTGCTTCCTGCACGGGGCACAGAGGATGGAGTCAGCAGCAGCAGTTCATGGGCCCCAGCCTGCGAGGGGAACGCTGCCCAGGGGATGCTCTGTCATCTCCTAGTGCTGATCTCAGGAGCCTCTTGGGGTGGAGCTCTGTGCTGTGCTGGGGTCCCAGGCCTGCTAGAAGGTCACAGAGGAAAGGATCTCCTCACCCTTACAAGTGCAGGCCAGTGCTTGGCATCTGCAGGTCTGAAGGTGCTTCCCCCCCCCCGAGGGCTGCTTCCCCCCCCCGAGGGCTGCTTCCCCCCCCCGAGACCATCTCTGTGAGCTCACAGACAGCCAAGGATGGCTCCCCAGTCTCACTCCCTTGCCCTGACACAGAGCAAGATGACCTCAGAAGCCTGGAGCTCCGAGCCCAGCAAATGCCTTCAGAGGTGGCAGGCAGGGCCAGGAGCATGCAGTGCAGATCACAGCCTCAGGCCGATGCAGCTGCCCCTGAGAGTCCATGGAAAGCCATCTCTGACCTTCCAGAGCATCTCTCACACCTCCACCCCAGGAGCACTTTAGGGTCCATCTAGCAAGGGCCCCCTCTGAGCTCAGCCTGGAGCATTCTCCTCCAGCACCCTTCAGGGCACCACTCACTTCCTCATTTTGTAGACTCCTTTCTTGACAGAGCCAAAGTTTCCTGCTCCCAGTTCCACCTCATCCATCAGCAGGTGGTCCCTCTTCAGGAACAGTTTCTTATCCTTCAGTTCCTCAGGGTCACTGTAGGGGCTCTCATAGACGCTGGAGTCCATGGGGAGCAGCTGGGAGCTCCCTGCACCTTGCCAGGAGGAGCAGTTGTCAAGGACAGAGAAATGACAGAGCCTTCCCCATCCCCCTCTCCCTCACTGCCTGGGAAGCTTTCCTCTAGTCTCTTGGCCAATTCTCCTTCAAGTTCCTGCATCCAAGCCTCCCTCCTGGGCATCTCCCTTCCTTTCACACCCCACAGCCTCTCCTGCTGCAGGAGTCAGGATGGGCTGAGGTGTCTGAGCACTCCCAGTGCACACAGCAGGACCTCAGGAGCTCAGCCCTGGATGCAGTGGGTGTGGGGTGGGAGATGGAGAGCAGGGCAGGGCTTGGTTTGCTGAGTAACATGGGGCAGAGTGAGAGTGCCTGGGAGCTGAGGATGGGCAAACAGCTTTGCTGTGTTCTTGTCTCAGGACCCTGGGATGATTGGGGTGCTCCTGGGTGCCTGCAGTGCTGGAACCAGCTCTGGAGTCCTCAGCAAGGACATGGAGCAGGTCCAGAGGAGGCCACAGCAAGGCTGGGAGGGCTGGAAGCTCTGTTTGCAGATGTCCCTGCTGACTGCAGGGGGGTTGGACTGCAGGAGCCTTAAAGATCCCTTCCCACCCAAACCAGCCTGGGATTCTGTGGCTCGTGAGGGATTTGTGGCACAGCTCCCTGACCAGGATGTGGCCACACAGAGGTGTCAGGTAGCCCCCGTGTGGCATCAGCAGGTCCTGTGTGCTCTCAGGAGCTGAGGGCTTCCAACGGTGCTCACCCACAGGGTCTGGTGTGTATCCATCTGCATTGAGAGGGCCAAGGTTTCTCTGCAAAAGAAGCAGGGCTCGAGTGGACAAAGGAGCCAGGGGAAGCTGCTTCAGCTTGAAATGGGGAAGGAGAGGGCTGAGGAGACTCTGCAGCTCAGCTGCTGGTCCCCTCTAACAGGCACAAGAGACTGGAGTGGTATCAAGGTGACTTTTCTCTTCCAGACCTGGCTGGCAGCTCCCTCCCCTGCAGCTGCCCAGCAGGGATCAGTGCCTGGGGGGTTCAGTGCCACAGAGCCTGAATGCAGCATCGCCCTCCAGCTGCCCAGGCTGTGCAGCATCAGCTGCTAAGGACTCTGTGGTTTCCTCAGCAGGGAGAGGATACTTCAGAGCTGCCTGGATGTGATCCTGGCCAACCTGTTCTGGGTGACCTTGCTCTAGCAGGGGGGCTGGAGGCTGGTGTTGGCCTCTTCTCCAAGTAAGTTCCAACAGGTCAAGAGGAAATGGCCTCAAGCTGTGCCAGGGGAGGCTTAGGTTGGAGATGAGGGAAAATGTCTCTGCTGCAAGAGTGGCCAGGGACTGGCACAGGCTGCTGAGGGAGGTGGTGGAGTCCCCAGCCCTGGGGGGCTTGGAAAAATGAGTAGAGGTGGCACTTGGGGCCATGGTTTAGTGGTCATGGAGGTGGTAGAAGGTTGGACTGGATGATCCCAGAGGGCTTTTCCAACCTTCCTGATGGTATGACAGGCACCCACTTGTCCAGCAGAGCTTTGAACAGCAGCACTGCTTGCTGCAGAGCCCCCATGGCATGGGAGCCCAGCACAGATTGTGAAAGCTCTCTGAGGAGATGGCTGAATGCTCCAAACCTTGCTGTAGCCTCCCCTGGGCTCTGGGCTGGGCCACTCCAGTCTCCCAAACCAGTTGGTTTCAACACTGCTCAGCACTGGGAGCAGTGACTGAGCCCAGACACAGCCCCAGGGCAGGGAGGTGGAGGGAGCACAAAGAGCTGGCTGGGGGCCAGCAGCCAGGCTGAGTGTTCCCAGAATCCGACTGTGCCTTCCTTGCTCCTGCCTGGCAAAGCAGGGCAGGGAGGAGAAGGCTCCCCTGGGACAGGCCCACATGTTGCAAGGAGCTCAGTATGAATGGAAACCATTTGCAGATCTAATGGTAGCTGTGCCCAGCTATTCCTTGGCCCCATCCAAGCTGGAAGGGGGACAGCATTGCAGCTGGCCTTAATGTGTTCCAGTTGAGTTATTGAGTTGTAGAGAGCAGCAGAGTTGGAGCAGCAGAGTTGGAGCAGCAAGCTTGAAATGCAGGAGTATGAAGCCACTGAAGCACCAAACAGCCCCAACCCCTCCCCAAAACTTACACTGATGGAGGGGTGGGTTGGTGGGACTGGTGCTGCAGATGCTGTGAAGGAGGGGAGAGAAGTTATTGAGAGCCTGCCCCAAGGAGGGTCAGAGATCAGTCCTTGAAGAACTCTGTGGTCACCTGTGGCTGATCCTCCCCCCCCAAGGGCAGGTTTTCCACAGCTTTAGCTAAAACAGGGTGTGAGAAGTGCCTGGGTGTGGGTGGTGCTCCCAGGTGAGCCCTCAGGGCAGAGGCAGCCCCACTGCAGCACTGCTCTGCACTGCTCCCAGGGCAGGCACTGGCTGAGCTGTGCCCCAGCAGAGCAAGGGCCCCATGGGCAGGCTCTGCAGTGATGCTGGTGACACCTGGACTGGGACAGAGGCACCCATGGCTTCGAGTGTCCAGCTCCAGAGCCCCCAGCAGCCAGCCTTGCAGGGCATCTCATTCCCAGGTCACCTTTCAGAAGCCACCTGTTTGGCACCAGAAGCCTCTAATCCATTTGGAGCACCGATTCTCCTCCTGCCTCTGGGCTGCCCTAGGACAAGCCTGGACCAGAGTGGCCACTTTCAGCAGACAGCACCATGTGGGACCTGCCCAGAGGAGCTCACTGATCCCTCAGCACCAAGGTCTGAGCAAGGTGAGACACGGGGAAGGAAACTTGGGCTGGTGTCGCTCCTCTAGGTGGTAAAGTGAGGCCAGGGTTGGCTTTCAGAGCTGTCAGCTCACCTGGCATGTTGGGGTTGGGGCAGGCTTCCCTCAGGGAGAAAATCAGCCCATCTGATTTGAGCTTTAGGTACTCCACCAACTGGGAAAGGAATTGGAGGAGAAAGAGATGGTTGTGAGGAGAAGAGCAGCTCCTTTCCCTGCAGCCAGCTCGTGTGCCAAAGGTTTCTCTCAGATTTATGGCACACAGGGACCAGAATTTTCCTTCCAGTTCCAACCCCCTGCCATGGGCAGGGACACCCTCCCACCAGCCCAGGATGCTCAAGGTCTCATCCAGCCTGGCCTTGGACACCTCCAGGGAGAGGGCAGCCACAGCCTCCCTGGGCAGCCTGCTCCAGGCTCTCCCCACCCTCACTCCCAGGAACTTCTTCCTCATCTTCAGTCTCAGTCTCCCCTCTCCCAGCTCAAAGACATTCCCCTCATCCTGGCACTCCCAGCCTTGTCCAAAGTCCCTCCCCAGCTCTCCTGGAGCCCCCTGGAAGGCTGCTCTGAGGTCTCCCTGGAGCCTTCTCTTCTCCAGGCTGCCCACCCCCAGCTCTTGCAGCCTGCTCCCGGGCAGCATTTCACACACATCCCAGAAGGGGTTGGGTTGGAAGGGAGCTTCAAGAGCATCACGTTCCAAACCAGCTGCCATGGGCAAAGTGCCTTCTCTTGCTGAGGACTCCAGGGGTCAGCATCCCAGCGTGGTACCTGCCAGAGGGTGTCGAACTTGGTGCCCTCAGGGATGGAGTACTTGCCGGACTTGTCCTGGTCGATGCGGTAGTGGTAGACGGTCTTGCCGTAGACCAGGGACAGGGCATAGGCACTGCTCTCCTTCCTTTCTCTCAGCCTGGGAGGAAGCAGAACTCTTAAAACCAGCTCCAGGCTCTTTTCCTGCAGGCTCTCATGGCTGCAGTGGTGGTGGGTGAGCACCTGGGGCCGTGTCATAGAATCATTGAATCACAGAATCATCAGAATCATGGAATCATTGAGTCATTGAATCCAGCAGGCTGGGAGAAACCTCAGAGGTCATCAAGTCCAACCTGCCAACTGACACCTAACCCCTCCTGACAACTAAACCATGGCTCACAGTATCACCAAGGCTGGAAGAGACCTCGAAGATCATCAAGTCCAAGCTGTCACCACAGACCCCATGACCAGACCATGGCACCAAGTGCCACATCCAATCCCCTCTTGAACCCCTCCAGGGATGGGGACTGCACCACCTCCCTGGGCAGCACATCCCAGTGGCCAGTTCCTCTTTCTGGGAAGAACAGCTTAAACTTCCCCTGGCACAGCTTGAGACTGTGTCCTCTTGTTCTGGTGCTGCTTGTC
This sequence comes from Melanerpes formicivorus, assembly GCF_026170545.1. Classification (NCBI taxonomy): domain Eukaryota; kingdom Metazoa; phylum Chordata; class Aves; order Piciformes; family Picidae; genus Melanerpes; species Melanerpes formicivorus. The sequence goes on along the minus strand of NW_027142435.1, from coordinate 2,155,462 downwards.
TGGGAGAAGAGACCAACCCCCAGCTGGCTACAACCTCCCTTCCAAGTCTCCTGTGCCACTTGCCCCAGAAGGTGCTGTGCTGCAGCTGTGCAGCAGGCTGGACCCTCTGCAGCCCCTCTCCCCTGGTGCATCAACAAACATCCTTCAGGGAGACATTGAAAAGTGAGAAGCAAGTAAAGCTCAAGGCTGGATCCTTATGGAGGCCAGAGGCACTGGCTGGGCACTACCAGGCCTGGGCTTTCAGACCTTGTCTTGGATAGATCTCTAACCACAGGCTGCCCAACCTCCTCCCAGCAGCATGAAACCAGCACCCACAGGGCAGGTAGCAAGCCCAGGAGCACACAGCACTGCCAGGCTTGGGCACACTCACAGGAATTTGCCATCAGGCTGTGCCCCTGAGTAGAGTCTCCTCTCGGCCTCGTCCCGGGCGATGCTGCCGTGGTACCAGGGCATCCTCTCGTGGGCTGTGGTGGCGATGAGCTTCTCCACCTGTGGGGCTTGGCTTATGATGGCCTGTTCCAGGGCATCCCCCTGCAACAGAGGGAGAAATGAGACCTCCTGGCAGCCTGCAGAGCAGGGCTCCTTGCTTATCTAAACTGGCCCCATCCTGAGCATCCAGCTGCAGTCCACTGGCTGGAAGTGAGGGAAGAGAGAAGTCACCAGGCTCATGTGAGGGACCTTCCCACCAGGCTCATGTGAAGGTGCAGGTACAAAGGAGGCTCAGTTGGTAGCACATAAGACCCTTAATGGGAAGGTTGTGAGTTCAAGCCTGCAGTGGGCAGTAGTGTCCTCCCTACTCTAGTGGTGAGGTCTGTGGTGACTCGATGATCTTTGAGGTCCCTTCCAACCTTAGGAATACTTAATACCTTCCCACCAGGCTCATGGAGTGTCCCCCAGCCTGGGAGGGAATCCACTCCTGCAGGGGTAGGACCTCCTTGCAGTGCTTCTGCCCTACCCTGGCTGCTCCCTGTCCCCAGACACTACAAGTTGTCACTCTGGAAACCGGGGGGAGCTCTAAATTAAGGTCCCTGGCCCTGCACATCTGCTCAACAGCTCTGCCTCTGGCTTTGCCAGTAGATGGCAATGTCCTGTGGGTTATCTACCAGCGTCCCCAGATCAGCCTCACGGAGCCGCCCTGGAGAACATCTCCTTCACCTCAGCACCTTTGGGCCAGAACAGGGCAAACTGGGAGATCTCTCCTAGAAAAGCTCCCTAAGGAGAAGGTCTGAGCTGTCCTTCTGCCAGGACGTGGAAGTGGCTGAGAAGCCAGAGCCAAGGATTGAACAAATGTTTAGCAGTATCTGAGGGCTGAGGGTCAGGAGGGAGGGGACAGGCTCTGCTCAGTCACACCCTGTGGTAGGACAAGGGACAATGGATGGAAACTGCAGCACAGGAGGCTCCACCTCACCATGAGGAGGAACTTCTGCACTGTGAGGCTCACAGAGCCCTGGAGCAGGCTGCCCAGGGAGGTTGTGGAGTCTCCTCCTCTGGAGCCTTTCCAGCCCCTGTGTGACCTGAGCTGGATTCTCAGGTCCTGCTCTGGCAGGGGGCTTGGACTGGATGACCTCCAGAAGTCCCTTCCAGCCCCTAGCATCCTGTGAGCCGGTGAAGGTGGCAGCAAATCCATGCTGTGGCTGGCTGGCAGTGTGGCCACTGGCAGAGCTTCCATAGATTCCACACATGGTTTAGGTTGGAAGAGACCTCCCAGAGCACCCAGATGCCACGGGCAGGGACACCTCCCACCAGCCCCACGGGGCAGCACTCCTCCCAGAGCCCTCCTTGGGGGCCACATCCAGTACCTCCAGCCTCCAGGTCTGCCGGACGTACTCTCGCACCATGCTGTCCCTGATGCTGTCGAAGACGCCAGGCCGGGGCTCCACGCCCGCGGGGCGGTTGCAGGGCTTGCGGAGGCTGCAGCAGAGTCCATCAGCATCCTTGGAGTAGAACTCGCAGAGCTCCTCGGGGCCGCAGTGCGCTTTGCCCCCGGCGATGGCGTAGGTGCCGTTCAGCTGCCGCTCGATGGCGTAGTGATAGAACTGCAGGTCGCAGACCATGGAGAGGACGTAGCCCCCCAGGCTGCGCAGGCACTGCCGCAGCAGGAACAGCCCATCCGACATCCCCCCCAGCTTCAGGTGCTCCTCTGCCTCCGACCTGCCGATGCTGCCGTAGTAGAAGGGCAGGTGAGCCGCAGCGTCTGGCATCCCTGGGCACAGGCTGGGCTGCCTTGGCTCAGCTTGCAGGGTGCTGGGGCTTGGGCTGGAGAAGAGAAGCAAAAGAAACCTCTGCAGTCATAGAATCATCAGGGTTGGAGGGGAGCTCAAGGCTCAGCCAGTTCCAAGCCCCCTGCCATGGGCAGGGACACTTCACACCGCAGCAGGTTGCTCACAGCCACCTCCAGCCTGGCTGCAAACACCTCCAGGCAGGAGGCTTCCACCACCTCCCTGGGCAGCCTGTGCCAGGCTCTCACCACCCTCCTGGGGAACAACTTCTTCCTAACATCCAATCTCAATCTCCCCACTTCTAGTTTTGCTCCATCCCCCCCCCCCCCAGTCCTATCCCTCCCTGACACCCTCAAAAGTCCCTTCCCAGCTTTCTTGTAGCCCCCTGCAGATCCTGGAAGGCCACAATGAGGTCTCCTCTGAGTCTTCTCTTCTCCAGACTGTACAACCCCAACTCCCTCAGCCTGTGATGTTGTGTGGTGGAAAGGTCTAATTGAGATAGAGACTTCTCTGCCTTGGAGGTTCTCCAGCTCTTGGCTGACTACCTCCAGGGTGGTTTCTGGCACTGCATGGAGAGTAGCAGGGGAGTCATAGGATCATAGAATAGCTTGGGTTGGAAAAGACCTTTAAGATCATCAACTCCAACCATTCTCTAACTCTACCAGGGCTGGGGCTGAACCATGGCCCTCAGCACCACAGCTCTGTGGCTTTTAAACCCCTCCAGGGATAGGGATTCCACCACCTCCCTGGGCAGCCTGTGCCAGTGTGTGAGAATCCTCTCAGTGAAGAAGTTGCTTCTAATATCCAACCCAAACCTCCCCTGGTGGAACTTGAGGCCATATCCTCCTGCCCTATCACTTGTTCCTTGGGTGAAGAGACCAACTCCCACCTGGCTCCAACCTCCTTCCAGGGATTTGGGTTGCAGAGAGCCAGAAGGTCTCCCCTCAGCCTCCTTTTCTCCAGGCCATCACTGCCAGGTGAGTTTAACCTCAGCCTCTCTGTCAAGCTACATCAACCAGACCCCCCCCAGCTCAGAGCAGCCTCAAATCAGAAACCACCCAACCTACCTCTGTGCTGCTGGGCACCAGTTTGGGTGGGAATCCAGCAAGCACTGGAGCTTTGTCTGTTGGCTGAGTCAGCACAGAGCCCCTCCTGCCAGCGGGCTGCAGGTCTTGCATCAAATCACCTCCGGGGCTGCCCACAGAGAGGAGCCAATTTCCGCTGATCAGAGGGGAGATTGGCAGAGGGCAAGGCACTCAGTTGTTCCCTGGGACCTGCTCTTTGCTTGAGCAGGAGCTGACCCCAACAAGATCTGACTCTCTGTCTGCAGCCTGCTCTTGCTCTCTCCCCCTGTGTCGGTCACCCGCAGCGCAAAGGCAGCAGGAGCTCTCCGGGCAGGGTGCTGGAGCTGATCCCTCCCAGTCTAACTCATCTCTGCACACAGAAACAGAGAGCCACAGAGCAGTTGTGGCTGGAAGAGACCTCCAAGGTTGTGAAGGCCAAGCCAGCACTGCCAGGACACCACTAGACCATGGCCCTCAGCACCACATCCCCATAGCTTTCATTCCTTCCAGGGATGGAGACTCCATCACTGCTCTGGGCAGCCTGGGCCAGGGCTTGACAACCCTTCTTGTTTCCTCATGTCCATCCTAAATCTCCCCTGACACAACTGGAGAAGAGAAGGCTCTCCAGGGAGATCTTCTGGTGGCTTTTCAGGACTTCAAGGGGTGAGCAGAAAGCTGGGGACAGGCATTTGAGCAGGGCCTGCTGGGACAGGACAAGGGGGGTGGTTTGAAACTCATAGTGGGAGATGTAGATCAGACACAAGGAAGCAATTTGTGATGCTAAGGCTGGTGAGACCCTGGCCCAGGTTTCCCAGAGATGCCCAATCCCTGGCATCACTCCAGGTCAGGTTGTTTGTGGCTCTGAGCAGCCTGCTCTGACTGGGGATGTCCCTGCTGACCACAGGGGGGTTGGACTGGCTGATGTCTGAGAGCCTCTCCCATCCCCAACCATTCTATGATTCTGTTTATTTGGTGCCTTCATGAAGCCCCAGGGTGGCTCTGATGAGAGCAGGAAGGGAGAGCAGGCTCTGCTGAGGGGGGGTTTAGTTGAGGCAGGAAACCACAGCAGGAAGCTGTCAGTGGAGTCTGCAGCTTGGGCAGGGGACTGGTGTAACCCAGGCCAGGCACAGCACAGAGCAGCCTGGGCTGTGAAGCCACTTCCATCAAATTCATCAAAAGAAGCCAAGTGGGGGCTTGGCAGAGCTGCCAGCCTGGGATACAGGAGGCAAATGAAACCACTCTGTAGCTCAGGCCCTAACTGGAGGCAGTGCTTGGAACCAAAGCAGCTTGGAACCAAAGCAGCTGAGCTAATCCCTTGATGCCACCAGCAGCAAAACAGCCCAGACACTGGGCAGGTGGCTGCCCCAGGCTCAGCTCCTGAGCTGAGCTGACTTCCAGGTCTCCCTCACCCAGGGGAAGAGCAAGTCCCAAGGAGGTGAGCTGAAGGATGTGAGGGGATGAGGATGGGCAGCTCCTGGCTGTAACTGCAGAATCAGCCTCATGAGTCACGTTCATGAGTGAAGGAAGAGGAAGCACTGAGTGGGCAGTGGAAGCTCTGTGGCCTTCTTGACGTGCTCCTGCTTTCCACAGGCTGCCTGAGATAAACAGTGATGAGGACCCTGCACCCAAACCTGCTGGCTCCCTGCTGTGGAAAGTCCAGGAGCAGAAGGTGACAGCAGATGGAACACATCTGACAGTTGTTGAGCCAGGTGAAAATGAGAGGGCAGAAGCCATTGATCACCACCAAGCTCCCACAAAGTTTCCAGCTGCCCACACAGGCAGCTCTGTAACAAACAGCCTGGGTTTCCTCTCTGAGCACAGGGCTGGGAGGCAAGAAAGCCTCAGGGAGGTGTGAGAGCAAAGCCAGGGCTCAGAGGCTGGTTCAGGCAATGCCTCCCATTTCACCCAAGCTTTGCTACCACAGGGGAGCCCTGCCAGAAGATTATTCTGTGTAGAGAAGGCTGCAAAGTCCCCAGCCAGGAGGGAAAGTCACCTCCTGGGCTCTGAGAGCAGACATGAAGAGGCCAATTTGCAGCCCCTAGAAAGCACTTGCTCTACTAAAGTTTCCCCTACCACCCTGGCTCCCTTCTGGGTGTAGCTCAGCTGCTCTTCCCCACTGCAGCTCTGTTCCTTAGCACAACCTCTGAGCAGCCCTGACACAGCCTCAAGAGAGCTGCCCAAACCTCAGCCAAGCCTCTGTAAGGTGCAGATGAAAACAAGAACCAATCTCATGAGTTGCTTTCCTGAGCAGCAACTGGTGCCTGGAAGAAGCTGTGCCAGGGACCCTCCACCACCATTCATTTCAAGCTACAGGACCTGATGGTTGGATTTGATGTCCTTGGAGGTCTTTTCTGACCCAAACAATTCTGTGATTCGATGGTTTTTCCAGCATTGGATTCATCTCTGTCCCTTGGCTTGTACCAACCCAGGCTCTGGGTGTTCTGGTTGGCAATAGCACCCAGGGAGAACGGAGCATGAGTGCAGGGCTGGGGTGGTAATGGCCAGGTCTGCAAGTTGGTGTCATGAGGCAAAGATGCACTGAAAACAGCAACACCCAGGTGGGAAGGAGTCAGATCTGTGCCCCATGCAACACAGGAAAGTCAGGCAGGGAGCTGTTGAGATGTCAGTCAGTCAGCTCTAAAGGTAGCTGCCCACCTGCTTGTGCTGAGATCAGAGAACCACCAGGACCTGGCATCCCCATCCCTTGCCCTGGGCTCCCTTCTGTTCCTGATGTGATCTGAGATGGAGCTGTGCCGTGCAGAGCTTGCTGCAGGGTGTGAAGGGCTGGAAAGTGGCTGCAGTGCCCAAGGTCCCTTCCCAGCAGGTTCCCCTTTGCCCTTGGGCAAGAGGCTGAGCTGAAGAGCTGAGCCCTGGAGCTCAGGCGTCAGGTCTCTGAAAAGCTTTAAACAGCAAAAGCTTTGACCTAAGTTTGACTCAACTTGAAATGTTTCTTAGGTCAGAGAAAAGAACTGGGGGGGGGGGGGGGGGGGGGGGGGAGGAGGAGGAGGAGGAAAGCCTCAACCCTGACCTTCTAATTGCCCCTTGATTAACATTTAATTGTTGTCTTTGCACCCCGTGGCAGCTCTTCCCAAGGCTTCCTCACGGGCACTTGGATCCCTGCTCTCCTCACCTCGCTGCTGCCTGCTCGGTAGAGCCTCAGCTCCCCAATCAACTCCCCACGAGTGGGAGTTAATGAAAGTGTGAGCCCAGTGCTGTTTGCCCTCATTACCAGCAGTGCCTTCTGCTTGCCTGGGAAGATAATCATCTCCTCTGCTTCTCGGGGAGGGTCCCTGACTCAGTCCTGCCTGCCCTGGTGGTGTTTACAGGAACTCCACAGACAAAGCTGCCTCATTTCCACCAAGGACCTGCTCTGCCCTTGCTGACCTTGCAGCAAGCAGGTGAGTCCAAACTGCAACTCCTCTGCCTGTGGATTCCAGGCCAGGTGTGGAAGTGCTTCATGTACCTCCTCCCACTTCGAGGTGGGACACAGGAGCCACGTGGGGACAATCCACCCTGCCTCTTGGAAGGCAGAAGGCTGTTAAGTGCCCCAGCAGCACCTGCAGTGCCCAGGGAGGGACCTGCTGCTCTGTGATCCACTGGGTGTGGAGGCTCCTGGCAGGGACAGGACTGTACCAGACACAGGCTCTGAGAGCAGCTGGCTCTGTGGAGCTCAGTCCCCATCCCTCCCCCTTCTGAACCCTTGGCCAGAGACCCAGTGCCAGCCCACCACAGCGCTGGAGAGAGAGGATGGTGCTGCTCAGAGGCTGCTGGCCTTGGGCTTGTGGTGTGTGTATGCTGGAAGCAGGCAGTGCTGACCCAGGGGCAGGGCATGGGTGGCTGGTTCCCTGTCCCTCTGTCCCCCCAGCCTCCAAGCTGGGCAGGCTGCCTTGGGTCCCCTCAGCTCTGCTCAAACAATTCATTCCCAGGAGCCAGTGCCCTCCAGCAGTTAAGTGAGGGTCAGTGCCTGAGCTGCCTCCAACCCTTCCTGCAGAGCCAGCCTGGCACTCACATCGTGCCCAGAGGCTCCAGAGCTGCCATGTGTCACCTTGCAGCTCTCAGAGGCTTCCTTCTTGCCTCTCCGTTTTGCCTTGGCCCCTCTGAGCCTGCCCTGGTGAGGCTGAGGGTGCTCCTCCCGATCCCGAAGGGAGCAAGGGGGCAACAGAGCATGGAAAATCGGTGACATGCTTGCTTGGTGCAGTCAGCTGGCACGAAAGGCCTGAGCTCATTCAGCCCCTGCTGGGGACTTGTTTGCCCTCGGTGCTTATTTGTCAGATGCTAATGAGCGGAAGCAATTTGCTCCCTCAGCTCCGAGAGCAGGAGATGGGGAGGGGGCAGGGCAGGGAGAAGGCCACCTGCCTGAGCTCCTGGCGGGTATAAGCCTCTGCTTTTTCGTTGTTGTTGTCGTTCGAGCCGTTGCTGCAACGGCTGGGATCACCTTGTTCCCAGAGAGCAGCTTTCTGCTGCTTCCTCTGACTCTGGCACTGGTGGTGCTGAGCCTGCAGTGCAGCTGCATCAGGAGCAGCCTGGGGCAGGGCTGGCTGCCTTCCCCCAGGAGCCTGGGGCAGGTTTGCCTGCAGTGCCACAGCAAAGAAGTCAAACAGGCTGAGAGGAGTCCCCTGAGCCAAAGCACGGTGAGAAAGTTTGAGCTCCCAGCCCAGAGCCAGCTTGCCCTGGGCAGGAGGGGCAAGGAGGGGATCCTGCCCCTGTGGTGCTGGGGCAGCTCTGGGATCCTGCCCCTGCGGTGCTGGGGCAGCTCTGGAGTCCTCAGCACAGCCAGGGACCTGTTGGAGCAGGGCTAGAGGAGACCACAGCAATGCTGGCAGGGCTGGAAGCCCTCTGCTGTGAGGCCAGGCTGAGAGAGCTGGGGCTGCTCAGCCTGGGGAAGGGAGGAGATCCCTTCCAACCCAACCCATTCCATGATTCTGATGGTGCTGAGCAGGTGCCATGTCTGGAAGGACTGAAGCTTGCTGAAGAAGGTGGCCTGCTCTCCCCACCCCCTCTCCCTGCTTCAGGTGGTGGGGTGGCTGACAGCTCTATTTCCAACCACAAACTGGGGATGTTTGTGCTACAGAAACATCTGCAGTTGTGCTTTTGCTTTTGCCACTTGAGAATAAATCCAATAGCTGAGCTGCAGGGTTCAGCAGAGCTGCTTTTTGAGAAGCCTGGAGGCTCCCTGGAAGACCTCAGCCACCCAGGAGTGTGCAGTCCTGGTCCTGAAAAGCCCAGGAAGAAGAAAGGACTAAAGGAGAAAGGAATAGAGGTCAATTGAGGAAGGGAGAACTTGGGTTCAGTTTTGGGGCTTTCACTCCCAGAAGGACATTGAGAGGCTGGAAGAGGTCTAGAGAAGGACAACTAAGCTGGGGAAGGGTCTGGAGAGCAGGGCTGGGGAGGAGCAGCTGAGGGAGCTGGGGGGGGGGGGTGTTCAGCCTGAGGAAGAGGAGGCTGAGGGGAGACCTCATTGCTCTCTACAGCTCCCTGAAAGGAGGTTGCAGTGAGGTGGAGTTGGGCTCTTCCCACATGCAACAAGTGACAGGACAAGGGGAAGTGGCCTCAGGCTGTGCCAGGGGAGGTTTAAGTTGGATATTAGGAATCATTTCTTCCCAGAAAGGGTTCTCAGGCACTGGCAGAGGCTGCCCAGGGAGGTGGTGGAGTCCCCATCCCTGGAGGTGTTCAGGAACCCTGTGGCCATGGTGGGGTTGGGTTGCTGGTTGGGCTGGGTGAGCTTGGAGGCCTTTTCCAAGCCAAACAGTTCTCTGATTCTGTGACTCATCAGGGGGTGGAAGAGGGGAAGCAGTGGAAGTGCCATTGCCAGTCACTGAGAAACTGCAGTGCAGGGAACAGTCCTCTGCAGGCAGGGAGAAGTGGATGAGCTAATTGGACTTTCCCCTGGCTGAGTTCTGCTATTCCAGGTTCCATTAGGGAAAGTGAAGCTCTCAGTTTCTTTCTCTGGCCAGTGCAGTTTCCAGGTCAGTCAATGTTCCACAGAGAGCTGAAGGACACTGAGTGCAGAAGCATTTCTGGTGGTCTTGTGGCTGCAAGGAGGGGGAAGCCCTCTCCTCACAGGCTGGGGTTAGCTGCACAGCAGTAAAGATTCTCTGGCACATTTTGATACCTCCTGACCCATCAGGCTGCCATGGGAGGTTGTGGAGTCTCCCTCCCTGGGGATACTCCAGCCCCACCTGGATGCATTCCAGTGTGACCTGCCCTAGGTGACCCTGCTCTGGCAGGGGGGGTTGGACTGGATGACCTCTGGAGGTCCCTTCCAGCCCCTAACCTTCTATGATTCTGTACAGCCCCAGCTCCACACAAGTGATGATGCCAACCTCAGAGAGAGCCCCACAGCCCCTAACCCACACCAGATTCCTCCTGAAGCTGGCAGAAAAGCCAAACTGGTGCTGTGGTGAAGCAATCCAGATCTGTCCACACCAGGACCCCCCAGGTTCTCCTCTCCCACCACCAAACCCTCGATGCCACCAGGGCTGTGCAGAGAGAAGTGATCCAGACCTGTCCACACCAGCACCCCCAGGTTCTCCTCTCCCACCACCAAACCCTCGATGCCACCAGGCTGTGCAGAGAGGTACAAGACAAGGAACAAAGCAGCCATGACACCCAGCAGCCACCTCCAGCACCCACAGCCAACAAACTTCCTCTTACCTGCTCTGAGCTCCTCCTGGGGCTTCGTTTGCAGCAGTTTGGGAGAAAGGAAGGAGAAATGAAGGGAAATGTTCTCCAGGGAGTGAGAAATGAGTTGATTTGGGGGAGAGCAGATGAGGCCACAGCACCCAGTGAGCTGTCTGGCATTTGCCCACCCCTGCTTCTTTGCAATGTGACCTATTTCCTTTGTGCACAGGAAAGGAAAGAAGAGAAAACAAAAGCTGTGTAGAGTTGGAAGAGCTCTGAGACCTTCTCAGAGCCAGGGTCTTCCCTGGAAGAAAACAAATCAGAGGTGGTAGAGACCTCTTGTTCCATGAACAGCTGAGTTTGAGTGAAGAGATCTCTCCTCTTGCCCGTTGAAGAGAGGTGGGTGGGGAAGTGTGTGGCCACCTTTGTCCTTTGGAAGCCACAGGGTGGGTAAGAAGAGCTTTGTTCCTTTGGATCTTCCACACCCAGGCTTTGGAGTTGTGATGGTCAAAACCTCAGCTCTATGGAGGGCTGCTTTGGAGTTGTGATGGTCAAAACCTCAGCTCCATGGAGGGCTGCTTTGGAGTTGTGATGGTCAAGACCTCAGCTGAGTAACCCAAAAGGCCCCAAGAGCTGGGCTGGGAACCATCCTGCACCAGTGCCCCCAAATGGTGCTTGCTTCTGGCAGGACTTCCAGGTGCTCCTCAGGGCCACGTCTGCCCTAACAGCAGGGAGAAATCTCCCTGGGTCATCCCCAGCCATGGTCAGCAGGGCACAGCTGGTGGTGGCTTGGGAGAAAGGCTTTGGCACCAGGAATTCTGCTGTCCCAAGGACTCCTCTTCCCAATGGGAATCCCAAAGTGTCTCCCTGCCCTGGGCAGAGGGCTCTGAACTGCAGAAGAAGTTTGGGCTAGGGCTTTAATGGTGGCCTGGGGCTAGGGCTTTAATGGTGGCCTGGGGCTAGGGCTTTAATGCTGACTTAGGGCTAGGGCTTTAATGGTGACTTAGGGCTAGGGCTTTAATGGTGGCCCGGGGCTAGGGCTTTAATGCTGACTTAGGGCTAGGGCTTTAATGGTGGCCTGGGGCTAGGGCTTTAATGGTGGCCTGGGGCTAGGGCTTTAATGGTGGCAGGCTGAGCTTGCTGGTGATTTCTTTTCTCTTTAATTAAAAGAGGGAAATTCAGGTGAGAGAGAAGGAAGAAAAATTTGGTGCTGAGGTTGGTGAGAGCCTGGCCCAGGCTGCCCAGAGCGATGGGAGAGGTCCCATCCCTAGAACCGTTGCAGGTCAGGTGCTGAGCCTGGCCCGGGCAGGATGTGAGCACACAGCCTCTGCCTGTAGCCACAGGAGGGTGCAGTGTCACCAGGCTCTGAGCTCCCAGGACTAGGTCCTGGTGCTGAGCTGAGCACAGGGCCCCCTCCATCCCAGGAGGGAGTGAGCATGCAGGGCAGCTGGAGGGAGAGGATATCAAGTGCCTCCTGGAAGTGTATCCTCATCTCCCCACCTCGGAAAGAGGAAGCAAATGGTTAGCACTGACTGATGAAGAAAGGCTGAGGGAGTTGGGGTGGTTCAGCCTGGAGAACAGTAGGTTCCAGGGAGACCTTCTGGTGGCCTTTCAGTGCTTAAAGGGGCAGAGAAGGAAGCTGGGGACAGACATCTGAGCAGGGCCTGTTGGAACAGGACAAGGAGGGATGGTTTGAAACTGGAAGAGGGAGATTCAGGCTGGAGAGAAGGAGAAAACTGTTCCAGGCTGCCCAGAGAGGTGAGAGCTGCCCCATCCCTGGAACTATTCCAGCTGAGGTTGTTTGGGGCTCTGAGCAACCTGCTCAGCATATTTACCATCCACGAGGGGCTGGAGACCCTGCAAGGCAGGGAAAAGCAAACTGCCCTGGGAAAGGAGAGGGACAGGGAAGGCAGAGGGACAGGCAGGGCCAAGCTGCTCTCTGCTGAGCGGGGCAGATGTCTGCAGGGTGTGCTTGGAGCCAAGCTGCAGCAGGCAGAAAGCCTCTGGCATGGCTCTGGGCCACGCTTCCAGCAGCTCTTTCTTCCCTGGCCCCAAGTGGCACCGTTCAGTTAAACCCCAAACTGCTCAGCTGCTCCTTTGTGTCTGTGCTGGGGGGAGCTCGGGTGGTGGCCAGCACGGCCTGGGGAGGAAGGAAACCTCTCTTTCCACCCAGGCAGGGAAGCAGCCAACAGTCCAGCCCAGCAGCTGCTGAGGTCCCTTTGAATTGGGTGTTCAAGTGGAGAGAGCCTTCCCTGTCTGAGGGTCTGGAGGGAAGAGCGGCTCCTGTGCTTGTGTTGGGATTCCCAGGGGTGGGGGCTGTGCTCCCACCACCTCCTGGGAGCAGTGGATGCTTTCCCCTCTTTGCTCAGGGCTGTTAGGACAAGCACCCCTACCAGACTACACCAAATAGCTCAGGAGGTCCTTCCTGGGCACCTCCTGCTCAGGGCACGCTGCTCCTTCTCCAAGGAGTGGAGTTCAGAGGGCTTCAGTGGGGGTCCAGACAAACTCATGGAAGAAAACTCATTGTGGCTGTGAAATGCAAAGATGCAGCTCCTGGCTTGGGAGCAGCCCTGCACTTGGTGTGCTGCTGGTGGAGGATCCAGCAGGATGCACCACAAGAAGCACCACAGCTTCTTACTCTTCTTTTAATCCCTTTTCTCAGGCTCACCACGAGCAGCATCCGACCAGGGTGCTGAGCTGGCCAGGCCTTTGTGGCTTTTCTTTTCTCCCTTCTCATCTAATGGTCAGATGGTTACAGACTAAGTGCTAGGTCAGCCTGGGTGGCACCCAGGAGCACTGCCAAGAGCCCTGGCTGCTCAGGCCTGCCAGGCTGGATCCTGTGGCTTTGGCAGTGACCGCAGCTGGAAGGGCCACGGCAGGACACGCAGTCTGGAGGAGCTGGCTGCCCTCCAGACCTGGCATCCATGCCATGCTTCACAGGGCTGCAAAGCCTTCAGCTGCCTCCCAGAGCCTCCCCTTGCAGTCTGCTCCTGGACAGAGCCATCTCACACTCAGGGAGCTTAGTCAAAGACTTAGCTGACACCTTCCCCCAGTGCCCCACTTAGTCTGCACTCAGCTCCTCCTAAAGCAAAGCCACTGACGGCAGAGGAGCTCCATCAGGTGAGCTTTGAATGTCCCTCCCAGCTCAAAGCTTTCTATGGTTCTAAGAGGCTCCTTCAGGATGGTTTTGGAGTCTCCCTGTCCCCAGGGGTGGGCTCAGGCTGGAGGTCCTGGTGCTGTTGTCCTTTCTCCCCTCTCTGTCTGCAGGGGAGAGCCAAGCACTGCAGGGCAGTTTGGGAGGGCTCCTTCTGGTACCAGCTTCCTAATCTCAAGAAGGTGACTTCAGAAGGAAGAAGGAAATGAGCTCCTGCCCTTTCTTGGTGCTGATTGTTTTTTATGTATCCTGAGAGGGCTTTGTTTCTCAGCAAGCAGCATTTGATCCCTTGCAGTGTTTATTCTCTGCTTGAGCAGTGCATTGTCCTCGGTGGGACGCTGCAGGGTGGCAGCAGAACAGCTCCATGGTGGAGCAGTTGTGGCATCCCAAGAGCCAGCAGGGCAAAAGTGATAGAACTGGGGAGGGAAGGCACTTAGAGAACCATGGAGTTGGAACAGACCTCCAAGATCATCGAGTCCAAGCATCAACCTAACACCACCATGGCCACTGAACCACGTCCCCAGCTGCCATGGCCACAGGGCTCTTGGACACCCCCAGGGATGGTGACTCCCCCGCCTCCCTGGGCAGCCTCTTCCTAACATCAGTGAACTCTTGAGAGCCTTTTCAGCTGGAAAGCCAACACCTGGCAGTGGAGCTCAGCTGCCTTTCATCAAAGCATTCTGAAGGCTGGGGTTAAAATGAAGGCTGGGAGGGGCAGTAGTGGTTGTTAGGGGTAAACTTCCCTCATCCCAGTTTGCCTTTGACTGGCAGCAGCAGTGTGACCTCTCTGCTTTCTCTCTTCCCTTGGGCTGTTTGATCAGCCAGGGGCATCTCCTCTGGGCTCTGCCTGCTCCTCTCTGTTTTATCTCTTCCCTTGGGCTGTTTGATCAGCCAGGGGCATCTCCTCAGGGCTCTGCCTGCTCCTCTCTGCTTTCTCTCTTCCCTTTGGGTGTTTGATCAGCCAGGGGCATCTCCTCAGGGCTCTGCCTGCTCCTCTCTGCTTTGTCTCTTCCCTTTGGGTGTTTGATCAGCCAGGGGCATCTCCTCTGGGCTCTGCCTGCTCCTCTCTGCTTTCTCTCTTCCCTTTGGGTGTTTGATCAGCCAGGGGCATCTCCTCTGGGCTCTGCCTGCTCCTCTCTGTTTTATCTCTTCCCTTGGGCTGTTTGATCAGCCAGGGGCATCTTCTCTGGGCTCTGCCTGCTCCTCTCTGCTTTCTCTCTTTCCTTGGGGCTGTTTGATCAGCCAGGGGTTTATCTCTTCCCTTGGGCTGTTTGATCAGCCAGGGGCATCTCCTCAGGGCTCTGCCTGCTTCTCTCTGCTTTCTTTCTTTCCTTGGGGCACTTGATCAGCCAGGGGCATCTCCTCTGGGCTCTGCCTGCTCCTCTCTGCTTTCTCTCTTTCCTTGGGGCTGTTTGATCAGCCAGGGGCATCTCCTCTGGGCTCTGCCTGCTCCTCTCTGTTTTATCTCTTTCCTTGGGGCTGTTTAATCCCCCAGGGGCATCTCCTCAGGGCTCTGCCTGCTCCTCTCTGTTTTATCTCTTTCCTTGGGGCTGTTTGATCAGCCAGGGGCATCTCCTCTGGGCTCTGCCTGCTCCTCTCTGTTTTATCTCTTTCCTTGGGGCTGTTTAATCCCCCAGGGGCATCTCCTCTGGGCTCTGCCTGCTCCTCTCTGTTTTATCTCTTTCCTTGGGGCTGTTTGATCAGCCAGGGGCATCTCCTCTGGGCTCTGCCTGCTCCTCTCTGTTTTATCTCTTTCCTTGGGGCTGTTTAATCCCCCAGGGGCATCTCCTCAGGGCTCTGCCTGCTCCTCTCTGCTTTATCTCTTCCCTTGGGGCTGTTTGATCAGCCAGGGGCATCTCCTCTGGGCTCTGCCTGCTCCTCTCTGCTTTCTCTCTTCCCTTTGGGTGTTTGATCAGCCAGGGGCATCTCCTCTGGGCTCTGCCTGCTCCTCTCTGCTTTATCTCTTCCCTTGGGGCACTTGATCAGCCAGGGGCATCTCCTCTGGGCTCTGCCTGCTCCTCTCTGCTTTGTCTCTTCCCTTGGGGCACTTGATCAGCCAGGGGCATCTCCTCTGGGCTCTGCCTGCTCCTCTCTGCTTTATCTCTTCCCTTGGGGCTGTTTGATCAGCCAGGGGCATCTCCTCTGGGCTCTGCCTGCTCCTCTCTGCTTTATCTCTTCCCTTGGGGCTGTTTGATCAGCCAGGGGCATCTCCTCTGGGCTCTGCCTGCTCCTCTCTGCTTTATCTCTTCCCTTGGGGCTGTTTGATCAGCCAGGGGCATCTCCTCTGGGCTCTGCCTGCTCCTCTCTGTTTTATCTCTTCCCTTGGGGCTGTTTGATCAGCCAGGGGCATCTCCTCTGGGCTCTGCCTGCTCCTCTCTGCTTTGTCTCTTCCCTTGGGGCTGTTTGATCAGCCAGGGGCATCTCCTCAGGGCTCTGCCTGCTCCTCTCTGCTTTCTCTCTTCCCCTGGGGCTGTTTGATCAGCCAGGGGCATCTCCTCTGGGCTCTGCCTGCTCCTCTCTGCTTTATCTCTTTCCTTGGGGCTGTTTGATCAGCCAGGGGCATCTCCTCTGGGCTCTGCCTGCTCCTCTCTGCTTTATCTCTTCCCTTGGGGCTGTTTGATCAGCCAGGGGCATCTCCTCTGGGCTCTGCCTGCTCCTCTCTGCTTTATCTCTTTCCTTGGAGCTGTTTGATCAGCCAGGGGCATCTCCTCAGGGCTCTGCCTGCTCCTCTCTGTTTTATCTGTTTCCTTGGGGCTGTTTGATCAGCCAGGGGCATCTCCTCAGGGCTCTGCCTGCTCCTCTCTGCTTTGTCTCTTCCCTTGGGGCACTTGATCAGCCAGGGGCATCTCCTCTGGGCTCTGCCTGCTCCTCTCTGCTTTATCTCTTTCCTTGGGGCTGTTTAATCCCCCAGGGGCATCTCCTCTGGGCTCTGCCTGCTCCTCTCTGCTTTATCTCTTCCCTTGGGGCTGTTTGATCAGCCAGGGGCATCTCCTCTGGGCTCTGCCTGCTCCTCTCTGCTTTATCTCTTCCCTTGGGGCTGTTTGATCAGCCAGGGGCATCTCCTCTGGGCTCTGCCTGCTCCTTCTTTTTCCACCCATGAGCTTTATACTGGTGCAGGCAAGACCTGCCTCCTGCCCTGATGTCAGCAGTCAGGGCGGGGACTTCTGCAGCCCTCTGGCTTTGGGGATTTTTATGATTATTTTTTTTTTCCCTTTTCTTTTATTATTTTTCTTTTTAATTTATTTTCTTTTTTTCTGGCTAATCCTGGCCAAAAAAAAAAATAAATTCCTGAGCACAGAGAGTTTTGTTTTGTTTTGTTTGCTTGTTTTGGGGTTGGGATTTTTTTTTTGCCTTTGGGTTTGGGTTTTGGTTTTTCTTCTCTCTCTCTCTCTGTCTTTTTTTTCCCTTCCTCTCTCTCTCTCTTTTTTTTTTTCCCCCTCCTCTCTCTCTTTTATTTTTTTTTCTTTTCTTTTCTCTCTCTCTCTCTCTTTTTTTTTCTCTGAGCTGCCCCTATACATGCTGCCTCCGAGCTGCTCTCTTATTACTGCTCACTTCCTGAAAGGAGACCTCTTTTAAAGCAAAGCCCTTGAGCTCCAGCGCTGCCTGGGTCTGACAGAAGAAGGTTATTGAGGAAGGCGACAGAAAACCCTCAGCCTTGGAAACTTTCTGACACGCAGAGGACTGAGAGAGAAGAGAGAGAGAGAGAGAAAGAGAGAGAGTTTATTATTTTTGGTGGAGTTTTTTGGCTGCTGCTGGGGAAAGAAGAAGAAGAAGAAGAAGGGGGGAAAAAAGGAAACAACAACAACAACAGCAACAAAAAGAAGCTGAAGGAATTAAAAGGGGAGGGGGGGAGAAAAAAAAAACCCACCCAAACTCAAAAGTAAATAAAAAAGGAAGAAGAAGAAAGAAGGCAAAACACTAGAAAAGGTAAAACACTCTTTAAAACAACTTCTCTTTTTTTTTTCCTTTCCAGAGAAGGCTCTTGGAAGTGGGGTGGTCTGAGGTGGAGGGAAAGGGGAAATGTTCTTTGAAATCAGAACCTTCTCCCCCGGAGGAGGAATGAGCCCGGAGAGCACTGCACGCTGGAAAAACATTTCTGAGAATGAAAACCATGTTCACCCCGCTCCAACATTCAGAGTTTCCATTAAAAACCCCAGGGTTGTGTTTCAAGAGCGGCGGCAGGCAGCGGCGGGCGGGCAGGCAGGCAGGCAGCGGCGGGCAGGCAGGCAGCGGCGCTCGCCCTCCCGCCCGCCTCGCCTGTCCCCCAGCCCCGCTCCGCTTCGCCTCTCGCACTCAGGCACCGGAGCCCCATGTTTGCTGCTCTGAAAACCTCCTTCTCCCCTGCACGACCGCTGCAGGCACAGCTCTCGATTACGAAAGGCAGCAGCTTTAATCTCTCCTTGCAGATCCAGACGTTCCTGGCTGTCCTCACTCCCGAGGATAAACACAGCTTCTGCTCCCTCTCCTCCTTTTCCCTGCCTCTCCCCATCTCCGGGAGCTGCCAGTGCCTCTTCTTCTCTCTCTCCCTCCCTCCCTCCCTCCCGTCTTGATGTGCTCAGAGGATCGTAAGCTGCCTGCTCTGCAGAAGTTGCAATGTCATTAACTCTGTGTGCATCAGCAGGCATCCAGCCCCGTGGCTCCCAGCGTTTGCTCCTTTGCTTCGGTTCTGGTTTACAGGCTGGGGTTTGGGGTTGTTCGGGGTGGGTTTCGCTGTTTTGTTTTGTTTTGAAAGGATCAATCCCTTTGAACGTGTTGTTTTAAACATCAAAGTAAATATTAACGAGGGGGGGGGGGGGGGGGGGGACACGCCAGCAGATTATCTCATTAGAGCTGAAGGAGCTGTGCTATAAATAGAGAGGAGTTTATAAACCAACCTTGGCAAACGACTGCCAGGGGGGGAGAGAAATCAACCGAGAAGGGAGTGGGGGGAGAGCCAAGGCGGTCAGGGCTGCTCTCACAGAATTGTCAGGGTTGGAAGGGACCTCAAAGATCCCCCAGTCCCAACCCCCCTGCCACGGCCAGGGACACCTCGCACTAGATCAGCTCTCTCCAGGGCATGGACCCTGTTTTGGGGCCAGCCACAGCTTTCAGGCAACATTTCCCATGGAGACTGACTTTTTTTCATCTCTCTTGGGGTGGGGGGAGGGGACACGCACGACACTTCTCTGCTCAAACCATCCCCAGGGCTGTTTTGTTTTTCCTGTTTCGCTCCATGCCAGTCCCCGCGGTGGCTGGAGGGAGCTCAGCCCCCCCAGGGCTCTGCTCCCCTGCTCTCTTCATTAATGCTCTCGTTAGCAGAGCTCACGTGGTGACAGCGTGCAGCCTGGCGATGGTCTACTGCCTGATGGGTGAGAGAGCAAGAAGAATTTTGCAGTCTTTTGTTCATTTCTGGTCTTCCTTCCCCCACCCCACCCCCCGCCCCAGAAGACGTTTCCCAAGGGGAAATGCTTTGTCGGGCGCCCAGGTAATTCCCCAGCCGGAGCAGGGCTGTTCCCCCGGCTCCGCTCGCCACAGCCTTGCCCGGACTAGTCTGAAATGCCTCTTGTCAGGGAGGCTTCCTCCGGTTCTCTGGGAGGTTGTTCCAGTGTCACCAAGTTTCTCCATATATGGAACGTGCCGAGCGCTCGGCTTGCTCCATCCTCGGCTTCCCCTCGCTCTTGCTTTGCCCCCCGGCAGCAGCCTCTCCTTCCCTTCTCCTCCTCCTCCTCCTCGGCTCCCCAAAGCATCCAGCGCTCGGCGGTGTGTCTCCACTTGCATTCCTCAGGCAGCTGCTTGTTGGGTGGAATGGGAAAGGTCCTGTCATCCCCTGTAAATCAGCCTTGTCCCAGATAAGACCCTGAGGGCTGAACTGTTTCACTTGGCAGAGGACGACCCCCGATAAGCCTCAACCCAGCGAGCGGTGGTTGGGGCTGAAGTGGAGCCCTCGGGGGAGAGTCTGCCAGTCACGGCAGAGGCCTTTTAACCACTGACACCCAAACCTGTAACGTGAGAGGCTCTGTTATCTCGGAGTGAGAGGTCTTTGTTATCTCTGATGGCCACCCAGAGAGGAGTGAGTGTGTTCATCATCATCATCATCATCACATCAAGCCCTGCTCCAGGGGCAGCGTGGGCTCAGCTGCCCACAGGACCCAGCTCCACCGAGAGCTTTTCAACACAGGTTGCATCAGGCCCACCCAGGGGGATGGTTCTATCCAAACACTTCTCTAAAGCTTATCTTGAAACCCCCCACTCCAAAAGCCTACTTTTCTTGCCAAGTTTCCAGCAATTAGTTCATTCTAAGCCAGAAGCACCACAGGATGTGTTTGTCACGTCCTGTCCTGCCTAGATCTCAAGCTAGCACGAATGAACTTCCAAACAAACAGAATTTGGACCAAATTTGTCCAGTTTTCAGCAAGAGTTCCCTAGGGAGTCAGCTGATGTCACCTCAGATGGGCTGGGAGGGAAAGAAATGCCAGGCAGAAAGGTCTCTTGCCCCCAGCACTGTGGGAAAGGTTTGCAGGGGGAGCAGTTACAACATTTCCTGGGAAACTCTAAGCAGGTGAAGTCTCCTTGGGGAGTGGGAAGCATGGAAAACCACCTGGGTCCAGGCTCCTTCTCCAGCACTGAAGGAGGTGTTTGAAGGGACACCTTTAAAGCAGAGCAAATATTCCCTTTCGGGTTACTGGGAGAGCCTTCAGTTAAGGTCTGCCCCCAGCTCAAGAGCTGGGAGGATTCTCCACTGAGAACTTCTGCCAGGGAGAGTTTAGCTCCATCTGGGTTGGCCTGGCAGTGGGGTGGGTTTGGCAGTTGGACTTAATGCTCTTCAAGGTCTCTTCCAGCCCAAATGGTTCTGTGATTCTCTGACTTCAGTGGAACAAGGTCAGGATCTGTGGTGAGGGCAGGGCC
This sequence comes from Melanerpes formicivorus, assembly GCF_026170545.1. Lineage (NCBI taxonomy): Eukaryota > Metazoa > Chordata > Aves > Piciformes > Picidae > Melanerpes > Melanerpes formicivorus. Next base: position 2,135,519 of record NW_027142435.1, on the reverse strand, counting down.
TCCATCCAGCTGCTCCCTTGCTGCTGCTCTCTCATGTTCTCCACTCACCCAGGCTGGGAAAAGACTGCTTGGGATGTGTCCTGTCTGCCTCTTCAGTGTCTGCCCCTTCTGGTCATCACCTCCAACCACTGCTACTGCTGCTGTGTTTCCTACTCTTCCACTGTAGCTTAGTTTTTCATGGGCAAGTTGAGTTAGGATCAGTTTATTCCTGGGCAGTTCTGCAAATCCTTCTGAAGTCAGAAGTTCCTGAGGGTGGGCTCCAGCTGAGCTGAGCTCAGCAGCTGAAAGCAGGACAGTGAGGTGCTGGAGCACACCCAAAGAGCAGCAACCAAGCTGGTGAAGGGCCTTGAACACAAGGCTGATGAGGAATGGCTGAGGGGCCTGGGGCTGCTTAATCTTCAGAAGAAAAGGCTGAGGGGAGACCTCATCACCCTCTACAACTGCCCCAAAGGAGGCTGGAGCCAGGGGGGGTTGATCTCTTCTCACATGCAACAAGTGACTGAACAAGAGGGAACAGTCTCAAGCTGTGCCAGGGGAGGTTCAGATTGGATATTAGGAAGGATTTCTTCCCAGCAAGGGTTCTCAGGCATTGGCCCAGGCTGCCCAGGGAGGTGGTGGAGTCCTCATCCCTGGAGGTGATTAAAAGCTGCATGGATGTGGTGCTGAGGGATGTGCTTTAGTGGCAGTGGCTTAGCAGCAGTGGAGGGCTGTGAGCTCGGGGTGAGTGCTTGGATGATCTCCAAGGTCTCTTCCAACCTCACCAGTTCTCTGATTCCATGACATGGAAGCTCCCTGCTGTGTGACTGTGCCACTGACCTCAGCAGAGCTAAGACTTCAGCCCAGAGCAGCTTCAGTCAAACCCAAAGATGAGTTCAGTCCAACCCAAAGATGAGTTCAGTCCTGCCAGGGTCAGCAGCTCTGCATTCTCTGGCCATGAGCTGAGGCAGCTCCTCCACAGCTAGGCACAGGGCAATGGACTTGGTGGCTTCTGGGCTGCAGCCTCCTTGTTAGGGGAGGCCACATGTGCTTGGGAGTCGGCAGAGTTCTGCCATGCCCCACCAAATCCAAAGCAGCTGGGCCATCTGTTTCCTTGAACAGAAAACCTGCAGGGAGGGGAAGGAGGGCTCATAAACCCTCTGCACAGATCTCACTGAGCTTGCTTGAGGGAGCTGCAGCCTGGAAACCATCTGCAGATCTTCCAGGTCCTTAAGGGCTGGAGGGAGTCCACAGCTCCATGTGGTCTGCAAGACTTCATCACCCTGCAGAGCTTCCCTGGTATGTTCCTCCAGATGCCTTGGGGTCTGTAGGTGTCTTTGGGGTCTTCTAACATGTTTGGAGGTCTGTGAGTGCTCTCTGTAGTGTGGTCATGCTGCCTTGCAAGAAGGGGTCATTAGGGTGACTGCATGGTGGGGTCCCCATGCTCTTGCTTGGCTGTCACCAAATCCCTTCTTCACTCAGCTGGGTTTGCCCTGCTCTGAAACAAAGCCAGGAGCTTTCAGGGAAGCTGCAAAGAGCCAGGAGGCTTCAGGGGTGCCAGAGGCTGGGCTGGAGGGTTTGTTCTCGTGCTCTGGGTGCTGCCCCCATGTCTGAAGAGGCCTTGTCTCAACCCCAAGGTGCTGGAAGCATGCAACCAAGAGGCAGGTAGGGCAAACCAGGACAAGCCACCTCTCTGGCCAGCCAGGGCTGCTCTCTCTTGCTCTGTGTCACCATGATGCAGCCACTTCCCTGAAGGACAACATAGTCCCAACAGACTCTGATGCTTTGGGGTCCTGCTCCACAGCTCACTGCCTGAGACAGCCTGGGGTGTATGATCCAAACCTGATCCAGTGTCAGAGTGAATCCTCTTCTGAGTGAGATGGACCCAGAGATCCTCTAACCTCAGGTATTCTTTGATTCCATCTGGCAGGACCAAATCAGCAATGGGTGCTGGAAACAGGCAATGCTGTGGGTCCCACAGAATCCCAGACTGGTCTGGAAGGGACCTTTAAGACTCATCCAGTCCAACCCCCTGCAGCCAGCAGGGACATCTGCAAGCAGAGCAGGTTGCCCCAGACAACCTGACCTGGAATGGTTCCAGGGATGAGACATCTCCCACAGCTCTGGGCAACCTGGGCCAGAGTCTCACCAGCCTCAGTGCAGAAAATGTCATCCTTCCCTTCAGTCTGAGCCTCCCTGGTTTAGTTTAAAACAAAAGGGGCAGTGGTTTGAAGCTGGAGCAGAGTAGCTTTGGGTTGGACATCAGGAGGAAGTTCTGCACAGTGAGGCTGGGGAGACACTGGAACAGGTTGCCCAGGGCTGTGGTTGAGGCCCCATCCCTGGAGGCATTCAAGGCCAAGCTTGATGTGTCCCTGAGCACCCTGCTCCAGTTGGAGATGTCCCTGCTGACTGCAGGGGGCTTGGGCTAGATGAGCTTTGAGAATCCCTTCCAACCTGATGCATTCTCTGATTCTATGAAGGCAGCCACACAGATGTGGAGCTGCCAACATGAAGCCAGCATCCCTGCCTGGCATAACCAAAGGTGTTGGTGGTGCATGATGGCGTGGAGGGGAAGGTGTGGGTCCCCACCACAGAGGGGCCTGCAGGGCTGTGCACAGCCACACAGAGAGCTGCAGTCCTGGTCTGCACACCTGTGGCTGAGTTGTGTCCTCAGGCACACGGTGCCTGCCTGCCTGCCTGCAGCTGACAGGGGCACTTCCTCACTTTGAGGCTGGCAGAGCTGCCCAGAGAGGTGGTGGAGCCTTCTGTCTCTGGCGAGATTCCAGTCTTGCCTGGATGTGTTCCTGTGTGGCCTGCCCGAGGTGACCCTGCTCTAGCAGCAGGGGGGGAGGCAGGAGGAGCTGATCCTCAGAGGTCCCTTCCAAGCCCTGCCATTCTGTGTGTGCCTGCATGGCAGGCCAGAGGAACTTGCTTTTAATGACTGCTTGGTCCTCCTTTTAATTCCAGTGTTTTGTGCTATGGCTGAAGCCAGCAAGGAGAGCAGTGGCAGGGGGCCAGCAAGTCTGGGTCACATGGAGCAGCTCCAAGCTATTGCATAAGTCCTGTCTGAAAGCAGACCTGCTTGGTGGAGTCATCTCCTTAAAGCAGAAGAAGTCCAAGGCCTGGGAGCATTGGGTGGCTCAGTGGCCACCTTACATCTGGCTGAGGTGGTGCTGGTCCAGCAGCTTGGGCTTGGGCACTGCCCCTTGCTGAGCAGCCTTCCCTTGCTCCTGCTACCAGCTGGCTCTTCTCTCCTGCTCTCCTGCTGAGGACCTCTCCGAGCAGTTTACCACGCTTGGAGCAGTGCAGTGACCCCAGCTGCCCAGATAGGGCCAGATCCTTATGTAACACAGAGATAGGATTTCCAGAGAGCAAAGCAGCTGGTGTCAGAGAGAGGTCGGAGCTCCCAGCTCTCCCCTCTCCCTCACTGCCTCGTGGGCTCCTTTTGGACCCCACTGGATCATTGGAGAGGAGCTGAGGGGGGATGAATTCAGTCCTTTCCTCACCACCATGGCACTGAACAGGCTCAGCTGTAAAACAATTCTTGTGTTTTGGATTAAAAAAAAAAAAAGAAAGAAAGAAAAAGAAAAGAAAGGGGGAAAAAGGCAAAACCCAAACGTAGTCCACTCCCACGCAGTCCTGGAGGGAGCCCAAAGCCCTCTGAAGTTGCTTGCACAAAGGGCTGGAGGGTGTGCCCGGCTCCAGCGCTGCGTGGAGCGCGGCAGCCAGCTGGGCAGAGGGCAGTGAGGGTGAGCCCTGCTCGCCCAGGCTGCTGCCAGGGGCACGATGGAGACCTGGGCTCAGCCTCCCTGCCTCTCAGGTTCAGCCTGGCAGCAGCGGTCTGCATTTCCCACGTTGCCCTGGGACTGGGGATGGGTTTGGTGCCGACAGGGTGACAGCAGCAGCGTCCCCTCCCCGCGGGCGAGCTCTGAACCGGACCCCGCAGGCGCTGGGCTGGGTGGCTGCGAGAGAACCGCTCAGAGGGTGAGCTGGGAACAGCCCTTCCGAGCAGGGTGGGCTGCTGTCACAAGTCCCCCCTCAGCCTGGGGAGAGGAAACAGCTCCTTGTCCTTCCTCCAGAAGCAGCCGGAGGGATGGCAAAGGGATCCGAAAGGGTTGCTGGGGAGCAGCGCGGGCAGGAAGCATCCCGCGGCTGGAGGCTGCTGTGTTCTGGTGAGCAGTGATAACTACGTGCTTCTAATTCCTTGCTTGCCGTGCCCCCAGAGAGGCCAGGCTCGGAGCAGCAAAGCAGATTGAAGGTTCAAGTTCTTGTTTTCAGTTCTGCAGAGCAGGGACTTTAACCCTTTTATTCCCCACACACACTCTCTGCAGCTGATGCTGATCGTCCTTCTTTTTCCTGGGTTCAACCCATCCTGCTGCTCCAAGAGCTGAGAGCTGACTTCCCAGTGGGAATCCTGTCCTGCTGGCAGGATGGCTGCGAACCCCAACCCCCCACACCCCCAAACTTCTACCATCTGCAGCTCAGTGGGGTTCCAACTTGGCAACCCAGCCAAATATTTGCTCAGGACTATCAGGACAGCCTCTTGCTGAAAGCTGAGGAGGTCTCAGGAAGCTTTGCATCCCCCAGCACGCTCATCACCCACTGCAGCAGGCTGAGGGGGAGCAGCCACTGTGTGCTCTTGGCCTCAGGAACGTGCAGGAACCTGCTGGGAGCTGGGGGGTGGTGACTCTGCACACCTGGAACAGCCCCCAGAAGCCCCCAGCTGCCTCCCTGGGCAACCCAGAGGGAAGGAACCTGGGTTGAGGTGGTGAGAAGGAGGGAGGTAGCAACGATGAGAAGTGATCTGGGAGGATTTCAAAGAGAGGAGGCAGGAGTGGCAGTTGGTGGCTCTGTGCTGTCCATGTCCCCCCCCTCCCCCAGCTCAGCCTGAGAAGGACATGGACCTGCTGGAGCAGGGCTAGAGGAGGCTACAACAACGATTGACCCCTCTGGACCCCTCTGCTGTGAGGCCAGGCTGGGAGAGTTGGGGTTGTTCAGCCTGGAGAAGAGAAGGCTCCAGGGAGACCTTCTGGTGGCCTTTCAGTGCTTAAAGGGGCAGAGAAGAAAGCTGGGGACAGACTTCTGAGCAGGGCCTGTTGGGACAGGACAAGTTGGGGATGGTCTGAACTGGAAGAGGGAGACTGAGAGTGGAGAGAAGGAAGAAATGTTATGCCGAGGGTGGTGACACAGAGGTGGGAGCTGCCCCATCCCTGCAACCATTCTAGGTCAAGCTGTTTGGCAGCCTGCCCTTGCTAATGGCACCTCCCAGGAGCGCTGCTGGGATGCAGCGCTGCAGCCACGGGACGCTGCTCACAGGCTCTGCACGGAAGGGAGATGTCAGTGGAAGGGTTGGGGGCTGGGGGGAAGGCGGTGGGGGGTGGTGCCCTGCGGGCATTTCCTCCCACCAGGGAAAGCTGGGAGCCGCAGGCTCTGTTTGTATTTATTCCTCTCCAACCCAAAACCAACCCAAAACCAGCCCAGACCCCTCCAGAACCCAGGGAAAGGGACACCTGAGCTCCTAATTTGCAAAAGTTGGACGAGAAACCTGGAAGCTGCCGGGGCCCTGCATCTTTAAAAGCAGTTAAATTCCTTTTCTTTGCACTAGGAGGCACCTTGAACCTTCCTCTTGGCCCCAAGTCGAGCCCATCTGCTTCCTATTACCTTCCCATAAAGCTTTCTCTCCGGCCAAGCCTGGCTTTCAGGGAATTCTGTCTGCAGCCCCGATGTTGAAATTAGTAACAGTTGTCATCTGCTTTGCTTTTTTGCTTCTCTCCTCCTTTTGCTTTATTCCAGCTCGAATTTTAACCTCCCAGCCCTCCTCTTTCTCCTGCGGGTTTGCATTTTTGGGGTGGGTTCTTTGCTGCTGCTGTTGTTGTTGGGTGGGTTTTTCTCTGTCGGGTTGGTTTGGGGGTGGTGGTTTTGTCGTTGTTTTTAGTGCAGGAAGGTGTGACCTCGCAGCCGCACCGCTGGGGCATCCTCATCCCCTTTGCTCCCCTCAGCCTCGTCCCCTGCTGCCCGCGGGGTTCGCGGCGGCGAGAGCCACCCCTGGCGCGGGGAGCCGGCAGCGGCGGCCGCCCGCCGGCTCCTGCCAAGGACAACGAATTCCTTGGGAAGGAGCAAGCTGGAAGGAGCCCAGGCGAGGGAGGCACGAGACCAGAGAGGTCACCTCATGCCCCCAGGCCTCTCCCGCGGTCCCGTCCATCCCCACCGCCCTCGGCGTGGGCTCGGGCTCCCCGGGGCACGTCCGCGCCTGCCCGGTCGCTGCCGCAGGGGGAAAGGGGGAAAAAGCCTGCAGGGAGAGGTGGTGGAAAAGTTTGTGAGGAGCTGTGGAGGCTGAGCTGCTGCAGCCTCTCTGCTCCAACTCGTGGGGTCCTGCTCCTGCGGGAGATGGGGCCGGTGGGGGTCCCGGGAGTGGAGCCCTGCTGGGAAGGGGCCGTGTTCGCCTTGCTGCAGGGAGGACTCGCAGCCCGGCCCTTCCCCCAGCCCTGCTGACAGGAATTTTGCAGCTGTAATTCCTGACTTTGTGCTGTTCCAGGCGTCCCTCCTTCCCTCCAGGCTTGGGGCTGAGGGGTCCTGGTGCCCGCAGCCCCCTCCCAGCCCTTCTTCTGGGGGGATGCTGAGGAGCTGGGACCGAAGGGGAAGGTCAGAGGATGGGAGACAAGGGCACCAACCATGCCTGCCACAGCTCAGGGTCGTGGAGAGGCTGAGGAAGGATGGGAAATGAGGAGAGCCCTGAGAAAGCTGAGTTCAACAGCTGGAAAACAAGGAAAATTAGTAGTGTGAAGCCCAGGAGAAAATACACTTCAGCTGAGCAGCTTTCTGTCCACAGACCTTGGAGCCCTGACAGGATTTAAAAGCTGGAATCTCAGACTTTAATAGATGCTGAAAAATGCTGACTGAGGAGAGGGCTGCTGCAGGCCTGGCTGGCAGGTCACCTTCTTCCTCTTCCAGTTGACTTCCCACAGCCCTGCGGGGAGCAGGCATGGAGCAGCTGGGCTGTGCATTGCTGTGGGCCTGCCTCTGACCCCTCCGTGCCCCACTCAGGGGTGAGGCTGCAGAAGATGCTGTCCCCAGGCAGACCTAGCCTGAGAGAGCCACGGTGCTGGTCTCAGCATCCTCATGTCGTGAGAGAGCTGGGGCTGCTCAGCCTGGAGAAGAGAAGGCTCCAGGGAGAGCTTAGAGCTGCATTGCAACATCTGAAGGGGACCTGCAGGAGGGACTGGTCAGAAGGGCCTGTGGGGATAGCCCCAGGGGCAAGGGTTTGAAACTGCAGCAGGGCAGATTTAGGTTGGACATCAGGAGGAAGTTCTGCACAGTGAGGGTTGGGGAGACTCTGGAACAGGTTGCCCAGGGCTGTGGTGGAGGCTCCATCCCTGGAGACATTCAAGATCAGACTTGATGTGTCCCTGAGCCTGTCCCTGGGCACCACTGAGAAGAGTCTGGCTCCAGCTGAGCATTGCTCAGCTCCCCTCTGGGGCTGCTCTGCTCCAGGCTCTCAGCTCCAGGGCTCTCAGCCTTCGCTGCTCCCAGAGCTGCTCCAGGCCCCTCGGCAGCCTTGCAGCCTCTGCTGGACTCTGTCCAGGAGCTCCTTGGTATCACTGCTCAGATGTTTGGTAGTTCCTTGGCATCCCTGCTCAGACGTTGGGGATTCTCCAGGCTGTGGTTAGGTTTGTGCCATCCTCATCTCATCCATCATCTGCTCTCTGGATAGGAACGAACCCCACAGGCTTTCTCCAGCACTCTGTGAGTTCTGTGTAATTGTCTCAGCCTTGAGTGGAAATTCCCTCCAGCCAACAATCTTTCACTGGAGCAATTAGCAAATCATTTAAAGTAACAAATACAATTGGAGTCTCCCGATCTGTCTGGGGATGGGGCTGAGGAGCAGGGGTGAGTCCCCTGAATGGTTCCTTTGTTCCCGGGCGCTGGGGTGGGTTTAGCCAAGGCGCTCCGGGGGTGAGCGCCTGTCTCCACGCAGGGACTGTCATTAAAGGGGGTTTTAACACCAGGGAAACTGGAGCAGGGAGGATTTTGAGGCTGCTGCTCACTACCTCCCTCCTGGTGCTTTGGTTTCCTGCTCTCCTTTAAGGGATCAGGTAACCGAGACCAGGTCACTCTTCGGTCCGTGCTTCCTCATGGCCGTTCCCGCAGGACAAAGGGCTCCCCTTTGCTGTCAGCTCCTTCCCTCAGGTGCAAGGTAAATTGCAGCCCCTCAGTGCCGCTGTGGGAGCGGAGCAGGGACTGGACTGGGAGCAGAGCTCTCCCCCGGGAGAGCAGCTGGGTGTGCAGCGGCCCAGGGGCAGTTCCCATGCCGTGAGCTGCTTCGCTGCCTTTGCAATCGCTTCCCATCCTGTTCTCCCCTTTTCCTTTCTTTCCTTTCTCCAGGCTCAGGCTTTCCTCCTTCCCCCTGCCCACCGCTTTCTCCCTCACCTCCTTCTCCTCCATCCTTTGTTTCCCACCCCTCCACTCACTCACCCCCACCCTCTCCTGTGCAGGGGCGATGCCACCGAGAGCCTGCGCTTCCGACTAGCCCAGGCTGAGCCCAGGCTGTGCTGGCCCGGGCACGGCACCCAGCACCCACACCACCAGCCTGGGCACAGCACCCAGCACCTGCACCACTGGCCTGGGCCTGGGCACAGCAGCCAGCAGCCGCACCAGCAGCCTCGGTGCTTTGGGGACACCGCGGAGCAGCCGAGGATGCCTGCGGAGGGCCCGAGGACTCCTGTCCCTACATAAGCCGTGGCCAAGGGAGAGACATGTTGGGACAGTGCCCTTCCAGCTGGCACAAGACTCCCTGCACTGAGACAAGCAGCACCAACCATGGCAATAGCTTGGAGGCTTCTCACCTGGACTGTCACCTTCACTGCGGCTCTGTGCGGCTCTCCTGGCTACATGTTCCAGTCACAAGGTAGGGATCAAGGGCTGGGGGGTGGGTCAGGGGAGCTGGATCCACCCAGAAACCACAATGCTGGCCCCGAGGGAGGTGTTAGGAGGATGTTGTGCTGAGAAGTAGGTGGAGACACCTCAGACTGCTCGCTGCAGGGCTCCTCCTCACCCCTGAATTTGCACCTCCAAGGGGAAGATGTGGAGTGGGACAGGATGGAGAGTTGGGTGAATGGGAGCTGCTGTGGGTGCTCTGCTTTAGCAGGGGGGTTGGACTGGGTGATCTCCAGAGGTCCAACCTCCACCCTGCTGGGATTCTGGGATGTGTTTAGCTCTCAAAAGTTCCCTTCCTTGACTTTTGACATCAGAGCAGTGTGGTCTGTGTAAGAAACGAGCTGCAGGCAGGCAGGGAAGGTGCAGGAGATGTGGCAGCAGTAGAGGAAGCTTCCCTTCCCGTGCTGTGGAGCTGCTCATCCTCAGCTGAATAGAGGCTTTGTTCTGTGGAGGGCTGCCTGTGTGCAGCCACTCCTCTGTGCCTGCAGGGATGGACACTGCTGGAGCAGAGGAGGCTGCTGGAGGAGCAGGGTTAGCTCCTGCACAACCTTCTGCAAGGGCTACCTCTGGTGAGAGGAGCAGCAGGATACCTCTCCCCACATCCCTCCTCTCCTGCTTCCCAGCTTCCTCCCTTGCCTTCTCCTGGCAGCTTTGTGATCCTGCAGAGGTGCCCAGAGTCCCACAGAGCCACGAGGAGGTTTTCCTGGAGAAAGGCTTTTTATAGCCTCTCTTCCCAAGCAGTCTGACAGCTCTCTGCAGACACCAAGGCTGCTTATCACGGGCACAAACCCCACTGATACCATGGGTGCAGCACTGCACGTTGCAGACCCAGGGCTATTAATACAGCCTGAGGTGGCTGAGGGGTCAGAGGAGACTTGGTGGCTTCTGGAAGGAAGGAAGGAAGGGCTAAGCAGTGCTGCTCTTGCTGTTGGGAGCTCCTAGTATGGTCTGGAATAGAAGGCAAGGATGAGTTAAAGGAGGGAAGGAGGGAGGAGCTGGGATGCTGGGTGGAGCACACAGCTTCAGGGAGCAGAAGAGCCAAATCTCTTCAAGCCTAATCTAACCTTTGGCATCTCCAGAGGAGCAGAAGGAGTCATTGTGACACTGGAGGAGGATTCTGCTGCTTCCCTGGGTGGGCAGTCCCCCAAGGGTGTTCATCCTTCATTCTGCTGTGAGCACAGGCTGAGGGAGTTGGGATTGCTCAGCCTGGAGGAGAGAAGACTCCAGGGGAACCTTAGAGCTGAAGGGATCCTACAGGAAGGCTGCAGAGAGACTTTTCCTGAGGGTGCCTGGAGACAGAACAGGAAGGAATGGTTTGAAGCTGAGGCAGAGCAGGGTTAGGCTGGAGCTGAGGGTGAAGCTCTTCAGTAGGAGGGTGGTGAGACCCTGGCACAGGCTGCCCAGGGAGGCTGTGGATACCTCCTCCCTGGGTGTGTTCAAGGCCAGGTTGGATGAGGCCTGGAGCAAGCTGGGCTGGTGAGAGGTGTCCCTGCCCATGGCAGGGGGGCTGGAACTGGATGATCTCTGAGCTCCCTTCCAACCTAGGCCATTCTGTGATTATTTTACCCATGCCTGGCATCCCCCATCCAGAGCTTCACTTCCTAACTCTTCCAAGTGATGCAGGGCACTGCCCTTAGATCTTTCTTCCTGTGCCTCAGCTTCTAGAGTGAGCTCCCTGGGAGGTGACCAGCACCCCAGCAGAAGCAGCTTCTCACACACCACCTCTCCCCCAGGCTCTGGGCACTTTTTTATCCTCCTGGAGGTACCTCAGGGTCAGAGATTGCAGCCCAAGGTCCCAGCTCCTTTCTAAGCTGCTGCTTACCTAAACCTCCTTCCAGTTCAGTGTTTTGCAAGCCCCTGTGGGCTGCAGAGAAGGAAAAAGAAAACCCCAGACACTTCTGAGAGCAAATCTTTCCAAGCCTGAGCTCATGGCTAAGGGCAAATAGTGGCTGCTGTTTGCCTGGCTGCTTGGGGTGATGCAGGGGAAGCTGAAGCACAGGGAGGTGCAGAACTCATCATCATTTCTGGCTTGTGGAGGCAACAGAGAGGTGCCAGAAGTGCTTTGGGTTTGGAAGGATGGGAGCTAACCCCTAACCCCAGCTGGTGGGAGGCTCTGTCCCATTGCTGGTGGCCAAGCAAATCACTCCTCAGGCTCCCACACTGGAAAAGACACCAGAGGAAAAAGGAAACCTTCCAGGGCTGCCATGTGGGAAGGGTGAGCCCAGAGAGGTGATGGCTGGGGAGGGTTTGAGGGTGGGTGCTGTGGAGCCAGGTGAAATGCAGCCACAGCAGAGCAGCTCAGCCTCTCCCAGCTGCTTAGGGAACAGCTGCAAATCATCATAGAATCAGCAAGGTTGGAAAAGACCTCAAAGATCATCAGGTCCAAGCTGTCACCCAACACCTCCTGACACCCAAACCATGGCTCCAAGTGCCACATCCAGTCCCCTCTTGAACACCTCCAGGGATGGGGACTCCACCACCTCCCTGGGCAGCACATCCCAATGGCCAATTCCTCTTTCTGGGAAGAACTTTCTCCTCACCTCCAGCCTAAACCTCCCCTGGCACAGCTTGAGACTGTGTCCTCTTGTTCTAGTGCTGCTTGCCTGGGAAAAGGACATTGAGAGGCTGGAGAAAGTCCAGAGAAGGGCAACCAAGCTGGGGAAGGGTCTGGAGAACAGGGCTGGGGAGGAGCAGCTGAGGGAGCTGGGGGGCTTCAGCCTGGAGGAGGCTGAGGGAGACCTCAGTGCTCTCTGCAGCTCCCTGGAAGGAGGCTGAAGCCAGGTGGGGTTGGGCTCTTCTCTCAAGTAACAAATGATTAGACCAGAGGGGATGGACCCAGGCTGCACCAGGGCAAGTTTAGGCTGGACTTTAGAAGCAACTTCTTCACTCAAATGGTTCTCAGACACTGGCCCAGACTCCCCAGGGAGGTGGTGGAATCCCCATCCCTGGAGGGGTTTCAAAGCCCTGCAGATGTGGTGCTGAGGGCCATGGCTCAGCCCCAGCCCTGGCAGAGCTAGAGAGTGGTTGGAGTGGATGCCCTGCACGGTGGCTTCCCACCAGAATGATTCTGTGAGCAAACCTCCAGCCGGGAGGGGCTCAGAAGGACACCCCAAAGATGGGGGCAGCTCTCCTGCCCAGGCCATGGGAGCTTTTGCATCCTCTGCTGGAGGCTTTGGTGCTGCCAGGAAGAGGCAGAGCTGCAGCCACATCCAGCCTGGCAGCCCCTGAGCCATTTGTGCTTGGACAAGGAGCCCTTGCTGCCGAGGCTGCAGAGTGCCAGTTTCTTTGACAGCCTGAAGTGTTGGCTTGCTGGGTGAGTGCAGGCAGACAGCTCTGACAGTGCCCCTGTCAGAGCACAGCTCCTGAGTGGTATGAGGCAGGCTCAGAAGCTCAAGTGCCCCAGGAGAAGGTGCTAAGCCAGGCTGATATGCTAAAGAGCACCAAGCTGGGGAGCTGGGAAGGCAGGATGGTGTCACAGAGAGACCTGGCTGGGGAGCTGGGCTCTCTGCCTTCTCTTCTTGCTGCCTTGTCAGCACAGCTGGGGAGCTCTGCTGACCTCCTTTCTTGTTTGGACTGCAAGATTGGAGCTGCAGAGATGATTTTGTGCCTCTCTGCAGGATGCTCAGGACCTAAACACAGAATGGGGGCAGCCACAACCTCCCTGGGAGACCTGCTCCAGTGTCTCCCCACTCTCACTGGCAAGAATTTCTTCCCCATCTCCAGTCTCAATCTCCCTTCCTCCAGCTCAAAGCCACTGTTCCTGGTCCTGTCACTCCCAGGCCTTGTCAAAAGTCCCTCCCCAGCTCTCCTATAGCCCCTTCAGGTACTGGAAGGCTTCTCTTAAGTCTCCCTGGAGCCTTCTCCAGGCTGAACAGCCACAACCCCTAAGGGGAAGTGCTCCCCTGTGGCAGAGATGGGGAGAGGAAGTGGCCTGAAATTGTGCCAGGGGAGGGTGAGGCTGGAGATGAGGAGAAGTTTCTTTGCTGCCAGAGTGCCCTGGGAACCATGGTTGAGTTGTCAGGAGGTGCTGGGTGGCAGGTTGGACTGGATGATCTCTGAGGTCTTTTCCAACCTTATTGATCCTATGATAGAATAGAATAGAATAGAATAGAATAGAATAGAATAGAATAGAATAGACCAGACCAGGTTGGAAGAGAACCTTCAAGACCATCATGTCCAACCTATCCAAACCTAATCAACTCACCCATGGCACCAAGCACCCTATCAAGTCTCCTCCTGAACACCCCCAGGGATGGGGACTCCACCACCTCCCTGGGCAGCACATCCCAAGGGCCAATCTCTCTCTCTGGGAAGAACTTTCTCCTCACCTCCAGCCTAAACCTCCCCTGGCACAGCTTGAGACTGTGTCCTCTTGCTCTGGTGCTGGCTGCCTGGGAGAAGAGACCAACCCCCAGCTGGCTACAGCCTCCATTCAGGGAGCTGTAGAGAGCAAGAAGGTCTCCCCTGAGCCTCCTCTTCTCCAGGCTAAGCAACCCCAGCTCCCTCAGCCTCTCCTCCCAGGGCTGTGCTCCAAGCCCCTCCCCAGCTCTGTTGCCCTGTGTTGATCCTGTGGTGATTCTGCTTGCCCCCCCCAGAGGAGTTCCTCTCCAGCCTGGATCACTATGAGATTGCCTTCCCCATCCAAGTGGACCAGAACGGAGACTTCCTGACCTTCGACATGAGGAGGCAGCAGCTGAAGCCGCGGCCGCGGCGCAGCCTGGGCGCCCTGCCCCCCCAGCCCCCCGAGCGGCAGCTCTTCTACAAGGTCTCTGCCCACCGCACCCAGTTCCTGCTCAACCTGACCCTGCACTCCAACCTGCTGGCCGAGCACTTCACCGTGGAGTACTGGAAGCGCGACGGAGTGGACTGGCAGCACGACTTCCACGAGGACTGCCACTACGCCGGCCACCTGCAGGACCAGCACCTCAGCTCCAAGGTGGCCATCAGCAACTGCAACGGGCTGGTGAGTGCCTGGCGTGGCAAGCACACCCCCCAGAGTGCCCAGCCCCACTCTCTGGGGCGGGCTGGGGGAGGGGCTGGGGGCATGGTGGTTCTGCGACCTGAGAGAGGACCAAGCGGGTGGGAGTGCGGTGGGGGAGTGAGGGCTGAGCTGGGAGAGCACCCAGGAGTCTCAGCTGCAGTCCTGTGTCCAGTTCTGGGCCCCTCAGCTTAGGAAGGAGGTTGAGCTGCTGGAAGGTGTCCAGAGAAGGGCAACAGAGCTGGGGAGGGGTCTGGAGCACAGCCCTGGGAGGAGAGGCTGAGGGAGCTGGGGTTGCTTAGCCTGGAGAAGAGGAGGCTCAGGGGAGACCTTCTTGGTCTCTACAACTACCTCAAGGTAGGTTGTAGCCAGGTGGGGGTTGGTCTCTTCTCCCAGGCAAGCAGCACCAGAACAAGAGGACACAGTCTCAAGCTGTGCCAGGGGAGGTTTAGGCTGGAGGTGAGGAGAAAGTTCTTCCCAGCAAGAGGAATTTGCCATTGGAATGTGCTGCCCTGGGAGGTGGTGGAGTCCCCATCCCTGGGGGTGCTCAAGAAGCTGGAGATGTGGTGCTTCAGGACACAGTTTAGTGGTCATGGGAGCTGGGCTATGGTTGGACTGGATGATCTTAAAAGCTTTTTCCAACCTTGGTCTATGAGCCTGTGAGAAGGTGTTCAAAAAAGGCTTGGCTGTGGCTCTTGGAGCCATGGTTTAGTTGTCAGCAGGTATTAGGTTGGACTTGATGATCTCTGAGGTCTTTTCCAACCTGGTTGATGATTCCATGACAAAGAACACAGCCAAGGTCAGCAAAGCCAAGCAGGAGGCAGAGCCTAGAACCTGCTAGAGAGAGGAAACTGAAAAGAGAGAAAGAAAGTTACTCTGAACCAACTTTGTTAGCAGCCTCTATCCAGTGGGATTGTTCAGACCTTATCCTCATCTTCCTTTTCACATCCAGGGCTGATTTATTTACAGTCCACCACTTTCTGTTCAACATCTGTGGAATACTTTCAAGGCACAGCCTGAAACCACCACACCAGCCAAGGGCAGGAGCAAAGTGGAGCTGCCCACAGAGCAGAGCTGGTTGCAGCCTCTTTGAGCTTTAGTTTGGGACCTGGTTTGGGTCCCCAGTGGGTCCACAGTGGTGGGAAAGGCTTGGGGTTGGTGTCAGATTATTGCATGGTGCTATGGAACCTCATGGTTGGGGCCACAGTATTGCCTGGTGACCTCAAAGCTCAGCTGGACCTCATGCCTGGGGTCACAATATTGCCTGGTGACCTCAAACCTCAGCATCATGGTTTTAAATATCAGCAAGAAAGCTCAGTGGTGGATGTCAGTGGTGAGGAAGCTGAGCTCTGGGCTGGGGGTGCTTGGAGGGCACCTGGGCCCTGCATCACTGGAGAGCTTACAGTGAGGGTGGGGAGACCCTGGCACAGGCTGCCCAGGGAGGCTGTGGCTGTCCCCTCCCTGGAGGTGTTCCAGGCCAGGCTGGATGAGCCTTGAGCAGCCTGTGCTGGTGGGAGGTGTCCCTGCCCATGGCAGGGGGGGTTGGAACTGGATGATCTTCCAACCCAACCCCTTCTGTGGTCTTTAAGAGGGCAGGCAAAAGCCTTTCAAAGCCACTCCAGGTATGATCCATGAGCTCTTCCAGCACTGGGCACAGGCTAAGGGCTTCCATCCTGACTCTTGTGTGATTTCTTCCTGCCATTTCTGGCTCACCACAGACATTTCCTGCCATGCCAGATGGAGGCATGGAGCAAACCTACCCCACTGGCAGACCCCGAGGGGGCTGGCTCCCTTGGAGGGCTGACATGGGGCAAAAACCTGAGAGGCCAGCTGCCTGTTTCTGCTACAGCTCCACCTCCCTGCAGCCTTCTGGCAGGGTGGAAGAGCTTCCAAGTGGGAATGGATTCCTGTTTGATTTATGGCTCCCTTGCAGTGCCAGAAGAGTGCTGAGGGTTATTAAGAGGAATGAGAATCTGACTCATTATATCACAGGCTCTAACGTTTCCACCTCAGCGCCAAAACCCAGAGCTCCATCAGCTCTCCAGTCCCCACTGAGCTCTTTGTTTAGACATGGGAGCTCTGCTGCAGCCCAGGATGATTTCCTGGTGCTCACAAAAGCACTGAAGGGTGAGCTGGAGGTTGAGGTCTTCTGGGTTAGTGAACATCCCCAGCTGCTCCTCACCAGCCCTGTTCCCCAGGCTGCTCAGGGCAGTGGCAGAGTCCCCATCCCTGGAGGGGTTTCCAGCGGTGTGGATGTGGTGCTGGGGGCCATGGTTTGGTGCTGACCTGGCAGTGCTGAGTCAACTGTTGGACTTGATGATCTTAAAGGTATTTCCCTACCCAGATGACTCTGTGATCCTGTGAGAGTCACCCAGGCTTTGGCTGTTGGAGGCAGAGGGTGAAATGGTCCAGGCAGGACAGACAGAGCTGGGAGCTGCCAGCAGAGCCCAGCTGGAGCCTGCAGGGAGCAGCCCAGGGGCAGCTTTGCCTCAGCCTGGCCAGGAGCTGAAATTCCTGGCAGAGCAAAGGCAGGTTTCATCCCTTTGCCTGCAGAAGATCCTCAGGACCTGTGTCCTACCAGTGTTAAAAACCAACAAGAAATCCCAGCAAGGAGAAAAGCAACTTCAGGGCGGAAATGCCACTGCCTCTTCTCTTGTGTCAGAGCTCACCAGAGGACAGGTCAAAGGGCAGGATTTCAGCCCCTTGTGTCTCTGCTGGGATGGTGCTCTCACCTGAGAAGCCCTCCTGAAGCCAGCATGGACCTGGAGCAAGGCAGCTGGCCCTGGTGTGCCTGCAGGAGGAGGAGGAGGAACTGAGCTGCAGCCTGTGGCTGTGCTGCTCTTACGTGCGGTCCTGAGCTAATAGCATGAAGCATCCTTGCTCTGCAGATGACCTGGGTGAATCACAGACAGGATATCCAGCTGAGCTCCCCCACAAACCACAGGGATCTCTCCAAGGGCCTCTCACCACCCCCTTTCAACAGCCTTCTGTCAACGTCCAGCGCCTGGACCTCAGCGCTTGGTCTGTGAGGGTCAGCGCTGGGGCAGCTTCCAGGCTCCTCTGATAGCTGAAGGACGTCAGACAAGCAGAGGAGCCTCCTGCTTGGGGGGTGGTGAAGCAAGGATGACCCTTTTCCATCCACACAGGGGTTTGGGGGGGGGCAGGGGGGCAGGATTTGCTCTGCCCCAAGCTGGTGGTGACCTCCTTCTCCCCGTCCCAGCACGCCGGCAGCCAGCTGGCTCCGCAGGCTGCCGCTCGGCAGCCCTCGCCAGGCTCACCTCACAGTACCTCACTTGTGCTTGGAACACTGGAGCTGAGCCAAGAGCAACAGAGCCTGGTGCAGGAGGAAATCCCCCAGCACTCCTGAGATGGGGACTTTGCTGAGCACACACTGCCCCGATTCAGCTGTTGGGGCAGGGAGGCAGAGGGGCAGAGAGCTGTGGTGGAGGCAGCGTCTGCCCCGGAGGGGCTGTCCCCCACCAGCACCCTCCATGCAAGGTGGTGCCTTCCAGGCAAGGACCTCGAGGTGTTTTACAGAGATCTGCTTCCTCCACTCCCTGTCCTGCCAGACCAGGGCTTCTGTGCCCCTTGCACAGAGAGGAGCTGGTGGCATCCAAAGGACAGCACCAGCAGAGAGCTGTCAGTGGTGCCCCATGGCAGGACCAGGGGCAACTGGCACAAGCTTGCCCACGATGTGATGCCCATCCACTTCTCTGCAGCTCTGAGCCTGAGCTTCCCAGCTGGTGGGGATGGTCCTGAGCTGCTTCCAAAGGTGCTTTGGTGAGGCTGAGAAGCAGGGGAGGTAGCTCTCACTGCTGAGTGGTGCTGCTAGCTGTAGGGATGGGATTCAGGATCCCACTCGGGCTGAGTGGGTGGGGTAGGAAGCAACTCATTCATAGCTCTGCAAGGAGAAATGGTCATTCCCAGAGGACTTCAGGGAGCACAGCTGGCCCAGGGCACCCACAACCACCTGGCTCAGTTTGCTCTGCTCTGCCCTCCAGGTTCCTCCAGGGAGGATCCCTTCACATCCTCCAAAGCGTTTGTCAGGCCTCAGCTATTTGCTGCTTCATCATCTGGAAGCTGGCTAGGAGGAGCCACCAGCAGGTCACCCCAGCTCTCCTCCACCTCTTTCATTGCCTTTCCATCCCTTCCCTCCTGCAGCATGGGGTGATTGTGGCGGATGAGGAGGAATACTTCATCGAGCCGCTGAGCCCGGGGGCCAACGTCAGCGCAGGCAGCGAGGGCAAGGGCAGCCCCCACGTCGTCTACAAGAGGTCATCTCTGCAGTACCCACACATGGATGCAGCCTGTGGCGTGCTAGGTACCTCCACCCCCACCCAACACAGCCTCAGTGCAGCCTGGGAGGGTCCCAGTGGCTCTGATGAGCAACACTGCTCTGCCTGGCGAGGCAACAAACCTGAGCCACAGCAGCCCACAATGAGGGGGATCAGGAGGGGGATTTGGAGGTCACCCAGGACACCCCCACTGCTAAAACACTCCCTCAGGCTGGCCCCTGGGCAGTTCCCCTGCAACCAGGCAGGGGCTTCAGGGCAGATGTTGTCCTCCTGTGTCTTCCCTCCCCCTCTGTTGGGCTCTGGAGGAGTTGAGTTTGCAGCCACAGCTCTTGGTGCACCCAGAGCCAGTGGTGCAGGGAGTGCTGTGGAGCTGGGGATGTCCAGCAAGCCAGGCTGGAGCTGTGGAGCATCCTACTGAAATGGAGAGTCCCATCCCACATCTGCACCTGCCTGGATGCCTTCCTGTGTGCTCTGCTCTGGGTGATCCTGCTCTGGCAGGGGGGTTGGACTGCAGGAGCTTTTGAGACCCCTTCCAGCCCTTAACATCCCATGATTCCATCATCCACCCTTGCTGGGAACGGTGGAGGATACAAGTGGAGATCTTACAGTGGGGAGGGGCTGTAAGAGCTGGGGAGGGACTTTTGACCAGGGCCTGGAGTGACAGGACAGGGGTGATGGCTTTGAGCTGGAAAAGAGGAGATGGAGACTGGAGATGAGGAAGCAATCCTTGCCAGTGAGGGTGGGGAGACACTGGAGCAGGCTGCCCAGGAAGGCTGTGGCTGCCTCCTCCCTGCAGGTGCCCAAGGCCAGCTTGGAGGAGCAACCATGGGCTGGTGGGAGGTGTCCCATGGCAGTGGGGGGTTGGAACTGGATGACCTTTGGGGGGGTTGGAACTGGATGACCTTTGGAGGGGTTGGAACTGGATGACCTTTGGGGGTTTGGAACTGGATGACCTTTGGGGTCCCTCCCGACCCAACGGTTTGGTGAATCTCTTTCCCTCCTCAGACGAGAAGCCGTGGAAGGGGAGGCACTGGTGGCTGAGGTCACTGAAGCCCTCCCCCCTGAAGCCATCAGGCAACCACAGCCAGCGGGGGCAGCTGCCCCTCAAGCGCTCTGTGAGCACGGAGCGCTACGTGGAGACGCTGGTGGTGGCCGACAAGATGATGGTTGGGTACCACGGGCGCAGGGACATCGAGCAGTACATCCTGGCCATCATGAATATTGTAAGTGTTATAACCACAGCATGAGCCAGGGGGGCAGGGGGCACCCCGGGCAGCAGGCAGGGATTCAATCCTGCCCATCCCCACTCTCTGGGGCGGGCTGGGGGAGGGGCTGGGGGCATGGTGGTTCTGCGACCTGAGAGAGGACGAAGCGGGTGGGAGTGCGGTGGGGGAGTGAGGGCTGAGCTGGGAGAGCACCCAGGAGTCTCAGCTGCAGTCCTGTGTCCCAGTTCTGGGCCCCTCAGCTTAGGAAAGAGGTTGAGATCACAGTATCACAGTATCACTTAGGTTGGAAAGGACCTCGAGATGCTGGAAGGTGTCCAGAGAAGGGCAACAAAGCTGGGGGGGGGTCTGGAGCACAGCCCTGGGAGGAGAGGCTGAGGGAGCTGGGGTTGCTTAGCCTGCAGAAGAGGAGGCTCAGGGGAGACCTTCTTGCTCTCTACAACTCCCTGAAGGGAGGTTGTAGCCAGGTGGGGGTTGGTCTCTTCTCCCAGGCAAGCAGCACCAGAACAAGAGGACACAGTCTCAAGCTGTGCCAGGGGAGGTTTAGGCTGGAGGTGAGGAAGAAATTCTTCCCAGCAAGAGAGATTGGCCCTTGGGATGTGCTGCCCAGGGAGGTGGTGGAGTCCCCATCCCTGGAGGTGTTCAAGAGGGGACTGGATGAGGCCCTTGGTGCCATGGTTTAGCTGATCAGATGGTGTTGGGTGACAGCTTGGACTTGATGATCTCTGAGGTAATTTCCAACCTGGTTAATTCTATTCTATTCTACTGGGTTCAGCTTTGGGAGCCTCACTCCAAGAAGGACATTGAGGTGGTGGAAGTGGGTCCACAGAAGGGCAAGGAAGCTGGGGAAGGGTCTGGAGAACAGGGCTGGGGAGGAGCAGCTGAGGGAGCTGGGGGGGTTGAGCCTGGAGAAGAAGAGGCTGAGGGAGACCTCATTGCTCTCTGCAGCTCCCTGCAAGGAGTCTGGAGCTAGCTGGGGGTTGGTCTCTTCTCCCTAGTATCAGTTTATAGGACAGGAGGAAATGGCCTCAGGTTGCCCCAGGGGAGGTTTAGGTTGGACAAGAGGAACAATTTCTTCCCCAAAAGGGTTGTCAAAGCCTGGCCCAGGCTGCCCAGGGCCGTGGTGGAGTGCCCATGCCTGCAGTTGTGCAGATGTGGTGCTGAGGGGCATGGTTTAGCAGCAGACTTGGTAGTGTTGAGTTAATGCTTGGACTTAATGATCCTGAAGGTCCTTTCCAGCCTGAAGGATTCCATGATTCTGTGGCAGTGGTTTCTCCCCATCCCCATCCAGAGCAAGAGGCTTGGGTCAAAAGTCCCAGGCTGCTGCTGCTGGTGAGCCAGGGACGCTCTAGAGCCTGGAGGGATGGGTTGGGTAGGGAAGGCTCTGCAGGAGAGGTAAAGCCTGGGCTGCCTGGCCATGCTGCAGGCCAGAGCTGCAGAACAAAGCCCTTTCTTTGAGCAGCATCTCTCATCTCGAATTAGCATTGCAAATGGGGCAGCGGGGCTGAGGAACACATGGGAAAGCAGAAGGCCTCGGAGCTCTCACGCCTGGGGGGCTGATGGGTGTGATGGGGAGGCAGTGATAGCCTCCTGCTCCCCAGCCCGCCGCTGAGGAGCTTCCTCTGATGATCTGATGAGTTGGGTCACTGCTGGTGGCAGGATACCAGGCTGGATGCATTAACAGCCTGAATCGGCCGTGCTGAGTCCTCCTGTGAGGTGAGATGGGTTTGGAAGTTATCCATCAGCCGCTGAAAGCCCCTCTGTGATGGTTCTTTGTCCTGGCCTCGGCAGGAGCTCTTTTCACGGGCTGCTCTGTTTGCATTTCTAAAGCAAGATGCCAGATTTCAAACCATTCCCTTCCTGGCTCTCAGCTGCTCTGAAGCAGCCGCGGGCTGGGGGCAGAGCTCTGGGGGATGCTCTGTGTGTCCTTCCCTGCCGACGGGCAGCCAGCAAAGCTTCCTCCAGGACCAGGAGGCTTCCCCTTCGCCACCTCAGCCCCAGGCAAGGAGCAGGTGTGGTGAGATCACAGAACCACAGAGTGGTAGGGGCTGGAGGGGACCTCTGGAGACCATCCAGTCCAACCCCCTGATGACACAGGAGTGCCTGGATCAGGTTGCTCAGGATCATGTCCAAGCAGGTTTTGGAAGCTCTGCAGAGAAGGAGACTCCACAACCTCTCTGGGCAGCCTGCTCCAGGGCTCCAGCAGCCTCACACCAAAGCAGTTTCTCCTCCTGCTCAGATGGAACCTCCTGGGCTCCAGTTTGTGTCCACTGCCCCATATCCTACCCCTGGGTACCACTGAGAGGAGCCCAGCCCCATCCTCATGGCCTCCACCCTGTAGATATTCACAGCCACTGCTCAGCTCCCCCTGGGGCTGCTCTGCTCCAGGCTCTCAGCCCCAGGGCTCTCAGCCTTTGCTCCTCACAGAGCTGCTCCAGGCCCCTCAGCAGCTTTGCAGCCTCCTCTGGACTCTCTCCAGCAGTTCTCTGTCCCTCCTGAGCTGGGGAGATGCTGGCTTCACTGCTTCAGTCTCCCCAGAAGGAGACAGTGAGGTCTGAGCATGGTTTGGGAGGTTCTGCAGTCCAGGGGCTGCCATGGAGCCCCACACTCAGCTCTGCTTCCTGACAGGATTGTGCCCAGAGCCTGCAGCCCGGTTGCCCTCCCCTGGGTGCCCAGCAGATGCCAGCTCCCTGCCTGCCCACAGCACTGCCCAGCCAGGGAGCTCATTTTTAAGACTCCTCTTTTCTTGTTTCTTGGAGGTCAGGTTGCCAAACTTTTCCAGGACTCGAGTCTGGGCAATATTGTCAACATCCTGGTGACCAGGCTGATCCTCCTCACCGAGGACCAGGTAAGGTGACCTTGGCTGAGCTGCTGCCATGGGGCTGTGTCACCCTTGGGTGCACCACACCCTTCCCATGGCAGCTGGGCACTGGCTCCAGGGGCTGGGCTGAGGAGACCTCTGGGACTCTGAGCAGTGTGATGAGATGGCTTTAGGGAGGTTTAAGTGGGAGGGAGCTGGAGGTGCTGGAAGGTGTCCAGAGAAGGGCCACGAGGAGGAGCAGAGGGCTGGAGCTGCTCTGCTGTGAGGACAGAGTGAGAGAGTTAGGATTGTGCAGGCTGGAGAGGAGAAGGCTCTGAGGAGACCTAATTGTGGCCTTCCAGGATCTGCAGGGGGCTACAGGAAAGCTGGGGAGGGACTTCTGAGGGTGTCAGGGAGTGATAGGACTGGGGGGAGATGGAGCAAAACCAGAAGTGGGTAGATTCAGATTGGCTGTCAGGAAGAAGTTGTTCCCCATGAGGGTGGTGAGAGCCTGGCACAGGCTGCCCAGGGAGGTGGTGGAAGCCTCCTGCCTGGAGGTGTTTGCAGCCAGGCTGGAGGTGGCTGTGAGCAACCTGCTGTGGTGTGAGGTGTCCCTGCCCATGGCAGGGGAGTTGGAGCTGGCTGAGCCTTGAGCTCCCTTCCAACCCTGACAGTTCCATGATTCTAAGTAGCTTTAGTGCTCTCTGGGTCCTGCTTTCTCCTGGCCTCCAGGCGAGGGGAGGGCAGCTGGCGTGGTGCTGGCACGGGGACAGGCAGTGCCTTCGCCTCAGAGCTGTCCTGGGGGCACACAATGTCCTGCTGCTTCCATTCCAGCCCACACTGGAGATCAACCACCACGCTGGGAAATCCCTGGACAGCTTCTGCAAGTGGCAGAAATCCATTGTGAACAGGAATGGCAACGGGAATGCCATTCCCGAGAACGGGATCGCCAACCACGACACCGCCGTGCTCATCACCAGGTGAGGGCTGGCCTCACCCTGCAGCCCTGGGGGGGTTAGGAAGAGCCTGGGTGGGCTGCTTGGTGCCAGGGTTGAGTTGATCAGATGGTGTTGGGTGAGAGGTTGGACTCCCTGATCTCAAAGGTCTCTTCCAACCTGCTTAATTCTACTCTGTTCTACTCCTGCTCTGCTCTGCTCTACTCTGCTGCTCTGCTCTACTCTGCTGCTCTGCTCTCCTTCTCTTCTTCCCTTCCCCTTCCCTTCTCCTTCCCTTCTCCTTCCCTTCTCCTTCCCTTCTCCTTCCCTTCTCCTTCCCTTCTCCTTCCCTTCTCCTTCCCTTCTCCTTCCCTTCTCCTTCCCTTCTCCTTCCCTTCTCCTTCCCTTCTCCTTCCCTTCTCCTTCCCTTCTCCTTCCCTTCTCCTTCCCTTCTCCTTCCCTTCTCCTTCCCTTCTCCTTCCCTTCTCCTTCCCTTCTCCTTCCCTTCTCCTTCCCTTCTCCTTCCCTTCTCCTTCCCTTCTCCTTCCCTTCTCCTTCCCTTCTCCTTCCCTTCTCCTTCCCTTCTCCTTCCCTTCTCCTTCCCTTCTCCTTCCCTTCTCCTTCCCTTCTCCTTCCCTTCTCCTTCCCTTCTCCTTCCCTTCTCCTTCCCTTCTCCTTCCCTTCTCCTTCCCTTCTCCTTCCCTTCTCCTTCCCTTCTCCTTCCCTTCTCCATTATCCCCTCTGTGCAGCTGCCTTCCATCTGCCTGAGGGCTTCATCTTGCCCATGCCACCAGCTGCCTGGCAGTGGTTGTTCCCTCAGGCTGGCCCCTGGGCAGCTCCCCTGGGTGCTAGGTACCTCCACCCCCACCCAACACATCTTCAGTGCAGCCTGGGAGGGTCCCAGTGGCTCTGATGAGCAACACTGCTCTGCCTGGTGAGGCAACAAACCTGAGCCACAGCAGCCCAGCACGAGGTGGATCAGAAGGGGGATTTGGAGGTCACCCAGGGCACCCCCACTGCTAAAACACTCCCTCAGGCTGGCCCCTGGGCAGCTCCCCTGCAGCCAGCCAGGGGCTTCAGGGCAGATGTTGTCCTCTGGTGTCTTCCCTCTGCTTTTCCCCCCTCCCAGGGCTGCAGCCTCTGCTTTTCCCCCCTCCCAGGGCTGCAGCCCCTTCCCTCCCAGCACACATATGGGATGTGGATGCCTGCTCCGAGTCCTTCAGCCTCCCACCAGATGTTTGAGCTAACCCAAAGCAGCTCTGCAGGCTTGGACAGCACCAGCACATCCGGTCTCTAATAAATTCCCTGTCTCCAGATAACATCTTGCTGAGCTTTGGGCTTTTTCCTTCCCCACACCCCCGCTCCTTGCAGGGCTGTGTCAGACCCAGAGCCTCCAAAGGCTTCAGCAGAATTTGCTCAAAAAACAAAGCAACAAATGGTTTGCACTCAGCTGGGTCTCCTGCCAGGGGTGAGAGCTTTGGACACTTCCAGGGGCCAAAAGGACAGCAGCAAGGATGCTGTGCTTAACCCATCGTGTGCCCTCAGCTTGCTGCTTGCCCACTCTTGCCCCCTGGGTGCCACCAGGGTGAGCAGTGCTGGGTGTCCCCCAAAACCCACACCACGGTTGGCATCTCAGGTTAATTCCTGCTCTTGTGTCCTGGGTGTCCCCCCAAGCCCACACCAGTGGTGGAGTCTCCATCCTTGGAGTGGTGTAGAGGTGGTGCTGAGGGCCATGGCTCAGTGGTGTCCTGGCTGCTGGTTGGACCTGGTGGTCTTCAAAGCCTTCTGCAGCCAAATCCGTTCCAGGATGCTGTGATTCAAGGAGGAGCCTCAGCCTTGTGCTGGACCAGAGGTGCCTCACCTCTTGCACTTGGCACTTTCCACCCCAAAAGTGTTGCAGGGAGCTGTGGGCTGCTCTGGGGGTGGTTTAGGTGTGGTTCAGGTGTGGTCTGGGTGTGACCACACCAGTGGGATGGAGCTGTGCTAGTTGGGAGCCTTGGCAACGCCCTTTAAGGTCCCTTCCAACCCAAAGCATTCAATGATTCTTAACTGCTGCCTTCTCTTCCTTGCAGATACGACATCTGCATCTACAAGAACAAACCCTGTGGCACTCTGGGTAGGTGCTGGGGACCTTGCAGGCACCTGGGGAGGTGCTGGGGACCTTGCAGGCACCTGGGGAGGTGGTGTAGGGAGCTGGCAGGCACCTCCTGGGTAGGTGGTAGGGACCTTGCAGGCACCTCCTGGGTAGGTGTGGTGCTGAGGGCTGTAGTTCAGTGGTGCTGGGTTAAGGGTTAGACTGGGTGATCTTGAAGGTCTCTTCCACCCAAACCAATTCTGTGAGCCTCTGGTGACTGCCAAGAGAGCATCCCAAAGCTCCCTGCTGCTGCTGGGAAGAAGCCAGCAGGCTCTGCTCAAGGTGCCAGTGAGCAAGGAGGGGATCAGATAGTGCCCAAACGCCGCCTGTGCCCCCGACAGCTGCTCTGTGCTGACCTCCTGTGGCATCCCTGGGGCCTTTGTGACAATCTCTGCCTGGCTTCCCTAGGCCTGGCCCCCGTGGGTGGGATGTGTGAGCGAGAGAGGAGCTGCAGCATCAATGAGGACATTGGGCTGGCCACAGCCTTCACCATCGCCCACGAGATCGGCCACACGTGAGTGCGGGGCCGGCCGGCGCAGGGCAGGGCTCCTCTGCCTCTGTCCCTGCCCACAGGAGCTGAAACCTCCTTCCTGGGGACGACCCAGAGGTGCCCAGGGCAGCACAGCTGAGCTCTCTCTCTTGCCTTGGTGATGCTCTCAGGTTTGGCATGAACCACGACGGGGTCGGCAACAGCTGCGGCTCCCGCGGGCAGGAGACAGCCAAGCTGATGGCTGCTCACATCACCATGAAAACCAACCCCTTTGTCTGGTCCACCTGCAGCAGGGACTACATCACCAGCTTCCTGGAGTAAGGATCCTTCCCACCTTGCCCTCCCTCCTACCTTGCAGCCAGCAGACCTCTCCCAGCCTCTCGCGGAGGTGGTAGAGCCCAAGCCAAGCCCCCGAAGCGCAGGGCCCCAGCACCTCCTGCCCTGCCTGCCAGCACCCATCCTGCCCCCAGAGCCAGCTGCTTTCCTTCCTTCCTGGAGGTGCTTCCATGATTTGCTTGCCTGCAGAAGGCACCAATCCCACCTGCCTGGCACCTAGGAGACCTTGGGTTAGCTTTCCCACTCCCAGAAGCTTCACAAACAGATCCTAGGAACCTTCCTTCACCTCCTCCTGTAGGACACTCTCCTAGGAACCTTCCTTCACCTCCACTTGTAGGACACCCTCCTACAACCTCTCACCTCCTCTTGTAGGGCACTCACCTATGAACCTTCCTTCTCCTCCTGTAGGACACTCTCCTACAACCCTTCCTACCACCTCCACTTGTAGAACACTCTCCTATGAACCTTCCTTCACCTCCTCCTGTAGGACACTCTCCTACAACCCTTCTTGTCACCTCCACTTGTAGAACACTCTCCTATGAACCTTCCTTCTCCTCCTGTAGGACACTCTCCTACAACCCTTCTTGTCACCTCCACTTGTAGAACACTCTCCTATGAACCTTCCTTCACCTCCTCCTGTAGGACACCCTCCTACAACCTCTCACCTCCTCCTGTAGGACACTCTCCTAGGAACCTTCCTTCACCTCCACTTGTAGGACACCCTCCTACAACCTCTCACCTCCACTTGTAGGACACTCTCCTATGAACCTTCCCTCACCTCTACTTGCAGGACACTTTCCTCCAACCCTCCCTCCCCCCTCCACCTGTAGGATGCCCTCCTGTGAGCCTTCCCCTGCCTCCTTTTGTGGGACACTCAGCTATGAACCTTCCTTCACCTCCGCCTGTAGGACACTCTCCTAGCAGGACGCTCTCCTCCAGCCCTTCCTGCCACCTCCACCCGTAGGACACTCTCCTCCAGGCCAAGCCTTCCTGAGCTCTGCTTTCTCCTCTCTCTCCCACGTGCAGCTCAGGGATGGGACTGTGCCTGAACAATGCTCCTCCCAAGCAGGACTTCCTCTACCCGACGGTGGCGCCGGGGCAGGCGTACGACGCGGACGAGCAGTGCCGCTTCCAGTACGGAGTCAAATCTCGCCAGTGTAAATACGGGGTAGAGAGCCTTCCTGCTTTACTATGGTTCCCAGGGGCTGGAGGAAGGGGGGAAGGACAAAGGACACGAGTGCCAGCAGCAGTGTGGCCAGCAGGAGCAGGGAGGTCATCCTGCCCCTGCACTCGGCGCTGGTGAGGCCACAGCTCGAGGGCTGTGTCCGGCTCTGGGCTCCTCAGGTCAAGAAAGAGGTTGAGATGCTGGAATGTGGCCAGAGAAGGGCAGCAGGGCCTGGGAGGGGGCTGGAGCACAAGGCCTGGGAGGGGGCTGGAGCACAAGGCCTGGGAGGGGGCTGGAGCACAAGGCTGGGGAGGGGGCTGGAGCACAAGGCCTGGGAGGGGGCTGGAGCACAAGGCTGGGGAGGGGGCTGGAGCACAGCCCTGTGAAGAGCAGCTGAAGGAGCTGGGGGTGTTTAGCCTGGAGAAGAGGAGGCTCAGGGGAGACCTTCTTGCTCTCTACAGCTACCTGAAGGGAGGCTGTAGCCAGCTGGGGGTTGGTCTCTTCTCCCAGGCACCCAGCACCAGAACAAGAGGACACAGTCTCAAGCTGTGCCAGGGGAGGTTTAGGCTTGACCTTAGCAAGAAGCTCTTCCCAGCAAGAGAGATTGGCCCTTGGGATGTGCTGCCCAGGGAGGTGTGGGGTCAACGTCCCTGGGGGTGTTTAAGAAGAGCCTGGATGAGGCACTCAGTGCCATGGTCTGGTTGATTAGATAGGGTTGGGTGATCAGTTGGACTTGGTGATCTTGGAGGTCTCCTCCAGCCTGGCTGATTGTGTGAAAGGGCTCCTGGGGGGCTGCCCACACAGCTTTGCTGTCCTGCTGCAGGTGAAGGGCTCCAGCCTGTCCCCCCCTGAGCTCGTTCACGTTGCTCCCCCATGAGAGCTCACAGGAGGTTGGTTGCTGTCCACTGTGGTTGGCCTCAGCTCACTTTGGATCAGATTAGGCCTGAAGCTGTGCCAGGGGAGGCTGAGGTTGGAGATTAGGGGAAATGGCTTTGCTGCCAGAGTGGCCAGGGCCTGGCACAGGCTGCTCAGGGAGGTGGTGGAGTCCCCAGCCCTGGAGGTCTCAAGGAACCTGTGGCCATGGCACTCGGGGCCAGGGTTTGGTGGCCATGGAGGTGTTGGGCTGCTGGCTGGACTGGGTGACCTCAGAGGGCTTTTCCAACCCAGACAATTCTCTGACTCTGTAAGAGATCTCTTGCCTCTGTCTAACACCTTGGCTGCTGCTGGTCTCCCAAGGTGGCAGCTGACAGCCAAGCTGCAGCCCCTCAGCCAGGCCCCCCTGGGCTGCTGTGGTGTCTGATGCCAGCTGCTACCCCCTGCAGCCTGTGCCTCCCCTCAGCTGAGCCAGAGGCAGTGGAATGGGAGCTCCCCACCTCGCCCTGCCTCTTTCCCAGCTCATTTTTAGCTGGGACAGACACTTCCTGTATGTAGCCAAGGCTCACAACGGCACAAGGTGTCCTTGTGATGACCCTTCCAGCCCAGCCAGCCTTGCTTGCTGCTTGGGAGGAACCCAGAGGCTGGAAGGGCTCAAGTGTGTGTGGATAAACCTGGGCAGATGTCTAGGGCCACCCATCCTGTGCTCAGGGTGAGGACACAGACACAGCAGGGTCCTTTCCTCCATGGAGTTCCAGACTGGCCTGGCTTGGAAGGGAGCTTTAAAGCTCATCTAGACCTACCCCCTGCAGTCAGCAACCAGAGCAGGTTGCTCAGAGCCCCAGAGAGCCTGACCTGGAGTGGTTCCAGGCATGGGGCATCTGGCACCTCTCCGGGCAACCTGCTGGTACTGAGCAGGTAATGAATAGGGATAACGAAGACAGAGGAAGCAGAAGTCACTGGGCAAGGCTTGGAAGACCTCTCTCTTGGTGACACAGAGGGAAGAGACCTCAGAGGAGCTCCAGTCAGGCTGGCTCTGCAAGAGCAGTGAGGGGGTAGATGCCTTCTGAAGACTGAAGAGACCTTCTGCTCTGCTTTGGCAGAGGAGCTGGGACCCCAAATCCTTCATGTCTCAGAGCTGCTCTCCTTGGCCCAGACCCTGGGGGGGTTTCCTTGCCCTGTGGCACTCTGCCCTAGGACCAGGAGGGGAGCAGGGAAGTCCTGAGCTCATCCTTTCACCCTTCTTGGTAGCAGTGAGGAGGATTCCCAGTGGCTGCCAGCTGAGCTGCAGGGCTGTCAGTGGCTGGGGAGAGCCCAGCCCTGGGCAGGCTGCAGCAGTGCCTGGCTGGAAGGCTGGGGCCAGGCTGCAGGGGTGGGGAGCAGGCTGCAGGGGGGGGAGCAGGCTGCAGTGTGAGGGCTGCAGTGTGGGGAGCAGGCTGCAGGGGTGGGGAGCAGGCTGCAGGGGTGGGGAGCAGGCTGCAGTGAGGGGAGCAGGCTGCAGGGGGGGGAGCAGGCTGCAGTGTGGGGAGCAGGCTGCAGGGGTGGGGAGCAGGCTGCAGGGGGGGGAGCAGGCTGCAGTGTGAGGGCTGCAGTGTGGGGAGCAGGCTGCAGTGTGGGGAGCAGGCTGCAGGGGTGGGGAGCAGGCTGCAGGGGGGGGGAGCAGGCTGCAGTGTGAGGAGCAGGCTGCAGTGTGAGGAGCAGGCTGCAGGGGGGGGAGCAGGCTGCAGGGGGGGAGCAGGCTGCTGCCTGGCTGGAAGGCTGGGGCAAGGCTGCAGGGGGGGGGAGCAGGCTGCAGTGTGAGGAGCAGGCTGCAGTGGGGGGGAGCAGGCTGCAGTGTGGGGAGCAGGCTGCAGTGGGGGGAGCAGGCTGCAGTGTGAGGAGCAGGCTGCAGTGAGGGGAGCAGGCTGCAGTGGGGGGAGCAGGCTGCAGTGGGGGGAGCAGGCTGCAGGGGGGGGGAGCAGGCTGCTCCCTGGCTGGCAGCTGCCCTGTGGGGGACACTGCCACAGGGGCAGGCAGGAGGTCACTGTCCCAGCACCCCACAGCAGGTCCCTCAGCCCACCCTGGTTGGAGTGGGGCCAGCAGAGGCTACAGCAATGATCAGAGGGTGGAAGCCCTCTGCTGTGAGGCCAGGCTGAGAGAGTTGGGGTTGTGCAGCCTGGAGAGGAGAAGGCTCCAGGGAGACCTCCTGGTGGCCTTTCAGAGCTTAAGGGGCTGAGCAGAAAGCTGGGGACAGGGCCTTTGAGCAGGGCCTTTGTGACAGGACAAGGGGGGATGGCTTGGAACTCAATGAGGGAGATTTAAGCTAGAGAGAAGGAAGAAATTCTGCACACTGAGGGTGGTGAGAGCCTGCCCCAGGGTGCCCAGGGAGCTGGGGGACTGCAGCTGGCTACACCTTGCAAGATCTGATCCTGCTTTTCCCCTACCCCCATGCTGAACCCCCCCTGTCCCCCCATGTCCCAGCCCAGCTGGTGCTCCTCAAGCTGCCCCAGCCTCACAGCCCCTTGCCCAAGCCAATCCTAATCCCAGCTGTGTTTCTTTGTCTCTTTCTCCCTCTTTCCCTCTCCCCTCTCTCTGCTCCCACCCCAAAATCTCTCTTTCAGGAGGTCTGCAGCGAGCTGTGGTGTCTGAGCAAGAGCAATCGCTGCATAACCAACAGCATCCCTGCTGCTGAGGGCACCATCTGCCAGACCAACACCATTGACAAGGGGGTAAGGAAGCCTGGGGGCACCACAGCCAGTGGGCAGGGAGGGCCTGAATCCCTCTGCCACTCACAGCCAGCAGTGTTGGTCCTGGTAGTGAGCGTGGAAGTGATTTAAGGGCATGCCAGCAGCCTCTGCTTCTGGCTCCCAAAGCACCAGGGGGACCTGATCTCCCTGAGGATGCCTCTGCTGGCTGCAGGGGGGCTGGACTGGATGACCCTTGAGGTCCCTTCTGACCAGGGTGATTCTATGACACCAGCAGGGCTGTGCCTGGGGAGCATCTGCTCTGCATGGCATCCCACATGGCTCAGGGGGCACTGGCTGGGTGTCCTGGGAGCCCAGGCCGCCTCTCTCCCTGCTGGCTGCGCTGCCCATGGAGAGCCTGGCTGGGGAGGAGCTGGGAGAGGCTGTGCCAGCAGCTCCAGGGTGGGTTATCAGCCCCTGGAAGGAGCACACAGCAGTTTCTTCCTTCCTGGGATTATCTCAGCCCCCGAGGTCTGGTGTCCGGCACCGTGCCCGGAGAACGGCAGCAGGTCTGGCACTGTCCTGCTCCTTGCATCACCACTGACTCCAGGGGTGCAGGACTCTTGCCAGCTCCAAGGGAACTCTTTCAGAGGCGAGTTTCCATCAGCATCTGTCACTCAGCAGGACAGGGACAGGCAGGTTCTTGAAGGATCCTTGGCAGAGCAAAGGGCACAGCAACGCTGCTGCCACAGCCAAGACTTCATCTTTTTAACCTGGAGCCTTTGCAGATTTGGGGCATTTTTAACTCATTCAGCACAGCCTGAGCTCCCAGGAACACTCCCCCCAGAGTCCTGGGAGGGGGCAGATGCTGCTGAAGGTGTCCATGCCCCCCGGGGGGGATCCCTGGCCCTGCTGCCCAGCAAGCAGCAGCCGCAGCCCCCCCGCGGGAGGCTGGGAGGGTGCCCGGGGGGGGGTTAAAGCTCTGTCTTCCCACAGTGGTGCTACAAGAGGGAGTGTGTGCCCTTCGGCACCCGGCCAGAGGGTGTGGATGGTGCCTGGGGAACTTGGTCCTCCTGGGGAGAGTGCAGCAGGACCTGCGGTGGAGGAGTCTCCTCGTCCGTCCGCCACTGCGACAGCCCACGGTGGGTGGCCGTCAGCGGGGCCCTGGCTGCAGGGAAGGGCTGCTGGGGATCAGTGGGGAAGGCAGCAGCTGTCTGGGCAGCTCCATCTTCAGTTCCCAGCAGGATCTTGGCTCCTGCATGGAAATCCCTTCCCCTGCTTTCCCGGCGGCCTGGTGCCCTTGCTTCGGTGTTGGGTCTGCAGCTGCTGGGCACAGCTCCGTGTGTGGGGCTGGGGGCTGCTGGGGGCTGCACTGCTGCAGCAGGTGGAGGGAGGGGATTCTGCCTCTCTGCTCTGCTGAGGCCCCCCCTGCAGTGCTGGGGCCAGCTCTGGGGTCCTCAGTGCAGACAGGGACCTGTTGGAGCGGGGCCAGAGGAGGCCACAGCAATGCTGGGGGGGGCTGGAAGCCCTCTGCTGTGAGGCCAGGCAGGGAGAGCTGGGGCTGTTCAGTCTGAAGAAGGCTCCAGGGAGACCTTCTGGTGGCCTTGCAGTGCTTCAAGGAGTGAGCAGGAAGCTGGGGACAGAATGTTGAGCAGAGCCTGTTGGGACAGGACAGGGAGGGATGGTCTGAAACTCAGAGAGGGAGATTCAGACTGGAGAGAAGGGAGAAGAAATGTTTGACACTGAGGGTGGTGAGAGCCTGTTCTGGGCTGCCCAGAGGGGTGGGAGCTGCCCCATGCCTGGCACCGTCCCAGGTCAGGCTGCTGGGGGGCTCTGCTCTGCTTGGGGCTGTCCCTGCCGAGTGCAGCGCGGTCAGGCTGGAGACCACCTCCAAAGGTCCCTGCCCAGCCCCCAGCCAAACCACTCCCTGCCTCTCGGCTTTTCTGGCAAGCCCTGGTGCTGCTGCAGCCTCAGGGCAGGGCAGGCAGCAGAGCTCGGTGCCCTAAGCTGGTGGTGCCCCCCCCTTGCAGGCCAACCATCGGGGGCAAGTACTGCCTGGGCGAGCGCAAGCGCTACCGGTCCTGCAACACCGACGTGAGTACCGCCGGGCACGGGGCGCAGCAGCGGGGCCCGAGCCCCCCCGGCGAGCAGCTGGGCATGGAGCTTCTCCTCCTGGAATTCCTCCCCGGGGCTGTTTGTGTGGAGCTGGGGAGGGGGGAGCTGCGCTGTGCCGTGTGCCCGCAGCAGGGCAGGCTGAGCAGGACGCCGCACGCCTGAGCTGGCTCCGGGGGGGGCTGCCTGGGGAGTGGGTGGCTGGGTGGTGTCTGCCTGCAGGGCTTGCAGCATCGAGAAGGGGCCCAAAAGAAAGATAAGGAGGTGAAGGAGGAGGGAGCAGGGAGTTCCAGCACAGGCATGACAGAGGCTGCCTCTTGCACGCTGCCAGGGCAGGCTGGGCAGGGGAGAGCAGCTCCTGCAGTTCCCAGGGCTGGGGGTTAAGCCTGAAGAGGAGCTGAGGAAAGCACAGGGCTGCAGGGAAGCTCTGGGGAGCTTGGCACCTGGGAATGGGTACCTTGGCATCCACAGTGACAAAAAGATGGCTGCCCACTGCTCCCCCTGGGCTTGGCACCCAGGCTTTTGCTCACCACAGCAAGGGTGGCATCAGCAGACAGCCCAAGGGGGGCCCAAGAGCTCCTGCCAGGAGCCTTCAGCAGTGTCTAGCCGGGCAGGAAGGATGCTCCTGCCATGCTGTGGTGCCCAGCTGCCAGGGCTGGTGCCATCCCCTCACAGGGCTGGGCACTAGGGGTGGCTGGGAGGGCTGTGGCAGCTCCTGCCAGGAGCCTTCAGCAGTGTCTAGCCGGGCAGGAAGGATGCCTCTGCCATGCTGTGGTGCCCAGCTGCCAGGGCCGGTGCCATCCCCTCACAGGGCTGGGCACTAGGGGTGGCTGGGAGGGCTGTGGCAGCTCCTGGTCTCCTGGCAGATGAGGTGGGCTGCTGCCCCCAGCCCTGACCCCTGGCTGTGTGGCACAGGACTGCCCCCCGGGCTCGCAGGACTTCCGGGAGCTGCAGTGCGCCGAGTTCGACAACGTCCCCTTCCGAGGGAAGTACTACAGCTGGAAGACCTACAGGGGAGGTGAGTGCTGGCCTGGGGCCCTCAGCAGCACCACAGCAGGGCTCTGCAGGGGCTTCCACCTCCCCAGCTCTCTGCAGGGCAGGGCTTGTGCCCTCTTGCTCCTGTGAGCTCCCAGTCGCCGTGTCCATAGCCCTGTAGGAAGGGAAAGGACCTTCGAGGTCACCCAGCTCCAGCCCCCTGCCATGGGCAGGGACTCCTCCCACCAGCCCAGGTTGCTCAAGGTCCCATCCAAGCTGGCTCTGAACACCTCCAGGGAGGGGGCAGCCACCACCTCCCTGGGCAGCCTGTGCCAGTGCCTTCCCACCATTGCTGTCAAGGATTTCTTCCTCATCTCCAGCCTCAGTCTGCCCTCTCCCAGCTCAAAGCCATTGTCCCTCATCCTGGCACTCCAAGCCCTTGTCACAAGCCCCTGCTGAAGTGTGTGGTGAGGAGATGGGGCAGGAGGAGGAGGACTCTGGGGCAGAAATCTCTTAATAATGAGGAAGGGCAGCACTACTCCCTGGTGGAGTTAATGAACTTGACTGGGGAAATCCTCCCCAGCTGGGTAAATAACCACAGCTCCCAGCTGCAGCAGATGTGCTGAGGCTGCAGGGGATGCATCAATAAAGCTGGAAGTGATCTGCAAAGCAGGAAAGTCACACAAGCTTCCCAAGGGGGAACACAGCCCCCAGGGCTGGATCTGCCCTTCCTTGGACCTCTCTCCCTCTTTTGAGTCCTGGGGATGTTTGGCCATTTGAACCTCAGCCCTTGAAATGGGCAACCTGGGCTGGGGGGAGGTTGGAACTTGGATGATCTTCCAGGTGCCTTCCAACCCAAACCTCTCTGCATCCTTGTTGGCAGCCTCACTCCTGCCCATTCTGCCCTCCAGCTGGGAGCACATCTGCTCCTTGAGCTGTCTGGGGGCAGGTGTCCCTGCTTTGGGGGTTGGAAAGGACCTCTGGAGATCATCCAGTCCAACCCCCCTGGTAAAGCAGCTTTGTCTAGCTCAGGCTGCCCAGCATCACAATGTCCAGGCAGGTTTTGAAAGCCTCCAGAGGAGGAGACTCCACAACCTCTCTGGGCAGCCTGCTCCAGGCCCCCAGCAGCCTCAAAGTAAAAGTTCACCACCCTGGACCTCTGCTGAGCCTCTTCCCTCTGCTGAGCCTCTTTGTTGCTCAGCTCAGCCACTGCCCCTTGGCACTGCCCCCTCGAGCCCTTCCTTTGCCCAAAGGTGTGGTGGTGCTTGTGCCCTTTGCCCATCAGACATTGTCCCAAATGTGGCTTGGGGAAGTGTGCTGGGCATGGAGGATTGCTCCTCTGGCTTGGATGTGGGAGGAGACAGAGGGGAAGGGAAAGGGGGAAGGGGGGAAAGGGAAAAGGGGAAAGGCAGGGGGAAAGGGGAAGGGAGAGGAGGAAGGGAAAAGGGAAAGGGGAGGGGGGAAAGGGGAGGGGGAAAGGAGAAGGGAACAGGGAAGGGAAAAGGGGGAGGGGGAAAGGAGAAGGGAAAAGGGAAGGGGAAAGGGGGAGGGGAAAGGGAAAAAAGGAAAAGGAGAGAGAAGGAAAAAAAAGGGAAAGGAGTGAAAGGAAGGGAAGTGGCCACCCCCTGAATGCCTGCTGCCAGCCATAGGGTCCCTGGCAAGCTGGGGTTGGCTGCACAGGGCCAGCACAAGGTGTGCTGGGGCTGCTTCCCACCAGTCCTGGAGGCCAGAGCCCAGGAGGGCAGGACACAGCCCCAGTGAGAAGTGCTGAGCTCAGCCTTCCCCAGCTCAGCAGTCAGCAGAGAGCTGCTGGAATGCAGCTTTAATTGTTTGCTTATTTTGCTTTATTCCCTCAGTTCTCTGCTTTGCTCTTGGCAGCTGCCAGAGCTGAGGGAGAGTGGAGTGGCTCAGGGGGCTGGGGCTGGGGTGGGGAGGAGCAGGAGATTGCTGCTCATAAATTATAAGGCACTCTAATTCCTGCCTGGGACAGGGCAGGCAGGAGGAACAGAACATCCTCTGAGGCACCACAGAGCCAGATGAGAGACTCTGCCCTGTCCTGATAGCTCTGCTAGAGATTAAAGAGAGGACCCTTTAGGTGCTGAGCTGGAGAGCTGTGAGCAGGACCAATAGCTCCACACAACCTGCTGCCAGCTGCAAGCTCACTGAGGGGTGGCCTCAAACCCTTTGTCCTGAAAGAGAACTGCCCCAAACCTGAGCCCTGGGGAGCACCACTGGTGACCAGCCAGCAGCTGGAGCTGCCTCCATTCCTCACCACCCCTGGGGCCCAGCTGTCAGCCAGGCTTTTACCCAGCAAAGTCTCCCCCCAGCCAAGCCATGAGCAGCCAGTCTCTCCAGGAGGATGCTGTGGGGAGACAGTGGCAAATGCTTCACTAAAGCCCAGGCCTTCACTGCCCCCCTGGGGGGCCCTGGAGCTCCCTCCCTAGGCAGGAGAGAGCCTGGGATGCTGTGGAGGGGCTTGGCTCTCCAGAGGTGGGCTGGTGGAACACCTTCTGAGGGGGCTTGCCCTGGCATCCTGCTTGGCAGCACGGCTGCAAGCTGCTGAATTCCCCTCTCCTGTCTCCTCCTCTTCCTCTCTCTCCCAGCTCTGCTCTTCCTTCTGCACCAGCTGCATTTGGGAGCTCCCAGGCTGGGCAGGAGGCACAGTGCCCCACCAGGTGTTGGTGCCCAATTCCAGGGTCTTGACTTGGTGCTGATCAATTGGAAGAGCTCCCCTGGGGGTCCCTCTGCTTGCTAGGGACATTCTCCTGGGCACCTGGGGCTGTGCAGTGAGCCAGGCACAGGATGGAGGCCTGGAGAAGCTCCAGGTCTGGCTCTTCACTTCTGTCCTCTCCTGGGGGGCATCATTTGAAGCTCTTCTCCTTGCCCAGGGGGGGTCAAAGCCTGTTCCCTCAACTGCCTGGCCGAGGGCTTCAACTTCTACACGGAACGAGCGGCGGCCGTGGTGGATGGGACGCCCTGCAGGCAGGACTCCAACGACATCTGTGTCAATGGGGAGTGCAAGGTGCTGCCAGGGGAGCCTGGGCTTGGGGGAGGGGAAGGACAGAGCTCTGGGCAGGGAATGCTGCCCTCTGCGGGACATGGGCATCCCCCTGCCCAGCAGCCAGTGTGGAGCAGGAGCATGTCCCTGAATCCCAGCATGCTGGGGTCGGAAGGGACCTCGGGAGCTCATCCCCCTGCTCCAGCAGGGCTCCCACAGCAGCTTGCCCAGGAGCACAGTGCCCAGGGGGGGTTGGGAGCTCTGCACACCAGGAGACTCCACAACCTCTCTGGGCAGCCTGGTGCAGGCCTCCAGCAGCCTCACACCAAAGGAGTTTCTCCTCCTGTTCAGATGGAACCCCCTGGGTGCCACTTTGTGCCCATCCAGCCCTGGCACAAAGGTGGAGCTGGGCAGGGGAGATGTCCCTGAGCGCTGCCTGGGGGTAGGGTGAGATGGAGGGGGGCGAGGTGGAACCCAGGGGTGGGGTCTGTAATGTACTGCAGGTCAGGTGTGGGGAGCAGAGGGACCCCCCCAGGACCACTAACTCCTTGCTTCTGCCTCGTCCAGCACGTGGGCTGCGACCGTGTCCTGGGCTCCGACTCCAAGGAGGACAAGTGCCGAGTGTGTGGGGGAGATGGCAGCTCCTGTGAGACCATCGAGGGGGTCTTCAACCAGTCCCTGCCTGAGGGAGGTAGGCAGCAAGCAGCCTGGCCCCCAGCAGCCAGAGTCACCCCCCCTCGATGTCACCTGCTCCTGGGGGCAGGCAGGACAAGCAGGGACAGATCCCACAGGGACCCCCCCGCAGCAGCTCCCTGCTCTCCCCCAGCCCAGCAGCACCACTGCCACCCCCAGCTGCAGAGGCCACCAAGCTCCTTCCCTCTTCCCCCAGCTCATGCTGCCCTCAAGCCAGGCTGTGGAGATGCCCATGGAGACCCCAGCCCCACAGCACCTCCAGGCCTGGAAGCTGAGCACCACTGCTGACCAGCTCTGGGTTGTCTCACAGGTTACGAGGAGGTGATCCAGATCCCCAAGGGCTCCGTCCACATCGACATCAGGGAGCTGAACCTCTCCATCAACTACCTAGGTGAGCTGGGGCTGGGGCAGGCTGCAGCTCCTTGCTCTGCCAGCCCCCTGAAGTCTGGGGAAGGACCAGCAAGGGAAACCTCCCTGCCCAGCAGGGAAGGGGGTTGGGGATCTCAGCTTGGGTGTGGAGGCAGTGGGAGGCAGCAGGGCAGTGAGTCCCTGGCCAGCTGTGACCCACACAGCCCTTGTGCCACCACACCATTGCCTCCATCCTGCAGCAGGGCAGTGAGTCCCTGGCCAGCTGTGACCCACACAGCCCTTGTCCTACCACATTGCCTCCATCCTGCACTCACTGCTTGGCAGCATAACCCTGATCCAACCCCACACTTCGTGTTCCTGACCCCCTGTGGTCTTTAGCATCCCCCCTCCACCAGCATCTTGGGTTTTGACCAGCCCTGCTCACACTGTCCTTGGGCTCCAGGTTGCAGCCAGCCTCTGGCTCCCTTTCCCAGCAGGCTGGTTCCCTTCCCCCTGTCCTCTCTCTGTCCTCCAGGTGATGGTCACGCAGGGGTGGGCAGGCTGCTCGCTGCTGCCTTGCTGCTGGGAGCCTCTGCAGCAGCTCCCCAGGAGCAGAAGCCTGGCTAGGAGCTGACACCAGTGGGAGGTCACAGCAGGGTTCTCCTGGTGGCATCTCTCCAGGCCAGGTTCCCTTTGCTGGGTTCAGAGATGTCAGCCTCCCTCCCTGCCCAGCCCACGTGTCCTGGGGGCTCCTGGTGCCCACCCAGGCTGGCTCCCTGTGCTCTGGAGGCACAGCTCAGACAACCGGGCAGCAGTCACTCCAGGATCTGTCCCTACACCCCAGTGGGAGCAGAGAGAGAGCATCCTTCCTCCTCAGCCACCTGGCCGTGGCGGTGAGGCTGGCAGCAGCGGTGCAGAGCTCCAGCGCCCTGCTGGCGGCAGGGAGCGAGCAGGGAGGGTGTGGGAGCCGGAGCAGGAGCCCAGGAGCTGATCCCCCTCTAGTGCCTCGCTCGGGCAAGCACAGCCAGGCTGCCGGGGCCGGCCTCCTGCGGGAGCCGCAGCGGCACAGCCCCAGGCTGGGTTTGAGCTCGGCGTCGTGGGCACAGCCTGTCCCACCGCCAGCTGTGCCCCACCACCCCCCCAGGCAGCTGCCCTGCAGCAGCAGCCTCCCACTGCCAGCTGGAGGGCAGGCTGAGAGAGGGTGATGGGGACACTGAGCCATGAGGGGGACACCAACCCCACCTCTGCTAGTGACATCCTGGCTGAGCCTGGCCCAGGCAGCTGCTTTGTTTGCCTCATCTGCTCCCTCCTGATGAGTGGAGGGTGATGTGCTCTTGTCACTCAGTCACAGGGTTGGTTTGCATCGGGAGAGACCTTTTAAGACCATCCAGCCCAACCTTAAACCCAACCTTGTCAGGTTGGTCACCACGTCTCCACAGCTTAGAAACCCCTCCAGGCATGGGAACTCCACCACTGCCCTGGGCAGCCTGGGCCAAGAAGAAATTGTTCCCCAATGTGCAACCTAAACCTCCCCTGGGGCAGCCTGAGAGCCTTTCCTCTCATGGTTTAGTAGTCAGGAGGTCCTGGGTGACAGCTTGGACTTGATGATCTCTGAGGTCTTTTCCAACCTGATTGATTCTGTGATTCTCTTGCTTGTTCCCTGGGAGAAGAGACCAACCCCACCTGGCTCCAGCCTCCTCTCAGGGAGTTGCAGAGAGCAGTGAGGTCTCCCTCAGCCTCCTCTTCTCCAGGCTGAACCCCCCCAGCTCCCTCAGCTGCTCCTCCCCAGCCCTGTTCTCCAGACCCTTCCCCAGCTTGGTTGCCCTGCTCTGGACCCTCTCCTGTGCTGTAACCATGCTCTGGGCCTGGCAGCTGAGATGTGTCCAGCTGAAGCTAGCTCTGGGTGCTGAGTTCAGCAGCTGCCCTTTGCTCTCTCATCCTCACAGCTCTGAGGGGGGAGGGAGGAGAGTTCTACCTCAATGGGAGGCTCTCCATCGACCCTCCGCGCCGCTTCGACGTCGCCGGCACAACCTTCCACTACAGGAGATCCCCAGAGGAGCCTGAGTCCCTGGAAGCCTTGGGCCCCACCAACATCACTCTCTTTGTCATGGTTGGTAACCTGGTGCCCTCACACCCACCCCTGGTATGGGGTCTGCTCTGGGCCAAGGAGCTCCTGCCATGACTGCCTGGGAACTGGAGCTACCCAACCCCTGCCACAGCTCCAGTCCTGCCCTGCTCTCCCTCAGCTCCAAACCATTCCCCCTGGGCTTGGCTCTAGATAGCCTTATGGAAAGTCCCCCTGCAGCCTTCCTGGAGGATCCCTTCAGGTACTGGAAGGCAGCTCTGGGGTCCCCCTGGAGTGCACAGCCCCAGTTCCTTCAGCCTGCCCTCACAGCAGAGCTGCTCCAGCCCTGGCAGCATCTCTGTGGCCTCCTCTGGCCTCTCTGCAGCAGCTCTGTGTCCTTCTCCTGCTGGGGACACCAGAGCTGGAGGCAGGATTGGAGGTGAGGTCTCAGCAGAGCAGAGTCAAGGGGCAGAATCCCCTCTGCTGCCCTGCTGCCCACCCTGCTCTGGCTGCAGCCCAGGGTCTCTGTCTCTGATGGTGCCACCTCCATGGCTGCACCACTGCCAGCACTGCTGGCTCCCACCTCAGTGGTGCAAGGGCCTGGAAAGGGAAGGTGAGGACACTTCAGCTGCCCTGGAGAGCATGCTGAGGCCATGGGGTGGTGACAGTCACCCTCATGATGGGCTTGGGTGGCACTGATGCCTGGGGGGGGTGGCAC
Organism: Melanerpes formicivorus; assembly: GCF_026170545.1. Classification (NCBI taxonomy): domain Eukaryota; kingdom Metazoa; phylum Chordata; class Aves; order Piciformes; family Picidae; genus Melanerpes; species Melanerpes formicivorus. The sequence continues at coordinate 2,094,808 of NW_027142435.1, read as the reverse complement.
TGATCCTTGGGGGGTGGCACTGATGCCTGGGGGTGGCACTGATGCCTGGGGGGGTGGCACTGATGCCTTGGTGCTGCCTTTCTCCACAGGTCCTGGTGAGGACAGAGCTGCAGGGGATCCGCTACAAGTTCAATGCTCCTGTGGGGAGGGACAGCTCCAACCTCTACTCCTGGCACTACACCCCATGGACCAAGTGCTCTGTGCTGTGTGCAGGGGGTGAGCCTTGACCCCGTGCTGGCTGGAGAGGGGGGCAGGGAGGGGCCATATCTTCACTCCTGTGCCCCCCACATGCTGTGTCAGGGCCTTGTGGGGGGCAGCACATGGATGTCAGCAGCTGCTGTGCTCCAAAGGGGCACTCAGGCTTCTACATATTCCCACCCTGGGCTCAGCCACATGCAAGCTGGAGGCCATCAGTGTGATCCTGAGGGCAGAGGGGCAGGGCAAGCAACCTGGATCACAGATCACAGGATGTTAGGGGTTGGAAGGCACCTCTGGAGATCCTCCAGTCCAACCCCCCCTGCCAGAGCAGGACCACAGAATCCAGTACAGGTCAAAGCCTCCAGAGAAGGAGACTCCACAACCTCTCTGTTCTTCAGCTGGATCCCAGGTCTGGGTGGTAGAGGTGATGGAGGATGGCATGGCAGGCTTGAAATCCATTTACTTGTGGGATGCAGGACAGGTTTGCCCATCACAACAGCCCCTCTGGCCTTCAGAGCTACCTGCTGGGGAGATGAAACACCTCTGGTGCTTCCCTGCACCCCCTGGGCTGGCTCCCCTGGGGATGGACACAAAGGGTTGCACCATGTGTGAACCTGGCTGTGGGTGGTGGAGCTGGCATTCAGCACAGGCAGTTTCCAAAGCAAGAGCCACTGCCTGGTCTTGTGTAGGCTTCAGCAAGGTGTTGCCACCTCCTCTTCCACCTCCTTCCAGCAGTACTGCCCAGAAGGTGTCACAAGACCAAGGTTAGAAGAAGTTTATTCAGGGATAGGATCCTTGGAAGGCTTTGGCTGGATCCTGGATCCTCTGTCCTGGCTTGGTGAGCCTTCAGGCACCCCAACCATTTTGCTCTGGAGGGGCTAGAGCTGGAGGAGGCCTTGGTTACCTGAAGTGTGCAAAAGAATGGTTGTAAAGAAGTAGGCTCAGGCTTGCTGAGCTGCCCCCAGGGACAAGTGGCTGTCCCCACCGCTCGCCCACATGGGAGCAGGGCTGTGGGGCTCCCACTGCAGCCTGCCTCAGCACAGGACCCTCCTCTCTTTCCCCTCCCTTGCCTCTTTCTCTTGACAGGCAGCCAGGTCCAATCTGTGGTGTGCAAGAAAGCCTCTGATGGCTCAACTGTCCTCAACCACTTCTGCAGCCCCGAGACCAAGCTGCCGGAGCGGCAGCGGCCGTGCAACACCGAGCCCTGCCCCCCGGCGTGAGTGCCAGGGCAAGCCAGGGGGAGTCACACATCCCTGCCACAGGGGCAGCAGGCTGGGAGAGCTGCAGAAGAGAGCTTTGAGCAGCCTCCCAGTATCTGAAGGGGGCTCCAGGAGAGCTGGGGAGGGACTTGGGACAAGGGCTGGGAGTGCCAGGGAAGGGCAATGGCTTTGGGCTGGGAGAGAGGAGATGGAGACTGGAGAGGAGGAAGAAATTCTTGAGAGGCACTGGCACAGGTTGCCCAGGGAGGTTATGGATGAGGCTGGATGAAGCCTTGAGCAGCCTGGGCTGGTGGGAGGTGTCCCTGCCCACGGCAGGGGGCTGGAGCTGGCTGATCCTGAAGGTCTCTCTCGCTCCTCTCCCGACGGAGAAAGGGAGATGTAAAGGAACTCCACGATCCACCCAGAGCTACCTGGGAGAGCTGTGTTAGAGGAGTTATGGGGGCACCCCTGGAGCCCCCCTGCCTCTCAGAACGCTGCTGTTTTGCCTGCCTGCAGCTGGGTGATTGGGAACTGGTCTGAATGCAGCCGGAGCTGCAACGAGGGCGTCCGCAGCCGCAGCGTCCTCTGCCGGCGCAAGATCTCTGCCGCCGAGGAGAAGACCTTGGATGATGCTTCCTGCAGCCAGCCACGGCCCAAGGTGCTGGAGCCTTGCAACAACCAGACCTGCCCTCCAGAGTGGGTGGCTCTGGACTGGTCTGAGGTGAGTGCTCAGCGCTGGGCCTCCCCTGCAGCTCGGGAGGTCAGGGAGCAGGTGCTGGCTGCTGGCCTCGGAGAGCATCCTGTGGGAAAGTGCAGCTCTGGAGTGCTCAGCACAGCACAGGCAGAGACCTGCTGGAGCTGGGCCACAGCCATGAGCAGGGCTGAAAGCCCTCTGCTGTGAGGCCAGGCTGAGAGAGTTGGGGTTGTTCAGCCTGGAGAAGAGGAGGCTCCAGGGAGACCTCCTGGTGGCCTTTCAGTGCTGAAGAGGCTGAGCAGAAGGCTGGGGACAGAGTTTTGAGCAGGGCCTGTTGGGACAGGACAAGGGAGGATGGTTTGGAACTGAAAGAGGGAGATTGAGACTGGATGAAAGGAAGAAATTTGTGATGCTGAGGGTGGGGAGAGCCTTTCCCAGGTTGCCCAGAGGGGTGGGAACTGCCCCATCCCTGGCACCATCCCAGCTCAGGTTGTTTGGGGCTCTGAGCTACCTGCTCTGGTTGGGGCTGTCCCTGCTGAGTGCAGGGGGGTTGGACTGGGTGAGCTTCAGAGGTCCCTTCCAACCCACTCTGTGATTCTGATTCAACACTGTTCTGGTAGCTGAGGGTGGGAGCAGAGGTGGGGGAGGGCAGTGCTGCCTCTCTTTGCTCTACATCCTGACCAGCTGTGTCATGGAACAGTCACAGAACTGTCAGGGCTGGAAGGGACCTCAAGGCTCAGCCAGTCCCAACCCCCTGCCATGGGCAGGGACACCTCACACCACAGCAGGTTGCTCACAGCCACCTCCAGCCTGGCTGCAAACACCTCCAGGGCTGAGGCTTCCACCACCTCCCTGGGCAGCCTGTGCCAGGCTCTCACCACCCTGCTGGGGAAGAGCTTCTTCCTGACATCCCATCTGCATCTCCCCACTCCTGGCTTTGTGTCCTCTCCCTGCAGTGCACCCCCAGCTGTGGGCCAGGCTTCCGTCACCGCATCGTCCTCTGCAAGAGCGGCGACCTCGGGGCCCCCCTGCCCACCGCCCGCTGCAGCCAGGCCGCCAAGCCCCCCACCAGCATCCGCTGCAACCTGCGCCGCTGCCCCCCGCCCCGCTGGGTGCCTGGCGAGTGGGGAGAGGTAGGCACCGGCCTCCGAGGCGAGACCCTCCCTCACCTGCCCCTCCCTCACCTGCCCCTCCCTCACCTGCCCCTCCCTCAAATCCCAGCCCACAGCCAGCTTCCACCTGCCCGGCAGAGCCTCCTGGGGCCGCCGCAGCTGCCTGGGGAAGTGAGGACAGGGAGCAGGAGTTGAGCTGTGGGAGGGTAGGAGAGCTCTGCAGAGGGACATTGCCAGGCTGGGCAGGTGGGCAGAGGCCAAGGGCAGGAGATTGAACACAGCTAAGTGCCAGGTTCTACACATTGGCCACAACAACCCCAGGCAGTGCTGCAGGCTGGGGGCAGAGTGGCTGAGAGCAGCCAGGCAGAGAGGGACCTGGGGGTACTGATTGACAGCTGGCTGAACATGAGCCAGCAGTGTCCCCAGGGGGCCAAGAAGGCCTGCATCAGGAGCAGTGTGGCCAGCAGGAGCAGGGAGGTCATCGTGCCCTGTGCTCAGCACTGGAGTCCTGTGTCCAGTTCTGGGCCCCTCAGTTTAAGAAGGGACATCGAGACTCTTGAAGGTCCAGCCCAAGCTTTTGGGGACGTGAGGCCACAGTGCTCAGCCGAGGTGGTGAGGCCCAGGGCAGCTGCTGGGGAGGAGCAGCTGGGTGCAGAGCCCTTTGGCAGCTGGGTGCAGAGACTTTGAGCAGCTGGGTGCAGAGCCCTTTGGCAGCTGGGTGCAGAGCCCTTGAGCAGCTGGGTGCAGAGCCCTTGGGCAGCTGGGTGCAGAGCCCTTTGGCAGCTGGGTGCAGTGCCTTTGGCAGCTGGGTGCAGAGCCCTTGGGCAGCAGGGTGCAGAGCCCTTTGGCAGCTGGGTGCAGAGCCCTTTGGCAGCTGGGTGCAGTGCCTTTGGCAGCTGGGTGCAGAGCCCTTTGGCAGCTGGGTGCAGAGCCCCTTGAGCAGCTGGGTGCAGAGCCCTTTGGCAGCAGGATGCAGAGCCCTTTGGCAGCTGGGTGCAGAGCCCTTTGGCAGCTGGGTGCAGAGCCCTTGGGCAGCTGGGTGCAGAGCCCTTTGGCAGCTGGGTGCAGAGCCTTTGGCAGCTGGGTGCAGAGCCCTTTGGCAGCAGGATGCAGAGCCCTTTGGCAGCTGGGTGCAGAGCCCTTTGGCAGCTGGGTGCAGAGCCCTTGAGCAGCTGGGTGCAGAGCCAGAGCCCTTTGGCAGCTGGGTGCAGAGCCCTTTGGCAGCTGGGTGCAGAGTCCTTTGGCAGCTGGGTGCAGAGCCCTTTGGCAGCTGGGTGCAGAGCCCTTGAGCAGCTGGGTGCAGAGCCAGAGCCCTTTGGCAGCTGGGTGCAGAGCCCTTTGGCAGCTGGGTGCAGAGCCCTTGGGCAGCTGGGTGCAGAGCCCTTTGGCAGCAGGGTGCAGAGCCCTTTGGCAGCAGGGTGCAGAGCCCCTTGAGCAGCTGGGTGCAGAGCCCTTGGGCAGCTGGGTGCAGAGCCCTTTGGCAGCTGGGTGCAGAGCCCCTTGAGCAGCTGGGTGCAGAGCCCTTGGGCAGCTGGGTGCAGTGCCTTTGGCAGCTGGGTGCAGAGCCCTTTGGCAGCTGGGTGCAGAGCCCCTTGAGCAGCTGGGTGCAGAGCCCTTTGGCAGCAGTATGCAGAGCCCTTTGGCAGCTGGGTGCAGAGCCCTTGGGCAGCTGGGTGCAGAGCCCTTTGGCAGCTGGGTGCAGAGCCCTTTGGCAGCAGGGTGCAGAGCCCCTTGAGCAGCTGGGTGCAGAGCCCTTGGGCAGCTGGGTGCAGAGCCCTTTGGCAGCTGGGTGCAGAGCCCCTTGAGCAGCTGGGTGCAGAGCCCTTGGGCAGCTGGGTGCAGTGCCTTTGGCAGCTGGGTGCAGAGCCCTTTGGCAGCTGGGTGCAGAGCCCTTTGGCAGCTGGGTGCAGAGCCCCTTGAGCAGCTGGGTGCAGAGCCCTTTGGCAGCAGGATGCAGAGCCCTTTGGCAGCTGGGTGCAGAGCCCTTGGGCAGCTGGGTGCAGAGCCCTTTGGCAGCTGGGTGCAGAGCCCCTTGAGCAGCTGGGTGCAGAGCCCTTTGGCAGCAGGGTGCAGAGCCTTTGGCAGCTGGGTGCAGAGCCCTTTGGCAGCAGGGTGCAGAGCCTTTGGCAGCAGGGTGCAGAGCCCTTTGGCAGCAGGGTGCAGAGCCCTTTGGCAGCTGGGTGCAGAGCCCTTTGGCAGCTGGGTGCAGAGCCCTTGGGCAGCAGGGTGCAGAGCGTTTGGCAGCTGGGTGCAGAGCCCTTTGGCAGCTGGGTGCAGAGCCCTTGGGCAGCTGGGTGCAGAGCCCTTGGGCAGCTGGGTGCAGAGCCCCTTGAGCAGCTGGGTGCAGAGCCCTTGGGCAGCTGGGTGCAGAGCCCTTGGGCAGCTGGGTGCAGAGCCCTTGGGCAGCTGGGTGCAGAGCCCTTTGGCAGCAGGGTGCAGAGCCCTTGGGCAGCAGGATGCAGAGCCCTTTGGCAGCAGGGTGCAGAGCCCTTGGGCAGCTGGGTGCAGAGCCCTTGGGCAGCTGGGTGCAGAGCCCTTGGGCAGCTGGGTGCAGAGCCCTTTGGCAGCAGGGTGCAGAGCCTTTGGCAGCTGGGTGCAGAGCCTTTGGCAGCTGGGTGCAGAGCGTTTGGCAGCTGGGTGCAGAGCCCTTGGGCAGCTGGGTGCAGAGCCCTTTGGCAGCAGGGTGCAGAGCCTTTGGCAGCTGGGTGCAGAGCCCTTGGGCAGCTGGGTGCAGAGCCCTTTGGCAGCTGGGTGCAGAGCCCTTGGGCAGCTGGGTGCAGAGCCCTTTGGCAGCAGGGTGCAGAGCCCTTGGGCAGCAGGATGCAGAGCCCTTTGGCAGCAGGGTGCAGAGCCCTTGGGCAGCTGGGTGCAGAGCCCTTTGGCAGCAGGATGCAGAGCCCTTGGGCAGCAGGGTGCAGAGCCCTTGGGCAGCTGGTGCAGCTGGCTGTGCCCTCTCCCACCGCCGGCGGCCGCTGCAGGTCGGTGCTGTGCTGTCTCCCGCAGTGCTCTGCGCAGTGTGGCCTCGGCCAGCAGCGGAGATCCGTCCAGTGCCTGGCTCACACCGGGCAGCCGTCCAGCGACTGCCTGGAGACCCTGCAGCCCCCCAGCATGCAGCAGTGCGAGACCAAGTGTGAATCAGGACCTACAGACAACCCTGAAGGTGAGGTGGGGGGGGCAGGTGGGGGCATGCAGCACTGCCGTGGGGCTGCGTGGCACAGGGGTGCCAGAGCTGCACGGGCAAGGCTCTCCTGGGGACTACTGATGCTGTCCCCTCTGGTCCCAGACCCAGCTGGCATGGTGTGACCCTGCTGAATGAGGTGGCAACATCTCTGTGAGGAGCAAAGGCTGAGAGCCCTGAGGCTGCTGAGCCTGGAGAGGAGCAGCCCCAGAGGGGATCTGAGCAATGCTCAGCAAGGGCTGGAGGGTGGGGGGCAAGAGGCTGGGGCCTGACTCTTCCCAGAGGTGCAAGGAGACTGGAAAAGGGGCAGCAGGAACAAACTGGAAGCCAGGAGGTTCTATGAGGAGAAACTTGTGGGTTTGAAGAGTCCCAGATCCCTGCAGCAGGCTGCCCAGAGGGGTTGTGGAGTCTCCTCCTCTGCAGAGCTTCCACCCCCCCCCAGCCATTGTGCTCCTGGGTATTGTGCTGTGGGTGCCCTGCTGGAGCTGGGTGAGCTCCAGAGGTCCCTTCCAGCCATGCTGGGGTTGTGTGAACTGCACCTTGACAGAGAGAGGCTTTCAGCAGTGAGTTTCTCAGCAGCTTCTCCAGCCTGGCTGCACCTTGCTGCTCCCTGGCCAGGAGCTCCCCCCGCCAGGAGCTGAGCTGTCAGGGTGCAAACCCAGCTTGGGTGGGCAAGGAGGAGAAGTCCCTCGGCCCCTGGGGCAGCTGTAACCCTTCCTTCCCTCTGTGCCCCCCTTGCAGAGTGCAAAGATGTGAACAAGGTGGCCTACTGCCCACTGGTGCTGAAGTTCAAGTTCTGCAGCAGGACCTACTTCCGACAGATGTGCTGTAAAACCTGCCAGGGGCACTAGGGGCAGTGCCACCCCCGTGGGAAAACTGGAAGGCAGAAGCTACACCAGAGGGCTCACCCGGCCATGCCCTCCCTCTCCGCCTCGGGCATCCCCCCTGGCCCCACCACAGACACTGGTTGTGCTTCCAGGGGGAGCTGGTGGCGCCCCCGAGCCCCCTCCCCCCCAGACCCAGCACCCTTTGACACCCCTCCCCCTCCCCACCCCCAGCTTCACAGGAGCAGGTTCCCAGCTCAGCTGCTGCCAGCTGCCCTGGAGACCACCAGAGTGCAGGCTGGCAGAGGCCAGGGGAGGGGTGGTGGCAGGGGGGAAGCTGGGCAGAGCGTGGCAGCAGGGGCAGGACCTGAAATCCTGAAGTTGTTATTTATTAGTAGAGGAAGCCAGGTCCTGCAGGGGCTGAGAGCCACCAGGGAGGCACCACTTGCCCCCCCCTGCCTCCCCCTGCCCCGTGCCCACCTCCCAAGGGCACAGGGGGGCATCGTGGGGGCATCCCCAGGGGAGGCCAAGGGGCTGCTGCCCTTCCCTCGGGGATCCCAGGGGAGACAGGGAGGAGGCTGCAGGTGCCACAGGTGCCAAGGGTGGCCTCTGGCTGCTGGCTGAAGAGGAGCTGCTGTGGGGCTGGGGCAGCAGGAGCTGGGTGCCCTTGGTTTGCTCCCTGGCACCTTGGGCCCTGGAGTGGGGCGCAGGGAGCAGGTGCCCCAGCCAGCAGGGGAGGTGACACCGGTCTGGCTGGGAGGGGGTCACTCAAGCTCTGCTTTGCCTGGGGTCTGCCCTTACTCCCCCTGGCAGCCCTGCTCCCTCTCCTCACCAGAACTCAGCCCAGAGACACCTCCAGGCAGAGCTGAGGTGCAGGCTGAGGGGTGCTCAAGGCTGGGGTCCCCTCATGGGTGCTCAGGGCACGCTGGGCTGCAGGGAGCACAGGAGGATGTGGGTCACAGTGTCCCCACGGCTGAGCCATGGCTCAGGACCAGTTTGCCTGGTGCTGGTGGGGCCCTCCCCAGCGAAGGCCACAGCCTGCAGGGCTGCCTGGCCTCCAAAGGTGCTTTACTTCCAAAGGTGCTTTGCCTCCAGACGGTGCTGTGCCTCCCGGGGCAGGGGGGTGCTGGTCCCGGTGCCACCTCTGCCCCAAGGAGACCTCCAGGGATGGGAACAGAGCAGGCTTGGGCTTCCTCCAGGTCACCTGCTGGCCACACCTGTGGGCCAGGACACATCTTCTCCATGGGGCAGCACAGCCTGCAGGGGAGCCCTGGCTGTCAGCTCCCCACAGCCTGCTTGGCTGTGCTCCTCCTGAGCATTCCCAAGCTTCTCTGCATCACCAAGATGGAGAATCTTGCCCAAAGCCCTGCTGGGTTCCCCCTGGGTGGGGGGGAGCTCATCCCTAGGGTGCAGGGAGGTGGAGAACCCTCTGTCCCTCCAGCAGACCTCTCCACCCTGCCAGCCCTCCCCCAGCTGTGTTGCCTTCCCCCTCCCCCCCTCTCACCAGCCCCAGCACAGCTGCCCTGGTGCTCAGCATAAACCAAACCCCTTCTGGCTGTCGAGTGGGACCTTGCTGTGTGTCCTTGCTGGGGCCATGCTCCAGGCTGAGGTTGTGGGGAGGGGAGGGGATGGGGATGTCCTCACCTTGTTATCTAGATAGCTATATCATGACCAATGTTTAACTTACTAACTCTGAGGAGGAGCGACGTAAACGCCAGCATCTATAATAAAGGAGTAGCTACCACCCCAGCTGCACCTCCTGCTCCCACTCCTCTGCCTCAGGAAGCCAGCCTCAGCCACCTCACTTCACACAGCAGAGTCTCTCACACACACACAGAGCACAGCTGGTTGGAAGAGACCTTCAGGATCATCCACTCCAAGCCCTGAGCTACACCAAACCACAGCCCTAAGGGCCAGGTCCACACAGTGCTCAGTGCTGGAGCACCCCCGGGGGTGGTGACTCCACCACTGCCCCTTGCAGACCATCCCAGAGCCTGGGAACCCTTCCAGAGAACCTTTCCAGTGTTTGGGAACCCTTACAGAGAACCCTTTCAACGTTTGAGAACCCTTTCAATGTTTGGGAGCCCTTCCAGAGAACCTTTCCAGTGCCTGGGAACCCCTCTGGGGCCTGAGCACCCCCAGGGGTGGTGACTCCACCACTGCCCCTTGCAGACCACTCCAGAGCCTGGAAACCCTTCCAGAGAACCTTTCCAATGTTTGGGAACCCTTCCAGAGAACCTTTCCAGTGTTTGGGAACCCTTCCAGAGAACCTTTCCAGTGCCTGGGAACCCTTTTTGTGCCTGAGCACCCCCAGGGGTGGTGGCTCCACCACTGCCCCTTGCAGACCATTCCAGTCTCTGGGAACTCATTCAGTGAAGAAATGTTTCCTGCTATCCAGCCTGGAGCTCCCCTGGCACAGCCTGGGAGCAGTCCCTCCAGTCCTGCTGCCCCCTGCCAGGACCTCCCAAGGAGCTCCTTTTGACTGCACCACCTCCTAGTGAGGTTGGAGCTCCCTTGGGGCCCCTTCCAGCCTGGCATTCTGTGCTGGCATGGAGCTGGGCAGCCCCACACAGCTCCTGGTGCTGCTGCTGAAGGAGGGGGTTGAGGGGCAGGGGTGCTTCTCCCTGCAGCCTGAGCGACCAGAGAAGGTTGGAGCTGCCCCAGAGCTGCTGCCTGGCACAGAGGAAGAGGCTTCTCCTTGGCAGCCCCAAGGGCACACAGCCCCCATGCTGGTAATGCTGCTCTGGGATCCTAGGGGTTGGTGTTTGGAGGTCTGTGACCCTGAAACGCTGCTGGGGAGTCCCTGGATTGCCTTGGGCTGCTTCCCCTGGGGCTGGCACAAAGGTTTGTGCCATGTCAGAGAATCACAGGATGAATCCTCAGGGTTGGAAGGGAGCTCAAGGCTCAGCCAGCTCCAAGCCCCCTGCCATGGGCAGGGACACCTCACACCACAGCAGGCTGCTCACAGCCACCTCCAAGCCTGGCCTTAACCCCCCCAGGGATGAGGCTGATGCCTGGGGAAGCAGAGGGACAGAGAGCTTCAGCAGGACAGGACAAGGGGAGGTGGTTTGGAACAGAGAGAGGCAGATTCAGGCTGGGAGAGGAGGGAGAAATCTTCACCCTGAGGGTGGGGAGAGCCTGCCCCAGGCTGCCCCGAGGGGAGGGAGCTGCCCCATCCCTGGCTCCATCCCAGCTCAGGCTGTCTGGGGCTCTGAGCTGTCCCTGCTGAGTGCAGGGGGGGTGGACTGGGTGAGCTTGAAAGGTCTCTTCCCACCCAACCCATTTTGTGATCCTATTGCTCCCAGGAGCACCTCAGGGCACAGCTGCCCCCAGCACTGCCTGGCTGCTCCTGGAGCCACACCAGGCTCTCACCTTGGGGCACCAAATTGTCACCTCGGGGTGGGGGGGGAGGATTTGTGGCAGCTCTGAGCATCTCTGCCAGGCTCCACCCAGCCCTCACCTGCTCTCCCAGCCCAGCGACCCCCCCCCAGCACCTCTGCAGCAGAGATGGGCAGTGCCACCTCAGTGTCCCCCCCCAGCAGCCACCCTCATCCTCCCCACCCCCCCAAAGCAGCACGAAACGAGGAAGTGGGAGGGGAGAAGCAAAAGAAGAAGGGGACAGCAAATTGAGCAGCAGGTTGCAGCTGCAGCAGAGGCAGAAAGGCAAAGGGATGGCCCTGAGCCCTCGGTGACAGCAGCCCCAGGACACAGGGACACCATGGTGAGTGCGGGGGGGACCCTCGCCGGGCTCCCCCCACCCTGCCCCCCTCGGGCACCCTCTCCTCCTGGCACCTCAGAGCTGGCACTCTCCCCTCCTGCTCCCTTCGTGGTCCTCTGCTGCTCTCTGGGAGGTGCCAGCAGCTCACCCCAGGTCCCCCCTGGGGAGGGCACGGCGGTGGGCAGCAGCTGGGGCTGGGGGCAGGGGGCAGGGGGCAGGGTCGGTGCCCCCCCGGGAGCAGGTGGGGCACATGGGGTGGGGTGAGGCCAGGCTGGCACCCAGAGGGCTTGATGCTGCTGGGAGTGCCCACAGGAGAAACTTGGTGTTCCTCTTGGCCCAGCTTCCCACCAGCACTTCTGGTTTCAGGGCAGGTGGTGCTGGCAGGATGTGGGCAGAGGGCTGCAGGGGGGCAGCAGGAGCCCCCTGCCCAGGCCAGCTCATGCCTGGAAGGACCCTCTGGGTATCAGTGCCAAGGGCTGGACCTTGCAGCCTGGCAGGCACAGGGCACCTGGGAGGGCAGCAGCCGGAGCTGGAGGCTGATGTGGAGGCAGAAGAGGACTCAGAAGCAGCTGAGGCATGGAGTGAGGCTCTGCAGGGGTGGCCACAGCTCTGCCCTCCAGCTCTGGGGCCGATGCTGCCCCCAGCCCCTTCCCCTTCCTGCGGGGGTGGGAGGTGGCCAGGCTGGGACAGAGCCTCCTCCACCCCGTGGCTGTTTGCCACCCCTGAGGAGCTGCCCAGGGGCTGTCCCTGCAGGATGCCAACCCCCCCACCCCTGGAGCTGTTCTGTGGCTCTGTGAAGGGCTCCAGAGCCACAACCTCAGCTGGGAGCCAGCTCTGGGGGCAGCCCCCAGCCCCAGAATGCTGCAGGAACCTTCCCATCCCCAAGCCCTGTGCCTGGGGGGTGGTGGCCAGGATGCAATCCCCTCCCTCCCCCCATGCCTGCTCTTCTCAGGGCTTCCTGTGGTTTGAAGGTGTTGGCTGCCTCGGGCTTGGTCTGTCTCCAGATCAAAAGCTGCCACCTTGGGCTCCCTCTGCTTCCTGCCCAGGGCTTGCAGCCTGCTGGTGAGGGCTCAGGGCTGCAAACCAGATGATGTTTTGTCATCTCTGCCACGGGGCTGCTCCCCTCCCTGCCCCAGCACTCACATGTGGTGGCAGTGATGGTGGCAGCGATGGTGACAGCGATGGTGACAGCCTCCATCCCACAGCCCTGGCCTGGGAGGGCTTAGGTTGGGCATAAGGAAGACTCTTTTGCTTTTTCTTTCACTCTGAGGAGGGTGAGAGCCTGGCCCAGGCTGCCCAGAGGGGTGGGAGATGGCCCTGAGCCCAAGGGCAGGTTGGATGAGGCTCTGAGCAGCCTCACCTAGCAGCAGATGTCCCTGCCCATGGCTGGGTGACCTCTGCAGGTCCCTGCCAACCCAACCTGTTCTGTGGTTTCTGAGGGTCTTGCTGGGGCTCTCCAGGCATGCACCCAGGAGAGCAACAGCACAGCAAAGGCCCTTGGGCAAAGCAGCTGCAAACTGCCCCTGGATGCCCAGGCCAAGGGCAGCTGAACCCTGCTGGGCTCAGCTTGAGCATCAAACTGAGGTGTTTGGCCCAGGCCACCTTCCCTGGGGGTCTCCCCATGGTGCTGCTGCTCTCTGGCTCATCCCTGACCCTGGCCTGGGGCAGAGGAAGGGACAGAGGAGCCACTGCCCCCAACCTCGGGCAGCAAACTCAGGTTGTGGGACCCCTGCCCCCTGCCCCTGTCCTGTGCTTGCTGGGCACTGCTTCTGGGGGAGAATCCTTCCTCCTCATCCTCCTCCCAGCTTAGTGAGCCCCAGCCCCAGGCCCCCCCTCCTGTGCCACCTCCTGGGGCATGCTGAGGGAAGCCAGGCAGCCTTTGTGCTCCCAGGAACCTGGGGGGGACACATCCGGAGAGGACCTTCCCCTACAGCCAAGCACTGAGTGCCCTGCAGCTGGCTGGCACCAGGTGCCCCAGCCCGGGGCAGGAGAGCCCCAAACCTGTGCCCAGAGGAAGAGGAGGTGTGGGGAAGGCCACTGCTGAGAGCTCTGAGGGCACTCACTTGGCTGAAAGAGAAACTCTGGCTGCCAGCTCAGGTGTGGCAGAGCTGACAGCACGGGAAATGCTCTTCTTTGCCTTAATTTGGTGTCCTGAGTGGGCAGCCCAGCCCAGCCCAGCCCAGCCCTGCCCAGCCCAGCCCAGCCCAGCCCTGCCCAGCCCAGCCCAGCCCTGCCCAGCCCAGCCCAGCCCAGCCCAGCCCAGCCCAGCCCAGCCCAGCCCAGCCCAGCCCAGCCCAGCTGCCTGTGCCAGGGGGCTCAGGGGCATGGGGGCAGGGCACAGTGGTGGCTTCTCTGTGGGCTCCTCATGACCTGCTCCTTTCCACCCTCCCCAGGGGTTTGGCCAGGTTGGATTGAAGCTGAGCAGCTCCCTGAGGTCCCCAGCAGCTCCCTGGGGTCCCTAGCAGTTCCCTGAGGTCCCCAGCAGTTCCCTGAGGTCCCCAGCAGCTCTGGGGGTCCCTAGCAGCTCCCTGAGGTCCCTAGCAGCTCCCTGAGGTCCCCAGCAGCTCCCTGGGGTCCCCAGCAGCTTCCTGGGGTCCCCAGCAGCTCTGGGGGTCCCCAGCAGCTCCCTGAGGTCCCCAGCAGCTCCCTGGGGTCCCCAGCAGCTCTGGGGTTCCCCAGCAGCTCCCTGGGTGACCGGATGGTGACCTGAGCCCGGCTGTGCTTTTCCTGCTGGCTTTCCTAGGGGCTTACCAGGGAGGAGGGGAAGGCAAGGGAAAAGCTCACCAGCAAGCAGCAGGAGGAGGAGCACAACCCCCTCACACGGTTCCAGGCTGTGTGAGCAGCCCCCCTGCAGCCTCTGAGCATCCCAAGGGCAGAGGATGGGAAGCCAGCAGCTCCTGCACCAGGGCTTGGGCTGCGCTCGGAGCCAAGAGCCCTCCCAGCTCCCCGGGGGCTTGGGTGGCACTGGGGTCTGGGAGGGGCATGGATGGTGGTCTGGGTTGCAAAGCCCAGCAGGGAAGGAGGCAGGCAGGAGGTGCAGCAGCATCCTGCCCCACGATGGTCCTTCTGCCCCCATGGTGCTGGGGGGGCTGGGCTGAGCCGAGCCCCCGCGGGGCAGGCAGGAGGCTGCCAACAGCTCTGGGGCTGGAGGGCTGAGAGCCAGCAGGAAAATGAAGCAAAAGGGGAAGAGAAGAAAAGGGAAACGGAAAGAGTAAGAGGCTGGGGGTGAGGAGGGGGTGGAGGAGAAGTGAAATCAGTACTGGGAGCAGTGGGGGGAAAGAGGAACAGGGGGGGCCAGGGGCGGCTCCGGCTGGGGTGTCCCCCCCTGGGCACCACGGCTGCCTGCAGCAGGTTTCTTCTGTGGCATCCTGCACAAGGAGCCTTTGAGTTGTTTCCTTCCTCCACCCCCCCTCAGCCCCCCCCAGCCCGGGGCTGTGTGTGCCCCACAAGGGTTAGATCCCAGCCCCCCGAGGATGGAGCCAGGAGAGCTGGGAAGCAGGTCCTGGCATCCTGGTTTGGGGCTGGCTCGCTGTGGCCCTGGGCAGCCTGCAGGAGCTGGGGCTGGAGCTGTCCCTGCTGCCTGCAGGGGGGTGGACAAGAGGGCCCTGGAGGGTCCCTTCCAACCTGCTGCATCCTGGGAAGCTGCTGAGTCAAGGCTTGGACTTGGCCCTCTCAAAGCTCTCCTCCAAGCCAGAGGACTCTGTGACTGTGATCCTCTCTCCTTGGGCAGGGAGGAAGGAGGCCCTGGGGGAAATGGGACACAGGGGTGCAGAGGATGCCCAGTGCCAGGGGTGCTCCCACCTGCTGCATGCTTTGCCCTTCCCCTGGGTTAGTTTTGCTGCCCCTTTGCCTCAGGAGCAGTTTGAGCACCAATTGCTTCAGTAGTCCTTGGACAGCTCCCTAAGGAGCAGGAGGGAGGCTGCAGAGATGCCCCCAGGCTGTCAGAGCTGCTCCTCCCCGGGGTGACAGACACATGGTGAGGCAGGGGCTGGCCAGAGGGATGAGGCAAGGCCTGGCTCTGGGGTTCTGAGCTTCCTTTGCCCCAGGGGTGCCTGTTGGGGAGGCACAGCTTGGGCAGGGACCAGGCAGAGCTGCCAGCAGCTCAGGGGGAGCTTGCCTGGCATCGCTGGCAGCCCTGCTGCAGTGCCTGTGGTCCTCCCCTCCCCACAGGGCAGCAAGGAACGCTTCCACTGGCAGAGCCACAACGTCAAGCAGAGTGGGGTGGATGACATGGTCCTGCTCTCCAAGATCTCTGAGGAGGCCATCGTGGAGAACCTCAGGAAGCGCTTCATGGACGACTACATCTTTGTATCCTCCCTGCAGCAGTGCCCCAGGCTGCAGCAGTGCCCCAGGCTGCAGCAGTGCCTCAGGCAGCAGCAGTGCCTCAGGCAGCAGCAGTGCCCCAGGCTGCAGCAGTGCCCCAGGCTGCAGCAGTGCCTCAGGCAGCAGCAGTGCCTCAGGCAGCAGCAGTGCCCCAGGCTGCAGCAATGCCCCAGGCTGCAGCAGTGCCTCAGGCTGCAGCAGTGCCCCAGCCTGCAGCAGTGCCCCAGGCTGCAGCAGTGCCTCAGGCAGCAGCAGTGCCTCAGGCTGCAGCAGTGCCTCAGGCAGCAGCAGTGCCCCAGGCTGCAGCAGCAGGGCTCTGCCTCCAGGCTTTGCCAGGCTCTGGGCCAAGCTGGGGCTGCCCCAGTGCTTGCAGGGTGTCCCATCCCCATGCTCTGCTGGGACAGGATCAGCTGGGGAATTGCTGCTATCCCCAAGCTGAGGCTCTGCAGCCATCACCTGGGACCCATTTTGGTCCTTCCTTCGTGGCCACAGAGCCCTAAGCAGAGAGGACTAAGCAAAGAGCACTGAGCAGAGCTCTCCATCTGCTGTCCCCCTCTGCTTCTGCACACTGGAGACCCTCCAGGCTGTGCTGAGGGAGCTGGACCCCAGTGGCAGCAGTGACCATCACCCCCTGTTGCTGTCACCCAGCTGCCCCCTCCCCGTGCCCACAGCTGCTCTGCACCCACAGCAGACCCTGGGTGAAGCAGGAGCATCTCAGCAGGAGATGTGGAGGAGGTGCCACCAGTGTCAGGACCCATGGGACACCACCAGGAGAAAGCAGGGTGCAAGGCTCCCACCCTGCTCAGTGCTGTCCCCCCTGCATCATCCCCCAGCCCAGAGACCTTTGCAGCTGCAGGGTTGTCCCTGCTGAGCACCATGCATGAGGCTTGGTGGCTCCCAGGCTCTGTGGGGCAGGTGGGGAAGGTTCTGCTGGCCACAGGTTGAGGTTCAGCAATCACAGGACTGCTTGGCTTGGAAAAGGCCTCTGGGCTCCTCCAGTCCAACCAGCAGCCTCACACCACCTTGGCCATCAGCACATGGCCCCAGGGGCCATGGCCACACAGTTCCAGCAGATGTTGTTGTGACCCAAGTGCAGGAGCTGGCACTTGGCCTTGCTGAACCTCATCCCATGGAATCACAGAGCTGTCAGGGCTGCAAGGGACCTCAGGGCTCAGTCAGCTCCAACCCCCTGTCATGGGCAGGGACACCTCACACCACAGCAGGTTGCTCACAGCCACCTCCAGCCTGGCTGCAAACACCTCCAGGCAGGAGGCTTCCACCACCCCCCTGGGCAACCTGTGCCAGGCTCTCACCACGCTCATGGCCAACAACTTCTTCCTAACATCCAATCTCAATCTCCCCACTTTTGGTTTTGCTCCATCCCCCCCAGTAATATCTCTTCCTGACAGCCTCAAAAGTCCCTCCCCAGCTTTCTTGTAGCCCCCTGCAGATCCTGGAAGGCCACAATGAGGTCTCCTGAGAGCCTTCTCCTCTCCAGCCTGCACAACCCCAGCTCCCTCAGTCTGTCCCCACAGCAGAGCAGCTGCAGCCCCCCATCCAGCTCAGCCTCACCCCTGCCCTGCCCCCTGCCCTGCAGAGCTGGCCAGGCTGGGGCTGTGGTGGCCAGGCTGGGGCTGTGGTGGCCACGGGGCTGAGCTGCCTGCTGAGGGCTGTGGTTTGGCTGGAGATGGTCTCTGTCCTTACAAGGCCATGCTCTGTCCTGGGCTGGTGGTGACACAGGCACACAGCCACCCTCAGAGCTATTTCAGTGCCTGCAGAGCTTTGCCTTTGGGGTTAGACAGCTCTTTTTTTCTTCTCTTCTTTTATTTTTGGAGCTCAGAAAAACCCCAACCCTCCAAAACAACAACCAAAAACCTCTGCCCCAGGCAGCCTCTCTCTTCCTTTTTGTGGTGCTGCTGAGCAGCAGACCCCAGCGAGCTGTGACTCAACACCCCCAAGCTTCTGCATTTCCCAGCAGAGCCCCTTGCTGCCTGCACCTCAGCTGCTCTTCCCCCACCCCCAGCCTCAGGTGGGGCAAAACAGGGCTCAGGGGGAGCCCCTCCACCACCACCCCCAGCACTCTTCTGTCCTCAGCCTCCCTCACCTCAGTACAGCATGGAAGGGGTTGGGGGGGAGCTCAATAGGTCATCCAGTCCAAGCCCCCTGCCCTCAGCAGGGTCACCCAGGGCAGGAACACATCCAGGTGGGCTTTGGATGTCTCCAAACAGGCAGAAGGAGACTCCACAACCTCTCTGGGCAGCCTGCTCCAGGGCTCTGCCACCTTCACAGGTTTCTCCTCCTGTTCCCCTGGCACCTCCTCTGCTCCAGCTTGCCCCCAGTGCCCCTTGGCACTGCCCTTGGGCATCCCTGAGCAGAGCCTGGCTCCCTCCTCCCCACACTGCCCTGCACATCTTTATCCACATGGATGAGGACATCCCTCAGGCTGCTCTGCTCCAGGATAAAGAGTGGTCAGGGGCTGGCACAGGCTGCCCAGGGAGGTGGTGGAGTCCCCAGCCCTGGAGGTGCTCAAGGAACCTCTGGCCATGGTCTGGTGGCTGTGGAGGGCTTGGGCTGCTGGTTGGACTCAATGGTCTCAGAAGGCTTCTCCAGCCACAGCAATTCTGTGATGCTGTGCATTCCAGGACGCTGGAAATGCAGCCAGGGAGCTGGGGGAAGGCTCCTGCTGCACCCTGCTCTGATGGCACCAGGAGGGACACCCCTTGGCCCAGCACCGAGCCGTGGCAGCAGCTCTGCCTGGGAACCCTGCTGCTGTTCCTGCAGGAAGGACCTCCCCAACCACCTTCCTGCCCCTGGGTCAGGAAGGGAGGACAAGAGCAAGGACAGATGGACCTTAACCTGCCTCTCAGACCTACATTGGGCCAGTGCTGATCTCTGTCAACCCCTTCAAGCAGATGCCCTACTTCACCGACCGCGAGGTTGAGCTCTACCAGGGAGCGGTGAGCCTGCCCCTGCCCCCTGCCCTCTGCCCTCTGCCCCCTGCCCTCTGTCCCTTCCCCCTGCCCCCTGCCCCCTGCCCTCTGCCCCTGCCCCCTGCCCCCTGCCCCCTGCCCTCTGCCCCTTCCCCCTGCCCCCTGCCCTCTGCCCTCTGCCCTCTGCCCCTGCCCCCTGCCCCCTGCCCTCTGCCCCTGCCCCCTGCCCCCTGCCCCTGCCCCCTGCCCCCTGCCCCCTGCCCTCTGCCCCTGCCCCCTTCCCTCTGCCCCTGCCCCCTGCCCTCTGCCCCTGCCCCCTGGGCAGCTGGGGGGACACAGCCAAGGCTCCACTGGGCTTCATTTGGGGTGATCTGGGAAAGCCACAGCAGCTGCATGGGGAGGATGAGGCTCAACAGGGCCAAGTGCTGAGTCCTGCACTTGGGTCACAAAAATGCCATGAGTGGAACTGGCCTGAAGTGATTCATAAGGGGAGGGGAGTTAGGTTGGACATGAGGAAGAATTTCTTCCCCAGAAGGGTTGCCAAGGCCTGGCCCAGGCTGCCCAGGGCAGTGGGGGAGTCTCCATCCCTGGAGGGGCTTCAGAGCTGTGTAGATGTGGTGCTGGGGGCCATGGTTCAGTGGTGCCCTGGCAGTGCTGGGCTCAGGGCTGGAGTCCATGATCCTAAAGGTCTCCTCCAACTAAAATGATTCCTTGGAACACCTGGGGGGTGTCCCCTAAGTGTCCCCTGAGTGCCCCCATCCTCCCCAGCCCTTTGGGTGCCACAGGGCTCACTGCTCCCAGATCGATCCATGGGGAGTCACCAAACGAGCCCCAGGAGCAGATCCACCTCCCTGGGAAACTCAGCTCAGACATCCACCCCAAAGCAGCCCCAGAATGGCCCAACCCAGCCCCAGGGAGTAGCTCAGGCTCCCCCCACCAGCTTCCCAAGGAGGAGGGAAGAGTCAACCCCCCCTGGCACACTGCTGCCGACCTCCTGTCTGTGGCAGGAGCTCCGTTCCCCCTCCCTGCTGGGTGCTGCTGCCCTGTGCCACGCACAGGCAGGGCGAAGGGGGCCTGGGGAGGGGGCTGAGGGCAGGGAGCTGCTGGTGGCCCTGGGCTCAGCTGTCCTTGCCCCTGATTTTAGGCTCAGTATGAGAACCCTCCCCACATCTACGCCCTGACGGACGCCATGTACCGCAACATGCTGATCGACGGCGAGAACCAGTGTGCCATCATCAGGTAGGGGCACAGGGCATGCCTGGGGCCCCCTCCCACCACCTCGGGGCTGGCTGCTCCCAGTCACCCCTTGTCCCCACACCTGGGCTCATCCAGCTCATCCAGCAGGAGGTGAAGCCCAGGGGTAGGTCCTGAGGGACTCAATGCATGAGCGTGCCTGGAGGGACCCAAGGCATGGGGGGGCCTGGGGAGACCCAAGGTATGGGGGTGCCTGGGGGGACCCAAGGCATGGGGGGGCCTGGGGGGGACCAAAGGCATGGGGGTGCCTGGGGGGACCCAAGGCATGGGGGTGCCTGGGGAGACCCAGGGCATGGGGTTGTCTGGAGGGACCCAAGGCATGGGGGTGCCTGCAGGGACCCAAGGCATGGGGGGGCCTGAGGGAACCCCCCAGTCTTGTCTGTGAGCACCATGAGGAGCTGCAGGAGGCCTGGGCTGGGCTGGGACCCCAGCCTTGTGCAATGCATCTTTCCGGCTGGGTGTTGCAAGGGGCTGTGGGGCAAGGCCAGAGACTTCCCCTTGGAGCTCCCAAAGTCCTCTTCCTCCCCTCCAAAATCCAGCCACAGGAAACCCAGCATCTTCCCCTGGAGCAGCTCCTCCCCCAGCCCTGCTCTGGCCCCTCTCCTGTCGGGAGTGGTGTGGTCAGCAGGGATGGGGATGGGACTGTGCCCAGCTGCTCAGCACTGGGGGGGTCTGCCGGGGCCGTTCCACACCTCCTCTGCTCTTGGCCTTTGCACAGCGGAGAAAGCGGAGCCGGGAAGACAGTGGCAGCCAAGTACATCATGGGCTACATCTCCAAGGTGTCTGGGGGTGGAGAGAAGGTGCAGGTATGTCCCTGTGTGCCCCCCCCAGCCGCTCCCCATCTGATGGTGGCACCAGGAGCAGCCCCAGGGCCAGACCCCGCAGAGCAGCCCCAGGGGAAGACCACAGAGAGCCCTGGGGCTGACCCCAGCTCTGAGCAGAGCTGCTGCGGGTGGGTAACCCCCACCCCCGCCTCGACCTCCTCCCTCCTCTGCCCCCAGCATGTGAAGGAGATCATCCTGCAGTCCAACCCTCTGCTGGAAGCCTTTGGGAACGCCAAAACCGTGCGGAACAACAACTCCAGCCGCTTCGTGAGTCACCGGGCAGGGGCAGAGCCGCCGCCGGCACCCACCCCAGCCGTGGTCCTAGGGGGCTGGGAGAGAAGGGGAAGGTGCTGAGGGGGCCTGGAGCAGCCCTGGGAGGAGCAAAGGCTGAGAGCCCTGGGGCTGAGAGCCTGGAGCAGAGCAGCCCCAGAGGGGAGCTGAGCAATGCTCAGCAAAGCTGAAGGAGCTGTGGGGGGCAGGAGGCTGGGGCCAGACGATGCCAAGGGACAGGACAAGGGGCAGGGGGCACAAACCGGAACCCGGGAGGAGAAACTCCTTTGGTGTGAGGCTGTTGGGGGCTTGGAGCAGACTACCCAGAGGAGTTGTGGAGTGTCCTCTGCAGAGCTGCCAACCCCCCCTGGACATTGTGCTGCTGGGCAAGCTGCTGTGGCTGCCCTGCTGGAGCAGGGGCTGGGAGTGGGTGAGCTCCAGAGGTCTTTTCCAGCCCTCCCCATGCCGGGATTTGGGGACTCTACAACCCCACGAGAGAAGCCAGGGCTGGAGGGAGGGAAGGGTCCCTGCAGCTGGGGCCGTGGCTCTCAGTGGGAGCTGTGCTGCCGCAGGGGAAGTACTTTGAGATCCAGTTCAGCCGGGGGGGAGAGCCTGACGGAGGGAAGATCTCCAACTTCCTGCTGGAGAAGTCCCGGGTGGTGAGCCAGAACCAGGGCGAGAGGAACTTCCACATCCACTACCAGGTACAGCTCGGGGCGGGGGGCACAGAGCCAGCTGGGCAGGGCAGGGCAGGGGCCCACAGCTCCTGTTTCCCAAGCAGCTCATCGAAGGAGCATCCCAAGAGCAGAGGCAGAACCTGGGCATCATGAGCCCAGACTACTATTACTACCTGAACCAGTCAGACACCTACCAGGTGGAAGGCACCGATGACCGCAGCGACTTCCACGAGACCATGGTGGGCACCCGGGCTGGGGGACCCCCAGAGCCAGCTGCAAGCTGGGCAGGGGCTGATGGGGTCCCCACCCTCCCCCCTGCCCCCAGAATGCCATGCAGGTCATTGGCATCCGTGGGGAGGAGCAGCAGGTGGTGCTGCAGATCGTGGCAGGGATCCTGCACCTGGGCAACATCAGCTTTCGGGAGGAGGGCAACTACGCGCGGGTGGAGAACCCTGACTGTGAGTAGTGACCTTGCTCTGCCCCAGGGAGGCGAGGGGGGGACCCTCACAGAGCCTGGGCAAAGTGCCCACAGCACAACCCCCCCCGGCAGAGAGGAGAGGAGGAGAGCAGCAGCTTAGAAGCATGGAATCGGTTTGCTCAGAAGAGACCTTTAAGAACATTGAGCCCAAGCCTCCCCCCAGCACCGCCAGGGCACCACAGAACCATGGCCCTCAGCACCACACCTCCACAGCTTTACATCCCTCCAGGGTCTGGGACTCCACCACTGCCCTGGGCAGCCTGGGCCAGGCTTTGACAACCCTTTGGGGGCAGAAGTTGTTCCTCATCTCCAACCTGAACCTCCCCTGGGGCAACTTGAGTTCATTTCCTCTTGCCCTGTCCCTCGTTCCTGGGGAGGAGAGACCAATCCCAACCTGGCTCCAGCCTCCTTCCAGGGAGCTGCAGAGAGCAAGGAGGTCTCCCTCAGCCTCCTTTTCTCAAGGCTGAACACCCCCAGCTCCCTCAGCATCTCCTCCCCAGCCCTGTCCTCCAGACCCTTCCCCAAGCTTTGTTGCCCTCCCTTGGACCTGCTCCAGCCCCTCAGTGACCTGCTTGGAGTGAGGAGCACAAAGGTTTGGCCCCCACCAGTGCCCAGTCAGGGTGTCCTGCTCCTGCTGGCCACCAGCATGGCAAAACCTAAGCAGTGAGCAAGCAGCACAATTAATTCATTAGCCCAGAGCTTAATTAGCAAGAGGATGGATGCCAGGAGTCCCTTGCTGTGATTTAGCAGAGGGAGGACCACATCCCCCCCCCGCTGCTGCCCTGGGGCTGGAGGGTCCGGCCGTGGCTGTGGGCAGTGAGCTGGGGGTGCAGGGGGGGAGCAGGCAGCCCTGAGCACCCCTCCTCACTCTGCCCAGCCCTGGCCTTCCCTGCCTACCTGCTGGGCATCGACCAGGAGCGCCTCAACCAGAAGGTGACCAGCAGGAAGATGGACAGCAGGTGGGGAGGGCGCTCCGAGTCCATCACTGTCACCCTCAACGTGGAGCAGGCAGCTTACACCAGGGATGCCCTGGCCAAGGGGCTCTATGCACGAGTCTTCGACTTCCTGGTGGAGGTTGGTGGTCC
Source organism: Melanerpes formicivorus (assembly GCF_026170545.1). Classification (NCBI taxonomy): domain Eukaryota; kingdom Metazoa; phylum Chordata; class Aves; order Piciformes; family Picidae; genus Melanerpes; species Melanerpes formicivorus. The sequence goes on along the minus strand of NW_027142435.1, from coordinate 2,072,044 downwards.
TGGGGGGGGCTCATGGCATGGAGGGGACCTTCACCACCCCCCCCTGCCCGCAGCTGGCCCCTGCTGCAGCTGGCTCAGCCCATCCCTCTCTGCAGTCCATCAACAGGGCCATGCAGAAGTCCTACGAGGAGTACAGCATCGGGGTGCTGGACATCTATGGCTTTGAAATATTCCAGGTGGGTGCTGCTTGGCTGGAGGAGGTCAGCAGGGGAATGTCCTTCCCTGCTCCTGCAGCAAGGAGGGGGGCTGGAGCAGGGGGCTGGAGCAGGGGGCTGGAGCTCTCCACGGCCCCAAGAAGGGTCCCTGGGGGAGAGGAATAGAATCACAGAATCCCAGCATGGTGCAGGTTGGAAGGGACCTCTGGAGCTCACCCATTCCCCCCACCCTGCTCCAGCAGGGCTCCCACAGCAGCCTGCCCAGCAGCACAGTGCCCAGGGAGGGTTGGAAGCTCTCCATAGGAGACTCCACAACCTCTCTGGGCAGCCTGCTGCAGGCCCCCAGCAGCCTCACACCAAAGAATTTTCTCCTCCTGTTCAGATGGAACCTCCTGGCTTCCAGTTTGTGGCCCTTGCCCCTTCTCCTGTCCCTGGGCACCACTGAGCAGAATCTGATCTGATCCTTTTGACCTTTACCATTTAGCTCCTGCTGAGCATTGCTCAGCTCCCCTCTGGGGCTGCTCTTCTCCAGGCTCTCAGCCCCAGGGCTCTCAGCCTGCCCTCCCCAGGAGCCAGCTCAGCCCCATCTCCTCTTTCACCTTCTGTCCTTTTGCAGAAAAATGGCTTTGAGCAGTTCTGCATCAACTTTGTGAACGAGAAGCTGCAGCAGATCTTCATAGAGCTCACCCTGAAGGCAGAGCAGGTACAGGGCAGGGGAGCTGCAGGGCTGCACCAGCACCCCGAGTCCTGCACCCTGCATCCCTGCTGCCAGGCAGTCCCAGCACCGGGGCAGGAGCAGGGGGGCTGCAGCCTGTCCCAGGGCTGGGGACCCAGCAGCTCTCCCTGCACTTCCCCAGGAGGAATATGTGCAGGAGGGGATCAAGTGGACCCAGATCCAGTACTTCAACAACAAGGTGGTGTGCGACCTGATAGAGAACAAGCTGGTGAGTGAGGTCCTCCCCTGCCTGCGGGCCTCTCTTGGCGAGCTGGGGCACGCAGGGAGGAGGACACTGCATGGGCTGGGTGCTGCCGAGGATGAGGGGCGGCCTTTGGACCCCCATGGCTTCGTTCTCCCTCCCCCAGAACCCCCCCGGGATCATGAGTGTCCTGGATGATGTCTGTGCCACCATGCACGCCACCGGCGAGGGCGCGGACCAGACCCTGCTGCAGAAGCTGCAGGCAGCTGTGGGCACTCACGAGCACTTCAACAGCTGGAGCTCAGGCTTCGTCATCCACCACTATGCAGGCAAGGTACAGCACCCTGCACCCCTCCCCCTGCACCCTGCACCCCTCCTCCTGCACCCTGCACCCTTCCTCCTGCATCCTGCACCCCTTCTCCTGCACCCCTTATCCTGCAACCTTCACCCCTCCTCCTGCACCCTGCACCCCTCCCCCTGCACCCCTCCTCCTGCACCCTGCACCCCTCCCCCTGCACCCTGCACCCCTCCTCCTGCACCCTGCACCCTTCCTCCTGCACCCTGCACCTCTCATCCTGCACCCCTCCTCCTGCACCCTGCACGCCTCCTCCTGCACCCTGCACCTCTCATCCTGCTCCCCTCCTCCTGCACCCTGCACCCCTCCCTCTGCACCCCTCATCCCACAACCTGCACCCCTCCTCCTGCACCCTGCACCCCTCCCTCTGTACCCCTCCTCCTGCACCCTGCACCCCTCCCTCTGCACCCCTCATCCTGCAACCTGCACCCCTCCTCCTGCATCCTGCACCCTTCCTCCTGCACCCTGCACCTCTCATCCTGCATCCTGCACCCCTCCCCCTGCATCCTGCACCCTTCCTCCTGCACCCTGAACCTCTCATCCCGCACCCCTCATCCTGCATCCTGCACCTCTCATCCTGCATCCCACACCCTGCACCCCTCATCCTGCACCCCACAGCCCTGGCCACAGCAGCATGGGGCTGAGGTCCCTCTCCTGTCCCCAGGTCTCCTACGACGTGAGTGGCTTCTGCGAGCGCAACCGGGACGTGCTCTTCACCGACCTGATTGAGCTCATGCAGAGCAGTGAATAGTGAGTCCTGCCACTGCTGGGGTCCCCAGGCCACCCCAAAAGGGCTGGGACAGAGGGTGGCATAAAGCTTTGTTGGTCCTGCCTCTGCTGGAGCCATAGCTGAGGGAGCTCAGCACCCTGCATCTCCCCGCGGGCACCGGCGGCGTCCCCTGGTTGAGCGCCCAGCAGGCAGGGGCTGCAGGGCTGGGGAGAGGGGTCCTGACCCACCAGCACCAATCCTGCTTGGCCTGGGGACAAGGTGGCTCCAGCTCAGCGTGGCAGCTCTCACCTGGGGACTGTCCCCTGCCTTTCAGTGGCTTCATCCAGATGCTTTTCCCAGAAAAGCTTGAGTCTGACAAGAAGGGAAGGCCAACCACTGCGGGCTCCAAGATCAAGGTAGGACCCCGAGGCCGCAGGACAGCAGAGCCAGGGAGTCACAGAAGGATTAAGGCTGCAGAAGACCTCTAAGGTCGTCAAGTCCAACCTGCTACCCAGAACCTCCACGGTCACTAGGCCACATCCTGGTGGTTATGGAGGTGTTGGGTGGAAGGTTGGACTTGGAGCTGTTGCCTGTGGGGTAGGGGCAGGGTGCTGGGCTCCCAGCAGCCGCTGTGATGCTCCACTGGTTGATGCTTGCACCAGAAACAGGCCAACGACCTGGTGAACACCCTCATGAAGTGCACCCCACACTACATCCGCTGCATCAAACCCAACGAGACCAAGAAGCCTCGGGACTGGGAGGAGAGCAGGTAACAGAGCCCCCAGGGAGCCCTCCAGAGCCTGGGCAGTGGCAGCCAGCCATGGAGATGTGGCCAGGAACTGCCTTTCCCCCAACCAACTGCAGCCCTGGGCTGCTCCTTCTGTGCTGCACCCAGACCCAGGGGACTGCCGAGGAGGACCTGGGGACAGGCACACAGAAGGGCTCCGCCTGAGCCCCTGAAGCTCTTGCTCGGTGCAAAGCAATGGCAGAGGGGCTCGAGCAGGCCCTCCCCAGGAGCTGCCAACCCATGGCAGCCTGTCCCCCCCCGGCCCCACAGGGTGAAGCACCAAGTGGAGTACCTGGGCCTGAAGGAGAACATCCGGGTGCGCCGTGCGGGCTTCGCCTACCGCCGCCTCTTCCGCAAGTTCCTGCAGCGGTGAGCAGGATGGGGGGAGGGGAGCATGGGGGAGGGGGGTCCTGCAGCCCAGCAGTGACGCCCAGGCCCCTCTCCCCCACAGCTACGCCATCCTCACCCCCGAGACGTGGCCGTCCTGGCGCGGGGACGAGCGGCAAGGGGTGCAGCACCTGCTGCGCTCTGTCAACATGGAGCCCGAGCAGTACCAGATGGGGCGCAGCAAGGTCTTCGTCAAGAACCCCGAGTCGGTGCGTGGCCAGGGCCCTGCTCCCCCAGCACAGCCTCCACAGACTGCCCCCGGCTCTGGGCAGAGCTGGGGAGCCTTTGGGGGTGCAGGAGAGGCGATGCAGCTGGGGCTTGGTGCTCAGCACCGTGTTCCCTCCCAGCTCTTCCCCCTTGGAGAGGTGTGAGAGCTGAGCACCGATCTGGGCAGAGCTGGGGAGGCTTTGGGGGTGCAGAAGAGGCGATGCAGCTGGGGCTTGGTGCTCAGCACCCTGTGTCCTTGCCAGCTTTTCCTGCTGGAGGAGATGAGGGAGAGGAAGTTCGACAGCTTCGCCAGGGTGATCCAGAAGGCCTGGCGCCGGCATGTGGCCGTCAGGAAGTATCAGCAGATGCGAGAGGAGGGTGAGGACAGCAGCATCTCTGCACCCCTCTGGTACCCCTCCGGCATCCCTCCAGCAGCCTCACACCAAAGAAGTTTCTCCTCCTGTTCAGATGGAACCTCTTAGGGTCCAGTTTGTGGCCATTGCCCCTTGATCCATATGATGCCAGCTGCCATGATCCATATGACAGCCCCCACAGCCCCCACAGCTCCCACATCTTCCACAGCTCCCACATCTTCCACAGCCCCCACAGCCCCCACAGCCCCCACAGCTCCCACATCTTCCACAGCCCTCACACCTCCCACAGCTCCCACATCTTCCACATCTTCCACAGCCCTCACATCTTCCACACCTCCCGCACCTCCTACATCTTCCCCAGCCCCCACACCTCCTCCAGCTCCCACAGCTGCTTTGGGAGGGCAGGCACTGGCCAGGCAGGCAAAGCCTGAAGGCTGAGGCTCAAGTCTCACCAGCATGGCTCTTGGGGTCCTTCACAGCATCCAACATCCTCTACAACTTCAAGGAGCGGAGGAGGAACAGCATCAACAGGAACTTCGTGGGCGACTACCTGGGCATGGAGGAGCGCCCGGAGCTGCGGCAGTTCCTGGCCAAGAGGGAGAGGATCGACTTTGCCGACTCCATCACCAAGTACGACCGAAGGTTCAAGGTACCTGCACCCACCTGGGGCTTGGGGCAGGCCCAGGGGGGCTTGCCCTTGGCTGGGCTCTGTCTGTGTGTGTGCAGGGCTGGTGTCCCCCCTGCAAACCCCTCCTCACCCCCTCCTGCTTCTGCCCCTCTCCCCAGCCCATCAAGAGGGACTTCATCCTCACCCCCAAGTGCTTCTACCTGATTGGGAGGGAGAAGGTGAAGAAAGGTCCTGAGAAGGGGCAGGTCAAGGAGGTGCTCAAGAAGAAAGTGGAGCTGCAGGCGGTGAGCGGCGTCTCGCTGAGGTGTGTCCCTTGGCACAGGCTCTGCACAGGGGGTCCATGGGGTCAGGCTTCACCCAGCAGCTCCACCAAGCTCTGCTGGCTTCAGTGTCCTCAACCCAGGCCCCAGCACCTCACCTGTGGAGGCAGCAGAACGTTGAGCTGTGGAGGGGAGGATCCCCCTTTGGAGGCCAGGGAGCTCCATTTGGCCTGGCAGCGTTGGGTGGATGGTTGGACTTGAGGACCTCAAAGGTCTCCTCCAACCACAGTGACTCTGTGGCTCCACAAACCACCCTCCACCTTTGCTCATAGAACCACACAAGTGTCAGGGCTGGAAGGGACCTCAAGGCTCAGCCAGTTCCAACCCCAGGGACCCCTCACGCTAGCTCAGGTTGCTCACAGCCACATCCAGCCTGGCCGCACAAACCTCCAGAGCCAACGAGGCTCCCAGCTTCCCCTCCTCCCCAGAACTGGCTGGCACCAGCCTTGCCCTCCACTGATGCCCCCTGCCACGGGGTGGGTCCCTCAGCACCAGGCAGGATGACTTCTTCATCCTCCACGAGAGCGACTGCGACAGCTTCCTGGAGTCCATCTTCAAGACGGAGCTGCTCAGCCTGCTCTGCAAACGCTACGAGGAGCTCACCCGCACCAAGCTCTGCCTCTCCTTCAAGGACACGTGAGGATGGGCGCCAGGGGAGGTGGCACAGCAGGGCAGGGCACCGCCCCCGAGGCCTCACAGCCTCTCCCTCTCTCCCAGACTACAGTTTCGGGTGAAGAAGGAGGGCTGGGGCGGCGGCGGCACCCGCAGCGTCACCTTCGTCAGGGGCCAGGGGGATGTGGCTGCCCTCAAGGCTGGAGGCAAAACCCTCACGGTCAGCATCGGGGATGGGCTCCCCAGGAATGCCAGTGAGTGCCAGGGGGCTTGGGGGGCTACCAAGGAGGGGTGGGACAGGACTGCTGGGGCCACAGCTGGAGGCCTGGGAACATCTGGGTGAGCCAACGTGTGGCCTGGCCCCGCGTTTCAGCCCGGGGGGACCTGCTCCTGCTCGGGTGGTTGGGCAGCTGGGCGCCAGCTTCGGGGACACCCCTCCCAGCCAGCTGGCTCTGAGGACCATCATGTCCCCCCAGAGCCCACGAGGAAGGCAGTGGCGCAGAGCAGAGGTGGCAGCAGGTGGCCAGCACCGTCCCGAAGCGCCCCTCCGGCACCCAGAGGTGAGAGGGGCAGTGCCAGGGTGGGGCGTGGGGGACCCCAGCCTGGCTCCAGCCCACGCTGCGCTCCCAGGGTGGGGGTGCAGGGTGAGCTTGGACCCCCCCCAGTAATGCAGCATGCTGGGGTGGGGTCTCCCAGGTGCCTGCAGGAACGGAGCACCCCAGTTCCCACGTGGGGACCCCCGGGCTCCGAGGGACACCTACACAGCAGCCCAGAAGCAGGCCCGGGGGCCACCGGCCGCGGTGCTTCCCCCCCGCAGCACCGGGCACCAGCCCAGGGCACGGCCACCCTCCGAGCACAACATGGACTTCCTCAGGGTGCCCGACCAGGGGGTGGCTGGGTAGGTCCTCTGCTGCCACCAGCAGCTCCCTCCCTGCCTCCTCTTCCCTTCCCATTGCTCCCAGCCCCAGGAGATGCTCTGTGCCCTCTGAGCAGTTTGGTTGCTCAGAAGTCCAACCAGGGCTGGGCTATCCAGACTTATGGGCATCTCCAGCTCCTCACTGGCATCTCCAATTCCTTACTGGCATTTCCTACTCTTCACTGGCATCTCCAGCTCTTCACTGGCATCTCCAGTTCCTTACTGGCATTTCCAATTCTTCACTGGCATCTCCAATTCCTTACTGGCATTGCCAGTTCCTCTCTGGCATCTGCAATTGCTCTCTGGCATCTCCAAATCCTCTCTGGCATCTCCAACTCCTCTCTGGCATCTCCAATTCCTCACTGGCATCTCCAAGTCCTCACTGGCATCTCCAAGGCCTTACTGGCATCTCCAAGGCCTTACTGGCATCTCCCAAGTCTCTTGCACACCTCAGTTCTCCCAGCCATAGAATCACAAAGGTTGGCAAAGACTTCTGAGATCACCAAGCCCAACCTTCCGCCCAACACCTCCACAACCACCTCAGCCCTGTCCCCAGGTGCCACAGCTACTCCTGGGAGGGTGACTCCACACTCCCCTGGGCATTGCCAGCACATCGAGGGCCCAAAGCACCCCGTTGGGAGGGGAGGGCAGGCTGGGAAGGAGGGCGCAGGACGCCCCCACGACCGCCCTCTGCCCTGCTCCCACAGCATGCAGCGCCGGCAGAGCCTGAGCCAGCGGCCACCCCCTGCGCGGCGCCCCCGGCCCCAGCCCAAGGCCACCCTGCCACGCTGCCAGGCTCTCTACCAGTACATTGGGCAGGACGTGGACGAGCTCAGCTTCAACGTGGGCGACGTCATCGACATCCTCCTGGAAGGTACCCCCGGGGGCCTGCCCTGCCCAGCTCCTCCCGGCCGTGGAGGGCAGCACCGCCCCCGCTCCAGCTCTCCTCTGCTCCCTCCCCAGACATCTCAGGCTGGTGGAAAGGTCGACTGCACGGCAAGGAGGGGCTCTTCCCCGGCAATTACGTGCAGAAGATCTGAGCCGGGCACCGTGGCCGAAGGCAAGGAGGAGGTCACCATCTTCCCACCTGCTGAAGTGATGCCAAAGGCACCGACGGTGACGCTGTGATGGTTCTGCACCGAGGCTGGCACTCAGCAAAGGCTTCCTTGTGAGCCCCCCGGCCCCGTGGGCTTGTGCTGGCTGCTGGGCTGGGCCAGTGCCAGCCAGGGGACTCCAGCGGTGACCTCCCTGCAGTGAGGACAGGCTCCTTGCTTGCTGCTGTTTCATACCCTGGCAGCGGAGCTGCTCTGCTGATCCTGGGCTAGGAGGAGAATGATTGTTAATAATTAGGGGGAATAATCAGGCTCAGAAACCGAGTCCAGAGTTTGTCTTTCACCCTGCTGCTGGCCCATGGCTGCTGCTGGCCCTGTGACAAGAGTCCTGCACCCACATGTCCCCCACCTGGGAGGACACACGGCAGGGGCAGCCCTGCCCACCCCACGCTGAACCTTCCAGAAGATGCTGGACATAGACTCCAGCTCCTCCAGCAACCCAGCTCGGGGGGCTCCACACCCCAGCACGACCCTGGACCACTGGGCACAGCGGAGTGGGGCAGAGCAGGGCCCTAGGGAGCAGCAGGACCAAGGAGCATCCTCCCTTCCCTGCTTCCTCGCTGCAAAAGCTGAGAGGACTCAGCCAGAGCCTCCTGAGCTGCAGCACAGTGCCAGAGGCGATGTGTGGGGTGGAAACCACCACCACTGGTGGCAGCATCACCAGCATTTGGGGGCCCTAACACCCCACGATTCAGGGGGTCCCCTCTCCACTGATCCCTCAGGATTCTGGGGATCCTCTCTGCCCCAGTACCCCAGGATTCAGGAGAATCTTTCTGCCCCAGTTCCCTGGGACTCAGGGGATCCTCTCTGCCCTGACACCCCAGGATTTGGGGGACCCTCTCTGCCCCAGTTCCCTGGGACTCAGGGGATCCTCTCTGCCCTGACACCTCAGGATTTGGGGGACCCTCTCTGCCCCAGTTCCCTGGGACTCAGGGGATCCTCTCTGCCCTGACACCCCAGGATTCAGGGGGCCCTCTGGAATTCCCTGGGATCAGGTGACTCTCTCTGCCCTGACCCCCAGGACAGGGGCATAGCTGGGGCTGGGGGGTGCTGATTCCGACTGGGGGCTGCTGCAGTGGGTTGGCAGCAGGCAGAGGGTCGAACAGTGCCAAGGTGCTGGGTGCCGCCCCCCACCCCCTCCCCCGGCTGCCCCTCGCCGAGCCCTGTGCAGAGCAGATGGAGGAAGTGACGCCAGGCGCCCCTGCGTGGCCTTCCTCAGCCTCTCCTCCCAGCCCTCCTCTTCCTCCCTCCCACAGCAGAGCTTAGCCCCAGGAGGCAAAGCCCTGCCCCGCAGAGGGAGAGGGGCTCGGGGGGGGACCCTGGGGAGGAGGCTGCTGGGAGCCTCACGCTGGGCTGGGCTTCCTCAGGATGGGATTTCAGCTTTGGCAGCCCTGTGGTCCTGGGCAGTGCTTTTCCTGGGAGTCCCAGGACCTAAGGGGTCCTTGCACTGCAGAGTTTGGGAGGGGGGAGCAGACAGAGCCCCTGGTTTCATTTCCATGGGGGGAAAAAAACAGCTTTGCAAACTCCTTCCTCTGCCTTCCAGCTCTTGCCTGGGGTTTGGGGTGGGGGGCAGCACCCTGGCAGTGGCTGCTGTGTAAATGGGATGCTCCCAGTTAGTCCTGCTGGGACAGCTTGGGCACTCATTAGGGTGCTCAGAGGGCTCCCAAAGGCTCAAAGGGGCTCACAAGACCTTGGGGGTCTCTGAGGGGCTCCAGTTGCTCTGAGAGTCCCGGGGGGAGGTCTCTAAGGCACTTGAGTGATCAGAAGGGCCAGGGGTGTTCCCAGGAATCCATGGTGCTCCAAGGAATTTGGGGTGCTCACAGAGGGACCCTGGGATGGTCTGAGAGGTTCAGGGTGTTCTGAGGGCTTTGGGGTGCTGCAAAGGCTTTGGAATGCCCTGGGATGCTCAAGGGGTCCAGGGCTTCCCAAGGGGCTCAGGGCTTCCCAAGGGGCTCAGGGTGATTGGAGGACGCCAGGATGCTCCAAAGGGCCCAGGATGCTCTAAAGACTCCGGGATGCTCCAAAGATCCTGAGATCCTCAAAGGGGTTGGGATGCTCCAAAGCCCCCGAGATGCTCCGAGGCCCCCAGGATGCTCCAAAGCCCCCGAGATGCTCCGAGGCCCCCAGGATGCTCCAAAGCCCCCGAGATGCTCCGAGGCCCCCAGGATGCTCCAAAGACCCACTCCCTAATACTCCACCCCCCCTCGGGATGCTCCGGCAGCCGCCGGCGTGCGGAGCTGCCGCTTCCAGCAGCAGAGATGGCGGCGGCAGGGGGGGAGGCTGCGAATCCCTCCGGTAAAAACAACCGGGGAGCCCCGGGGCGGGGCCTGGCCGAGCCCCCCCTCCCCACAGCCCCCGTTCCCCCTTCCGCAGCGCTTCTTCCTCCCTCCCCCCGGCCCCCCCCCAGCCTCCTCCTCCTCCTCCTCCTCCCCCCTGCTCTCGCGACAGCTCGGCGCAGAAAATGGCCCCGCGGCGCCGCCGCTGCTGATGCGCATCCGGGCGGCACCGGCACCGGCCCCGCCGCGGCCCCGGTACGTGCCGGGACGGCCCCGGCGAGCAGCGCCGGGGGGGACACTGGGGATGACATCAGAGCGACCGGCAGCGGGAAGGAAGGGGGGGCTCCGGCACGGGAAGGGGTGGGGGAGGCGGTGACGGAGCGACACCGACGGTGCGGAGGGGGGGAGGGGTGTTACCGGCACCCGGAGGAGGCTACCGATCGCGGGGGTTAAATGGTACCGAGGAGGCGATCGGTACCGGGACAGGGAAACCGGCACCGGAGGCGGTGCTGGCATCGTAGGGTGGGACCGGCACCGAGGGAGGGGACCGGCACCGGGGATGGGACCGGCACCGGGGGTGTGCTGGCACTGGCAGGAGACCGGCACCGGGAGGGGACCGGCACCGGGGCCGTGCATGGGGGGGTACTGGCATCGCGGGACTGTGTCACCGCCGGGAGGGGGGGCCGGCACTGGCAGTGTACCGGTACCGGAGCGGGTACCCGGCCTGGAGTCCCGGAGCTTCGCCGGGAGCTGGGACGTGCGCCGGGGCTTGCGGGGTCCTGATGGCTGGGGGGGGGCTCCGGGCAAAGCCTCCCTGCCGGGATCCCAGGTGCTGGGGGGGGCACTACATGTGGGGTGACTAAAATGACAGTGCCAGCAGCGGCCCTGGCTGCATGACCCGGGGGGGCTACTGCCCGCAGAAACCACTTGCCATGGGGGGCTGCTAGTCCTGGGGTGCTAACGATGGAGGCTGCTAGCTTTGGGGGGCTGCTAGCCCTGGGGTGCTAACGATGGAGGCTGCTAGCCTTGGGGGGCTGCTAGCCATGGGGGGCTGCTAGCCATGGGTCTGTTGCTATGCACAGGGGCTAGTAGCCATGGGGGGCTAGTAGCCACGGCTGGGGTGCTGGCCACGGGGTTCCTCCCTGTGGGGCTAGCAGCACAGGGACAGTTAGCCGTGGAAGCTGTTAGCACCCAGTCTCTGCAGGCATGTGTGGCCCTTGGGAGCCCCCTGACCCATATTTTTCCCCTCCTACTCCACCCCTGAGCATCCCCAGGCTCTCCCCAGGCTCTCCCCAGGTGGGAGCTGTTTGCTGCTGTCAGGGGCTGGCTGGAGCTCCCACCTTGGCCACGGTGTGAACTTGACCCAGGCCAGGGCTGCCCTCTCAGGAGACAGCTTTGTCCAGGCTCAGGGGGGGAGCTCCATCCTCCCAGGAGGGCTCCTGGAAGGAAGGAGTTTGGTGTCTTCCCAGCTGAGGAGCTGCTGGAGCTCAGTGCTTGGAGCAGTGGTGGGCAGGCAGGTAAAGGTGGGCACCAGGATGGCTCTTCCCTGCTTGCCAGTGGCTTGGAGCAAGCTGGGGAGATGGCAGGGAGCCCAGGGTGGCTGAAAGATGTTCCCCAAGGAACCACTGGCAGGGCTCAGCTGAGCTGTCCCCACACCCACCACGGGGAGGTGGCACAGCGGCTGGGCATAGGCTCAGAGCTCGTCCCCTTGGGTGTTCACGCTGCCCCTGGCAGAAGCTGTGGCAGGGTTCAGGGTGGGCTCCACAGGGGGCTCCAGGCAGATTTTTTCTCCTTTGGAAAGCTGGGAGCTCACCCTTGGAGGAGGTAGAGGAGGCAAATACTGAGCCAGCAGCTTTGCTCCAGCCCAAGGCTGGGCTTAGGGCACCTGGGTTGGAAGTGGCATCGCAAAGCCCAGGGCTGCCAGGTGCCAGAGCTGCTTGGAGCATCTTCCCCAGCTCCTGCAGGGCTCTCTGCTCCAATCTCCTGGCACTCAGGGCATCCTTTCTCTCCTCATCCCCCAGCGTTCAAGGGACTCTTTTTGCCCCAGTCCCCTTGGATTCAGGGGACCCTCTTGACCCTGATCCCGTGGGGTTCAGGGGACCCTCTCTGCCCTCACCCCAAGGGATTCAGGGGACACAATTTTACCCAATCCCATGGGATTCAGGGAGCCCTCTGTTGCCCAAATCCTTGGGGTTCAGGGGACCCTCTCTGCCCTCACCCCAAGGGATTCAGGGGACACAATTTTACCCAATCCCATGGGATTCAGGGAGCCCTCTCTGCCCCAATTCTCTGGGACTGAGGGGAGCCTCTCTACCCTGACCTCTGGGATTCAGGGGGCCCTGTCTTACCCGATCCCATGGGATTCAGGGGACCCCCCCTCGCAGCAGATGCAGAGGGTGGGTTGGCTGCAGGACCAGGGCTTTACCCCCCGAGCAGTGCCAGGCACGGGGCTGGCTGTGCTGCTGTCACAGCCCGGGTCCCTCCCTCCTTCCCTCCCTGGATCCCTCCCTCCGCTCCCACCGCCGGAGCCATCACATGAGCCTCTTGTTCCCAAGCCTTTGTCTCTCATCTCCTGCCCCCGGGAGCTGCCTGTTGGGGAAACCTCCACAACCTCCCGCAGCAGACCGTGGCCAGATGCTCTCCCGCAGGAGTTTCTTTGTCCTGTTGATCCCCCCAGGGTGGCTTTGTGAAGGTTTTCTGTGCCTGGCAAGAGCTAGAAAGACCTTCCCCATCCCTCCCCACCCCCTTGGTTCCTTAGAGGGAGATGAGCTGCATTAATTATTGACTGAATCAGTACCAGAGGCTGCTCTGGGTGACCAGGAGCTGCAAACCCTTCTGCTCCCCCTTGTTGGTGTCAGCAGCCCCCCCTCCACACACACACACAAAAGGATCGTTGCAGGGTCCTTGTTCCCAGCAGGAGCTGGAGTGAGGAGCTCTGGTGCCAAAGGATTCTCAGGGACACTGAAAATCTTCTTGGTGACCCCAAAGTTGAGCTGGCTGCAGGTTTCATGGCAGTGAGACACTGGCACAGGTTGCCAAGGGGGTTGTTGGCTGCCCCCTCCCTGGAGGTGTTGCCAGGTTGGATGAGGCTGTGAGCAGCCTGGGCTGGTTCCCTGCCCATGGCAGGGGGGTTGGATGATCTCTGAGGTCCCTTCCAAGCTGGCAGTGCTGGGTTAAGGGTTGGACTTGATCTTGGAGGTCTCCTCCAACAAAAATGCTTCTGTGATTCGATCCAGTGCTGCCTTTGCCAAGCCCCAGTGGAGCTGGGGGTCTCCTGCCAGCTTGGCCCTGGAGGTCCCACAGCCACAGGGCACTGAGGAGGAGGAGGAGGAGGCAGCTAACAGTGCTTCATGCTGGCATTGAACCTCTCTCCTTGTGCTTGCTGCAGCATCACCAGGAGCAGACACCAGCAGCAGCATTTACCTCACCCTGTGCCCACCACTGGCCAGGCCATGAAGACAGAGAAGGAGGAGGCTGTGCCCAGCTTCTCCATGGGGGGTAAATACGCTGGAGAGGGGGCAGGTGAGTCCTTGGTGCCACAGTGGGGTTGGTGAAAGGAGTTGGAGCAGGGCTGGGGGGAAAAACCCTTCCCTCCTCTTGCTGTGTGGTCCCTTTGGCCAAGTCCCACCCCAGAGGGGTGGCTGGGAGCACCCTGAGGGTCTGTGTGGGCATGAACGTGGCATCACCCAGGTGTTCAGCCATCCAGCAGCTTTGCCTTCATCCCAACAGCCTTTCCCAGAGCAAAGCCTCTCCTGTGGTTAGAAACCCACCCTGGGGGCTCCTGCCTCTCTGGCCCCTTCCAAACCAGACCCCGCCAGAGCCCCCCAGTGTCCTGCACCCCATCTGGAAGGGTTGGAGGGAGGGCAGTGTGGGGGTGGTTGGGGCAGGGCCGAGGCTGGGGGCTGTCTAACAGCCTTTCCCCAGCAGGTTCCAGAGAAGCAGCTCTGCCTGGTGGCCCAGTGACAGGGAGTGGAGGGACCCCAGCCCAGGACCTGCGGCCCCTGAAGCGCAGGGCAGTGCCAGGTGAGCCCCTGCCCTGCCCTGCCCTGCCCTGGGGAGGTGACAGCAGCCACCAGGGCAGGGGTGATGCCAACAGATCTCTGTCCTTCCAGGGAAGCACTACCAGTGCTCGAGCTATGGCTGCAAACTGGCCTTCTCCAGCATGCAGGAGCTGATGGACCACCTGAAGGTCCACTACAGACCCACACAGTCCCTCGAGGGTAAGGCCAGGACCACCCCCACCCCGCTCCAGGGCTGGGAGGTGGCGAAGTGGGGCCTGAAGCTGAGGCCTGTTCCTGCTGCCCTGCACTGGGTGGGAAGTGGGGAGAGCGTGGGAGGTGCTGCAGGCCCACAGGGGGGGCTGCCCCCAGCCCCTGGGGGTGTTGCTGAATCTCTGCCCTGTTTCTCTGCTCAGGCAAAACCTTCCAGTGCCCCACGCTGGGCTGCACAGAGACCTTCCCCAGCATGCAGGACCTCATGGCCCACATGAAGGTGCACTACAAACCAAATCGCTACTTCAAGTGAGTGCCACTGGTCCCTGTGCCCAGCTTGTGCCACCCTGGGGGCACCTGGCAGCTCCCAGACAGCCCTGAGGATGTGGTGGGCTCCCAGCTCTGCAGACCTCGGAGGGGAGGGTGGGAGGGTGACATGGAGGGGCTCACCACCTCTGATGCCAGGGTAGAGGTTGATGGGGAGGGGATCACCACCACTGATTCCAGGGCAAAGGTGGATGTGGGTAGGATCTCCACTGCTCATGCCAAGGTGAAGGCTGATGTGGAGGGGATCATCACTACTCTTGTCAGGACTGGAGGGTGCTGTGGAGGGCTCCCCAGCTCTGCTATCAGGCTGGGAGGGAGATGTGGAGGGCTCCCCAGCTCTGCTGCCAGGCTGGGAGGGTGACGTGGAGGGGCTCCCCAGCTCTGCTGCCAGGCTGGGAGGGTGCTGTGGAGGGCTCCCCAGCTCTGCTCCAGGCTGGGAGGGTGACGTGGAGGGGCTCCCCAGCTCTGCTCCAGGCTGGGAGGGTGACATGGAGGGGCTCCCCAGCTCTGCTCCAGGCTGGGAGGGTGACGTGGAGGGGCTCCCCAGCTCTGCTCCAGGCTGGGAGGGTGACATGGAGGGGCTCCCCAGCTCTGCTCCAGGCTGGGAGGGTGACATGGAGGGGCTCCCCAGCTCTGCTCCAGGCTGGGAGGGTGACATGGAGGGGCTCCCCAGCTCTGACGCCAGGGTGGAGGTTGGTGTGGAGGGGATCATCACTACTGGTGCCAGGCTGGGAGGGCGCTGAGGAGGGGCTCCCCAGCTCTGACGCCAGCCCCCCGGCCCGGCAGGTGTGAGAACTGCCTGCTGCGCTTCCGGACTCACCGCTCCCTCTTCAAGCACCTCCACGTCTGCTCCGACAGCGCCAGCAGCCCGGCGCCGCCCCCCAGACCCGACCGGCCCCTCCTGCCCTCCGCCGCCAGCGCCACCGCCACCCCCCCGGGGAAGGAGCCCTCTGCCAAGCCAGCCGAGGGTCTCCCCAAGCTGCCGAGCGTGCTGCGGCCCCCGGAGAGAGACGCTGCCCTGGCGGGCGCGGACGCTGCCGCTGGGCTCCCCACCAGCCTCCCCGAGCTGCCCGGCTCGCTGGAGGCGCTGCCGCTGGGCTCCCATCCCTTCCCGCTGCTGGAGCCCAACCTTTTCGGGCCGCCGTCCTTGACTCGCTTCTCGGGGCCGCCTCCGCCGCCCCCTCCCTCGGGGCCGGGGCCGTTCCTGCCCTACGTGCCCCCCGCCGCCTACAGCCTGCCCCCGCCCGCGGCTCAGCACCGCCCGCGGCCCTTCGTGCCCGGCCACGGCGTCTCCAACGCCGTCTGGAAGAAAAGCCAAGGTGAGCCTGCGGGGCCCAAACCTGCTTCCTGCTCCCACCTTCGCCAGCAGCTCCCCGAGGAGGACCCACCGCCGGCCAGCAGAGGATTTCCTTCCCCCCAGCCCCCGCTCCTCCTCCCTGGCCCCCCCAGCCCCGGCCCCATCCCACCTTTGCCCCCGGGCTTTGTTCCTACCAACCGACTCCATCCCGCTCCGGGGGATGCTCAGTTGGAGAAAGATCAGAAGCCAGCAAAGCCTCCAAATTGTCCCAGCCCTGCTGCTCCCCAGCGTGCTGGGGGTGCGAGGCAGGGGCTGCCCTCCCACCCGTGTCCCACCCACCCAGGGAGGGGAAGCCCTAATGCCCCTCGATTCCCTCCGCAGGTGTGAGTGTCAGCCCACTCCTCCCATGCTTTGGCTCAGGAGTGACTCCAGGTTAGTTTTGGCACCAGCTGGGGTGGGGGCTGCGCTCTGTCACTGGTGGGGGGGCCGCGGGGGCGGTGGAGGGGGCCACCAGGGGATGGGAAAGGCCCCACGAGGTGCCAGGATGCTCCCCAGGGAGCAGAGGGGGAGGGCAGGCTCCCTCCTTCTCAGGAGCCACGCAGGAGCCACAGCCAGGGGTTATTGGCTGTGCCCCCCCCGCAGGAGTCACCCAGCCTGAGTCATCCAGTGCCCAAGGGCAGAAGCAGCAGGAGAGGAGCTGCAGCAGGGGCCTGGGCTTGAGCCCCTCCCCAGCACAGTTGCTCCAGCTCTGAGAGGGGGCTGGAGACCTCTGCCTGTGCTCCATGGGGTGCAGAGAGGCAAAGGGAGGTCAGAGCCTCTCAGATTGTGGGGTTCCTCCCTTGGGAAGGGCACCTCTGTGTAGCTGAGGCTTGGAGCTAGGGGGGTGTGCTCCTGCCCCTCCACACAGCCCTGTCCTGAGCCCCACAGCACCCAGCAGGACGCAGCCAGCACCCCAGGGCCGCCAGCCCTGCCCCCTGTGCTGCAGCTTTGCCTGGCTGCCATCGGCCTGGGGGTGCTCCTGGGCACATGGAGCTGTGTGCCCACCCCCACACACACCCCCTCCTAACTCCGTGGCTGGGGGGGAGCCGGGGGGCTGGCAGGTGGGCGAGCTGTGTGCTTCCCTCCCGGCCCATCCCTGCAGGGCACTCCTCCAACAGCCGCATCGTGTGGGAGCACACCCGGGGCCGCTACACCTGCATGCAGTGTCCCTACTCCACCGCCTCCCGCCAGGACATGACCCTGCACATCGAGGACCACCGCAAGAACCCCTCCCAGCCGGGGCGCCTGGAGGCTGAGATGGGTATGGGCAGGGTGGGTGGCACCAGGGCAGGCTGGGGGGGGGGGTGGTGGGAGACAGCTCCTGGAGGATTCGGGGGGAGCTGCCTTCAGAGAATCACAAAGCTGAGGGTTGGAAGGGAGCTCAAGGCTCAGCCAGCTCCAAGCCCCCTGCCATGGGCAGGGACACCTCACACCACAGCAGGTTGCTCACAGCCACCTCCAGCCTGGCTGCAAACACCTCCAGGCAGGAGGCTTCCACCACCTCCCTGGGCAGCCTGTGCCAGGCTCTCACCACCCTCATGAGGAAAAACTCAATCTCCCCACTTCTAGTTTTGCTCCATCCCCTCCAGTCCTATCCCTCCCTGACACCCTCAAAAGTCCCTCCCCAGCTTTCTTGTAGCCCCCTGCAGATCCTGGAAGGCCACAAGAAGGTCTCCTTGGAGCCTTCTCTTCTCCAGACTGAGTAGCTCCTGTCCTGCGTGGTGTGGAGGAGGAGGCCACCTGGCTGGGGTGGGGACCAGCCTGCAGCTCTTGGCTCCTCAGCCTGCATCTCCTGGCCTGGGGGTTTGGTGGGGTTGGAGAAGTTTGTGGCCTCATTAGGGCAGAGTAGAGGGGGAGCAGAACCTCCCTGGCCCTGCTTTGGCAGCTGGAGTTGGAGCACCCCAAGCATCCAAGTGCCCTCCCTGTGCTTCCTCCCCGGGCAGCAGCTCCCCAGTAGCCTCCCTCAGCAGCCAGGCTGGGAGGGGCTCTGCCACAGCTGACAGCTCTCTCCCCCCTCTCTCTCTCCCCTCTCTTTCTCTCTCTCTCCAGATTTCGGGGTGGGCCTCACCTCCTTCCACACCAAGCTGACACCAGAGATGGAGAACTCCCTCTACTCCCAGCTCTGATGCCCCCAGCTCCTGTGGGACTGCTCCTGCACCTCCTCCCCCCTGAGCTGGGCAGGGGGGCACCGCCCAGCCCTGTGCCACTGTGCTGGCACTGGGACCCCTCCCTGGTACCAGGAGCATCCCCCAGCCCCAGCACAGGCTGGCAGAGGGGGGTTGGGCTTTTTTTTCCCCTTGGATTTCTACCTTCCCTTTCATTTTTTGGAAACTCTAAGCACTTGGACCCCCCCAGCTCCCTCCCCTAAAGGTTTTGTTCCTTCAGCTCCAGGGGTCTGGGGGGGAGCCCAGGAGGTTGCTCAGGAGTTGGTGAACTCCTCTGGAATGAGAGCTTGAAATAATAAATGGGAATTGTACAGGAGAGCCTCTGTCAGTGCCAGGGGGGCTGGGGGCAGCTGGGGCTGCAGTGCCACCTCTAGGGATGCCCAAAAGAGGGGCAGAGGAGGGTGGGCTGCAGGTTGTGGATCCACACAGCCCAAGCCCTGAAGGGCTCCTGAGAAGCAGAGACAGAATCCCAACACCGTGGGGGTTGGAAGGACCCTCTGGAGCTCACCCAGTCCAGGCCCCTGCTAAAGCAGAGCACCCCCAGCCTTTGCTCCTCACAGAGCTGCTCCAGGCCCCTCAGCAGCTTTGGAGCCCCAGCAGCTGGACTCCCCCCAGCAGTTCCCTGTCTCTCTGGGGGCTCAGAACTGGAGCCCAGCACTGCAGCTGTGGCCTCCCTAGGGCAGAGCAGAAGGGAAGCAGAACCTCCCTGGACCTGCTTTGGCAGCTGGAGTTGGAGCACCCCAAGCATCCAAGTGCCCTCCCTGTGCTTCCTCCCCAGGCATCTCCACTGGGCACCCAGACCAAGGCAGGGTCTCAGTTGCCTTCTCCAGCAGCCAGACAGTCCCAGTGACTGTGCCCTCCCCACCACAGGTAGAGGTGCCAGGAGGCCACTCAGTGCCAGGCAGCAAGCGAGGAACAGAGCCCCTGCCCCACCCCACTGGCTCCTCCATGCCCTGGCCCCCTGCCCTGGGGGGCTGCACCACCCCCACCCCCTCCGTGGGAGCCAAGCAGCTGCACATTCCCACCCTGGGGCTCCCCAGGTCCCACTCTGCCTGTGCAGGTGCTGGCCCCATGCCAGCCAGGTGAGGTTTGCTCCAAACTGGTTTGGGCAAAGGCTTGCCACCACCTGCCAGTGCCCACGCTGGAGCTGTCCTGCTGCCAGCCACTGTGGGTGCAGGGATGGGAGCTCTGCACCCAGCTGCTCTGCACCCCGGTGTGGGGGGCTGCTGCCAGCCCTGGGAGGAGACACAGCCCCCAGGGGATGATTTCCTTCCCCAACAGCCTCTGGAGGTGCCCCTTTCCCAAACACTCACCCCAGAAGCCAGCTCCTACAGGGAAGCTTCACCTTCCAAACTCCCCAGCTCCCACCACATCCCTTTTCCTACCCAGTGAGGGGGGAGCACTATGGCACACTGAGCACAGCTGGAGCCCTCCAGCCCCAGCGAGGGGGGAGCACTATGGCACACTGAGCACAGCTGGGAGCCCTCCAGCCCCAGTGAGGGGGGAGCACTATGGCACACTGGCACAGCTGGGAGCCCTCCAGCCCCAGTGAGGGGGGAGCACTATGGCACACTGGCACAGCTGGGAGCCCTCCAGCCCAAGTGAGGGGGGAGCACTATGGCACACTGGCACAGCTGGGACCCCTCCAGCCCCAGTGAGAGGGGAGCACTATGGCACACTGGCACAGCTGGGACCCCTCCAGCCCCAGTGAGGGGGGAGCACTATGGCACACTGGCACAGCTGGGAGCCCTCCAGCCCCAGCAGAGCTTCCCTGATCCCCCCAGCTCAGCCTGCAGGGAGTTTCCTCTTCCCTGCCTTGCACTTGTGCATCCAACACCCACCCAGCTCCCTCCTCCAGAGCAGGGGAGCTGCTTACCCTAAAACCCAGCAGTGTGACCTCTTCCCACCCTCTCCTTAAGCCTGTGGGCCAAGCTATGGCTACCTCCAAAGGCAGGATCTGTACCAGCCCACACAGGTCCTGCAGACACATCCATGCCAGGACTTGGCATGGTCTGTGCCACCCCACACTCCCTCCCAGCCCCCACCAGCAGCCTGGAGGTGCCTAGATCAGCCCCCATGGCTGAGCAGCACTTACCAAGGAGCCCCCCAGGCTCAGGACAGGCAGCACCCAGAGCAGCAGCTCAAGGAGAGCTGCCCCAGGTCTTCCAGGAGGTTCCTGCAGGAAAAGGCAGATTGAGACTGGAGATGAAGAAGAAATTCTTTAGAGGGAGGGTGGGGAGACACTGGAACAGGTTGCCTAGGGGGGCTGTGGCTGCCCCCTCCCTGGAGGTACCACAGTATCACTAAGGCTGGAAGAGACCTCAAAGATCATTGAGTCCAAGCTGTCACCACAGACCTCAGGACTAGACCATGGCACCAAGTGCCACATCCAATCCCCTCTTGAGCACCTCCAGGGCTGGGGACTCCACCACCTCCCTGGGCAGCGCATCCCAACGACAAATGACTCCATGAAGAACTTCCTCCTCACCTCGAGGTGTTCAGGGCCAGGCTGGATGAGGCCTTGGGCTGGTGGGAGGCATCCCTGCCCCTGGCAGGGGGTTGGCACTGGGTGGCCTTGAAGGTCCCTTCCACCCCAACCCCATTCTGTGACCCTCTGAAGCAGCTGCTCAGGGCCTCCCAGCAGCTTCCTGCTGCAGCTCAAGCTGGGCCAGGAGCAGAGGCAGCAAAGAGGGATGCTCAGCACCAGGACTTTTGAAAAACTGAAGTCTTTATTAAAAGGGTTTTTTTTTGTTGTTGTTGATTTTTTTTCCTTTCTTTGTCACAAAAGATACAAAAAGGGCTGAAAGATTTTTTTTTGTTTTTAATTAATTATTATTAATTATTATTATCATTCATTCCTGGGACTAAAGTCTGACCAAGGGAGACCCAAACAGTTCCTAAGCTAAAGTAAAAAACAAACAAACAAAAAAATCCAAACAAACTCCTTAATAAATCTGCTTAAAAGTAAAACAATAAAGCAGAGAAAAATAAAGGGGGGAAAAAAACCAAAGGGGAAAAAATAAAAGGAAAAAAATAAAAGAAAAAAGGAAAAAAATAAAAGAAAAAAGGAAAAAAATAAAAGAAAAAAGGAAACAAAAGGAAAGGGGAAAAAAATAAAAGGGAAAAATAAAAGGAAAAAAATGGAAAAAATAAAAGGGAAAAAATAAAAGGGAAAAAATAAAAGAAGAAAAAAATAAAGGAAGAAAAAAATAAAGGAAGAAAAAAATAAAGGAAGAAAAAAATAAAGGAAGAAAAAAAATAAAGGAAGAAAAAAAATAAAGGAAGAAAAAAAATAAAGGAAGAAAAAAATAAAGGAAGAAAAAAATAAAGGAAGAAAAAAATAAAGGAAGAAAAAAATAAAGGAAGAAAAAAATAAAGGAAGAAAAAAATAAAGAAAAAAAATAAAGGAAGAAATAAAAGAAAAAATAAAGGGAAAAAAAAAAAGGAAAAAATAAAGGAAAAAAAATCAAAATTAATCAAAAAAAATAAAGAAAAATCAAGCCAAGCCAAACCAAACCAAAAGAGCACAAAGCCAAGGATTAAAGCAACCGCTGCTCTCGAATCTCTTCTTAGAAACTCCACTTCTTTACCATTTCATAAGTTAACTCCCTTTGCATTTTACAGGACTGAAGTTCTCCTCCCCCCGGTTACAGCTACTGTACAAAGCAGGAGGGCGGCGGCGAGGGGAGGACAAAGCCACAGGCGCTCGCTCGGCTCCGCTGCCGCCGCACCCGCCCCGCTCCTCCCCCAGCCCCCTCTCCCCTCCCTCCCTCCCTCCCCCCGAGGGAGAGCCGACAGATCCCACCGGGAGCGCCAGGGAAGTGCCAGCGCGCCCGGGGAGAGCGCCCAGCGCGGCAGGAGGCGCAGCGAGTGCCCAGCGCCGAGCGCCCTGCGCCTTCCCTCCCGCCCGTGCCGCGGGGCGCAGCTCTCCTCCCCAGCCGCGGCGGCTGAACGGCTCCAGGTCAAGGGTGGGCAACAAGGGGGCAGAAATCCCTGCGGTGGCAGAGACACCTGGCTTGAATCCCACCCGACCCGTCCCCCTTCCAGCCAGCAGGGCACACCGCGGCTGGGGGTGGGGGGGAACACCGAGGGGGTGCTGGTGGTGCTCTGAGGCACCCTCTGTGCTCCCTCGCTGCTGGGCTTCTGCTCAACGCTCTTCTCATCGCGCTGGGAAGGAGGAGAGAGGAGGAAGAGGAAGAAAAAGAGGAGGAGGTGCAGCCCAGGCTGGAGCTGAGGCAACTGTCCAGAGCTGGTTGTGGCTAGCAGAAGGACCCTGAGAAGATAGAGGCTAACACAGTCCCCTGGGGAAGACCGAGTTAGGTGCATCACAGTGCTACTGGCTGAACGTCGTCTGTACAGTGAGGAATGGAGCCTGGCAGACTGCAGTATCCCTTCAACCTGCTCTTTCCTAGCTCTTCCCTAGAGGCAGAGAAGCTGCTGAGGGGGTGGAGGAACCTCCTCACAGCTCACAGCCTTCCTAGGCGACCAGCAGGAAATAAAACCCCAAAAACATTCCAGTTTATCATCAAAAAAAGCCCTAAACCAGGAAAGCAAGAGCAGGGTACTGCAAGGTGCATGGGAGGGACCAGGGCTTGCAAGCAGCCACCCAACCCCTCCCTTCTCTCCCCTCCCCAAGCCCACCCCACCCCCAGGCACCTCCCCCCCAAGACCTCCAGCACTAAAGCATCTTGAAGCATCCCCAGAGATCAATCACATCACCATCAGAAAGAGAGAAAGAGCTCAAAGCTTGGAGTCCACAGAGGCAGAGGAACCAGTTCGGGACCTCCACTGCTCCAGGTGGTTCTTCAGAGGGCTTGGGCTGAGGGCAGGTGGGGAGCAAAGAGGCCTTGGCTGGTGGCTGGGGAGGTGGAGCTCTGCGTCCAAGTGTGGCAAGGCTGAGTTCAGACACCAAAAACACCCTGGGAGGACCTTTTGTTGTGTTTGGGGTTGGTTGGTTTGGGGTCTGGGCTTTTGGGACCTTTCTGGGGTCTTTTTTTGGAGGTCTCTTAGTCCCTTTTGGACCTTTTTCTGGGGGGAGGTCTTTAGTCCTTTTTTTGTCTGGTTTTGGAGGTCTTTAGTCCCTTTTGGACCATTTTTGTCTTTTTTTGGAGGTCTTCAGTCCTGTTTGGAACTTTTTATGGCCTTTTTTAGAAGTCTTTTGTCATATTTGGACCTTTTTTGGGCTTTTTGGGGAGGTCTTTAGTCCTTTTTTGTCTGGTTTTGGAGGTCTTTAGTCCCTTTTGGACCTTTTGATGCCCTTTTTTGGAGGTCTTTTGTCTTTTTTGGACCATTTTTGTCTGTTTTGGGAGGTCTTTAGTCCTTTTTTGTCTGTTTTTGGAGGTCTTTTGTCCTGTTTGGACCTTTTTATGTCCATTTTTGGAGGTCTTTAGTCCTTTTTGGACCATTTTTGTCCTTTTTTGGAGGTCTTTAGTCCTGTTTGGATCATTTTTTGTCCTTTTTTGGAGGTCTTTAGTCATGTTTGGACCTTTTTGGGTCATTTTTGGAGGCCTTTAGTCCTTTTTGGAGGTGTTTTTGGAGTTATCTTTTGGAGGGGCTTTGGGGGAGGGGATTTGTCCTTTTTTTTTGGGGGTGGTAGGGGGTGGGGAGAGCCTTTTGCCTTACTTCTGTTTTGCAAACTGCTGCACAAACCACAGGATGGAGGAAAGCCTTTGGTCATGAGAGAGCTGTGAGAGAAAAAGTGAGCCTTGGATGGAAGATTTTTTTCCCCTGAATGCCTACAGTATTCTACATCTTAAAAAAATATATTGTGGAGGCTGCAGCCATACAAAGGGGGAGGAGGAGGAGGAGGAGGAGGAGGAGGAGCTGGGGGTTTACAGTCTCACATAGACACAACGGGGAGGTTAAGACAAAGCACAGTCAGAGTCTGTAAAACTGCTTGGCTCCCTCGGCTCAGTCATCCTCATCATCCTCTTCATCTTCTGGGTCTTCCTCTCCTTCATCCTCTACATTTCGTTTTCTCTTCTCCCCTCGTGGAAGGTCTGCAAAGAGAGGTCCAGAGTGAAGCTCTGCTCAAGCCCTGAGGGACAGCAGCTCAGCTGGGGGCTTCCAGCTCAGCTGGGGGACAGGCAGAGATCAGACTGGCAGCAGGAGGGAGTGGAGATCCACCACTGCCCTGAGCAGCCTGGGCCAGGCCTTGACAACCTTTTGGGGAGGAAAATGTTCCTCATGTCCAAGCTAAACCTCTCCTGGGGCAACTTGAGACCTTTTCTTCCTGTCCTATCACTTATTACTGGGGAGCAGAGCCCAACCCCCACCTGGCTCCAGCCTCCTTTCAGGGAGCTGTAGAGAGCAATGAGGCCTCCCTTCAGCCTCCTCCTCTCCAGACTAACCCTCCCAGCTCCCTCAGCTGCTCCTCCCCAGCCCTCTTCTCCAGACCCTTCCCCAGCTTTCTTGCCCTTCTTTGGGCCTGCTCCAGCCCCTCAGTGGCCTTCTTGGAGTGAGGGCCCCAAGCCAGACTTCCTCAGCTTGGCTGGTACTGGGAGGAGCTGAAGCCTGTTTCCCCATCACCCCTGTGTGACCCCTTGGCTTTCAGCACCATTCAGCAGCCAGCTGAGGCATGAAGCAAGAGCCTCAGGGGTGCTGTGAGCAGGAATGTTGCAGCTTCCATCAGGGAACAGCTGCAAGCCACAGCAGCCTGCTGTGAAGCCTGGGAAGCTCTACAGAAGCAGTCAATGTGTGAGGCTGCTGAGGCAGCTTGGCAGTGTTGAGTTTGTTACAGGTGGACTCACCATCATCAGCTTCATCTTCCTCATCATCCTCACCATCTTCATCTTCATCTTCCTCCTGGAGTCAAAAGAAGAAGCTTTGTTGCAACAAGCAAGGTGCAGCTCCACAGAAACCTTTCTTCACCTTTCCTCCTGCCCTACCCTAGCCTCAGAGGCAGGTCCAAGCTGAGCAGGGAGGAGCTGTTGGTTCCTAAACAGCCTCTTGTGCCTCCCCAGAGGGGGCTCTGGGGGCTTTATCACCTGATGCCATGGAGAAACAACAAACCACTCTGAACTGGCCAACTCTGTGGCCTAGGAGCCAAAAGATGGGACAGGAAAAGCCAAAGCACCCAGTGGGGCTCCTGAGGTCTGCCCACAAAGCATCACCTGTGGCACCTGGTCAGAGGTCACCACACTGAGGGACAAAGTGCTACACAGGCACCAAGGTGGTGCCTCAGACTTCCAGTGATGGCAGAAGTCCTCACCTCATCATCTAATCCATCCTCCTCCTCTTCACCTTCCAGATCATCATCATCATCATCTTCATCATCAATGACCTCTTCATCCAAATCATCTTCCTCATAGTCGTCATTCTCTTCCTCACCTTCTGCCAGGAACAGGAGGTTAAGTGGGGTGGGATGGGATGGTTCCAATACACCCAGACACCACTGACACCTCCCAGCCCAGAGCAAGGGGCAGGACACCCCCCACAGCAAGGAGAGGCAGCAGTGAGCCCCTGCAGCAAGCCTCATTCCTTACAGAGCTGGCCAGAGGAGGCAGCAAGGCCACCCAGGCTGCCCCTGCTTCCGAGCGGCACGACCAGGCAGGAAGGCCGAAGGGCTTGCTCCCCAGCAGGGCCAAAATAACCAAGCAGAGGAACTCCTCACCTTCCCCATTCTCATACTCATCTTCCACCCCATCCCCATCTGCCTCAGGGTCTGAGTCAGGGGCTTCCTGGTCATCAGCATCAAAGCCATCTAGGTAGGAGAGCTGGGGCAGGAGGGTGAAGACGCTCTCGCGGTAGTTGATGAGCGTCGTCACCTCGCAGTTGAAGAGGTCCAGGCTGCGGAGGTTGGGCAGCTTCTTCTGCAAAGAGCAAATCATTCCAACCATCAGAGACTGCCTGCAGAGCAGAGGACAGCTGCTTTGCAACCCAGCTCCAGCACTCAGGGGTCTCTGCAGGCATTATTTGCACCACGTGCTCCTCGGGCGGAGAGAAGTTATTGGAGGCGAAGATTCCTCCTCAGCTGCTCTGTCCTAGATTCCCCTCCCTGCAGCCAGCTCCCTGTGAAACCATTTGTAGGTCTTCCTCTCTGCTGAAGGGGAGGGCAGCAAGGACAGAAAGCCCCTAAGGAGCTCCCCTGGCTGGAGGAATCACTGAGCTGGATTCATCCTGCCCAGACATCAGGAAAATACCCAAGAGCAGGATGCTGGAAGAGCTTCAGACTGCTCCTGCGTGCCCCTGGCACAGCCCCAGCAGCTCTCCTGCTCCAACCACCTCACCCTGCACCACAGAATTCCAAACCCCAGCATGCTGGGGTGGGAAGGGACCCCTGAAGATCACCCAGTCCAACCCCCCTGCCCCAGCAGGGCACACCCACAGCAGCTTGCCCAGAGGCACAATGCCCAGGGCGGGTTGGAAGCTCTGCAGAGAAGGAGACTCCACAACCTCTCTGGGCAGCCTGCCCCAGGCCTCCAGCAGCCTCACACCAAAGGAGTTTCTCCTCCTGTTCAGATGGAACCTCCTGGGTTCCACTTTGTGCCCCCTGCCCCCGAAAGCCTCTTTCCCCCCACCCATTAGATACTGACAACATGCAGATCAAGAGGAGGAGCAGAGCAGGTTCAAGCTCTTTCTGGAGGGGATGGAGGCAGCAGCTGATGAGGCAAATGCCCTCGGTGAGAGCCTTCAGCCAGAGTCAAGCAGGAGCCTTCTCTGGGGCAGTCCAGATGCAAGAGGAACCCCCTGCCATGCTGTGACAGCACCCAGGTGAGAGGGTCCCAGCACAACAGCCCCTCTGGACTGATACAGTGGACACCCTCACTGGTGTCCAGGCAACTCCTCTGCATGACACCCCAGGTGCCTCCTACCTCCAACTGCATCTGACCCACTCATGGCCCTTTCTCAGCTGGACACTGAGCACTGCCTCCTCAGTTTCACTCACCCAGCCCAACCTCCTGCTTCATCCAGCACCTGGCTTGCTGGTTTTCCAGCCTCCAAACTGGACCCACTCCCTCTGTTCCCAGCAGAGTGCTGCTGGAGCAGTTACCAAGGTCTTGGACTTCTGCTGCAGACAGACTGCCCAGAGGAAACCAACTGATCCCTGAGATGCCAGCACAGCCTTCCTCCACTCACCAAGGGCTCCAGGGTATTGATGTCTTTGATCCTGTTGCCACTTAGATTCAAGTGTGTCAGGTTGGGAGTTCTCTCTGCTAGAACTTCAAGGCCACCAGAAATCCTGTTATCACTCAGCTCCAGCTGCCAGGAGGGAATGGCACATGGTTAGAAAGGGGTCTCAGCTTGTGACACAGGGAGCAAAGCTGCCCTGAGAACTGGACTGCAAAGAGCACCCAAGCTGCAGGACCCAAGCAGCAGCTCCAGATTTTCACTGGAAGTCCTTTCCTGTGGTGAGGCCACTCCCAGCCACCCCCACGCTGCAGGACACAGGGGGAGACAAGCTCCAAACCCCCAAGGATTTCTTTTACTCCAGCTTCTGACAGCAGCAGGACAGCAAAAGCAAGAGAGAAGGGACACCAAACATGCAGGGAGCTCAGAGGTGTACTCTAAAGGCCACCAAACATGCAGGGAGCTCAGAAGCGTACTCCAAAGGCCACCAAACATGCAGGGAGCTCAGAAGTGTACTCCAAAGGCCACCAAACATGCAGGGAGCTCAGAAGTGTATTCCAAAGGCCACCAAGCATGCAGGGAGCTCAGAAGTGTTTTACTGTACACTAAAATCCAACCTCACTTGCTCAGACTCCTGGCTATGAGCCCAGAGGTGGCCCTGTCCCGGCCAGGGCAGGGGAAGCTGTCAGCAGGGCCAGGGCAGCAGAAGCCTCAGAGCAAGGAGCGCTGCTGATGGGCGCCCAGGGCCGACTCACCTTCCGGAGCTTGTTGAGCTTGGGGAGGTTGGAGATGGACATCAAGCTGACGTTGATCATGCTGAGGAACTCGAGGTTCTCGAAGTCTGAGGAGAGCCCAATGACCTTCCCATCGTCAGAGAGGCAGTTGTCAAGGACCAGCTCCTTCACCTGCCAACAGAGACACCCAGCAGCTGTCAGCACACCCAGCCAAGCCTCACCTCCAGCCTGCCCCCAGGCAGCCACCCACACTTCAAAGCAGATCCTCCTCACTCCCAGCAAAGGAGCACCGAGAGCTTAGAGCCAAATGACTTCTGTGGAGGCAGGAGGTGAGACTCCCTCGTGGTGGTTAGGGCTTCACCCTTCAAGCACAAGCATCATGCAGCTGCTGCTCCAACCCTCCCCACTGAGCAGCACCAAGGGGCTGAGCCACGAGGTTGCAGCAAAGTATTTCATGCACAAAGCATCAAAAAGAAGTTTTCAGAGTCATGCTTCAGGCTTCCTGAAGGAGAGGCCAGACAAGGTGAGCTGGTTCTGTCCCCTTCAGGGGCTGAAAAACCTGCCTCCAGAGGATTCACCTCCCTGTGACAGTCTCCATGCAGAGGTGACATCTGCCTAGGCAGAGGAGCTCAGCCTCAGGCTCAGAGAGCAGGAGCACTGCTGGCACCTAGCACCTCACCCAGCACAGAGGCCACCTGGGAGTTCAGCACACACACACAAAACCAAATCACCCCCTCCCCCTGGCACCAGGACCACGGAGCAGCAGCAAAGAGCCTCCCCCCCTGACACCCAGAAGCCAAACATACCTGGCAGCCCTCCCCTCTCCCACAAAGCTCAGGCCCCAGCTCTCCCAAGCCATCTCCAGAGTCTGCTTCCACCCCACACATTCCTCACAGCAAGGAGGAAAACTCAGCCTTGGCCAGAAGGCTCCCAGAGCTCCCTCCAAATTCCTCCTTCCCAGCACTCCCATTTTCCCTCTCTCACATCAGCCAAGGATTAGGGAGTCGTTTGAACACTGCTTTGCCTCACTGGCAGCAGAGTCCCAGGGCTGCTGTGCCAACAAATTAATGCTTGAAACTCCAGCAGTGGCATCTCTGGCCAGGGCTCTGAGCTGAGCAGCAAGCAGGCTCTGCCAACAGCTTGGTTTGCTCCCAGCAGCCCAGACAAGCCTCCAACTGCACCAAGGCTGTGCCCACCGTGGGTATAAAGGTGGCCAAAGCCAGCCCTGCACTGCTGAGGGCGGGCACAGAGGGGAGCCCAGCCTCAGCTTAGGAACTAACCTGAGCCAAGACCAGTCTGAACTGGGCCCAGACCCCTGCTCTGGGGGGCAGAGCACACAGCAGCCAGGACAGCTTCTGCCAGCAGTGCCAGCTCGCACCAGCTGTGGGCCAGGGCACGCTGTGACCTCTTGCAGCTGAGGCTGTGCCAGTGGCTCACTCCTGGGGTCAAGCTGGAGGAGACCTGCAGCTCCCAGCCTTAGAGGGACACAAATTGCTCTCACCCTGCAAAACCCTTTGCCAGCACAGACTTGCTTGGGTTAGAAGGAACCTTTAACTCCTAGAATTCAATCCCCTGCAGTCAGCAGGGGCATCCCCAACCAGAGCAAGTAGCTCAGAGCCCCAGACAACCCGAGCTGGGATGGTGCCAGGGGCAGGGCAGCTCCCACCTCTCCAGGCAGCCTGGGCCAGGCTCTCACCACCCTCACTCAGCATAAAAATGTCTTTCTTCTCTCCAGTCTCAATCTCCCTCTTTCAGTTTCAAACCATCCCCTCCTTGTCCTGTCCCAAGAGGCCCTGCTCAGAAGTCTGTCCCCAGCTTTCTTCTCTGCCCCTTCAAGCACTGAAAGGCCACCAGGAGGTCTCCCTGGAGCCTCCTCTTCTCCAGCCTGAACAACCCCAAGCCTCCCAGCCTGGCCTCACAGCAGAGCCCTCCCAGCCCTCCCATCGCTGCTGCGGCCTGCTCTGGACCTGCTCCAACAGGTCCCTGTCTCTCCCGTGCCCAGAGCTCCATCTACAAAGCGTCTTGAAGCAAAACTTCTCTTCACGCCCCCCCCGCCTTGGCTCCCAGCCGCCCGCAGCCGGTGACAGCCACCCCGCGCCCCGCAGCCAGCAGGCTCCGGCGAGCAGCGCCCGGGGGGGAAGGCAGCGCCGGGAGCGCAGCGCCGGGCCCGGCCCCGCCGAGCGCAGCGGGACGCAGCTGCCGGGGGGAAGCGAGCCGAGCCGAGCCGAGCCGAGCCGAGCCGAGCCGAGCCCAGCCGAGCCGAGCCGAGCCGAGCCGAGCCGAGCCCAGCCGGCAGCGGCGGGGTCCCGCCTCAGCCCCCGCGCCCGGCGGGGAGGAGCGACCAGAGCCAGGCTGCCGGCGCCCAGCTCCTCCCGGGGGCCTCCGGGGCAGGTCGGGCTGGGGCCCCGCACCGAGCCCGGCCCCGCGCTGACAGCGCCGCTCGCTGGCCCCCGCTCGGGGAGATGCCCCGGGCCGCGCCGGCGCGGGGCTGGCCGGGGCGGGCGGCGCGGGGCTGGCCGGGGCGGGCGGCGCGGGGCTGGCCGGGGCGGGCGGCGCGGGGCTGGCCGGGGCGGGCGGCGCGGGGCTCGCCGGGGCGGGCGGCGCAGGCCCGGGCGGCCGCGAACATGGCCGAGCCGCCATGGCTGCGTGCGGCCGCGCCGGCCCTGCCCGCGGCCTCCGGCACGGCGGCGACCGCCCCGGCCCGGCCGGCCCCGGCCCCGCCGGCCGCCGCTCGCCTCCGCGGGCCGCGGCCGTGCCCGGGCGCTGCCCCCCGGCCGGGCCGGGCCCCGCCGCGCACGTGCGCGCCGCCATGCCGGGGCCGCCCGCCGCCGCCGCGCTCCGGGCCCCGCCGCCCCTCTCTCACCCCCGCCTCCCGCCGTACCGCGCTCCCCGGCGGGCCGCGTCTTCCCCTCGCCCCCTCCTTCCACCCCGCCGCTCCGCAGCGCAGCGCAGCGCAGCCCGGCCCGGCCCGGCCCGGTCCGTCCCCCGCCACGCGTTCCACGGCTTACGTTACCTCGCCCGGTTTCTTGTTGCGCAGCTCTAGCGTTAACCGCCTTATCATCTCCATCCTCCCGCCGAGCCGAGCCGAGCCCGCCGCCGCCGCCCCGAGCTGCTCCCGCCCCGCTCCGCTCCCGCCGCCGCCTCCCGCCGCCGCCTCCCGCCCGAGCCCGCGCGCGCCGCCGCCGCCGCCCGGCACGAGGAAGGCGCCAAAGGCAACAAAGGCGGTGCGCGCCGCGCCCCCTGCGGGCCGCGCCTGGCACTGCGCGCCCCTCACGCACACCCCCGGCGCCCAACGCGCACACGCTGCCGTGTGGTAGCGCCCCCTGCCGGCCCTGGCTCGCCGCAGCCAGGACGGCGCAGGCCCCGGGCCCGGTGGTGGACTCGCAGGATGGTTGGGGTTGGGAAGAGCTTGAGGAGCATCCAGTCCGGTCCCAGCTAGTCTGGGGCTAAACCGTGTCCCTCAGCACCTCGTTCCTGTTCCAAGGCACCGTGTTCCCATCCCTGCCACCACATTCTCCTCCCCAGCACCATGTTCCCATCTCCAGCCACCACATTCCTGTTCCCAGGCACCACATTCCCACCCCCAGCACCATGTTCTCAACCTCAGCACCACATCCCCATCTCCATCACCATATTCCTAGCCTCTAGACCACATTCCCACCCCCAGCACCATGTTCTCAACCTCAGCACCACATCCCCATCTCCATCACCATATTCCTAGCCTCTAGACCACATTCCCACCCCCAGCACCATGTTCCCATCTCCAGCCACCACATTCCTGTTCCCAGGCACCACATTCCCACCCCCAGCCCCATGTTCTCAACCTCAGCACCACATCCCCATCTCCATCACCATATTCCTAGCCTCTAGACCACATTCCCACCCCCAGCACCGTGTTCCCATCTCCAGCCACCACATTCCTGTTCCCAGACCCCCACATTCCAATCCCCAGCACCACTTTCCCATCTCCAGCAAAATGTTCCTATCTCCAGCCACCACATTCCATACTCAGCAGCAGGTTCCCATCTCCACACATCACATCCCTCTTCCCAGTTCCCACGTTCCCATCTCCAGCCACCACATCCCTGTTCCCAGACCCCACATTCCCATCCCCATGCCATTCCCTCCCTCCTCTCTTGGCCACAGCCAGGCTATGGCTGCCAGCAGTGCTGCAGCCGGGGGAGGCTGATAAAGGGTGGTGTTGGTTGGGCTTTCAGCTGAAGAAAGGACGAGATAAGAGTGGGAACTCCCTCTTCACTCCGAGGGTTCTGCTGATGTTTTTCCTTTCTCTCATCTGACAGGCAGCCCATGGCTGGCCCTGGCCAGGGCTGTGCTCTGGGTGTGGGCACAGTGAGCAAGGACTCCTGCTTCCATCAGCTGGGTGAGGTGAAAGCAAGCAAGGTGGCCACAGCATGAGGCTCACAGCAGCAGGAGCTCCTGGCCCGGCTGCTGCTGTCAAGCCTTGGCTGCACTAAAGAAGCAGCAGAGCTGCTGGTGGGACTCCCTGCACTGAGCTTGGGAAGATCCTCCACCAAACCCTGGTGCCACTGCTCCCGGGCAGCCTGTGCAGGAGGAGGATTCCTGCAGGATGTGGGCACTGCTGGCCACAACTTCATCAAAAACCACCCAGCAAAATCTCTCTGATCAAGGACCAAGCCACCGAGTAAACAGGAACACGAGGGTGAGCAGGACCAGCCCCAGAGTCCCTCATTGTCCCCGTTGGCAGGGGGCCACTGGCCTGCCTTGTATGGGAGGAAATGGCTTTTGGTCCCTTGCAGCTCATTTCTGCCAGTTGGCTCTAACTTGAACTTGATTTTATGAGCAGAAGCAAAACGAAGCAGCAGCGTTCAGCAGAGAGCTGAACCTCCAGGGGGTCAGAGCAGCAGCGTTCAGCAGAGAGCTGAACCTCCAGGGGGTCAGAGCAGCAGCGTTCAGCAGAGAGCTGAGCCTCCAGGGGGGTCAGAGCAGCAGCGTTCAGCAGAGAGCTGAACCTCCAGGGGGTCAGAGCAGCAGCGTTCAGCAGAGAGCTGAACCTCCAGGGGGTCAGAGCAGCAGCGTTCAGCAGAGAGCTGAACCACCAGAGGGGTCAGAGCCAGGGGCAGTGTTTAAGAGCAGTTAAGGAACATCTCCACGAGGCAAAACTGCTTTCAGTGCTGATGCATTCTTTGCACCTCCATAATCTCCTCACTCCCTTGCTGCCCAGGTCGTTTCTCCAGCCCAGCTGCACGACAGAGAGCTCCCAGTGCTCTGCCAAGGGGCGAGCAGCCTGTGGGGCACCACACCAGCCGTAGAATCGTTTTGGTTGGATGAGGCCTTTAAGATCATGGAGTCCAACCCAGCGCTGCCAGGACACCACTAAACCACTCAGCACCACAGCCTGCAAGGCTTTGAAACCCCGACCCCAGCACTGCCTCAGGCAGGCTGCTCACCCCTCCTCCTAACTGTGGCCCAAAGGAGCTCCCCAGCTCTGGTGTGGGGAGGTCTGCAGGTGCTGTGGAGGGCATGGAGGTCAAGCTGTGTGGTAAGGAGCACTGCAGGAGCAGGGAGAGCAGCACACAGCTGGGATGGAGCAGCCTTGTCGTGTCCTGTCCAGGTTAATCACAGCCGCATGGCTGAAGCAGCAAGTGGGTCACAGAATCGCTTAGCTTGGGAAAGACCTTTAAGATTACAAAACCAGGGCACGGTGGGGGTTGGAAGGGACCTCTGGAGCTCATCCAGTCCAACCCCCCCTGCTCCAGCAGGGCATCCACAGCTGCTTGCCCAGCAGCACAATGCCCAGGGGGGGTTGGAAGCTGTGCAGAGGAGACTCCACAACCTCTCTGGGCAGCCTGCTGCAGGCCTCCAGCAGCCTCACACCAAAGGATTTCCTCCTCCTGTTCAGATGGAACCTCCTGGGTTCCATTTTGTGCCTACTGCCCCTTGCCCTGGCCCTGGGCACCGCTGAAAAGAGTCTGGCCCCAGCCCCTTGACACCTAAAGATCTGAGCATAAAATCACCGAATCCAGCCGTAACCAGGTCCCTGCTCTGCAGGGTGAATCCAGACCCTTTTCTACTTCACCGAGACCTCCTCGGGAGCGCAGAACAGATCCCTGAATCCCCCTCCGAGCCCCCCACCCACCCCCCCGAGCAGCTCCAGCAACAGCTTCAGCGCAGGCTGCCCCTGGGCAGAGCAGCTGGGAGATGAGCCCAGAGGTCCCCCCCTCGCTGATCTGCATTTGTTTTAAGGTCTCTTTCATGTCCTCTTTGAGGCTCGTTTCCTGTTCTTTGTAGAAAACAATGCTCCCCCCCACCCCTCCCATCCCAGGGTGGTTTTATCTCCTCTCCCTTGGGCTGCCGTCCCTCGGGAGCTGAGCTTTTTGTTTGTCCTAGAACACAAAACCTCGGAGCTCCCCGAGTGGCTGTGAAAGCTGCGGCTGGTGGCTGAGCTCCGGTGGATGCATTAAGCCGGGCGAGTTTCGCTCTCTTTGGGCAGATTAAGGCGAAGCTGATAATTGGCTGCGCGAGCAGCAGCGACTGGGAGGCTGAAATTCAGGTCTGGAGCTTTTAAGGGAAGCTGGAGCACAGATGCTGGGAGTGAGGAATGCTCTGGTACGCAGCAGGACCTTATCTGCTGGGAGCTCTGCGCTGCTTGAACCTCCTGGCTCCTACCTCCCCTCCGAGAGCCACTCCTGTACAGCCAGCCCTGTGCTGCTGTCCCCCTGTGCCACGGGGACCTTCTCACCACACTGTCCCGACCCCCAGATCCTGCTGGTGGTTGTAGATCCCGCTGGGACGTGCTGGGTGGGATGTGGCCACCAGAGAGCTCTGACTTCCCCGAAGTGGCTTCTCCCGTGGGAGCCAGGAGCTGCACAAGCCCCCAGCGTGAGGTGGGCTCCGCATGGCTGAGCTCCTTCCATCGAGGCAACTTGCTCCAGAGACCTTCAGGGTGGTCTGAGGACTTCTTCCAGAGACATTTGGGGTGGTTTGGAGACTTGCTTCGGACACCTTCAGGGAGGTTTGGGGGCACTTGCTGCAGAGGGACATTTGGAGGGGTTTAGGGACTTGTTCCAGAGACCTCCAGGGTGGTTTGGGGACGTCCACAGCTGGAGGATGTGATTGGGCGATTTCACTGAAGATTTGCAAGCCAATAAAGCATCAGCCGGGACCCCCCCCACCCCATCCCCCCAAAAAAAAGCCAGCGCCCACCATGCCCCCCGAAGTAGAAGGCAAACAAGGCTTAAACCCTCCCCGGCAGCCTTCCGAAGCAATTCCTGTGACTTCTGTTTGTTTCGCTGGTGGAAATGGGCGATCTGAAACCTGCTGGGCCCCCGGGAGCTCCTCTCCCGCTGCAGAGCCGCTCCGGTACCGGCAGAGGGAAGCATCCCCCCGGCCGTGCGGGCACCGCTGTCCCGGCAGCGCTGCGACGGCCCCGGAGAGGATGGAGCTCCAGCAGCCTCACACCAAAGAAGCTTCTACTCCTGTTCACATGGAACCTCCGGGGTGCCAGTTTGTGCCCCTTGCCCCCTGTCCTGTCCCTGGGCACCACTGAGCTGCGTCTGGACCCCTACCTCTTGCCCCCCACCCTTTATCTCTTGCTGAGCATTGCTCAGCTCCCCTCTGGGGCTGCCCTGCTCCAGGCTCTCAGCCCCAGGGCTCTCAGCCTTTGCTCCTCACAGAGCTGCTCCAGGCCCCTCAGCAGCTCTCTCGAGCTTCCTGCACGGCAAGGTCCTTGCAAGCCACAGCTGTAGTTTGCACCTCGATATTTTACCAGCCAGTCAGGGACTGAAAACCAAAAACTTCTTCCCCAAAAGGGTTGTAAAGGTCTGGGACAGGGCAGTGGTGGAGTCCCCATCCCTGGAGGGGTTTCAAAGCTGTGGAGATGTGGTGCTGAGGGCCATGGTTTAGTGGTGACCTGGCAGTGCTGGGGGTTAAGGGTTGGACTGGATGATCCTAAAGGACTTTTCCAGCCTAAACAGTTCCATGATTTCCCAGTCAGAGCATCCCCAGCTGAGCTGGAGCTCCTCCCCAGCCCCTCAGCTCCTCAGCTAGAGCACGAGGGGGGCTGCTGTGCTTTGCCCACAAGGCTGCAGTGAGATTTCAGGATATGGAAATAGGATTTGGGAAACTCAGCTCCTTGGGCAATAGTCCCCCAGGTGCCACAGGCAGAGGCACGCTGCAGGTGGGCTGGCTCTGCCTCCCAGTTCCCAGCCTAGTTTCCCAGTCTCAACAACCAGGCTGCACTGGGGAGATAGGCAAGGACCTAGCCTGGAGGCTGGGTTCCCAGAGCAGCCTCCTCCATCACAGGCCCTTGTGCAACCCTCTCCCCCTCCCTGCTCCGAGTGTGGGCAGAAAGCCTGGCAGGGGAGTGCTGCTCTGGCAGGGGAGTGCTGCTCTGGCAGGGGAGTGCTGCTCGGGGTGCAGCTGAGCTTGGGAAAGAGCTCTGCACTGGCACCAACGCCCGGGACAGCTCCGTGGGCTCCCTCCTTCACACCCTGCTGGGTGGCACAAGCTCCACTCTCACACCCCCTGGCTGTAGCCGTGGGGTTGTCCCCTCCTGTGTGTGAAGGAGAGGGGACAGGGTGGGCAGATCGGGCTGGAGGCAGCCAGGAGCCACCTCAGAGCTGTTTGGGAGGCAAACTCAGGCGGGATGCAAGCAGGAAGCGAAGGGAATTGCACCAAGCTGGGATGATTCTGAGCCCTTCAGACTCACCTCCGAGCTGCCTGCAGACCACAAGCTCCGAGGATGGTTGGTTTACAGCTGGGTTTGTAATCCCTCTGTGCTTCCAGGGAAAGCTGGAAAGCAACAAGTGAGCAACTGAGTGGAGAAAGGAGGAGCTCTGAAGTGAGTAAAGGAAAGAAACTGAATGAATGCAGGAGAATAATGATAACAAAGCACAGAACTGTAACAAATAGATAAGGAACAACTCAACACCAAATGGAAATGATGTAAACATGCCAAATACAATAACCCCAAATCCAAATCTAAATAACTGAGGGACCTGAGGCTGTTTAGTCTTCAGAAGAGGAGGCTGAGGAGAGACCTCCTTGCTCTCTCCAACTCCCTGGAAGGAGGCTGTAGCCAGGTGGGACTTGGTCTCTTCTTGCAGCAAGCAACAGGAGAAGAGGAAAGGGCCTCAGGCTGTGCCAGGGGAGCTTCAGGTTGGGTATGAGGAACAATTTCTTCCCAGCAAGGGCTCTCAGGCACTGTCCCAGGCTGCCCAGGGAGGTGGTGGAGTCCCCATCCCTGGAGGGGTTTAAAAGCTTCTTGGATGTGGTGCTGAGAGATGTGGGGCAGTAGCTTAGCAGCAGTGGTGGCTTTGTGAGCTCTGGCTCAGCAGCTGGACTTGAGCATCTCAAAGGCTTCTTCCAAGCCCAGCAGTTGTCATAACAACTTCTCTTGTGAGGCACTGGCATCAAATTTTACTCTCCCTGCATTTCTGTAGCCAGACAGAGGGTTCAAAGCATCTGGGAAAGACCCACAGAATCACTTTGGTTAGGAAAGACTCTCAAGCTCATCCACTCCAACCATTCTCTAGCTCTGCCAAGGCTGGTGCCAAACCATGGCCCTCAGCACCACAGCTCTGCCTCTTTTAAACACCTCCAGGGATGGGGATTCAACCACCTCCCTGGGCAGCCTGTGGCAGGCTTTGAGAACCCTTGCAGGGAAGAAGTTTCCTCTAATGTCCAACCCCAAGCTTCTCTGGTATGCAGCACTGGTGTGTTCTGACTGGTCAAACATGATGGCCCAGGACCTCCAGCTATGGAAGCATGAAGTCACTGACCACCAGAAGATGGGGCAAGATTGCTTCCTGTTTGCCTGGCTGCTGCTCTTCCTTCCAGCAGACCAAATCTGCTGCTCAGGGGGCCAGAGGCAATCCTGTGGGCTGCTCTCTGAGGTGCTTACAGAGCTTTAAGTGAAGCACTAATTACCCAGGCTTTAGCCTGACCTTCAGCTGCAACAGAGGCAGCAGCTTCTGCTCTCTGCCCCACAGGGAGCAGAGAGTAAAGAGGGGCTGGGAGGTCTCCCCTTTGAGTCCTCAGAGGCAGCCCTGGGTGAAGAAGCTTCTGGTTCCCAGGGCCCAGTGCAGATCCTGCAGTTCTTCTCTCGCAGAACTTGCACAAACCATGGCTGGCTCCTGTGCCAAAGCTTTGTGCCACCCAAGGCAGGATTGCAGCCTTAGATAAACACATCCACCTGGGCACCACGTTCTGCTGGGCTGCTGCCAGCTGGGAGGTAAAAGCTGCAGCCTCAGCCCCGGCAAAGGGGCAACAGAGCTGGGGAAGGGTCTGGAGAACAGGGCTGGGGAGGAGCAGCTGAGGGAACTGTGAGTGTTCAGCCTGGAGAAGAGGAGGCTGAGGGAGACCTCATTGCCCTCTACAACTCCCAGAGAGGAGATTGGAGCCAGATGGGGTTGGTCTCTCTCCTTAGGAACAAGTGATAGGACAGGAGGAAATGGCCTCAAGCAGTACCAGGGGAGGTTTAGGTTGGACATCAGGAGAAACTTCTTCACTGAAAGGGTCCTCAGACCCTGGCCCAGGCTGCCCAGGAGGTGGCTGAATCCCCATCCCTGGAAGAGTTTAAAAGAGGCAGAGCTGTGGTGCTGGGGGCCGTGGCTTAGCCCCAGCCTTGGCAGAGCTGGAGAATGGCTGCAGTGGATGCTCTGGAAGGGCTTTTCCAACCAAAGCAACTCTGTGATTCTATGACAAAAGGAACCTTTTCTTCCCATTTCCACATCTCTTCAGAGTCAGGATTCCTTCAACTAAGCAAGGGAAGAGGTTGGCTTGGCAGGAGATGCTTTCTTGCCCTGTGTCTGCTAAACTCAAACCCTCCTGGGGCTCCAGGCAGCCTTCTGCGCCTGTGGTCTGCACCTAAGTGGGACAGCTTAGGGGACTTAGAGCCCTACAGCTCTGCCAGGAGTGAGGTGATTTCTCTCTCTCTCCTCAGCTTGAATTTTCATCCCCAAGAGTGCCAAAACTCCCTGCACCCCCAGCAGCTCCTGCCGGGCCAGCCCAAGCCCCTGCAGCCTGCCCACAGCCAAGCAGTGCATGTGACAGGTGACAGCACTGGGAGGACTTCCTTTCATTATGCCTGCCAGGAGCAATTAAGGCATTTGTCTTAAGCCTGCCTGGATTGCAAAACAGCCACGGAGGTGCTCGGATTGGCAAAGCCTGATTGGGGCAAAGCAGCCTGGCAGCCTGCCTGGGGGCCAGATAGCAGCAGCAGCCTGGGCGATTGCTCCGCGATGATGGAGCAGGTGGGGGAATCTCTCTTGGACCTGAGCTCAGCTGTCTGGGGCCTGACA
This sequence comes from Melanerpes formicivorus, assembly GCF_026170545.1. Taxonomy (NCBI): domain Eukaryota; kingdom Metazoa; phylum Chordata; class Aves; order Piciformes; family Picidae; genus Melanerpes; species Melanerpes formicivorus. Next base: position 2,033,165 of record NW_027142435.1, on the reverse strand, counting down.
AGGCTTGTGCCCTGCTCCTCTGGAGGCTGCCTTGCACAAGCAGCAGGGCCAGGATGTTGTAAAGGGCAGGTGTTTCAGGCAGGGGAGACTTCAACACCACACCTCGCGTGGGGTGCGAGATGTCCTTGCTGCTGCTGCTGCTGCTGCTGCTGCTGCTGCTGCTGCTGCTGCTGCTGCTGCTGCTGCTGCTGCTGCTGCTGCTCCTACAGCTGCTGCTGCTGCTGCTCCTGCTCCTCCTTGAGGGGGTTTGGGTTTATTTTTGGTTGCCTGCAGCCCCTGCCCCCTACCTGCTGAGGAAAACAGAGATATTTCCAGCTCTGCAGATGCAGACAGGAGCTGGGTACATTGCTCCCAGGAGGCTGCAGAGCAGCAATGGAGATGAATGCTTTCATTTGGCTGTGGAAAGCACATCCAGCTTCAGCAAGGGCTCCTGCTGCTGGGATTATTTCTTCCAGACCACAGATTTGCTTAAACAGCTTCCAAACCAAGCAGAGGACACCATTCCTGCCCTGTGGAGCCGTGAATGATGGGGATTATCTAACTGTTCCATGTTAGCATGGCTTCCAGGGCCCCTGCCCGGGGTTTGGGTTGGGTTGGTTTTGCTTTGGGTTGGGTTTTTGTTGTTGTTGTTTCCTGTCTGTTTCTTTGTTTGTTTGTTTTCAACCTGGAAGTGTGAAATTGCAACCCTGGAGCTGAAGTTGTGTACCAAAAGCAAAGGAGCTGGAAGTGGTCTGCAGCCTTGCTGGGCACAGGGCAGAGTGAGGCAGCAAGCAAGTGGTGAGCCAAAAATACAGAAGCAGAGAATCATGGCTGGAAAAAGACCTCCAGGTTCATCAAGTCCAACCTTCTACCCCACCCCACCATGGCCACTAGACCTTGTCCCCAAGTGCCATGGCCATGCAGTTCCTGCACACCTCCAGGGATGGGGACTCCACCACTTCTCTGGGCAGCCTGCTCCAAACCCTGAGCACTCCTGAAGCAAAGAAACTCTTCCTAATATCCAACCTTGAGCACTCCTGAAGCAAAGAAACTCTTCCTAATACCCAACCCTGACCCTGAAGCAAAGAAACTCTTCCTAATATCCAGCCCTGATCACTCCTGAAGCAAAGAAACTCTTCCTAATATCCAACCTTGAGCACTCCTGAAGCAAAGAAACTCTTCCTGATATCCAACCCTGACCCTGAAGCAAAGAAACTCTTCCTAATATCCAGCCCTGAGCACTCCTGAAGCAAAGAAACTCTTCCTAATACCCAACCCTGAGCACTCCTGAAGCAAAGAAACTCTTCCTAATACCCAGCCTGAGCTTCCTCTGGTGTAGCTTGAGGCCATTTCCTCTTGGTGCTGTTGTTAGTTACTCAGTTAGTAACTTGTGAGTTACTTCTCTGGGTGCTCTTCCTGCCTCATCCACTTCCACAATGGGGCTAAGCCCTTCCAGCTCCTTCCACCCCAGGGCTCTGACTCAGGCTGCTGAGCAAACAGCAGCAGGGATGTGGGTTGCCAGCAGTCCCACCTCACCCTCCCTGCCCCAGCTGTTTGCCACTGTCCCTCTGCTGACAGCCACAGCCCTGCACCAGCCAAGGCAAGAATTAAAGACCCCCAGCCCCTGCCCCACAGCTTCTCCAGAGGGGCTTTCAAAACAATCCCTCCCCATCCTCCCCCTGCTCCCTGGAGGTGCTCCGGGCCAGGCTGGAGCAGGCCTTGTGCAGCCTGGGCTGGTGGGAGGTGTCCCTGCCCAAGCCAGGGGGGGTTGGAAGTGGATGGTCTTCGAGGTCCCCTCCAACCCAAACCATTCCATGGCTCCCTGAATCAGCAGTTCAGGTGGCAGCCTCCACCCAAGGTGTCCCAGGACAAAGCAGGTAGGACCAGCACCGAGCTAAGTGACTGGGTTCTCCCAGGCTTGCCTGCCAGTGTCCCCCATGCCCTGTTTTGGTGGCACCAGCAGCAGCACTGCCTGCTCACCGTGGCTTGTGAGGACACAGCTGTGCTCTGCTGGCCCTCAGGCTGCGCTCTTGGCTCCTGTGGCAGCCTCTGCCCCTTCCACTGCCTGGCCAAGGGAGGATGGAGGGGCAGAGGTGAAACTCTCCAGGTTCAAGCTTGTCCCACATCACAAAGCCTGGGGTCTTGGCCTTGGATGTTTTGAAACTAAAGGAGAATAGATTTAGTCCAGAAATTAGGAAGGAATCTGTGATGCTGAGGCTGCTGAGACCCTGGCCCGGGCTGCCCAGCGAGGTGGGAGCTGCCCCATCCCTGGACCCAGGCCAGCTGAGGTTGTTTGGGGCTGTGAGCAACCTGCTCCAGCTGCAGGTGGCCCTGCTGACTGCAGGGGGGTTGGACTGGATGAGCCTGAAAGGTCCCTTCCCACCCAAACCATTCTGTGATGATCCCATGTGGTGTCTTGCAAGATAGCATCAGTCCCAGGGAGCAGGAAGGGAGCAGCTAAGGGGACAGGATGGGGACCAAACCTCCTCCATGAGGTATTGTGGCAGACTCTGATGCAGAAGAGAGACCTCTGAGTGAGCCAGGAGGTCACAGGTCAGAAGAGAGCTGGAGAGGAGACAGCCAGCCTTTGCCAGGAGCTGGGGACTTTGGGTGAAGCTTGGGGAGAAAGAACTCTCCAAGAGACTCATAGAATGGTTTGGGCTGGAAGGGACCTTCAAGCTCATCCAGTTCCCAACCTGCTTAACTCTCAAACAGGGCCCAGAAAGCTTCACCCCTGGGCTCCCTGGGCAGCCCCAGCTCATCCTACCCCTCTCCCATGGCATCCCACTCAGCATGCCAGCCCTGCTGCCCACAGGCAGGAGGATGTAAACATCAGGAGCAGCTGGGAAGGACTCAGCAGGAAATCAGCCTCTCTATGCCCTGAATGCTACTTATTGATGAATCAGGGAAGATGTGGCTTGGTGACATCCTCCCTGGGCACATATTCCTGGTGTGGCACAGGATACATTAGTGATGCTTGGCTGCTTTGCTCATGCCAAGGATGTCAGAGGGTTAGGGGTGGGAAAATTCATTCTTCTGGCAGATGTTCATCCAGGCCAAGCACCACTTGTCTGGGCAGTGATCCATCTTACTTTCAAACCCAGCTCTGCCACCTTCCCTGGCCAATGCTGTGGGACAGGCAAGTCACCACTTGCTTCCCACTGAGATCCCTGGGGAACCAGGTACCTGCCCTCGGGATCCAAACCCAGCCTCCAGCCTGCAGGCTCCATCCAGGACTTGCACCTCAATATCTGCAGGGGACCTACAGGAAGGCTGGGGAAGGGCTGCTCAGAAGGGTCTGTGGGGATAGGACAAGAGGCAATGGTTTGGAACTGGAGCAGGGCAGGTTTAGGTTGGACATCAGGAGGAAGCTCTGCACAGTGAGGGTGGTGAGACCCTGGAGCAGGTTGCCCAGGGCTGTGCTTGAGGCCCCATCCCTGGAGGCATTCAAGATCAGGCTGGATGTGGCCCTGGGCAGCCTGATCTGGTTGGAGCTGTCCCTGCTGAGTGCAGGGGGGTTGGACAAGATGCCCTTGGAGGGTCCCTTCCATGATGCAGTCTGTGACTCTGTGAAAGCAATAAATTGATCCCAGGCCTCCTCAACGTGGCCACTGCAGTGTGGCCATCCAGGGAGTGCAAGCAGCTGCCTGGGGATTGCCTCTGACCTTCTGCTTGGTTGTCTGTCCTAGAGAGACTCCCAGCCTTGACTTGGTTGTGTGTGATGGAGGCTCCACCATGGTGTGACACAAGCTGCTCTGGTGGCTGATTGCCCTCTCATTTCAAAAGCCATGTGGATGTGGGCAGCCTTTGTAAACCCTGGCAGCTTTAGGAGGTGTTGCAGAGCTCAGGTCTCCCAGGTATGCTCCTTTTGATGTCAGGGAATGAGCTGAAGAAATGGCTGAGCTTCCCAAAGAGCCATCCCCAGGGCAAACCTGAAGTGGCCCAGCACAGGCTGCTCTTCAGGGAGCAGCTGGGGAAGGACACCTTGGAGCTTGGTCCCACCATGCCCAGCAGGAAGATCTCACTACAGAATGAGGTTTTGTGTTTAAAATAGCAACTTTTCCTCTTCTTCTTCTTTCCCCAGCCCTACATTGAGGGGAAAAAAGCTGATTTGAGGGCAAAGCTCAACTGCTGCTGATTTTTTTCTGCCATCCTCAGTGGGAATCAGGATGAAAATGTTTGCCCAAGCAGTGGTCCCCAAAGTCTCCTCCTCAGCCAGCTCTTTAAGTCAGTAGCAACAGCAACCAGGAGTGTGATTTGGTTTGTACAGTAAATTGATTGTTGACAATAGCTGGGGGGAAAGTCCTGGCCCTGGAGGCTTTCAGGAGCACTCAAGGGGGTCCTGAGCAGCCTGATCTAGCTGGAGGTGTCCCTGTGGACTGCAGGAGGGTTGGACAAAATCAGAGTCACAGAACAGCTCAGGTTGGAAGGGACCTCAGAGCTCATCTGCCCCAACCTCCCCACCGTGCCCAGGGACACCTCTCAACCAGCCTCAGCTGCTCGAAGCCTCAGCCAGCCTGGCCTTGAACACCTCCAGGCAGGAGGCAGCCACAGCCTCCCTGGGCAGCCTGTGCCAGGCTCTCACCACTCTCAGACTGAAGAATTTCTTCCTCAGCTCCAGTCCAACCCTGCTCTGCCTCAGCTTCAACCTATTCCCCCTTGGCCTGGCTCCAGACCCCCTCAGGAAAAATCACAGAACTGTCAGGGCTGGAAGGGAGCTCAAGGCTCAGCCAGCTCCAACCCCCTGCCATGGGCAGGGACACCTCACACCACAGCAGGTTGCTCACAGCCACCTCCAGCCTGGCTGCAAACACCTCCAGGCAGGAGGCTTCCACCACCTCCCTGGGCAGCCTGTGCCAGGCTCTCACCACCCTCATGGCCAACAACTTCTTCCTCACATCCAATCTGAATCTCCCCACTTCTATTTGCTTTCCATCCCCCCCACTCCTTTCATTGCTCTCCAATCCCTCTGCAGCCTTCCTGGAGGATCTCTTCAGCTACTGGGAGGCAGCTCTGAGGTTCCCTTCCAACCTGACACACTCAGTCTGGGACAAGCCTCTCAAACCCAAGGCAGCAGCATCTTGCTGGGTGTTTGTTGGGGTTTTTTCGGTGCAAACTCTTCTCCTGGGGTTTAGGTAGCTGTGGAAGGGAATCTGAATGGCTGAGTCCCTCCCCTGGGAGGCAAAAACAAGGCAGGGTTGGTGCCGGGGTGTGTGCGGCTGCGCAGGGAAGCTGCCTGGGGCACAGGGATGATTTCAGGCTGCATCTCTACCCACACTTCCAACCTTCCCAGCTCACACTTCCCTGCCCTCCCTCTCTGCCCCTGCCCCCTTTGGGTGCACGGATATAAACCCTGCAGCCACGATGTTGGCTCCGGGGGCCGGCAAGGTTTGCCTGCAGGGTGCCCATGGCTCGGGGCTCATCCTAAAGACGGTGCCAGGGGATTCGCTGGTGGCTGCTGCCGGTGAGCTCACACCGTGGGCACTCCTTCAGAGCCAGAGCAGCAGGGCAGGGTCACTGCTGCTGCCTTGCCAGGAGCCTTGGAACTCCCAAACGCTTCACCTCCTGCCGTGGGAGCTGTGCCGGCCCAGCTCAAGGGAGCACAGGTAAGCCAGGCTGGGGCAGTGCCACCGGGCACCCTCTGGGCACTGCTTTGGTTCTCTTCCCTCTTCCTCCAGGCAAGCAGCTCCCACTGGGCACTGCTTTGGTTGTTCTCTTCCCTCATCCTCCAGGCAAGCAGCTCCCACTGGGCACTGCTTTGGTTGTTCTCTTCCCACTGGGCACTGCTTTGGTTGTTCTCTTCCCACTGGGCACTACTTTGGTTGTTCTCTTCCCACTGGGCACTGCTTTGGTTGTTCTCTTCCCACTGGGCACTGCTCTGGTTGCTCTCTTCCCTCTTCCTCCAGGCAAGCAGCTCCCACTGGGCACTGCTTTGGTTGTTCTCTTCCCACTGGGCACTGCTTTGGTTCTCTTCCCTCATCCTCCAGGCAAGCAGCTCCCACTGGGCACTGCTTTGGTTGTTCTCTTCCCACTGGGCACTGCTTTGGTTCTCTTCCCTCTTCCTCCAGGCAAGCAGCTCCCACTGGGCACTGCTTTGGTTGTTCTCTTCCCTTTCCCTTCTGCCTCACCTCTCTTCCATCCTTTGCCCATCTCTTGACTGCCACCTGTTCAGCTAGGAGATGGAATCACCAGCTTGGGGCTGATGCTGCTTTCACCCTCCAGAGCTACTTGCATGGCTGTAAAAGCCTAATGCAGAGCACCATGGCTCAGGAGAGAGTCCCTGTGGTGTGGAAGAGCAGATGGAATTGGAGGTTAGGAAGAGGCAGACCTCAACCCTTCTATTTCTCTCCTGCCAGCTGTGATCTCACCTGCTCTGGGGAGCCAGGCAGCCTGGATTAAAGAGAGGGCAGCTGTAAGAGACCTGTGGAGGTTTATCCACACATCTGGTTGGAGCAGGAGCTCACAGAGGAGCTTGTTTGTATGAGTGTCACACTCCTGGGCTTTCTCCCTTTGAACTTCTTCCTGGGAAGAGAAGCAGAGGAAGCTGTGGTGGCTTCACACCTCCAGCAGCTGCTGAACTTGGTGGTGATGCTCAGCTGACACCGGGGTGAAGAGGGACTTGGCTCTTCCTCCACATGATCAAGTGATGAGAGGCTTGCAGTTAAACTTCCCTTCCTTGTGTCCTTGTGCCAGACTCAAAGCTGGAAAGCTTTGCAGAGGGAAGAAGGCTGCTTGCCACCAGTGCCTCGGGAGCTCAGAGACTGCTTGGTGTCACCACAGTCCCTGCTCACAGCCAGGGAGCTCACTGCTCAGCTCCAGGGAACTCCTGTGGCTCTTGTGTACCAAACAGCCAGCAGCTGGGCTTTGGATGGTGCCTCCAAGCACCTCTGAGGCTGGCAGTCAAACATCAGCTTCTGAAATAGCTCCAAAGCAGCTCAAGGACCTGAGACAAAACATTTCCAGAAGGGAAACCTGATCAGAGCTTGGAATAAAAAGTGATGAGGTTAGGAAAGCCTTTAGCATGGGGAAGAAAAACAGCCACAAGCTTGGAGCTGCTTCAGAACCTCACCTGGAGCTGCAGCTTCTGCCACTGGCAGAGGCCAGGCTGAAGGACCTGGCAGTGGAAAGCTTGCTCATAGAGTTGGGTTGGAAGGCAGCTTGCTCCGATGCCTTCTGCTGGGACCCCAGGACAGGGTTTGCACAGGAGCACACTGAAAGTGAAATCACTGCCAGCAGAGCCACCTCCCAGTGCCTTTGCTCTGCACCCTGAGGACTTTGGCAATGCCCAGGGCCTGTGCTGGTGCTGTGGGGCCAAGCTGAGCTCACACAAGGTGAGCTCCAGCCCTCAGAAAGATGCTGAGGAGCAGCTTAAGGAGAGCAGAGCCAATGAGCAGTAAAGCAGTAGAGTTATCCACTCCCCAAAGGTAGCTCACAGCCCACAGAGTGCAGGGAACTCCTCTTGGCAGGGAGATCTGAGTCATAAAGAGAGTGAAGAGAAGGGAGAAGACAGAGTGGCCAGGACGGGGCTGGGATGGGGAAGCAGCATGTGGCAGGGACAGCCCCTGCCTGGAGACCTTGATGCCAGGGATGGGGGCTGTGGGGACCACTCCCAGGCTCAGAAGGTTTCCTGGGGGGTGATCTATCATTGCTGCATCGTGGGGAGAGAGGAGCAAACAGCCTGCAGCAGGATGAGTGCTGGGCAGAGGCCGAGGCTTTGCTAGCAGGGTAAGGCTGCAGCAGGCTGGGGGGGACGGGGGGCAGCTCTGTCTGTGTCCTTCTCTGCCTTCCCCTGGGGGGTGTGCAGCTGCCTGCTGCTGTGAGCACAGAGCTAACCATCCTCTTCCTCTCCTTGTCTCCTCCTTGCAAAGGTGGCCCAACCATGCCCAGCATCTTCTCCTACCAGAGTGCTGAAGTGGATTGGTGTGAGGGCAACTTCGAGCGCTCGCCCGTGATTGCAGAGTACTACAACACCGTGAGTCAGGGCACAGGCTGGGGGCAGCCAGCAGCTGCTTCTGGGACACCAGATGGGACAACCTTCTTTCCTCTCCTCCTGCTCACCCCTCTGAACTCCCTGGTGTTGGAGGGCTGCTGGGATGGGGAGCGTTTACTAAGCTCCAGGTAAACGAGGAGGCTCCGATGGCTTCCAGGAGGCTGAGGAGAGGAGCTGGGGCCAGGGGTGCTGCTGGCATGGAGCTGGGGAAGGGGCTGGGGAATCAGTCCTATGGAGAGAGACTGAAGGAGCTGGGGCCAGGGGTGCTGCTGGCATGGAGCTGGGGAAGGGGCTGGGGAATCAGTCCTATGGAGAGAGACTGAAGGAGCTGGGGCCAGGGGGGCTGCTGGCATGGAGCTGGGGAAGGGGCTGGGGAACCAGACCTATGGAGAGAGACTGAAGGAGCTGGGGCCAGGGGGGCTGCTGGCATGGAGCTGGGGAAGGGGCTGGGGAATCAGTCCTATGGAGAGGCTGAAGGAGCTGGGGCTGGGCAGTGTGAAGAAGAGGAGGCTGACAAAAGGAGCTGGGCCAAGGGTGCTGCTGGCATGGAGCTGGGGAAGGGGCTGGGGAATCAGACCTATGGAGAAAGACTGAAGGAGCTGGGGCTGGGCAGTGTGAAGAAGAGGAGGCTGACAAAAGGAGCTGGAGCCAGGGGTGCTGCTGGCATGGAGCTGGGGAACAAATCTTATGAAGAGAGAGACTGAAGGAGCTGGGGCTGGGCAGTGTGATGAAAAGGAGGCTGAGGGGAGACCTCATCATGTTCTACAGCTACTTGAAATGTTGTGGGGAGGTCAGTGCTGGTCTCCCCTCACAGGTAATGAGCAACTGAACAAGAGGGAACAGCCTCACACTGCACCAGGGGTGGTTTAGACTGGACAGCAAGGAAAGATTTTTGTCACAGCAAGAGTGGTTCAGGCCTTGGAACAGGCTGCTGGTGGTGGAGTCACCAGCCCTGGAGGTGTTGGAAGGTGGTTTAGAGGTGGTGCTTGGGGTGAACTTGGTGGAGGAGGGTCAGTGGATTGGACCTGGTGACCCCAGGGCTCTTCTCCAAGCCGAGCGACTCTGTGGCACGAGAGGGGCTGAGCTCCCAGTGAGAAAGCTCCAGCAGAGCTCCTTAGCCCAGGCTGGTGAGATCCTGTTCTACCAGTCCTGCAGCTCCCCTGCCAGCTGGGTGAAGTCCCACACAGGGCTCCTGGGTTCCAGCTCAGGCATACAGGAGTGGCCAAAAAAAAAGAGAGACACAGCACTTCCATGACCCACGCTGGGCAGGTTGGGAATCTGGGACTCAAGCTGCTGCAGGAACCAGTTTCACCTCCTGGGAGGGAGCCTTCCTCATTCAGGCTCCATCCAGGGCCAGCCCTTTGCATCTGCATCCAGGGCTCAAGGGTGGCTGGAAGCAGCCTGCAGAGCTCTTGGTAGATAACTCCTCTGCAAGCAGCTCTGCAGCTCAGAGCAACCCCAGGCTAGCAGGGGGGGAGGGCTGTGGATTTACAACCTTCCAGGGGCCTTGTTTACAACTGTTAGCAATTGCTCTCTAACACCAGGAGTTCCTCCTCTCATGGAAATGGCTCTTCCCCTCGGTTTCAGGTTTTTTTCCAAGGCATTTCCTGCTGTTAATAAATTGCCTTTAATAACAACAACTCCCTCAGCCCGGCCCTGCAGCTCCCCAGCCCTAATTGCCCTGCAAGGGTCCCAGGGGAGGGATGCTCAGGCTGCAGAGAGCCACTTCTCTTTCACACAGAAGGGTCAGGGCTGGAACCAGGCACCTCTGGGGATCATCCAGGCCAATCCCTCTGCCAAGGAAGGGTCACCTAGGGAAGGTCACACAGGAGCACATCCAGGCAGGTTTTGAATGTCTCCAGAGACTGCCTGAGGCTCCACCACCTCTCTGGGCAGGCTGGTCCAGGGCTCCACCCCCCTTAGATTGAAGGAGTTGCTCCTCATGTGCAGATGGAACTTCTTATGGTCAAGTTTGCGCCCCTTACCCCTTGTCCTGCCACTGGGCACCACTCAACAAAGGCTTCTCCCTCTCCCTCTCCCTCTCCCTCTCCCTCTCCCTCTCCCTCTCCCTCTCCCTCTCCCTCTCCCTCTCCCTCTCCCCTCTCCCTCTCCCCCTCCTCTCTCCCTCTCCCTCTCCCTCTCCCTCTCCCTCTCCCTCTCCCCTCTCCCTCTCCCTCTCCCCTCTCCCTCTCCCTCTCCCTCTCCCTCTCCCTCTCCCTCTCCCTCTCCCTCTCCCTCTCCCTCTCTCTCTCCTCTCTCCCTCTCCCTCTCCTCTCTCCCTCTCCTCTCTCCCTCTCCCTCTCCCTCTCCCTCTCTCCCTCTCCCTCTCCCTCTCCCTCTCTCTCTCCTCTCTCCCTCTCCCTCTCCTCTCTCCCTCTCTCTCTCCTCTCTCCCTCTCCCTCTCCTCTCTCCCTCTCCCTCTCCTCTCTCCCTCTCCTCTCTCCCTCTCCCTCTCCCTCTCTCTCTCCTCTCTCCCTCTCTCTCTCCTCTCTCCCTCTCCCTCTCCTCTCTCCCTCTCCCTCTCCCTCTCCTCTCTCCCCCTCCCTCTCCCTCTCCCTCTCCCTCTCCCTCTCCCTCTCCCTCTCCCCTCTCCCATCTCCCTCTCCCTCTCCCTCTCCCTCTCCCTCTCCTCTCTCCCTCTCCCTCTCCCTCTCCATTTCTTCTCCATATGGATTGCTTCCTCCCTGGGGGATCTTTGTGGACCTTATCTCCCTGGCCTGCCCTGAGCCATTGACTCCACTCTCCTTCTGCCCAAGGCTCAGGCTAGCTGGGCACCCAGCCAGCCCCTGCCCAAGCCTCCTGCCCCACTGAAGCAGCAGAGCTTCCTCATGGAGCATCCTCTTCAGCATCTTCCTCCCAACATTCCCTGAGGAGCTCCAGCAGAGGATGGTTTTGTGCCAGCAGCAGCAGCATGCTGCTGAGAATTCCTCTGTGCCAGCCCTGCTCTCTCTCTCTCTCAGCTCTGCTTGGGTTGGATGCTTTTTATGAGGAATAAGCACCCAGGGTATGAGCAAAGAATGTAAACAGGATATTTAAGCACCTAATAACAGAGGGTGGCTCACGATTGGATTCAGTTCAGCAACAAAGCTCTATTTATAGTGACTCACTGACCCAGAAAGTTATTGTCTTCTGCCTGCTCCTAGGAGAGCAGAGCTGCTCAGGGTCCTCAGGCAGGGATTTGCCTTTCCACCCTCAGTTCTTCCCTGAAAGAGCAGGAGCAGGGCAGTGACTCTGCCCCTGTGCTCAGGGCTTGATGGCTCACTGGAGAGAAGCCCAAGTGGAGGTGCAAATGAGCCAGGCACCCCCTGAGGAGCAGGAAGCCTTCTCTTCTCCAGCCTAGCAGAGGTGCTCCAACCTTCTCATCATCCTTGTGGCCTCCTCTGGACCTGCTCTAACAGCTCCAAGCCCTTCTTGTGTTGGGGGCTCCAGAGCTGGCCCCAGCACTCCAGGTGAGGTCTCAGCAGAGCAGAGGAGCAAAATCCACTCCCTCCCCCTGCTGGGGACCAGCCCAGGATGCTTCTGTCTTTGCCCCCCCGTGGTCTCTTCTCTCAGCTGAAGCTGGTCCTCTGGCCTTTGAGAGGGTGAATGTGCTCCAGGGAGCCTTGCAGGAATCTCCTTGCCCTGCAGACAGGAACTCTCCTGAGCAACCAGCGCCGGGGCTGCTGCTGCCCCCCTGCTGCACTCCCAGAGCCAGGCAGGGCTCTGCCACCCAGCAGCTCCTGTCCCCATCCCTATCAGAGCTCTCAGCAGGTTCTCTGCAGGTCTCTCCTTCCACCCTGGGCTGCACAGTGCCAAGCTGGAGAAGCCCTGGGGCCTTTCCCATGATCCAGCTAAAGCACCAGGATTAGAGCCCCGTGGCTGATCCCAGTTTCGTTTTCCTCCTAGTGAAAGAGGGAAATGCCCAGCACAGGCTTGGCTCAGGCAGGTGGAGCTGGAACAGCCTTGGTAGGAAGTGGCACAGCAGTGGGAGCTCACAGAGTGGAAAGCCACAGAGCTGAGTCACTCTCACAGCTCAGATCACCTCTTGGCTCCATCACCACTCTCCTCTCTGCCTGGCATCCTGGGTGCTTCCTGGCCAGTACAGCTCTCCTGGCTAGGTATAAGCCCTGGCCAGTAGGACCCAGCCAGGTGTAAGTAGCTCCTAATGGGAGTACTGGGAGCAAGCCTCTCCTAACCCCACGTGAGATGGAGCTTGCCACATCTCAGGGGGAAGATAGAAGACCAAGCAGGGCTTGGCTCTGATGAGTGATGGAGATCCTGTGTCCTTCCCAGATGTAGGCTTGTGGCAGCTCTCCCCTGTGCTTGAAATTGTGCCAGGGGAGGCTTAGGTTGGAGATGAGGCAAAATTTCTTGGCTGCAAGAGTGATTAGGGATTGGCACAGGCTGCCCAGGGAGGTGGTGGAGTTCCCCAGCCCTGGAGGTGTCCAAGAAACCTGTGGCCAAGGCTCCTGGGGCCAGGGTTTGGCGGCCAGGGTGGGGTTGGGTTGCTGGTTGGGCTTGGAGGTCTCTTGCAAGCAAACCAATTGCCTGCTGCAAAGCCCCAGGTCTGGCTGCTCTGCAAGGAGCCACTCTTATCTTTTCGGCTGCGTTGGACCATCCCCTGCTGGTCCCTCCCCTCTGCTATCTGATCTTGCACACCCCCCGCTGCAGGCAGGCAGCGATAAGGCTGCTGGCTGCTCTCCTGTCATCAGCGGCGCTGTCGCAACGCCCGAGCGCGGCCGCGGCGGCAGCCAGGGCTCCCCTCCTCGCACCCCCCAGCTCCAGCCGAGCCTCACGCCCAGCTGCATGCTGGCACTTGCACTGCTGCCTCCCCTGCGAGCCTCACCTCCCGGGCTCCCCCTGCTCGGCTTCCAAAAGCCTCTTCAAAGCCAGGGGAAGGGAAGGAGCCTTCAGCACGCAGCTGTCAGGGACCCAACGCAGGGTTTGCTTTCGCCATCATTTCCAAAGTGTGCAAGAGGGAGCAGAGCTTCCCTGTTCACAGCTGGCATGGGAACAGGCCTGGATTGAGCTCTGGGCACCTGCAGAACCCCCAACCACTTGGCCTGAGCATTGCCATCACCTGGAGCATCAAATCCTCTGATGAAAGCCTCAGTGACATCCCAGCTGTCACAGGGAGCAGAAGCCTTCCACTGTGCTTCCCTCTGGAAGTTGTGAGGAGGTGTTTCAGGCTCATGACCACATCCCCATGATTTGCAGCCCTGGTGCCATAACCTGATGCCAAGGGGAATCCCAAGCCAGGCCTGGATCTGGCAGCTTCCCTGCTGCAGGTGGGGCTCCAGGCTCGAGCTCTGGGTCAGCACCCAGCTGGAAGATGAAAGGAAAAGGACTGGCAGGGTGGGATGAAAGCCACTCCTTGGTGGCTCTGCCAAGTGGCATTTCCAACCCCCCTGGCCTGGGCAGGGACACCTTTCACCAGCCCAGACTGCTCGAGGCCTCATCCAGCCCAGCCTCAAACAGCACCAGGGAGGGGGCAGCTCACCCTGGGCTTGCTGGACGCAGAGGTGCCCACAGGGAGAGCCCAGATGCCTGCAGATGTGGCTGTCCCAGCAGCTGCCCTCCTGGTGCCAGCCTGACTTCAGAAACACCTCTGCCCTCCCCCTGCCTCTGCCCTCCCCCTGCCTCTGCCCTCCCCCTGCCTCTGCCCTCCCCCTGCCTCTGCCCTCCTGCCCGGAGCGCTGCCTGCTCCTGTCCATGGCTTCCCGCTGGGCTTCAGCATCCCTGTCCCACAGGGAGGCAGGGGCTGGCATGGGTTCCTGCCCAGGATGGTGCAATAAGCTGCAGGTGCCTCTTGTTTTGCAGATCAGCAATGTCAGCTTCTTCCTGCTCTCCCCTGCCCTGCTCTACCTGAACCGGCAGTACCGCCGGCAGCGCGCCTTGCCCATGTACTTCGTCGCTGCCCTGCTCGTCTGTGTAGGTGGGTGCCAAGGTGCTGAGAGTACCAAGGAGGCTGCCAGAGAGCTCAGCTCTTCAGGCATGCCACCTTTGGAGCCTGGCCTTTGGTGGCCAGAAGCCCAGGGGGCCAGCTGGGGTAGGAAACCGAAGGGTCTGCCTGAAGCCCTGCAGCTCCTGGCTCCTGCTGGCTGTGGGGGGCAGAGCTCCCAGCCCAGGTAGCTGCCCTGGTGCTGTGTGGACTGACTCCCTCTGCCCTCCAGCAACACCAAGGGCCATGCCCTGCTCTTCAGGAATGCTCCTTTGGGAGAAGGGCAACAAAGCTGGGGAGGGGTCTGGAGCACAGCCCTGTGAGGAGAGGCTGAGGGAGCTGGGGTTGCTCAGCCTGGAGAAGAGGAGGCTCAGGGGAGACCTTCTTGCTCTCTCCAGCTACCTGAAGGGAGGTTGCAGCCAGGTGGGGGTTGGTCTCTTCTCCCAGGCACCCAGTGACAGGAGAGGACACAGTCTCAGGCTGTGCCAGGGCAGGTTTGGGCAGGATGTGAGGAAGAAATTCTTCCCAGCAAGAGAGATTGTCCCTGGGGATGTGCTGCCCAGGGAGGTGGTGGAGTCCCCATCCCTGGAGGTGTTTGAAATCAGACTGGTTGAGGCACTCAGCTGATGAGATGGTGCTGGGTGATAGGTTGGACTTGATGATCTCAAAGCTCTTTTCCAAGCTGGTTAATGATTCTGTGATTCTGTGCATGGCCCTCCAAGAACTCCTCAGGCCAGCCAGGACAGAGCTTCGCTGACACAAGCTCTGCCTCCTCCTTGCAGGGATCTTCTCCATGTACTTCCACATGACCCTGAGCTACGTGGGACAGCTCCTGGATGAGCTCTCCATCCTCTGGTCCCTGGCTGTGGCTTATTCCTTTTGGTACCCAAAGGTTTACTTCCCCAGGTTCATCAAGAGCAGGTATGGCTCAGAGGGACACAGGCTCTGAGGGGAGGGGTGGGACACGGATGGGGGGACACTGACACTGATGGGGGGGCACTGACAGTGATGGGGGGGCATTGACAGTGATGGGGGGGCATTGACAGTGGGGGGGGCATTGACAGTGATGGGGGGGCATTGACAGTGATGGAGGGACATGGATATCGATGGGGGGTCATTGACATCTGATGCAAGGGGCCAGCACTGAGGTCCCTGCTGTGGGACCAGACCTCCAGCGCTCAGTGGAAGCCCTCCCCCAGCACTCAGAGAGACAAAGGAAGGGTGAGGAACTCTCCCAGGGGGAAGGATGGTGCTGGGCTCCTGTCAGCTGGAGCTGTTTGTCCTTGGGAAGCTGCCAAGGAAAGCTTGCATGGAGAATTTCAGGATGAATTCAGCAAGCCAGGGGTGCTGAGCACTGCCTCTCAGCTACCCAAACTGCCTCAGCATCCCCTGCTGCCACTGAGAGCTTTCCCTGAAGGCTGATGGCCTTTCCTGCGGGACCAAGTTAGCACTCCTGGTTCCAAAGGCTGTCTGCAGGGAGCTGGCTAAGCTAGAGGAGCCCAGCAGAAGGGCTGGGGGGCACTGGGTGAGCATGGAGCAGCAGAGAGAGGAACCCAGCAGGGCTTTGCTCCAAGGGTATCGACCACAGGATCAACCAGGTTGGAAAAGACCTCAGGGATCATCAAGTCCCACCTATGGCAGTGCCATCCTGGCAGCCTGGAGCCTGCTGTGCCAGCCCAGCTAGAAGCCTTGCTCCAAGCCTGCTCTTCCCATGCCAAAGAGGAGGTCACCAGGAGTTCACTCTGGAGACGTGGCTGGGGGAGAGGGGAAGGCACTTGGCAGGGATTTGCATGTGAAAGGCTCCTCCGAGCCCTATTGTTCAGCCGACCCAGACCTGCCTGCTTGCAGGGCTCAGGCCCCTGCCCTGCTGGGACTCCTGCACTGCAGCCCTGCCCTGTGCAAGGCTCTGCATGCCTTTGCTTCTTGATGCTCTCCTCTGGCATCACCATCAAAGTGCTCAAGTTACCTCTGGGCTGTGCTCCCTGCTCTGTCCTGGGCTAACTGGGGGGCTTTATACCACAGAGGGATACCTCAGTCCCCTGCCAGAAGGCCATGCAGAGTGGACTTGGCAGTGCTGGGTTCATGGCTGGACCTGATGATCTTAAAGGTCTTCTCCAGCTGAAATCCTGATTCTGTGTGCAAGCAGACTGGAGGTGCTGGAGAAGGGCTTCCATCCCCGGGCCCTGAGCAGGACCTCCTCCCATCCCTAACCTTCCATCCTGTGAAACTTGTGGGCACTGACACTGAGCTCCCAACTGCCTTTAGGAAGCATTTCTACTGGCTGAGTGGTGTCACCACCATCATCAGTACCTTGATGTCCTTCATCAAGCCAGCTGTCAACGCCTACGCCCTCAACTGCATCGCCTTCCACCTGCTCTACCTGACCTGGCGTGAGCTGAAGAAGTAAGGAGAGGGCTCAGAAGGTTACCTGCAGGTCCAGGGCATGCTCCTGGCAGGTTCACACCTGGCAGTGGCTCTGTGCACAGCAGGGAACTGAGCCCAAGCCTTCCTCACCCACAGGCTGGGCTCAGCTCTGCGAAGAACTGGGGGAGCCTGGGGGGAAAGGGCTCAGGGAGGGCTGGGGGCAGTGGGGTACAGGAAGGCCACCAGGGAGGGGATAGGCCATGGGTTTAGTGTGTTTTCTCCTCCCCAGCTGCTATCTCTGCAGCTCTTTCCCCTTTGTGAGGAATCAGGGCATGAGAGTGGGGCTGGGAGAACCCTCCAGGCTCTGAGGAGGAAGGCAGCAGTGCCTTGGCAGCTGCCAGCATCATCCTCACCCAGCGCCGGGCACAAACCCTCTCCACAGAGCCATACTCCTCCAGCTCTTGGGGGCTGATGAGCACTCTGCAGAAGAAACCCTCTGGATTTTCACCCTGACAGGAACCAGCCCTCTCTGGCACTCACTTCCCCCGCTCTGCCTCCCTTTGCCTGCAGGTGCAAGGACAGGAGGGTTCACCGGATGGCGGCGGTGATGGTGATGTGGTGGGTGCTGGCCATCAGCAGCTGGATAAGTGACCGCTGGCTCTGTGGGCTCTGGCAGGCCATCAACTTCCCCTACTTCCACAGCTTCTGGTAAGGGCTCCAGCCTGCAGGCAGAGACCCCAGCCCAAGCATTTCAGGGGCTGAAGGGAAGGAATGGCAGCAGGACTCTGCCACTCAACCCAGGAGCAGCCTAACCTAACCCTAACCCTAAACCCAACCCCAACCCTAACCCTAACCCTAACCTAACCCTAACCCTAACCCTAACCTTAAACCCAACCCCAACCCCAACCCTAACCCCAACCCTAACCCCAACCCTAACCCCAACCCTAACCCTAACCTAACCCTAACCCTAACCCTAACCTTAAACCCAACCCCAACCCCAACCCTAACCCTAACCCTAACCCCAACCCTGCCCAACCTTCTCCCTGTTTCTTCTCTTGCTCTTGGTGCTGCTTCTCAGCCTGGCCCCAGCCCAGGGGCTTGGTCCTATCCCTGCTTCCTGTGCTTTACCTTTGGCACCCCCAGGCAGAAGGTGCTTTGCAAGGGAGATTGCTCTGCAGGACCCTGCCATCTGCTCCTGGGAGCTGTGTGAAGTGTTCTTGGAGACACTTCAGAGCTGAACTGAAGGACAGTCACTGTCTTGGCCACATCTTGCTTGGCCAAGAGGTTTCAGTGCCTGGCCAAGGGTGGCTGACAGTGCTGCCTGCAGTGAAACAACTCAGATTCATCCTCACACATCCCTGGGATGAGTGAGACAGACACCCAGCACTGCAAGGTGGAATGGGTGGCTTGGTTTGGGGCTTGAGACCCTTACCTCACCTCACCCCCTCTGAGGGAAGCATTGCCCCCACCCCAGCTCCTAGAGCTCTAGGATGCCCTCCTAGGCACAAACCCTGCAGGACCTGCAGCCCTTGAGCAGCCTGGTCTGGTGGAAGTGTCCCTGCCAATGGCAGGGGGGTTGGGACTAGATGGTCCTCAAGGTCTCTTCCAACCCAAACCATTCTATGAATCTATGGGCCTGGGACCTTTCCCTCCATTGTCCTACCCCTTGGCTCTAGCCCCACGGTGGCAGTGCCAGCCACACCACTGGAAGGGGCAGGAGGAGCAGCTGGAGTTGCCCCCAGCCCACAGACCTCTCTCTGGTTCCCTTGCCAGGCACGTGCTGATCGCCCTCTCCCTGCTCTACCTCTGCCCACTGGTCATCTACTTTGATGTCAGCTACGAGATGCCAGCCTTCAGGCCAAAGCTTGGCTACTGGCCCAGCGACTCCTGGCCCGTGGTGGTGCCCTACATCACCCTGGAGGAGCCCCACAAGCAGTGCTAGAGGCAGCTGCCTGCAGGCATCCCTCGGGCACGGGGTGCCCGAGGCACCTGGGTGCCCCTCGCGTGGGGGGCACCTCAGCTGCGTGCCTGCTGCTCAGGCAAGGGCAGCCTGGCTGGTGGATGGGGCAGGGAGCAGCTGAGGCCTCGTGGTGCCAGGCATGAAGCAGGGTGGGAGCCCACAGGTGCCTTAGGAGACTCTGCCCAGGCTGGCAGGCAGGGGAAGCGAAGATCTCCTCCTCCAGCAGAACTCCAGCGAGAAGGGGAGGGAGGGAGGTGCTGCTTCTCCTGTGCCTTCTGGTGGCACCCCTCGCTGCCAGGAGCAGAGTGGAGAGCACAGGAGCCAAACTGGGGACAGCTGGGCTTGTTGGGGCTGCTCTGATGATTACTATTGATTTTATTTATTGATGGATGTGGTGTCGCTCCGGAGGGCTGTGCATTAAAGCTGTGGACACTGCCTTGCACTCAGCCCTTTCCTTTCCCCTGGGAGTCTTCAAGGCCAGGCTGGATGAGGCTTTGAGCAACCTGGGCTGGTGGAAGGTGTCCCTGCCCGTGGCAGGGGGCTTGGAACTGGATGATCTCGAAGGTCTCTTCCAACCCAGCCCATTCCATGTTCCTTCATTGTGTGTCAGGCACTCCCACAGGCAGGGTGGCCAAAGCTTTCTCTGACTGAGGGAGAGCTGTTGACAAAGAGAAATCCTCCTGAGAGACAGCCCCAAAGAGGCTGCCCTGGCCCGGGTCCTGGGGTGCTGCCTCCCCAGCTGTGGCAGCCTCCAGTGGCCATGTGTAACGTGGAGACCCCTCTGGTGGCAGGGAGAGAGGTAAGGAGCCAGGACATCAGCCAAGGCAGTGTCTTTGCCACAACAAAGAGCAGATGTAGAGCTCAGAAGAAGGCCACCACAGTGCCACAGGTGATGACTCCCAGGCCCTCCCAGCAGTGAAGAAGTCACTCTGGCGGCCATGGGACACACCAAGAGTGACCATGCCGTGGGGCTGGGTCCTCACACAGCCAGGGGGCACTGGCAGGGTGGCTGTAGTTGGACCCCTGTGATGCAGCTGGAACAAGGTGACATCAACCTGAGGACCAGAGGCTTGTTGGGTCCTTGAGAGCAGAGCAGAAGGAGAAGGGCTCTGGACTGCAGCTCTGAGGCAGGAGGCACTGCACCCTGCAGCACGCAGCACCTGCACCTAGCAGCATGCAGCACCTGCGCCTCGCAGCACGCAGCACCTGCGCCTCGCAGCACGCAGCACCTGTGCCTCACAGCATGCAGCACCTGCGCCTCGCAGTATGCGGCACCTGCACCCCGCAGCATGCAGCACCTGCGCCTCGCAGTATGCGGCACCTGCGCCCCGCAGCATGCAGCACCTGCACCCCGCAGCATGCGGCACCTGCACCTTGCAGCATGCGGCACCTGCGCCTGGCAGCACGCAGCACCTGCGCCTCGCAGCATGCAGCACCTGCACCTCGCAGCATGCAGCACCTGCGCCTGGCAGCATGCAGCACCTGCGCCTCGCAGCATGCAGCACCTGCACCTCGCAGCACGCAGCACCTGCGCCTTGCAGCATGCAGCACCTGCTGCACCTCGCAGCATGCGGCACCTGCACCTCACAGCATGCAGCACCTGCCCCTCGCAGCACGCAGCACCTGCGCCTCGCAGCATGCAGCACCTGCGCCTCGCAGCATGCAGCACCTGCGCCTTGCAGCACGCAGCACCTGCGCCTGGCAGCACGCAGCACCTGCGCCTGGCAGTATGCAGCACCTGCGCCTCGCAGCACGCAGCACCTGCGCCTTGCAGCATGCAGCACCTGCACCTCGCAGCATGCAGCACCTGCGCCTGGCAGCATGCAGCACCTGCGCCTTGCAGCATGCGGCACCTGCGCCTCGCAGCATGCAGCACCTGTGCCTGGCAGCATGCAGCACCTGCCCCTTGCAGCATGCGGCACCTGCGCCCCGCAGCATGCAGCACCTGCGCCTCGCAGCATGCGGCACCTGCGCCTTGCAGCACGCAGCACCTGCGCCTGGCAGCATGCAGCACCTGCCCCTTGCAGCATGCAGCACCTGCGCCTGGCAACATGCAGCACCTGCCCCTTGCAGCACGCAGCACCTGCGCCTCGCAGCATGCAGCACCTGCGCCTGGCAGCACACAGCACCTGCGCCTCGCAGCACGCGGCACCTGCGCCTGGCAACATGCAGCACCTGCGCCTCGCAGTATGCAGCACCTGCCCCTTGCAGCATGCGGCACCTGCGCCCTGCAGCACGCAGCACGTGCGCCTCGCAGCATGCAGCACCTGTGCCTGGCAGCATGCAGCACCTGCGCCTTGCAGCACGCAGCACCTGCGCCTCGCAGCATGCAGCACCTGCACCAGGGCCCTCCTGTGGCTGCTGCCACCTCCTGGGTCCCTCTGCAATGGTTCCCGGAGCCACTAGATGGCAAATTTGGCTCGTGTAGCCCCGGCGATATTTCACCGTGGGACAGGGAGGTCTTGGCGCAGTGACTGAACTCCCACTGCTCCCTACAGCCCCCTGAGAGCAGGCTGGAGCCAGGCAGGGCTTTGGTCTCTTCCCCCTAGTCTCAGGTGATAGAAGGGGAGGAAATGCTCTGAAATTGTGCCATGGGAGGGTGAGGTTGGAGATGAGGAACAATTTGTTTGCTGCCAGAGTGGTCAGGGAGTGGCAGAGGCTGCCCAGGGAGGTGGTGGAGCCCCCAGCCCTGGAGGTGCTCAGGAACCCTGTGGCCGTGGCACCTGGGGCCAGGGTTTGGTGGCCAGGGTGGGGTTGGGTTGAGGGTTGGACTGGAGGATCTCAGAGGGCTTCTCCAACCCAAACAACTCTCTGATTCTCTCCAAGCCCCAGCACTGGGGGCAGGCACCTCCCCTGCACTGCAGGCATTCATGAGACACCTGCACAAGATGCAGGACAAGACTTTGGGCTCCAGCCTCTGCCTGCCCATGGAGGTGCCCATCTCCTCCCCTTACCCCGGCACTTGTGGCCATGGTTTGGTGGCCGTGGTGGGGTTGGGTTGCTGGTTGGGCTGGAGGATCTCAGAGGGCTCCTCCAACCCAAACAGCTCTCTGCTTCTTTGTCTCTGCCCCACGCCACCACTCTTGCCTCTCCCCTCACCACCCCAACCTCTCTTTCACTGACCCTCCCTTTTGCTCTCCCCCCTGCTCACCCCTTCCCCAGCCCATCACATTCTTCTGCAGCCTATTAATAACTTCTGGGCAATTGCACCGTGGTCCCCGCTGGGCTCAGCCCCTCGGTCGAGGCCGCCCCTGCCGCAGCCCCTGAGCGTCGGCAGCAAGTTCAAAAGTGCAGCAAGGCTTTCACAGCCTCTCTCCCCGTCAGGGGGTGGAGGAGGCTGCTCGCAAAGAAAGGGCTGCGTTGCCAGGGAGCCTGGCACAGGAAAAAGGGGGTCACCTTCACCTCCACCCAGGACCGGAGGAGATGGGACAGGAGCCAGCAGCCCCGCGGCTCGGAGATGCGGAGAGGGATGGAGGCAGGGCCGCGGGTGAGAAGGGCTAATTGGCCACCTCTGGCCGCCGAGCCGGGGAGATGCTCGGCAGAGAAAGCCGGCAGCGAAGTCGCCGTCCCCCCCTCCCCGCCGGGCGGGATGGGAACAAGAGAGGTGCCCCGAGAACAATGTTGCCGCAGTTGAGTGACTGTAACCAGCGCCGGTGACAGCCGGGACCGCGTTAAAAATGCCTATTCAAGCAGATCAAGACATTGAGAGGCCTCGTGGGGATCTGAAACCCTCAGGGATTTCTGGATGAAGCCAGAAGCTGAATCCCCAGCCCTGGGAACCTGGGGGGGGGGGGGGGGGGGGGGGAGAAAAAAAAAAATCAAAGAAAGCAAAGGAAAGAAAAGAAAAGAAAAGAAACCCACAAAGCAGCTTCAAAAGGACGGCAGCACCCCGGGCAGGGCCTCCTGCTCCCGGAGGGGCTGCAGCCTGAGAAAGCAAAGCAACCCTGGACACCAGCGGGAGGCTCCGCTCTGGGCACCCCCGGGGCTCCCCAGGGGCACCTGGGGCTTGGGGCTGCACCTCCACAAGGTCCCTGAGTTGCTGGGGATGCTTTATCCTTCCTGCCAGGAGCCACAGCTCCAGCCCGCACCACAAAGCTGGCAGACACCCCAGGAGGGGCAAAGACACCCCAGGAGGGGCAAGGACACCCCAGGAGGGGCAAGGACACCCAAGGAGGGACAAAGACATCCCCATGAGGGGCAAGGACATCCCAGGAGGGGCAAGGACACCCCAGGAGGGGCAAGGACATCCATAAGGGGCAAGGACACCCCAGCAGGGGCAAGGACATCCCCATGAGGGGCAAGGACATCCATGAGGGGCAAGGACATCCCCACGAGGGGCAAGGACACCCCAGCAGGGGCAAGGACACCCCAGCAGGGGCAAGGACATCCATGAGGGGCAAGGACACCCCATGAGGGGCAAGGACATCCCCATAAGGGGCAAGGACATCCCCATGAGAGGCAATGGTTTGGAACTGGAGCAGGGCAGGTTTAGGCTGGGCATCAGGAGGCAGTTCTGCACAACGAGGGTGGGGGGACACTAGAACAGGTTGCCCAGGGAGGTGGTGGAGGCTCCATCCCTGGAGACATTCAAGGTCAGACTCAATGTGGCCCTGGGCAGCCTGCTGTGGTTGGAGCTGTCCCTGCTGGCTGCAGGGGGCTTGGACAAGGTGCCCTTGGAGGGTCCCTTCCAGCCCAGTGCAGTCTGTGATGTGGGAGCATGAGCAGGGCTGGCAGTGGCACCAGCCAGGGCGCTTTTGCCATGAGCTGGAAGGGGTCCTGCAGCAGCTGAATGCTGAATGAGTGAGGCTGGGAGTCCTCAGAGGTTGAAAGGCAACAATGGCCCCTTCTAAATCCACCCCCCCCAGCCATGGGGGGTTCTGAGGTACCTCCTGCCCCAGCCCCAGGCGCTGTGAGAGCCTCTCTGGGTGTAAGCAGCAGCTTGCTCAGGAGGAAAGCAGGCAGGGCAGGAAGAGCTGCAAAGCCAGGCAGAGGGATCTGAGCTAGGGCTGGCCAAAAGGAAACCTTCCCTTATTTTTGCCAGATGAGCCTCAACCCAGATCATTTCCCTGACTTGATTCCCCATGTGGCTGCCTAAACCACAAGAAAAGAGGCAAAAGAAGGAGCAGGAATGAGGAAGAGGCAAGAGGCTGCTCCTTTCAACTGCTGCCAGACTAAAGGGCTTGTGAAACCAGGGCAAAAGGGGAGCCTGCCTGGTGCAGCTGCAGCAGGGGTGACCTCAGGATGCTGATAAGGCACCCAGGATGAGCACTTAGCTCTTCTGCTGCACCCAATTGCCTCCTGCTGCTGGAGGCTCAGGCTGCAGGAGGTGGCTCACAGGCTGGGAACTTCTGGAGGCAGAGTGATTTATAAGTAAGAGACATTCACAGACCTGCATGAATAATGCCAAAGCAATTACTAATAACAGCCCTGTCCCTGCCCTGCACAATGCCAGGAGGAGAAATTGCTTCACTGGAGTGTGGCTCTGGTGCCTTCTGCTAAAGATCCTTTTTTTGTTTGTTAACTGTCTCAAGGAGGAGGAGGAAGAATGGGCTTGGAAACACAGAAGGGATGGTGCTGGGTCCTGGGGTTTTTATTGCCAGCCTGGTGACCTTTAAGATGAATCTCAAGAACCCTCTGCTGGAGCCTGTGTTAAACCAACCTGGATGCAGCTTTGATTTTTCTTGTCATTTTAATCTCCTGGGTTTGCAGCCAAGAAGTTGGAAACCACCAACACAAAGGGCTGAGAAACCCAGGGAGGAAACAGATAAGCTCCAAGGATTATTGTGCCTCCCAATCTTGTCCTTTCAGCTCCAAGTGCTCCTTCAGAGGTGTGACACAGGATCTGCAGCCCAGGGCCTGGCAGCTCTGTTACACACAGCTCACAACTGCCAGGAAATCTCCCAGTCCCAGCGTGGTGGGGGTTGGAAGGGACCTCTGGAGCTCACCCAGTCCAACTCCCCTGCTCCAGCAGGGCTCCCACAGCAGCTTGCCCAGGGGCACAGTGGCCAGGGGGGGTTGGAAGCTCTCCATAGGAGACTCCACAACCTCTCTGGGCAGCCTGCTGCAGGGATCTGGGACCCTTCAAGTCAACAGTTCCTCTTGTCCTGTCATTTGCTACTTGGGAGAAGAGTCCAACCCCCCCTCTGGCTCCAGCCTCTTCTCAGAGAGCTGCAGAGAGCAATGAGGTCTCCCCCCAGCCTCCTCTGCTCCAGGATGAACACCCCCAGCTCCCTCAGCCTGTCTTCACCAGCCCTGTTCTCCAGACCCTTCCCCAGCTTTGTTGTCCTCCTCTGGACCTGCTCCAGCTCCTCAATGCCCTCCTTGGAGTGAGGGCTGCAAAACTGAACCCAACATTCGAGCTGTGGCCTCAGCAGTGGCCAGAAGCAAGGGGCAGTCACCTCCCTGCCCCTGCTGCACATCAGTGCCTCTTGCCTGCACCCAAGAGCAAGCTCTGGGCTGGAGCCAGGCTAGGGCCACGAAATGCCAGCACAGTGCAAACTGCAGGGTTGCTCTGCAGTGCTTCCTGGGACCATTTTGAAAGGGAATCAATGAAGAGCTGCAATGTGAAGCTGCACAAATCCCTGCAAGTGAGACTTTGCTGTTTACTATCCCACTACTGCCAAGTATTAACACCCAGCAGAGCCCTGCCAAGTGAAATCAACCCCAAAATCTGTGAAAGAAGAACAAAAATGGCAACAAGTTGAGTTTGTTATTCAGCATGAATCAGCCATCAGGCTTCAAAACACATTTCCCAGCCTTGCAGCAAGACATATGTATAGATTAGAGACAGGCTCTGACCCCATCTGCACCACCCCCAGTGTCTGCTAACTGCTCAGCCCAGGGAGCTGGTCCAGTCTGGAGTCAGGGCTTGAAAGGGAGAAGAGGACTTGCTCTGAGCAGCAGCAAACTGCCTTGAGCAAAGCTGGCTTTCAGTGATCAAAGCACCACAGAGACTGGAGCAAGGTGAGGTCTGCTCTCTTCTGCCAAGGAACAAGAGGAAATGGCCTCAAGTTGCACCAGGGCAGGTCTGGGTTGGCCATGAGCAAGAGCTCTTCCCAGGCTGGGTTTGCCCAGCACCAAATGCAAGCTGCTGGCAGGGGCACAGGCTGGAGGAGATGGGGCACAGGCACCTCAGGTGCCTCTTGGAGCAAACAGCACTGCATCAGCCTTGACATTTTGTCACTCAGGCACCCAGAGAGGGCATGGGACACGGGCTGGGGAGGGAATCCACCACACAAACCTTTGTCTGCCATCAGTGTTTGAGGGGGATGAGGATAGGTGCAGGGTCTGGAGGCATCTCATGCAGTTTGGAGATGCCCTCTGTGGGCACTGCAGCTGCAAGCCCTTTTTGGGGGGGGGGAGGGGGGTGAGGGTGGGTTGGGTTTTTTTTTTTGGTGGGGTTTTTTTGTCCCTTGCCTGTGCATTTTTAGATGCTCTCAAGTCTATTTCCAATCTCTGTGTGAAATGTGTCATGAAACATCTGACATATGTGGAGAACATATTCCTGTGCCGTCTGGGCAGTGGATGAGGTCGCTCAGGAACAGCTTGAAACCAGCAAGCACTGAAATGTGGATTTATAGCTGTTTCTGGGGTGATAACAGCACAGGGGAACACAAGGTGGGGCCCAGACTCACTGAATGGTTTCTGCTTGGGAAGGGCCTTCAAGATCATCCAGTTAAGAGAATCACAGAACTCTCAGGGCTGGAAGGGACCTCAAGGCTCAGCCAGTTCCATACCCCTGCCACAGGCAGGGACACCTCACACCAGAGCCACATCCAGCCTGGCTGCAAACACCTCCAGGCAGGAGGCTTCCACCACCTCCCTGGGCAGCCTGTGCCAGGCTCTCACCACCCTCATGGGGAACAACTTCTTCCTCACATCCAATCTCAATCTCCCCACTTCTAGCTTTGCTCCATCCCCTCCAGTCCTATCACTGCCCAACATCCAGCTCCAAACCCCCTGCCATGGGCAGGGACACCTCCCACCAGCCCAGGTTGCTCCAAGCCTCATCCAACCTGGCCTTGCACACCAGGGGGGTTGGAACTGGATGACCTTGAAGGTTCTTTCCAACCCAACCCATTCTATGATTTCAGCCTGGGGGGGACCAGTAGCTCCACTGCAATGGCAGCCTCTCCTTGGGTGTTAATGAGGCTTCTTCATTAGCAGCCTCCAGCAGAGGGGTCAGGGGCTGGAAAGAGACAAGGGGTTCTCCTCTCCCTCTGCTCTGCCCTGGTGAGACTCCACCTGGAATATTGCATCCAGTTTTGGGTTCCCCAAAAGAAGGACAGGGAGAGTCCAAAGGAGGTCTCTGAGGATGCTGAAGGGACTGCAGCAGTGCCCTGAGGAGAGGCTGAGGGGCCTGGGGGGGATCAGTCTGGAGAGAAGAAGGCTGAGAGGGGATTTGATAAATGTTTATCAGTAGCTGAGGGCTGGGGGCCAGGAGGGAGGGGCCAGGGACAGGCTCTGCTCAGCTGCACCCTGTGACAGGACCAGGGGCAATGGATGGAAACTCCAGCACAGGAGGCTCCACCTCAACAGGAGGAGGAACTTCTGCACTGTGAGGCTCACAGAGCCCTGGAGCAGGCTGCCCAGGGAGGTTGTGGAGTCTCCTTCTCTGGAGACTTTCAAAACCCCTCTGGGTGTGTTCCTGTGTGACCTGAGCTGGATTCCATGGCCCTGCTCTGGCAGGGGGGTTGGACTGGAGGATCTCCAGAGGTCCCTTCCAGCCCCTAGCATCCTGTGCTCCAGGAGGCCAGGGCTCCTCATTCAGAGCTGGGGTAGGGCAGCTGGAGGATGCCTGCTCTGCCCTCACTGCACCTTGCAAGGGCCTCCCCCTGGCTGTGACTGCCCAGCTGAGGCTCTTTGCTCCAGTGCTGCAGAGCCAGAGAAGAACAAAATAAACTCTCATTGTCTTCCTCACTTTCTCTGAAGAAAAAAAATTCCCTCTTTAATTTTTTCCCCCTCCTCCCTCCTCAGCTCTGGAAGGTTAAGAAAAAGAAAGAGAAAAGCCTTTTGCATTTTTCAGGAGCCCCACTCTGCTATAATTTAGGTTTTCCTCAGGCACAAAAGGACCTAGTTAAGCTAAACTGTATGACAGGGAGGGGGATTTTCTCTTCTGCTAAGTCCTTCATTAATAGGGAGCTGAAGAATTTCCAAGCTGTCTCCAATTTCTCCCAGCTGCAGCCTGGTAGTTGCTAGCAGTATCTTTTTGGCAATCAGAGTTTTGGGCTATTAACAATCTGGACCTTCTCTGCACTAGCCTGGTGCTAAATATGTGCTGTGAATCCCAGAGTGTGAGCTGGAGAAGTGAGGGGAAGGCAGAGAGTGGGCAAAAGCCAAATGGATTGGAGAAGGCTAAATGCTGCTGGATGAAGAGCTGAATGGAAGCTGTCACAGCATGGCAGGGGTGGGGAAGGACCTCTGGAGAGCACCGTGTCCAAGCTCCTTGCCAAGGCAGGGGCACCTCAGGAGGGTCACACAGGAACATGTCCAGGAGGGCTTTGATTGTCTCCAGAGATGGAGGAGACTCCACCACCTCTCTGGGCAGCCTGCTCCAGGGCTCCAGCACCCTTCAATTAAAGAAGTTCCTCTTCATGTTTAGATGGAACTTCTGCTGGTCAAGTTTGTGCCCCTTCCCCCTTGTCCTGTCACTGGGAACCACTGAACAAAGCCTGGCCCAATCTTCCTGACATCCATCCTGGCCGAGAGCTGGCACTGGGTGAGCTCCCAGCCCTGTGCTGGGCTGACCCCCAGCAGTGTGGGCAGGGAGGGGATTCTGCCCCTCTCTGTGCTCTGCTGAGAGCCCCCCTGCACTGCTGGGGCAGCTCTGGAGTCCTGCTGTTGGACTGGGGCCAGAAGAGACCACAGTAAAACTGGGAGGGCTGGAAGCCCTCTGCTGAGAGGCCAGGCTGAGAGAGTTGGGGTTGCTCAGCCGGGAGAAGAGAAGGCTCCAGGGAGACCTCGAGGCGGGGGAAATAACAAGCCCCCCATCGAAAAATTAGGGAGAGTTGTCATGCGTCATTTGCATATTCAAATATGCAAATGAGCGCCGTTTCTTCTCCATTGGCAGCGGCCCTACTGTAGATGGCAGCAGCACAGCAGAGCTCTGCCAGCACCCAGCGCCACAAAGAAAGCCGCTAATTGGATTTGCAGACGCTGATTGCAAAACCCAGAAGTTGCTGGAAGAGAAGCGAAAGCAAGAGGAGCTCAGCCCCCGGCTGCCTTGGGTGTGAAGGCGCTCGGCTGACAGCTCCTGCGCTTCAGATAGCCCTGCGAGAATGCGACTTCCGAGGAGCCCTGCTGGCTGCCGGCTCCACCTTGCCCAGCTCCGCCGTGCACCTGAAGCTCCCCGAGCCCTCCCGTGGAGCCTGGCAGAATTTCTGCCCTTGGTTGTGATTTATTTGGGGGAACGGAGCCGGAAAATCAAACAGAGTTGGGGGTGAGCCTGATCAGTCCCCAAGCTGGAAACTGCTTAGAAGTGGGAAAGGTTGGAAGAGCAAAGGCTGCTTGGAGGAATTTCACAGATTCATGGAGTGGCTTAGGTTGGAAGGGACCTTCAAGATGATGTAGTCCAAGCCTCCTTCCATGAGACCACGTTGCCCAGGGAGGCTGGGGATGCCCTCTCCCCGGAGGTGTTCAAAGCCAGGCTGGATGAGGCCTTGAGCAACCTGGGCTGGTAGGAGGTGTCCCTGCCTGTGGCAGGAGTGTTGGAACTGAATGACCTCGGAGGTCCCTTCCCACCTAAACCATTCTATGAATGTATGAAATCCAACAGAGCAAGAGCAGAGCCGTGCCTGGGAGAGAAGAAGACGTTTCCAGGCAAGGATTCAGACCTGGAAGCCCAAGAAGGAGCAAGGAGTGTGATGAGGCTGCGAGTGAATGGCCAGCACTGGGAGTTAGGAAATAAAAAGATGTAGACCTCAGAGTCTAAATAACAGGGAATAATGGGAGAAATGGGAATAATGTCCACAATTAAAGATATCAATGAGAACCCCCAGAGAAAGAGGCCCTGTGTGAAGAGGGATGAAAAGGCTGTCCAGGAGGAGATGTGTCTTGGGACTGCATCAGACAGAAACATAGAAAATTAAAAGCAGAGCACTTAAAAGAATCCAAATCAGGCTCTTTTGTTGTTGTTGTTGTTGTTGTTAAGTGAAGCGATTAAGCATTTTGCTTCACTAATATCCTCTATCAGGTTGATGAGGTAAAGTGGCTCTTTAGAACCATTTGGGAACCGATTAATCCTTGCCTGTGGCTATGGGTTAGAAACACACACAGCGTTATTGGCTAACAGGGCGATTTTTCTTTTTTCTTCCCCCTGCTGCCTTAACGAGAGATGAAAACTATTCCGAACAAGGAGGTTGCACGAAGGAATCGATCAGCCAATCGATCAATAAAATTCCTCCTTGCTTGCGGCCGCAACCCGCTGAGAAACAGCCGCAAGCTGCACTCGCAGCGACCGGTCCCGCTCCCAAAACCCGGCCCAAGAAGTTGTCATTTAGAGCTCTTAAGAAAAGGTAAACAAAACCCCACTTTTCAGATGCAAATGTCACGCTCGGAGTCAGCGGCAGGGCTGAGAAAACCGCGTTCGGAGGGCGGGAGGCTTTTAATGATGCCTCAGCCGCAGCCGGCAGCTCCTTTCTCAGCCAGGACAGTGACCTCCGGGCTCGTCACCCAGCTGAGCCTGCGGCTGATAACCACCGCTTCACTGAAGGAATCCCTGGGTCTATTTGCATTGCAAATAAACCCTCGCTACAGACCGGAGAACCAGAGATATTGTTTGCCCTGCCGCCGACGAGCACTCGCGGGCGCCCGGGCGCTGGGGCAGGGATGGAGCCGGCAGAGCCCCGGCCGGAGGGATTGCGGCGGCCGCAGCGGGTGCGGGGAGAGGGTGCGGGGAGAGGGGAGAGGAAAATTGGGATAGAAAACGTGGGACACAGAGGGGAAAAGGAGAGAACCTGGGAGAGGGGGTGAAGGAGAGAAACCTGCGGGGGAAAGGAGAGAAACTGGGGCCGGGCCGGGGGTAAGGTTGGAGACCAAACTGGGCAGAGAAAATGAGGAAGAACTAAGGGAGGCCAAAGGGAAAAGGAGAGAAGCTAAGGGGAACGTGGGTGACCATGGGAGAAATGAGAAATGGGAGACAAAAATGTGGGAGACCGAGGGGAAAACGGGAAACTGAGGAGAAGGCGAGAGGAAATGAGGGAGAGCAAGGAAAATAAATGGGGGAGAAGTGGAGAAAATAAACTGAGGAGAAATTAGGGATAAAGAGGGAGAAGCAGAGAGCATCGAGGGGAAATGAAAAATCTTGAGGTGGGGGGAAAGTAACATCGAGGAAAAACGATGGGGGCAGAGACGGAGGGGAAACGGTGGGGGCAGAGATGGAGGGGAAACGGTGGGGGCAGAGACGGAGGGGAAACGGTGGGGGCAGAGATGGAGGGGAAACGGTGGGGGCAGAGATGGAGGGGAAACGGTGGGGGCAGAGATGGAGGGGAAACGGTGGGGGCAGAGATGGAGGGAAAATGTGAAGGGGAAAGGCTGAGAGAGAACAAGGAGAGCCGCGGGCGAGCAGAGCCGGCAGCCTCCTCGCCAGCCAAGCCTCAGCCCTGCCCAGCCAGCCCGGGCTGCCGTGTCCGCGGTGCTGGGAGCTGTGGTTTCCCTCGTTCTCAGCTCATTTGTGTAAGAGATTAATAAACGGGTGAGATTCGCAGCCGCCAGCGGCGGGGAAGCGTGGGCCGAAGGAGGGAAAAGGGGCGGGCTGGCGCGGCCGCAGCGCACAAGGCCCAAGCGCTCGACCCCGGTGCCGCTTAGGCAGCCGTGCTGCGCCAACCTAGGGGGGCCGGCGACTGGAGAGGCGAGGCCCGGGAAGGGCACCGGGAAACGGGGCGCAGGCCCCGAGCCCGGCCAGGCCGCAAGGCCGGAGCCCGGCGCTGCGCAGCACCGCGCCCGCCGTGGCGAACGGGGGGGAGAAGAGGGGAGGTAGCGAAGCCCCGCTCCCTCCCACTCCCCGCTTGACCCAGCGCCGGCCCCGCCCCTGCTCCCGCCCCCTCGGCAGCCCGCCCTGCGTCTATTGGGAGCAGCCGCTGTCCATCAGATGGAGGCGGGGCGAGCCGTCGGCGCCCGGGCGGAAGCCCCGCCTACAGGCGTGAGGCGGCGCCGCTATTGGCGGCGGGCGGGTGCCTCTCTGCTGGCGTCGGTTTCCGGTTCCGCGGGGCGGGCGCCGGGGGGGGTGGCGGGGCTGCTGCCTGTGAGTGACACACAATGAGGCGAGCAGCGGCGGCGGGGCCGTAAGGGGCCGCGACCGAGGAGGCGGCGGCGGCGGCCGAGGCGGCGGGGAGGGGGGTGGGGGGGGGACCAGAGAGCGACTTCGCTCCTAGAGGGGTGGGGGGGAAGAGAAAGGGGAGGGAAGAGATCCCCCCCCGCCGACCGGCCAGCGAAACCGCCGCGGCGGGAGCGAGCGAGCGAGCGGGGCCCGCGGCACTGCGCCCAGCCATGGACAATCAGGTGAGGGGAGCGGCCCCTCCGCATCGCCGCGGGGGTGGGATCCCTCGGTGCAAGCCCTGTAGTCAGGGGGACAGGCGTGGGGGTGCTGCGCCCCCCCAGTCCCCTCCCGTTGCACCGGAGGAGGGGGATCCTGCACCGGAGGGGGGGATCCTGCACCGGAGGAGGGGGATCCTGCACCGGAGGAGGGGGCCACCCCGCTCCTGGAGGAGGGAGGGTTTGATTCCTGCCGGCGGGGTTGGAGGCATCGCCTCCCCAGTCGAGGAGGCAACACCCCCTCCCCGTAGCCCCTTTTTGGGGGGGCGTGGGGAGAGGTTTCTCAGTCCTCGCCCCTTCATGGGCGGCCGCGCTGCAGCCTCGCCCGCGGCGGGGGGGTGGCAGCAGCATTTCCCGCAAATTCCTGCCCGGGCTTATTTACGGGGAGGGGTGGTGCCTGCCTTCCTTACCCCCCCTTCCACCGCCGTCAGCCGCCGCGCGAAGGGTTAATGCCACCGGGAGAGTTATTACCGCTCCGGGGAGGCGGTGGGAAGCCTCCTGCTCGGCGGCCGGGCGGTCTGCGGCGCCGCGGCGGGCGGGGATGGATGCTGGAAGTTTACCTGAGGTGATCCGGAGCGGGGCTGGCTCAGGCCTTTTGTGTGCGAGGGAGGGCTGCTAACAGGTTAGCTCCCAGGCTGCGAGGTGCGGGAGGCTGAGCCCCGCTAGCCTCCCTGTGAATAATCGGCCGAAGGGCAGAGCGGATGGAAGCCGCTGCTGGCTTTGGAGGCAATTAGCACATCAAACGGGGAGGGAAAGGAGGGAGGAGGGAGGGAGGGGGGGAAAAAAAAAAGGGGGGGGGGGGGGGGGGGAAGGCAAGGGGGAAAAAAAAAAAGCCGAGCAGCCTTCAGAATGTTTATTGAGAAGTTTCAAAGCAGAGTCCTTTGTATTGCTACAAATTGTTTGAATAGGATCCTGATTTCCCTTTGTTGAGAGACACGCTTGGGGTTGGGTGGTGGTGGTGGTGGGGAGATGGAAGTGGGGAGGGAGGTGGAAGGAGGTTGAGGGGGGTGGGGGTGGAAAGGAGAGAGATGAAAGAAAGAAAGAATAAAATGAAGGAAAAGCCAAAGCCCTTTCCCCCTTTTCAGCAGAGCAACTTTTGGATGCTGGTGATGTTGGGAGAGGTTTATTTTCAAATGTGTTTCAATTTCTGGCTTAATTTGTAGCGATTGTTAATTGGAGCGGTATGTGAGGAGTGTAGCAAAGCACAACTTTCCCTCTCAGTTCAAACACTTCTCTCTCTCTCTCTTTTTTCCCCCCCCCCCCTCCCCTCTTCTGTTGGATTTTCTTCTCATCCACACAGTCCCCATCTGTTCCTCAGCTAAAATTTCTCAGCCGTTTCCAACTCCAAAGGCAAAAAAAAAAAAAGAAAGAAAGAAAAATTATATATATATATAAAATTCTGGCGACTTGAGAGTCGTTTGTGCTGCTCTGGAGTGGGGCAGTAACTGGCAACAGTAGCGGGATTTAAAAGGGTAATGATGGAATCGATAACGTGAGGCTGCCGAGCAGGCTGCCTGGCGGGATGGTAGCGCTGCTGTGAGCGCGGCGGGAAGGATCCCAGCTAGAGCAGGGCTGGGAGCAGGCTCCTCTTCAGTCAGCTCGGGGTTCAGGCAGATGCTCATCTTATGGTTCAAGCTCTTCTGTAAGCTTAGGGTTTGGATGGATGCTGTTCTGTGAGCTTGGGGTTCAGGCAGATGCTCTGCAGTGAGCTTGGGGTTCAGGCAGATGCTGTTCTGTGAGTTATGGTTCAAGCTCTGCAGTGAGCTTGGGGTTCAGGCAGATGCTCTGCAGTGAGCTCGGGGTTCAGGCAGATGCTGTTCTGTGAGCTCGGGGTTCAGGCAGATGCTCTTCTTATGGTTCAAGCTCTTCTGTAAGCATAGGGTTTGGATGGATGCTGTTCTGTGAGCTTGGGGTTCAGGCAGATGCTGTTCTGTGAGCTTGGGGTTCAAGCAGATGCTCATCTTATGGTTCAAGTTCTTCTGTAAACTTAGGGTTTGGATGGATGCTCTGCAGTGAGCTCGGGGTTCAGGCAGATGCTCATCTTATGGTTCAAGCTCTTCAGTGATCTTAGGGCTTGGATGGATGCTCTTCTGTGAGTTAGGGTTCAAGCTCTTCAGTGAGTTTGGTATTCAGGCAGATGCTCTTCTGTGAGTTAGAGTCCAGGCTCTTCAGTGAGCTTAGGGCTTGGATGGACGCTCTTCTGCGAGTTAGGGTTCAAGCTCTTCAGTGAGCTCGGTGTTCAGGCAGATGCTCTTCAGTGAGCTTGGGCTTCAGGCAGATGCTCTCCTGTAAGCTTAAGGTTCAGGCAGCTGCTCTCCACGGCATCACAAACTCCTGCAATTGTTTGGGTTGGAAATGATCTCCAAGATCATCGAGTCCAACCATCAACCTAACCCCACCATGGCCATGAAACCATGTGCCAAACGCTCTTGCCCTGAAGGAGAGCTGCTGTGCTCTGAAGGAAGCACCCCAAGCCCTCACTCCTTAACAGGAGAGGAAGGAGCAGACAGGCTGTGACCCTTCCTTCTTCGCTCAGAAGCCACATGGAGCTGGTGCAGCTAAGCCCTCAAAAGCACAGAGGGAGGTAAAAAAAGGCCTGCCAGGAGAATGGTGCAGGGGAAGGTGACCTGGAGAAAGGTTGTAGCACTGGTGAGGCAAGTAAGGAATCAGAGAATTGTTTGGACTGGAAGAGACCTTTAAGGTCATTGAGTCCAACCTTCAACCTGAGACCACCACGGCCGTGAAACCGTGTCCTGAGGTGCTGTGGGATGAGCTTGTCCCTGGGCCTCGGTGCTGGATGGCAGCTGAAGGTATTTGGCTGTGCAGATAAAGTGCCTGAGAGAGTGAGCTGAGGCTTAGAGTGGAAATTAGAACCGGACTGCAGTTTGGGAGGTCGAGCTTTGATGCCTGGTGCTCTGCAGACCTCCTGTGTGATCTCTTTACAAAGGAAGGAATCCTGAGCTGGAGTGACTTAGGCTGCCTCAGAGAGCATTAACCACGCTCTGAAAATCCTCTTCCCACCCAGGGCCAGGTGGGGTGTGCAAAACATTGCTGGGTTGGTTTTTTCCCAAGCCCCAGCCATGGTGGGAAAAGGAGGATAATGCTTTGCCTAGAGCTCAGGGAGCTTCCTCTTGCCCATGGTTATTGTCTGACATCTTGCATTCATGGAGTGGTTTGGGTTGGAAAGGGACCTTAAAGATCATCTGGTTCCAACCCCCTGCCACGGGCAGGGACCTTCTGCTAGCCCAGGTTGCTCAGAGCCTTGAACACCCCCAGGGAGGAGGCAGCCACAGCCTCCCTGGGCAGCCTGTGCCAGTGTCTCCCCACCCTCACTCTTCCTCTTCTCCAGTCTCAGTCTCCCCACTCCCAGCTCAAAGCCATTGCCCCTCATCCTGGCACTACAAGCCCTTGTCAAAAGTCCCTTCCTGGCTTTCTCTTAGTCCCCTTTCAGGCACTGGATCATGCCCTCAGCTTAGCTCTGTGGCTACCTGCACTGCTGATAATGACAAACCATTTCCTCTCCCGATGGTAACTGAGAGCTGCCAGGGAAAAACCACATGCTTCATTTTCAGGTCTTAGGTGAAGCTGAGGGTGAGGACTACAAACTGCCCCCTTTTGTATGAGCTTCCTGTGGCCAAAGCTGGAATTTGATGGGCTTGAGATTGCTGCTGGGGTGGTTTGTGTAACATCTGTGCACCAAAGCAGTGAGCAGCCTGAATCCTTCAGCCTTGCTCCTTCTTCACAAGCCCTGCCCGAAGGTTTTCCTGCTTCAGCTCGTGCCTGAATCACGTTTGCCTTTCCTCTCTTACATCTGCTCAGGCCATTTGCTTCCTCCTGGCTGGGAAGCCCCCACCATATCTGGATCCTCACAGTTAATTTAAGCTGGGTTTTGAAGACATTTAATGGGATTTGGGGGGCTTTGAGTGAGGCATTGAATGCACCTTCCCCTGCTACTCGGCGATTAGAGGAGGATTCAGAAGTGCAAAGCAGGATTTGGGTCATTGTAGGGGTGGGTGTTGTGCAGGAATGCTTTGGAAGTGTGTTAATGGAATACCTCTAAAAGAATAGGAAGAGCATCCCAGTTTTGTTCCAGTGATTTGCATATTCATAGGTTTGGAGACTGGATTCTACCCTTGGCTGTGATTTGGCTTGGGTGGGGGTGAGCTCCATCAGTCCTTCAGCTGGAAACTGCTCAGGGCTGGGAAGTGCTGGAGGAGCAAAGGCTGCTGCTAGGAATCTCATAGAGTTGTGGAATGGGTTGGGTTGAAAGGGACCTTAGAGATCAGCCAGTTCCAACCCCCCCTGCCATGGGCAGGGACACCTCCCACCAGCCCAGGTTGCTCCAGGCCTCATCCAGCCTGGGTTTGAACACCTCTAGGGAGGGGGCAGCCACAGCCTCCCTGGGCAACCCCTTCCAGTGTTTCTCCACCTTCACTATCAAGAATTTCTTCCTCATCTCCAGTCTCCACCTCCCCTCTTGCCATTGTCCTGTCACCCCCAGCCCTTGTCACAAGTCCCTCCCCAGCTCTCCTGTAGCTCCCTTCAGGCACTGGCAGGCTGCTCTGAGGTCTCCCTGGAGCCTTCTCTCCTCCAGGCTGAGCAGCCCTGACTCTCCCAGCCCTGTCCCTGTAGGAGACTTGTTCCAACCCCCTGATCCTCTCCATGACCTTCCTTTGGAACTGAAAAGATGGTAACCCCCCAGTTCCTGCTGGGGTTTTTCTTACTTTAAGATCGGTTTTCTGTCAGTGCTGTGAATCCTGGAAGCTGTGAACATCAAGTTCTGCCTCTGAGGCTTTCTAGAAATAAAGATTCCACAATTAGGACTTTGCTGACAATTGGGATGAGAAGCCAGGCAGATAAACCTTATCCCTCTTCCAAGGCTCTTTCCTCTGCTACTATCAGGGAGAAAATAGGTATGGAATGGTGCTAGGAGCTATTTTTATTGCACCTTTTCTGCTGTCAGCACAGAGTTTGCAGGATGAAACTCCTCTCTCTAAGGAGGCTCTTCTGTTCCTCCCCTGCTGAGATCCTGCAGCTTCTGTCATGGAATTGTTAGGGTTGGAAAGGACCTCAAGGCTCAGCCAGCTCCAACCCCCTGCCATGGGCAGGGACACCTCACACCACAGCAGGTTGCTCACAGCCACCTCCAGCCTGGCTGCAAACACCTCCAGGCAGGAGGCTTCCACCACCTCCCAGGGCAACCTGTGCCAGGCTCTCACCACCCTCATGGGCAACAACTTCTTCCTAACATCCAATCTCAATCTCCCCACTTCTATTTGCTTTCCATCCCCCCCCCCCCCCCTTTCATTGCTCTCCAATCCCTCTGCAGCCTTCCTGGAGGATCTCTTCAGCTACTGGGAGGCAGCTCTGAGGTTCCCTTCCAACCTGCCACACTCAGTCTGGGACAAGCCTCTCAAACCCAAGGCAGCAGCATCTTGCTGGGTGTTTGTTGGGGCTTTTTTTTTTGGTGCAAACTCTTCTCCTGGGGTTTAGGTAGCTGTGGAAGGGAAAATCTGAATGGCTGAGTCCCTCCCCTGGGAGGGAAGAACAAGGCAGGGTTGGTGCCGGGGGCCGTGCGGCTGCGCAGGGAGGCTGCCTGGGGCGCAGGGATGATTTTGGTGGTGGTGGTGGGGACTCAGTTTGATTTCATTTTCTGGTTTTCCTGATGGTTTTCCCTCTGTCTTACCACAGTGCACAGTTCAAGTCAAACTGGAGCTGGGGCACCGAGCCCAACTGAGGAAGAAGCCAACCACCGAGGGCTTCACTCATGACTGGATGGTGTTCGTCCGCGGCCCGGAGCAGTGTGACATCCAGCACTTCGTGGAGAGGGTGGTCTTCAGGCTGCATGAGAGCTTCCCAAAGCCCAAGAGAGGTGAGTGGGCTTTGGAAGGAGCAGTTATCCCAGAAGGGACCTCTGGAGATCAAGTCCCAGCCCCCCTTCTCCCCTAGACAAGGTCACACAGGAGCACGTCCAGGCGGGGTTTGGATGTCTCCAGAGCTGGAGGCTTCCCCACCTCTCTGGGCAGCCTGCTCCAGGGCTCCAGCACCCTTCAGTTAAGGAAGTTCCTCCTCTTGCTTAGATGGAGCTTCTGATGGTCAAGTTTGTGCCTCTTGCCCCTTGTCCTGTCACTGGGCACCGCTGACAAAAGGCTGTCCCCATGAGACGTGACCTTGGGCAGCCTGATCGAGTTGGAGGTGTCCCTGCTGCCTGCAGGGGGGTTGGACAAGATGACCTTTGAGGGTCCCTTCTAACCTGTGAATCCTCCTGTCACCCACCCCTGAAGTGGAGAGATCCCTCAGGCTTCTCTTTCCCAGCCCCCAAAGCCCAAATTCCCTCAGTGTTACCTCCCAAGGGAGATGTTCCACCCCCCTCGGCACCTTTGTAGCCCTTTGCTGAACCCTTTCCAGGTTAGGAGCTTTCTGTACCCTCTTCAGATTGAGGTCTTCTGGGTGTGGAAGAGCTTTGTGGGACTCAGGGTTGTCTTCAACTGCCACTTGCCTGTGAAATACCTTCTTAAAGAGAAGCAAAACCTCCATTGCCTGCACTTCAGCTCTGACCTTCACTGTCTGTGTTTGAGGAAGGTCAGGGAGAAGGGGACCTTGCTTCTGGTGAAAGGGCTGGAGGTGAAGTGCTTTCTCCTCTCATGTAAGCATTAGTAGCATTTAGCTTGTCAGGACAGTGACAGCAGAAGATAATTCAGGTCACAAAAGGGGAAACCTGGGTTGGGTTTGTTGGTGCTCACCAAGGCAAGCTGGGACTCTGTGATCAGTGAGAGCTGCTGGAGTACCAGCAGGGCTGATGAGCTGGAGCTTGTAGGCTTTGCATTGGTCACTGAGGAGCCATCAGGATGCCTGCAAGGCTGGGGAGACACTGACCCAGCTTGCCTGGAAAGGTGGGAGGTGCATGAGCATGACAGGGACCTGCTGGAGCAGGCCCAGAGGAGGCCACAGCAGTGCTGGCAGGGCTGGAAGCCCTCTGCTGTGAGGCCAGGCAGAGGGAGTTGGGGTTGGGCAGCCTGGAGAAGAGAAGGCTCCAGGGAGACCTTCTGGTGGCCTTGCAGTGCTTGAAGGGGCAGAGAAGAAAGCTGGGGCCAGACATCTGAGCAGGGCCTGTTGGGACAGGACAAGGGGGGGATGGTTTGAAACTGAAAGAGGGAGATTCAGGCTGGAAAGAAAGGAGAAATGTTTGACACTGAGGGTGGAGAGAGCCTGGCCCAGGCTGCCCAGAGGGGTGGGAGCTGCCCCAGCCCTGGCTCCATCCCAGCTCAGGTTGTTTGGGGCTCTGAGCAGCCTGCTCTGGTTGGGGCTGTCCCTGCTGAGTGCAGGGGGGTTGGGCTGGGTGAGCTTTAGAGGTCCCTTCAGCCTAAAGCATTGCAGCCTCAAGTGCCAGCTCAGGGCATTAGACCCAGCAGACACCGTGGTGCCCCTGGCTGTGTGTTCCAGCTGTGCATACAGCTGCAAGCACAGCTGGGGAGAGCTTCCCAGTTGGAAGGTTATTTTCTGCTGGATCTGTTCTTTGCTCTTTCTGCCTGTGCAGCAACAGGAACCTTATTGTTGGCAGAGGGAGCAGGACACATGGTTGAGGTGGAGGAGCAGGAATTGCCCTGTTCAGAAGCAGCTCAGGCTTAGATCTCTTTCAGATGGTGGAGCTGCATCTGCAGGCTTCCTCTTCTGTGGTGCTAGGACTGAGGCTGGCTGCTGAGGAAGGCTGCTGGCAGGGACTCCTGAATGTGCCTCCTTTGAAATACCTCCTTGGAAGGCTGCTGGGCACACAGGGTGCTGGAGGCTTACCCACTGCACTGCACTGTGTTTCATAGCAGCCTAGAATGGCTCAGGCTGGAGGGGACCTCAGAGCTCAGCTACTCCAACCTCCCCACCATGGGCAGGGACACCTCTCAGCTAGACTCAGCTGCCCCAGGCCTCACCCAGCCTGGCCTTGGAAGGAGGAGACCTCCACCACCTCCCTGGGCAGCCTGTGCCAGAGTCTCACCACCCTTGTACTGCAGAACTTCTTCCTCAGCTGCAGTCCAACCCTGCTCTCCCTAATGGCTTCAAACCCTTCCCCCTTGGCCTGGCTCCAGACACCCTCAGGAAAAATCCCTCTGCAGCCTTCCTGTAGGATCCCTTCAGGCCATTCCCTCTTGCCATGTTGCTACTTCCTTGGGAGAAGAGT
This sequence comes from Melanerpes formicivorus, assembly GCF_026170545.1. Taxonomy (NCBI): domain Eukaryota; kingdom Metazoa; phylum Chordata; class Aves; order Piciformes; family Picidae; genus Melanerpes; species Melanerpes formicivorus. The sequence goes on along the minus strand of NW_027142435.1, from coordinate 1,993,249 downwards.
CCAAGCCCCAGCTGGCTCCAGCCTCCTGTCAGGGAGCTGTAGAGAGCCAGGAAGTCTCTCCTCAGCCTCCTCTTCTCCAGGCTGAACCACCCCACTTGCCTCAGGCAGCTTGGTTTGACCCAGGTGTCTGGGCTGTGGATGAGCAGTGTGGCACTTGCAGACCAATGCTAGGTTGCTCTGGAGGGCTTCCTCATCTGCTTTGCTCTCCCTTGGAGCAGAACCTCCTGGTGCAGGGCCCATGGTGTGCTGCTAGCAGGTTGCCTATGTGAGCTGTCTGAAGGAAGCAGCAGAGGAGCCAAAGCCACTTGGAGAAAGCCCTCAGGTTCTTCCTGCCACCTCGGGACTGTGCTTTGGCTCAGGGCTTTCCCCCCTGGGTGAAAGGCTTCTTCCATCCAGGGGAAACTGAAGCAGGTCTAAAGATTCTGCTTAGTTTTAGAGACCTTTTCTTTTCCCCAGTTGGATTTGGAGTGCTGCTTCCTAACACCTTAATGGTGGGAGAGTTGTCTGGAGCTGCAGAGAATACACCTGCCTGAAAGGGAATTAATGTGGCTGCTCTTTTGGGTGTGGGGAACTGTTTCATCATTGGAGTCACTCAGAACTCTTCAGAGAAAGCAGAAAGATCTGCCCTGAGTTCCCCTTCCTTACTTAATTGGCTTTATTTACATGGATTGTAGGGCAGAAATGACACACAACAGCTCCCAGGAGGGAGGCTCATGGAATGGGTTGGGTTGGAAGGGAGACCTTAAGGATCATCCAGTTCCAAACCCTTGCCCTGGGCAGGGACAGCTCCCACCAGCCCAGGCTGCTCAAGGCCTCATCCAGCCTGGCCTGGGACACCTCCAGGGAGGAGGCAGCCACAGCCTCCCTGGGCAGCCTGTGTCTCCCACCCTCACTCAAGAATTTCTTCCCCATCTCCAGTCTCCATCTCCCCTCTCCCAGCTCAAAGCCATTGCCCCACAGCCCCCTCTAAGCAGCCCCTCCCCAGCTCTCCTGAAGCCCCTTTCAGGCACTGGAAGGCTGTTCTAAGGTCTCCCTGGAGCCTTCTCTTCCCCAGGCTGAGCAGCCCCAGTTCTCCCAGCCTGTCCCCACAGGGGAGCTTCTCCAGCCCTCTGATCATCTTTGTGACCTCCTCTGGAGCCTCTCCACAGTTCCATGCCCCTCCTGTGTTGGGAGCACCAGAACTGCACTCCAGGTGGGGTCTCAGCAGAGCAGAGGGGCAGAACCACCTCCCTCATCCTGCTGGGTAGGTTCCTGTGTTGGGCTCTCATTTCTTCTGCTCTGTAGGGCTGTGGCATGGCCAAAGGAAGGGCCCTAGAGCCCTCTGAGTGGGCTGTCACCATCCTGAGGCATGGTGGCAGGTGACAGGAAGGATTCAGCAGCATGCAGACACCACAGGGAGTGGGACAGGAGGAGCTGAGGCAGGAAGCATGCAAACTCATTTCTCAGAAGCAATGAACTTTGGATGTGTCTGCAGCCAGCAGCACCCTGCCCTCAGCAGCAGCTTCACCTCCCTCTGCTTCCTTCTACATGCAGTGAGCAGCAGCAGGGAGCTGCCCTCCAGCTCTGCTTCAGCACCCAGGGGAAGCAGCCTCTGGTGTGGCCCTTGGCTCATGCTGAAGCTTGAGCATTGCAGCAGAGTTTCAAGGGAGTGGATCTTGGGATGAAGTCCTCCAGGAGGAGGGTGGTGAGACTCTGGTACAGGCTGCCCAGGGGGGTTGTGGACACCTCCTCCCTGGGGGTGTTCAAGGCCAGGCTGGATGAGGCCTGGAGCAGCTGAGTCTAGGTGAGAGCTGTCCCTGCCCATGGCAGGGAGGTTGGAGGAGATGATCTCTGAGGTCCCTTCCAAGCCAACCCATTCTTTGTCCCTATGAAACTAAGCTCCACTCACCCGGAATGGTCTTTGGTGGCCATCAAGGTGAAGTTTACCTTCCTGTCCTGTTGCAGTTCCCACCTTGGTTTTGCAGGCAGCTGTGGGTGGCAGTTTGTGGAACAGCACAGCGGCGAGAGGGCTCCTTCCTTCCCTCCCTCCCCGGTGGCCGCCCGGCGCTGGGGCTCCCTCCCTCCCTGGCCGCCCGGCGCTGGGGCTCCCTCCTTCCCTCCCCGGCTGCTGCCCGGCGCTGGGGCTCCCTCCCTCCCTGGCTGCCCGGCGCTGGGGCTCCCTCCCTCCCTGGCTGCCCGGCGCTGGGGCTCCCTCCCTCCCTGGCTGCCTGGCGCTGGGGCTCTCTCCCTCCCCGGCTGCCCGGCGCTGGGGCTCTCTCCCTCCCTGGCTGCCCGGCACTGGGGCTCCCTGCCTCCCCGGCTGCCCGGCGCTGGGGCTCCCTGCCTCCCCGGCTGCCCGGCGCTGGGGCTCCCTGCCTCCCCGGCTGCCCGGCGCTGGGGCTCCCTGCCTCCCCGGCTGCCCGGCGCTGGGGCTCCCTGCCTCCCCGGCTGCCCGGCGCTGGGGCTCCCTCCCTCCCTGGCTGCCCGGCGCTGGGGCTCCCTCCCTCCCTGGCTGCCCGGCTGCGGGGCTCCCTCCCTGGCCGCCCGGCGCTGGGGCTCCCTCCCCGGTGGCTGCCCGGCTCTGGGGCTCCCTCCCCGGTGGCTGCCCGGCGCTGGGGCTCTCTCCCCGGTGGCTGCCCGGCGCTGGGGCTCCCTCCCCGTCGGCCGCCCGGCTGCGGGGCTCCCTCCCTGGCCTCCCAAGAGCCTCACAGAGCCTCTGTCCTGCAGTGCTTTCTGTCTCCTCTCCATGGCAGGAGCTCAGAAGAGATTTCCACCTTCACAACCAAGCCTGGCACCACCGCCCTCCTCTGCTCTTCCCACAAAGATCAATGCCTCAAGTGCATCCTGAGCTGTCAGAGGCACAGCTCTCACCTCGCAGCTCCCCCTTGGGCTGACTTTAACCTCTCTTTGTGTTCTCTTTTCAGTGTGCAAGGAGCCCCCCTACAAAGTGGAGGAGTCTGGCTATGCAGGCTTCATCATGCCCATTGAAGTGCACTTCAAAAATAAGGTAGAATCTGCTTTCTGCTCTTTCTAATTGTTTTTGAGCTGTGCCAGAGCCTGGAAGTGCCTGACAGAAGGACTTGAGATGCTGTGACTGCTCTGTGTGTGTGGTTTTTATTAGCCCAATAAAGAGAAATGGAACTGGGGAGCTGGAAGCTCCTGCCAGGACTTCAAAAGGAAGCTGTTGGGGTTTGGGTTGTTGTTTTTTTTCCCCCCTGTTTTTTTTTGGCTGTCTGGCAGAAATGGGAGTTGTGTTGAAAGGTGATCCCAGGACAGGGTGATGTGGCCTGGAGATCCCAACAGAGGTTGGGGAACCCAGGAGCAGTTTGCCTCTGCACGCACTGAGAAGCGAATAAATAGCGAGAGTGATGTTGGGGAAGCTTTGTAAATCCTCTGCCTGGCAAGAGATGGAGGGGAGGGGAAGGAAATCATTCTACTTGCAGGCAAGTTAGCTGGACAGGGATCAAACTTAACCAGGGGTTTGTGGGGGGGATCAAATATGTCCAAGGTTTGGGGGGAATCAAATATATCCAGGGTTTGGGGGAGAGATCAGATTTGGCCAGGTCTGGGGGGGTCTCAAATTTGTCCAGCTTTGGGGGTGGGATCAAATTTATCCAGGTTGGGGTTTCTCAAATCTATTCAGGTTGGGGGGGGGGGGTCTCAAATCTATTCAGGTTTTGGGGGGGTCTCAAATCTATTCAGGTTGGGGGGAGTCTCAAGTCCATTCAGATTTGGGGGGGGGTCTCAAATCCGTTCAGGTTTTGGGAAGGGGTCTCAAATCTGTTCAGGTTTTGGGGGGGTCTCAAATCTATTCAGGTTTGGGGGGGGTCTCAAATCTATTCAGGTTTTGGGGGGGTCTCAAATCTATTCAGGTTGGGGGGGTCTCAAGTCCATTCAGATTTGGGGGGAGTCTCAAATCCATTCAGGTTTTGGGGGGGTCTCAAATCTATTCAGGGTTGGGGGGTCTCAAATCTATTCAGGTTTTGGGGGCATCTCAAATCTATTCAGGGTTGAGGGGTCTCAAATCTATTCAGGTTTTGGGGGGGGTCTCAAATCTATTCAGGTTTTGGGGGGAGTCTCAAATCCATTCAGGTTTGGGGGGGGTGTCAAATCTCTTCAGGTTTTGGGGGGTGGCTCAAATCTCTTCAGGTTTGGGGAGGGTCTCAAATCTATTCAGGTTCGGGAGGGGTCTCAAATCCATTCAGGTTTTGGTGGGGGGTGTCTCAAATCTCTTCAGGTTTGGGGGAGTCTCAAATCTATTCAGGTTTTGGGGGGGGGGGGGTGTTTCAAATCCATTCAGGTTTTGGGTGGGGGTCTCAAATCTCCCCAGGCCCAAAGCAGAGAGCCTGCAGCAGTTGTGTGCAGAGTGCTGTGGTGGTTCTGCTTCAGTCCTCTTCAAGCTGCTGAGCAGTTGGTTGGCTGTGTTTGGAAGTTGTGCTGCCAGCAAGCATCCTGCAAGGCAGGCTTGGGGCTTCCTTGCTTGCTTGAAGCCTTCCCCCAGGGCTCCCATGGCTGGCTGAAGGTTGTGGACACAGGGGCCCTGGGCACTCCTGGGCCTCTGAACTTGGGTTTTGTGGAGCACTGAATGTTTGTGGGTTTGATTAGTGCTTAAATAAGGGAGGGAAGGAAAGGAGCCCATTCTGCTGCTTCTGCTGGAGAGGGAACCTGGGGAGGCTGAAGCTGGCACTGTGGATGTGTTGTCCAGCTCAGCCCCTTCAATCCTCCCAGCATCACCTGTCACAGAGCCACAGCTTGCAGCAGCTTGGAAGGGACCCCCCAAGGGCATCTTGTCCACCCCCACTGGGCTCAGCAGGGACAGCTCCAACCACAGCAGGCTGCCCAGGGCCACAGCAAGGCTGATCTTGAGTGTCTTCAGGGATGGAGCCTCCACCACCTCCCTGGGCAGCCTGCTCCAGGGTCTCCCAACCCTCACTGGGCAGAACTTCCTCCTGATGTCCAACCTAAACCTCCCCTGCTCCAGTTCCAAACCATTGCCTCTCATCCTATCCCCACAGCCCCTCCCCAGCCTTCCTGGAGGTCCCCCTCAGATATGGAAATGCAGCTCTGAGGTCTCCCTCTCTGCATGGTTGGAAGTTAAGCTTGGTGCTTAGGAGTGCTGGAAGCTTAGAAGGTGCCTGACACGAGGAGCTTGGCTCCTCTGCCTGCTATTGCCTGCTCAGTGTTGCCTTGAAGTGAGCTGTGATTGCTGCCAGGAGGTGGAGTGGAAGGAGGAGAGTCCAGCAGAGGCTCCAAAGCTGCTGAGGGGCCTGGAGCAGCTCTGTGAGGAGCAAAGGCTGAGAGCCTGGGGAAGAGCAGCCCCAGAGGGGAGCTGAGCAATGCTCAGCAAGAGCTAAAGGGTAGGGGGCAAGAGGCTGGGGCCTGACTCTGCTGAGTGGTGCCCAGGGACAGGCCAAGGGGCAGGGGGCACAAACTGGGTCTCAGCAGCTTCCATCTGAACAGACTGATTCTGGGGTTGGGGGGCACATGCTGTTTGTGGGGGGCTGGGGGGCTCCTCTTGGCCCTCTGCTCCCCACATTCTGGCAGCTTTCTTGCTGCTCCTCTGAGCTGAACCCAGGAGCTGCAGAGGCTTTGGGATTACTGTGGCTGTTTTTTATGGCTGCATGTTTAGGTGAGAAGAGAAAGGGATTTAAAGAGTGAACTAAGCTGTAGGGGTTGAGCTCTGCCATGCTTGGCTGAAAATTGTTTTTTCCACAGCTGAAGCCTCCTTTCTGAGCTGTTTCCTTTCCTTGCTCTAATTTGTTAGCAGGATGATAAATAGCAGTGGTCAGAGCCAGGGTACTCTTTGCTTTGGCTGAGGAACCCCAGGGCTGTGCACTGCTAGCAAGGGTTTGCCTGAGAGTGGCTTAAGAATGGTTTTAATGAACTTCAGCAGGGATATTTTCTTAGGCAGCTTGGCACCCAGCTGCCCATTAACCCCTGGGGCTGGGGCAGCCTCCTCCTGCTGCTGGCTGCCTGTTTGGAGTGGCACAGTTGGTGCTGTGGGCCCTGCCGGGGCTTTTGGTGCCTTTCTGGCAGGCAGGGATGTGTCTGCAGAGGGTTGGATAAGAGGCAAGAGGCTGTTCTTGGAACACAGAATTGAATCTTGGGTTGGAAGAAGCCTTCTGGATCATCCAGCCCAGCCCTTACCCCAGCACTGCCAAGGGCACCACCAAACCTCAGCACCACATCTCCACAGCCTTGAAACCCCTCCAGGGCTGGAGACTCCACCACTGCCCTGAGCAGCCTGGGCCAGGCCTTGGCAACCCTTCTGAGGGCAGAAACTGTTCCTCATGGCCAACCTAAAAGCTCTGGGGAGACCTCAGAGTGGCCTTCCAGTGTCTCCCCACCCTCACTGTCAAGAATTTCTTCCTCATCTCCAGCCTCAATCTCCTCTCATAGAATCAATAAGGCTGGAAAAGACCTCAGAGATCATCAAGTCCAAGCTGTCACCCAGCACCTCCTGACAGCTAAACCATGGCTCCAAGTGCCACATCCAGTCCCCTCCAGGGCTGGGGACTCCACCACCTCCCTGGGCAGCCCTCTCTTCCAGCCCAAAGCCATTGCCTCTCATCCTGTCACCACAGTCCCTCCCCAGCCTTCCTGTAGGTCTCCCCTCCAGGTACTGAAGTGCAGCTCCAAGGTCTCCCTGGAGCCTTCACTCCTGCAGGCTCAGCACCCCCAATTCCTTCAGCCTGCCTTCCTAGCCCCCCTTGGATGCTGGTGGCCTGCTGGAGCCTTCTCCTGTGTAGCTGAACCTGAGGAGCCACTGCAGGGGGCTCAGGAGGTGGAGTGCTGCAGCTTCTGCCAGCCCTGCTGCCTGCTGCCAGTGGCTGATTTGGGCTTCTTGGGCTGCAACTCTTAGTGTGCTATTTTTATTCCCCAGTCCTTTGTGTTCCTTCCTGTAGGGAGGGCTGCTGCTAGCAGCTCCATGGAGCTCCAATCAATACAACCCAGGCTACAATAAATGGGTTGCTGTTTCTGTGCTGCTCTTCCCTTCCCTTCCCTTCCCTCTCCCCCCCCTACCTCCCCCCACTCCATTTCAACAATCTTGAGACTTTATTCCCAACCTCTTTGTCTCCAGCTCCATCTCTGGGAGGTGGGGGGATGCTGTCAGGACAGGTAGGGCTTTGGGATTCAGCCCCTTCACAGCTTTTTGGTTTGCATCCTAATCAAATGAGATCAATTCCTCCCCACCCCCAGGACCCCCCTCCTCCCCCCCTCCACAGAAGCTGAAGGCCTGGTTGTACTTTGGTGCTGTTCTGATGTCAGGCAGCTGATATTAATGCAGCATGGCTAAGATGTTGTATTAAAGTCTCTTTAAAGCTCCTGCCTCCCAATTTCAGCGCTGGAGATAAAAGGCCTCTGGTATTTACATAATGGATCTGTGTAACTTGGGCTGCTTCCATCAGGGGAGAGGAGGAGAGGCAGAGGGAGCAGAGGAGTCAGCTGGAATTGGTTTTGGGGGGGTTGTGTGTGTGTGTGTAGGGTTTAGGGTCAAAATAAACCCAAATATTTTGACCTCTCCTTCAGTATTTATAGAAGTGAGAACTCCTCAGCTCCAGTCCAGCCCTGCTCTGCCTCAGCTCCAAACCCTTCCCCCTTGGCCTGGCTCCAGACCCCCTCAGCAAAAGTCTCTCTGCAGCCTTCCTGCAGGATCCCCTCAGGCCCTGGCAGGCAGCTCTGAGGTCCCCCTGGAGCCTTCTGCAGGCTGCTCAGCCCCAGCTCCCTCAGCCTGTGCTCAGGGCAGAGCTGCTCCAGCCCTGGCAGCATCTCTGTGGCCTCCTCTGGCCTCACTCCAACAGCTCTGTGTCCTCCTTGGGGCTGGGGGGCACCAAAACTGGAGGCAGGATTGGAGGTTGCTCCCAGAAACGGCTCTTGGGCTGCCGAGTTGGAAACCTCCTGTCTGGGAGCAGGGCTGAGGAGCAGTCAAACCAGTTGGACCAGCCTGGAATAAAGGGGGTGGGGGGCAGGGGGGTGGGGGTGTGTGTTCATTTATGGACCTGTGAGGGCTGAGTGAGTGTGTCAGGCTGGGGCTGTGTGGTGGAGGGGAAGTGGTGCTGGGAGTTACTGAATAACCATGAGGCTGCTTCCTTGGTGTGCTAGATTTTCTCCCCAGATAAGTTTGGTTTATGGCTTTCTCTCCCAAGTGATTTACGAGCTCCCTGCAGCACGCCACCAAGTGAGGTGCTCTTTGATTTGTGGTAAGTGGCAGAGGGCACACCCTGCCTCCAAAACACCACCACGAGGAAGCTGGAACAAAAGACCTGGGGGAGGAGGGAGGGGGGAAGGGGGTGGGGGGGAGAGGGAAGAAGAAAATGAAAGGCCCTCCTCTGAGTGCAAAGTGCCAAAAAGAGCTTTAACCCCAGCCTGCCCTGCTCAGCCTGCCCTGCTCAGCCTGCAGCCACACACAGGCCCAGAGGGGCAGAGGCTTGAGGGGGATTGAGGCTGACCCCCTCACACCCCCTCCATGCCAAGGCACCTGGAGGAGGTCACACAGGGCTGCAGCCAGGTGGGCTGGGAATGTCTGCAGAGGTGGAGGCTCCCCAGCCTCTCTGGGCAGCCTGCTCCAGGGCTCCTTCAGCCTCATGCTTAGATGAAACTTCTTACTAGGGGTTGGGAGGGACCTCCAGAAAGCATCCAGCAGGGCTCCCACAGCAGCCTGCCCAGCAGCACAGTGCCCAGGGCGGGTTGGAAGCTCTGCAGAGAAGGAGACTCCACAACCTCTCTGGGCAGCCTGCTGCAGGCCTCCAGCAGCCTCACACCAAAGGAGTTTCTCCTCCTGCTCAGATGGAACCTCCTGGCTTCCACTTTGTGCCCACTGCCCCCTGGCCTGGCCCTGGGCACCCTGACTAAAGGTTGGTCCCATGAGATGTGGCTCTGGGCAGCCTGCTCTGGCTGGAGGTGTCCCTGCTGCCTGCAGGGGGGTTGGGCAGGATGACCTTTGAAGGTCCCTTCCAACTTGCTGCAACTTCTGAATCCTCCTCCCTCCCACCCTTGAAGCATTGCTCAGCATGGGTGAGATCCCCACTCTGTCTGCTCTTCCCCAGCCTCAGAAAGCCCCAGTTCTCTCAGAGCTGTTGCAGTGCCCTCATCAGAAAAGGACTTTTGAAGATCAGAAGAGGAAGAAGAAAGCAGCTTGGGTGTCTGTCCCAGCAGAGGTGCAGACAGGAAGCTGGGAGGCAGTAACAATAAAGTGAGATGGCCTCAGCCTGGGGAGCTGGAGGTGGAGATCCACTGGCTGAGGGCAATTTACAGCAGCTGCAGATAAAAGCTTGGCCCTGGCTCTGTGGTACACCCTTGGAGTTTACTTCTCTGGCATGGTGAGATCTGAGGGACAGATAAAGCAATGCTCTGGGCTGGCTTGCTGAGAGGTTAACCATTTCCTGTCCAAACTGACCACTGAGTTGTAATGGTTAACCTGCTGGGGGTTGGAACTGGATGATCCTTGTGGTGCCTTCCAACCCTGACTGATACTACTGTGATCTGAAGGCCAGGCTGGAAAGGACCCCAAGGATCACCTGGTGCAACCTTGGTAGGTCACAGGGGAGTTGAAATGAGCTGGCCCAGCACCCTGGCAAGCTTCAAAGTGTCCAATGGAGGAAACTCCACTGCTTCCCCTGGGGGGAGAGAGTTCCAATGTCCAGCTGGTCTCTTGGTGAGAGATTTTCTGCTGGAGCCTCCCAGTTAGAAATGGAGGTGATCCAAATCCTCCACCCCAAACCTTCCCTTCCTGGGAGCAAGGCCCTCTAGAAAAACCTTTGGGGCTTGGAGATCACCAAAATCTCCACAGAGGTCTGAGCCTGTTTCCAGGCCAAGGGGCAGTGGGCACAAGCTTGGCCATCAGAAATCCCTGCTGAGCAGGAGGAGGAACTCTTGTCATGTGAGGCTGCTGGAGCCCTGGAGCAGGCTGCCCAGGGAGGTTGTGCAGTCTCCATCTCTGGAGACCTTCCAAACCCACCTGGGTTCCCTCTGTGCCCCTGCTCTGGGTGCTGGACCTGATCTCCAGAGGCCCCTCCCAGCCCCTGCCATTCCCTTGGGCTTGCTGCCAGCAGGAGCTGGGTATCAGAAGGTGGAATCACAGAATCAGGCTAAGAGTAAAGCTCAGCCTAAAGCTCAGCCTGCACACAGAGCTGCTGCTCAGGGGGAAGTCAGGGATGCCCCCACTGGAGGTGTTCCAGGCCAGGCTGGATGAGGTCTTGAGCAGCCTGGGCTGGTGGGAGGGGTCCCTGCCCATGGCAGGGGGCTTGGAGCTGGCTGCTCTTGGAGGTGCCTCCCAGCCCAGCCCATGCCATGGAGCTCAGTGGTGCTGCAGCCTCTCACAGATTTGCTTTGTGGCTTGCAAAAGCTCCTCCACTCTTGCAGCTCCAAGCAGGAGGAGATCCCAAGGTGTGGTTTGGAAAGGCTTTGAAGTGTGGATTGGGTCTGGCTTCCCCTTCCCAGCTGCAGGATGTGGAGGTCCAGGCTAATGGAGAGAGATTTTGTTCTTTCTCCTTGGCTTTCTCTCTCTTTTTTTTGGTGGTTTGTTGGTTTGCTTTCATTCTTTCTCCTCCTCTCCCTCTCCTTTGCCCCCCCCCCCCTTCTCCCTCTCCTTTGCCCCCCCTCTTCTCCCTCTCCTTTGCCCCCCCTCTTCTCCCTCTCCTTTGCCCCCCCTCTTCTCCCTCTCCTTTGCCCCCCCTCTTCTCCCTCTCCTTTGCCCCCCCTCTTCTCCCTCTCCTTTGCCCCCCCTCTTCTCCCTCTCCTTTGCCCCCCCTCTTCTCCCTCTCCTTTGCCCCCCCTCTTCTCCCTCTCCTTTGCCCCCCCCTCTTCTCCCTCTCCTTTGCCCCCCCTCTTCTCCCTCTCCTTTGCCCCCCTCTTCTCCCTCTCCTTTGCCCCCCTTTTTCTCCCTCTCCTTTCCCCCCCTCCACCCCTTGAAGGTTGTTTGGAGGGAAGAACCTCTGAGGGAGGGCCAGATGGGTGAAGGTTTAGAGTGTCTCGAGCTGTAATCATTTAGCTGTTGGGGAAGGCAGTAAAGCCAAGAATGTTTAGCTGCAGCTTTTTGCCCTGAGAGTTCTTTTCTGTGTGTGCTGAGTTCTTTTAGCAGTGCTGTCATCTTAACTGTTCACTTGGGGGGGGGGGGAGTGCTCCTGATGGCCTGAGCTGATACAAAAGAGGTTTTAATGGTGATGGGACTGGGCTGGGGCTTGGTTCCCAGGGTGGTTGTGATCTCTGAGTTGGAGAAAGCTCACAGTGAGAAACTGTCTTAATTTTACAGCAAGTGGAAGCTGCTCACCAGAGGTACAATAAATATGTGGGAGCTGCTTTGATGCTCTGGAGTCTCTCTCTCTCTCTCTAAAAAACAAGGGGGGTGGAGGGGGTGGGACAGCCAAGATAAAAGAGTCTTCATGGAATGGGTGTTGGGTTGGGAGAGACCTTCAAGATCATCCAGTTGCAACCCCCCTGCCATGGGCAGGGACACCTCCCAGCAGAGCCTTCCCTCCCCTCCCCCCCTGCGCTGCCATTAACCAACTCATTAGTGAGCTCTGCCTGTGAGTGCTGGCGACTGGAGCGCCAGCAGCAGCTGCAGAGGGTCCCTCCAAGTCCAATAAACTTCAATGAAGGATGAAGAGGAAGCTGAATGTGGCCTGAGAATTGTCTCTGAAATGCTTTCCCTGGTTTCCAAGGTGGAATAAATCGATCTGGGAGGTGCCAGCAGCAGCAGGCTGCGGTGGAAGGCTGGTAGCAGCCCTCTCCCACTCAGAGCTCTGCTTTGGCACCTGCCTGGCTGGGATCAGAGCCTGGGGAACCTCCCCTGTGGGCACAGGTTGAGAGAGTCGAGGCTGCTCAGCCTGGAGAAGAGAAGGCTCCAGGGAGACCTCAGAGCAGCCTCCCAGCGCCTGAAGGGCTCCAGGAGAGCTGGGGAGGGACTTGTGACAGGGGCAGGGAGTGACAGGGGAAGGGGGAAATGGAAGAGGGGAGATTGAGACTGGAGGTGAGGAAGAAATTCTCTGCAGTGAGGGTGGGGAGGCACTGGCACAGGCTGCCCAGGGAGGCTGTGGCTGTCCCCTCCCTGGAGGTGTTCAAGGCCAGGCTGGATGAGGCCTTGAGCAGCCTGGGCTGCTGGAAAGTGCCCATGGCAGGGAGGATGGAACTGGATGATGCTGGAGGTCCCTTCCAACCCAACCCATTCCATGGCTCTATGAATCCTCCAGGTCCCTTCCAAGCTGGCTTTCTCTGCTTCTGTTTGGGTTTTTCAGCTGGAAATGCCCAGCAGGAGGGCAGCCCAGGAGCTGTGGTGATGCTGTCTGTAGGAAGCAGTGTGCAGTGTTTGCAGGTGGGGGAGTTAAAGGAGCAGCAGCAGGAGGAGGAGATTTCTCCCCCTCTGTGCTGGGTGTCTGCAGGTGGAAGGGAAGCAGTGAGGCACAGATGATCTCCCCCTCAGTGTGCAGGGATTTCTTCAGCCAAAGTGCCCTTGGAAAGTTCCAACCAACAAAGCCTGGGCTCTCTCTTCCCATCCAGCCTCTGCAATCTGCATATTGAACAGGGGCTTTGCAAACCCAGGGCTGCCTTCTGCCCTGCCACTTAATCTTCTCTCAGTAGCCTCAGAGCCTGCTGCCAGGTCAGAAGTTGCTGCTTCTCTCAAGAAAGGATTTTGCTTCTCTTAGTATTGATGCTGAAGAGTTCAGTTGCTTCCCAGAGGAGACAGGATCTGAATTTCAGGGAGAAGAGAGCAGTGGCTAAAGCTGGGCAATCTGCTTTCCTTGGGGGGCTTGAAGGGCTTTCAACAGACAAGAGAGGCTGAAAGTCTTGGGGGTTGTGGAGCCTGGAGAAGAGGAAGCTCCAGGGAGACTTCAGAGCTGCATTTCAGTATCTGAAGGGGACCTACAGGAGAGCTGGGCAGGGGCTGCTGAGAGGGGCCTGTGGGGACAGGACAGGGGACAATGGTTTGGAACTGGAGCAGGGCAGATGTAGGTTGGGCATTAGGAAGTTCTCCACAATGAGGATGGGACACTAGGACAGGCTGCCCAGGGTTATGGTTGAGGCCTCATCCCTGGAGACATTCAGCATCAGACTGGATGTGGCCCTGGGCAGCCTGCTCCACTTGGAGCTGTCCCTGCTGCCTGCAAGGGGGTTGGACAAGATGCCCTTGGAGGGTCCCTTCCAACCCCAGACCTTCTGTGAATTAGGAGTTATCCCTTTGCCCTTTTGCAGTGAAAGCCACATCTGAGCTCCTGACCCTCCCTCTGCTGCCTCCAGCCCCTCAGGCACAGAGAGTTTCAACTTCCAGCCCTCTGATCTCATGCTGAAAACCCTCTCTGCCTGCAGGACTGCCGTGGCTGGCTTGGGCTTCTCAGGATCCCCTGGCTCCCTGTGCTTGCCAAACCTCTTCCCTTTCCCCAGCAGTCTTTATTTTCCCCCTTCTCTTTGCAGGAGGAGCCCAAGAAGGTTTGTTTCACGTATGACCTCTTCTTAAACTTGGAGGGCAACCCCCCTGTGAACCACCTGCGCTGCGAGAAGCTGACCTTCAACAACCCCACCAAGGAGTTCAGGCGCAAGCTGATCAAGGCTGGAGGGGTAAGTGCCAGGGGCTCTGGAGAGCTGAAGAGCTTCTGCTCAAGCCTGCAGTGACCTCCTCTTGCCCCAGGCTTGGCTTGGCTTGGTGTTTCTTCTTTAGAGTCACAGAACCAATGAGGTTGGAAAAGACCTCAGAGATCACCAAGTTCAACCTATCACCCAGCACCTCCTGACAACTAACCCATGGCTCCAAGTGCCACATCCAGTCCCCTCCTGAACACCTCCAGGGATGGGGACTCCACCACCTCCCTGGGCAGCACATCCCAATGGCCAATCTCTCTTTCTGGGAAGAACTTTCTCCTCACCTCCAGCCTAAACCTCCCCTGGCACAGCTTGAGACTGTGTCCTCTTGTTCTGGTGCTGGCTGCCTGGGAGAAGAGACCAACCCCCAGCTGGCTCCAACCTCCCTTCAGGGAGTTGCAGAGAGCAAGAAGGTCTCCCCTGAGCCTCCTCTTCTTCAGGCTAAGCAACCCCAGCTCCCTCAGCCTCTCCTCCCAGGGCTGTGCTCCAGACCCCTCCCCAGCTTTCTTGCCCTTCTCTGGACACCTTCAAGTCTCTCAATGTCCTTCTTGACCTGAGGAGCTCAGAACTGGACACAGGACTCCAGGTGTGGCCTAACCAGTGCTGAGCACAGGGCAGAATGACCTCCCTGCTCCTGCTGATGCAGGCCAGGATGCCATTTGCCTTCTTGCCCACCTGGGCACACTGCTGGCTGCTGTTCAGCTGCTGTCCCCCAGCACCCCCAGGTCCCTTTCTGCCTGGCTGCTCTCAGCCACTCTGACCCCAGCCCAGCAGGCCACAGCTCTCCACCTTCCTCCAAAGGCTGACCCAGGCAGGTTTCTTCCCTTCACTCCTGTGTGTGTGAGCAACTGCAGCACCTGAAGCAGAACTGAAGCATTGCTGATGTGATTGGTGGTGCTTCATTTGCCATTTAAATGTCACCAGTAATATCAAAGCACTAACTCCCTCCCTCCCCCCCCAGGACATGGGGATGTGTGGCTGCTGCAGAGTGTCCAGCAGGCAGTTCCAGTTATCTGTGACCTGCTTTAAGAGAAGGAAGAGCTTTCCACTCTATTCCTTATTCATTTTTGCCTCAGGAAAGCTTAATCCTCAGTGCTTCCCAGACACTCAGGTGTCCTCTCAAGCTGAGGTTGGCTGCTTATGGCTTAGGGAACACAAAGAACTTCAGGGAAAGAGTTAGAATATAGAGTGGAAGTGGGTGTGGGAGGGGAAAATCGACTCCTGAAGGCTCAGCAAGGGAGGGCTTGGTGCAGTGGATGGAATCTTACTTCTGGAGATGTCAGATGCAGTGATTGACTAAAGGAGTGATCCTCATCCAGCCTGGCCTGGAGCACCCCCAGGGAGGAGGCAGCCACAGCCTCCCTGGGCAGCCTGGGCCAGGCTCTCAGCACCCTCCTACTGAAGAACTTCTTCCTCAGCTCCAGTCCAACCCTGCTCTGCCTCAGCTTCAAACCATTCCCCCTTGGCCTGGCTCTGGACACCCTCAGCAAAGGTCCCTGGGCAGCCTTCCTGGAGGATCCCTTCAGGTAGGACCTTGGCAAGGGAGAGCTCCAAGGTTTGCTCTTCCCCTTTTTTTCTGTAATGAAATGAGAGCAGAGCAGATTTAGATTGGATGTGAGGAACAAGTTCTGCCCCCTGAGGGTGGTGGGACCCTGCAACAGGTTGCTCAGGGAGGCCTCATCAAGGTCAGGCTGGACAAGGCTCTGAGCAAGCTGCTCTAGTTGAGGATGTCCCTGCTCAGTGCAGGGGGGGTTGGGCTGGATGACCTTTGGAGGTCCCTTCCAAGCCAAACCATTCTGTGGTTCTGGCTGTGTGTTAATGGAGCAAGTGGCTTAGCCTGCTCCTGTGTTAACACTCCAGGAGGCTTTGCTCAGCCATCATTTTTCTCCCCTTCATTGCTAGGTGATGGTAATGCCAGAAGGAGCAGAAGCTGTCTCAAGACCAAGCCCTGACTATCCAATGTTACCTACAATCCCACTCTCTGCCTTCTCTGACCCCAAGAAGACCAAACCATCCCATGGGTCAAAGGTCAGTCAAGCACACTTTTAGGTCAGCCTGAGGTGAAGAAATCATTCAGGACTTGCTGCTAAGAGCTTGTTCAGCAGCTGGGTTGTGGCTGCTTCCAATCCTGGAAGCCTCTTCCTTGTGCTCTGGAGCTCAGTCTGATGGTCTGGAAGTTAGCATCACTCAGGAGGCCTCTCCCTGATTGTTCAGCAGCTGGGATCTGGCTGCTTCCAATCCTGGAAGCCTCTTCCTTGTGCTGTGGAGCTCAGTCTGATGGTCTGGAAGTTGGCATCACTCAGGAGGCCTCTTCCTGACTGCTCAGCAGCTGGGTTGTGGCTGCTTCCAATCCTGGAAGCCTCTTCCTTGTGCTCTGGAGCCCTGTAGCTGATGGTCTGGAAGTTGGCATCACTCAGGAGGCCTCTTCCTGACTGCTCAGCAGCTGGGTTCTGGCTGCTTCCAATCCTGGAAGCCTCTTCCTTGTGTTCTGGAGCCCAGTAGCTGATGGTCTGGAAGTTGGCATCACTCAGGAGGCCTCTCCCTGATTGTTCAGCAGCTGGGATCTGGCTGCTTCCAATCCTGGAAGCCTCTTCCTTGTGCTCTGGAGCCCTGTAGCTGATGGTCTGGAAGTTGGAGGCCTCTCTCTGATTGCTTAGCAGCTGGGTTCTGGCAGCTTCCAATCCTGAAAGCCTCTTCCTTGTGCTCTGGAGCCCAGCAGCTGATGGTCTGGAAGTTGGCATCACTCAGGAGGCCTCTTCCTGACTGCTCAGCAGCTGGGTTCTGGCTGCTTCCAATCCTGGAAGCCTCTTCCTTGTGCTCTGGAGCCCTGTAGCTGATGGTCTGGAAGTTGGCATCACTCAGGAGGCCTCTCTCTGATTGCTTAGCAGCTGGGTTCTGGCAGCTTCCAATCCTGGAAGCCTCTTCCTTGTGTTCTGGAGCCCAGCAGCTGATGGTCTGGAAGTTGGCATCACTCAGGAGGCCTCTTCCTGACTGCTCAGCAGCTGGGTTCTGGCTGCTTCCAATCCTGGAAGCCTCTAGCTTCAGTTGTTGACCCTGGAGATTGAACCTGGACTAAACATCTCCAGATATTTATAGAGCTCCTTTTATAGAGCCTGGGAGAAGGAAGAGGCCTTGGTGAGACCTGTTTCATCCTGTCCTGGTGTGGATGTTCAGGTGCCTGCTGTCAGTTTCTGTCCATCAGCTTTAGGGAGAGCTTGGAGTTGACCTCAGGGGCAGGTCAGGGCAGGAGGCATCCGTGGGTGGATGTCTGCCTCAACCAAAGGGCTTTCAGGCTGATTTGTGAGCAGGTGGTTTGTGATGCTCTGCAGAGCCCCCAGGCTGATCCCTGCCTTGCCTCTGTCTCTTGCTGAATTGCAGGATGCAAACAAGGAGAGCAGCAAAGCCTCCAAGCCGCACAAAGTCACCAAGGAGCACAGAGAGAGGCCCAGGAAAGACTCAGAGAGCAAAAACTCCTCCAAAGACCTGGAAAGAGAGCAAAACAAGCCCTTGAAGGACTCCTCCAGGAAACCAACTGAGAATAAACTGCCTAAGGAGGAGAAGGCACCTCCAAAAGCTGCTTTCAAGGAACCAAAACTGGCGGTGAAGGAGACCAAACTGGAGAACACTTCCCCGAAGGGCGGGCCCCAGCCGGAGCTGAAGTCTTCCAGCAAGAGGCCTTCCAACGTGGAGTCACCAAAGCCTAGTGCCAAAAAGCAGAAGAAGAGCAGCTCCAAAGGGGTGAAGAACATCCTGGGGACCTCTCCCAGGACCTCGTCTTCCTCGTACCCAGAGAAGAAGCAAACCAAGGAGAAGATGAATGCCAAAGTGGAGAAGGTGAAGCCTGAGAGCGAGGCCAAGGAGATCAAAAAGCCTGTGGAGATGGAGGAATCCAACTCAGAGGATGAAACTTCCTTCAAGTCAGAGGTGAGTTAGGGCATCTGGCCTTGGCCAGAGGTTTGGTGCTGTTTAAATCTCTGCCTGCAGAAAGCTGATCACAAACAGTCCCTCAGAGGGGCAGGACCAGGCTGGGAAAGGGTTAGGCTTGTCCCTCAAGTCCTCTTTGAAACCTTCAGTATTAATCCTTTAATTAATACCTCAGTATTAACTCCAATCCCCTGGCTATTAACTGTTCCTGCTCCCTGGGGCACCTCCTGCCTCAGTTGGGAACTTCTTGGTCAGGTTTAGCTGCAGGCAGACTTAGCTGAAAGGCAGAGCCTGAGGTTATGGCCTCTGGTTCATCCCTTGCAGGGAAGGACCTTGAGAGTCCTGGCTGCTAAGAAGATGCCCACGGGGCTGCAATGTGCCCTGGTGGCCAAGAAGGCCACTGGTGTCCTGGGGTGCATCAAGAGGAGTGTGGCCAGGTCTAGGGAAGTTCTCCTGCCCCTCTGCTCTGCCCTGGGGAGGCTACACCTGCAGCATTGTGTCCACTTCTGGGCTCCCCAGTTCAAGAGGGACAGGGAGCTGCTGGAGAGAGTCCAGCAGAGGCTATGAGGATGATGAAGGGACTGCAGCATCTGTGTGAGGAGGAAAGGCTCAGAGCCCTGGGGCTGTTCAGTCTGCAGAGGAGAGGGCTGAGAGGGGATCTTGTGAACATCTGAGGGGTGGGGGTGAGGAGGATGGAGCCAGGCTCTGTGCAGGGACACCCAGGGGCAGGAGGAGAGGCAATGGGCTGAACTCAGTCACAGGAAATTCCACCTCAGCAGGAGGAGGAACTTGCTTGGTGTGAGGCTGCTGCAGGCCTGCAGCAGGCTGCCCAGAGAGGCTGTGGAGTCTCCTCCTTTGGAGAGCTTCCAACCCCAGCTGGATGTGTTCCTGAGTGGTCCTGCTCTGCAGGGGGGTTGGGATGGATGATCTCTGGAGGTCCCTTCCCATGCTGTGATTTGGAAGCAGCTAACCCCCAGGCACTGGCACACTTTGTACCTACTTGTGCTGACACATTGGTGAGCCTGACCTTAGTGCAGAGGAGGAGGAAATGGTTTCAGTTTTGGTTCTGAAAAGCAACCAACCAACCAACCAAAGCCCCAAACCCAGTATCAAAATGGAACCAACCCAAACCCCCTCCACCCCAGCAACCCAGCCCCCATCTCTGACCTGGCCTGGAAGAAATCTGCTGTTGGCTTACAGCTCAGAATCCAACCCCCTGCCCCTGAAAAACCTTCCCCAGGCTGTGTGGTGAAACATAAACCAAAGGATGTTCCTCTGCTGCTATTTTTAAGAGCTGTCTAAATATTTCTTTCTTTCCCCCCCCCACCCCTTTGCATTTTTTAACAACTAAGAACATTCCTCACCCTCTGTCTTCTGAAAAGCTTTTTCCAAAAGAAGGCAAGAAAACAAAGCAGGAGGAGAAAGACACAACTGAAACCCAGACTCTGACAGCTCTTGGCTCCTGTGTTGTGTGTGTGTGCTGGGAAGATGTTTCACTTCTTGCCAGCGAGGCTGGGGAGACCCTGGCACAGGTGGCCCAGGGAGGTTGTGGATGGTGTTCAAGGGTCAGGCTGGATGAGGCCTGGAGCAACCTCTTAGGTTCAAAGGAAGGTCATGAGGATGATCAGAGGGGTGGAGAACCTCCCCTGCGGGGACAGGCTGGGGTTGTTCAGCCTGGAGAGGAGAAGGCTCCAGGAGGAGCTTGAGAGCAGCCTTCCAGTAGCTGAAAGGGGCTGCAGGAGAGCTGGGGAGGGACTTGTGACAAGGGTGGGAGTGCCAGGATGAGGGACAACGAGCTTTGAGCTGGGAGAGGGGAGACTGAGGCTGGAGAGGAGGGAGAAATTCTTCAGAGTGAGGCTGGGGAGACTCTGGCACAGGCTGCCCAGGGAGGCTGTGGCTGCCTCCTGCCTGCAGCTGTTCAGGGCCAGGCTGGATGAGGCCCTGAGCAGCCTGGGCTGGTGGGAGGTGTCCCTGCCCATGGCAGGGGTTTGGAACTGGATGATCCTTAAGGTCCCTTCCAACCCAAAGCAGGCTGTGGATGTCCCCTCCCTGGAGGTGTTCAAGGCCAGGCTGGATGAGGCCTTGAGTTCAGGCCCTGCTGCTGTGTCCCCAGCGACTGCTGCAGCCCTGTCCTGCCCCCCACCCCCACCCCAAGCTCGCTGTGCTGCTGTGTCCTCTCTTGCACCAGCTCTTGTGTCTCTTGGATGCTTGACAGAGGGATTTGAGTGCTAGCCCAGGAGGAGGGTAGGCAGTGCTCAGTGTGATGAAGGGGGAACCCTGGCAGCTGCCACTTAGCTCAGCTCAGCTTCCTCTGGCCCTCGGCGCTGAGGGATCTGAGCGCAGAAGGCAGCAGAGGAGGTTGGTTGAGTTGCTCTCCCACCCTTGGGGGGAGGTTTCTTGTTCTTTTCTCTGTGCTGCCAGCACTGCAGCTCGCTGCTGCCTGGGCCCTGCTGGTGCAGCTGTGTGGATCTGTGTGGTAAAGCCACATCACTGGAGCGAAGGAGCAGCTGGAGGTGGAGCGGGGCCCGGAAACTCTTAAATCAGCTCTGCCGCTGCAGCCAGCAGGGTTGTGCAACAGGCTCTGGGGCTGCAGCTCCACCACGGCTCCCAGCTGACATCTTTGCAGGCTGCTGTGGAAAGCAACAGTCTTGCTCTGCTTTGTGCTGCTGGCAGCAGGGCTGCTGTGACTGCAGTGGGCTGGAGGAGCTTCTCTTCCATTTCTGCTCCTGCTGAATGTTGCTTGGTCTTTTCTTGCCCTTTCCCTCTCTGTTTCTCTTTCCCTTCCTCTCTCTTTTTCTCTTTCCCTTTCCCTCTCTTTTTCTCTTTCCCTTTCCCTCTCTTTTTCTCTTTCCCTTCCTCTCTCTTTTTCTCTTTCCCTGTCCCTCTCTTTTTCTCTTTCCCTTTCCCTCTCTTTTTCTCTTTCCCTTTCCCTCTCTTTTCTCTTTCCCTTTCCCTCTCTTTTTCTCTTTCCCTTTCCCTCTCTTTTTCTCTTTCCCTTTCCCTCTCTTTTCTCTTTCCCTTTCCCTCTCTTTTCTCTTTCCCTTTCCCTCTCTTTTCTCTTTCCCTTTCCCTCTCTTTTTCTCTTTCCCTTTCCCTCTCTTTTTCTCTTTCCCTTTCTCTCTCTTTTTCTCTTTCCCTTCCTCTCTCTTTTTCTCTTTCCCTTCCTCTCTCTTTCCCTTTCTCTATTTCTTTCCCTTTCCCTCTCTTTTTCTCTTTTTTCCCTTTCCCTCTCCTTTTCTCTTTTTTCCCTTTCCCTCTCCTTTTCTCTTTTTTCCCTTTCCCTCTCCTTTTCTCTTTTTTCCCTTTCCCTTCTCTTTTTTTCTTTCCCTTTTTCTTCTCTTTTTTTTCCATGCCTCCCTTTCTCCTCTCTTTTTTCCTTGCCCCCCTTTCTCCCTCCTTTTCCCTGCCCCCTTTCTTCCCCCTTGCCCCCTTTCCTCCCTCTCTTCTTCTCCTTCCCCCCTCCAGCCCAGTTCCCGGAGCTGGCCTCATGCTTGGCTGCCTGGAGGTGACAAAAGGGAGAGGCTGAGATGTGAGGGCAGGATCCCTCTGCTCCTTTGTCGGCTTCTGCTTTTGTCCCCTGGGGTGACAGCCGCCGGAGCGTGCAGAGCGTGCCCAGCTGCAGCAGAGCAGAGGCTGCAGCCCACAGGGAGGGATGGAGGCCTGCACAGCTTCAAACTTCTGCTGCTTGGGTGCTGTGGAGTCATTTTCAGGGGAGACCTGCTGGGGAAGGAAGGAGGTTAGGATGAGTTCCCTCGGGGGGACACAAGAGCTGCCCTCCCTGATCCGGAAAAGATTCCTTGAGTCATAAAATCATTAAGGGTGGAAAAGGTCTCTGAGAGCATTGAGTCCAAGCAGTGACCCAACACCACTCTGGCCACTAAACCATGGCCCCAAGAGCCATGGCCACACATTGCTTCAGCACCTCCAGGGCTGGGGACTCCACCACCTCCCTGGGCAGCCTGTGTCCATCCCTGACCACTCTGGCAGCAAACAAATTGTTCCTCATCTCCAACCTCACCTTCCCCTGGCACAATTTGAGACCATTTCCTCTCCTTCTATCACCTGAGACTGGGGAGAAGAGACCAAAACCCCAACCTGGCTCCAACCTCCTCTCAGGGAGCTGTAGAGAGCAATGAGCTCTCCCCTCAGCCTCCTCCACACTGAACACCCCCAGCTCCCTCAGCTGCTCCTCCCCAGCCCTCTTCTCCAGACCCTTCCCCACCTTTCTTGCCCTTCTGTGGCCCTGCTCCAGCTCCCCAGTGTCCTTCATGGAGTGAGGGGCCCAAAGCTGAAGCCAATACTCAGGCTGTGGGCTCGGCAGTGCAGAGCACAGGGGGCAGTCCCTTACCTCTTCCTTACAGAGAGTTGATCACTGTGTGAATTTCCCAGCATCAGGTGGTGGGAAGCAGTCAGTGGGTTCTGGATGGCAGAATGAGGCTGCAATGCTAAATCGCTGTGAGAAGGGTAGAGAGAGGGTACAGAGCAGTGAGAATCTTTGATCTGGATCCTACTGAGCAGCAAAAGCCATCCCTGGAAGGTGATTGCAGAAGGCACTGCAGCTCCTGGGGCTGGAAGGGTTCCTTTAGCCTTCACTGCCACCTCGTGGGGCTTGCAGCTACAGCATGGCACAGAGAGCATCGGCTGAGAGGGATCACCAAAGGGCATCTTGTCCAACCCCCTGCACTCAGCAGGGACACCTCCAGCTCCATCAGGCTGCCCAGGGCTGCATCCAGTCTGATCTTGAATGTCTCCAGGGACCCTCAACCACATTCTTGGGCAACCTTCATAGTATCAGTCAGGGTTGGAAGGGACCACAAGGATCATCTAGCTCCAACCCCCCTGCCATGAGCAGGGACACCCCACACTAGATCAGCCTGGCCAGAGCCTCATCCAGCCTGGCCTTAAACACCTCCAGGGACAGGGCCCCAACCACCTCCCTGCACAACCCATTCCAGGGCTTCACCACTCTCAAGGGGAAGAACTTCCTCTTCACCTCCAGCCTGAATCTCCCCCCTCCACCTTCATTCCATTCCCCCCAGTCCTATCACTCCCTGATAACCTGAGCAGTCCCTCCCCAGCCTTTTCCAGGCTCTCCCCACCCTCACTGTGCAGAGCTTCCTCCTGATGTCCAGCCTGAATCTCCTGCAGGAGGAGAGAGGGAGAAAGCTCATGGAATGGGTTGGGTTGGAAGGGATCTTCAAGATCATCCAGTTCCAAGCCCCTGCCATGGGCAGGGACACCTCCCACCAGCCCAGGTTCCTCAGGGCCTCATCCAGCCTGGCCTTGAGCACCTGCAGGCTTGGAGCCACCGCAGCTTCTCTGGACCAGCTGTTGCAGTGCCTCAGCACCCTGGTGGCTGTGGGTTACCATAAACCCTTCCCAAGGAGGCTCTGGCTTGTTTGCTCATCACCTGTCACACTTCATAGTGAGGTTTCCCACCTGGACAGTTTCCAGCTGCAGTGTTCCCTCCCTGGGGCTCTTTGTAGCTGGTGCTGCAGAGGGGTTGGGTGGAAGCTGGGGAGGCTCCCTTTGGGTCGCCCTGGGGTTTCCTTGTGCTGCTGCTGCTGAGCTGCCCTCAGGGGTGGGGAGCTGCCTCACTCTGCTGTGTGCTGCTGTTCTGGATTGGAAAGGTTAAGATTCTTTTTTTCCTTCTCTTGTTTTTGTGTGTGTTTATTTTCCCCTTTTATGGGGGGTTAAGTCTGTCCAGTCCAGCCCTTCCAACTCCAGCTCCAGCTCCGACTCCAGCTCTGACTCTGACTTCGAGCCGTCTCAGAACCACAGCCAAGGTGTGTTGCAAAGGCATCCACATTCCCTCAGCTCTTCCTTGCAGAGCCTCATGGGGGTTCCTTGAAGAAGCAGACCTCTGATCTCCTATCTGAGCCATCCTGCACAGTGTTCTTGCCTGCTGAAGCTGTGCAGGCAGTAGTGGCACAGCCTAATCCTGAGCAGGAGTTTTGCTTGTTGGGACACTTGAGCTTCTCTCTGGATTTGGTTCTTTCCCTCTGTTGGCTTTGGGGTTTTTGGCTTCACTTTCTAAATGTGGTTGCTGCTGCTTGGTCTCCAGTGGCAGCAGAATGTTCCTGCTCCAAAGCTCCTGCATGTTTTATTGACAAGTAGAAATGGGACAGTCAGCTCCTAGCTTCTCTTGGAGGTTCCTCCACCCAATGAGCCAAAGTGTGGCAGTAGTAAAGGCTTAGCAGCTGCTGGGTTGCCGCCAGTGCTGTGCCCTGAGTGCCAGCTAAGCCCCAAAGAGATGAAAGATGGGTCCTGTTCTCCTTTCAGGAGGGAGTGAGGAGGGTCTGAGGGGAGCTGGGGGTGGCCTTATGGCAGCTGTACACTTTGTCAGCTCTCTTTGTGGTTCTGAAAGCTGTGCATAATGAAAGGTCCTTCAGCAGAGTCTCTGCACAGCATGAGAAGGGCAGTGGGGAATCCTGAGGGAGCTTAGCAGCTGGGCCCAGCAGTGGGGTGAGGGAGTTGTGCTGCACATCTCCTGGGGGTGCTGAACTGCCTTCTCCCCTCTGATCCCAGGTCCTCTGCGCTCCATGGTGGAAGATCTGCAGTCAGAGGAGTCAGATGATGATGACAGCTCCTCTGGAGAAGAGGCAGCAGTCAAAGCAAACCCAGTCAGCCGGGATTCCAGGTGGTAACAACCACAGAAGAAAGATGTTGGTTTGTCTTGCTGCCCTGGGGGGTGAGGGGGGTTGTGTTGCCTCCATTTGGAGGGAGGAATCAAAGCAAAGGGGCTACAGCTGAGAGGAAGGTGTGAGAGGAGGAGAAAGGGCAGATGTGTGGAGGGGTGAGGATGTGGAGCAGATGAAAACAGGCAGGGTGAGAAGAGAACTGGCTGAGGAGAGAGCAGCAGAGCTGAAGGGGAGGCCAGGGGCAGGTGGTGTCTGCTGAGCTTGCAGGTGTCTGTGAGGGAGCTCCTTCAGACAGTCACCTACCTGCCACCTTCAGATCTCTGCTGGGCTGGATGCTGGGGGACACCTTTGATCTGCAGAGACTAGAGGGGTGCTGTGGAGGCTGCCAGCTTCTGCTGAGGGCTGGCACAGCACACCCAGCAGCTCCCAGCACTGAGCACTCTTGGCCTGCACCCCGAGTTCAGGCTGCCAGTTGCTCACTCGACTCCCCTGGGCCGTGGCTGACAGCTGCTTCCTGCTGTGGGCCTTGGAGATGGTTGGATTTCATCTTTCAGCCCTCAGGAAATGCTCTTGTAGCCACAGCTTGGTGTCTCAGGCTGAGGATTTGAAACCCAACTGCTTGGCCCAGCTGCTTCTGCTCACCAAACCCAACAAAGCCTCCGTTGTTCGCCCGGGGTGCCCCAGAACCAAGTGAGCAGGGAGGGAGAGGCAAGCAAGAGATTGGTTGGGTTCTGTTGGTTGGCTTTGTTTAAAGGAGAGGTAATGAGGAGTTTGTCAAGCTCATCAAAAGCAGGATACCTGCTGTAATCCATCTGCAGGGCCACAAGGAGGATGAGAATAAATAGGAGGTCTCAAAGGTGGCAGCAGAAGCACCAAATGCTTCTGGCTTTGGCTGTGGTCTCAGTGGAGGTGTTGACAGCTCTCCCAGGCAGGTACCTGGGGGGTCTTGCAATGAATCCCCCCAGCTGGGCAGCTGCTGTGTGTGCACATCAGGTGGCTCTTACTCAGTGGCTCCCAGGGGCTTTGTGTCTGAAAGGGCTGAGCTGCTCCAGTGTGTGAACTGCAAGTCCCCGCTCTGCTTGCTCAGGGAATGGAAGGTGGCAAGGGAAAACAGAGAGTCCTGGGAGGGAGAGCAATTCTCCCAGACAATTTCACAGCCCAGGTTCAAGGAGAGAGTTGTCACTTCACCCTGCCTGCTGCAGCTGCCAGCTGAGCAGCTCCCTGGTGCCCTGGGGGTGCTCATTCCCTGCTGCTTGCTTTGCAGGCTGAGCCTTAGCGACAGCGACAGCGACAACAGCGCCGATTCCTGCCTGCCCAGTCGAGAGCCTCCTCCTGGGCAGAAGCTGCCCCCTGCAAACAACAAGGTGAGGCATGGCAGAATGTGCCTGCTTGGAGGAGACCTCCAAGCTCATCCAGTCCAAACCCTGACCCAGCACCTGAAGGGGCAACACTAAACCACGTCCCTAAGCGCCAGCTCCGCATGGTGCTTGAACACCCCCGGGGATGGTGACTCCAGCACTGCCCTGGGCAGCCTGTTCCAGTGTTTGGGAACCCTTCCAGTGAAGAAGTATTTCCTGAGATCCAGCCTGGACCTCCCCTGGCACAGCTTGGAACTGTTTCCTCTGGTCCTGTTGCTTGTCATCAAGGAGAAGAGGCTGAGCCCCTCCTTGCTCCAACCTCCCTTCAGGGAGCTGCAGAGAGCAATGAGGTCTCCCTCAGCCTCCTCCTCTCCAGCCTGAACACCCCCAGCTCCCTCAGCCCCTCCTCACAGCCCAGGGGCTCCAGGCCCTTCTCCAGCCTTGCTGTCCTGCTCTGCACAGGCTCCAGCCTCTCAATGTCCTTCCTGCAGTGAGGGCCCAGAGCTGAACACAGCACTTGAGGTGTGGCCTCCCCAGTGCTCAGCACAGGGGGTGGTCACCTCCTGTCCCTGCTGCCCACCCTGCTTCTGACCCTGGCCAGGATGCCTTTGGCTTCCTTGGCCCCCTGGGCACTGCTGGCTCGTGTTCAGTGACTGTCAACCAACACCCCCAGGTCCCTCTCCAGGTTGCAGCTTTCCAACCACACATCCCCAAGTCTGTAGCTCCCCATGGGGTGGTTGTGACCCAGGTGCAGGACCTGGCCCTTGGCCTTGGTGAACCTTGTTGAGCCCTGACCCATGGCTCTCACCTGCCCAGATCCCTCTGGAAAGCTTCCCTACCCTCCAGCAGATGGACACAGCCACCCAGCTTGATGCCATCTGCAGACCCACTGAGGGTGCAGTCAATCTTCCCTGGCCTGAAATGCTGCTTCCCAGCACTTGGGGTCTCTGCAGCTCCATCCCTGCTCTTAGTGCAGCCTTGCACCAGGTCTTCCTTCTTCCACCATCTCCCATCAGGCAATTCATTTCTCTGGTCGGTGCTGGGCTTGCAAACCATTAAGCCACCACCTTCTCTGAGCTAATTTTGGGCCCTGATGTTGGTTGATTGATTGATTTTTCTTTAACCTGCAGGCATCTGGAAGGAAAAGCCCAGAGTCCTGTAACAAGCCAGAGAAGATCCTGAAGAAGGGAACCTATGACAAGGTTGGTTTGAGGGTTGGTTTGTCACACACCTGTGGGATCCTCCCCAAGGTCTCTGGGTGGGAAAGAAAAACCCCACTTGAAACAGCCCAGGCTGGTCACATTGCTCTGTCTCAGCAGGTTCCAAACTGGAGTGGAATGAAGTAAGAGAGATTGAAGGGACAGATTTAGGGGGAGTCACACTGCAGGGAGTGATGGATAGCAAAGAGGATGGACCCAACCCCCCCCCCCCCAACAGGGCATTAAAATGGGTTTGGTGGTTGCCCCTTTTCCTGCCCCAGTGGTGTGGGTTAAAGGCTTGCTGCCATCTGGCTGAGTCAGGAAATGATCCTCCAGAGTTTGCATGAATAGGGATGGGGCTGAAGAGCTTCAGAAAGGAAAGAAGGGGAAAGAGCAATGTTGGGGTTGAGATCCAAATGATGAAGGAGAAAAATGAAGGCTGGGAGGAAAAAGGAAGGTGGGGGGAAGAAAGGTTGGGGAGAGAAAAAGGATGGTGGGAGGGGGTAAATGGAGGCTGGGAAGGCAAAAAAAGAGGTTGGGAGGGGAAGTAAAAAAGGAGGCTGTGAAGAGGAAAAAATGGGGAAAGAAAAACATGGGGAAAGAAAAGTGGAAGTTGGGAAGAGAAAAGGTTGGAAAGGAAAAAGGAGTTTAAAAGGAAAAAGGGTTAGGAAGGAAAAAAGAGGTTGGGAGGAAAAAAAAGAGGTTGGAAGGAAAAATGGAAGTTGGGAAGAGAAAAGGTTGGGAGAGGAAAAAAAGGAAGTTGGGAGGAGGAAAAAAGGAGGTTGGGAATCTGAAAAGAGCTTGGGAAGAGAAGGGGAAGTTGGGAAGAGAAAGAAAAAGGCTGGGAAGAAAACAAAGTTGGGAAAAGAGGTTGGAAGAAAAATGGAGGTTGGGAAGGAAAAGGTTTGGAAGGAGAAAGAGTTTAGGAAGGAACAAGAAAGGTTGGGAAGGGAAAGTGGAGGTTGGGAAGAAGAAAGGTTGGGAAGGAAAAGGTCTCCAGGTCTTCAGCCCATCCATACTGATGGAAACTCTTCATCTCCAGTACCTGATTAGAATGGAAGGAGGCAGTAAAAATTGAGGGGGAAAAGAACTAGGACTTAGAGCCATGCCTGAAAGAGCCTCAGGTGGTTCTGCTGCTCCCTGGGAAGCTGACTTTGGCCACGTGTGACCCTGGTGCTGTTCCTGCCTCCCCTGCAGGCCTACACTGATGAATTAGTGGAGCTCCACAGGCGGCTGATGGCACTACGAGAGCGCAACGTGCTGCAGCAGGTAGAGATCAGCTCTCTGCTCTCTGGCAAGCTCTTGTCCTCTGCTAAGCTTTGTGTCCAAGGGTCTCAGCTGGACCCCTGTGATGCTTGAGACCTTTCACTCTCCTCCCCTTCAGCCAGAGGGTCTGGGTCACTTGTGTAGGTCAAATGAACTCAGAGGTGTGTGCAGGGAGGCAAAGAGGCAGAGGTGTGGTTTGGGCAGCTTCCCTCTGGCACATCCCAGCAGTGCTCCCAGAGCTGGGCTCTTTGGTGCCAATGGCAAAGGAAAGAAGTGTGCCCAGGTCCTTGCTCAGGTGTGCCCAAGTCCCTTCCCAGTCCCTGCCCAGGTCCCTTCCCAGTCTGTGCCCAGGTCCCTTGCCAGCCTGAGCCAGTCAGGCACACAGGAGGAGCTGGTTTGCCTTTTGGAGAGAGGATTCCTTTTGCACTTCTCACAGGCTCATAGACCAAGGTTGGAAAAGACCTTTAAGATCATCCAGTCCAACCATAACCCAGCTCCCATGACCACTAAACTGTATCCTGAAGCACCACATCTCCAGCTTCTTGAACACCCCCAGGGATGGGGACTCCACCACCTCCCTGGGCAGCACATTCCAGTGGCCAATTCCTCTTTCTGGGAAGAACTTTCTCCTCACTTCCAGCCTAAACTTCCCCTGGCACAGCTCAAGACTGTGTCCTCTTGTTCTGGTGCTGCTTGCCTGGGAGAAGAGACCAACCCCCACCTGGCTCCAACCTCCCTTCAGGGAGATGGAGAGAGCAAGAAGGTCTCCCCTGAGCCTCCTCTTCTCCAGGCTAAGCAACCCCAGCTCCCTCAGCCTCTCCTCCCAGGGCTGTGCTCCAGACCCCTCCCCAGCTTTGTTGCCCTTCTCTGGACACCTTCAAGTCTCTCAATGTCCTTCCTAAACTGAGGAGCCCAGAACTGGACACCGGACTCACGGTGTGGCCTCAGCAGTGCTGAGCACAGGGCAGGATGACCTCCCTGCTCCTGAATGACCTCCCTGCTCCTGCTGGCCACATTATTCCTGATACAGGCCAGAATGCCATTTGCCTTCTTGGCCACCTGGGCACACTGCTGGCTGCTGTTCAGCTGCTGTCCCCCAGCACCCCCAGGTCCCTCTCTGCCTGGCTGCTCTCAGCCACTCTGCCCCCAGCCTGTGGCGCTGCCTGGGGCTGTCCTTGCTCTGTGACCTTCCCCCTTGATTCTAGGGGCGGGGTGGGGGTGGGGAGGTGTGGGGTCTCTCCATCCTTGGCTGTCTCCTTTCTGTGTACAGATTGTCAACCTGATTGAGGAGACTGGGCATTTCAATGTCACCAACACAACCTTTGACTTTGACCTCTTCTCCCTGGACGAGACAACCGTCCGGAAGCTGCAGAGCTACCTGGAGGCCGTCGCCACATGACGCTTGGCCGCCGCGAGCAGGGCTGCTTTGGAAACCCAACCTCCTCCTCCTCCCTTTTTGATTGGTACCAGGAAATTCAAACCACCACCACCACCACCACCCCCTACTACCACCACCTTACCACCTTGCCACCACCTCCCACCATGGGACTAGGCCTTTCTTTAATCCTCTTTGACTCACCCGAAGCACTGCCTTAGAGACCAGCCAACGCTCTAGGAATGCACAGCCAGCTGCACTTTTCTTGTAGGCTTCAAACCCCTCCACCTCCTCCTCCTCTTCCTTCAAGCTCCCCCCCCCCCTCCCTCCAAGCACCAACCCTCCAGTTGCTGAGGTTTGTCCTCCCTCAGAAGCTTGCTGAGCGCGCTTGGGGCGCAGGTCCTGAGCGGAGCAGAAGATGCGCTGGGCTTGGCGACAGCCTTGGCCTCGACTTCCCTTCTGGGCTGGTTTGGATTTTGGCTTCCAAGGAACTGTGGTTTGGTTGTTTGGGGTTTTTTCCCCCCCCACCCCACCCCCACCAAGAGGATGTTGTCAGGCTTCTGTGAGATCTGCAGAAGTGTTGGATCATGGGTTCTAATTGTCTTCACCAAACTCTAGGGACCAGCCTGCCTACAGAGAGCTCTGACCCCCCCACCCCCCCAGCTCTGCTGTGTTGGTGCTGTGTAGGTAAGATTGGCTTTTACAAAGCCAGACAGAGAGAGACTGCTGCCAGAGGAGGCTTCCCAGGGGGAAACAAAAAAAGAAGGAATAGGGGATAAGGGGAGAGCCTGCAACCAGTGAGCAGACTCCACTCTGGACCAACTTGCAAGCCTCAAAGCTCTGCTCTCCCTCCTGGCTCCCCCCCAGTTCCTGCAGGCTCCCCCTTCGAGCTCCCTGCAGGGAGCCAGTTCCTGTGGCTCTTGGAAGAGAGGCCTCTAGACTCTGCTTGTGTGTGTCCCCCCTGCTGCCTGAGGGGTGGTGGAGAGGGGGAAGGTCGTGGGGAGGGGGGGGAGGGGAGGGCTGCTTGGGAGCTGGGTTTTGACGATCTGAGCTCCTAAAAAAGAAAGAAAACAAAACCAATAAGGAAAGGAAGAGCAAGAAAACAAAACAGCAAACCCCCCCCCCGAGGTCTCCCTCCTGCTTTGGAGTTTTTTTTTAGTGTTTGTTGGTTCTGTTGTTTTTTTTCCTCCTCTCTCCAGCCTGCTTTAAACTGTAAGAGGGACTCCAAACCTGTAAGCTGTATATTTTATATATATATATTATATATATGTATGTACTGTATGTATAAGAAGGGCCTGGTTGGCTCTTTATGATCTTAAGGGTGTGGATGTTTTTGTGTTGGGGGAGGGGGGGGGGATGTGTTGTTCCCCCTCTCCTCTCCCTCCCCTCCTTGTTTTGATGTTTGGTTTCTTTTTTAATGCTTGGGGAAGGGGGCTTCAGATTTCCTTCCTGGAGGGCTTGAGGGGCTTTTTTTATTCCCCCCCCCCCCCCCCTCTTTTGTGGTTCCAAAATGCCCTCTCCTGGACAGCTGTGGCTCTCTCTTGGTGGGTTTTTTTTTGTTTAAGTGGATGGAAGCTGAAGAGGAAGCTTCTGTGCTCCCCCCACCACCACACACACACACCCCACCAAGGAAAACTCCCCTCAGGGGTTCAGCACCCCCCCACCTCCTCCCTCATCTTCTCATCTGACTTTTGATTGGGTTTGTTCTGTGCTCTCCAAGAGGAGTCTTTCCTCTCCCCCCTCACCCCCCCCCCCCTACAGTGGCCCCTACAGTAGTGGCTGTGCTTGGAGGGGGGGTGGGGGAGATCCACCTGGCCAAATGCTGACCTCGAGCCCAGCTGAAGTCAGGTTTGGTTCTTCCTCCCTTTTTCTCTCCTGCCTTTTTATTTGTTGGGGTTTTTTTTCCCCTCCCTCTCTCTCTCAAGAGGAAGAGTAAAACACTAACCCCAGACCCTCCTCTCCTCTTCCTAGTGAAACTAGTGTTGACTCCCAGGGGCTGTACCCAGAGCTTTTTCAGTGGGGGGGGGAGGGTGGTGTGGTGAGGGAAGCCTGGGAGCCCTCCTCAAGCCTCCATCTCCCTCCCTCCCTCCCTCCCCTGCTTCCCTACAGGCAGTATTTTGCTGGAGGAGTTGCTCCAAGTGTTTGTTTTTTGAGGTATCCCAAGCAGTGTGGAAGCTTCTTGCCAAATGTTAAGTGAGGAGGAGGAGGAGGAGGAGGAGGAGCAGAGGACCTCCACCATTGCCACCTCCTGTAGCTGTGGTGGTGGTGGTGAGCCTGGCTTGGGGGGGGGGGGGCTGCACCTCCCCTCCCCCAGGGGTTTTGCTTCTGTCCTCCTCCCTCTGTGATTGAAACTGCAAATCCCTTGGGTTGGGGTTGGGGGTTTTGGGGGGTTTTGGGGTGGGTTTGGGATGGTTTTTTATCCCCCACCCCCCCTCCTTTCTCCCCCCTCCTTTTTTTATCATGGAAATGTTGCAACTAATCAAGTGAAAGTGGCAATATGATGATAAGCTTGTTTGAGTTGGGTCATGTTGACCTGATTCCCATGAATTTTTATCCCTTCCCCCTCCCTCTCTTCTTTCCTCCCCTCCCCTCCCCCCCCCCCCCCCCTTGTAGCACCCCCTTCCATGTGTCTCTCCTCTGTGTGTCTCTGTGTGTATATATATAAAACCAAACCAAGCTCATGCCAGGTGCAAACCCTGTGGTCACCACAGTGATCTCAGCTCTTTTCTTCCCCCCCAGCCCCTTTTTTCCCTCCCCTTTCTTGCTGGGTGATGCCAAACCTGGAGTAGGAACCCTGCAGCCCCCCCACCCCCAGGGGGCTGGAAGAGGAGGAGCTGCCTGCTGCTGGGGGTGGTGGGCAGGGGGCTGGCAGCAGGGGGAAGCCAGCACCACCCCCTCCGCTCCTGGGGGGCAGGGTGGGTGCTGTGGGTAGGTCTGGATGGCTCCTTTGGGGCTGCTGTGGTGTGGAGGAGGCAGGGTTGGGGCAGTGGCCTGAGGCTGGGGGTGTGGAGCAGCTGCCAGCAGCCTCCTCCCTGCTGCGCCCCCAGCCGAGGGGGGGCTCGGGGATGCTCTCCTGCTCCCCGAAGCCAGAGGAGCAGCAATGCTGTAGCCAGGCCTGGAATCCCCAGAGGCCTTCAGCCTCCTCTTTGCCACCCCTCACCTTCCTCACCTTCCTCCCACAGCCATCCCACCCCCCCCAACCCCCCACCCCCCCAGCTTTTGTCCTGGGACCAGCAGCAGCCTCGGGAGGGTCTGGAGCTGCCACCTCCTTCCTTCCCTCTCCCCTTCCTTGTGTCCTGGCAGCCCCTCAGGGGGAGAACGACCCCAACAGTGGGGGGGGGGAGGGGGCTCCTGCTGGGGGTGGCTTGGGCCTGGCCCTGGCTTTGAAGTCTGCTGAGCATTGCTGAGGATTTTGGGGGTGGTTTGGGGCTTGGGGTTGGGTTTTTTTTTCCCCCTTTTTATAAGAAGTATTTTCCAGACAGATTTTTTTAGACTGTTTATAATCTCCTTGGGGGGGGAGGGAGGGAGGGAGGGGAGGGAAAAGCGGGGGAGGGGGGGGGGGGGAAGGGGGATAAAACCCCCCCTTTGAAATAGGATTGTCCCTTGTTCCTCTTGTCCCCAGCAATAGTTTCCCTCCCCACTCCCCCCCCTTCGTGTGCACCATTGCTGATTTGTTACTTCAAAGACACAAAACAAAGGTTTCTTGCAAGTACTTAGAGTTGTTGTTCTTTGGCCTTGGTGTGGTGGTAGCAGGGGGAGGGCTTTGGGGGGCTCGGGGGGGGGGGGGGGGGGGGGAGAGGGGTTGGGAAAGGGGGGAGAGGGAGGGGAGACCGCAGGAGGAAGCAAACAAACAGAAGGTTTGGTCCCATTTTGGGGACCCTCAAATCTTTATGTTGTGTGTGTGTGTGTGTGTCCCCCTCCCCCCTTCCACCCTCTCCCCTTCCCCCCTTCCCCCTTCCCCCCTTCCCCCCTTCCCCCTTCCCCCCTTCCTTTTTTAGGTCCCTGTTGAACGGTTCCCTGCGGTGTAGGTTCTCTAGGGGCTGGCTGAGTGCTCTGCTGGAGCTGCTCCTCCTGGGCAGGGGAGGTTGGGGGGAGGGGGGGGGTTGGGGTTGGGGTTTTTTTGAGGGGGATATATATATATATTTTTATTTCGTTTATTTGGTGGCTAACTGGGGGTTGGTTTGGTTTTTTTTGGTGTCACTCTGGAGAGCATGGATGGATTTGTTGTACTCTAGGAAGGTCTTCAGGATGTGTAGTAGCTTGCAGTGTTTAAAGGAAAATGTAATAAAAGGCAAAAGAAAAAAAAAATGGTGGAGAAAAAAAAAGGAAAAAAAAAGGAAAAAAAGAGGGGGAAAAAAGGGGAAAAAAAAGAGGAAAAATGGAAAAAGAAAAAAAAAAGGAAAAAGAAAAAAAGGAAAAAAGGCAAAAAAAAAAGGAAAAAAGAGGGAAAAAATGGAAAAAGGAAAAAAGGAAAAAAGAAAAAAAAAAAAGGAAAAAAAGAGTGGGGAAAAAAGGAAAAAGAAAAAAGGAAAAAGGAAAAAAAAAAGGGAAAAAGGCAAAAACAAGGAAAAAAAGAGGGGGAAAAAAGGAAAAAAAAAAAGGAAAAAGAAAAAAGGAAAAAAGGCAAAAAAAAAGGAAAAAAGAAAAAAAATGAAAAAAGGGGGGAAAAAAGGAAAAGGGAAAAAGGGGAAAAAAAAGGGAAAAAGGCAAAAAAAAGGAAAAAAAGGGGGGAAAAAGGAAAAAGGAAAAAAAAGGAAAAAGGGAAAAAAAAGGAAAAAAGGGGGGAAAAAAGGAAAAGGAAAAAGGGGAAAAAAAAGTAAAAAAGGCAAAAAAAAGGCAAAAAGGGGAAAAAAAAGGAAAAAGGAAAAAAGGGGGAAAAAAAGTGAAAAAAGAGGGAAAAAAAAAAAAAGGAAAAAAAGAGGGGGGAAAAAAAGGGCAAATAAAAAGGGAAACCAAACTTTGATTCTCATAGCCCAGGGTGGTTTGGGGTTTAACTCTCTTGCTCCTCAGTGACCTGCCCTAAGGGGCCCTGCTTTGACTTCTGGAGGGTCCCTTCCAAGCCCTGCCAGGCTGAAGGCTTTCAGAGCTGCTTTGGAGGGGAGTGGTGGTGGAGGAGCCTGAGCTCAGGAGGCAGCTTCGGCCTCAGCCTTGGGCTGGGGGGTGAGGAGCAGAAGGGGCCAGGAGGAGCTTGGTGATGTCTTGGCCTGCGTCTCGGGGCCAGCCTTAGGGCTTTGGTTGCTGCCAGTTGCTGTTCAAAGGAGAAGCAAAAGAGAAACAAGAGGCAGGCTGGCTCCAGAGCTCCAGCTGGGGACCACTGGGCAGGGAGGGGAGCAGCTGGCCCTGGGCAGGCTGAGCTCCTGGCCCTGCTGTGGGCAGGTTCAGCTCCTGGCCCTGCTGTGGGCAGGTTCAGCTCCTGGCCCTGCTGTGGGCAGGCTGAGCTCCTGGCCCTGCTGTGGGCAGGTTCAGCTCCTGGCC
Source organism: Melanerpes formicivorus (assembly GCF_026170545.1). Classification (NCBI taxonomy): domain Eukaryota; kingdom Metazoa; phylum Chordata; class Aves; order Piciformes; family Picidae; genus Melanerpes; species Melanerpes formicivorus. The sequence goes on along the minus strand of NW_027142435.1, from coordinate 1,958,460 downwards.
CTGCTGTGGGCAGGCTGAGCCCCTGGCCCTGCTGTGGGCAGGTTCAGCTCCTGGCCCTGCTGTGGGCAGGCTCAGCCCCTGGCCCTGCTGTGGGCAGGTTCAGCTCCTGGCCCTGCTGTGGGCAGGCTGAGCTCCTGGCCCTGCTGTGGGCAGGTTCAGCTCCTGGCCCTGCTGTGGGCAGGCTCAGCCCCTGGCCCTGCCCTGGTTGGTGGCCACCAGCTGCTGCCTGTGCTGCCACCCGAGGTGGTAGCAGCAGGAGCAGCGAAGGGCTTGAAGCAGAGATCCAGAAGCAGCTGGGGGGAGGGGGATTTGGGGTTTGCTTTTTGTCAGAGCTGGGACTGTCTTGTGATGGGCAGGGAGGGCTGAGGCTCCCTTCCAGCAGAGACCTGAGGCACTTCTGGCTCTGCAGGTGTCAGCCCTCCCTGAGGCTGCAGCAGGGTCAGGCTGCTCGGAGGAAGGATCTCTGCTAGCCCAGGGGTGGCAAAGCTTGGGACACCCTTTGAGCAGCTGCGTGGAGAGCAGGAGGTCTGCCCTGGTGGGAGGTGTTAGAGGGGTTGGAACTGGATGATCTTCAAGATCCCTTCCACCCCAACCCATTGATGACTCTCCTGAGTGTTCCTCCCCCAGGTGCCTGCTGGTGGTGATGCTTTAGCCAAGCCCTGAGCACCTTGGATGAGTGCAGGTCTGCTCTGATGGGAGGTGTTCCATGGCAGGGGCAGGGTTGGACCTGGATGATCTCTGAGGTCCCTTCCAACCCAAGTCATTGCTGAACCTCCTGAGTGTTCCTCCCCCAGGTGTCTGCTGGTGGTGATGCTTTAGCCAAGCCCTGAGCACCTTGGATGAGTGGAGATCTTCTCCAGTGGGAGGTGTGGAGGGGTTGCAACTGGAGGACCTTTAAGGTCCCTCCCAACTCCCTGCTGAACCTCTTGAGTGTTCCTCCCCCAGGTGCCTGCTGTGTGTTGCTGCTGGAGCCAAGCCCCTGAGCACCTTTTTGAATCAAGTATTAATCCTAAAACCCCAAACCTGTTGGTGTTGCTTTCTTGAGGGGGGGGTGGGCCTGAAAGGAGCCCTCACAACCTGACTTCAGCTGAGTTTGCACTCCTTAAAGAACAATTCAAGGACTCCTTCACCTCCTAGCTGTTGTTTTTAACTGCATTGCTGCCTGGGGCCTGAGGTATTAAATACCTCCTGCCTTGGAAGGGGAGGGGTTGGGGGGGGGGTTGGTGCTGGGAGCAGGAATTCTTCCCTCAGCTGTGGTGGAGAGGAGAGGAAAAAAAAGAAAGAACTAGAGAAAGAAAGAACTAAAACTTTCAGCTGGCCTCAAGGCTTTGAATAACTTCAAGGAAAGAGAGAAAGGAGAAAAAAAAAGAAAAAAAAAAGATTAAAAAACCAAACAAAAAAATCTTTGTAATAATAATTATTAATAATAATAAAAAAAATAACTTCCAGGATTGTTTGTCCTGAATTTTAAAGCTTGGGTTTTCTTTTTTTTTTCCTCCTCCTTTTAGTTTCTTTTTACTCTTTTTCCCTGGTTTTTTTTTTTTGGAACTTTTGGAGGAATTTTCTAGGGGAAAAAAAAAGGAAAAAAAAAGAAAAAGAAAAAAGAAAAAAATAAAAAAGGAGGAAAAAAAAAGGAAAAAAAGAGAAAAAAAGAAGAGAAAAAAGAGAAAAAAAGAAGAGGGGAAAAAAAGAGAAAAAAGAAGAGAAAAAGAAGAAAAAAAAGAAAAAAAAAAGAAAAAAGAAGGAAAAAAAAACAAAAAAAGAAGAAAAAAAAGGAAAAAAAAAAGAAAAAAGAAGAAAAAAAGGAAAAAAGAAAATAGAAAGAAAAAAAAAGAAAAAGGAAGGGAAAAAAAAGGAAGAAAAAAAAGAAGGAAAAAGGAAGAAAAAAAAGGAAAAAGGAAGAAAAAAAAGAAGGAAAAAAGAAAAAAAAAGAAAAAAGAAGAAAAAAAAAAAGAAAAAAAAAGGAATAAAAAAAAAAAAAGAAGAAAAAAAAAAGGAGAAAAAAAAAAAGGAAAAAAGAAGAAGAAAAAAAAAAGAAGAAAAAAAATGAGAAAAAAAAATGAAATAAAGTTGGAAAAGTGAAAACCAAACCCAACAAAACACTGAAGGTGAAGTGGTGGTTTGGGCTGGTGGGGGTGCTGCTGTGCTGCTGCTGCTGCCTCCCCCAAGGAGCTGCTTCTGGCTCTGGCTAAGAGGGAAAAACAAAAAGGGAGGGAAAAGGAAATTGGGTTTGGGTTCCTCGCCCCCCCCCCCCCCCCGAGGGGTTGTGCAGTCTGGAGAGAGGAAGGCTCTGAGGTGACCTCATTGTGGCCTTCCAGGATCTGAAGGGGGCTCCAGGAAGGCTGGGGAGGGACTGCTCAGGATCTCAGGGAGTGATAGGACTAGGGGGAATGGAATGGAGCTGGAGGTGGGGAGATTCAGGCTGGAGGGGAAGAGGAAGTTCTTCCCCATGAGAGTGGTGAAGCCCTGGAATGGGTTGTCCAGGGAGGGGGTTGGGGCCCCAGCCCAGGCTGGATGAGGCTCTGGGCAGCATGATCTAGTGTGATCTAGTGTGAGGTGTCCCTGCCCATGATGATCCTTGTGGTCCCTTCCAACCTGACTGATTCTGTGATCTCCTGGTCATTGGGGCAGGATGAGGAGCAATGGCTTTGGGAGGGGAGAGGGCAGATTGAGACTGGAGAGGAGGAAGAAATCCTTGAGAGTGAGGGTGGGGAGAGCCTGGCACAGGCTGCCCAGGGAGGCTGTGGAGAGCCTGGCACAGGCTGCCCAGGGAGGCTGTGGCTGCCTCCTCCCTGGAGATGTTTAAGCCCAGGCTGGATGAGGTTCTGGGCAGCATGATCTAGTGTGGGGTGTCCCTGCCCAGGGCAGGGGGTTTGGAGCTAGATGATTCTTGGAGTCCCAACCCTGACTGATTTTATGAATTGCTTCACTTTTTCCACTTCACAGGCAAAGAAAACTTGTGGGGAGAGGTAGCTGGTGGGAGACAAAGCCAAATCCCTTCCTCTGCTGCTTACCTTCAAGGTAAAGGGGATGGGAATCCAGCTGTGCTGCTGAGGGGCTTTGGTTCCACTGAGGAAGGGAAGTGCTGCACTTCTGTAGTGCCTGCTAGAGCCTGGAGGCAGTGGGGAGTGGGAGCTGCTGTAGCTGAGGTGTAGCTGGACAGAGCCAGGAGCAGGGAAGGGCCAGGAGGATGAGCAGGGGGCTGGAGCACCTCTCCTGTGGGGGCAGAGTTGGGGCTGTTCAGCCTGGAGGAGAGAAGGCTCCAGGGAGACCTCAGAGCTGCCTTCCAGGAGCTGAAAGGGCTCCAGGAGAGCTGGGGAGGGACTCTGGACAAGGGCTGGGAGTGCCAGGATGAGGAACAAGGGCTTGGAGCTGGGAGAGGGGAAGCAGACTGAAGAGGAAGAATTTTTTTTCCAGTGAGGGAAGGGAGAGCCTGGCACAGGCTGCCCAGGGAGGCTGTGGCTGCCTCCTCCCTGGAGGTTTCCAGGCCTGGAGCAGCCTGGGCAGGTGGGAGGTGTCCCTGCCCCTGGCAGGGTGGTTGGAACTGGATGATCTTGAAGCTCCCTTCCACCCCAACCCCTTCCATGGATCAGTGGTGCTGAAGGAGCTGCCTGTGCCAAGAGAACTGAACCTTCCTGCTCCCCCTGGAGCCTGCCCTCAGCTCCAAGGTACTCAGCAGGAGTCACTGAAGTGTTGGGACACAAACTGCAGAGTTTTTATTCAGCATTCTCCTGGGCCCTGGAACCCTCCCAGCTGCACCCAGCTCAGAACACAACCCTGGGCAGCAGCCCAGCAGCAGGGAAGCTTTGTCCTCCCTTCAGCCAGGTGCTGAGGCCACTCCTGCAAGGGGAATTTCACTCAGCCCTGAGCAGAGAGAAGGTTTTTAGCTGCCCAGGTCCAGGTGCTGCTGCTGCCCACTCACAGCAAGGTTCCACCAGCAGGCAGTGGTGGAGGGACAGAGCTGCTCTGAGCTGCAGCCACCTCCAGCTTCTTGCAATGTTGATCCCTCTGCCCCCACCACCAGCTCCTGGTCCTCTGCCTCTGAGAACCATTACTCAGACCCCAGGGGTGCAGCTGTTCCATGGGAGGAAATGGCCTCGAATTGCCCCAGGGGAGGTTGAGGTTGGACATCAGAAGAAACTTCTTCACTGCAAGGGTCCTCAGACACTGGCAGAGGCTGCCCAGGGAGGTGGCTGAAGCCCCAGCCCTGGAGGTGCTTCAGAGCTGTGGTGCTGAGGGCCATGGTTCAGCCCCAGCCTTGGGAGAGTTAGAGAATGGTTGGGCTGGAGGCTGCTGAAGGTCTTCTCCAAACCAAGGGCTTCTCCTTTTTCAGCCCCATGGGTCCTGCTTTGCTTTCAACCTGGCTTGGTTCAAAGTACTTCATTAGGTGTTGGGATGAAGGAATCCTCCTTGCAGAACCATTTAGAAGAGACCTTCAAGAGCCCCCAGCCAGCCCTGGGAGCTGATTCCCCCCCAGCCCTGCAGGAGGCTGTGCCCTGTGTCCAACATTCAGTGCAAAGCAGCTTCACATCTGCTGGAGTGGTTGCTCACTGACCCTCAGAAGCAGCAGCCCCTGAGCTCCTGGGCTCCTACCACACCTCCTCTCTACCAGCACAGCCACAGAGCTTCAAGCAGCCTCAATCCTCCCAGCTCTGGAGCTCCAGGACACTCCACAGCCACCATGGCTGTGGGTGGTGCAGACCACAGCCAAACACAACAGTCCCTGTGTGGAAAAGCCTTCCCAGGAGACAGGCCAGGTAGATGCTGGGTGAAGCTCTCCAGTTATGGAACAACAAAAACAGAGCTAAACAAACCAGACCCCAAAATATTGCACAAAGCCAGCAAGGAAGAGGCTGCCCATGGCCCAGGAGCCAGGCTGGGCAGGCACTCAGGAGCTCTCATCCTGGAGACAGTCTGGGGGGAGGTTAAAGAGCTCTGAAGTCAGCAGCATGCAGCTGAACATGCACTTGGGGGAGGGATGGGGAGGGAAGGGTTGAAGACCACCACTGGAACAAGACCTCTGTCCTCCTCCCTCAGCAGGGAGGGGCAGCTGCTGCTTGCTTTGCCCTTCAGCTGGGGAGGAGAAAGCTTTGGTTGAGAACAGAAGAGGTAAAGATGGTATAAAAACAACAACCAACCAACCCCAGCCCTGACAGACCAAAGGCCATGGAGTGGAGCCCCCCAGGAGCCTCTCAGAGCACAGCCACAGGAAGCACAGGGCACAAGCAGTCAGCAGGCTGCGGGACCAGGGCCACGCCACGGCCAGCTGGGTGCCTGGGGAAGGGCTGCTGCTGCTGCCCAAGCCTCCATTTATTTCAGGAGAAGTCAGAAGGTTTCCTTTCTCCTTCCTGTGAGGAGCCCTGGTGGCAGCAGGGCCTTGTGCTCAGTGCTGCTGCTGGAGGGGGCTCTCCGTGCCCGTGGGGGTCTCCAGCTCGGCGTAGAACTGAGCGATTTGGTCTCTGTACTTCTGTGCCACCACTGACCTCTTCAGCTTCATGGTGGGGCCTGGGGAGGTAAAGAAGGGGGGGGGGGTAGAATCACAGAATGCCAGCTTGGCAGGGACCTCAAGGATTGGTCTCTTCTCCCAGGCACCCAGCACCAGAACAAGAGGACACAGTCTCAAGCTGTGCCAGGGGAGGTTTAAGCTGGAGGTGAGGAGAAAGTTCTTCCCAGAAAGAGGAATTGGCCACTGGGATGTGCTGCCCAGGGAGGTGGTGGAGTCCCCATCCCTGGAGGTGTTCAGGAGGGGACTGGATGTGGCACTTGGAGCCATGGTTGAGTTGTCAGGAGGTGCTGGGTGACAGCTTGGACTTGATGACCTCTGAGGTCTCTTCCAACCTTATTGATTCTATGATCTGCTCCAACCTTTTGAGGTCACAGAGTTTCAAACCCTTGTCCCTCATCCTGCCCCCACAGCCCCTTCTGCACAGCCCCTCCCCAGCCTGCCTGGAGGTCCCCTGCAGATACTGAAATGCAGCTCTAAGGCCTCCCTGGAGCCTTCTCCAGGCCAAAGAGCCCCAGCTCCCCCAGCCTGTCCCCAGAGCTGGACACAGTGCTGCAGGTGGGGTCTCCCCAGGGCAGAGCAGAGGCTTTGAGGGCTGCCAAGGGAGCCCCCAGTCCCCTCCCTGCCCCCCACTCACCAAGCTCTCCACCAACAAGAGAAAAGTCCTTCTCCAGCAGGATCCACTTCTGGACTTTCTGGGCATTGGAGACAGCTCTCTCATTGACAGCTGCAATCCCCTTCTGGATGGCTCCATAGATGGCTTTGTCCTTGCTGCTGAGGATCTCAGAGACCTTGGTGGCCTTGCTGCCCAGCTTCTGGCAGTACTCAATGGCCTCTGGGGTGAGGTCATCCCCTGGCTCCCCAGTCTCTCTGTCCACAGTGCACTGCAAGGCAAACCCCCAGAGGTCACTTCAGCTGCTGAGGACTTCACAGCAAGGAGCCTCACAGCCAGGGGAAGCCACCCCAGCTCCCCCCACCCCCCAGCTCCCCCCACCCCAGCTCCTCCCCACCCCAGCTCCCCCTGTCCAAGGGATCAGCCACTGCAGTGTTCATCCTTTTGATGCCAGCCACCACACCACACCAGAGCTTCCTGCAGGGGAACTCCTTCAGATCTCTCCTTACTCAATACCAAGGAGCAAGCTGGCTCCAGAGCTCATCTCCCAGACCTCTGCTTTGCTACCCCAAGATGATCTCTGCTTTTGCTGCCCCTCCCTGGGCAACCTGTGCCAGTCTCTCCCTACCCTCACTGGAAGGAATTTCTCCCTCCTCTCCAGCCTCCACACCTCCAAGCCCTTGTCCCTCACCCTGGCACTCCCAGCCCTTGCCCAGAGTCCCTCCCCAGCTCTCCTGGAGCCCCTTCAGCTCCTGGAAGGCAGCTCTGAGGTCTCCCTGGAGCCTTCTCTCCTCCAGGCTGAACAGCCCCAACTCTGCCCCCACAGGAGAGGTGCTCCAGCCCCCTGCTCATCCTCCTGGCCCTTCCCTGCTCCTTGCTCTGTCCAGCTACACCTCAGCTACAGCAGCTCCTACTCCCCACTGCCTCCAGGCTCTAGCAGGCACTACAGAAGTGCAGCACTTCCCTTCCTCAGTGGAACCAAAGCCCCTCAGCACCACAGCTGGATTCCCATCCCCTTTACCTTCAAGGTTAGCAGCATAGAAAGGAACTTGGCTTTGTCTCCCACCAGCATGGCATTGCTGATGATGGGCACAGCATCCTTCACAGCTTCCTCAATGGGAACAGGAGGAACATTCTCACCCCCAGCAGTGATGATCAGCTCTGGAAGGGTGGGGAAAGGCAGATCCTGGTTAACATTCGAGAGCTTTACCCTCAGCTCCTTCACAGCCTGAAAGGAGTTCAGAGCTCCTTTGGGTCTGCCAGGTCAAGTGGTAAGGCTGTGCCCCAGCACCTGTGGGGCAGGCACCAAAGGTTGGGGCTGCTCAGCCTGGAGAAGGTTTGGATGGTCCCCAAAGGTCCCAGCCAGCCCCTCCCAATGCTGGGACTGGGTGATTGTGCCATCCCCCAGCCTGCTGCAGGGCAGAGGAGAGCCTGCCCCTCCCAGAGATGTCCTCCAGCAGCTCTCTGCTGCCCTTTGAGCTGGCTGAAGCCTGGCACTAAGCTGGATTTGGCTGGGCTTGGTCAGAGGTGTCCCAAGCAGGAGGTTGCTGCAAGCCCTTCTCACAGCAGTGCTGAGCTGCTGCTGTCCCTCAGAGGGGAACCAGCAGAGCTGGCTGAGGCTGGAGGGACCTGGCAGGACAGCCTGGGCAGGTCCAGCACCACCAAACAAAGCATTAGCAGCTGCTTCTGAAAGCAGCTTGCAGAGGCTCCCTCCCTCCCTCCCTCTGCAAGCAGAGGTTTCAGAGGTCAGGTCCCAGCACCAGCCCTGCCCCAGGACCCTCTGCAGCCACACTCAGGAGCAGCATTTAAACACTCTTCTGAAGGGGCTGGGGGCTTCATGTCCTGGTGCTGTGCAAGCCCAGGGCAACCAACCCAGGAGACTGAAGAAGTGAATACCTTTAATCCTGCCTGTGATGTAGAGGAATCCATCCTTGTCATGCCTGCCAATGTCTCCTGAGTGCAGCCAGCCATCTTCATCTATTGCCTCCTTGGTCTTCTCCTCCATGTTGAGGTAGCCCATGAAGATGTGCCTCCCTGAGAAGCAGATCTCCCCATTGCCATCTCGGTCTGGTTTGTCAATCAGGGTCCTGCAGCCTGCCACCTCCTTCCCACAGCTTCCAAGAGAGCAGAGAGACAACCCCCAGGGCATCAGGACCCCAGCTCCCACCAGGCTGAGGAGCAGCTGAGGTTAGAGCAGAGCCCCTCAGGCTGCAGGGGCTGAAGGAAGCCAGGCAGCTCTGCACACAGCAGCTCCAGCAAGCAAGGGCAAAGCTCGTGGAAAGGGAGCTCCAGAAGCAGCTGTGGCTGCAGAGAGCAATGCTCACACATCTGCTGTCTTCCACCCATTGCTCTCCATCACCTCAGCTTGGAATTGGAAGCTGGGGGTGCCCCTGGCAGCAAGGGTTGGCTGCTGGAGCTGTTTGCTGCACAGCCCCAGGCCAAGGACACAGAATTCAGAGCGGTTTGGGTTGGAAGGAGCCTCAAAGGTCCTCCAGTCCCAACCCCCCAGCAGAGCTCCTCAGCTGCAAGATGCTGCCAGAGGAACTGCTGCTTCCTGGCAGCAAAGACTCTGGGGCTGAGCAGCCTCAGGTGAGATGGAGATGGCAGAGGGAGGAGAAACCTCCCAGCAAGGCCTTTACCTGGTGAGCCTGAAGGCGTGCGGCAGGGAGATGGTGTGAGGCCCAGAGCTCTCACTCATGCCATAGAGCTCCAGGACAGGGATGTCCAGGCTGAGGAAGAACTCCAGGGTCTCCCTGGTGATGGGGGCAGCCCCTGTGTAGCACTTGGTGCACCTGTCCAGCCCCAGGGCTCTCCGCACCCTCCTGTACACCAAGTGCTTGGCCAGGCGGAAGTTCAGCGGCACCTCCGGAGAGCTGCGGGGACAGAGGCCTCGGTCACACACTCAGCTCCCTCCCCCTCCTCAGCTTCATCCTGCCTTAGGCTGCTCAGCAAATCAAGGCATTATCTGGGCTGCCTGGGTGCAGGAATCCCCAGCCCTGGAGGGGCTGGAAGGCCACAGAGGTGTGGTGCTGAGGGACGTGGCTCAGCAGCAGCCTGGGGAGGGCGAGAGCATGGCTGCACTGCAGGAGCTCTTCCAGCCTGGTTAATCCTGTGCTCTGAGCTAGGAGGGGGCTTGTGACAAGGGCTGGGAGGGCCAGGATCAGGGGCAATGGCTTTGAGCTTGAGCAGGGCAGATTGAGACTGGAGGTGAGGGAGAAATTCTTGAGGGTGAGGGTGGGGAGACCCCAGCACAGGCTGCCCAGGGGGGCTGTGGATGCCTCCTCCCTGGAGGTGCTCAAGGCCAGGCTGGATGAGGCCTTGAGCCATCTGCTCTAAAGGGAGGGGGGTTGGATCTGGAGGATCTTTAAGGTCCCTTCTAACCCATTCTATGAATCTTAAAGGTCTTCCCCAGCCCAGAGGCTTCTGTGCTTCTATTTCCACCCCCAGCCCCTGCTGCTCACCCTCTGGTTCAACCCCCCCCAGCTTTCACTGTCCACCAATCTGCCCTGTGACACAGGATGCAATCCCTGAGCTGGCAGTGAAGCTCTCCTGCCCTTCCTGGCACCCCTCAGGCTCACACCTACCCATTCATCCACTTGAGGTTTGTCTGCAGCCCAACCCCCTTGGCCCACGTCGCCACCTTCCTCCGCAGCGTCGAGGACTTGGCTCCTATGGACTTCATTTTCTCCTCTATCTTCTCCCAGACCCGAGGAACTGCCAGGAAAGCAGTTGGCCTCACTTCCTTCAGGGTGTCCACCAAGCTGCCCTGAGGGAAGGAGAAGAACAATGCAGCTTTCAGAAGTGCTTCACTGTAGGCTGCAGGTCAGCACTGCTCACAGACCCAGGGATCAGTTGTGAGGAGCTGCCAAGCCAGCGCCGCTGGCTGCCAACAGAGCAGCACTGGGCAAGGCCAGCTCCCCCCACAAGGGCAAGGAACCTCTGGGGCACCACAGTGAGCAAGGCAACAGTGCTTCTGAGAAGGCAGCAAAAGGTTGATGCCTTCAGGGCCAAGGCTGGCACAGCACCAGCAGCAGAATTGTTCTCAGGACACAGATTTAGCAGTGCTGGTGGTGGTGACATTGTGCAACGGGGGCAGAGCAAACAAGGCCATTGCTCAAGCAGGCTGCTGGGGCAGGGATCTGGTGGCCAGGTGAGACACCAAGAAGCTGTGAAGTGCTTGGCCAGCTCACTGGAGCTTGCAACAGGGAGACAAAAGGCAAAGCTCAGGCCAGAGCCAACAGAGCCTTACAGAGGAGCAGTTGGGGACTGCACAAACAGAGTTATCACAGCTCCCAGACCCAGGAGGTTGATCAAGCCAGGCCTGAGAGGCTGGGGGCCAAGCCAAGGCCAAGCCAGGCCCAAGAGGCTGGGCTCAAGGCAGCCTTTGAAGCAGGCCAGGCTGGGGTGGGTGCAGGACCTCCACCTCCTGTTTTACCTTCAGTGCATCTGGCTGAGCGAAGAAGACTTGAGCCCCAAAGGCCATGGCTGACCAAATGTCTGACATCTGTGCAGCAATGTGGCTGAGGGGCAGGTAGCTGATCACCACCTCCTGCTTCTCCTTGGCATCTGTCAGCATGAGGAAGCGTCCTGCAGCTGCTGCTGTCCACGTCAGCTGCAAGAGGAACCCACAGCAGCGCTCAGCCACAGCCCCTCCAGCAGCAGGGCTCAGGGCACAGCTCCCACAGCAGGACTACAGCACCCTGAGGTCTTCAGGCACAGACTTGGTTTGGCTTGGAAGAGGCCTTGAAGATCATTGAGTCCAACCCTTCCCCCAGCACTGCCAGGGCACCACTAAACCATGGCCCTCAGCACCAGGGCTTTGAACCCCTGCAGGGCTGAAGACTCCACCACTGCCCTGGGCAGCCTGGGCCAGGCCTTGAGGTCCCTTTGGGAGAAAAACTGCTCCTCATGTCCAGCCTGAAAGCTCTGGGGAGAGCTCAGAGCAGCCTCTCAGTACCTGAAGGGGGCTAGAGGAGAGCTGGGGAGTGGCAGGATGAGGAACAATGGCTGTGAGCTGGGAGAGGGCAGAGGGAGAGGAGGAAGGAATTCTTTGCAGTGAGGGTGGGGAGAGCCTGGCACAGGCTGCCCAGGGAGGCTGTGGGTGCCATCAAGGCCAGGCTGGATGAGGCCTTGAGCAGCCTGGGCTGGTGGAGGTGTCCCTGCCCATGGCAGGGGGTAGGCACTGGCTGATCTTGAAGGTCCCTTCCACCCCACTCCGTGACTTGATCCTAAACCATCCCTGCCCCAACTTGAGGCCACTTCCCCTGGAGGAAACCCACACTCTTCAGCTGCTCTGTGCCCTGCCTCAGCAGCCAGCTGAGGCCAGAGGGAGGCCAGCAGTGGGAGCAGGGACTCACATTGTCGTGGCTGAGCATCACCCCCTTGGGCTGCCCTGTGGTGCCCGAGGTGTAGATGAGAGTGCAGCACTGGTTGGGCTTCTGCGCCGCGATGACCTCCTGCAGCTCGGCGTCGGCCACGTCCCTGCCCAGCTCCAGCAGCTCCTCCCACTGCGCACAGGAGAGGAGCTCAGGCACCCTGGGGACCATCCCCCACCTGGGAAACCAAACCCCCTGCTACAGGCCGAGAGAGGGAAGCTGCCTCCCACCCCCGGCGGCACCCAGAGGGGGTTGGACATTTGCAGGCTCAGCCTCAGAGCCTCTGCGGCTGCCGTGGGGAGCAGCAGGAAGGGAGCTGGAGCCAAGCCTGGGGAAGGTTCCTGGCCCTGCTGCAAGCCTGGGAGGCCACTGGGCTTGGCAAGGTGGATTAACTGGGGCCTGAGGCTGCCTGGCAGAGGGCAGCCTGCTGCCACCCTCCAGTGCTGCCAGCCCCCTCCCCTGCTGCCCCCCAGCCCTCCCCTGCCGCCCTCCCCTGCTGCCCCCCAGCCCTCCCCTGTTCCCTTCCCTGCTGCTCTCCCTGCTGCCCCCAGCCCTCCCCTGCTCCCTCCCCTGCTGCCCCCCAGCCCTCCCCCAGCCCTCCCCTGCTGCTCTCCCTGCTGCCCCCAGCCCTCCCCTGCTGCCCTCCCCTGCTGCCCCCAGCCCTCCCCTGCTGCCCTCCCCTGCTGCCCTCCCCTGCTGCCCTCCCCTGCTGCCCCCAGCCCTCCCCTGCTGCCTGCCCTCCTGCCCCCAGCCCTCCCCTGCTGCCCCCAGCCCTCCCCTGCTGCTCTCCCTGCTGCCCCCAGCCCTCCCCTGCTGCTCTCCCTGCTGCCCCCAGCCCTCCCCTGCTGCCCTCCCCTGCTGCCCCCAGCCCTCCCCTGCTGCCCTCCCCTGCTGCCCCCAGCCCTCCCCTGCTGCCTGCCCTCCTGCCCCCAGCCCTCCCCTGCTGCCCCCAGCCCTCCCCTGCTGCCCTCCCTGCTGCCCCCAGCCCTCCCCTGCTGCCCTCCCCTGCTGCCCCCAGCCCTCCCCTGCTGCCCCCAGCCCTCCCCTGCTGCCCTCCCTGCTGCCCCCAGCCCTCCCCTGCTGCCCTCCCTGCTGCCCCCAGCCCTCCCCTGCTGCCCTCCCCTGCTGCCCCCAGCCCTCCCCTGCTGCCCCCAGCCCTCCCCTGCTGCCCTCCCTGCTGCCCCCAGCCCTCCCCTGCTGCCCTCCCCTGCTGCCCCCCAGCCCTCCCCTCCCCTCCTGCCCCCAGCCCTCCCCTGCTGCCCTCCCTGCTGCCCCCAGCCCTCCCCTGCTGCCCTCCCCTGCTGCCCCCCAGCCCTCCCCTCCCCTGCTGCCCCCCAGCCCTCCCCTGCTGCCCTCCCTGCTGCCCCCAGCCCTCCGCTGCTGCCCTCCCCTGCTGCCCCCAGCCCTCCCCTGCTGCCCCCAGCCCTCCCCTGCTGCCCTCCCCTGCTGCCCCCAGCCCTCCCCTGCTGCCCCCAGCCCTCCCCTGCTGCCCCCAGCCCTCCCCTGCAGCAGGGATCAGCAACTGCTGCTGCAGTGAGGCAAGCAGGGCCTCAGGGAAGCCAAGGTGCTGAGAGCCCTGGGGCAGGGGAGGGTCACTTGCAAGCCAGGAGCTGAACACAGGGCAGGCCACAGAGGTGCCCAAGGACTTACAGAGTAGAGGTTGGGCCTCTTCTCTTTCAGCTCCTCCCCATACTGCACAATGGCTTTCAGGTGAGGCAGCTTGTGCTGAATCTGGGTGACAAATGGAGCTGTGTGAGGAGCAGCCAGCTCTGCTTGGTCCTCTGCAGCCCACGGGCCCCAGCAGCTGACATCTGCTGCTGCTTGCCACGGGAATCACAAACACTCAGGGTGGAGAAGCCCCTCAGGATCACCAGGGCCAGCCCAGGACCCTTCCCTACAAGGCTCAGCCCTAAAGCACAGCCCCAGCCACCTTTATGGTGACTCCACCACCTCCCTGGCAGCACATTCCCATCCCTCACCACTCCTGCTGGGGAAGATATTTCCCTCATGTCCAGCCTAAGCCTCCCCAGTGGCAGCCTGAGGCCATTCCCTCCTGTTCTGCCACTAAGTACCTGGGAGAAGAGAGCAGCAGCAGCCCCTCCACAGCCCCCTGTCGGGTCCCAGCTGCCTCCCTGGACCCTGGGGTGCTGCAGCCAGCCATGGGGGTGCTCAGCTCTCCCTCTTGCCTTTGGGGCTCTGCTGAGCTGTGGAACCACCACTGAGCCTCTGCTGAGGCTGAGCACCACTGACTCCTCAGCACATGGAGCAGGCTCCACCAGAGCAGCATAAAATGCTTTGGGTTGGAAGGAGCCTTAGAGCTCAGCCAGCTCCAACCCCTGCCACGGGCAGGGACACCTCCCACTGAACCCAGGCCTCATCCAGCCTGGCCTTGAAGACCTCTTTGTTCACCTTGAGGACCTCAGCACTGCCCTGAGGGCTTCCCCCTCCCCCAGCTGGCAGGGGGGAGGGGGCTGGACCCCCCAGCCCCCAGGCAGGGTATTTACTTCCAAGATCTTCTGCAGCTGTTTGTGGTTTTCCACCACCAGAATGTTGGCACTGCAGTTCTCTGCTACGTAGTGGCAGGCCTCAGGAGAGTTCGTGGTGTAGATCCCCACAGCAAATCCTCTGCAAGAGAGACAAACCCAGCCCAAAACAACAGCAAGAGCCAGGATCAGAGCCTGAGCAAAGCCCCCGGGGACCCCCAGCCGCTGCAGCTGCTCGGGGAGGAGAAGCCTGGGGAGGAACAGAGTGACAGAAGGCTCTGGGTTGGAGAGGGAGCCTCCAAGGGCATCGTGCCCAACCCCCCTGCAGGCAGCAGGGTCACCACCACCTGGACCAGGCTGCCCCAGGGGCTGAGCCCTGGGCTGTGCGGTTTGGGTCGGGGGTTTGTTGGCAGTTCTGCCCCAAAGAGCTCCTGCCACGAGCTGCATGCTGCAGCAAGATGCCCAGCAAGAGGCAGCAGCCCTCTCTTACCCTGCCAGGATCGCTGCAATGTCAGCAATGAACCACTCTGCAGAGTTGAAGCCCAGGATGCAGACGCCGTGGAAGCGCTCCAGCCCCAGCTGCCAAGGAGAGAGGGCACAGCAAGCTTGGCTCCCAGCCTCAGGGCAGCACACAGGGGGCTGGGGGGAAGGCACCTCCAAGCTCAGCCAGTTCCAACCCCCTGCCATGCACAGGGACACCTCCCACCAGCCCAGGCTGCTCAAGGCCTCATCCAGGGAGGGGACAGCCACAGCCCCCCTGTGCCAGAGCCTCCCCAGCCTCACTCTCCAGGGTCTCTTCCTCCTCTCCAGGCTGAGTCTCCTCTCCTGGAGCTCTGAACTCCTCTGAAGTTAACTCTCAAAGAGTTCTTCAGAGAGCTCTGCTGCAGGCAAAGGTTCATCCTGCAGGGTATGGCTATGCCTCCCCACAGCTACTGCAGAGCCAGTTCAGCTTCCCAGCAGACACTGCCCAGCCCCAGCAGGAGGAAGGAGCAAAGGGGCAGCTCAGCTCTGCCCTGGGACCCTGCCTCAAAACTGCAGCCCAGGAAGTCAGCAGCAGCCTGCAGCAGGCTGCCCAGAGAGGCTGTGGGACTTCCAAGGCCCACCTGGATGTGTTCCTGGGTGCCCTGCCCTGGCAGGGGGGATTGGACTTGGTCTCCAGAGCCCTCCCACAGCCTGAGCCACTCGGCTGCAGCCACTGCCTTGTGCACTCTGATCACTGAGCATGGAAGCAACTGGGACCAGGAGAAGAACTCAGCCAGAGCTCACCTTCAGAAAGCTTTTTGCTGCCTTCCAGCACTCCTCATAGTACCTCCTGTAGGTGAGCTTTACCCACTGGCCTCCCTTTTTGGATGCAAGGGCCCAGCAGTCCCCATACTTTGCAGCAGCCTCCTGGAAGAGCTGATGGACAGTCCTTGGTGCCTCACTGCCTATGCCCTGCTCCTCCAGCCTCAGCCTGACTTCTCCATCTCGTTGTGTTGTCCACAGGCTGGGGGCAGGTGCTGAGGAGGCTGGGGGGGAAGCAGAGAAGTGCTGAGGAGCTGGAGCTGGCTTGCTGCCATCCCCCAGCTATACATACCAGCATCACACCTCAGAGCAAGCCTTGGGCTGCCTCCTCCCACCTCCCTTCTCTGACCCTTTTATTCCTGGCAGCTTTGCCAAGCAGCTCCTGTTTGGAGCAGGACTAAGAGATGCAACCTCTCCAGCACACCCCAGAGGCTGTCAAACAGCTTCCCATTCACCCCAGGAGCCCAGCATGGGGAGGGATGGCTGGAAGGGACCTCTGGAGATCATCCAAGTCCAACCCCCTCAGCTCCAAACCATTCCCCCTTGGCCTGGCTCCAGACCCCCTCAGGAGAAGTCTCTCTGCAGCCTCCCTGCAGGATCCCTCCAGGTACTGGAAGGCAGCTCTGAGGTCCCCCTGGAGTCTTCTCTTCTCCAGGCTGAACACCCCCCAGCTCCCCCAGCTCCTCCTCTTAGCCCCTGGATCCTCCTTGTGGCCTCCTCTGCCCCTCAGCCACTTCTGCACCAACCTCTAAGCTGCTTTGCTGCCTTCAGCCTCCTGCACTGGAGCCAGCCTCCTGCCACCACCACATCCCCTGAGCTGTGTTGGTGTGTGAGGGAGGTCTGAGAGCAGCCTGGCACCACCTGGGCCACAGGCATGGGCCAGTGGCAGCACCCAGCCTGCTCCTTGGAGCACCTCCATGCTTTGAAGCCAGAGCCCAGACCCTCCTGGGGAGGCCATGCTGCAGGCTGAGTCTCTGCTTCCCTTGCTGTGGTTTGCTCAGCTCCTCTCTCACTTCAGGACTCAGTTCAGGTGCAGCACAGTGACTCCAAGTTCTGGGCACTTACCTTTGCAAGCAGCTGTGGCCATCTGCAGCCCCTCTGCCTTGCTGTCCTCATCTGCTCCAGCAGCTCTGCAAGACAGCAGCAATCAGCCCTGGGCTGGGGGCTGGAGAGCACCCTGGGCTTGCCCCATCAGGGCTGGCCCCCCTGGGACCTCAAGGTGGCTCCTGGCCTCCTGCAGGGCAATTTATTCCTTTGCCCATCCTCCAAGGCCACAGCAGTGGAGCTGCTGCCCCTGGCAGCCTGCACAGCCTGGGCCTGGGCTGCTTTCAGGCCCCTGCAGAGGGTCAGGGAAGCCTTTTGCTTGGCAGAGACCTTGCAGATCATCCACTCCAAGCATCAGCTCAGCACTGCCAGGGCCCCACTGAACCATGGCCCTCAGCACCACAGCTCTGAAACCCCTCCAGGGATGGAGACTCCACCACTGCCCTGGGCAGCCTTTTGGGGGAAGAAATTGTTCCTCATGGCCAACCTAAACCTCCCCTGGGGCAAACATGAAGCCACTTCCTCTCATCCTGTCCCTGGGGAGCAGAGCCCAACCCCCTCCTGGCTGCAGCCTCCTCTCAGGGAGCTGCAGAGAGCACTGAGGTCTCCCTCAGCATCTCCTCCCCAGCCCTGCTCTCCAGACCCCTCCTCAGCTTTCTTGCCCTCCTCTGGACCTGCTCCAGCCTCTCAGTGTCCTCCTCAGAGTGAGGGACCCAAAACTGAGCCCAGTGCTCAAGCTGTGGCCTCCCCAGAGCCCAGGAGCTACCATTTCAGAGGGATCCATAAAAACCACCCAGGAAACAACAGCTGAGGCCCAGAGCCCTGCTGCAGGTGCCTGAAGCCTTGCAGGGGGAGCAGGAGGGGGGCAGGAAGGGACACTTGGATCTGGGGCTTATCTCCTGCCTCCAGTACTACTGAAGGGGGAGGGGGCAGGCCCACAGCTCAGCCCCCTGTGGGCACATCCCCAGTGGGGTCCTGCAGAACATCCTGCAGGAGGCCAGGCCAGCTGGGGAGCAGGAAGCTGATCTCACAGGAAGCCTTTCCCTTGGAGGCTCCTGAGCACAACAGGCTCCCCCCAAGTGCTTGTGAGGAGCTGGAGCCAAGGACAGCATCTGCTCCAGCCATGCTCCTCCCCAGCAGCCTGCCCTGCCCTGCCAGCTGCAGCTGCCCTCTCCAGCCCTCTGTGGGGTGGTGGAAGCTGCCCACAGCTGCAGAACAGAGCTCTGCCTCCCTCCCTCTCCTCACAGCCCTAGGTGATGAGGATGAGGATCAGCCAAGCCACACAGCCCACTCCAGACCAGGGCTTGGGAGCCAGACCCTGGGAGATTGGGCACCCAAGCCCCTGTGCCCTGCTCCCCAGGCAGGAGATGTTTGCTCCCTTGCTCTGGGCAAGGCCTCCCCATGGACCACTGGCCCAGGCTTTAGTCAGCCCAAGACTGTAGGGCAGGGAACCAAAGCTTCCACCTTGCCTTCTCCAGCAGCCCCCTGGAGCCCCCTGCTGCAGGCCACCCCTGGGGCTTTGCTCTTCAGGCCAGTGCCAGGTGCTGACCCTTCCCCAGGACCCTGTCTGGGGGCAGCTCTGTCCCTGGCACCACCCCCTGGTGCTTCTAGAAGGGCTGCAGGGCTCTGACATCACAACAGCCCCAACCCTCTGCAGGGGCAGCTCTGGGGCAAGCTTCAGCCCCAGGATCTCTGCCTGGCATGACCAGAGCACAGGCAGGAGCTGCCAGGGGGCCCAGGG
This sequence comes from Melanerpes formicivorus, assembly GCF_026170545.1. NCBI lineage: Eukaryota > Metazoa > Chordata > Aves > Piciformes > Picidae > Melanerpes > Melanerpes formicivorus. Next base: position 1,940,417 of record NW_027142435.1, on the reverse strand, counting down.
AAAGCCCCCAGCCTAAAGCAGGCAGGGTCCACCCACCCCCAGGCTCCTATTTTCTGCCAGAGAGGAGCCAAGGCAGCAGCAGGCAGCCTGGGCAGGGGCAGGGGCTGCCTTCTGGCTGATGCTCTCAGTCCCCAGGGACACTCAGCTCCTGCTTCCTTGGGCAGCTGAAGGTTTAAGGCACAGAGAGGATCTGCTGTGACCACTCCCATGCACTGTGCAGCAGCAGAGATGAGTCAAGGCTCCTTTATTTCCCCCCCCTGTCCCAATCAAGGGCTCACAAGATGTTCCCCACCACAGATTTCCTCCTGAGGATGGAGAACATTTCCCAGCACAGCCCAGTCCTCAGCCCTGCACTGTTTCTCCACCAGCTTTGCATGAGCAGAGCAGGCCCAGGGCCCAGGAAGAGCAGCAGAAATTCCCCAGCAATTCCCCTTCCCCTGACCTGAATCATCTCTTCCTTCCTCTTGTGACACAGAGCTCAAATGCAGCCTGCACAACAAATGAGGGAAGGAGCTCAGTGCCAGGGCTGGGGGGGACAGAGAGCCTGGAGAGTGATCTGCTCCCCAGCAAGAGGCTGCTTGGACTAACAGAGAGCATCCCAGGGGGGCTGTGAAGCTCAGCAGAGCTGGCACACACAGTGTCCCCTCTGCAGATGTGGCTCTGTCCACAGCAGTGCTGAGCAGAGGCTGAGCAGCAGCCCTGGAGCAGAGGCTGAGCAGCAGCCCTGGAGCAGAGGCTGAGCCCCAGCCCTGGAGCAGAGGCTGAGCCCCAGCCCTGGAGCAGAGGCTGAGCCCAGCCTGGAGCAGAGGCTGAGCCCAGCCTGGAGCAGAGGCTGAGCCCCAGCGCTGGAGCAGAGGCTGAGCCCAGCCTGGAGCTAAAGGAGCTGTGGGGGGCAAGAGGCTGGGGCCAGACTCTGCTCAGTGGTGCCCAGGGACAGCACAAGGGGCACAAAGTGGACCCCAGGAGGCTCCACCTGAACAGCAGGAGAAAATTCTTTGGTCTGAGGCTGCTGGAGGCCTGGGGCAGGCTGCCCAGAGAGGTTGTGGAGTCTCCTGGTGTGGATGGAGAGCTTCCAACCCCCCCCGGGCACTGTGCTGCTGGGCAAGCTGCTGTGGGAGCCCTGCTGGAGCAGGGGGTTGGAGTGGAGGAGCTCCAGAGGTCCCTTCCCACCCCTCCATGCTGGGATGCTGTGATTCAGCCCCAGATGTAGGCAGCCACAAGGAGGTGATCCAAAGCCTGCAGTGGCTGCAGGCTCTCTGCCACTGTCACCATGCTCAGCTCTCACTCTCATCCTCTCCCCTCCATCCCTCACAGCTGGGGGGGGGAAGGGCCTCTCCATTTCAGTAGGATGCTCCACAGCTCCAGCCTGGCTTGCTGGACATCCCCAGCTCCACAGCACTCCTGCACCACTGGCTCTGGGTGCACCAAGAGCTGTGGCTGCAAACTCAACTCCTCCAGAGCCCAACAGAGGGGGAGGGAAGACACAGGAGGACATCATCTGCCCTGAAGCCCCTGGCTGGCTGCAGGGGAACTGCCCAGGGGCCAGCCTGAGGGAGTGTTTTAGCAGTGGGGGTGTCCTGGGTGACCTCCAAATCCCCCTTCTGATTCCCCACCCCCGTGCTGGGCTGCTGTGGCTCAGGTTTGTTGCCTCACCAGGCAGAGCAGTGTTGCTCATCAGAGCCACTGGGACCCTCCCAGGCTGCACTGAGGATGTGTTGGGTGGGGGTGGAGGTACCTAGCACCCAGGGGAGCTGCCCAGGGGCCAGCCTGAGGGGCAGCCCCTGCCAGGAGCCGGTGGGAGGGATGGTGGCATGGGCAGGATGAAGCCCTCAGGCCGATGGAGGGCAGCTGCACAGAGGTGGTGTCCCTGCTGCCTGCAGGGGGGGTTGGGACTGGATGAACTCCAGGGGTCCCTTCCCACCCGACCCACTCCACGAATCTACCTTTGAAGCTTCACCCAAGCCCCAAAGCATCAGCAGTAACCAGGGCAACACCAACCACATCCTGTGCTCGGGGGGCAGAGGAAACAGACACCACAGAGGGGAAAAGAGAACCTTGAAGGAGACAAACCTGGCTGGAGATCCAAGCAGCACATCCTCCAGTGACACCTCCCCGAGCTTCCCGGGAGCAGCTGGATGGAAGTAAGCCGAGGGGAGCGGTTCCACCAGCGCCATGCCTGCCCCCACCTCGCCCAGCCTCGTCCCTGGCAGCAGAGGAGGTGCAGAGGCAAAGCCAGCCAGGCACAGAGGGGGGAAAACACAAAGAGAGAGAAGGAAATCAACCTGGAGCTGCTGAGGGAGCTCTGAGTGAGGCTGCCCCACAGCAGCACCACCCCCAGCCCGCTCCGGCTGCGGGGTGCTAAGGGGGGAGCAGGATTCGTGCCCCAAAAGCTCAGCAGCTGCAGCAATCCACAGCCACAAAACCCAACCCCGGCTCAGGAAGAGCTCCACAAACCCAGACAAGCATCACCTCGCCTCCTTTTTATCCCTCCCCCTCCCAGCTCAGCTCCCAAGCCACCTTCTCCCCCTGCCCCAAAACCCACCGGGTGCGGGCTGCGGGTCCCGCTTCAGCCCTCAGCCCCCCGCCGGCTGCGGCGGCTCGGCACGGGCGGCTCGGCACGGGCGGCTCGGCACCGGGCGGCTCGGCACCGGGCGGCTCGGCACCGGGCGGCTCGGCCCCGGCGGCTCGGCACGGGCGGCTCGGCACCGGGCGGCTCGGCACCGGCGGCTCGGCACCGGCGGCTCGGCACCGGGCGGCTCGGCACCGGGCGGCTCGGCCCCGGCGGCTCGGCACCGGTCTCTACAGCCCTTTTACGTTTAAACTAGCGCCCCGGAGGCAGCTCGGAAGCGCTCTTATGTCATGTGCTGCTGCCTCGCAATTGGAAGCAGCTCCTCACCCCACACGCCTGCCTCTTAAGGCAGCCCTGGCCCCATCCCTGCCTCTGACACGTCACAGCTTAGCGGGGGGGACAGACACACAGCCATGGGTACACCCCCCCCCCCCCCACACACACACACAGAGTCCTGCTGGGGTCTGGGGGCTCCCAGACCTCATCCTGAAGGGATTTTGCCGCCCAGGTGCTCTCCCAAGGGGATTTTATTCAAGGGTCCCTTCCACCCAAAGCCTTTGGGGGGCTCAGCTCGGTTTGGGGCAGGCTGAGCTTTAATTGCTCCAGAGGGTTTCTGGCTGATGGGAGCTTGGCTCTCATCCTTTCAGGAGGTGGATTTTGGGGGCTGGGCTCTTCCCCCCCCCGCACCTGCATCACACAGACGTCATTTGAAGCCGGCAGCGTGAGAAGCCTGCCTGACGCCAGAGAGCAGCTAAAGAAAGCTAAAAGCAACCTTTCCATCCTGTGACTCCAACCCTGCTGTCATCTGAGGGGTGGGAGGGAAAAGCCACAACCAGCCCCAGCTCACAGCAGCAGCTCAGGAGAGCATCCCCACCCCCTGCCCCCCACCTGCCCTGACTCACCCACACCTCACTGCTCCCCCAGGCTCTGCCACGGGGCTGCAGCTCCCAGCACAGCAAAGAGTTAACCCAGGAGCAGCAGCTGAGAGAGGAAGGGATGGCTCCAGAAATGCCCAGCTCGGGAGGAGCCGGCAGGCCACAGGGGCTGGTCCTGGGGTTGGGTTTTTAAGCAGCCAGCTGAGGAAACACAGAGAGGTTCTCCTCCCACCCTGCTCTGGTGAGCTCCCAGCCGCAGTGCTGCATCCAGTCCTGGGCTCCCCCAGCTCAGGAGAGACAGAACTGCTGCAGGGAGTCCAGCAGAGGGTCACCAGGATGCTGAGGGGCCTGGAGCAGCTCTGGGAGCAGCAAAGGCTGAGAGCCCTGGGGCTGAGAGCCTGGAGCAGAGCAGCCCCAGAGGGCAACGGAGCAATGCTCAGCAAGAGCTGAAGGAGCTGCGAGGGGCAAGAGGCTGGGGCCAGGCTCTGCTCAGTGGTGCCCAGGGACAGGACAAAAGAGCAAGGGGCACAGACTGGCAGCCAGGAGGTTTCATCTGAACAGGAGGAGAAAATTCATTGCTGTGAGGCTGCTGGAGGCCTGCAGCAGGCTGCCCAGAGAGGTTGTGGAGTCTCCTACTCTGCAGAGCTTCCAAACCCCCCCTGGGTACTGTGCTGCTGGGCAGGCTGCTGTGGGAGCCCTGCTGGAGCAGGGGGGTTGAGTGGAGGAGCTCCAGAGCTCCCTTCCCATCCCCAGCATGCTGGGGTTCCATGAAAGGGACATCATCTCTCCAGAGCAGCACAGTGCTGGGAGCAGCCACCCAGACCTGTGAAACCTGAGTTTGGTTCCCTCCCCAGCCTGGGGACACTCAAACCCACGTCTAGAAGAACACAGAGGTCACCAGACTGCCTGGTGCCTGCTGGGGGTGTCACCATCACCTCTCTTGCTCAAGGACAGTCCAAGGCACTAGGTGAGGAGGATCTCACTGCAGCAGCCTGAGCCCCTTGTGCAATCCTGCACCCCCAATCCTCCCCAGAGCCCCAGCAAGGAGCTGGAGGCTGCTCTGAGCCCCTGCTTTTCCCTCTGCACTAATCAGAGCATTCCTCCTGCCACCTGCTCTTCCCTGCAGCAAGGAGGTTTGGAGACAAAGGCTGGAGGTAGCCTCATGACAGCTCTGAGAGAGATGGGGACAGATTTTGTAGCACACTCAGAGCCAGGCTTAACCTCCTGATAGATCCCCGGGGGGGTGAACAGGATCACAAATGATCCTCTCCTGCCCTGCCCTATCTCTAGAGGAGACAAAGAGACTGTGGAGCACCAAGGGAGCTTCAGGAACACAAAGAACACACCCAAAGGAAAGGCTGCAGAGAGGAACCTCCCTTTAATTAAGGCTGTGGAACAACTGAAGTCATTTAAATACGAAGTGCCTGCTGCTGCGAGGGAGAGTCATGTCCTGGGAGAACTGGAAGGTGGTGGAACAAAGACTGAAAGAGCTGCAGAGCTTCACCAACAAAACAAAGGCCAAGACTGAGGAGGTGCAGGCTGGTGACAGCCAGCAGGATGTGGGCAGGCTTGAGGGACACAGAGCTCCAAAAGCCTCAGCTCAAACCAGACCATTGTGTGCTCAGCAGCCACCTGGGCATCCCATGGACCTGAGATCTTCAGTGGACAGCGTTGCAGGTGGACCTTGGTCTCCACCAGAGTCAGAGCTGAAGTTTGGCTGAGCAGAGCTGACCACAGGGCATCATCCAGAGCAAGGGCTTGCCCTGCTCCAAGAGCTGGGAGGCACCAAGGCACTGTGAGCTGAGGGCATCAGCACCACACAGCTCCCTCCTCAGCCTCACAACTCATTCTGAACGTCATGCAAGTTGCCTCAGCAGACGTGGGGCTGGTTCAGGTGAATCCTCAGCACAGTGACTCACAAGGAGCCTCCGAGTTCCTCTTTGCAGCTCTGCTTTCACCACACATCCCCTGTCTGCCCGCGGGCGGAAATCCCCTCCTGCAGGGCACCAAAGCCTGGGGGGGATGGGGGGTGGTGTCCAGAGACACAGCACCCATGTCCCTGCCAGCTCCCACCACCCAAGACTTCATCTCCCCTTGATGCCCACCCGTCAGTGCCAGAGCATCCCCGGTGGCTCAGGTCACTTCACATCATTCCACCATGCAGGGCAGGGCTGGTGACAGCCACCCACGGGCAAGGGCTGAGCCTCCTTCTGGCATCATTCGCCAGCCTCAGCCCACGGTGGACGGGTCAGCCCCAAACCGACTGTGAGTTATTCAACCAGAAAGCCGAAGTGCTTCGGCTCTGCTGCCCAGCCCAGCCCACCCGTGAAAGGGTGGGCAGGAGAAGCTGGCTCAGCAGCTGCGACAAGTAGCGGTGTAAAAGCCTGAAAACCCCCGCAGCACACGGGCTCAAGTTCAGCATCCAGCCCAGGGAAACACTGCCGCCCACCCGGGACACCGGGAGGGACGCTGGACACGGAGCCGCCCACCCGGGACACCGGGAGGGACGCTGGCTTGGACACGGAGCCGCCCACCCGGGACACCGGGAGCGACGCTGGCTTGGACACGGAGCCGCCCACCCGGGACACCGGGAGGGACGCTGGCTTGGACACGGAGCCGCCCACCCGGGACACCGGAGCCGCCCACCCGAAGGGCTGCGGGATGGACAGGGCCAGGCTGCGGTGCACAACCTGCTGTAAGCCGCTGGCATCCCCCCAGCCCCAGCCCGGTCACGACTCCCGCGGGCAGCGGCGGTTTTCCCGCGCCGCCGGAGCGGACCGCGACACCCCCCGCCTCCCGCCACGCGCCGCCAGCACAGAAGGGCGGGACGGCGCGCGGGCCGCGCATGCGCCGTTACCTCAGGAAGCAGCAGGCGCGCGACGACCCCCAGGCGGCGCGAGAAGCAGATGCCGCGCGCGGCCACGCGGCCGCCCTTTAGAGCGCTCGTGGAGGAAGGGGAGGGCGGGGCCGAGGGGAGCGGCCCGCCCCGCAGGCTCGCGCGGCCACGCCATTGGTCGAGGCGGCGGTCGGAAGGCGACCAGGCCACGCCTCCGCCGGCGCGGAGGGCACCTGCGGTCGTTGCCCTGCCGGGCGCGGCCAAGCCGCAGCGAAGCGCTGGCCCCGGCGGTGCTGCCTCTCGGCCAAGTACCGAGTCCGGTCTGCTCATCAGCTAAGTGACTTGAGCTGTACTCTCCTCCCCCCCCGCACTGAGTAGCAGGGAGTAGCTTGGGGTGGGGGAAGCTGAAGAAGAGAAGATTTTGCAGGGGAAAAACTCAGTGCTGGGTTCTTGGTGTCCCCATGCCAGGAGGTGAGCCATAGGTGTGTGGCCATGGTACCTGAGGGATATGGTTTAGTGGCCCTGGTGGTGGGGTTGGGTTGGAGGTTGGACTCCATGACCTTTGAAGGCTTTTCCAAGCCAAACGGTTCTCTTACTCCGTGCCCCAGCGAGCAGGCAGAACGTTGGTGAGGTCTGCAAACTCAGCAGACCACTCGCCCCTCTCCCTCTGGCCATGTCCTGGCCATTGGCTGCTTCCTGCCCTGCTGGCAAGGGAAATTCTCAGAGAACTGTAAAAAAAACCACCCCCAATATTCAGTGGCTCGTCCCAAAGGTTAACTGAAGGCACTCCCAAAGGTTGACTGAAGTGGCAAAAGCCTCCAGCTCTATTTCTGGCCATGCTCTGAGCCAACAAATTACTTTGGCCAAGCTGCTTTTTCTGTCCTTGTCTATCAAGCTGAGGTTGCATCACTGCCAAGGTAGAAGCCAAGGGTTTTGGCAAACTCCCTCCCCTTCTGGGGTCAAAGGGGACCAGGCTGGTGGTGAAGCAGCACTTAAAGGTAAGTGCAAGGTGGTTCTCTGGCAGCTCTGCCCCAGGGAGGAGAGAGCCTTTTCTCCCTGCCTGCAGGGCTCAGCTCATACCTTGGTGTAACAAGCACCCTTCTTATTGATTGTGATAGCACAGCCCAGCCCTTGATAAACAAACATGGAGCTCTTGAGTTTCAATCAACAAATGCACCACAGCCACCAGGCCCTTTGTCACATGTTGGCTTTGCTGCCTCTGTGTTTGGAATCACAGAATCATTTTGGTTGCAAGAGACCTTTAAGCTCCCTGAGTCCAAACATTAACCCAGCATAGCCAGGTTGCCACTAAACCTTGGCCCTCAGCAGCACATCTGACAGGAGGGCAGAAGCATCTTGGTTGTCTGTGCCTGGGATGTTACAGCTGGTTGGTTGCTGGGGTATGAGTCACCTTTTCCTCAGTGTAGACAAGCTCCTGGAGAGCTTTCAAAGCTGTGTCCAGCCATAAATCATCCCCCAGTCTGTACTGATGATGAGGAATGGAAGTGAGGAGAGACATGGAAATTGTCCACAGCCTGTCCATCAAAACCGTAGAAGACTCAGCTGCACCTCCCTTAAATACATCTGAAGCTGTTTGCTGCCATCCTTCTTCTAGAAGGCCACTGGTAGAGGGACCCACCAGCTCATCCCACCTATCTGAGTGCCATGAGGTGTCTTAAGCAGCAGATCCCAGCACTGTCATGGATCCAGCAGATGAAGAGTGAAGCTCTCAGCCCAAGCTGCCACCCAAGCCAGTTGGTTATCAGCCCTGGAGATTTACTCTTGCACAAATGTTTGCTAAATCCTTGCAGGCAAGAAGCAGCTGATCTGGCTTCAGATCTTGTCAATAAGGTGTCCAAATCAGGGTGGCTGATTTTGCCCAACAGCAGTTTCAGTGTTCACCTCCCAGGGATCATTTCTCAACCTCGCTGCTGGCAGCATGCACCTCCAAAGCAGAGGAGAAGGTGGTGCCAAGCTGGGGCAGTCATCTTCCCCCAGCCTGTCTGTGACTGGGAGGCCAACAGCCTCAGTGGGAGCCCCAGAAAGAGGTGGTGTGAGCTCCTGACTGGTTTGGCATGGCTGCAGAGTGGGCACACAAGCTGCTCTGACTGCCCAGGCTGCCCTGCCAGGAGGGAGGTGTGGAGAGGCTGGGGTCAGACTCTATGTCTTGTATCCACAGATTGCATCAGGCTGCAAGGGACTCTCAAAGCTCATCTTGTCCAACTCCCCTGCAATCAGCAGGGACAGTTCCCACTAGATCAGGCTGCCCAGGGCTACAGCTTGGATGTTCTGGGGTCTCAACCACCTCCCTGGGCAGCCTGTTCCAGGGTCTTACCACCCTCATAGTGCAGAACTTCCTCCTGATGTCCAACCTAACTCTGCCCTGCTCCAGCTTCAAACCACTGTCCCCACAGCCCCTCCCCAGCCTGCCTGAAGGTCCCCTTCAGATACTGAAATGCAGCTCTAAGCTCTCCCTGGAGCCTTCTCCAGGTTGAACAGCTCCAACTCTCCCCAGCCTGTCCCCAGAGCAGAGGTTCTCCAGCCCTCTGATCATCTTGGGGGCCTCCTCTGGACCCCCTCCAGCAGGTCTTTGTCTCTCTTATGTTGGGACTCTAGAGGTGGACAGAGCTCTGCAGGTGAGGTCTCACCAGAGCAGAGGGGCAGAGTATTTTATGTCCTGTGTCCTGCATCCTGTATTCTACCTACCACAGTTTACACTCCCTCTGTTTTGCCCCAGGTGGGATCCTCCAGCAGTGAAATTCAGCATGGACAGGGGAGGAACCTGCCTCAGAAAGCTGCCAGGTAGGAAGGTGCTGTTGGCAGCAGTATAAACCCAGACACTCAGCACATGCAGACTGCCTGAACACAAGCAAATGATTGTTTCTTACCTCAAACAACACCAAAACACCTCAAAAAAAAAAAACCCCAAACACCCCAGAACCCCAACTCCCAAGGTAATTTGTCCTTTGGGTGTGAATCCTCTGGGGATTTTCTCACTTTCCCAATAAAGCAATTCAAGGGAAGAGCTCCACTGAGGGTTTCCTCAGCAGCGACCAAACCCACAGCATTTCTCATGGCCAAAAGTGACGCTTCAGAGGCCCCCACTGCCTCTGCAGGCTGTGGGGGTCCGTCGAAGGGCTGGGGTGTGGGGGGGGGGGTTGTGTGTTTCTACACCTCCCCTGTAGCGAAAGGGAGCAGAAGGGGAGGGGAGCTGAGCTGAGCTGCAGTTTGTGTGAGGAACCTGCCCTCCTGTGGGTGTCTGCTACAGCTGCAGCAAGCCTTGCTCCTGGCTGAGCAGCCCGGGGCTGCTCCTCACCTCCAATCCTGCCTCCAGTTCTGGTGCCTCCATCACAAGAAGGACGCAGAGCTGCTGGAGTGAGTCCAGAGGAGGCCACAAAGATGCTCCAGGGGCTGGAGCAGCCCTGCTGTGAGCACAGGCTGAGGGAGCTGGGGGTGTGCAGCCTGGAGAAGGGAAACCTCAGAGCTGCCTTGCAATAGCTGAAGGGATCCTGCGGGAAGGCTGCAGAGAGACTTTTCCTGAGGGTGCCTGGAGCCAGGCCCAGGGGGAATGGTTTTGATGGGATCGAAAGTAATCAGGGTCTTCACAAAGGAAGGATTGTCTGAAGGGGGCTAGAAGAAGAAGGGAGGGGACCCAGACAGTTTCCCTTATCTATGTGTACAAACACCAAAGCAGCAGCTGCCAAAGACCTTTGTCTTGAATTCAAGGTAAATCAGTGGGAGTCTTTCAGGGGATGGCAAGACATTGACCACAGCCTAAACTCTTGAACTGCCTGACCGATGGGCAGGCTGAACAGACTGCTGAATATTAACTTCTCCACCCAGAGTCGTGAGGAACCTAATTTAAATGCAGATACAGTGCATGCAGCGGGGTGGGGGTTGGATGTGAAGGGGGACGTGCAGTAGGCTGTTTGGGGACAGACTGCAAATCCTCAGTACCTGAAGCCTGTAGGGAAAGGGAGAGGGAAATTTGCAGCCGGGAAATCAGGATGAAAGGGAGCTGTGTCTGCCAGCAGTTGGGGAGTGACCCCCAGGAACGGTCCTGTGGACTCTCCCTTTGTTGGAATAAAGCCCTGCCAAACTCCTCTGCCTCCCTTGTGAGCAGCAGCTTCTAGCTAGAGAGGGAATTTTTCCTCACAACTTGAAGCTGAGGCAGAGCAGGGTTAGAGTGGAGCTGAGGAAGAAGTTCTTCAGTGTGAGGGAGGTGAGACTCTGGCACAGGCTGCCCGGGGAGGCTGTGGCTGCCTCCTGCCTGGAGGTGTTCAAGGCCAGGCTGGATGAGGGCTCAAGCAGCCGGGGCAGACACAAATCAGACATTCAAGTGAGGCTGAGAGGTGTCCCAGCCCCGTGGCAGGGACCTGAGGCAGTCTGTGATTCTGAGGCACCTTTAACCCCGGGAGAGGAAGGTTCTCCATGCCCCATTCTCAACTCCAGCAGTCAGGGCTGCCCAGTGAAAAGCAGCTCATGCTCTAGGTTGGTCTCGGTGCTTCTCCAGGGCTTTTGGAGGCAGGTGCTGCCAAGGAAAGCAGCAGGGCTTTTTTTTATGCAGCTTTTAATGGACTCCTTTTCTCCGTGGTGCTTTGGGTTGATTTCCCTCGGTTAAACCCAGCAGGATCACCACCTGTACTTCAAAGTGGCTTTGCAGCATGCCTGCCAGGCACTTGATGGTTTCTTGGAGCACCTTATCAAGAGGCAAGGAAAAGCTTTTTGTGATGGATTTTTTTTTTTTGTCAGGGATTTTTCTTTCCTTTTTGTGTTTTTCTTTTTTTTTCTGTAACACTGTGAAAAGTATTTGCCAGCCTGAGCCGAGGAAGTGTGTGGAATGTGTACCCATGGAGACTCCCAACAACACCACCAGCTCCGCAGCTGCTGGCTTAGTGCTTTCCTTACCTAACACACCAGGAAAGGAGATCCTGGGGAAGGGAGAGGTGGGGAGAAAGTGGCTGAGTGGTAAAATACTGGAACAGGCTGCCCAGGGATGTGGTTGAGGCCTCATCCCTGCAGACAGTCAAGGTCAGACTGGATGTGGCCCTGGGCAGCCTGCTCTAGCTGGAGGTCTCCCTGCTGATTGCGGGGGGGGTTGGACAAGGTGAGCTTTGAGTGTCCCTTCCAACCCAATGAATCTGTGAATCTGTGCATGGAAACTGGAGGGACTGGAGTTGCTGGTTGGCTTTTGGTCTGTCTGTGGATTTGGGGTTGGGATTCCTGCTTTTGCTACATTCCTGCAAGGATTAAAACCCCAGAGCTGTGTGTCTGAGCAGCAAGGATGTGCCAGGTGAGAGGCTGAGAAGCTCCAGAAGTAAATCAGTCACAGCGACCCTGAGGGAGCTGGGGTTGCTCAGTCTGGAGACAAAGAGGCTGGAGGGAGACCTCATTGCTCTCTACAGCCCCCTGAAAGGAGGCTGGAGCCAGGTGGGGTTGGTCCCAAGGCTCCCAAGGAAAAAGTGACAGGGCCAGAGGAAACAGCATTCAGTTGCTCCAGGGAAGGTTTAGATTGAACATGAGGAAATATTTCTTCCCCTGAAGGTTTGTCAAAGCCTGGCCCAGGCTGCCCAGGGCAGTGTTAGAGTCCCAGTCCCTGAAGGGGTTTCAAAGATGTGGTGCTGAGTGCCATGGTTTAGTGGTGCCCTGGCAGTGCTGGGGTAACAGCTGGACCTTAAGGTCTCTCCTAACCAAAACAGTTCTGTGATTGCAGGGTTTCTAAAACCTTCACTGAGCCAGGACCTCTGGCCCCTGTGCCTCCATCAGCTGCCATCCAGCCCCCCCTTTACTGGCGGAGACTTCGGAGCCGGTCTCTATGGAAACCATTTGATGTCATGGGAGAGCTGGGAGCTCAGGTAGGGGAGAAACCAGCAGCGAGTGGGAGAAACCCCGAGCGCGCCGGTGTCTGGGTCGGACTGGTGCCGTTTTCCGGGCGCCACCGGAGAATTTTGATGATTTAATAAAGGAAAAACCAACTTTTTTGGTCAATTTGAAGCCGGATCCTCGCTCCGCGCCCGTCGCTCCCCGTGGCGCCTCCCCGGCGCCACCGCCTCCTCCCACGGCCCCGCCTCCGCCCCTCGCCCCGTGGCCCCGCCCCCTACTCCAGCCCCTCCTCCTCCTGGACTGGCCCCGCCCCTTCACGCTCCCTCTGGCCCCTCCTCCGCCCCTCGCTGAAGCGCCAAAGCGCGCGCCAACTCTCCGCCCCGCCCCTTCCCCGCCGCCATTGGTCCCGCTTCGCCCCTGCGATGACAGACAGCTCTTGAGCCAATGGCCGGCGGCGCCGCGTGGGGCACGCCCAGCCCCGTCGCGGCGGAGGGGGCGGTGCCGGGCGGTGACGTGAGGGGAGAGGGTAGCAACAGTTGCCTCGAGACCCGGCGCCAGGCGCCATAGTGACCGTAGCCCTGGAGACTGTTACTTGCCAACGGGAGCAACGCGCGGCCCCGGCGGCCGGAGCCCAGCGCAGCCAGCGGCGCCCGGCAGGGAGGACAGGTGAGCGGGGAGGGGGAGGGCAACGGGTCCGGCCAGTTGAAGGGGGTCCGGAACGCAGAGAGGGCGTCCCGTCCGCTGAGACGGGTCCGGGTCGCTTTCAGGGGTACGGGACGCCGAGGGGGATCCGGGACGCCGAGGGCGATCCGGGACGCCGAAGGGGATCCGGGACGCCGAGGGGGATCCGGGTCGCTGAGGGGGATCCTGCCCGCTTAGGGAGTTCCCGTCCGCTGAGCGGTTCCGGTGCGCTGAGGGGGGTCCCACCTGCTGAGAGAGCCCGCGGCGGGGAGGATGGAGGGAGGGGGTCGGTGATAGACGGCGCCCCGCTGTCTCCTCCCGTCCCCGTCTCTCGGCTCAGTCCCGGCCGCAGGAGCGTTTCCCCGGGACCCGCCGGCTCTCGCTACCGCCCGGAGCGAAAGGCACTTCCCCCGCGCCGCCCTCGGAAAGTTGGGAACGGCGTCGGGCTCGGGCGGAGCGGGAGAAGTGACACCCTTCCCCCCTCCTCCTGCCCGCCCCGTCCGGTGCCGCTGCCCGGGGGCACCGCCCGGTGCGCGCCCGGCCCCGCTCCGCGCCCCGCCCGGGGCAGGGGAATCCGAAGCGCCCGCCCGCCTCCGGCGCGGCCCCGGCGGGGGGCCAGCATCCTTCCTCCCGCGGTAACCAACTTCTCCCTGGCTCGCTGCCTTGTTTCCTTTAACTCTCTGCTCGGAGCGTCAGGTTTGGTTCGGAACAAGCGTTCAAGAACCGACCTGGGCTGCCGCGGACCCCGGCGCGCCGCTTTCCACCCTCCCCTTGAGCTCGGGAAGAGGAGACGCAGGGCAGCAGCCTTCTCCCGGAGGAGCTGGCATCCCGCTTGTGCTTGTCTCCGTGTTCCCCCGGGCACTCCTCCCAGGCGTTCTGGGGGCGGAGGGAGGTGATTTCAACTCCAGCTCATCCCTGGAGTTTGCCAGAGCTCTGAAATCCCGGCGCTCGCTTTCTCATTGGTCTTAGAGAGGAGCAAAAACTGGAATAAGACCTATTTTTAAGCCTCTGCCATCTATTCTTGCCTTGGTTTCTCCTGTTTGTTTGGAGTAAAGCGCGTTGTGAAACGAGGCTCTTCTCCTGTTAGAGCAGGATTTTGTCCATGTGCCTATTTCAAGCGTGAGTTCCTGCAGCCTGATTAAATCTTTCCATCCTTCCCCCCCCCTTAGATACCACTCTAAAGTCGTTTCTTTTCTGTTTGGGGTAGAAAGGAGGAGATCTTCGGCATTCAAGAATAAAGGGGAATAAATAGTCTCTGTGTTAAATCTGCTTTTAAGGGCTTGGTGTATCCTTAAACTGATCACTCTCAGCTTCAGATCCATTTGTTAATCAAAAGCTTTTCTTTTTCTTCACCCACTTCTCCCCAAACTTTTCCACCTCTTCCTCTCTGTTGCAAATCGTTTGAGGATGATTAAGAGGGCGGGGGGGAGGGGGGGGGAGGGGGAAATCAGCCTCAAGGTAGAACCCTGAAGCTCCCAGACTGAAATTCTCTCTTTGCCTCTGCTGTTGGACTTTTTCGCTGTGAGCTTGCTTCAGTTTAAGTTGAATTCAGACTTGTCTCAGGTTCTGGTTGAAAGTTCCACCTCTCCTGGAAGGTGGTGGTGGTGAAAGGGAAGGTGCCTTGGAAGCCCCTCTCCGTGGTCGGCTGTTTCAGGATGGGTTCAGCCAGTTCCTGGATCGATCTTTTGCCGTTGAGGGAGTTGAGGAGGATGAGCAGGGTTTGACTTCTTTTGCCGCACGACCTGGGGGCTCCGTGACGCTGCGGGGGATGCGGCAGCTCCAACGCTGCTCCTCAGTGTTTCGTTTTGAAACTCGTGGTGTCCCTATCTAAACCGATCCAACACATGCAGCTGCTTCTCACCCCTCGGTTTTGCCGTCCCAAGGGACGGGAAATTTCTTCTGAGGGCTGTGAGAAGATGTTGCTTGCATTTGCCTTTCGGCGCGTCGCAGACGTGGGCATGCTCCGGTTTCTTCTTGTCAGCCCTTCGGAGTTCATGCTCTCAGGGCTGTTCCTCTTCCACTGAGGTTTGGAAATATTCAGCTTTTTAAGCAGAAGCTGGGTTCTCAGGTAACTGCAGGATCTTGGCCTTAAGGGTAGAAGCCCACACAAAAGCAAGTGAGGGCTTGACAGCTGGAATGTCTTTGTCCACCCTTGCTCCCTGCCAAACGGGAACCGTCCCGGTGCCGCCGTGGATGGTGAGAGGAGCAGCAGCTACCAGAGAGGAATGCAGCAGCCAGGTCCCTCAGACTTCACAGGGGACTCCCACAGACAGTCCCTGCTTTGCATTTCCCTGCTGTGCCATTTACATCTCATGAATTCCTCTCCTAGCACCGTGTCCCTGTCCTGGGGCCCCTCCTGCCAGCTCTGTTTGCTGTGCGAGGGTCCGAGCCAGCGCCGAATCCCAACGCGGGGCTGCAGCAGCTGGAGAGGGTCTGAGAGGTGCAGGCAATGGGCCAGGGGCCGTGGGCCAGTGCAGCAAATTATCCCTTAGCATCAGATCTGCCCTCTCAAAGGCTGTTTTATAGGTGGAGCTTAGAAAAATGGGGTGGGGGGGGGTGCAGAAAAGTGGAGGAGGTTTGGTGTGGGAAAGTGGAGGTGCAGAAAAGTGAGGGTTTGGTGCAGCAAAGTGGAGGTTTGGTGCAGAAAAGTGGAGGTTTGGTGCAGCAAAGTGGAGGTTTGGTGCAGCAAAGTGGAGGTTTGGTGCAGCAAAGTGGAGGCTCATCTTCATCAAGGGACTTGGCACCACAAGTCCCTCAGCAGAGGTGGGAGGGGAGGATGGGGTGGTCCCTCTGGAGGCTGAGCCTGGTCTAGAGTGGCTGTTAAATCACATTTTGCAGATGAAGGCACGTTTTCAAACGTTCTTTCTGTATACTCTGGGCTGTGTGAACCCCAAGTGGTCATTTAAGGCCACAGCTAAAGCCAGGAGCAGCCCAGGCCGGCGCTGTCCTGGGTCAGGGCTATCTGCTGGGGTGATTCCTCCAGCCGAGAGCTTTCATTGCCTCTAAAAACCACCTCCAGGCTCGCTCCCCTCTCTGTGCCAACTTCTCCAGGGCCAAGCCTGGCTGGCTGGTGAGGGACTGCAGCTTTAGCAGCTCCGTGGCAGAGATTCTCGGGCGCCAGTCATTGTCTTTAAATAGTCTCCCGCTTGTAACACCTCGGAAGCGCTGACAGCTGCTGGCTTTGATCACAACCTGGTTTGTTGTTTCTGGCGGGGGGGGGGGTGGGGTTCTTTTTTGCTTTCCACGAGGACCTGTGAACAGAGCTGGGTTTCAGGGACTGCAGCAGGTTCTTTTTTTGTTGTTGGTGGTGGTTTTTTGTTCCCCTACTGAGTTTTGAGTACTCCAAAGCTGAAAGCGTCCCACGGCGTGCAGAGTCACGGCGCGGGCAGGGCGCTGCTGATTCAGCCAGCAGCTCTCCCCTGCTCAGCCAAAGCTTCTGCTGGAGGCAGCTGAGTTCTGCTTAAACTCAGTTTTTCCCCCTTCTATCCCTCCCTCCCTCCCTCCCTCCCTCCAAAACAAATGCCAGTGCAGTTACTGCCTGGCTGCCAGCCAGCTGGAGCAAAGCTGTGCCCGGCCCAGCGTGCCAGGGCTTGCTGTGGGTGCTGCTGAGCCACCCCAGGCTCCCTCCTCCCCCTCCCTTGCTCCCCAGGCTTGGTCAGCACTCAGTGCCTGGGTGATCCTGGATTGTGTTTCTGACATTTGAAACATATGCAGGGTTCCCTTCTGTGATCTGGGCTCTGGTGCTCTGCTCTGGCTCGCTTGGGCTGGCAGGTCTTGGTTCCTGCCCTCAAACAGGCACAGGTCATGGAATCATGGAGTCATTGAGGCTGGAAAAGACCTTGGAGATCATTGAGTCCAACTCAACTCCCATGACCACTGAGCTGCATCCTGAAGCACCACATCTCCAGCTTCTTGAACACCTCCAGGGCTGGGCACTCCACCACCTCCCTGGGCAGCCTGTGCCAATCCCTGACCACTCCTGCAGCAAAGACATTTTTCCTCCTCTCCAACCTAAACCTCTGCTGGCACAACTTAAGCTCATTTCCTCTCATCCTATCCAGAGTTACTTGGGAGAAGATCCATCTTGTTGGGGAGGCTCCAAGCAGGGAAGTGTTCAAAGCCAGGCTGAATGGGGCTTGGAGCAACCTGGTCTGGTGGAAGGTGCTCCCTGCCCATGGCAGGGGGTTGGAACTGGGTGGTTGTTAAGCTTCCTTCCAACCCAAACCAGTTGTGTGTTTGCCTGAGAATGTGCTGGCCCTGGGCTGGTTCTGCCCAAGTGGCACATGAACTATGGCATAAATCCATAAATGGATGAGAAGGAGCCTGAGAATGATGTCATAGATACATAAACAGGTGACCAAACATTTATTCAGCTCAAGCTTAGTGCACTGAACAAAGAGGAGTCCTTCCTTATGGGGCTGTAGCTACCACTTCTTAGCACAGAAAGCAGAGAGGGGATTATTTGTGGGCTCCTCAGTACCCAAACTGTGCCAGGTAGGGAGGAAATCACAGCCTGGGCTGCACCAGGCTGCCCAGGGCCACAGCCAGCCCAATCTTGAATGTCTCCAGGGCCTCAACCACAGCCCTGGGCAGCCTGTTCCAGTGTCTCCCCACCTCACTGGGCAGAACTTCCTCCTGATGTCCAACCTAAATCTCTCCTGCTCCAGTTCCAAACCATTGCCCCTCAGCCTATCACCCCAAGCCCTTCTGAACAGTCCCTCCCCAGCCTTCCTGGAGGTCCCCTGCAGATGCTGAAATGCAGCTCTGAGGTCTCCCCCATCACTCCATGGCCATGCTGGCAGAGGGCTTCTCCAGTGTCCAAGAACAGGGCAGAGACTCCACGTGGGCAAGGCAGGGCTGCGCTGAGAAGCGTGGAGAGGGCAGCTTGGCCTTACTAAACCAGGCCTGCCTCACCAGCTGGCAGCAGTTCTGTATCTTCTCTTGCTCAGACTGTGCTCTTATTTGGCCAGTGAAGAGAATTTCTGCAGAACCTGTGATAAGATGAAGCAGAGGGCTGGAGGAAGCCACTTCTGAGATAAGCTCAACCTCTCAGCGTGCTGGAGGTGCAGTTTGGCAGCGTTGTCACCTCACTGCTCTCTGCAAGGGTGTTGCACTCCTTTTCTCCTCTCCTGAGCTGTCTTGGATGGGGGAGTCAGAAATAAAACCACTTAACATCCCCTTTTGGATGGTAGAGTCAGAAAACAGCAACTTTAAATCCACTTCTGGATGGTAGAGTCAGAAGAAAGCTTCAAATCCACCTCTGGGGTGGCAGGGTCAGGAAAAAGCAACTTCAAATCCACCTCTGGGGTGGCAGGGTCAGGAAAAAGCAACTTCAAATGCACCTCTGGGGTGGTAGAGTGAGAAAACCAACTTCAAATCTACCTCTGGGGTAGCAGACTCAGGAAAGCAACTTAAAATCCCCTTTTGGGTGGCAGAGTCAGAACAAAACCAACCTAAAAGCCACCCCTGGGCTGTGAAACCAGGGGCAGTGAGTAAGCACCTGGGCTGCTGCCGGCGTTTAAACAAAGCCTTTGCAGTGCTCAACCTCCTCTTCTCCAGCCTAAACACCCCCACTGCCCTCAGCTGCTCCTCCCCAGCCCTGTTCTCCAGACCCTTCCCCAGCTGTGTTGCCCTTCTCTGGACCTGCTGCAGCCCCTCCATGACCACCTTGGGGAGAGGGTCCCAAAACTGAGCCCCGGCGTTCGACGTGTGGCCTCACTGCTGCAGGGGTTGTCCCCCCCTACAGGGGGGCAATCACCTCATGGGAGAGGCAGAGCAGAGGCTGCCTGCTGACAGAGATGAGGGTTAATTTTTTGGTGCTGGCAGTGTGCTTTATCATCACAGAAACCTCCTCTGCAGTCCCCATCCAAGACATTCCAGCGTGGTGCCTCATCAGCTGGTGCTGCGTCAGGCAGGGCTGTTGGGAAGCTGTCTCCACAGCTGTGTGTTACTAGGGAAGAGCTCCTGTGCCTTCCAGCAGGATCCTTGGCTGAGTGGAGGTGCATGGGCTCATGGAATAGGCTTGGCTTGGAAGGGATCTTCGAGATCACCCAGTTCCAAGCCCCCTGCCACGGGCAGGGACACCTCCCACCAGCCCAGCTTGCTCAAGGCCTCATCCAACCTGCCTGTCCCTGGGCAGCCTGTGCCAGTCTCCCCCCAGCCTCACTCTCAAGAATTCTTCCTCATCTCCAGTCTCAGTTTCCCCTCTCCCCTCTCAAAGCCATTGTCCCTCATCCTGTCACTCCCAGCCCCTGTCACAAGTCCCTCCCCAGCTCTCCTGGAGCCCCCTTCAGCTACTGGGAGGTCTCTCTGAGGTCTCCCTGGAGCCTTCTCTTCGACCACCATTAGCCTTGGATGCTGTAAACCAGAGGTAAAGCAGAAATTCATCCCCAGACAGCTGACCTTCCTCCAGCAGAAATATTACAGGATCCCAGAATCCTGAAGGCTGGATGCTGTGGCTAGTCATGGAACTCCATCCTCATGCAGAGAGGAAGCAATTAGAAAGCAGGAGATGCACTCAGAACTTCACTGTGGGTTTGTTGTCCAAAGCCATCACAGAGATTCGACCAAGTCTCTGCCAAAATGAAAGCCACCCCCCCCCCAGATTCCTTCTTGATAGCCTAAGAAGAGCCTCAGCACCAAAGCATTAAGTCATTCTCTAGGGAGCATGAATACAACCTGCACTGGGTGATGTAGTAGTTCAGCTATTTAGGGGCATTGCAGAATGAAGCTGGAGTTTGGAGGAGCTGAGGTTGGAAGGCAGCTGGAAAAATCCCACCCACAAGAGCAATTGTCTCTTGACGTGTGCTGAGAGAGGGAGTGTCACTGAAAGCAGCCCTGAGATGTGATGAGAGAGAGAGAGAGAGCTTGGATGGGACCTGTGGAGCTGAGGACAAAGCACATTTCCCTCCAGGGCAGCAGCAGGGGGCTGAACAATTCCTGAGCAGCAGAACAAGGCAGATGAGGTTCGTGTGAGGGCCCAGAGTTTGTGTTTAGGAGATGGTGCCCCTCACTCCTGCACCCCACAGCTCCCAGCAGCACAGGGTGGCTTAGGAGGGACCTCAAAGCTCATCCAGTCCCAACCCCCCTGCCATGGGCAGGGACAGCTCCCACCAGCCCAGGCTGCTCCAGCCCTCATCCAGCCTGGCCTTCAACACCTCCAGGAGGGGACCAGCCACAGCCTCCCTGGGCAGCCTGCTCCAGAGCCTCCCCAGCCTCTCTGGAAATATTTAAGAATGAAATACCCTGCTGCTGCCTTGCAGCTCTGCTGCTGCTGCTCTGAGCTAGCTCTGGTGATAAACTCCCTGCTGGTGGCCAGGGGCTGTTGGCAGAGCACCACCTGCTTCTCTGCAGGATTCTAAACCAGTTCTGTCTGCTGCTGTCCCACAGATGGGAAGCAGGTTTTGACATCTTCCCCTCAAATGGTGCCAGGGGAGGCTTAGGTTGGAGATCAGGAAGAGTTCCTTTGCCTCAAGAGTGGTCTGGGGTTGGCACAGGCTGCCCAGGGGGGTGGTGGAGTCCCCAGCCTGGAGGTGTGACCATGGCACCGTGGTGGGGTTGGGTTGCTGGTTGGACTGGGTGGTCTCAGAGGGCTTTCCAGCCCACACCATCCTCTGCTTCATTCTCTGGCTCTAGAGGTGTGTGGATGCTCCTCTCATCTCCAGCTCCTGGCCTTCCTGCTGCGGTTCAGTTTGCAAGTGGAGGCATTCTTAGCATTCCTCCCAGTCTGCACAGCAGCTCCACACCACCTAATTACAGTGCTCCACAACAGCTCGCCGGCAAATTAACATCAGAATGGATCCTGAGGTTCTGTAATGGCTCAGAAATGTCACTGAGCTGGAAGAGTGCTGGGCTCTGCCTGGCAGCAGCCTCTCCTCCCAGGGCAGCAGCTGTGCAGCCACTGCCTCCTCCATCCAGCCCCGGGGAGTCCTCCCGCAGGTGAAAAATTCCTTGTCCTGAGCCTCATCCATCCTGAGCAGCAGCTTCCTCCTCTGTTGTCCAGGGTTTGTTCTTGCTAATTGCTTTGGAGTCAGGAGCTGTCCCCAGGGGCTGGGAGCAGGCTCTGGAGGGGAGCTCAGCATGTCACCGAGTTTCTGTGCTGAGCTGAAGTTGCCGTTTCCAAATGGCATCCCTGCCACTTCTCACCCCCCGAAGCTGCTGCTTGCTTTTGTCCTCTCCCCAGTTTGATTTGCTTTTCCTTTCTTCAGGCACACTGCCTGCTGGAATTGCTGCAAGAGTTGCCCCTGGCAGTGATGGGCATGCTCCTGGCAGAGCTGCTGCACAGGAGGGAGGGGAGCAGAAAGCCTGGCACGGATGGGCTCTCAAATTCTACCTTAGCTTGCCCTTAGCTTGCCCTCAGCTTGCCCTTAGCAGCCTTTCTGCTGTCCATCTCACCAGCTGTGTGACTCATCCAGGCAGAATCACTATCCCAGGAGAGCTCACAGCTTCCTCATCCTCTGCTCTGACCTAATGAGGCCACATCTGCAGTGCTGGGTCCAGTTCTGGGCTCCCCAGTTCAAGGGAGATAAAGAACTGCTGGAGAGAGTCCAGGGGAGGCTGCAGAGCTGCTGAGGGGCCTGGAGCAGCTCTGGGAGCAGCAAAGGCTGAGAGCCCTGGGGCTGAGAGCCTGGAGCAGAGCTCCAGAGGGGAGCTGAGCAATGCTCAGCAAGAGCTGAAGGAGCTGTGGGGGGCAAGGTGGAGCCAGGCTCTGCTGAGTGGTGCCCAGGGCCAGGCCAAGGGGCAAGGGGCACACAGTGGAACCCAGGAGGTTCCACTTGAACAGGAGGAGAAACTTTGGTGTGAGGCTGCTGGAGGCCTGCAGCAGGCTGCCCAGAGAGGTTGTGGAGTCTCCTTCTCTGCAGAGCTTCCAACCCCCCTGGGCACTGTGCTCCTGGGCAAGCTGCTGCCCTGCTGGAGCAGGGGGCTGGGACTGGGAGAGCTCCAGAGGTCCCTTCCAACCTCCACCGTGCTGGGATTCTAGGAAGGGACAGCTCTCACCGCTGGAGGGCTGGGGGCAGCAGGAGCAGTTCTGATGTTCCCATTGCTCACTCTGGGCTCTAAACTTCAGTCAGGATTTGAGGCTCCCTGTGCAGGCAGCCCAGGATCAGTTACCTCCGGAGGGTGGCTCAGAGCAGCTGCAGCTGCTGGGTGCAGCAGGCTGAGATCTCCAGCCCCTACTGAGGACACTTGGGGTAGGTGGCTCATGCTGGAGATGTCTCCATCCCACAGCACCTGCATCAAGAGCATCCTGAAGCTGGGCTGGCTGTATCCAAACCCTTGCAGGGCTCTCTCTGTTTCCAGCTGGGGCGCAGGCAGCACCGGCTGGAGGGAAGGGAAGAGGCTGCTCTGGGTTGAGGTTGTTGCCTTTCTGGGGAAGGAGAGGGAGGGGGGCAAGGAATGAAATAATAGTTAATACTTAATGCATATGAGCAGCAGTGCTGCTCCCTGGGTTGCCTAGCAGCCAGTTAGACAAGAGAATCAAAAGAGCTGCGTGAATGTGGTTGGAGCTGGGTTCTTGGGCTGCTGGTGGAATCTGACCCGGTGCAGGCCTTTTTCTGGGGGGGAGGAGGCAGGGGGAGGAAGAGAGAGGAGGGAGGAGGTGTTGGAATTTCCCCACTAATGGGCACTTAAGCTCTTGTCAGGTCATCTCCAGCCATTTCCACCCACCCCCAACCCCCATCTGGTTTTCCTCTTCGGCTTTTCAAATGCAGCTTGGAAAGCTGTAGCCCCAGGGAGGTGTTCAAAGTTTTTTTGGGGGGGTTGGGTGGTTTGGGTTTTTGGTTGGGTTGGGGGTTGGGTTTTTTGTGGTGTGATTTCTGGAGATGGAATAGGAAGGGAAAAGAAATAATAAATCTCTCCAAGCAACTTTTTCCTTCTCTTGAGGAGTTTGTCTGTCACAGCCTGGAGATCATTAGCCTTGCAGGGCCTCTGCACTCTGCTGCTCTGGGGGCTGGAAGGAGCTGCTGCACTCACACCTAGCTCCTGCTGCAAGTGGATGGGTGTTGGAGTCTTGGGGAGGGGAAGGGGAGGGAAGGAGAAAAAAATGAAGGAAAAGGAGGAAAGGAGGAGAAAGAAATGAAGGAAAAGGAGGAAGGGAGGAGGAAAATGAAGGAAAAGGAGGAAGGAGAAAGAAATGAATGAAAAGGAGGAAGGGAGGAGAAAGAAATGAAGGAAAAGGAGGAAGGGAGGAGAAAGGAGAAAGAAGTGAAAGGAAAAGCAAAAAGAAATGAAGGAAGGAGGAGTTTGAGCAGCTCAGTGCTTGCATCTAAAGCCTCAGCTTGGATGAAACCCCTGGGAGCTAAAAACCAGGAGGCCTTCCTGAGTCTGGGTTCTTCTTTGCAGTGTGTTCTCAGCAGAGGCTGGGAAGCTGGAGAGCCTTTTTCTCAGCTCTTTTGGAGCACAGGACTGCAGCAACCAAAGCCCTGAACCCCTGCCCCCCATCCCTCCCCCCAGCATCCCCACTTGGGAGGGGCCAGCTCTCCATTTCCCTCTCTTCCCTCCATCCCAGCAGTCATTTTTGAGCATATTAAAGCAGGAGTGGGGGGCACTTAGCAGGGAGGAGTGGAATGAGAGGAATCTTGGGTTTAATTTGCCCATCTTTAAGAAGCAATAAGGAGAGTGCAAAAGGAACAGTGCCTCAGGGCAGCTCTGAAACGAGCTGATAGGACTTGGGTCACAGCCAGCAAAGATAGCACTCGAGGAAATGTGGTGGAGTGACCAAGGAGTGAGAGGGTCTGGGCCAGAGAGTTTGGCTTTCTCTGCAGGCTGGCATTGGAGGGAGAGCAGAGATAGCAACAAGTTGGTTGTGCTCATCTCTGGTTGGGGAAGAGGGCTGGGGAGGAGCAGCTGAGGGAGCTGGGGTGGTTCAGCCTGGAGAAGAGGAGGCTGAGGGAGACCTCATTGCTCTCTGCAGCTCCCTGAGAGGAGGCTGGGGCCAGGCTGGGGTTTGGTCTCTTCTCCCTAGTCTCAGGTGATAGAAGGAGAGGAAATGGCCTCAAATTGTGCCAGGGGAGGGTGAGGTTGGAGATTAGGAACAATTTGTTTGCTGCAAGAGTGGTCAGGGACTGGCAGAGGCTGCCCAGGGAGGTGGTGGAGTCCCCAGCCCTGGAGGGGTTCAAGAACCCTGTGGCCGTGGCAGCTGGGGCCATGGTTTGGAGGCCATGGTGGGGTTGGGTTGCTGGCTGGACTGGAGGATCTCAGAGGGCTTCTCCAACCCAAACAATGCTCTGATTCTGTGGCTTGGGTTGGAAAGGATCATCAGGACCATCTAGTCCAGGCCCCTGCAGTGCCCAGGGATATCTCCTGCTAGGTCAGGTTGCTCAGAGCCCAAACCAGCCTGGCCTCTGTCTTTTTTCATCAGTGGATGAGTGATTTCTGCATGCCATGCCCCGGGTGTGTGGCTGCACTTCTCTCCTGGTGCCATTAGTAGATGAACCCCAGGGGAGCACCACAGGAAGCACTGAAAGCAGCTCACTCTTGGAAGCCTGCAGCTTCAGTGGGCAGCTCTGTCCTTGCTCACTGTGGGGGTGAACTGATGGGACCCCAGAGCTTAGAGTTAAGCACTGGAGGGACAAATCCTGGCCAAATTCTGCTCCTATTGAATTGGGAGAGCCTGTGACAACAGCCTGTGGCCTTAGTGGTGATTAGCAAGCACAGCAGAACCTTTCTGGTTGGGATCACACCACTGTGCCCTGGACAATGATCTGTGGCCACCAGCCCAACAAAAGCCTCCCTCTAGTCTTTTATTTCCCTCAAAATCCTCCTGGGTGTTTGTAAGTCTTTGCTTCTGATCAGTGGCCTCCAGTTTTCATGGGGAAAAAACAAATGCAAAGCAGAGAGTTGGAAGCAGTTTCCCATGCCCATGGAACATCTCTCTGCTGTGCTTCTCCTCTTCACAGAACCATGGAGTGGGTTGGGATGGAAGGGACCTTCAAGATCATCCAAACCCAACCCCCTGCCAGGGGTAGGGACACCTCCACCAGAGAGCAGGTTGCTCAAGGCCTCATCCAGCCTGGCCTTGGACACCTCCAGGGATGGGGCTTGGGCAGGGACAGCTCTCAGCTGGACTTGGTTGCTCAATGCCCCTGGGGTCGTTCAGCCTGGAGAAGAGAAGGCTCTGGGGAGACCTCAGAGCTGCCTTGCCAGGACCTGAAGGGATCCTGCAGGAAGGCTGCAGAGAGACTTTTGCTGAGGGTGTCTAGAGCCAGGCCAAGGGGGAAGGGTTTGAAGCTGAGGCATAGCAGGTTAGACTGGAGCTGAGGAGGAAGTTCTTCAGTCTGAGGGTATCATAGGATCAGTCAGGGTTGGAAGGGACCACAAGGATCATCCAGTTCCAGCCCCCCTGCCATGGGCAGGGTGGTGAGAGCCCGGCACAGGCTGCTCAGGGAGGCTGTGGCTGCCTCCTGCCTGGGGATGCTGAGGATCAGTATCTTTGTGGCTAGCTCTGTGCTGCTTCACTGGGCTACAAACTTGGGAAGAGCTGGGAGCAGAGCTCTGCCTCCCAGCCAGCTCCTGGCGTCTCCAAACGGAGATCAACTCCTTCGTAATGTTTTGTTTTTCAACCCCCAACCACCACCAGCACCAACAAAGAACTCTCCCTTCCTGGGCATCTGCTTTGAAGACAACCTCTGTAATCCGTTTATTCTGCAATAACAATTAACAAACCCAACTCGAAACCAAAACAAAGCCCCCAGAACCCTGCAGCCCTCCCCCCCCCCCGCCCCCTTTCCCCTCCGCAGCCACACACAGCTCCCTCCCCTGCCTCCCCCTGGTTACTATAGCAAAGAAATTATTTGTCAGTCCTCCCGGGCTTCTGAAAATACCCGCTGACATATTTAGTGCTGGCTGGCGGCGGGGATGGGGCTGTTTGGTTTGGGAAGCGCTCCCCGCGTCGCCCGGCAACGCTCCGGGACCCGGGAGGGGACCGCACGGCGTCGCCTCGGCAACCGCTGCTGCTCCCCAAACAGCGCCGGCCCGGCCCCGCCGCCCCGCGCCCGCAGCCCGCAGCCCGCAGCCCCCGGCGCCGGCCCTGCCCCGGGATGCGGCGAAAAAGGATGGGAGAGAGGATCGGCGCTGCCCTGCCCTGCGCTGCCCTGCCCGGCGCTGCCCTGCCCTGCACTGCCCTGCCCGGCGCTGTGCTGCCCTGCGCTGCCCTGCCCTGCCCTGCGCTGCGCTGCCCTGCGCTGCCCTGCCCGGCGCTGCGCTGCCCTGCGCTGCGCTGCCCTGCGCTGCCCTGCGCTGCCCTGCCCGGCGCTGCCCTGCCCGGCCCTGCCCTGCGCTGTGCTACCCTGCCCTGCCCTGCCCTGCCCTGCCCTGCCCTCCCCTGCCCGGCACTGCCCTGCCCTGCCCGGCGCTGCCCTCCCCTGCCCGGCCCGGCCCTGCCCTGCCCAGCCCTGCCCTGCCCTGCGCTGCGCTGCGCGGAGCTCCCCCGCGGGGCTGGCCGCGGCGAAAAGGAGCGTGGGGAGAGGATGGAGTGGGTCCGCAGGAGGCTGCAAAGATGAGCAGGGAGGGGTGGGGAACATCCCCTGTCAGGGTCAGGATGGGAGAGTTCAGGCTGCCGAAGAGAAGGCTCCAGGGAGAGCTCAGAGCAGCCTGCCGGTAGCTGAGAGGGGCTCCAGGAGAGCTGGGGAGGGGCTTTGGCAAGGGTGGGAGTGACAGGATGAGGGACAACGGCTTTGAGCTGGGAGAGGGGAGATTGAGAGTGGAGGGGAGGGAGAAATTCTTCAGAGTGAGGGTGGGGAGAGCCTGTCACAGGCTGCCCAGGGAGGCTGTGGCTGCCTCCTCCCTGGAGGTGTTCAAGGCCAGGCTGGATGAGGCCTTGAGCTGAGCTGGTGGAGGTGTCCCTGTGCATGGCAGATGGTTGGAACTGGATGATCCTGAAGGTCCCTTCCAACCCAAAGCAGTCCATAACTGTGTGTCCAGCTCTGAGGGATCCAACCCTGCCTTTTGACTCTGGAGAGCACTCACATTATTAACCCTGCAAGAAACCAGGACAGGTTTGGGAACAGGGGAGAGCTTCCCTACGTTCATTTGCCCCTGGTGAAGACCTGAGCTCCTCCTCACACCTGGGATTTACCCCCTGGGGGCTGCTGCCAGCACCATTCCAACCAGCCTAGCTCCTGCTCTTCCACCTCAGCTGGCTCCTGAGGAAACTCCAACTTGTCCCAGGCAGCACAGGAGCACTCCCTGCTCACTCCTGCCTGCCTCAAAGCCACCTTTACAGACCCCACAAAGATGAGTGAGCTGCTGCTCCCCAGCAATCCTTTGTCTCTCCCTCTATATATAAACTTGATTTGATTCCATGAAATCTAACCCAAGGCTGGGTGTCTATTTGTATTTTGGTGTATTATTAACTTGCTAATAAAAGCCATTTCCAATTTGGTATTTTTCCATGAGAGGAACAGGTTCCTGGGGGGGCAGGGGGAAGGGAGGGGAGAGAAAAAAAACCTGATAAATAAAAGAAGATAAATAAATCAGCATCCAACCAACCCCAAGCCCAGCTCTGCTGCTGCCCTTGGAACGTGTGTTTGGGGTTTATCTGTGTTTCCAGGTAACTGGAGCACTTAGCCAAGCTTCTGCTTGGAATTAATTGAACCTAATCAGGGGCAGGCTCTGTGAGGCCTTCTCTGCCTTTTGAAGATCAACAGAGTGGCAGAGGTTGGGAAGGGACCTCCAGAGCTCATCCAGTCCAAGCCATCCCCCCCTCTGCCAGAGCGAGGGTCACCCAGGAATGCATCCAGGTGGGTTTGGAATGTCTCCAGAGGAGACTCTGTAGCTTCTCTGGGCAGCCTGCTCCTGGGCTCTGCCACCCTCACCACGAGGAAGTTGTCTCCTCAGGTTCACTTCTCAGCTGTCTCTGGTTGACAGCATCCAAGGCTAATGGAGGATTGAAGAGAAGGCTCCAGGGAGACCTCGGAGCAGCCTTCCAGTACCTGAAAGGGGCTCCAGGAGAGCTGGGGAGGGACTTGTGGTAAGAGCTAGGAGTGCCAGGAGGAGGGACAGTGGCTTTGAGCTGGAAGAAGGCAGATTGAGACTGGAGAGGAGGAAGAAACTCTTGAGAGTGAGGGTGGGGAGAGTCTGGCACAGGCTGCCCAGGGAGGCTGTGGCTGCCTCCTCCCTGGAGGTGTTCAAGGCCAGGCTGGATGAGGCCCTGAGCAGCCTGGGCTGGTGGGAGCTGTCCCTGTGCACGGCAGGGGGTTGGAGCTGGATGATGCTGAAGGTCCCTTCCAACCCAAACCATTCCATGAATGAAACACTGCAGGTCCAAGCACTGCCAATGCCTGCTGAGGGCAAACTGTTAAATAAACACTGGGCTAAAAATGTTGAATGAGATGGAAACTATTTCAGGAGGGTTTCTTCAGGCACATAAATGTGGCAGAGAGGGTGGTGGGTGAAGCTGGTGGATAGTGAGCATCAGCTAGCCAAGAAAGCCCAAATCCACTCTTCCCTGCATTCCTTTTGTCACCTCCAGGCACTTTGGAGGGTGCTGAGTCTCAGTGGTGAATCTATTCAATGTCCAAACCCCTCCCCAGTTCTTTTTGCTGTAGTCAGGGCAGCAAATACCACTCAGAGCCCAGAGAAAATGTGCTGCTTAAACTGCATTTTTCTTCCTCCTGAATTCACTTAGTGCTGGTTCTGCTTTTGCTATTTATCTAAGCCCCCAGCCAGCTAAACCTGAATGAAAGTTCCAGGAGCCAAATAACTCTTTGCATATGGAAACCTTCCTCTCCAAAGCATGCAAGAAATGCACAAACCCCAAGCACACAAAGGGAGAGAAAGAGAGAAAAGACAAAGCTTGGGTTTGCATTTTGAGCCCTGGAGAGCAATGCTGTGGGGTCAGAAATGCTTCCTTGGGTCAGTTCAGCTTCCAGGCTTCCCACTGATTGCAGGAAAGGTCAAGGTACCTGTGAAGAATCCATGGCTGTGTCATCAAACTG
This sequence comes from Melanerpes formicivorus, assembly GCF_026170545.1. Classification (NCBI taxonomy): domain Eukaryota; kingdom Metazoa; phylum Chordata; class Aves; order Piciformes; family Picidae; genus Melanerpes; species Melanerpes formicivorus. Next base: position 1,911,698 of record NW_027142435.1, on the reverse strand, counting down.
GAGGTGGAAATGTGGCTGGCTGTGAGCCCTGCTTGTTTTCATGGGATGGGTTGGCTGGGAAGGGACCTTCAAGATCAGCCAGTTCCAACCTCCCTGCCATGGGCAGGGACAGCTCCCACCAGCCCAGCTCAAGGCCTCACCCAGCCTGGCCTTGAACACCTCCAGGGAGGAGACAGCCACAGCCTCCCTGGGCAGCCTGTGCCAGGGTCTCACCAGCCTCCTCCTGAACAACTTCTCCCTGTACTGAAGGCTGCTCTAAGGTCTCCCTGGAGCCTTCTCTTCTCCAGGCTGAACCACCCCAACCCTCTCAGCCTCTTCCCACGGGGGATGGCTTCCAGCCCTCTGGTTCTGGTGCACTAGGGAGCAGTTAATTTGTTCCTGGTAAGGTAATTAATCTGTTTTACTTCTTTCCACCTTCAAAAAAGTAAAGGGAGGTGAACACCAGACCTCAGGCTTACATGCAAGACCTCAGTGCTCCATGACAGCCAAGGTGGTGCCAGTCCCACCCCTCCTTTAGGTCAGGAGTGGGGAGTTGCACCCAGTCATCCTCATAGCCTCCACTGGACTCTCTCCAGCAGATCCCTGTCTCTCTTGAGCCACACACTGGACACAGTATTGCAGGGGTGGTCTCCCCAGGGCAGAGCAGAGGGGGCAGGAGAAGCTCCCTAGACCTTCTGGCAAACAAAGCAGGGTCCCTGCTCTGGCTGGGCTCTGGCAGCTGGAGGGCTGGGTGCTTAGCTCCCAAACGTTTTGCTGTTTGAGCTCTCAGGAGCTCAGAGTTTACATTCAAACATTCTGTGGAAAAACACTTGCAGCTCCCTCTGCTCTGCATGGCAGAGCTCTGTGGGCATGAGCCCAGCACCCAGGGGCACCCCTCTGGCTCCCAGGGGCTCCCTTGCATCCCTCCTGCCCTGTCTGGCAGCTCAGGGACCCCTTGCAGAGGATGCTGCTCACGGGGAGCTGGCTGTGTGCTGCTCTTGTGCTGCCCTCTCCTTTTCTCTTCTCCAGCCCTCCCCCCTCCCTCTCCCTGCGAGCCTGAATCTGGAGGATGTTTTCAAACCCTCTCTTATCTCTGTTTCCCCAGCGTTTTGGAGCTGGTTTGAGCAGGAGGGATGAACAAAGCCCAGGCTATTTACATGGCAGGCAAGGTGGCTTCTGAATGAACCGGTGACAAGTGGAGTTTTTATCAGCCCTGCAGGCTTGTAAGATTACTCCTGGCCTTTCTCACATGCATTCAGACTTTGACAGCCCTCTGAGATCAGGCAGGGAGTTCTTCACCTAGGGGGACAATTGTGGCTTTTTTAGGAGTGGGGAAATTGAAGCAGGGGGAGAGGGAAGCATCCTGCTGAAGGTCATGGAGCAAGCTGGTGGCAGAACCAGAAATAGCACCCAGAAGTTAGGAGTTGTTTGGGGCTTTATTTTTTGACTCTTTTCTGTATTTCCTTTCCTGTCACTACTGTTTGCTTGGATACCAAGAGAGCTGTGTGTAAACAGAAGGTTTCCAGAGCACAGCAGCCTCCTTATCTGCCTGATTCATTCAGTGGTGATGCAACCTGGCACGCAGATTTCTGCAGGGCCTTCCACGGAGGTGCTGCTCCATGTGCCAGCAGCTACCACCTGGAGCAACCAGAGCCTTAAACTTGGCCCTATCTGAAACATCAGCAGCTGGATCAGGGCTCTTCTCACCACAGAGCAGGTTGCTCAAGGAGGCTGTGGCTGCCTCCTCCCTGGAGGTGTTCCAGGCCAGGCTGGATGAGGCCTTGAGCAACCTGGGCTGGTGGGAGGGGTCCCTGCCCGTGGCAGGGGGGGCTGGAACTGTACTCTGCATTGGTTAGGCTGCACCTTGAGTCCTGTGCCCAGTTCTGGGGCCCTCAGTTTAGGAAGGACATTGGGAGACTTGAAGGTGTCCAGAGAAGCTGGGGAGGGGTCTGGAGCACAGCCCTGTGAGGAGAGGCTGAGGGAGCTGGGGTTGCTTAGCCTGGAGAAGAGGAGGCTCAGGGGAGACCTTCTTGCTCTCTCCATCTCCCTGAAGGGAGGTTGTAGCCAGGCAGAGGTTGGTCTCTTCTCCCAGGCAAGCAGCACCAGAACAAGAGGACACAGTCTCAAGCTGTGCCAGGGGAGGTTTAGGCTGGAGGTGAGGAGAAAGTTCTTCACCAAGAGAGTCATTGGCCATTGGGATGTGCTGCCCAGGGAGGTGGTGGAGTCCCCATCCCTGGAGGTGTTCCAGAGGGGATTGGATGTGGCACTTGGTGCCATGGTCTAGTCCTGAGGTCTGTGGTGACAGCTTGGACTCGATGATCTTTGAGGTCTGTTCCAACCTTGGTGAGACTGTGAGACTGTGATCTTGAAGGTGCCTTCCAACCCAACCCACTCTGAACCTCCACAGAGGTTGGAGTAGATGATCTCTGAGGTCTCTTCCAACCTGAGCCGTTCCATGGTGCTCTGAAAAGGCAGAGGGGGAGAAACAAATCACCTCTGAAACCTGCTCTTAGCCTCCCAGCTGTCCCCTCTCTGACTCCATCGTTTTCCAGCCCTACTTTTTGGTTATATTTAGAAGTGCATTTTCTGCTCCTTCCCTCTCCTTTCTGGGGAACAATTGTGCAACTTTCTTTTTTTATTAACACAATCCTTGTATTAAAATTAGCTCCAGAGCCTAAAAGGAGCCCTGGGTGTAGGAAGGCAGCTACCTCCCTTCCTCTCACTTCCCCTGCATCTTCCACTGGGATTTTGTTCCTGTCAAACTCTGCTTCCTGGGGCATCCTCTGGGCTGTGTGGCTCTGCTGTGCCCCTGCTGATCTCTCCCCTCTGCTCTCTCCCCTCCAGCAGTGAGCATGCAGAGTTCAGAGGGAGGATCAGACTCAGCAGCTTCTGTGGCACTTCACACTTCAGCAGCAGCCCAGGCGCCGGTGGTGCAGCCGGTGCCAGCCTCGCAGCAGGTAAGGGACCAGCAGCTGGGGAGGCTGTTGCCATGGAGAAGGGACCTGCTTGCCTGCCAGAGGGATTGTCATCCAGGCCTTTATGTGAGGGAGAGAGCTGTTAATCAGCTCATTGAGGTAGTGAGCTCTGGGATCCCCAGCACAAGACTGGGATGGACCTGCTGCAGGGGACCCACAAAGGTGATCAGAGGGCTGGAGAAGCTCTGCTATGGGGACAGGCTGGGAGAGTTCAGTCTGGAGAAGAGAAGGCTCCAGGGAGGGCTCAGAGCTGCATTTCAGTATCTGGAAGGGACCTACAGGCAGGCTGGGGAGGGCCTGCTCAGAAGGGCCTGTGGGGATAGGGCCAGGGGAAATGGTTTGAAACTGCAGCAGGGCAGAGTTAGGTTGGGCATCAGGAGGAAGTTCTGCACAGTGAGGCTGGGGAGACACTGGGACAGGTTGGGGTCCCATCCCTGGAGATATTCAAGATCAGACTTGCTGTGGCCTTGGGCAGCCTGCTCTAGCTGGAGCTGTCCCTGCTGAGTGCAGGGAGGTTGAACAAGATGCCCTTGGAGGGTCCCTTGCAACCTGCTGCAGTCTGTGAAGCTGTGACTGTGTGCTGCTGGAGGCCATGGGGATCTCCTGCAGACACATGACTTAGGCTGGAGCTTGGTGACCCAGGGCAGCCCCTCCATGCCACTGGGATGCTTGCTTCACTGCAGACCTCTCTTGTCATTATTTGATGTGGCAGTAAGAAGCCAGGAGGCAAGGAAGGAGTCCTGCAAAGCAGCTCTGCAGAGGAGGTAGAGAGCTGCAGAAGCAAGAGGTGGAGGGAGAACTAATGCAGAGAAGAGGGTTGGAGGAGCCACGTGCTGGCCTCTTCCTTTGGTAGGTGGATCCTGACATCTGCAATTGAGGAGGAGGATTCATAATTCATAGACATCAATCTGAAGCACTTGGGAGCTCTTCTGATAGGAGAGAGGAGAGAACTTCAGCTGATGAATGGGAGCTGCCTGGTGCAAAACAGGAAGGGTTAAGTAAAGCTGGTTCCTTTTTAGCCCCTTTGGGGAACTGGCAGAAGGAGTTTCTGTTGCAGGAAGCTGGAGGGGTGGGTGGGGATAACTCAGCTACACCCTGCTCCAGCTCCCAAGGGAGCAGAAGCAGCTGCCATTGGAGGCCTGGGGGAAAGGAACAGTTAAAACCCCAGGACTTGGTGGGAGCACTCCAGGAGATGTGGCCATGGCCATGGTGTGATTGGCTCTGTGCTTGGCCAGCTCTCTGTCACCTCTCACCCTTCCCATCTTCAGTTTCCCTGGGGGCCTCTTCTTGTTTGTGGTGGAATGGTGTGGACCCTGCTGGTCACTGGTGTCCAGGAGCTTGGGGACCATCAGTCACTGGTGGGAATGTGGCTGTGACAACATCCTGAAAGAAGCTCAGAAGATCCAGCAGCTTTGGATGCTGAAATTCCCCCTCCAGCCATTGTCAGTGCTGTTGGCATGAGGTGGAGGTTTAGGTGGAACTCCAGGGATTAAGGAAGAGCCAGAATATGGTGGAAGATTGCTGAAGAGGAGTGTCCAGAGCCTTCCCTTCTCACCAGCAGGACAAAGAGAGCACTAGGGATGAGCTGCTGGCAGCATGACTGCTGTGAGGCTGCAGGCTTTGGTGGTGTTGGTCACTGGTCTGCCTTCCAGTGTGAGCAAAGGCTGTGTGAGCAGGATGGCTTCATCTCACAGGTTGGGGCTGAGGGATTCTTTTGGCTGGGAGGCAGCAGGAGCAGGAGGTGACCCAAGGAGCTGAGCTGGGCCAAAGCAGGAGATGTCATTTCCTGAGGGTGTCTAGAGACAGGCCAAGGGGCAATGGCTTGAGGCTGAGGGAGAGCAGGGTCGGACTGGAGCTGGGGGAGAAGTTCTTCAGTATCGGAGTGGTGAGACTCTGGCACAGGCTGCCCAGGGAGGCTGTGGCTGCCTCCTGCCTGGGGGTGCTCAAGGCCAGGCTGGATGAGGGCTCAAGCAGCCAAGTCTGGTTGAGAAGTGTCCCTGCCCATGGCAGGGAGGTTGGAATAGCTGAGCTCTGAGGTCCCTTCCAACCTGAGCCATGCTGGGATTCTATGATCTGCAAGGTGCTGAGCACTCTACAAGATGTGAGTCCAACCTCAGAGTGCTGAGTGTGGCACCAAGAGCAGAGGGTGCTGGGCTCAGGCTGGGGTCCTGTGCAGATCCCACTGGAAGGATGGGGGCTGCAGGGTTGCTCAGGGCTGCAGCTGCTGCTGCTGGAGGTGTCAAAGGTTTCTATGAGAGTCTGGGAGAGAAAGCCTCCTGTGCCACAGCCTGGAAGTGAGTGTGTCACTGTCTCTTCTTCTTTCAGAGGGTTTTGGTGCAAGCAGCAGGCTCTGCTCCCAAAGGAGCACAGATGCAGCAGATCTCTGTCCCCAGAGTGCAGCAGGTTCCACAACAGGTAATATCTCCAGGGTGAGAAACCTCACAGGGAGCCCCACATGGCAGTTGAGAGGGTGCCAGGGAGCTGCTTAGGGAAGCCCAGGCCCTTGAAGGCTTCTGTGCAGTTGGAGAAGTGGAGACCACTGCAAGCAGCTTTCTCCAGCTCTGGCTCCCTTTCTTAGCCTGATGGCAAAAGAACCTCTCAAGATATTTAAAGCTTAGGAAGGAGCTTTGTGGCTTTCCTAGTCTGGGGGATTTGATGGATGCTTTTAATTTGACAGAGGCTTGTAGTGGTAGGATGAGAGGGATGGATTGAAGCTGGAGGAAGGGAGATGGAGACTGGGGATGTGGAAGAAATTCTTGACTCTGGGGAGACCCTGGCACAGGGAGGTTGTGGATGTCTCCTCCCTGGAGGTGCTCAAGGCCAGGCTGGGTGAGGCCTTGAGCAAGCTGGGCTGGTGGGAGGTGTCCCTGCCCATGGCAAGGGGGTTGGAGCTGGATGATCCTGAAGGTCCCTTCCAAGCCAAGCCCTTCCATGGCTCTCTGAGGCAGTAACTCCAGGCTGTGGTGCTCGTTGCAGGTGCAGTCGGTGCAGCACGTTTATCCATCCCAGGTCCAGTATGTGGAAGGAGGAGAAGCTGTTTATACCAATGGAACCATGTAAGAGTCTCCTGTTGGCTGTAACAGGGCCCTGCTCCCACCCCAGACCTTTGCTCCTCCCAGGCTCCTTCCATCCTGGCACTGCAGCTGGCACTGGCCAACGTTAGCAGGAGGAAGAGGAGGAGCAACCATTGCCTGGGCTAGGCTGTGTGCAGGGGGGGCAGTTCTAGCCAGACTCCAGTCCAGAGCTGCATTTCCACATCTGAAGGGGACCTTCCCACCCCCAGCATGCTGGGATTTGATGATTCTATGATGCAGTGATTCTGATTCTGGGATTCAATGATTGTGATTCTACGATCCCATGAGTCTGTGATTATGATTCTATGGTTATGATCCCATGATTCTATGATGCTATGACTCTCTGAGTCTGATTCTGTGATCCCATGAGTCTGTGATTCCCTGACTCTGTGAATCTATGATTCCATGAGTCTATGACTCTGTGAATCTATGATTCAATGATTCCATGAGTCTATGATTCCCTGACTCTGTGAGTCTATGATTCCATGATTCCATGAGTCTATGACTCTGTGAATCTATGATTCAATGATTCTGTGATCCCATGAGTCTGATTCCCTGACTCTGTGAATCTATGATTCAATGATTCTATGATCCCATGAGTCTATGATTCCCTGACTCTGTGAGTCTGTGATTCCATGATCCCATGTCTAGGACTCTGTGATTCTAGGATTGTGATTCTGTGATTCAATGATTTGATGATTGCCTGACTCTATGATTCTGTTGCTCTGAGCCTGTGATTCCATGAGCCTGTGCTGCTGTGGTTGCTGCTCTGACCCTGCCCTCTTGCTGTTCCCAGCCGAGCCACCTACGCGTACAGCAGCGAGGCTCAGCTTTACGCGCCCAGCAGCGCCGCCTCCTACTTCGAAGCCCAGGGAGGTGGAGGAGCTCAGGTGACTACAGCGACATCCTCTCCTACAGCCATTCCCTCTCACAACATGGTGGGCATCACCATGGACATTGGGGGAAGTCAGATCCTCTCCAGCTCAGGAGCCTATCTCATTCATGGGGGGATGGAAAACACTAGACACTCTCTGTCACATACTTCACGCTCCTCTCCAGCAACGGTATGTAGCCCTGCAGGCCTGGGGGCTCAGGGGGCTGAGCATTTCAGCCCCAAGGGAACTGGGAAAACCCTGCCCAAATGAACCTCCCTGGCTGTTATCTCTGTGTGATTCTGTGTAACTTGCCTTGCAAAGAGCAGGGACAGAACAGACACTGGTGTACCGCAGGGGCTTGGCTTGCCTCTGCCCAGGGGACTCTGCGCTGCGCTCTCGCTGGTGGGCAGAGGTTTGTCATGAGCTGAGCTCTGCACCATCAGAGGGTGGTGGAACGCTGGGGCAGCTTGCCCAGGGAGGCTGTTGAGGCCCCATCCCTGCCAGGTGGTCAAGGTGAGGCTCAACAAGGCTCTGAGCAACCTGCCCTAGTGGAGGATGTCCCTGCTGAGTGCGGGGGGGTTGGGCTGGGTGACCTTTGGAGCTCCCTTCTGACCCAGCCCATGCTCTGGATTCCTTTGGGGGATCACTGAGATGTCACAGCCTGGAGATAAGAACATCCCCAAGCTGTGGGGGGTTTTATTCCCCCCATCCCCAGGCCTTTGGGGGTTTTATTCCCCCCCACCCCCACGCTTTGGGGGGTTTTATCCCCCCCAAGAGCCACATTTTGACTTTTGCAATTCAACCCAGTTGTCTGCACTTCCATTTCCTGCTGAGTGCAAGGTCTGAGCACTGGGCTTGGCAAGGAAGAAGCTCAGAAACAGCTTTTTGATTGGGAAGAGCCCTGCAAAATGCATTACTGACACAGTGGCTGATGAGCACCTAAGGTGTGGCAGGGGGGGTTGGAGTGAAATGATCCCTTCCAACCCAACCCATTCCCTGAATCTATGCCAGGATGGTGGTGCCAAGTGAACAGCAACCAAGGAGCCTTTGTCTCCATCTCCTACACCATTGTCTCTTCTGTCCAGGCTACAGAAAATGGATTTTAGGGCTGATGTTGATCAAATCAGAAATGTTTCCAAGCTCTCCATTGTTTGAATCCTGTCACTCAAGGTGGCCAGGTTGGCAGAAGCACAGGGTGCAACTCTGGGTGTTGGGGAGGGGGGAGGTAGAGGGGTCCAACTCTTAACCCAAAAAAGCCTTTCTGCAGCTAGAAGCTACCAGGGCTTGGACCTGAGAACCTACCAGGGCTTGGATCTGAGAACCTACCAGGGCTTTGGACCTGAGAACCTACTAGGGCTTGGGTCTCAGAACCTACCAGGCCTTGGACCTGAGAACCTACCAGGGCTTGGACCTGAGAACCTACCAGGGCTTGGACCTGAGAACCTACCAGGGCTTGGGTCTCAGAACCTACCAGGCCTTGGGTCTCAGAACCTACCAGGCCTTGGGTCTCAGAACCTACCAGGGCTTGGACCTGAGAACCTACCAGGCCTTTGGAGCAGCTGCTGCCTGCAGCTCAGTCTCTGGGACCCTGCTCTCCTCCCTTTCCTGGCTGACTTGTGTGTGTAAAGATACTTGTGGGTGTAACTCAGGGTGTGTGGCTGGATGGGAAAATGGGAACAGCAGCACCCAGGGAGAAAAAAACAGGGGCAAGTCCCCTGCTCAGCACTCTTGGAGGTGAGATCTTCTGGTGAGACCTCAACCTGAGTGCTGTGTCCAGCTCTGGGGCCCCAAACACAAGAGGGAGAGAAACCTGCTGGAGGGTGTCCAGAGGAGGCCACCAAGGTGATTAGAGGGTTGGAGAACCTCTGCTCTGGGGAGAGGCTGGGGAGAGTTGGAGCTGTTCAGCCTGGAGAAGAGAAGGCTCCAGGGAGAGCTTAGAGCTGCATCTCAATATCTGAAGGGGACCTCCAGGCAGGCTGGGGAGGGGCTGCTCAGAAGGGGCTGTGGGAAGAGGATGAGAGGCAGTGGTTTGAAACTGTTTGGGACAGGAGAGATTTAGGTTGGGCATCAGGAGGAAGCTCTGCACAGTGAGGGTGGGGAGACACTGGAACAGGTTGAGGCCTCATCCCTGGAGGCATTCAAGGCCAGACTGGCTGTGACCCTGGGCAGCCTGCTCTCCTTGGAGCTGTCCCTGCTGCCTGGACAAGATGAGCTTTGAGGATCCCTTCCAACCCAGTGCAGTCTGTGAAGCTGTGAGGTCTGGGCTGCTTGGGTTGGACTTCCTTTTCCCCCAGACTTTTAGGAGGTTGCCTTGATGGTTTGGGCATCTTTGTGCCTTGGGGTTGCCTTTAGTCCTGGAGTAGAGGTGCTCTGCCTTAGGTGGAAGTGGGGCAGATGTCCTTAGCTTGAGGTGGAAGAGAAAATGCCAGCTGGAGCTTCACTGCTGCTGTGAGAGCTGTGTGTGAGGGAGTTTGAACTGTCCAGGGCTAGAAACTGGCATCAGAGCATCTGAGTTTCTGCTCCAGCTGGTTCTGCTGAAGGAAGGAGCTGCTGATCTTCTCACCCTACGTGGGACTGCACCTTGCCAAGCTGCACAGCTTGCCTCTGGGCTTTGGGTGGTTTGTGTGTGGCTTTTGTTTCCATGGTGATGAGCACAAGGTGAAAAGCTCGAGGAGGGTTTGTGTCTTGTCCCACAGACAGATTTGGTTTGTAGCTGTTTAACAGGAGATGGAGCAAGGAAAGATCCCAGGAAGTGGCCTGCAGGAGAATGCCTCTGACAGAAATTCATTCCCTTGCATGCAGGAAGGGACTTTCTGCAGGGGTTGTAACACAAAATGTCTGTGGCTCTTGTGGAGAGGCTCAGGAGGGTGAAGCAGGGCCTGAAGGCAGTCCAGGGATGTCTGTTCCAGTGTCCCACCCCCCTTGTACTGAAGAGCTTCTTCCTCAGCTCCAGCCTAACCCTGCTCTCCCTCAGCTTCAAACCATTCCCCCTTGGCCTGGCTCCAGACACCCTGAGGAAGGCTTGAGGCAGAGCTGCCACTGAGGCCTTGAAAGCAAGATTAGCAGTGGTGTCAGAGCTGCCTCAGCAGGCTGAAGGTGTTTGGTAAAGCCTAGAATAAAACCTTCCAGTGTTTAAGGCACCTCAGCTCCCAGCTCTGCTGGCCCTGTCCTGCTCCTCCCAATGGGCTGAAACAGCAGCTGGAGCAGAGCCATGCAATGGCAGTGCCAGCCTAGGCTCTGCCTTCTGGAGACCTTCCATGAGTGGATCCTCAGGGGGCTGCTCTGAAGCTTTCCCTTGGAGTGTTGGTGCAGGAGGTGTGAGGCTGGCTGGCTGCTTTGTCCCTTCTGCATGGGACACTGCCCAAAGTGCCCAGAGGCCAGGCAGTGTTGCTGTGCTGGTGGAAGGGGCATTGCTCGAGGGGCACTGCTGCTGCTTGAGCACAGGAAGGAAGCTGATGTCTCCCTCCACCACCTGACTCATTTCCTGAAGGCTGCATCAGCAAGCAGCCTTTGGTTCCCCATGGTGCAGCACCTCCTGCTTGAACTGTTTCCTCAACCCAGTGAGACCTCAGCACCAATCCTGCCTCCAGCTCTGCTGTCCCCAGCATAAGGACACAGAGCTGTTGGAGAGAGGGCAGAGGAGGCCACAAGGGTGATCCAAGGGCTGGAGCAGCTCTGCTGTGAGCACAGGCTGAGGGAGCTGTGCAGCCTGGAGAGGAGAAGGCTCCAGAGGGACCTCAGAGCTGCCCTTCAGAGCCTGAAGGGATCCTGCAGGAAGGCTGCAGAGAGACTTTTGCTGAGGGGGTCTGGAGCCAGGCCAAGGGGGAATGGTTGGAAGCTGAGGCAGAGCAGGGTTAGAGTGGAGCTGAGGAAGAAGTTCTGCAGTACCAGGGTGGTGAGCCTCTGGCCCAGGCTGCCCAGGGAGGCTGTGGCTGCCTCCTCCCTGGGGATGCTCAAGGCCAGGCTGGATGAGACCTGGAGCAGCTGAGTCTAGTCGGGAGCTGTCCCTGCCTGCGACAGGGAGAGGTTGGCGTAGCTGATCTCTGAGGTCCCTTCCAAGCTGAGCCATTCTGTGGTGCTATGAAGTGGGCACTGCATGGAGTGGAAGACCAAAAGCCCCCTGGCCTGGCTCTTGCCCCCTGGCAGTGCCCCTTGCTGTGATGTTTGCATGCCAGCCAATAACTCCTCCGCAGCTTCGCCCCCCGAGGGCTGTGCCTCCTCTGTTTGCCTCTCTCCCCTGCCTGTTGACAGAAAGCATTTAATCATTCAACTATTAATAAAAGAAACAAACAAATCCTGGCTGTTGCTAACTCTCTGATTTCCTTTCTTTTTGTTTTGTTTTCCCCTCTTTGGTTGTTGTTTTGGTTCCCTCCCCCCTCCTCTGCACATTTCTCTGTAGCTTGAAATGGCGATTGAAAACCTCCAAAAAACTGAAGGCATTACATCACACAAAAGCAGTTTGCTCAACAGCCATGTAAGTGACCATCACCATTTACAACCTTTCCTCTAGTTTTGGGTTGGTTTTTTTTCCCCCCTCCACTCCCCCCCCCCCTGCTTTGCCCAGTGGCATCCAGAGCCCAGTGCCAGGAGCAGCCGGCGCCGGCTGGAGCGCAGCAGCTTCCCCCTCAGCAGCAGCAGCAGCAGCAGCAACTTCTTTGGTGTGAGCCCTGCAGCAGGCTGCCCAGAGAGGTGGTGGAAGCCTCCTTCCCTGCAGAGATTCCAACCCCACCTGGATGCATTCCTGCCCTGAGTGACCCAGCTCTGGCAGGGGGGTTGGACCAAATGATCCCCAGAGGTCCCTTCCACCCCCTCCCAGTCTGTGACTCCATGGCACAGATCCCACAGGTAGCACATCCCAGCAGCCTTGCTCCTCTGAAAGCCTTTCCTGCTCTTTCCATGCCTCAAGGAGGACCACACCTGGTACAATGCTGTGCTGAATCCATTTGCTAGCCCTCTGTCTCCTCACTCTGCCCTTGATTTCCCTGCTCTGTGTGAAGTTCCCACTCTCCTGCTGAGCCTTCTGCAGCCTGGTGTGTGGCTCCCATGCAGTAACACTTAACAGTGAGCACATGCTTGGGGGAGGGTTGAAGGGTCTCATTCAAGCCCTGTTGAAGCAGTGGGAGGTTGGAGTGAGGCTGGTCTTGGCTTGGGCTGAGAGAGAGAGGAAATCCCTGCACTGACAATGACTCAAAGGAGAGAGGTGCCAGAGGTACCACTGCAGGTGTCAGGAGGAGTTCTGTGTCACTGCAGGTGTCAGGAGCAGTTCTGTGTCACTGCAGGTGTCAGGAGGAGTTCTGTGTCACTGCACAGCTCAGGAGGTATTTTCAGAGTTACTGAGACAGAGCACAAGCAATGAAGTGGAGGATTTGGGACCCCAAAAGTTCTCCAAGTGCAAGTGGTGAATCTTTGGGGTTGAAAGAGCTGGGGCTGTTCAGCCTGCAGAAGAGAAGGCTCCAGGGAGAGCTCAGAGCTGCATTTCAGTGTCTGAAGGGGGCCTGCAGCAGGGACTGTTCAGAAGGGCCTGTGGGGATAGGACCAGGGGCACTGTTTGAAACTGGAGCAGGGCAGGTTTAGGTTGGACATCAGGAGGAAGCTGTGCACTATGAGGGTGGTGAGACACTGGAACAGGTTGCCCAGGGCTGTGGTTGAGGCCCTGGAGACTGTCAGGATTGGCCTGGCTGTGGTCCTGGGCAGCCTGCTCTAGCTGGAGCTGTCCCTGCTGAGGGCAGGCAGGTTGGACAAGATGCCCTTGGAGGGTCCCTTCCAACCTGCTGCCATCTGTGAGGCTGTGAAAAGAGGCAGATCCTGGAGCAGGAGTGGAGGACACTCAAGCATGTCCCAACCTCTCCATCCTTGTGCCTGGTTAGGTCCCACTGATTTCTAGGCCCAGGTTTGTGCTTGGATCTGTGCTGTGAGGAGCTGCTGTGGCTGGTGGCTGGTGGGATCCATAACCCCACTTCTGCCTTGCCACTGATCTGCTGCTGCTGCTGGAGCTGTGCCTCCTGTGCATGCAGGGCTGGATGGAGAGGGAGGTCTTCAAGATGTTCATCCCAAAGCTCCCTAAGAACAACCACAGTGCTCTTCCCCAGGCTACTGGTTGGAGTCCAGTGGTCCATCTCCTCCCTTCCAAGATCCACTTCAGTCTTTATTTTATTGACACTGAAGTCCTTTGGCCAACAAAAGAAGGTTACTGGGGGGGTTGCTCTCTCTGCCTGTCAGTTCCTGTGCTGATGTTGTGTGCTGGGCCTGCCCTTTCCAACCAGCTGGGGATCAATAATTGATATTAATTGCAAACCTGCCTCCACAGAAATGTCAGAGGCAGCTCAGGCAGCCAGTCCTGACAGCTAGAAGGACCCCCTCTGATTTTCCAGGTTGCTTTGGTAACCCTTCACTGGCTTGGGAAGGGAAAGGTTGCAGCCATGCCAATCCTCCCAGCCATGAGGACTTTGCAACCTGGTTGGTTTCCTTTCCATTTTCTTCCTCTTTAAGGCAGTGTCTCAACATCTTTCTTCCTGGAAAACCACAAGTTCCTGCAGCTGGGGGTTTGGCTCTGCAGGAGCAGTGTGCCCAGGGGGCCAAGAAGGCCAAGGGCATCCTGGCCTGCAGCAGGAGCAGTGTGGCCAGCAGGAGCAGGGAGCTCATCCTGCCCTGTGCTCAGCACTGCTTAGGCCACACCTTGAGTCCTGTGTCCATTTCTGGGCTCCTCAGTGTAAGGAAGATGTTGAGGTGCTGGAAGGTGTCCAGAGAAGGGCAACAAAGCTGGGGAGGGGTCTGGAGCACAGCCCTGTGAGGAGAGGCTGAGGGAGCTGGGGTTGCTTAGCCTGGAGAAGAGGAGGCTCAGGGGAGACCTTCTTGCTCTCTCTCCATCTCCCTGCAGGGAGGTTGGAGCCAGGTGGGGGTTGGTCTCTTCTCCCAGGCAAGAAGCACCAGAACAAGAGGACACAGTCTCAAGCTGTGCCAGGGGAGGTTTAGGCTGGAGGTGAGGAGAAAGTTCTTCCCAGAGAGAGTAATTGGCCATTGGGATGTGCTGCCCAGGGGGGTGGTGGAGTCCCCATCCCTGGGGGTGTTCAAGAAGGACTGGATGTGGCACTTGGAGCCATGGGTTAGCTGTCAGGAGGTGCTGGGTGACAGCTTGGACTTGCTGATCTCTGAGGCCTCTTCCAACCTGATTGATTCTGTGACTGCAGCTGAACCCACGGCGGACTCGGGGCCAGCAGGTGGACTCTGCTTGAACGCTCCTGCAAGAACCTGGGAGTGGTTGTGTTTGGCTGATTAGTTTTGGGGGGGAGCTTGGAGTCCAACCCAGATGAGTTCTCTAAATTAACTTCTGCCAATTAATTACCCAGCCTCCAGCTCTCTTGGGCCTCTCAGTGTCAGATGAGCTCTTGGAAGCATCGCCGCCTGCTCGGCCGCAGCTCCTTCCGGCCCCTTTAGACTTCTCTCCTCTCTGTTTATTTGTCTTTTTCCACCCTTAAAGCTCCAGTGGTTGTTGGACAACTATGAGACAGCAGAAGGTGTCAGCCTTCCCAGGAGCTCTCTCTACAACCATTACCTGAGGCACTGCCAGGAGCACAAACTGGACCCGGTGAACGCTGCCTCCTTCGGCAAGCTGATCCGGTCGGTGTTCATGGGGCTGAGGACTCGCCGCCTGGGAACCAGGTTGGGATCAAAGCAAACCCCCCCTCCTGCACCTCCTGTCACACCTGCTGAGAGCCTGAGAGAGGCCTGCAAGGAAGCCTGGGGAGGGACTTTTTACTAGGGTTTGAGGTGATAAGGTGAGAGGGAAAGGATTGAAGCTTGCGGAGGGGGAGGTTTGAATGGGATGTGAGGAAGAAGTTGTTAGCAGTGAGGGTGGGGAGGAGAGGCTGCCCAGGGAGGTTGTGGATGCCCTCTCCCTGGAGGTGTTCAAGGCCTGGTTGGATGAGGCCTTGAGCAAGCTGGGCTGGTGGGAGGTGCCCCTGGAGATCTCTGGAGGTCCCTTCCAACCACCACCACTCTGTGATGCTTTGCTTCACGCAGCACTTGGCAGCAGCCCCAGGTGTGCTGTGAGGAGCAGGGTGCACTGCAAGCCCAGAGGCACTTGCAAAGCTATACATCCCAGCCCTTTCCACTGGGGAATGTGCTCTGAAGCAGTTTCTGTGGTGATGCTTCCAGGGGCAACTCCAAATACCATTACTATGGGATCCGTCTGAAGCCTGAGTCCCCTCTGAACCGCCTGCAGGAGGACACCCAGTACATGGCCATGAGGCAGCAGCCCATCCACCAGAAGCAGAGGTAGGTGCTGCCAGCACCTTGGAGCTCACTACTGGTGCCCCCAGGGCTGCCTTGGGCAAGGGACCTTTCCCAAAGAATGCTACAGAAGGGAAAACTTCTTCACTGTGAGGGTGGCAGAGGCCTGGAGCAGGCTGCCCAGGGAGGCTGTGGAGCCTCCCTCTCTGGGGTGATTCCAAACCCACCTGGATGTGTTCCTGTGTGACCTTCCTTGGCAGGAGGGTTGGACTCACTGATGTCCAGAGGTCCCTTCCAACCTCTACCATTCTGGGATTCCCATTTTCTCTTTTTGTGCTGGCACCTTGAGCAAACTTCTCAGCCCTAAGTTCTGCCTTGGAGAGCACTTTGCAAGAGGAGCTTCTCCTTTCCCCCCTCTGCTGGAGTAAGTGGCAGAAATAAGCCCTCCAAGTGCAGCCCCTGCGTGGCACCTGCTGGGCACCAGGCTTTGCTTGTGCCTGGGGAAATCCCAACCATGCTCTCCATGCAGGTACAGACCAGCTCAGAAGATGGATGGGGTGGCAGAGAGTGGCTCCAACAGCAACCTGCACACTACCCCTGAGCAATCAGTGGCTGCTCAGAGTCAGCACCACCAGCAGTTCATAGGTGAGGAGGCTGCTTGGGTGGCTCAGGGAGCTCATGTCGAGGCTTGGAGCTTTGAGAGGGAGGAAGGATTCCTGCTGCAGGCCAGCCCTGGCTGTCCTGACAGCTCTCCAGCATGATCCATAGCTGCTGGAGCTGTGGTTTAGATCCTGCTGCCTGTGCTCTCCTCAGCTTTTGAAGCCTGAGGCCACATCTGCAGTGCTGGCCCCAGGATGGCTGTGCCCGAGGTGCACTGCATCCCCTTGCACCACCCCTGGTGCTGCCTGAGTGCTCCACACTCTCACCACCTCTCCCCATCTTCTTTGTTTTGGTGCCCAGATGTAACCCATGTCTTCCCTGAGTTCCCAGCCCCTGATCTGGGGAATGTCCTGGTGCAGGAAGGGGTCACCATGAACGACGTGAAGGCTCTGCAGCTGCTTTACAGGAGGCACTGCGAGGTGAGGACCTCTCCTGGCCTTGGGGCTGGCTGTGAGCCATCACCCAGCACCATCAGCTGCATGCTGCAGCTCAGAGGTTGCACTCAGTGCCACTTGGGCATCCTGTGACCTGCTTTTTAGGCCTTGTTGATTAGCAGGAGCTTGTAGTGGGGTGGGGATTGGTTTCCTCTCCCCAGGATCAGGTGATAGAAGGAGAGGAAATGGCCTCAGGTTGCAGCAGGGGAGGGGAAGGTTGGACAGAGCTGATCTTGTGCCTCAAAAAACATTGCAGGAGTCTCCTGCATTGGTTTTAGAGACTAAAGCAGACCAGAGGTGTGGAGTTGCAGGTCCCCTGGAAAAGAGGAGACAGCTTGGTGCCCACCTGGAGGTGCTTCAGCCCCTTCAAGGACAAGGTCCCCAGTGGGGAAGCTGGGGAAGGGTCTGGAGAACAGGGCTGGGCAGGAGCAGCTGAGGGAGCTGGGGGGGTTCAGTGTGCAGAAGAGGAGGCTGAGGGAGACCTCATTGCCCTCTACAGCTCCCTGAGAGGAGGCTGGAGCCTAGGATCAGGTGATAGAAGGAGAGGAAATGGCCTGAAATTGTGCCAGGGGAGGCTTAGGTTGGACATGAGGAACAATTTCCTTGCTGCAAGAGTGGTCAGGGACTGGCAGAGGCTGCCCAGGGAGGTGGTGGAGTCCCCAGCCCTGGAGGGGTTCAAGCAATGTGTGGCCATGGCAGTTGGGGCCATGGTTTGGTGACCATGGTGGGGTTGGGTTGCTGGCTGGCCTGGGTGATCTCAGAGGGCTTCTCCAACTGAAACATTTCCATGATTCCAGGCCCTTTCTGCTCCATTCTTTCATCAGAGTGGCAGCAGCTGGAGTCTCCCTCTCAGGGTGGCAGCAGCTGGAGTCTCCCTCTCAGGGTGGCAGCAGCTGGAGTCTCTCAGGGTGGCAGCAGCTGGAGTCTCTCTCTCAGGGTGGCAGCAGCTGGAGTCTCTCTCTCAGGGTGGCAGCAGCTGGAGTCTCTCTCTCAGGGTGGCAGCAGCTGGAGTCTCTGTCTCAGGGTGGCAGCAGCTGGAGTCTCTCTCTCAGGGTGGCAGCAGCTGGAGTCTCTCAGGGTGGCAGCAGCTGGAGTCTCTCTCTCAGGGTGGCAGCAGCTGGAGTCTCTCAGGGTGGCAGCAGCTGGAGTCTCTCTCTCAGGGTGGCAGCAGCTGGAGTCTCCCTCTCAGGGTGGCAGCAGCTGGAGTCTCTCAGGGTGGCAGCAGCTGGAGTCTCTCTCTCAGGGTGGCAGCAGCTGGAGTCTCTCTCTCAGGGTGGCAGCAGCTGGAGTCTCTCTCTCAGGGTGGCAGCAGGGCAGCTAACCAGACCTTGCTCTTTATTGCCAGGCGACTTTGGACGTTGTCATGAATCTCCAGTTCCATTACATTGAGAAGCTGTGGCAGTCCTTCTGGAATCCCAAAACACCATCTAGTGATGGCTCTGCAGCCCTGCCAGCCAGGTGAGCTGCTGTGCCCTGGGCACCTCCAAAGGCTTTGTTGTTGTTGGGGGGGGGAGATTTTGAAGCTCCAGGAAGCATTTTCGGCTTCTGGAGGTGGGAAAATGGTAGCCAGAGAGGTCAAACCTCTGCTCCATGGATGGAGAGGTGCTTGCAGAGTCAGACAGGACATGTCCAAAGGATCAGATGTTTCCTTTGGAAGGAAGCTTTTCATGTCTCTTTCAAACATGAATGAAAGAAACTTCTGCTGCCAAGTGAGGTTAGGAAGAGTGAAAGCACTGAGGGCAAACCTGCTGCTGACACTGCCTCCCCCCTCCTCCTCCTGCAGTGAAGAACACGAAGGGACCCTCCCAAAAGACAAGCTGATTGCTCTGTGCAAGTATGAACCCATCCTCAAATGGATGAGAAGCTGTGATCACATCTTGTACCAGGCCCTGGTGGAGATCCTCATCCCAGACGTGCTCAGGCCGGTGCCCAGTGAGTCTCCTGCAGCTAAAGGGCCTGGGGGGAGTGGGGCAGGAGGCTGGGGCCAGACTCTGCTGAGTGGTGCCCAGGGACAGGACAAGGGGCAATGGGCACAAACTGGCACCCAGGAGGTTCCCTCTGAACAGAAGGAGAAACTTCTTTGCTGTGAGGCTGCTGGGGGCTTGGAGCAGGCTGCCCACAGAGGTTGTGGAGTCTCCTCCTCTGCAGAGCTTCCAACCCCCCCTGGGCATTGTGCTGCTGGGCAAGCTGCTGTGGGGGCCCTGCTGGAGCAGGGGGGTTGGAGTGGGTGAGCTCCAGAGGTCCCTTCCCACCCCCAGCAGCATGCTGGGCTTCTGGGAGAAGAACAGGAAGAGCAAGGACAGTTTAAGTAACAACATCAGCAAAGAAGGAAGGTTGGAGCACAGGCCTGGGCCCAGCTGATTCCTCCCTGCTCAGAGCCAGCCAGCCCAGCCCTGCTCTGTGCACAGCAGCCCCAGGCTAGGAGGGGATGCCCCAGGGTGCTGTGGCAGAGGCTGTGCTCACCTGCAGCCTCGTTGCAGGCACCCTGACCCAAGCCATCCGGAACTTCGCCAAGAGCCTGGAGGGGTGGCTGATGAATGCCATGAGCGAATTCCCACCCCAGGTCGTGCAGATCAAGGTAAGCAGCAGCAGCAGCACCCTCTGGGGTGGGATCTGAAGGCTCTGTCTGTGCATGGAGAAGCTTTCCTGAGGGACTGGAAGTCACTGCTGGGCTCTGGCCACCTTCCCCTGGGCTAGTGGGGTGGCATCAGCCCACATCAGAAGGGGTGGGAGTGATGGCAGAGGGATGGAGCTGGAAACCTGTAAGCTGAAGAAGCAGCTGATGGAGTGCTCTGAAAGCAGGTTAGAAGTCTGAGGGGTGGGATGAACTTAGCCCCATGAAGTGTTCCAGGTTTGGGGCAGAGTGGCTGGAAAGCTGCCCAGCAGAAAGGACCTGGGGGTGCTGGGTGACAGCAGCTGAACGTGAGCCAGGGGGTGCCCAGGTGGCCAACAGCAGCCTGGCCTGGAGCAGCAATGCTGTGGGCAGCAGGAGGAGGGCAGGGATTGTCCCCCTGGACTGGACACACCTGGAGGCCACACCTGGAATCCTGGGTTCAGTTTTGGGATCCTCACTCCAAGGAGGACATTGAGGAGGTGGAGCAGGCCCAGAGAAGGGCAACAAAGCTGGGGAAGGGTCTGGAGAACAGGGCTGGGGAGGAGCAGCTGAACTGGGAACTGGGGGTGTTCAGCCTGGAGGAGGCTGAGGGAGACCTCATTGCTCTCTGCAGCTCCCTGAGAGGAGGCTGGAGCCTGGTGGAGGTTGGTCTCTGCTCACTAGTGTCAGGTGAGGAGAGGAAGGAGAGGAAATGGCCTCAGGTTGCCCCAGGGGAGGTTTAGGTTGGACATTCAAAGAAACTTCTTCGCTGAAAGGGTTCTCAAAGCCTGGCTCTGGCTGCCCAGGGGGGTGGTTAAATCCCCATCCCTGAAGGGGTTTCAGAGCTGCAGAGCTGTGGTGCTGAGGGCCATGGCTTAGCCCCAGCCTTGGCAGACAGAGTGGTTGGGCTGGAGGAGCTGAAAGGTTTGTCCCCAGCTGAGCTGAGCCCTGAGCGCCTGAGCCCAGCACCGAGGGAGCATTTCTAGCTGGGTGGCCTCCTGCTGAGGGTGTCCTGTGTTGCAGGTGGGGGTGGTGAGTGCCTTTGCACAGACCCTGAGGAGATACACCTCCCTCAACCACCTGGCCCAGGCTGCCCGTGCCGTGCTGCAGAACACCTCCCAGATCAACCAGATGCTCAGCGACCTCAACCGCGTCGACTTCGCCAACGTGCAGGTAGCTGTGGGACCTGCTCCTGGGGCACCTCACACCTCAGTATCTGAGGGGCAGCTGCAGGCAGGCTGGGGAGGGGCTGTTCAGAAGGGCCTGTGGGGACAGGGCCAGGGGCAATGGTTTGGAACTGGAGCAGGGCAGGCTTAGGTTGGGCATCAGGAGGAAGTTCTGCACCATGAGGGTTGGGTTGCCCAGGGCTGTGGTGGAGGCTCCATCCCTGAAGACATTCAAGGTCAAACTTGCTGTGGCCCTGGGCAGCCTGCTGTGGTTGGAGCTGTCCCTGCTGACTGCAGGGGGCTTGGACAAAGATGCCCTTGGGGGGTCCCTTCCAACCTGCTGCATTCTGTGGTTCGGAGCTGGTCCGGAGCCCTTCTGCTAGACTCAAACGAAGTTGAGTCGCTGGGCTGGGATGCAGCAGGCTCGGCAGGAGTCACTGTCAACCCTTCTCCCTGAGCAGGAGCAAGCCTCGTGGGTGTGCCAGTGTGAGGAAGGCATGGTGCAGAAGCTGGAGCAGGATTTCAAGCTCACCCTGCAGCAGCAGAGCTCTCTGGACCAGTGGGCCAGCTGGCTGGACAACGTCGTCACTCAAGTCCTGAAGCACCACGAGGGCAGCCCCAGCTTCCCCAAGGCAGCCAGGCAGTTCCTGCTGAAGTGGTCTTTCTACAGGTACAGCTCCTCTCTCAGCTGGCAGTGCTTCTGCACTGGGCTTAGGGCTTCCTGGAGGAGCCAAGGACAAGGTCTTCACTCCCACATGCAGCTCTGGTTAACTGCTGCTGTGCCCAGGTAGAGAAGGCAGCACTGTGTCTCCTGCATCCTTACAGGATGGGGAGAGGATATTCCATCAGCTTCTTGGAGTGCTTTGGTACTCATGGGTTAGAGGCAGGAGCAGAGCACTGAGCTCCACAGCATCTTCAGGGTGACAAAATCCCATCAGAACCCAGAATGGCTCAGGTTGGAGGAGACCTCAGAGCTCAGCTACTCCAACCCCCCTGCCGTGGGCAGGGACACCTCTCAACTAGACTCAGCTGCTCCAGGCCTCATCCAACCTGGCCCTGGAGGGAGGAGGCATCCAGAGCCTCCCTGGCAGCCTGTGCCAGAGTCTCACCACCCTCATACTGAGGAACTTCTTCCTCAGCTCCAGTCCAACCCTGCCCTGCCTCAGCTTCAAACCCTCCCCCCTTGGCCTGGCTCCAGACACCCTGGGCAGAAGTCCCTGAGCAGCCTTCCTGCAGGACGCCTCCAGGCCCTGGCAGCAGCTCTGAGGTGCCCCTGGAGCCTTCTCCTCCGCAGGCTGCACAGCCCCAGCTCCCCGGGACCCAGGCTCCAGCCCTTGGGCCGGCTGTGTGGCCTGCCCCGGGCTCTGCCCTCAGCGTGGGCCACAGCGCAGGGGTTCTGTCGCCCGCAGCTCGATGGTGATCCGGGACCTGACCCTGCGCAGCGCCGCCAGCTTCGGCTCCTTCCACCTCATCCGGCTGCTCTACGACGAGTACATGTTCTACCTGGTGGAGCACCGCGTGGCGCGCGCCACCGGCGAGACCCCCATCGCCGTCATGGGCGAGGTGAGCGCCCCGCCCCGGCCCCGCCCCGGCCCTGCCCCGGCCCCGGCCCCACCCCGGCCCGGTCCCGCCCCGGCCCCGCCCCGCCCCGGCCCCACCCGGGCCCCGCCCCAGCCCCGCCCCAGCCCGCCGCCACTCGCAGCCACACGGCCAGGCACACAGACACGGTATCAATCAGTCACACAATCAATCAATCAATCACACAGTCAGTCACACAACCACAGAATCAATCAATCACACAATCACAGAATCAATCACACAATCAGTCAGTCACACAATCACAGAATCAATCACACAATTACATAATCAATCACACAATCAATCAATCACACAGTCCATCACACAATCACACAATCAATCACACAATCAATCACAGTCACACAATCAGAATCAATCACACAATCACAGAATCAATCACACAATCAATCAATCACACAGTCCATCACACAATCACACAATCAATCACACAATCAATCACAGTCACACAATCAATCAATCACACAGTCACACAATCAATCACTCAATCAATCACACAGTCACACAATCACAGAATCAATCACACAATCAATCAATCAATCACACAATCAATCACACAGTCAGTCACACAATCACAGAATCAATCACACAATTACATAATCAATCACACAATCAATCACACAGTCAGTCACACAGTCACAGAATCAATCACACAATCAGTCACATACAGAATCAATCACACAACCAATCAATCACCCAATCAGTCACACAATCACAGAATCAATCACACAGCCACAGAATCAGTCACACAATCACACAACCAGTCACACAACCAATCAATCAATCACACAGTCAGTCACAATCAGTCACTCAGTCACACACTCACACCATCAGTCAGACAGACAATCAGTCACAATCCATCACACAATCAATCACAATCAATCACAATCCGTCACAATCAGTCACAGAATGCTGGGGGCTGGAAGGGACCTCTGGAGCTCCCCCAGCCCAAGCCCCCTGCCCCAGCAGGGCTCCCCCAGCAGCCTGCCCAGGGGCACAGTGCCCAGGGGGGGTTGGAAGCTCTCCACAGGAGGAGGCTCCACAACCTCTCTGGGCAGCCTGCCCCAGGCCTGCAGCAGCCTCACACCAAAGCTTTCTCCTCCTGCTCAGGTGGAGCCTCCTGGGCTCCGCTTTGTGCCCCCTGCCCTGTCCCTGGGCACCCCTGGGCAGAGCCTGGCTCCTGTTTCAGGTAGATGCCAAGGTGCAGGTCTGGCCCTCGGGTCTCCAGGGAGCCTCTCTCACTGTGACTCCTCTCTCTTGCAGTTCGGTGACCTCACGTCCCTGTCCCCGGCGCTGCTGGACAAAGGTAGCTCTGCTCCCCGGGGGGAGGTTCCGCGGGGCGGTGCTGCGGGAGGGGGAAGGGCTGCCGGGGGGGCTGGGGACAGGCAGCTCTGGCCCCGCAGCCGGCACTGACGCTGGGGGCTGTCCCTTGCAGATGACATCAGCGACCTGGGCAGCGAGGCGGAGGTGGAGCCGCGGGTGAAGCGAGAGCGCAGCGACCCTGGGCACTCGCTGCAGGAGATCTGAGCCTGGGACTGCGCTCCCCCGTGGCTGGCTGGGGCCGGCCGGGGCCGGGCTTGGCGGTGACGAGCCTGAGCCCCCTGGCTGTGCGTCGTTAGTGCCTCTTAGCTTCTCTTTTATGTTTACTTGTGTCTGAGGATGGGCTCTGGGGGGAGCCCGGGCAGGTGGTGGGGCAGGGTGAGCTTGGCTGCCTGCTTTGCTCCACTGGCTGGAGAGTGAAGGTCACACATCTGCTGCCCAGTGGTGGAAGCCTCCGTGGGCAGCCCTGGGGTGGTGTGCCTGGCTAGCAGGGGCTGCCCTCCTCCCCAGCCTGAGCCAGGTGGGCAAAGGAGGCTTTGTTATTTTTATTCCAGGGAAGGTGGTTTGGGTTCCTTCCCCACTTTCTCAGACTTCACTGTGATCCAAACCTGAACCAAGCAGTGCCCAGGAAGAAAGAGAAACACCTGACCCTCCTCCAGCCCCCCAAGGCAGCTTGGCCTGGCTCTGAGCCTGCCAAATCATTCGTACCAGGGGGCACAGGACAGGCTCCTGTAGCCAGCTGGGGAGGGGGCTCCAGGCTGCACATCCATCTGCTCCCAGCAGAGTAGGGCAGCCCTGTGCCTGGGAGTGACACCTCTGTGCTCCAGGTGACATCTGTGTGTGCTCCAGGTGACATCCATGTCTCTGGGAGTGACACCTGTGTGCTCCAGGAGTGACACCTCTGTGCTCTGGGGCTACCTGACCACAGTTCCCACCTGCTCCAGTGTCTCCCAGCCTGGTGGTGCATCCACAAAAGCTCCCAGGGCACTGTCAGGCCAACTCAAGATACCAAAGGACCCTGAGGAAGCAGCAGCTGGTCACATTGCCCTCTGATGCCCAGGCTGCCCATGGGCCATCCCCATCCTCACCAGGGTGCCCAGGCAGAGGGCAGCTGGTGCTGGGATCTGTAAAGTCCTGGCTCTGTCCTGCTGCAATGCTGCAGGTGGCAGCAGCTGCCCCCAGGGCTGCACCTGGAGCCAGGGAGTGCGACTGCAGTGCCTTAGGGTGGGCAAGGTGCCCACTTCCCCCCAGCTCCAGGCAGGGCAGCACAGCTCAGGCTCTGAGGAAGCAGCAGGGAGAGGCTGGCACAGGGCTGGCTGTGCCCAGGGTGACCTTTCCCTGGCTGTCAGCTCACCTCCTCCCACAGCCTCCTGGCAGCGGTGACTGCTTCGGGGCTGAGCTGGGGCAGCTTCTGCCCTGGCTGGGTTGGATCTCCATGCCCTGGGGGGTCCAAGCTGGGGTGGCCTCTGGGGCAGAGGAGGAGGGGGGTAGGGACTGCAAAAACCAAGCCCTGGGGCAGAGATGTCTCTGTGAATAAAGGCTGGGGCAGAAATAGCTTGGATTGTCCTCCTGCTGTCTGGTGATGCAGTATTTGGGGTGAGCTCCTCCAGGGGTCTCCTGGACAGTTGCAGATCAGAGAATCTGCTGTCCCAAGGCATGAGAGACTCCTTCCCAAGGGTACTGAGGGAGCTGGGGCACTTCCATGTAGCTAATGGCAAGTCAAAAGCCTCTGTGTGTGTGTGTGTGTGTGTGTAGTGGCACCTCCTGCCCCCTTCCTGTCCTGTGCTGTTGTCTGTCAGGGCCATGTCTGTCTGTCAGTGTCTCCTATCCAGGCAGCAGGAGCCAAGTGAGGAAGCTGGAGCTGGATTTGGCTGTAAATAACCACAAAGAGTCCTCCCTGGGGGACAGCCCACGCTTCACACCCTGCTGACCCCAACCAAACCCAACTGAGCAACCAAGTCTTAACCTCCCCTGCTCCCACCCGGTGTGAGCTGAACTTCAGCTGCTGCCTTGGCTGCTCCCTGCAGCTGCTGCCAGCCCACCCTGGCCGCCTTCTCCTCGCCATGGAGCTGCTCTGGAGCTCTGCAGCAGCCTGAGAGGAGCCTGGATAAGCACCAAGCCCCCTCCCCATGTGCACACAGCTCCCAGCTACACCTGAACAGCAATAAACGTGTCCCTGATGCTCAGGCCTGCACCCCAATTGTTGTGGTCCCTTTTCTTCTCCTCAGGAGGTCAGGTGGATGCTGCAGCCTTGGGGGCAGGGGCAGGGTCTGCCCAGCACACTCCAGCTCCAGAGGTTGTGGCCAAGGGGCTGGCAGAAGGCAGGAGCAGCACAGAGAGTGGGGAGTTTGCTAGGGGTGAAAATGCTGCTCCCCAGGCTCAGCAGCCCCAGGAGGAGGCTCTCAGCCTCTCCTCCTCACAGAGCTGCTCCAGGCCCCTCAGCGTCGTTGTGGCCTCTGTTGGGCTCTCTCCAGCAGTTCCCTGTCCCTCTTGAACTGGGGAGCCCAGTACTGGACCCAGTCCTGCAGCTGTGGCCTCCCTAGGGCAGATCAGAGGGGCTTGAACCTCCTGAACTCCTGACCCTGCCTTGGCCTGCTGCCCACAGGAGCCCAGGGGGCTCAGCCCAGCACTTTCCCTCCCTCCCACCACACAGTTCCCAACCAGCAGAGAAGGATGAGGGGTGGCAGGGGGTGGGGATGGCCAGGGGGGCTGACACCAGCCCCAGGGAAACCAGGAGAGTGCAACCCTCCAGAGGCAGCCTGGCACCGTGCCTGTGAGCCAGAGCCAAAGCTGGGCAGTGTGGCCCAGCCTGGCATTCACCAGGAGCAGCCCTGTGTGGCTGGGGGGAGGTCTGGGGGCAGGGGACACCTGCAGAGCTGCCACCAGGGAGCAGCCTGCCCACGGAGGAGATGCTGCCAGGGTTGAACTCGATGAGCTTAAAGGTCTTCCTCAACCCAAACAATTCCTTGATCCCATGGTTCAAGCAGTGGGGCTGAGTCTCACCCCCAGACCTCCTTCCCCATCTCCCACTCAAGCCTCAGGCCCTCTCAAGGGGCTCATGCCCTGCCCTGGGCTTCACCCCCATCTTGGGGTGGTTCTGCTGCCTCTCATTGGGGTGTGGGATGCTTCTGCAGGAAGAACAACCTTTGCCTGTCCCCCTGGCAGCACCAGGAGCCCCAGCAGTGCCCTGGGCTGAACCCTCCACCCCCCTGTGCAAGACAGAGAAACTGAGGCACAGGCCAAGATGCCTCATGGCAGTAGCTGACTCCCCCACGGGGTGCCACAGGGTACTGGTGGCAGTGGTGCTGCTGCCCCTGCCTGGGGGCTGCCCCCAGGCCTCAGCTGGGACCACTTAACCCCCAGACTGCTTTCACCTGGTGGCTGTGGGTGGGGGCAGGCCCATAACCACCCCCTGAAGCTCTTTCTGGGTGGCTGCTCTTATAAACCAGCAGCCTGCAGGGGCCCAGAGCCTTTTGCCTTTCTTCTTTTCTTTCTTTCTTTTTTCCCCCTTTGTTTTTCCTTTTTTTTTTTTAAGCTTTCTTTCCCCCCCCCCCCCCCCCCCCCCCCCCCCAATTTGTCTTCTGGGAGCCTTAGCTTGGAGGCAGGGAAGTTTGGAACTTGCTCTTGCGGGTCTCTAGGATGTAGAGTCAGAATTTTTCCCCTTCCCAGCAGTTAAGGACACAGCCACAAGCTGCATCCACTGCTCCATCCCTGGGCTGGAGCTGGGGGCTGCAGCCCAGAGCAGGACTCTGCCCCGGGGGCTGGCCGTGGCCAGAAAGTATCCCAGCAGCGTCCTCGTCCTGTGTCGCGAAGGATGCTGCCCGCACAAAGCTCTCAGGGGGCCTTAGGGCTTCCTGCCCAGCCCAGCCGCAGCAGCCCTGTGCCCTCCGTCCCGGCGCTGCACCTCCTCCCGGCGCGGAGCCGTCCGCTCGCCCTGCTCGGCCACGACCACCGCCGCAGCCTCAGCAGGTACGTGGCTGCTGCCGAGCGAGCGGGGGCTGGGCCCTGGCCTTTGCCCCCCGGGGGAAGTGTCCCCTGCCCGAGACGGGTTCTGTGCCGCGGTCCAGCGCCGGCGCTGCCAGGCTCGCAGGCTGCCGCTGCTTCCCCGGTGCCAGGGCAAAGCTGATGGCCCTGGGGTCTCCTCAGTGCCTGCGCTGCTGGGGTCTGAAACCACATCCCAGGAGCCCCCAGCTGACAGCTGTGTCCCTGCTGCTCTGCCAGGGGCTTTGGGGACGGCGGCAACGCTCGGGGAGCTGATGCTGGGAACAGCAAGTACTCCACCACCGACCTGCAGCTGGTCCAGAACATCGTGTCCCAGGTGGAGTTCTACCTCTCTGACGAAAACCTGGCCAAGGATGCTTTCCTCCTGAAGCATGTCCAGAAGAACAAGATGGGGTTTGTCAGCATCAAGCTGCTGACATCCTTCAAGAAGGTAGGGAGCCGGCGGTGCTGGCCGGCTGGGGTGGGAAGTGGGCTTCAGGCAGAGGCTCCCCAGCGGTCTGGGTGTGCTCTGGCTCCCTGCTGGGGTGCATGGGGAGGTCCAGGGCTCTGCTCAGGCTGTCTGTGTCCTGCTGAAGTGCTGGTGGTGCAGAGCTGGGTTCTGCTCCCTGCCTTTGATGTGCTGCAGCACTTCTCCAAGCAGGAAGGGTGCTTGGGGAAGGGGTGGGACAAGTCCTCAGGCAGCCTCAGGGCTGGATTCCCCTGCTCTGCCTACGGCCCCTCGGGGCTGCTCTGGGGGGAGCTCACCCAAAGCCCTGCAGGGAAGCACCGCTGGCTCCTCTGAGCTACAGAGAAGTCCCACAGCGTCCAGGGGGCGCCAGGGACCTTCCTCTGCCCCCCCCAGGGATGCTCACAAGGAAGGAGGATGTTGCCTTGCCGCGACTCCAGGTTGCTGGGTCGCAGCCTGCCTGGGGGATGGGTTTAGGGTGGTCCCTGCCTAGGGAGGCTCATGGGGACACTGTGCCCCCCTCTCTCCCGCAGGTGAAGTACCTGACCCGGGACTGGCGCCTCACGCTCTACGCCCTCCGCTTCTCGGAGCTGCTGGAGGTGAACGAGGCAGGCACCAAAGTCAGGCGCCGGATCCCCATCCCCGAGTCGCTGCTGAGCGTCCCCCCCAGCAAACTGCTGCTGGCCTGGGACCTGCTGCCCCAGGAGCAGGGCGTGCTGCCGCTGTTCCAGAGGAGATTCCTGGAGACCATCACCAGGGTGTTCAGCCCCTTCGGCCCCATCGCCTCCATCCGCATCCTGCGGCCGGGCCGCAAGCCGCCCTCCGACGTGCGGAACCTGCTGCAGCTCTTCCCGGAGATGCTGAGCAAGTGCTGCGCTCTGGTGGAGTACGAGAGCCTGGAGAGCGCCCGCAGAGCCCTGGAGGACCTCGGCCGCCGCGGCTACCCCGGCGGGCAGAGCATCAGAGTGGTCCAGCTCTGCGGGAAGGGCTTCAAGAAGAAACCTGGGGCCGAGAGGGAGACGCCGGCGGAGGAGCAGCTGGGCTGGAAGATGCCTGCAGCGGGCAGGACCTACGACAGCGGCGACTCCCTGTTCTGCAGCTCCCTGGGGTCAGACAGTGCCCTGCAGCTGTCACCTCCCACCCTGAGCAGGGATCCCCCAGCACCCACCTGGCCTGGCGATGATTTCCAGCCCAGAAGCGTCTCTGGATCGCTCTTCAGCAGCAGCAAAGCCTTCCCCCAGCTCTGGACCGGCTGGGGCAGCTCCGGCGCTGAGAGCGGCAGCGGCTGGGGCAGCATCTGGGCCCCCTGGAGCAGCAGCTCCCCTCTCGACGCCAAACCTTCTCCTGGCAGACCCCCGGCAGTGAAGCAGGCACCCGAACCCCTCGGCCCCGACGGCACCAAGGGCTTCTACAGCAGCTTGGGGAGAGGAGGGCTCCCCCTGCGGCGCTGAGGCTCCCTGACGGCTGGCTTTGAGGATCTTTCTCGTTCGTTTCTTTGCTTTTCTTTTGTTTTCCTCCTTCTCGTGAGCAGAATAATTCTCTGTGGCCCTGAGAGGTGCGGGGGGTGGTGGTGGTGGCGGCGCAGCTGCTCCGGGGACAGGACTGTTTGGGGGCAAGGCTGATGCCCAAGGCAGGGCACAGGGGAGCTGCACCGCATCCTGCCGGCGGCAATGGAGCCGCAGCTGCCCGGGGGCGCCAGAGCGGCTCCCACCGCCCCGGCAGTGTCACTGGGACTGTCCTAAGGAAGGGGCTCAGCCCCACGACCCCTGGCACCGGGGCGCTGCCCCGAACCTCACCCTGCAGCTGCTGCAGCCGGAGCCGGAACGCTGCGGCTGCTTCCCTGCGGATCCGGTGGCTGCACCGACCCCAGGCTGTGGAGCTGGGCTGGGAAATGGCCAATAAAGAGATGAAGCTCTCAGGCACCTTCTGGCTAGGGCAGGGTTTTGTTTCTTCTCCTTTGCCCCCGTTGCTGGTGTTGGGGCTGCACAAGATGAAGGTTGAGCAGGGGAGGAGGATCCTTGCCTGGCCTGCAGCTCCCTCCCTGGCCACTCCTTGGGGGGATTTGGGGCTCTTAGGCTGTGGCAGGGAGGCAGAGCCAGGCTGTGGAGCAGAGTGTGGTGGGAGCTGAGGGTGGGCAGGGCTGTGGGGAGGCTTGGAAGGGTTTGCAGCCAGCCCTGTCCCTGCTGGAGAGGATGCTGGGGGTGTCAAAGGGGACAGGGCAAGTCCCCCACCCCTCCATTGCCTGCCCCAGTGGCTGGCAGTGACTTGGCCCTGGTGAGCCTTGGCTCCAGCTGGTGCTCCCCAGCCCAGCTCTGGGGCTCAGCAGGGCTTTGGCAGCTCTGAGGAGTCCTTTGCTGCTGCCCCCCAAGCTCCCTCCCCTCCCACCAGACACAGAGCAGTGCTGCAGGAGCAACTTTTAATGGAGAGCACAAGAGGAAAGGTACAAACACAACCACCCAGACCCTACCCCCAAACCTCCCTTTAACTTCCATCTCCATCCCAGCCTTCCCATGCCTCTAGTCCCTCCTCTCTGCCCCTGGGCTGCTCCTCTCAGTCCTGTGCTTCCTGGGGGGCTGTGATGAAGATCTGTTCCTCCTCTTCCTCTTTGTCTTCCTCTTCCTTCTATTCTTCTGCTTCCCTGACACCTCAGGTTGGGATGGTGGCAGCTCCCTCTCCATATCCTCCCTCTCCACCTGGGGCTCCTGCTTGAGGGGCTTGAATTCTTCAAGGCTCAGGATGTCATCAAGGAGCCAGCTGGGGGGGTCCAGCTCCTCAGGCAGCAGCGGTGAGGGGAGGTCACAGCCAGGGATGGCTGCACTGCTGCCACCAGGCTGTCCCCCAGGCATGGGGTCGCTGCTGGGACCCTCCTGGCTCTGCCCCACCTCACCCAGCAGCAGTGAGGTGAGATCACAGCCAGGGATGCCTGCACTGCTGCTGCCAGGCTCCCCCCCAGGCATGGGGTCGCTGCTGGGACCCTCCTGGCTCTGCCCCACCTCATCCAGCAGCAGTGAGGTGAGATCACAGCCAGGGATGGCTGCACTGCTGCTGCCAGGCTCCCCCCCAGGCATGGGGTCGCTGCTGGGACCCTCCTGGCTCTGCCCCACCTCATCCAGCAACCAGGCAAAAAACTTGGATGCCTCCTCACCGAGCAGCATCTTCTCAAGGTAGCTGTCCAGGTCCCCAGGGGCTTGGTCACAGGGGGCAGGGGAGGGGCTGGGAGGCACATCACAGCCTAGAGAGGTGTTGCTGCTGCAGGCTGTCCCCAGGGAGAGGGCAGAGGCAGAGTTCATCTGAGCAGGATGCCCCTGCATGGGCTCAGAGCCAGGGGTGGGTGCTGGCAGCCCGGGGGGGGCTGGGGCTGGCCCCTCTCTTTCTGTGCCACCAACGTTGGCAGGCAGGGAGCTGCTGGGGAGGTTGTCAGGACTGAGCCCTGTGGTGCCCAGGAAGTCCCTGAGGAGCATGGAGGCTTCCTTGGGAAGCATCTCCTCAGGCACCTCAGCCATGCTTGCTGTGTCCCCAGGGAGGTAGTGGTGGGGTGCAGCTGGGGGCGGTGGTCCTCTGCCTCTCTGGGGTCTCCCAGGAGGCCCTATAAGAGTTGCCTGTGTCCCTCCCTGCTCTGTGCCACTGTGATGTGGCTGTTGCCATAGGCATGGAAGCACAGAGTCACAGAGGTGGGGTGGCTGGAGGAGGTCTCCAAGATCACCCAGCCCTGAGCCCAGCACTGCCAGGGCACCACCAACCCCTGGCCCTCAGCACCACATCTGCACAGCTTTGAGCCCCCTCCAGGGCTGGAGACTCCCCCACTGCCCTGGGCAGCCTGGGCCAGGCCTTGGCAACCCTTCTGGGGGAGAAACTGTTCCTCATGGCCAACCTAAACCACCCCTGGGGCAACCTGGGGCTCTTTCCTGTCTGTTGAGCTGGGCTGGTGTCTGTGAGGGGGAGTTGAGTGCAGTGTGGCTCTGGGCTCCCTGCTTCAGGAGAGGAACAGCTGCTGGGGGGAGTCCAGTGGGGGCTCTGAGGGGGCTGCAGCACCTCTCTGAGGCGGGCTGAGAGACCTAATGTCCCATCTAACCCTTCCCTGGGACAACTGCAGGCCATTTCCTCTCTTCCTATCTCTTGTAACTTGGGAGAAGTGTCCAGCTCCCTCCCTCCCTCCCTCCCTCCCCCCCCTCCAGTTTATCCAGGAGAGTGTTGTGGGAAATGGAGTTAAAGGCTTTGGTTGAGGCAGACACCTCCCCCCCGGGGGTGTCCCTGGCCCAGCAGGAGGTCAGGTAGGACCTGCCTGCCATGACCCCCCCCCTGCCTGCAGGGCCTGGGCTTGCTGGTGCCCCCCACCCCCCCTCCCCTCCCACCAGACACAGAGCAGGGCTGCAGGGCCAGGCTTTAATGGGAGGACCAAGAGGGAAGGCACAAAGAGAAGGACTCAAAACATTCTGAAGTCTCCCAGCCCCTCCCTGCTGCTTCTGTGCTGTCCTCTCCTGGCTGGGACCTCTTGAGGGTCTCTGCTGCTGCTCTGAGCCCTCTGGCTGGGACAGAGGTAGGGCTGCTGCCAGAGGT
This sequence comes from Melanerpes formicivorus, assembly GCF_026170545.1. Taxonomy (NCBI): domain Eukaryota; kingdom Metazoa; phylum Chordata; class Aves; order Piciformes; family Picidae; genus Melanerpes; species Melanerpes formicivorus. Next base: position 1,879,793 of record NW_027142435.1, on the reverse strand, counting down.
CTCTGCTGGCTTGGGGCTTCTGGGGAGGGTCTGGGACCCTGCTGCTGCTTTCTGCCCCTGGGGGCTGGGGCTGGGGCAGGGTCCCCTCCCCATCTGCCCTCAGCTCCTGGGGCTCCTGCTTGAGAGGCTTCAACTCCTGCTGGCCCAGGAGCTCCTCAAGGAGCCACTCCAAGTAGAGGTCATCCATCTCCTGGGCACCTGAGGCCACAGGGTCTTGCTCACAGGGAGCAGCAGAGGGCTTGGGGGGCACATCACAGCCTTGGGAGGTGGTGGTGCTGGCTGTGCCCAAGGAGCTGGCAGAGCCAGAGCTGGCAGAGCCAGAGCTGCCCATCTGAGCAGGGAGCCCCTCCACAGGCCTGGCCCTGGGGAGGGCTCTTGGCAGCTCTGGGGGGGCTGGAGCCTTCACTCTCCTCTTCTTCCTCTGGGGCTCCTGCAGCTGGCCCTGGGGAGCCACTGGCACTGCCCAGGCTGAGAGGTTCCCCCAGCCCCCAGCATCCCCCTGGGCAGCAGCTGGCACAGGAGGGGCAGCACAGCTGAGCACAGAGATGGCCACAGGGGGCTGGGGGGTGGCCACAGGGGGCTGGGGGGTGGCCACAGGGGGCTGGGGGGTGGCCACAGGGGGCTGGAGGGTGGCCACAGCGGGCAGGGGGGTGGCCACAGCAGGCAGGAGGGTGGCCACAGGGGGCTGGAGGGTGGCCACAGCGGGCAGGAGGGTGGCCACAGCGGGCAGGAGGGTGGCCACAGCAGGCAGGTTCATGACCCACTGCAGCTGGCAGAAGCAGGAGGCAGAGATGTGCCCACAGGGAGCCACCTGCAGACCTGTGGGGGTGAGAAGGAGCCATGCTGGGTGGGGGCACCCTCCAGGGCCACCCCCCCAAGCCAGCCCCAATGGCCAACAGCCCCCAGGTTTGTGCCAGGCTTGGGGGGAGCTGGGGGCCAAGGCAGTCCCTGGGGGGAGCTGCTGTGGCAGGGGACAGGGCTGCAGGGCAGGGAGGAGCTGTGCTGCCAGGAGCTGAAGCTGGAGAGGTGGCAGCAGGGACTTGGGAAACTCTCTGGGCAGTGGGTTCCAGGGCACACAGCACCCGGGGGGGCACAGATGCTGGCCCAGGCTTGCTGCCTGCTGTGGGGGAGCTGCCAGGGCTGGGGGGGCAGAGCAGAGAGGGGCAGGGGGAGTCATACCTGCCTGGGGGGCCTGCAGTGCCACCTCCACCAGGAATGGCCCTGCTGCAGGGCAGAGCTGCTGCTGCCCAGGCAGGGGGCACAGGCTGGCTGCACCTGAAAGAGAGGAGCCAGGGCTGGGGGTCACCTCTGCCCAGGCCCCCAGGAGTGCTCCCAGGCTGCTGGGCTTGGGCTGGGTTCCTACCCTGGGGGCAGAGGAGTTGTGGCAGCCCAGAAGCCTGAAGGCTCAGGGGGGCCCTGGGGCCGTGGGCTGGGAGCTGCTGTGGGGGCTGCTCCATTGCCCACTCCATCTGTGCCCCTCTGGGGTCCCCCAGCAGGCACTACAGAGGCTGCTCTGTTCCAGCCCATTGTGAGGTGCATGCTGTCACAGAAGGATGGATCCAGGGCCTCAGGGAAGCCTTCTGCTTGGAGACCTCCAAGACCACCCAGCCCAGCCCTGAGCCCAGCACTGCCAGGGCACCACCAGCCCCTGGCCCTCAGCACCACATCTCCAGGGCTGGAGCCTCCCCCACTGCCCTGGGCAGCCTGGGCCAGGCCTTGGCAACCCTCCTGGAGTAGAAATTGCTCCTCATGACCAACCTGAACCTGCCCTGGAGCAAGCTGAGGGTCTTGCTGCAGGGGGGGTGGACAGGATGACCTTTGAGGGTGCTGATCCCTTCTGTGACATCCTGGCAGGAACCAAGGCTCCTGCTAGGAGCTGTGTGTGGTGGGGAGGAGCTGGGACAGCTCCTGCCACGAATGGAGGCCAAAGCTCAGTCCTGGCCTGCAGCCTGGCCCTGGGCAGGTCACTCCCTGCCAGGGAGGCAGCTCTGGCTGTGAGGCTGCAGCCAGCTGCTGGGGAGCAGCTGCTGGGGAGCCTGTGGCAGGGGGTGATGGTGCAGGGGTGAAGGCAAACACAGCCTTAGAAACATCAACACTTTATTTCCTGGGGGTGCTGCTGAGCAGCTCCTGGCCACCTCCCAGCCCTGAGGCCTCCTCTTGACTTGCTGCCCCGGAGCAGGGCCTCAGCAGAGCTATCTGTAGGAGTTTGCTTTGTGCTTAGGCAGGAAGGTGAAGTTGGTAGGAACTGGTCCCAGAAGCAGTTCACTAGAGGAAGAAAAGAACAAAGCCAAGCTCAGAACCACAACCCAAGGAGAGGTTTGTGCTCAGTACACTTGGACTGGATGACCTCCAGAGGTCCCTTCCAGCCCCCAACCACGCTGGGATGTGGTGTCCTGGAGAGCAGGGCTGGGGAGGAGCAGCTGAGGGAGCTGGGGGGGGTTTAGTCTGGAGGAGAAGAGGCTGAGGGAGAGCTCCTTGCTCTCTGCAGCTCCCTGAGAGGAGGCTGCAGTGGGGTGGGGGTTGGGCTCTGCTCCCCAGGAGAGGAAATGGCCTCAAATGGTGCCAGGGGAGGCTGAGGTTGGAGATGAGGAAAACCTTTGCTGCAAGAGTGGTCAGGGAGGGGCTGAGGCTGCCCAGGGAGGTGGTGGAGTCCCCAGCCCTGGAGGTGCCCAAGAAGCCTGGGGCCAGGGTTTGGTGGCCATGGAGGTGTGGGGCTGCTGGTTGGACTGGATGCTCTCAGAGGGCTTCTCCAACCCAACCAATTCTTCTATCTACCCCTCCCTGGGAGGCTGCCTGCAGGCACAGGGCCTCTGTGGGGCCCTGCCATGTCCCTTCCTAGCAGCTGAAGTTGCTTCCAAGGCTTTGTTACCTTATTTTGATCCAGTCCTCCACGTTCTGGCTGGCCATCAGGGTCTCCAGGTAGTCCCTCCCCAGGTAGTAAGGTGGCCTCTCGTTGATCTTCTGAGGCAGGTGCTCCAGCAGCCCAACTGGGATGTACCTGCAAGGGAATGCAGGAGCTGTGCTGCTGCCCCCAGCACTGCAGCCTTGCCCTGTCCCAGCTCCTCCCAGCCAGCAAGAGTCACCTGCAGAGGAAGGAGAGCCACTCCAGCAGGAACTTCCTGGTCTTCTCCACTCCCTGTGTGTCTGAGCCCCAGTGCTCCAGGCCATAGTTGGTGAAGTCTTTGAGGATATCAAACCTCTGGCTGGAGGAGATGTCCCAGTGCCTCTGCTCCTTGATCTCAGTGAAAAGCCAGGGCTTGATGAGTGCCCCTCTGTAAGCACAGGACAGCTGCACTGTCACTCCAGAAGGGGCCAGGCTCTCCTCAGCAGGACCAAGGGCAATGGACACAAAGCTGCACCTCAACATGAGGAGAAGCTTCTCTGCTGTGAGGTGACAGAGCCCTGCAGCAGGCTGCCCAGGGGGGTGTGGAGTCTCCCCCTCTGCAGAGCTTCCAACCCCCCCTGGATGTGCCCCTGTGTGACCTGCCCTGGGTGATGCTGCTCTGGCAGGGGGCTGGGATGATCTCAGGAGGTCCCTTCCAACCCCAACCATCCCCTGATTCCCATGCCTGATGCTCCTGAAGGTGCCAGCTCATTTAAGAGGCTCCCAGCCCTTGTTTGCCAGCCAGTGCTGCTGAAGGTTTGTTTCCAGCTGCAGTAGGAAGCTGCTGTTAGTTCCCACAGACACAAACTGATTTCAGCTGAGTAGCACAGGATGGGTTGGCTTGGAAGGGACCTTCAAGATCATCCACTTCCAACTCCCCTGCCTTGAGCAGGGACACCTCCCCCCAGCCCAGGCTGCTCAAAGCCTTGAACACCTCCAGGGAGGAGGCAGCCACAGGCTCCCTGGGCAGCCTGCTCTGGTGTCTCACAAGACACAGCCTGACCCAGATGAAGCTTCTCCTGTTCTGGGTTTATTTAGGGGGGTGGGGGGGGTGGGTTTAAATCCCCCCTTTTTTTCCTTCCCTCTTGCAGTGAGAGAGCTGAGAGGAGAAAGGGAACCTCAGCACTTGCCTGGCAATCATCACTCCTGAGACCCCCAGCTCCAGGGCTCGGTTAGCATCTTCGTAGGACAAAATATCTCCGTTCCCTGGCCAGGAGGAAGGGAGAGGCCAGAGGTCAAAGTGAGAGAGGAGGGCAAGTCAAAATGAGCTAAAGCAGGCATGGGACAGCAGCCCAAGTGCACACACTGTCCCAAGCAGCTCTGCAGCTCCTCTTTGGAGCCTCCCAGGGATGTTGCTGCTGGATGCTCCACTCGAAAGGGAAGTGAAGGCTTTCTCCTCTCTGCTTCTCCACTCCCAGCTCCTACCCTGAGGGTTGAGCTGGGAGCTGTCTGTGCCACGCTGCCCAAGGCCCTGTGCTGGCAGCACTTCTTGCCTGCTGTCACCAAGTGCTTTGTGCCCAGCCTGCACCTTCCCCTCCTGTGCTCAGTGCCCATCGCCCCCAAGCACAGAGGCAGCTGTGGGCTGCAGAGGAGCTGCTGCTTCCCCCCAAGCCTTCCCCTGGGAGCCTGGGGCTTAGTTCTTTTGAAGACAAACAGGAGACACCTTCAGTCCCTGGGGCAAGGCAAGAGCAGCACCTACCAAAGAGAGGCATGGGGCTGGCTGCCCTGGCACACTCAGCAATGTACTCCCAGTCTGCACTCCTGGTGTACCTCTGCTCCCTGGAGCGGCCGTGGAGCTGGGCAGGAGAAGGCACAGTGAGGAGGGAGCAGCAGAACAGGAGCACTGCAGGAAGGTCCTGCAGCATCCTGGCCTGCAGGAGCAAGAGTGTGACCAGCAGGAGCAGGGCAGGGACTGTCCCCCTGGACTCAGCACTGGGGAGGCCACATTTGGAGTACTGGGGTCAGTTTTGGGCTGCTCACTCCAAGGAGGACATTGAGGAGCTGGAGCAGGGACAGAGAGGGACAACCAAGCTGGGGAAGGGTCTGGAGAACAGGGCTGAGGAGGGGGAGCTGGGGGAGCTGGGGGGGTTCAGCCTGGAGAGGAGGAGGAGGCTGAGAGGAGGCTCAGGAGCACCTGGGAAAATCCTCTCCTGAATTTTTTTCTCTGGCAATAGCAGAAACCACTTAAAACACAGAACACAGCTCTCAAAGGTCTCCCAGAGAGCTGCTCAGGGTGGGGGAGGGAGGTGAGCATGCTCCAGGCTGCCATGCAGAGCAGAGCTGCCCAGCCAGCAGCACTCCTGTACCGTGACCATGGCCGCTCCCCACTCCCGGATCCTGGGGATGATTTTGTGAGCCACATTGACCTTCTCCTGCACCCCTGTCCGGATCTTCACGGTCAGTGGGACATCCAGCACCTGCAGGCACAGGAGAGGGAGGCCAGGCTGAGGCAGGAGGTGGCTCCAGCAGCTCCTCTCTCGGGGCCTGGCAGCTTCTCTCACTCACCGAGTTCATCCCTCGGACGATCTGCTCGAACTTGTTGGCTCTGGTCATGAGGGCACAGCCTCCTCCCTGCCAGACAAACAGGGGCAGAGTCAAAGACTTTTGGCTCCCATGCAGAGTGAAGAGCCTCCTCACAGCTGCTCAACAGCAGCCCTCTAGCCAGGAGGTGCAGGTAAGACTTGGGAGCACCTCAGGGGAGGAAAAGGGCTGCAGGCAAAGAGCTTGGACAATAAAAGAGCCCAAGAGAGCTTTGCCCTCCCAGCTTCTGCCTGCTGCCAGGCAGAGACAGCACAGCACTGCCTGCTGGAGCTCAGTGCCCAGAAGTGAACTGGGAGCTCTGGCTCAGACTGGCAGGAGCTGATCAGGCTGAAGCAAAGGAGGAAAACCTCCTGAAGGCAGCAAACCAGGCTGCAGAACCTGCTCCTTACCTTCTTGTAGACCAGGTCGATCGGACACCCAACGTTGATGTCCACAAAGTCCACTTCAATGGTCTGGTTCAGGAGCTCTGCACACTTGGTCATGGTGTCTGGAAAAGCTCCCTCCAGCTACCAAAGAGGGACAGGCTGCATGAGCTGCAGCCTCCCCCTCTGCCCTGCTGAGACCCTACCTGGAGTACTCCATCCAGATCTGGAGCCTCTACCACAGGAAGGATCTGGAGGTGCTGGAAGGTGTCCAGAGCAGGGCCACGAGGAGGAGCAGAGGGCTGGAGCTGCTCTGCTATGAGGACAGACTGAAGGAGTTGGGGCTGTTCAGTCTGGAGAGAAGAAGGCTCCCAGGAGACCTTCTGGTGGCCTTCCAGTGTCTGCAGGGGGCTCCAAGAAAGCTGGGGAGGGACTTTTGAGGGTGTCAGGGAGTGATAGGACTGGGGGGTGTGGAATAAAACTAGAAGTGAGGAGATTGAGATTGGATGCTAGGAAGAAGTTGTTCCCCATGAGGGTGGTGAGAGCCTGGCACAGGTTGCCCAGGGAGGTGGTGGAAGCCTCCTGCCTGGAGGTGTTTGCAGCCAGGCTGGAGGTGGCTGTGAGCAACCTGCTGTGGTGTGAGCTGTCCCTGCCCATGGCAGGGGAGTTGGAAGTGGCTGAGCTTTGAGGTCCCTTCCAACCCTAGCAATCCCATGGTTCTGTGAGCAGCAGCTGCCCCACTCATGGCTGAGTGCTGACTTGCTGGGCTGCCAAGCTGCCAGCGCTCCCTCACCTGCACCCCGAAGAGGTCCTCGGTGTGATGCCTTTTGAGGAGAGCCCACTCGGAGGCCTGGCCCTGCAGCAGGTTGGTGCACACAGCCATCTCCCCACAGGTGACATCAGCCCCAAAGCCTTTGCAGACCCTTCGGAAAGGGAGGTTCCCACACTTGGGAGGGGCAGCAGAGAGGGTTTTGGTCAGGAGCTTTGCTGCCTCCCCCGCGCGGCAACGGCCAAATGCCTCTGGCGGAAGGGAAGAGAATTATCTACCCACCGTGGTCAGTGGAGCCAGGTAGAGCTTGCCTTGGATTTCCAACTGGAAAACACGGATGGAGGAGCACGTTAGAGGGGCTGAACCAGCAGTGGCTAAGCAGGAAGACAGTCCAGCTGGCAGTTTTGTCCCTTGCTTTGGGTAAAACCCAGGGGGGAAGGCAGGAAACCACCAGCGGAGAACCTCAACTACCCCACAGGGAGCAGCATCTGGACTAAAGAACCAGAGACTCTCTGCTCCAACCCTGCTCCCTGCTCCCACCCTGCTCCCTGCTCCCACCCTGCTCCAACCCTCCTCCCTGCTCCCACCCTGCTCCCACCCTGCTCCCTGCTCCCACCCTGCTCCCTGCTCCCACCCTGCTCCAATCCTGCTCCCTGCTCCAATCCTGCTCCCTGCTCCCACCCTGCTCCCTGCTCAGCTTGCAGAACACTCAAAGCAGGTACAGATATCAAGGGCTGGAGCTGGCTAGTGGGTGCAAGGCAGGAGGTAAGGAGGAGGGGAAAGAGGCAATGGTCTCAACACAAACCAGGCAGCCCCAGCCCCGACTCTGCTCTCAGGGCACTCCCACTCTCACTGACAGCTCAGCTCCAACCCTCCTTCATCTGCAAGTGGCTGCAGCTCCTCTTGGTCCTCACCCCTCCAAGGGCACCACCACAGCCCCACAAATTCACCTTCCTGCATCCTTCCCCTCGTGACAGCAACGTGGGCCCCAGGCAGCTCTGTCCTCTGCCTGCCTCTCGCCCAGCCCAAGCCTCTGCCTCTTTCCCAGGCACAATCTCAACCACTCAACAGGTACAGGAGGGACAGCAGCAGCAACCAAGCCCTCACCTTCCTCTTCTCACACGACCTCAGCTTTATCACATCTTCATCTGTCACTGGGCCTATTGTTTTGATGGAGGAGACCTCTTCGCTGCCTGTGGGGTCAGGACTCTGCAAGCCATCTGGCTTGGGATCTTCTCCCTGCTCTGCCAGCACAGGACCCTGGAGACCATCTCCCAGGCTCTCCTGGGGTGCTGTGCAGTTGGAGAGCTCTTGCCCTTTGCCTCCCTTCTCACCAGCCCCACGGGGCTTGGCCAGGGCTCGGAGGTACTCCTCGGCCCTCCTGAAGCTAAACCTCCTCTTGCGCAGCCGCTGCTGCAGCTCCTTGGGGAGGCTGTTCCTCACCAGCACCTTCCCTTCCCAGCGCCTGGCCAGCTCGGCGTCCACGAGGTTCTGGTAGCCCTGGCCCAGGTGGGCCTGGGCGAAGCGGCAGGTGACCCCAAAGCTGCACTGGCCAAAGGTCTGGAAGAGCACACAGCTGCTGCCCAGGTCCGCTGGCTTCGTGGCCATGTAGGCGGCGACGTCGTGCAGGAAGCGGCAGCGGGGGCCGAAGGAGCACTTCTCTGCACACCCCTGGAAGGAGGGAGAGAAGGGGTGAAAGCCTCTGCCCCCCCTGCCTGCCTGCCTGGGCACACCTGCACCTCCCAGCACAACTCAGGTGAGCCTGGCTCTGCCTGCCCCTGGAGCTCTGCACAGCACCCAGCGCTCCCCAGGAGCGTGCTGCAGAAGGGCAGCCACACAGCCACCCAGGAGGCACTTCACTCCTTCCTCTTCAGGCAGTCACTGAACCCCAGCGTGGAGGGGATGGGAGGGGCCTCTGGAGGTCATCCAATCCAACCCCCCCTGCTAAAGCAGGGCACCCACAGCAGCTTGCCCAGCATCACAGTGGCCTGGGGGGGTTGGAAGCTCTCCTCGGGAGACTTCACAACCTCTCTGGCTGCTCTCCTCCAGGCTCAACAGCCCCAGGCAGCTGATGCTTCACTTGTCCCTCTCAGCTCTCCCTGCTTCACAGACACCTAACAGAGGTGGGTTTGACCCTGGCACACCTTCCCTCCTGTGAGTTTGTCCCAGTCAGGCTCCATCTTCCATCTGCTTTCCTAGGCTTCAAGCAAGGACAGCCCTGGAGCAGGAGGAGCCCCCAGCTCCCCCCTAAAAGAGATCACACACCCCCCCCCCCACCCCCATGCCCTACCTGTGTTACTGATGGGCACAGCCTGTTCTGCTCATAGTGGTTGGGTTTCATGCAGGGCCTGCTCTTGTTCTGCCCCCGGGCTCGCTTCCTCTCCACAGGTTCCTTCTCCTCTGCTCCATCCTCTTGGCTCTCCCCCTCCTGACCAGGGTCCTCCGACCTCAGCCGCTTGGCTGGGGGCTCGCTCTGGCAGCTGCCAACCTCCTCTTCTTCCTTCCCCTTGACCTCTTGCTCCTTCTCCTTCTCACCCTCAGCCTCTGCTTGGCCATCAGGCTCACCCCTGGCCCGCAGGTAGGCATGGAACTGCTCCTTGGTGGCGAGGAACCTTTGGAGACACAGCACCTGTGTGACTCCCCCCGTGACAGCTGGAGTAAAGTGCCAGGGGAGAGGCGGATGGCAGGGGTGGGCACAGGACCAGGGCAGGTGAGGGAATGGAGCAGCCGGGCCCGAACTGGGAGGGTGGCTGTGGAGAGGCCAGGCACAGGTCTGGGGTGGTCACAGAGGCCCCGGGGAGATACCAGGGGCAGCTATGGAGGAGCTGGGCACGTCCCGGGGGCAGCTCTGCAAGCCCGGGCGCACAGCAAGCGTCTCGGAGGAGCCAGATTCGTCCCGGGGGGGTGCTGGAAGCCCCCAGACGTGTAACAGCGGGATGGGGGGCAGGCACGGGATGGGGGGGCAGGCAGGGGATGGGGGGCAGGCAGGGGATGGGGGGCAGGCAGGGGATGGGGGGCAGGCACGGGATGGGGGGGCAGGCAGGGGATGGGGGGCAGGCACGGGATGGGGGGGCAGGCACGGGATGGGGGGGCAGGCACGGGGTGGGGGGGCAGGCACGGGGTGGGGGGCAGGCACGGGATGGGGGGCAGGCAGGGGATGGGGGGGCAGGCACGGGATGGGGGGCAGGCAGGGGATGGGGGGCAGGCACGGGGTGGGGGTCAGGCAGGGGATGGGGGGGCAGGCACGGGATGGGGGGCAGGCAGGGGATGGGGGGCAGGCAGGGGATGGGGGGCAGGCAGGGGAGGGGGGGGCAGGCACGGGGTGGGGGTCAGGCAGGGGATGGGGGGGCAGGCACGGGATGGGGGGCAGGCAGGGGATGGGGGGGCAGGCACGGGATGGGGGGCAGGCAGGGGAGGGGGGGGCAGGCACGGGGTGGGGGGCAGGCAGGGGATGGGGGGCAGGCACGGGATGGGGGGGCAGGCACGGGATGGGGGGCAGGCAGGGGATGGGGGGGCAGGCAGGGGATGGGGGGCAGGCACGGGGTGGGGGGCAGGCACGGGGTGGGGGGCAGGCAGGGGATGGGGGGGGCAGGCAGGGGATGGGGGGCAGGCACGGGGTGGGGGGCAGGCACGGGGTGGGGGGCAGGCAGGGGATGGGGGCGCAGGCAGGGGATGGGGGGCAGGCAGGGGATGGGGCGCAGGCACGGGGATGGGGGGCAGGCACGGGGATGGGGGGCAGGCACGGGATGGGGCGCAGGCACGGGGATGGGGGGGCAGGCACGGGGATGGGGGGGCAGGCACGGGGATGGGGGGGCAGGCACGGGATGGGGGGGCAGGCACGGGGATGGGGGGGCAGGCACGGGATGGGGCGCAGGCACGGGGATGGGGGGCAGGCACGGGATGGGGCGCAGGCACGGGATGGGGCGCAGGCACGGGATGGGGGGGCAGGCACGGGGATGGGGGGGCAGGCACGGGGATGGGGGGCAGGCAGGGGATGGGGGCGCAGGCGCGGGATGGGGGCGCAGGCGCGGGATGGGGGGGCAGGCGCGGGATGGGGGGGCAGGCGCGGGATGGGGGCGCAGGCAGGGGACGGGGGGCAGGCAGGGGACGGGGGGCAGGCAGGGGACGGGGGGCAGGCAGGGGACGGGGGGCAGGCACGGGACGGGGGGCAGGCAGGGGACGGGGGGCAGGCAGGGGATGGGGCGCAGGCACGGGGTGGGGGCAGGCACGGGGTGGGGCGCAGGCAGGGGATGGGGGGCAGGCAGGGGATGGGGGGCAGGCACGGGGTGGGGGGCAGGCACGGGGTGGGGGGGCAGGCACGGGGTGGGGCGCAGGCACGGGGTGGGGGGCAGGCAGGGGACGGGGGGCAGGCAGGGGACGGGGGGCAGGCACGGGACGGGGGGCAGGCAGGGGACGGGGGGCAGGCACGGGACGGGGGGCAGGCACGGGACGGGGGGCAGGCGCGGGATGGGGGGGCAGGCGCGGGATGGGGGGGCAGGCGCGGGGTGGGGGCAGGCGCGGGGTGGGGGGCAGGCGCGGGGTGGGGGGCAGGCGCGGGGTGGGGGGCAGGCGCGGGGTGGGGGGGCAGGCACGGGCCGGGGGGCAGGCAGGGGACGGGGGGGGGAGGTTTCTATACGGAGGTGCCGGGGACAGGGATGGTTGCGGCGGGGCCTGGGCACGCACTAGAGGGGTTGTGGCGAGGGTTATGGAGACCCTGGGCACGTACCGGGGGTCAGGGAGGGCCGCGCAGCCCTGGCCCGCACTCACCGGGCGCGGACCGGCGCCACCCCTGCCGCCGCCGCCGGAGCCGCCATGCTGCCGCACGCGGCGATGACGCAAGGCCGGGGCGGGACCACGTGACGGGCGCGAGCCGGAGGGCGGGTATAAAGGGCGCGGCCGCGGCCCGGCCGGCTCACAGCGGCGGGCGGTGGGGCTGGCGGTAGGGGTGCTGCTGCTGCGCTGCTCGCAGCCCCCGCGGCGCTGCTGAGCTGTGCCCGTCCGGTTACGGGAGACCCTGAGCTCTCAGGGCTTGTGTGCGGAGGACAAGAGCCCTGCCCCAGGAGTGTTCGAGAACTGCACCGTGTTGGGGGCTGTCTGAGTGGGGAGGGGGCACTGCTGTCGTCCTTTGCTGTGGCTGTTCAGGGCTTCTTTTGGGGCACCTCCTGGGCGGCATCTTATGAGGGATTTGGGATGAGCAGGGGCTAAGAGCGGCCCCTGGACTGCTTTTGAGCAGAAGCAGGGCTGGTTTGCGGGAGAAGGGGCGGGGGTGTGTGTGTGTGTGCAAACTCTCCATGGGTTTCTGCCTTGTAGGTTCTGAGAGGGTCTGTTGATAGTGGGGAGAGGGTCTGGCTCCTCTGCCTCTCCCCAGCTGTCACCTGGAGGAGATGCAGCTCTCTGCAAACGTGCAGGGTGCTTGGTGTGGGCTTTTTATGCGTTTGGGGGTTTGTTTTAGCAGTGAAGGCAGGGCTGGGTTGCTCTGCCTGCCCCCCAGGGACTGAGCCATCTCCTGCTGCCGCAGAGCTGTAAATCTGCCTCGGAGCTGGCCCCAGGGCAGAAATGTTGTTGCAGTTCCACTGGCAACAAGATTTTCCATACTACCCTTTGGAAACATTTTCAGGTTCAATCCAGCTGCGGCACAGGAAGGCTTTGCCTTTCCACTGCTGGTGGCCCATGGGAAGAGCTGGTACAGCCTGGTACAGCCTTCCTTGCAGCTGTCTGTGTGCCATTGTGCCTCCTTCCTCCTGTGGGGATGGATGATGGGGCCATGAGACAAGGCTACCTTGTCTGTGGGGGCTGGGGGTGTCCCCTGACGTTGGCTGTGGCCAACATGAAGCTGACTCCACGTCCAGGGGGCTGCCACACATCCCTGATGGCTGCCTTGAGGCTGTCCTGCTGATGCCCAGGAGACTGGCTGGAGGGTAAAGTCTGCCCTTGTGTTTGCTCTGTGGGTGGAAGGCCAGGCTGAAAACAGACTTGATGTGCCAAGTGTGGTGTGTTTGTCAGGAGAAGGAACACACAGACCCCCTGCTCCCTCCTCTGGAGCCACCACATCTTCCCCAGGTGTCTGGGACACTCATTTCAGCTGGTCCATAGTCCCAGCATGCCAGGAAGGGCCAGAGCCTTGCCTGTGATCTCTGAGCCTGTGCCTGGCATGCGTGGGCCTCCAGCAAGAGAGGTCTTGCAGCGAGGGGCTTTGGTGTCTCGTGGGGTGGGACATGTTCAGAGCTCTCCTGGATGAGGTTTTCCTTTCCAGCTTAGCCTCCCAGCCCTTCCTTTGCAGCTACACTCCGTCATCTGCACAGCTTTGCTTGACTCACTCTTGGCCTGGGCTACCAAGAGGGTGAGAAATAGCTGCCCAAATGGAGCCAGACCTGTGCTCCATCTTCTTTCCTGTCCCCCCCCACCCTGCCTGAGCTGTGTCTGAGGACCTTTGCCAGGCCCTTTTAGCCAAATGAAAAAAATGACCTCTTTGTTTCCAGGAGCCAAATGAAGGAGGCTGGAGAGGCAGTTTCAGCCCTGCAGTGTGCTTAAAGGATGGATGTGAGGGGAGTCAGGAAGTCTGTGGTTGAGACTGGATGTTAGACAGAAATCCTTGACAGTGAGGGTGGGGAGACACTGGAACAGGCTGCCCAGGGAGGCTTGTGGATGCCCTTTCCCTAGGGGTGTTCAAGGCCAGGCTGGATAAAGCCCTGAGCTGGTGGGAGGTGTCCCTGCCCCTGGCAGGGTGCTTGGGACTGGATGATCTTGAAGGTCCCTTCCAAACCAAACAGCTCTCTGGATCTTTGCAGGTGCCAACAAGAGGAGGCAGAGAGGAACTTTGGAGCTTTACCTTTAGGGGCTGCTAGAAGCTGGTGAAGGAGCTGTGCTTGTGGTGCTGGGGAGTTATGGTGGTGCTGAGCTTGGCTGTGGCCATTCAGGGGTGAGGTTGCACATGGGGCAGGGTAAGGTTGCATGTGGGGCTTTGATTTTGGTGCTTTCCTGTTTTCTTGTTGCTTTCCTGCAGTCCTCTCCAGCTGCTCCACCAGAAATGTCCTTTGGGAGCAGCTGGGAGCCCCCTGGGAGTTGTTCTGGGGCTTCTTTGTCATTGCCAAGGGTGGGCAGGTTGCAAGATCAGGCCAGGCTGCTGGGAGAGGAGCTCTGGGCTGATTGGGTGTTAATTAGTTTTGGAGTGAAATATGAGGAATGCAAAATACTATTTTAAGCTTCAGCTTGGCTGAGGGAAGGAAGGAAGGAAGGAAAGGAGGCCCTGGGGATTCATGAAATGATTTCACTGATGTGTTTGGAGGGGCAGCAAGCCTGAAGCCAGAGTGCTTTTGACTCACTCTGCTCAGCTGAGGTCACAGGCTTTTGCATCTAATCCCTTCTCAGGGCACTGCCTCAGCAGCTTTATGAGGCTGTGCCTCAGGCAAGCTTCCCAAAGATCCCAAGCAAAGGGTCTGGAAGTGGAGCAGGAAGCCCCTGGGTGCCTCTTGGGCACTGAACGGGAGCCAGCTGCAGGCTGCATGTCCTGCCCGAGGTGCTGAGCAGCTTGGTGATGTTCATCACTGGTTGCCAAAGGATGGATGTGAAGGGAGTCAGGAAATCTGAGGCTGGAGGTGAGGAGGAAATGCCTTGGGGTGAGGGTGGGGAGACACTGGAACAGGTTGCCCAGGGAGGTTGTGGATGGCCAGGCTGGATAAAGCCTTGGGCAACCTGGGCTGGTGGGAAGTGTCCCTGGCCGTGGCAGGGGGTTGGAACTGGATGATCTTGAAGGTCCCTTCCAACCCAAAGAGCTCTCTGGATCTGTGCTAGGGACAGAGAGGTGCTGCTCTTGGCTGCTTTAGCTGCTTCACCCCTTGCTGTAGTCAGGTTGTGCTGGGGTTGGAAGTGGGGCCGGGGGGGAGGCTGCGCTGCAGCTGCCTGAGCCGGATGCCTTCCGCTGGCGAGAGCAGAGCCTGGATCACCAGAGCTGTCACTTCCACATCCTCCAGCAGCACTAAAGCAGCTTTGAAGAAAATTGATCCCCAAGAACTCACTGGGAAAGGCCAAGTCAGGAAAGGTTGGTTACAGGGAAGTGTGAGAGAGATACAGAGGGAGAGCTAAGTCAGACAAAGTTCAGCTGCTCCCAGGTCCAAGCTAAACAAGGCAAAGGCATCGATGAAACTGCCCCAGGCTCCTGTTCAAAGTCAGATGTGGCAAGCCCCTGGCTCTGGCTACCACACCTGGGTGTTAGCTGAGGTATGAGGCTCTGCAGCAGCCCCAAAGGTCACCTCCAGGGCTGTGGCAGGGGGAGATCTCTGGGCAGGTCACCTTTGCTTGGATGCCTTTCAGAGCAGCTCTCTGCTGCTGCTTAATGCCACAGAAAGCAGGTGTGGGATCTGCCACTGATGGATGGGCAGGGGAGCTGGAGCTGGAAGTGAGCCCCCAGGTCCTATCCATCTTCTGGGCAAAGCAAAACCCATTCCTCCTGTCTGTTGTCTGCTCTTTCATCCAGCCTTGTTTTTAAAGCCCTCTGCAAAGGAGACAATTCCCACTGCTCATAAATCTACTATCAGGAAGCTGTTTCCAAGATTAAAGCTTAAATGTTTCCCCTCTCTGGTTTCATGCCCCAGCTCCCACTTCCCTCCCTGCTGTAACCACCAGGTCTCAGCCTCCTTCCCAGCAGCTGAGGGTTGATGTGGACCTAGGCTGTGGGGTCTCTGTAGCCCACCCCAAGCCCTTGAGCAAGCCTCTGTGCCACGCTAAGCTCAAGGAGAGCAGTCCTGGGACACTCTGCCAGTGGTTTGTGCTCCTCAAATGCTTGGAGATGGCTGAGCCAGGCTGTGTGAGGGGGGTTAGAAGATTCTCTCTTGCTGCACTTCCCTCTTGGCTGGCTTAGGAGCTGTGCAGAGAGCTGACTCAGCGTTTGGCCCATGGATGGAGCCCTTAAAGGTCATTAGCTGGGCAAGGCCCCTGTGGTTTTGGGACGAGCTATCAGTGCACTGGAAGCAGGCTGGGGGTCAGGGTCTGTGGTGGATATTGTACCTCCTAGAGCAGGAGTGGTTGTTCCTGACAAACCATGGTGCTGAGCCCTTTGGACCTGCCAGGTCTGTGTGGTGTATGGGGAGGGATTCTAATGGAGGAGGAGAGGAAGCATCCAGGACATCTGGGCTCACGTGGGAGTGAGGGAGCAGCGTGGGATGCTGAGATTCTTGGCTGTGGCACTCAACCCTTCATTAGTGAAGCTTGGAGAAGACCCCAGGTCTTTCCATTAGACCCTAAAATAAGACCAAGCCAAGGCACCAGCCGCAGGAGAGGCTCTTTTCTTGGCAGAGGCTGCTCAGCACGACACAAGAGGCAGGATGTGGCTTTCTCCAGCAGCCCTGGGTATGGAAGTGGGGGATGGCCCCAGTTCTCCTCTTCTGGGAGCTCTGGGGGGGCTTTTCCCACCAGCATTTGGTGTTCATCACCCTCAGCTCTCCCACTGCTGAGGCTGTCTTGGGGCAGCTCCTTGGCTTGGTAGGGTGAGAGGTTCCTGGGAGGGACATCAGTCTTCTGACCTCCCCTGTCGCTTCTGAGGTCACCTTGTCACTTCTCTGTGCAGATTGGTGAGTCCCCCATGGCTCAGACCTCTCTTAAGAGGACTTCAGGGGAGATGAGGTGTCCCCAAGGCTCAGAGCTCTGTTAGGATTTGAGGGGAGCCAAGGAGTCCCCCATGGCTCATTCCTCTGTTAGAACTTCAGGTGAGGTGAGGAGTCCCCCATGGCTCAGAGCTCTGTTAGGACTTGATGGGAGCCAAGGAGTCCCCCATGGCTCAGTCTTCTCTTGGGACTTCAGGGTTGTTTAGGAGTCCCCCATGGCTTAGAGCTCTGTTAGGACTGCAAGGGAGGTAAGGGGTCCCCCATGGCTCATTCCTCTGTTAGAACTTCAGGTGAGGTGAGGAGTCCCCCATGGCTCAGAGCTCTGTTAGGACTTGATGGGAGCCAAGAAGTCCCCCATGGCTCAGTCTTCTCTTGGGACTTCAGGGTTGTTTAGGAGTCCCCCATGGCTTAGAGCTCTGTTAGGACTGCAAGGGAGGTAAGGGGTCCCCCATGGCTCATTCCTCTGTTAGAACTTCAGGTGAGGTGAGGAGTCCCCCATGGCTCAGAGCTCTGTTAGGACTTGATGGGAGCCAAGGAGTCCCCCATGGCTCAGTCTTCTCTTGGGACTTCAGGGTTGTTTAGGAGTCCCCCATGGCTCATTCCTCTGTTAGAACTTCAGGTGAGGTGAGGAGTCCTCCAAGGCTCAGAGCTCTGCTAGGACTTGAGGGGAGCTGAGGAGTCCCCCATGGCTCAGCCCTCTGCTAGGACTTGAGGGGAGCTGAGGAGTCCTCCATGGCTCAGCCCTCTGCTAGGACTTGAGGGGAGCTGAGGAGTCCCCCATGGCTCAGAGCTCTGCTAGGACTTGAGGGGAGCTGAGGAGTCCCCCATGGCTCAGCCCTCTGCTAGGACTTGAGGGGAGCTGAGGAGTCCTCCATGGCTCAGAGCTCTGCTAGGACTTGAGGGGAGCTGAGGAGTCCCCCATGGCTCAGAGCTCTGCTAGGACTTGAGGGGAGCTGAGGAGTCCCCCATGGCTCAGCCCTCTGCTAGGACTTGAGGGGAGCTGAGGAGTCCCCCATGGCTCAGAGCTCTGCTAGGACTTGAGGGGAGCTGAGGAGTCCCCCATGGCTCAGCCCTCTGCTAGGACTTGAGGGGAGCTGAGGAGTCCCCCATGGCTCATTCCTCTGTTAGGACTTGAGGGGAGCCAAAGAGTCCCCCATGGCTCAGAGCTCTGTTAGAACTTCAGGTGAGGTGAGGAGTTCTCCAAGGCTCAGCCCTCTGCTAGGACTTGAGGGGAGCTGAGGAGTCCCCCATGACTCAGTCTTCTCTTAGGACTGCAAGGGAGCTGAAGAGTGCTCCAAGGCTCAGACCTCTCTTAGGATTTAATGGGAGCCAAGGAGTCCCCCATGGCTCAGAGCTCTGTTAGGACCTCAGGGTTGTCTAGGAGTCCTCCAAGGCTCAGCCCTCTGCTAGGACTTGAGGGGAGCTGAGGCTGTGGCCAGGGAAGGTGCTTGCCTTGCAGCCAGCCTCTCGTGAAGGCTTTTTGACCACCAGCTGAAAACAAAAAGAGAAAAGAAAGAAAACTAAAGACAAAAAAAAATCTTTAGTAAGTCTTGCTTTTTATTTTTACATGGAGGAAAAAAAAAGGCAACTCTGAGGTTTCCTTTTGACATTTAACTCAGGCAGCAAGTGACAAACCCAATAAACAATTCCTGCTTCCCAGGGACAGAGGCTCCGAGGTCCTGCTGCGACTCCAAGGCTTCATCATTTCCGAAGTGAAATCTTTCAGTGAGAGAAAATACACTGAAAAAAAAGAGAAAAGGAACTAAAAATGACACTTTTCAATGTTTTTCTAATTATTTGCTCTCTCTCCCTCTCTCTCTCTCTCTCTCCTGGCTGAAGCCATTAGTCAAATTTGGCCTTGTTTGACAAACGCTTCTGGAGCCTTCCACAACTTCTATTTTTGGGGCCTTCCCCCCCACCACCTTTTTTTTCCCCCCTCCCCCAGTTATTGATGAATGAGAGCTTGGTCCCTGTGCCCCCCTTGCCAGCATGCTCCCTCCATGCCCCCCAGGTGTTTTCCTCTCGGCTTTGCTGCTGCCACCTGCGTTGGCACCCCAGCACCCTGCCTCCCACAGCACCTTCCCTGCCCCGGGCGGTCTTGGGGCTGCCTCTGCCCTTCCCCCTGCTGGGTGGACATCAGGAGGCAGCTGTGGGCACCTTGGGTGCTCTTTGTGTGCTCAGGCTACAAACTCTTCCTCCCCTGTGCGTCTTTCAGATGGGGATGGAGCCCCTGTGCCCCACAGAGCAGGGCTGGATGCCATGGCAGCCTTGGCAGCTGCCCCCTGGGGCATACCTCGGCCAGTGCTCTGTGCCAGGCTCCTCCCTGTCTCTGGCAGGCTCTGTTTGTTGGGTTCCAGGTGAGTGATGTTTTTCTGCCCACAGCCTGGCTGCAGCTCAGCAGCAGTCCTGGAAGTGAGCTGGAGAGCAAGGCCTGGGGGGAGCCATTTCTCCCCCCACAATCTTTCCCTCGCCTTCCTCCAGCCCCGGGAGGAGCTCTGCACCAGGCAGTGTTTGGCTCCAGAGATTCTGTCTCCCTGCAGCTGCTTTTTTAATGCTGCATCTCTGCAGGTCATCAACATCCAGAGGCTTCAGCAGCCCCTGGAAGGGCTCTGGGAATCCAGAGCAGCAAAACCTTTCCCTGTGTGGGGTGAGGGAGCAGCGGGGCTGAGTGTTTGCCACGAGAGGGGGGTATGAGCCTGCTAGAGCCAGCAGCAGTGGGTGCTGAGGGTGCTGGGGCACAGGGCAGGGTGCTCTGGCAGGTGCTGGCTGGGATGAGCATCACCCTCCCGCTGCACCGAGCAGCCTTCAGCCTTCTGGGGCCACCCCAGCCTGCGATGTTGCCGTGGGGATGGGCTGGGGGAGAAGCTTTCATCTCCTGCTGCAGCTCCATTCCGTTTGCCCTGGGATGAAGGTGGAGTGAGAGGTGGTCCTGCTGCGTGCTGCTGGCTGGCAGAGTGGGCTGGTGCTGTGCCTGGGGGGGAGGGGGGGGCTGGTGGTGCTGTGCCCGCAGCAGGGGGGCGCTGGTGGTGCTGTGCCCGCAGCAGCAGGGGGCTGCTGGTGGTGCTGTGCCCGCAGCAGGGGGATGCTGGTGGTGCTGTGTCCGCAGGAGCAGGGGGCTGGTGGTGCTGTGCCCGCAGCAGAGGGGGGCTGGTGGTGCTGTGCCCGCAGGAGCAGGGGGCTGCTGGTGATGCTGTACCCGCAGGAGCAGGGGGCTGCTGGTGGTGCTGTGCCTGCAGCAGGGGGCTGCTGGTGGTGCTGTGCCCGCAGGAGCAGGGGCTGGTGGTGCTGTGCCTGCAGCAGGGGGCTGCTGGTGGTGCTGTGCCCGCAGCAGGGGGGGGGGCTGGTGGTGCTGTGGCCGCAGGAGCAGGGGCTGGTGGTGCTGTGCCTGCAGGAGCAGGGGGCTGGTGGTGCTGTGCCCGCAGGAGCAGGGGCTGGTGGTGCTGTGCCTGCAGGAGCAGGGGGCTGGTGGTGCTGTGCCCACAGCAGAGGGCTGCTGGTGGTGCTGTGCCCGCAGGAGCAGAGGGCTGGTGGTGCTGTGCCTGCAGCAGAGGGGTGCTGGTGGTGCTGTGGCCGCAGCAGGGGTCCCCTGCCAGGAGGGGAGTGCTGAGGCACATTGCCTGTCACAGAACCCTCGTGGTTGGGAAGCCCTTCAAGAGCTGCAGCTGTGGCCTCCCTAGGGCAGAGGAGAGGAGGAGGAGGAGGAGGAGAGCCTCCCTCAGCCTGCTGGCTGCAGCCCGGGAGCCCCCTGGCCTGGGCAGCCTGAGCTGTCCCTGCTCACTGCAGAGGGAGGAGGATTCCCCCCCACCCCAACCCCTGCTACGGTCCATGGCCACAAGGGCAAATGCTGGCTCGTGGTGAGCCTCCTGCCCCCCAGCACTCCCAGGCCCTTCTCTGCAGGTCCCCCCTCACCTGTACTGGTGCAGGGAGTGCTTCCTCCCCAGGTGCAGGACCCTGCACTTGCCCTCCTTGGGCTTGCTGAGGTTCCCTCCAGCCAGCTCTGCAGCCTCTTTGGGTGGCCCTCAGGGGCAGCACAGCCTGCTGAGGTGTCAGCCACTCCTCCCAGTCTTGTGTCATCAGCAAACTGGCTGAGCACAGCCTGTTCCTTCAGCCAGGGTACTGAGGAAGAGGCTGAGCAAGACAGCAGCACCCAGGATGACACAACTGGAGCTGAGCAATTCTTTCATTCCAACACCTGGGGTTTTTTTCCCCTCCACTTCTGTGCTGCAGCTTCTGTGTTCTTCTGGCTTCTCTTTCATTTGCTCCTGCTCCATCCAGAGCCTAGGTTGCCTCCAGCAATGGTTTACTCTGTGGCCCTGCAGTTCCTTCCCCAGCAAGGTCCTGGGCTCATGCTGGATGCCAGGACATGGATTTGGTGTTTACCTTCCCCACTCTGTGGCCTTTTGCTCAGCATTTGGAGCCTGGGGAGCTGTGGAGGTGCTGGGTCTGTGGGGCTGGGCTGGGAACATGCTGTGCAGCTGCTGCTCTTGCAGTTGAATTCTTCCTCTGTGAAGTATCCTTTATGGTCTGTCTGCTGCCCTGAGATGAGTAATAGCCTCCAGTCCTCATCCATCAAGTGTAATTAGGTCCATTTCCTAATGAACCTTTGGGCTGCTCAAGTGGGAGCTGAGGGGGAGGCTGAGTTCCTTGTCAAGGGGCATCACCTGCAGGGAAGAGAAGAACCAATGGTGCTGGGGCTGGCTCCAGGGTGGGCTCCAAACTCCCAGCTACTGGACCAGCAAACAGCAGGAGCTCAAATACCTGCTCCCAAGAAATAAAGGAGAAAAGCCCCCAGCGATGAAAGCCTCAGGGGGGAGGAGGAAAGCAGGTTCTGAGCAAAGCTTTGTGCTCTTCCCTGCTCAGTGTTGTGATCCTGACCTCAATCCCTGCCTCTGTCCCCCACTCACTGGGGAACCCTGAGCAAATCTTGCCATGTTTTGGGGTATTTTCCCTCCCCCCTTGAGCAGCTTGGGTTTATTTTTGTTGAGGAAGGATTTGGTTTATAGAAGAGTAGCTCTGAAGAAAGAGTCTTGGGGGTGTTGGATGCTGAGAAGGTCCCCAGGAGCCAGCAGTGCCCTCCCGCAGCCCAGAAGGCAGCCATGAGCTGGGCTGCAGCCAGAGCAGGGTGGGCAGCAGAGGGGATTCTGCCCCTGGGCTCTGCTCTGCTGAGACCTCACCTCCAATCCTGCCTCCAGCTCTGGTGTCCCCAGCAGGAGAAGGACTCAGAGCTGCTGCAGAGAGGCCAGAGGAGGCCACAGAGATGCTGCCAGGGCTGGAGCAGCTCTGCTGTGAGGGCAGGCTGAAGGAGCTGGGGGTGTTCAGCCTGGAGAGGAGAAGGCTCCAGGAGGACCTGGAGCTGCCTTGCAGTCCCTGAAGGGATCCTGCAGGAAAGCTGCAGAGAGACTTCTGAGGGTGGCCAAGGGGGAATTGTTTGAAGCTGAGGCAGAGCAGAGTTGGACTGGAGCTGAGGAAAGAGTTCTGCAGTACCAGGGTGGTTCAGCACAGGGTGCAGGGACCAGGGTGGATGTCCAGCCAAGAGGACAGGGCTGGGGCAGCAGCTCTGCTGGTGCAGGCTTCCATGGAAGCTGTTTAGGTTGGAGCACCCTGCTTAGGCCAATCTGTGTGCCCAAAGAACAGACAAAGTGATGCCACCAGAGAGCTCTGCTCCTCCAAGTGCTGCTGCTTTCTCAGGAGAAGTTGTTGTGGAGCCTGACTTTCCTCTTTGGCTTTGCTGCCCTGGGCTGCTGGCTGGCAGGCAGAATTAACCAGGGCCAGGGTTTGTCATTCCTGGCACAGAAACAGCTCTAATGGATTTGTTCAGTTCCCTTTTATCAGCCTCTCCAGCCTGCCTCTTATCTCATTACTTTAGGGAGGGCTGGAGATGGGATTAAAAGAACCTCAAAGCCTGATAAATGGAGATAGAAGCCCAAGACCTGGGGCAGATCAATGCAGGTCCACAGTGAAGGCTGCTGGGGCTGAGTGACTGGATGGATCCCAGCAGAAGGGGAATGAGGCTGCTGTGGGATGGTGCCAGAGCTGGGGGACCCCAGGGGAATGTATCACAGCAGTCATGCAACCTGTTGGGCTGGGTGAAAGTGGAGCACATGTGAAGGCATCTGGCACTTTGCTTCCTGCTCATCAATCCTGTGCTGCTGTTCTCCTGACTCAGCAGTTTGCTGGAGGGCTGATTGCCATCTCTGCTGCATGAAACTTTCCCAGGCAGGCTTCACAGCACTGCAGAGAGCTGCTCCTGCCTCTAAAGAAGCCACTTGAGGGGAGGTTATTTGTGCTCCCTCCCCTCTCAGAGGTGAACTGGGATATGGGGGCTGGGACCATCTTAGTCTCTGTGAAAGGATGAAGCTGAGATCTGGAGGAAAAAGAGGCAGATGGAGTCCTTCTGTTTGGTGGGGAAATAAGGCTGCAAGGTTTGGAAACTTCTCCAATCCATCTACCACGAAGTGAGGTTACCAAGGGAGTGGAGAACAGGTCTTGTGGGAGCAGGTTTCTCTGCACCTGGAGCAACAGCATGAGAGTGACCTTTCTCCTGAATGCTGGGCAGGCTGATGCCATCCTTCTGCATCCTTCCAGGCTGGAGGGGAGTAGGTGCTTGTGGTAGGCTTTGGAGGCAGCCTTCTTGTCCTCTGGAGGCAAGGAGCCACCCCCCTGAGCTTCAGCAGCCTGCTGCCAGCCTGGCCACTCACACAGCCTGGCTTCTGGCACAGCCTGGCTTGTCCTCCACCAGCAGGAGAGGGCTGGAAGCTCCTTGCCCTGCAGGGGTGCTCTGGGTCTTGCTTTGTGTGGGTCTGGGAGGCTCCCAGTCTGTAGGAAGGGTGGGGGGGAAGGCAGTCCTGTGCTTCATGCCTGTTGGGTCGGGGTGGTGAGGACCTTGTGGTGGCTGTGGACACTGACACTGCTGGGTTCCAGCTGAGCTTTGCCCCCAACCAGCCAGGAGCCCAGGCCCAGCTTGCCCTTGTCCCTCCTTCAAACTGGTTCCTTCACTTCTGCTTGGAAGCTCTGAAAAGCATCCCAGGACCCTTCTGGGAACTCCTCCTCTCGAGGCCAGCTCTGCCATCCTTCATTCCTTTCCCCACACACTTTCTCAGGCTCCTGTGTCTCCAGCAAGAACCTGGGAAGAGCTTTGTCTTCACCTGGCATTGGTCACAGATCTTTGCCCAGTCTCTTCCTCCTCCCTGCTTCCTCCCCTCCCCCTGATTCTCTCCTTTAATTTGCCTTTGCTTATTTTGAATACAAAGCTCCTCCACTGCAGTGTTTATAGTTTGCAAAGCCTTGGGCCCAGTGCTTATTCCCCTTCTTATATCCCTGCTTAACCACCCTGGCTCCCTGTGCCCTTTCCCTGCTTCCAGAGTATCCAGGATGAATCACAGTCCCTGTCCCCAGCTGTCTGCTGCATAGTTCCCATATCCCAGGATCCTGGTTCCCAGACACTGCAGCAACTCAGTCTCACAAAGTCCTCCTCATTCTCAGTCCTTAAAAATTGCTGTCTCTGGAGCCAGCAGCAGACATCTTCACCTCTCTCATGAGCTTCCCGAGCTGGGAGCAGCCTGCAGGAGATCTTCCTCCTCTGCATGATGCCCAGTGGGGGCTGAATGAGTGGCTGGGAGGGCTAGGGTTGTTCAGCCTGGAGAAGAGAAGGCTCCAGGGAGACCTTAGAGCTGCATTTCAGTATCTGAAGGGGACCTGCAGGAGGGTTAGAAGGGCCTGTGGTGGCAGGATGATGGTTTGAAACTGGAGCAGGGTGGAGGACGCCAGGAGGAAGTTCTGCACCGTGAGGGTGGGGAGATGCTGCAAGAGTTTGCCCAGGGATGTGGTGGAGGCACTCAAGGTCAAACCTGATGTGGACCTGAGCAACCTGCCCTAGTTGAAGTCCCTGCTGACTGCAGGGGGGGTTGGACAAAAGGAGCTTCAGAGGTCCCTTCCAACCTGCTGTGCTTGTGTGTGGGCATCCCCCTGCTCAGCTGCTGCTTGGAGCCATCCCCTTGGAGGCTGCTGAGCCTGGTGCTGGCTGGCACGTGCTGGCTCTGGGCTTCTTTCCCTGGCAGCAAGTAAATGTCATCAGCTTGCTCTGTGTCCACTTTTCCATATCAGCTTCTCTCATGGTTTCCCTTTGGCTCTTCCCAAAATAGGTTGGTCTGCTCCAGAGCACAAACACCCAGGTTCCCTTCCCTGCCAGGGTGTGGTGAGGAAGGAGAGCTGGGCACTGCCCAGCTCTGTTCCCCTCCAACAGCTCCTGGACCAAGGGGATTTAAGTGAACTGAATCTTCAAGCCCTGTTTTATGTCCAAACAAGCAAGGTGAAGCCAATGTGCTCAGACCAAAGTCTGAGACTGAGTCAGAGCAAACCATGAAGCTCAGAGCCACAGAACTGTAGGCTCAGAATGGGTTGGGTGGGAAGGGACCTTTGGAGCTCATCCAGTTCAACTCTCTTGCACTCAGCAGGGACAGCCCCAACCAGAGCAGGCTGCTCAGGGCACCATTCCAGCTCAGGTTGTCTGGGGCTAGGGATGGGGCAGCTCCCTCCTCTCTGGGCAACCTGGGGCAGGGTCTCACCACCCTCAGCATCAAAGATCTCTTTCCCTTCTCTGCAGTCTGAATCTCCCTCTTTAGGTTTCTAAGCCATCCCCTCCTTGTCCTGTCCCAACAGGCCCTGCTCAAAAGTCTGTCTTGGAGCAGCTTGTGGTGAGGAGAAGGCTGCAGAGCCAGCAGTGCACAGCCCCTGCCCAGCTCGGGATGCTTTGCCTGGGTGAAACATTCCCACGTCCCTCGGAGCCTACTGCTGCTGCCTGCCTTTGCCTCCTGGCGAAGGGGACAGCTCTCTCCCCTGGCCTGTCCTCCAGAGACACAAGGTCTGGCTCATCCCATGCCTGTGCACAAGGAGCAGAGCCAGCAGGCAGCAGGAAAAAGCAAGCCAGGCCAGCTGAAAATAGATTGCAGTCGGAGTTTTCCATGAGACCTTGGAGACTTCTTATCTGCCTGCTGCCGTTCTGGCGCAGGACGAGCTGCAGATGGAGCAGCCTCCAGCAGCAGCTTTACCTCAGTCACCCCCAGAAGGCTTCCTGCTGCCTGGGCAGGACACGAGGCCATTGTCCCAGGGGATACTGCCTGCTGCAGGGTGCAGCCTCTGGTTCAGCAGGGCTGAGGGAGGGCAGTTAGAGGGGAAGGGGAAGGGAGGGGACAGTCACTTCTCTGGTCCTGCTCATCGCACTCTGCCTGATTTGTGGACTGAGGATGTGGTTGTCCCCCTGTACTCGCTCCAGGAAGGACACTGAAGGGGCTGAAGGGTGTTCAGAGAAGATCAATGAAGCTGGGGAAGGGTCTGGAGAACAGATCTGGTGAGGAGCAGCTGAGGGAGCTGGGGTTGTTCAGCCTGGAGGCTGTGGGGAGACCTCATTGCTCTCTACAGCTCCTTGAAAGGAGGCTGGAGCCAGGTGGGGTTGGGCTCTGCTCCCAAGGAACAAGCAGCAGGACAAGAGGAAATGGCCTCAAGTTGTAGCAGGGGGGCTTAGGTTGGACATGAGAAGAAACTTCTTCACTGAGTGGTTCTGAAGCCCTGGCCCAGGCTGCCCAGGGAGGTGGCTGGATCCCCACCCCTGGAGGTGTTTAAAAGCCACAGAGCTGTGGTGCTGAGGGCCAGGGCTCAGCCCCAGACTTGGCAGAGTCAGCTGATGGTTGGACTGGAGGTTCTTAAAGCTCTTTTCCAACTCAAATGATTCTGTGACTCTACACACTGAAGTGGAGCCTGCCTGGGGACAGGGGACGTGGAGGAGCCTGGCTTTGGGGCCAGCAGCTTTGGTGCCAGCAGCTTTGGTGCCAGCAGCTTTGGCACAGCTTGCTTAGCTGTTGGAGGTGGCAGCAGTCAGAGGATGGTCTTGTACCTGCCCTGCTGCAATGTCTGCTGCCAGCAGTGCAGGAGGCAGCAGGGGCAGCCCAAGCCACCCTAAGCTGTGTGCTCCTTCTCCTCCTCCTCCTCCATACCGAGTGTGGTCCTGCTGGGGAGCAGCCAGAGCTGCTGCTGGGCTTGAGGGCAGGCTGTGGGGCTTGAGGGCAGGCTGTGGGGCTTGCCAGGCTCCCCTGCTCCGTGCTCAGGTGTCCCCAAGCTGTAGACACGTTTGTAGCCCCGGGGAAGGTTTGGCAGTGTGACCTCCTGGTGCTTTCCACAAGTGCTTTCCTGACCCTGGAAGGATTTTCCTGTGGCCTTAATGAGCCATCTGGGGGCAATTAGTTTCCTGGTTTCCGACCTGCCTGGCTTTCCTCATGGGCTGCGGCGCTCCGGTGGGGCTCTGCTGGTTCTCCAGCCGCATCTGGGGAGAAGGGAGGGCAGGCAGGAGGTGCTGAGTCAAGCTTTGCACCCATCCTTCTCCTCCCTGCTGCTCATTGCTGTCCTGTGTGCCTGTGGCAGAGGCCAGGTCCAAGGTAATCCCTCAGGAGCTGTGGCGATGGAGGATCAGCCCTGCCCTGACCTCTTGCTCTCAGGCAAGTCCTGAGATTAAGGTTGATCCTGCTTCCCACCCACAGCATCCTGAAGTTTCCTAGAGTAAGAGATTACAGAGGGGATTAGATCTAAACCTTTGCTGCTGCACTAAATCATCTCTTTCACTGCTGCCAACTATGCAGAGAGGAGAGACAGCCTTGGGCTGGCGTTTCCCCTGGCAGGGCTGCTGGCTCCACTCCTTTCAGGGTGACAAACCACCCCTTGTCCCTGAGCTCTCATCAACTGCTCCCTTGGATGGGAAGCCAAGCAGCTTAAAGAGGAAATAACAAACATCCTTCTTCTTCTCACTGCTTTTCAGGCTTTAGGGGGGCTTAGGGCCATGTTTCAGGGGTGGTTTCCTCCATGCCTCAAATGTCTTCACCTCCAGGTTTGGGATCACTGCCCCCAAGGGCTGGAGCAGCTCTGCTGTGAGGACAGGCTGAGGGAGCTGGGGGTGTGCAGCCTGGAGAGGAGAAGACTCTGGGGGGGACCTTAGATCTGCCCTGCAATACTTGGAAGGCTGCAGAGGGACTTCTGCTGAGGGTGTCTGGTGCCAGGCCAAGGGGGAATGGTTTGAAGCTGAGGGAGAGCAGGGTTGGACTGGAGCTGAGGAAGAAGCTCTTCAGTAGGAGGGTGGTGAGAGCCTGGCACAGGCTGCCCAGGGAGGCTGTGGCTGCCTCCTCCCTGGGGGTGTTCAAGGTCAGGTTGGATTTGGTCTTGAGCAACCTGGGCTGGTGGGAGGTGGCAGGGGGGTTGGAACTGGATGATCCTGAAGGTCCCTTCCAACCTCATGTACCTTGGATGTTTTGCTTTGTTGAGTCTTGGATGTTTTGCTTTGTTGAGCAGTGCTTGAAAGATGTTTTCCTAAAGCCAGACTTGGTTCACCCCAAGAGAGAAGCCTGCTTGGATCTTCACTTGCAGACAGGGTTGGAGGCAGATTTCAGCATCCCAAACTGGTGTGAGAAAGGAGTAAATCAACACAGGCAGCAAAAGGGGTGTAAAGGAGAGGAGGATTAACTCTGTAGGCAGGGAGGGACACACAGAGAGCAAGAGCCAGCAGTCACCAAGGTGGTGCTGAGCCCTTTCTCTTCAGTCAGTGACTCCTGATGAGCAGCAGAGTGAGAGATGCTGGAGCTAGGTCCTGCCAACAGCTCAGGGAGGGCAGGGGGGGATGTGGCAGCTCTGGTGCTCCACCAATCCTCTCCCTCACCCAGCTGGGGCTGTTCCACACATTGCAGTGAGCTGTGCTGGGGTTGCTTCCAGCCCTGGGGAGAGCTGCTGGAGTGCTCTGCCCCTCAGCTCGTTAAACAGATGAGATCTCTGGCTGCAAAAAAAACCCCAAACCCAACCAATAAATCAATAACAAATAATTAGGTCCATTTCTAACCCTGAGTGCCTTTGCTCTCTGCTTTTGCCATTCTCCTCCTGATGACTCCCAGAGCTGAGATGCCAAGAGGGGAATTAATATTCAAGGCTTGCTCCTTCAGAGCTTGATTTTGATTTTCAGAGGTTGGTTTTGGTTGGTTTTTTTTCCCACTGGAGGCAGGAGGAAAGGTTCCTGCTCTTTTTCAAGCCCAGGGCAAGTGTGTTCAGGCTGCTAAATACCTGTCAGCAAGAGCCAGCAGCCGAGGGAGTGAAGCAGAGGAGACAGCCAGGCCCCGGTGGAACAGCTCAGTGCCCTTCTCCTCCGGGCAGGACTCCCAGCAGAGTGGCTTCTGCTGATGTGTTGGACCTGTTCAAGGGCTGAATCATCACAGCCTGCTTCAAACCCACAGATCTGCTTGGAGGAGACCTCCAACATCATCCTCTGGGCTCTCTCCATCAGCTCTGTGCCCTTCTTCTGCTGGGGACACCACGCCTGGCTGCAGCATTCGAGGTAGGATCTCTTCCTTAGGTGTTTTTTTCCTCCCCTTCTGAACCCTTTGACAGTTCTGAAAGTTCCTGAAGTGATTTTTTTCCAACCAGTGCCTGCTGCTTGGAGGCTTTTGTACAGCTTGGAGGGGTGGGGAGGTTGCAAGCAGGTTTGTGAAAGCTCTTTTGCTCTCTGTGTCTGTGAGTGGATGGAGAGCCAGATGTGAGCATTTCTCTCTTCTCTATGTGTCTGTTAAGGGCTGAAAGGAAATCAGCTCAGTTCTGCTGCTCAGGGCTGGGATCTGCACATTCTCTTTGGGATGTTTCATGCCAGACATTAGCTGGGAGTTGGACCTTTTTAGAGAGAGATGTATGTGAAATCAAAGTTTTAATTAAATGGGTGTTTGTGAGCTGCTGGCTGGGGGTGAGGGCAGCTTTGGCCACTCTCTTGCTCAGGAAATCAAAATGACCTCATGTGGGGGAGTTGCAGGGTGAAGGGAAGCAGCTTCCATCCTTGTTGTGTAGTGGAAGAAGGTTCCCAGGGGAGAGGGATGGTTTGAGTGGGAAGAAGTAGCCCCAGAGTTCCTGGATGCCAGAGGGATGGCCTGGAGCAGGCATGGACCAGCACAAGGCTTTGTAGCCCCCTCCAGCATGCTGAGCAGCTTTCACCTTGGTCTGGTGCAGTGGCTTTGGGAGCATCCTGAGCTGGGAAGGCTCTGGTGAGGCTTTGCTCAGAGCAGCCTGGCTTTGACTGTGAAGCTTCAATTGTGGTTTGGGAGGGCTGGGCTGAGATTATTGCATTTAAATTCAAGGCAGATTTCTCTCCCTCCTGGGGAATGAATGTGAGAGGCTGCTGGGAAACAAGCTCTGGATGCACAGACCTGCACAGAGGCCCTGGCCCCAGGTCACCTGGCTGCTCTGCTGCTGCTCAGACAACTGCTCTGCCCCTCAGCTGGGCAGCTGCTTGCTCCAGAAAGCTGCTGAGGGGCTGACATGTGGCATTTGTAGTCCCTTCTGGAGATGGGAGAAGGGCAGGAGCCTGCTGAGGGGAGGCAGAGCTGAGGAGAGGATTGTGCCTTGTGCCAGTGGCCTCTGGGTTTGGCAGGGTGCTGAAGGTCCAAGCCTCAGCAGAGCGAATCAGCACAAAGTCCGCTCCCTGCCCCTGCTGTCTGCATGCTCAGCATGAGGCTGGCTGAGGGGGATCTCATCAATGCTGATCAATACTTCAGGGGTGGGTGGGGCCAGGCACCGTTCAGTGGTGCCCAGTGGCAGAAGGGGTGGCTGGCACAAACTGGGCTCCATCTACACATGAGGAGGCACTTCTTTAATGCAAGGTGCAAGGTGAGGCAGGCTGCCTGGAGAGGTGATGCAGTCTCCATCTCTGGAGACATTCCCAACCCACCTGGATGTGCTCCTGTGTGACCTCCTCGAGGTGAAGCTGCCTTGGCAGTGGGGCTGGGCATAGAGTCAGAGAATCAATAAGGTTGGAAAAGACCTCAGAGATCATCCAGTCCAAGCTGTCACCCAACCCCTCCTGACTAACTAAACCATGGCTCCAAGTGCCACATCCAATCCCCTCCTGAACACCTCCAGGGCTGGGGACTCCACCCCCTCCCTGGGCAGCCTGTGCCAAGCCCTGACCACTCCTGCAGCAGAGAAATTTTCCCTCATCTCCAACCTAACCCTCCCCTGGTGTCCTTGTCCCTGCACCCAGGCATCCTGCAAGGCTGTGACTTTCAGTGTGGGTCTGAGGGTGCAGGAGCTCTGTCAGTCCTTGGAGCTGGAGCTTGTGCTGAGCAGGAAAGCCAAATAATCTGCCAGCCCCTTGAGAAGCAGAGCCTGAAGCCTTCAGCTCCTTTGATTGCCTCCTTCTGGCAGGGCAGAGGGTGGATGTGTGAGCAGCTGCCCCTGCCCACACCGGGGGCTTCCCCCAGCTGCACCCAGGGCTCTGCTTCTGCCCCTCTTGACCCAAGAGCAGCTCCAGTCCCTGAGCCCTGTCCTGGCATCCAGACCACCACACTCCAAGGGTGGCTGCCAGGAGGGATGGAGGCCAGCAGCACGAAGGAGAGCCTGGCACATCACAAACCCTAAGCAGCAGCCAAGCTGCCACCTGCAGCGGATCACCAACCTGCACTGGATCCATCTCCATGGAGACTAAACCCTGCTGCCACTCCAGGGGATCAGCAGGAGGGCTCTGCTGGCTGCAGGGCACGTGGGGATAAGGGGAAGTTTCTCTGGTGCTGCCTGCCAAGCCTGATCTGGATCTTTCCACACCAGCTTCCATCTCTTGGCATCTCTCTGGGAGCCACCAGACCTGTTCTGATCTTCCTCTTGTGCCTCCAGCAGCCAGAAACTGTCTCCTGCACTGAGTTTTAGAGGAAGGCAAACCTGGGATGGTGAATTTGCAGTCTCCTGGAGAAGAGGAGATTCTGGGAGCAGCTTGGTGCCCACCTGGAGCTCCTTCAGTCTGGGGCCACTCACTCTGAGAAGGGCACTGAGGTGCAGGAGCTTGTCCAGAGAAGGGCAACCAAGCTCCATCTCCAGAGATGGAGACTCCACCACCTCTCTGGACCCTTCTCTTTCCATCCCCAATCTGTGCTGCCTGAGGAAGGATCTGGGAAGCAGAAAGTTCGAGTCAGGACCTCTGTGAAGCTCTGGCTGCTGTGAGATTTTCCCACACGTTCCTCAGCCAGGCAGCTCCAGCTCCTTCCCCTTGGCTCCCAGAGGCTGAAAGGCTCCTTGTGCCTTGTCTGCCCTGACACCCACGTCCTGCAGGGGCTTCAACCTGTGCTGTGCAAAGCAGAGGGGCACTAACCCCCCTGCCACCACCTCCTGAGGGACTTTTCATCCCAGTTTAGAGGGGCAGGAGCCAGCAGAAGGGCAGAGGCACCATGGAGCTCTCAGTGGAGAGATGCCTGCCCTGTGCTGCATCCCACAAGGATGCTTCTGAGCTGAGGCATCCATCTGCGCAGGCAGAGCCAGCACCGAGGCAGAGCTGAGCTGTGCTGGCAGCTGGCAAGGTCCCCAGGTCCCCCGAGGCTGCTCTTGCTGGTGGGAACAGGGAGGTTATCAGAGCCGGGTGGCTCCTCTCTAAGATGGAAATTTCTCCCCTGGCCAGAGGCAGGGATCTTGGCTTCTGTCCCTGCTCCCTGTCACTGAGCCTCCCCACCTTCCAGGGTTCACTTTGTTCACAAAGAGCCTCAGATAAGCTTCTTGGCAGGGGTGCTCTGTTCTGCCTCGGCATTAGCATGGCTCAAGACAGGGAGGGGAGGGGGGGGGGGGGGTAACATTAACCTCTTGTATCCCTGGGAAGATGCAGCTGAGACACAGCTCCTGAAGCTGGAGGCTCTGCATCAGTGGGAAGCAGCAGCAGCATCTCTGGAGGGACTGAAAAGATGTGGTGCTGAGGGCTGTGGTTCAGTGGTGACCTTGGCAGTGCTGGGCTGGTGGTTGGACTCCATAATCCCAAAGGTCTCCTCCAACCCAAAGGATTCCATCCATCCATGCTTTTGTTCCAAGGCAGCACAGGTAAAGCTTCTGCACTCTCTGAGGGACCCATTCCATTGCCATGGCCATGCAGGGTGGGGAAGTCACCTGCTGGGGGCCTGGCAGTGCTGGACTCAGTCCTGAAGGGTCTTTTCCAACCTAAATGATTCTTTGCTTCTGTCATCACTGCAGGGTTTGGTCTCTCCTGACAGCCATCATGGACCAAGGAGATGTCAGCCTCTCTGGATGAGCAAGCTGGAGGTGATGGCAGGACCTCACCCATGGGCTGGGAGCACCTGGCAAGTCCTGGTGAGTAGGAGGAACCTTCTGCCTGCTGAGAACAGGGTTTGAACCCTCTCTGGTGACAGCCACAGGAGCTTCTGCCGTGGTTCTCAGGACAGGCTGCCCAGGGATGTAGTTGAGGTCCCATCCCTGGAGACATTCAAGATCAGGCTGGATGTGGCCCTGGGCATCCTGCTGTGGTTGGAGCTGTCCCTGCTGCCTGCAGGGGGTTGGAGGAGACGTCCTTGGAGGGTCCCTTCCAACCCAATGCAGTCTGTGGATCTGTGACATGTCCCTGGGGCTGGCTCTGTGCAGTGCCTCAGGAATGGCTGCAACTCAGGGAACACTTTCCCCACTCAGAACTGGAGTATGCAGTGTTTTTCTCTGAGTGAATTTCTTTTTGCCAGCCTGGAAGATGACCTTAAACCCTCCAGAAGCCTGCTCATGACCTTAAACCCTTCAGAAGCCTGCTCATGACCTTAAACCCTTCAGAAGCCTGCTCATGGTCCTAACCCAAGCAGTGGGTGACTGGGGTGGGGGGGGAGGGGGTGAGGCTCTCCAAGGCATCTCCTCGAGCACCTGGTGGGATGCTGTGGTCCTCCAGCTGAAGTGTGACCCCCAGAGCCCTGCCCTGTGCCCTGATTCACAGGGAAGGGCTGGCAGGCAGCCCATGTGCTGCCCTCCCCTGCCACTCAGCCTCATTTATCTCTGCTGCTTGGGCTGTTTACGCAAGCAGGAGCTGGCCAGAGGCACCCAGCCTCCGCCTGCCAGGGGAGGAAGCAGGCACCAGCACAAGCTCCTGTGGCTGGCACCCGATTTGCCTGCAGAACAAAAGGCCAGGATGCAGCCTCCGGGGCGAGGGGCAGCCCTGGCCCCTCCGTGGCTTGCGCTGGAGCCACCACCTGGGGCTCTGTGCTGGTGGCCTGAGGGCATCCAACCGGCAGGGATGCTCAGACCCCTCCAGACAAAGCCCCTGGGGGCAGAGCTCCCGAGTTCCTTTGCTCCCAAAGCCTGAGAGTGCTGTCCCTGGTTTAGCCCTCACTTAACCCTTTGTGGCGTGGGAGCTGCCTCTGAGATTGTGGTCAGAGGGAGATGGCTTAGGAGCCAGGCAGCAATCTCTGGTGTCTTAGAACCATGGAATCATTTAGGCTGGAAAAGACCTTCGAGATCATTAAAGACCTTTGAGATCATTGTCTTCCTTCCCACTTTGCTTTCTCTTGTTCAAGCAGCTCCTAGAACTCTCAGCCTGCTGCAGAGAGCAGCATCCTCCCCTGTCGACAGGGCTGGAGCAGCCCTGGGGCTGCAGTTGAGCGCCCTTGGAGAGCTGCCACCAGGGGATCTTCACCAGCCTGGAGCTCAGGGCTGGAGCTCAGATGAATGCCAAGCTGCTGACAGCCAGCTGCCCCTCAAAGGGGAAAAAAAAGAGAGCTCAGAGCACTTCCAGAGCGTTTGACAGGATTTCTGTCTGGAAAAAAGCAAAACCCCAACCCTGCTATTTTTTTGTCTGCTCCAGCAGGGCCGGGGAGGGGATTCTGCCCCTCTGCTCCGCTCTGGTGAGACCACAGCTGGAGTACTCATCCAGATCGGGAGCCTCTACCACAGGAAGGATCTGGAGGGGCTGGAAGGTGTCCAGAGAAGGGCCACGGAGAGGAGCAGAGGGCTGGAGCTGCTCTGCTCTGGAGACAGGCTGAGGGAGTTGGGGTTGTGCAGGCTGGAGAGGAGAAGGCTCCCAGGAGACCTAATTGTGGCCTTCCAGGATCTGCAGGGGGCTCCAAGAAAGCTGGGGAGGGACTTTTGAGGGTGTCAGGGAGGGATAGGACTGGGGGGGGATGGAGCAAAACTAGAAGTGGGGAGATTCAGCTTGGATGTTAGGAAGAAGTTGTTCCCCATGGGGATGGTGAGAGCCTGGCACAGGTTGCCCAGGGAGGTGGTGGAAGCCTCCTGCCTGGAGGTGTTTGCAGCCAGGCTGGATGTGGCTGTGAGCAACGTGCTGTAGTGTGAGGTGTCCCTGCCCATGGCAGGGGGTTGGGACTGGCTGAGCCTTGAGGTCCCTTCCAACCCTGCACAGTTCTGTGATTCTCTGATGGCAAACAGCTGGTGGCAAAACCTCTCTCGCTGCTGCACCTCTCAGGAAGGAAGAGCACCCCGGGAAGGTCCAAGGCCAGGGGCACTGTGGCAGGTTTAAGCTGTGCCCAGGAACAACATTTTTCCACAGACTGAGCAGGAGAGTTGGAAATAAAGAACAAATAGATAAATAGGAAAGAAATAAATAGGAAAGGAATTGGAAATGAAAGAAATCAATTGGAAAGAAATCAATTGGAAATGGGAAATAAATAGATAGGAAATAAATAGGAAACAAATAGATAGGAAATTAATTCCCATTGGATGTAAAAAAGAAAAGGGGGGGGAGGAAAAGAATGAATAAGGTCTAAATAATCCCTTTGGGCTGATCACTAACAGGTTGAGTACTGCATTCAGGTTTGGGCTCCCCAGCTCAGGAGGGACAGGGATCTGCTGGAGAGGGTCCAGCAGAGGCTGTGAGGATGATCAAGGGACTGAAGCACTGCCCTGAGGAGAGGCTGAGGGACCTGGGGCTGTTCAGTCTGGAAAAGAGAAGACTTGGAAGGGATTTAATAAATGTTTATCAATCTCTGAGGGCTGAGGATCAGGAGGGAGGGGACAGGGACAGGGACAGGCTCTGCTCACTTGCTCCCTGGGACAGGACAAGGAGCAATGGATGTAAGCTGCAGCACAGGAGGCTCCACCTCAACACAAGGGGCAACTTCTTTACTGTGAGGGTCCCAGAGCCCTGGAGCAGGCTGCCCAGAGAGGTTGTGGAGTCTCCTTCTCCTGAGACTTCCAGTCCCCACCTGGATGTGTCCCTCTGTGACCTGAGCTGGATCGCATGGTCCTGCTCGGGCAGGGGGGTTGGACTGGGTGATCTCTGGAGGGTCCCTTCCAACCTCTAATGTGCTGTGATGCTGTGACTCCTGCCTGGAGGTAGCCAAGACTCCCCCCTCCGCACCAGCACCACCACCACCCCCTCCCCACGCCCCCCCTCCCCCCGTGGCAGCAGCTTCCCGTGGTGGGCGGCGGTGCCAGCGGGCGCCGGGTGCCAAGAGGATGTGCGAGACAGAGCCTGCTTTGTGGCACGCCTGGCCCGGGCTTGCCTGCCCAGGAGAAAGGCAGCAGAAGTATGCTGGGCTCTGAGGCTCTGACACACACACCCCCCAAACGCTGCTGCTGCTCCTCCTTGGGCTTTTTTGGCGCCCCCCCGGGATCTGGTGAGGAGTTGTGGTGGAGTCTCAGGACCGGTTGGAGTCTTTTCCCCAACCCTCTGGTTTCGGGGGCTGAGTGTTTTGTTGCAGCTCTGAGTCTCAGCCCTCGTGGGGCATCGGGAAAGGTTTCTTGTCAACCTCTGGAGCAGGCTGCCCAGGCAAGTGCTTGAGTCATCAGCCCTGGAGGGGTTTAGGAGCCGTGGAGATGCGGTGCTGAGGGATGTGGTTTAGCAGCAGGCTTGGTGGTGTTGGGTCAATGGTTGAGCTGCGTGGTCCCCAAAGGCCTTTTCCAGCCTAAATGGTTGTCTGACTCTGATGAGGGATGATAAATGGTAAGCGATCTCCACCCTGACTGTGGTCCTGGCCTCTGCTGTCCATCCATCAGGCAGGGGAGAAGACCAAAGAGGGAGCAGGAGGCGACAGCGGCGCCCGGGCTGCTCACAGCTCCGTTCAGCACAGCCTAGATGCCTTCGGGCTACTCCTGGCTCCTTCCAAAGCCACAGTGGTGGCTGCAGAGTCATCTGGGGACACTGAGTGTTCTCACACCTACTTTCCAGGTGCCGGGAAACAAAAGAACCCAAGATATTTGAAAGCAGGAAGCCAGATTCTGTAAACTGTCTAAAAATGTATCCTCCGGAGATGAGATTTGGCTCTGGCTGCCAGCCCAAAGCAAAGCTCAGCTCCAGTGAAAGCCAGAGAGCAAGGCAGGGCTGGTGTGGGGGGCTAGGGGGGGAGCAAGCTGCTCTCCCCTCCTGGGACACCCCAGAAGGGACAGGCACAGGGACACCTTAGGCTGCTGCCTGGGAGCTGGGATTAAATCATCTTTAACTCAGTGACCCTGTGTGGGTTTGGCTTTAGCCCCAGGGAGCAGTAAGTGCTTGCTCTCATACCTGTGGGTTCACAGCTGCTGCTGCTGGCACTCAGGACACCAGGAGCCCCAAGGTGCCCGGGCAGCCCAGGGCTTTGCTGGCAGGAATCCTGGCTGCGTAGCTTCGCCTTACTCAAACCCTCGCAGAGAGCAGCTCTGTGCCACGGCTGCTGCCCTCCTGACTGCCTGTTGGTAGCTGGGGATTGCAGGAGGCAGTGAAGCTCAGCTGCTTTTGTTTCCCAGCCCTTGTTTCCTTGACACATAATCAATGAATCCACAGCCCTGGAGTGGTTCATCACACGCGGCTGCTTTCTGCACCTCCTCTGCCCCCTCCCAGCAGGCTCTGACTGATCTGCAGCAGCCTCTGTGGTGCCAACAGCCTGTGCCAAGCTGATCCCTGCCAGCTATTTGCTAACTCCTCTTGGACCTGAAGCCCTCTGACAAGGTCCTGGTCCAGCTTTGGAGGCGTGATGGAGCAGAGCAGCAATGCATGCCCAGAAAGTTCAGCCTCCAGAACCTCCTGAGGTTCAACAGGGCCAAGTGCAAGGAGCTGCACCTGGGCTGGGGCAACCCCAAGCACAAATATGGGCTGGGCAGAGGAGGGCTTGAGAGCAGTGCTGAGGAGAAGGGCTTGGGGGTGTTGGTCCATGGGAAAACTCAGCATGAGCTGGCAATGTGTGCCCAGGGGGCAGGAGGATGGGGCCAGACTCTTCTCAGTGGTGCCCAGACTGGCACCCAGGAGGCTCCATCTGAACAGGAGGAGAAACTTCTTTGGTGTGAGGCTGCTGGAGGCCTGCAGCAGGCTGCCCAGAGAGGTTGTGGAGCTTCCTTCTGTGCAGAGCTTCCAACCCCCCCCGGGCACTGTGCTGCTGGGCAGGCTGCTGTGGGAGCCCTGCTGGAGCAGGAGGGCTTGGACTGGGTGAGCTCCTTCCAGCCTCCACCACTCTGTGATTGTGCAAATGCTGATTTTAACCCCCAGTTTCTTTCTGGAGCTGCTGGCTTTATCCTCAGCCAGGCAGCTTAGGAAGAGGTCAGTTTGCTTTTGGATTCCTTTTTACACCACCCTTAAAGATTCCCCAAAACAAGCTGAATTGCAAAGAACTAATTGCTTTCCTTTTTCTCCCAAGCAAGCCTTGGAAGCCCAGAGGAAGACAATGCAAAAGGTTTTCATCCCCAGGCCTTCTGGATGGAGAAGTTTTCCCCTTTGCTGCCTTCAGCAGCCCTGCACTGAGCTTGCTCCACAACCTGGGTCTGATTTAAAGGGCTCAGAGGGGAAACTGTTTTCAAAACCAGCCTAATGCTTACAGACTTCTCGTTGATTTCTCAGGAGTAAAGCCAGGAGTCAGCCTGCTGCAGAGAGGAAGGAAAACCCAGGATGAGCTCTCGTCCCTGGACTCCTTTTCCTCCTTAACCTGTCCTCAGCTGACACCTTTGGGTCCTCACAGGAGGTGAGTTTTCACCCTGCCCAAAGGCTTCACCCCACCCCAGCTTGTTGGGTTTTTATAGGGAGTGAGGAGCAAGCCCCCACCAGTCCCTACAAACCCTTTAATTGCTGGGATGGAGCTGGCTAGTCCTTAACTGGCAATAAAACAGGGGGCAGGGTAGCTTCCCCCTGCCAGCACCTGGGAGCACCGCAGCGCTCCCCCTCCAGAGGGGCTGCCCCTCCCCTCCCCTCTCCCTCCCCTCCCCTCCCCTCCCCCTCCCCTCCCCTCCCCTCCCCTCCCCTTCCCTTCCCTTCCCTTCCCTTCCCTTCCCTTCCCTTCCCTTCCCTTCCCTTCCCCATCTCCCTGGAGCCAGTGTCACATTCATTCCTGCCCTCCCAAGGTTTGTCTTGGCTCATCAGAGCCCAGCAAAGCGGAGCCTTCTGTAAACGAGTGCTGATTGTAATTGGGCTGCTTTAATTGCCGCTAAGCAAACACAGACTGAAGGGCAGCAGCGTCCCCGGAGGCACGCAGGGGCTTTGTGCAACCTCTGCATAAACCCCGGGAGCAGATCCCTGTGAGTCCTCCCTGGGGATCCCAGAGGACAGGATGGACTTGGAGCAAAACCTTCATCTGATGGTGTCCTGCTCTGGTGACACAGGAGCAGCCTGAGGACACAGGGAGGGCAGGGAGTGAAGCATCTCTGTGTGAGTCTCGCAGAGTGAGGGCACCTTTGCACTGGGATAAAGTCTTCTGTGCTTCCTTTCTGGGCTGTTTGGATCTAAGTGGACATGCCAAGGGATCTCCAAAGGTGCTGGTGGATCAGGCAGTGAGTTTCTGATCCCACAGAACCAGCCAGCTCTGCCCTTTGCCTGCGAGGACCCCAGAGCTGCTCTGGCAGTGCTGTCCATGGTGGTCCTTAGAAGGCAGAGAGCATTTGGCAGGTGCCTCACAGCATGCACCAGTACAGGGGAGCAGCTCCATGGAGGAGGACCTGGCTCACCATGAGCCAGCAGTGTGCCCTCCTGGCCAAGAAGGCCAACAGTCACCTGGGGTACAGGAAGAAAAGTGTGGCCAGCAGGTCAAGGAAGGTTCTCCTCCCCCTCTGCTCTGCCCTAGGAAGGCCACATCTGAAATGCTAGGTCCTATTCTGGGCTTTCCAGTCCAAGAGAGACAGGGAACTGCTGGAGAGAGTCCAGCACAGGCTAGAAAGCTGCTGAGGGGCCTGGAGCAGCTCTGTGAGGAGCAAAGGCTGAGAGCCTGGAGCAGAGCAGCCCCAGAGGGGAGCTGAGCAATGCCCAGAAAGAGATAAAGGGTGGGGGGCAAGAGGCTGGGGCCAGACTCTGCTCAGTGGTGCTCAGTGACAGGACAAGGGGCAGGGGGCACAAACTGTAAGCCAGGAGGTTCCACCTGAACAGGAGGAGAAACTTCTTCATCATGTCCAGCTTGTCCTTGCCTGCAAGCTGGACAGGATTCCCAACTCCATCCATCCCAGTTTCCCCTTTGTATTTTGCTGAGCATGAATGACCTCAACTGTTCCCCCCTGAACCTCCCCAAGGCCTCCAGTCCCAGTTCTCCTGCTGCTCTTTCCTGCTGAGCAGGTCTGTACCTGCAGCAGCCTCCAGTCCTCCCTCCCTGCCTGCACAGCTGCCTCCAGTGGCACGCAGCTGGAGCTGGGTCCTGTGCAGGAGCAGAGTGTGAGCACCAAACCCTGCCCAGGACACCTTGGTGGAGCTGGGAACCCCTCCCTTGGCCCTGAGTGACAGCCCAGCGCCCTGAGCTGCAGCTACACCTCCAGCCACTGCCTGCTCTGATTGCTTCCAGCCTGCCACTAACATTGCTGGGTGGAAAGCAGGTTTTGTCCCTCCTGGCCGGCTGGGAGTGTAGCAGCTGGTAATTAAGAGCCAGGGAGTTGTGGGGACTGGGATCAGCAGGGCTGGAGGCTGGGGTTTGCACCAGCTCTCTGCTCTGCTTTGCTTCACACAACCTTCTGTAATGAAATCTGACTTCCAGTGCTAGCAAACCATCTGCTGCTGCTTCCCCACGGCCTGCAAGGGCATCAGCTCCCTGGGTCACCCTCTGCCAACCTCCTGCCACCGTCCCAGATGGCTTCCTGGTGGAGGGTTTGAGGCTTTCAGCTCTTGTAGCTCTCCAGAAGAATTTTTTCCCCCCCCATGAGAGCATTTTAGACTTTGGAATCATCTCCCAAGGGACCTCCTGCCCTTGTTGGTGCCACTCTGTGGCTGCCTGTCCCAAGCTGCAGAGCCAAGGTGGATGTTTGCTGCTCTCAGAGGGACTTTCCTCCTCCTATGGGGTCTGGGGCCCATGGGGGCAGCCCCCAAACCCTTCCCTCCCCCTGGCACTGCTCTGCAGCCTCTGTAATTAACTCTGCAGACTACAAAGCCCTCCCCAAAGGCCACTGAGCAGTCCCCCAGCAGCACTGCAGCCTCTCCTAATGACATTTCCCTTGTGTTTGGGTTTGGAATCTCTCTCTCAAAGGAGGAAAGAAGTCCTCCCTCTTGGGCTGAAGTGGTTTGACTCCAGCCCTTCCTTTTCTTCTCTCATTCCTGAATGCTCAGCTCCA
Source organism: Melanerpes formicivorus (assembly GCF_026170545.1). Lineage (NCBI taxonomy): Eukaryota > Metazoa > Chordata > Aves > Piciformes > Picidae > Melanerpes > Melanerpes formicivorus. Next base: position 1,839,383 of record NW_027142435.1, on the reverse strand, counting down.
GCACCTGGGGCTCAGCAGGAGTTTTAAATGGGCCCTGGCAGGATGCTGACCTCTTTACCTGTTTCCTTCTTGCCATCTTTGGAATCATCTCCCCGGGGAAGTGGTGGATTCCTCTCCAGGGGACAGTTTGAGGGCCCAGCTTGGCAGGGTGCTGGGCCAGCTCTGTTACCTACAAATCTCGGAGCAGATGATCCCTGGGGCCCCTTCCAAGCTGGCATTCTGCGACTCCGAGTTCTGCCTTTAGCAGGAGGTCGGTGGAGCACCAAACCCCTGGGGAGATGCTCAGCAGTGGGAAGTCTGAGCTGTGGGAGGGGAAGAGCATCAGCACGGAGGAAACATCTCCTCCCCCTCGCCTCTGCCCAGCCCTGCTCCTCTGCAGGGTTCCTCCCCCTGCGCTGCTCAGGAGCCATCTCCGAGTGACAGGGGTGAGCGGATTCATTAATCTGCCTGTCGGCACCTGGCGGCTGCCAGCGCTGCCCTGCCAGCTCTAATTAACCCACACAAAACCTGCCTTCATCTCCCGAGCCTGCCCCAGGCTGGGATCAGGCAGGAGGCCACCGGCAGCTCAACTCAGGCAGCTTCATCACACCCAAGAGCCCTGCCCCCCCCCTCCTGCCTCCCACTGAGCTGGGGAAGGTGTACCCCGCAGTGCTGCCCTGACAGGTGCCAGGAGAGGGAATGGGGTCGGGCTGGGGTGCTGCAGCCCCTCCAGTGCCCATGGGAGCTCTCAGCCCTGTGGTCTGATGCCCAAGGTGGGGGGTTCCACTTCATCAGGCTGCAGTGCTCCTAGCATACCCTCAGGTGGGACCACTGGTGTCTGTTGGAGGTGTCCTGGGTGAAACCTGCTGCCTGTTCTCGCTCTCTGAAAGGGGCTTGGAGCCTGGTGGGTGTCTGTCTCTTCTCCCAAGGAACAAGCAATGATCAGAGAGTGATCAGAGCTCCTGCCTGCGGCGATGCAGAAGCATCAAGCAAGAGCAAAAATCTTGTGAGGAGCAGCTCAGGGAGCTGAGGTTGTTCAGGCTGGAGGAAAAGAGGCTGAGGGGAGACCCTGTTGCTTTCTGCAGCTCCCTGAGAGGAGGTTGGAGCCAGGTTAGGGTTGGTCTCTTCTGCATGCAACAACTGATAGGACAAGAGGAAAGGGCTTCAGGTTGCCCCAGGGGAGGTTTAGGTTGGCCATGAGGAACATTTCTTCCCCCAAAGGGTTGTCAACCCTGGCCCAGGCTGCCCAGGGCAGTGGTGGAGCCTCCATCCCCGGAGGGGTTTCAAAACTGTGCAGATGTGGTGCTGAGGGACCTGGTTGGGTGGTGCCCTGGCAGTGCTGGGGTAAGGCTTGGACTGGGGGTACCCAAAGACCTCCCAACCCAAATGTTTCTGTGGCTCTATGCTGATGCTGCCAGCATCAGCAATGTTTGAATCAGAAGGGAAAGAAGGTAGAGAGAAGACAACCTGCTGGGAGGCCACACAAGCTGCAGCTGCTTCCAGCTCCCCGGCCCTGGAGCTGCCCAGACCCCTGCTGGGCACCCCCAGCCCCAGACTCCCTGCTGGGCACCCCCAGCCCCAGACTCCCTGCTGGGCTCTGGGGAAGGCCTTTCTGCTTCTCCTAGCAGAGGACAAGTGATCTGCCTTAGCTGAGGGAGGCAGATAAGAGCATTAGCTGGAGGCACAGCTGGGCTGAAGCTGTCATTCCCTGGCTCCCCTGAGCAAGGGGAAGCCAAGGGCTAAGCCCAGGGTGGGTGTTGCACAAATCCCTGGGCTCTGGGAGCTTTCAGCAGCTCCTTTACCTGGGTGAGCATCCTCCACAATCCCTGCCAGTGCTCCTGGCCTTCTGGGAGGTTATTTTAGCTCCACACTTTGGGGGATTTCAATTGCTCCATGATTAAGTGACTTTTAATTTCCCCTCTCATCAAATGCAATCCCATTTGCTCCTTCTTCTTTTCCTTCCTTTCCTTCCCCCCCTCCTCCCTCCCCCCTTTTCTTCCCCACCCCCTGGAAATTCAATTAAATTAACATTCCATCTAATTACTCAGCCACTTCTCTAATTGCTGAGGGGACTGTGGTTGTTGTTGCTCCTTTTTAATTAATTGAGACCTGTGATGTTTAATGCAGAGGAAGATTTATTGGCTGCAGAGCTGGTGGGCAAGGCTCATCTGGCAGCAGCAGCAGCAGCAGCTCCATGGAGAGGGAGGTTGATGCCAGCCCAGAGGGTTGGGAAGGGCTGGATCTGAAAGGATTTGGGATCCTCGTGGGTTTTTTTGGAGTGTAAACATGGAGCAAATTGCCTTCCTGGCTGGCTCAGCTGCCTTGCTGGCTGCCTCCTTTGCAGTGGTATTTTAAAGCACACCATGTCCAGAGACCTTCCTGCAGCCAGCACAGGTTTGTCCTCCAAAGGTGACCTTGGGAATGCTCCTCTGTTCCTACTACATCACCAGCAATCCCAAGGGCTCCTGACCAGCTCCCAGCAGGAGCAGTGGTGGCCAAAAGCCAAGGAGCAGGAGCAGGATGGAGAAGGAAAGGCTAAGAGCTGAGGAGAAGGAAAGGCTAAAAGCTCAGGAGGGGCAGGAGTGGGATGGAGCAAGAGGGAGCAGGAGCAGCTAGAAGCTGAGGAGCAGGAGGGAGCGGGAGCAGGATGGAGCAGGAGCAGGATGGAGCAGGAGCAGCTAGAAGCTGAGGAGCAGGAGCAGGATGGAGCAGGAGGAGAATGGAGTAGCAGTAGCTAGAAGCTGAGGAGCAGGATGGAGCAGGATGGAGCAGCAGGAGCAGGATGGAGCAGGAGCAGCAGGAGCAGGATGGAGCAGCAGCAGCTAGAAGCTGAGGAGCAGGATGGAGCAGGAGCAGCTAGAAGCTGAGGAGCAGGATGGAGCAGGAGCAGGATGGAGCAGGAGCAGGATGGAGCAGCAGCAGCTAGAAGCTGAAGAGCAGGATGGAGCAGGAGCAAGATGGAGCAGGATGGAGCAGCAGCAGCTAGAAGCTGAGGAGCAGGAAGGAGCAGGAGGGAGCAGGAGCAAGATGGAGCAGGATGGAGCAGCAGCAGCTAGAAGCTGAGGAGCAGGATGGAGCAGCAGCAGCAGGATGGAGCAGGAGCAGCTAGAAGCTGAGGAGCAGGATGGAGCCGGAGCAGGAGCAGGAGCAGGATGGCCTTGCCTGTGTGTCAGGAGCAGGAAGCAGAGGACTGGTGGACCCTGGGGGAAGAGTCTGCTGGGAACAGAGGCACATTCAGGGAGGGAGATAAAGGCTCCTGCTGTGTTTCTCCTGGGGGCAGGTTGCTTTGGCTGTGGCCTGTGAGGGGGATTTAAGCAGATCCGCTGTGTGCAGCCTGCTCCGTGGCTCTGCTAAGGGCAGGCAGAGCTCCCAGCTCCACATTTCTGTTGGCCTTTGGGTTTTGCTTTCCCACAGCCTGCCCCAGGTCACTGCCTGTGGCTTCCTCTCCAGCCTTTGGTTCAGGGCTGACCCCCAGCACTGCTCCAAGCACCACAGCCAGGCTGTGGCTTGGTTCAACTCAAAGGTTTGGTTATTCCCCCCAAGGTTCTTCTCTCCAACTGCTTCCCATCTCTTTAGGGGCCAAACCTGCCTGTGTGTGTGCAGGGCAGGGCTCTGCTCCCAGCTGATGCTTCCATATGTCACCAGCAGATCAATACTCAGAGGCAGCCAACTGCTCAGAGTGTTTTATGTGCAGACCTGCCAGGCATCTGCACATTCCAGGCATCCCCCATTTCCGTGGCAGGGAATTTTATAAGAGGCAGAACAGCTTTGAAGTGAAGCTCCCTCTGCCCCAGCAGCTCCCCCAGCGCTGGCAGCAGGGTGGGGAAGCCTGGAAGCTCCAGCTGCAAACCCTCAGCCAGGGCTGGAGCTGCAGAATGGGTCCATGAAGAGAGATGGACACAGGCTGAGACCAGCTATGGCCTCTGGAAGGATTATACCCAGCTGGAAGGTGAAGGGGAGGGAGGAAAGGGCAGAGCTCCTGGGCTGAGCCCTCCTGAGCACCCAGGGGCAGGGGAGAGCAAGGCTGGCAGAGTCCTCCTTGGAGGGCACATCTCCTGGGCAAGGAATCACAGGATCCCAGACTGGCTTGGGTGGAAAGGACCTTTCAAGGTCACCCAGTCCAACCCCCCTGCACTCAGCAGGGACAGAGCAAGTTGCTCAGAGCCCCAAAGAACCTGAGCTGGGATGGTGCCAGGGATGGTGCCAGGGATGGGGCAGCTCCCTCCCCTCTGGGCAGCCTGGGGCAGGACCTCACCACCTTCTATTTGAAAATATTCTTCCTGAATCTCCCTCTTTTAGTTCCCAACCATCCTCCCTTGTCCTGTCACAACAGGCCCTGATCAAAACTCTGTCCTCAGCTTTCTGCTCACTCCTTTAAGCACTGCAAGGCCACCAGAAGGTCTTCCTGGATCCTTCTCCTCTCCAGGCTGCCCAGCCCCAACTCTCTCAGCCTGGCCTCACAGCAGAGCCCTTCCAGCCCTCCCATCACTGCTGTGGCCTCTCTGGACCTGCTCCAACAGGTCCCTGTCTGTGCTGAGGACTCCAGAGCCACCCCAGCTCTGCAGGGGGGGTCTCAGCAGAGGGGCAGAATCCCCTCCCTGCCCCTGCTGCCCACTCACAGTCCCCAGGACCCCAAGGTGGGTCCAGAATCCCAGGTGACACCAGGCTCTTCCAAAGCCAGGCACCTCTGGCTGCCAGCAGTTATTCTGGAAGAGAGCTTGGGAAAGGAGGCTCTGCTCTGTATCCCAAGGATCACTCTCCTTGTGCATCAACCTTCCTCTCCTCCCCAGCCAACATCCAGCTCCAAGAACAAGCATCACTTGCCTCTGAGAAGCTGAAGGCAATTTGACTGCAGGGCTCAAATCCGGTGTAAAACGTTGTAGGATCTGAGTGCTGATGGGGAACATCTGGTCTGTGACCTTCACACCCCAGGAGGTGCGAAACAACCCTTTGGAGATAGCTCTGCAGCAGGCAGGATGCTTTACAGTGGCTCATTACTGCTCTGGAGCAGAGCCCCGGGCAAGCTCCTCCGGGGGCTGCTGGGGGCTGCCCACTGCAGCTTGGCTGTGATGGAGGTGGTCCAAGCTCGGGTGGAGGTGGCAGAAATGGAGAGGTCTGGGACAAGCCTGCTGCCAGGCACCGAGGCAGAGCCCACAGAAGCACCTGGGATGGGGTGCCACTTCTCTCCTTGCTTCACTTCTTGCTTCTCTTCTCAGCAGCCCTGCTCAGCCCCTGAGGAGCAGCCCACATTAGGCTGTGTCCAGGGAAGGGCAACAAAGGTGGGGAAGGGTCTGGAGAAGAGGGCTGGGGAGGAGCAGCTGAGGGAGCTGGGAAGAGGAGGCTGAGGGAGACCTCATTGCTCTCTGCAGCTCCCTGAGAGGAGGCTGAGGCAGGTGGGGGTTTGGTCTCTTCTCCCTAGTTATCAGGTGATAGGAGGAGAGGAAGCAGCCTGAAACTGTGCCAGGGGAGGGTCAGGTTGGAGAGGAGGAAAAATTTCTTTGCTGTGAGAGTGGTCAGGGACTGGCAGAGGCTGCCCAGGGAGGTGGTGGAGTCCCCAGCCCTGGAGGGGTTCAAGCAATGTGTGGCCATGGCAGCTGGGGCCAGGGTTTGGTGGCCATGGTGGGGTTGGGTTGCTGGTTGGGCTGGATGCTCTCAGAGGGCTTCTCCAGCTCAGTGATTCTGTCACAGCTCCACATCCCAGCCCCTTCCAAGCATTCCCATCTGGCCCACGTTCCAGAGAGAAGCTGAGGGACACATGCTGCTGGGACTCACATCTGTGCTGCCTGCTGCCTGCCCACCACTGCCCAGCCCAGAGCTGCAGCTCAGTCTTGGGTTGGTTTTTAGGGGGGGGAGGGAATTGTCTTTTACTCCAGCTTGAACTTTTTTAATCTGTTAATGCTCTGAGCTGCCACTCAGCAAAGGAGATGGAAAAAGGCAAAGCTCTTCTGCTGCTCAGCATGTGCCCAGAGCTCAGCCTGGGGTGGGGGGTGGGAGGAAAAGGGGCTCATAAAAAACTGATGAGATTTACTCTGCCTCATTTCAACCCAGGGCTTGCTCATAACTCATGGTGACAGAGAAGGGGGTCGCCAGGCAGGGTCCTCACCAATCCACAGCTCAGCAACCACTTTCAATTAGGACTTTCTTGGCAGCTTCCCAACTTTCTGTCAAACTCTTCTGGGGCTGCCTGGCTTTTGGGTTTTCCTTGGCCAGGTCATTTTCATCTCTGTAATTGAGTCCCTGCCGAGCAGCCAGGTGGGAGCTGGGAGCTGGGAAGGTGGAGATGTGGCCCTGAGGTGGAGTCAGAGGATTGCTTCTGTTGGAGAAGACCTCAAAGATCATCACAACCATCAGCAGCACCCTGAGGCCATCGTGAGCATGAAACCATCCTGTGCAGGAGCACTGCCCACCCAGAGGGGAAAACTGCCTCTGCCTGAATTATTCCATGGTGAATAAAAGAGGGGGGGTTGGGGAAGAGTGGATTTGGGTTCAAGAGAAAAGAGGTTTGCAAGGGGTAGCCAGCTTAAAAAAAATAGAATGAATCCAAGGAGTCTCTCTCCCTCCTGCCCAGGGGAACATCCAAGCTCCAACCAGCCTCAGGGTGGGGTGGCTGAGGTAGGACAGCTCAAGAGCAGGGAATGGCAGCTCCATGCCATCCCTCCTGGCAGCTCCATGCCCTCCCTCCTGGCAGCTCCATGCCCTCCCTCCTGGCAGATCCATGCCCTCCCTCCTGGCAGCTCCATGCCCTCCTTCCTGACAGCTCCATGCCCTCCCTCCTGGCAGCTCCATGTCCTCCCTCCTGGCAGCTCCATGTCCTCCCTCCTGGCAGCTCCATGTCCTCCCTCCTGGCAGCTCCATGCCCTCCCTCCTGGCAGCTCCATGCCCTCCCTCCTGGCAGCTCCATGTCCTCCCTCCTGGCAGCTCCATGCCCTCCTTCCTGACAGCTCCATGCCCTCCCTCCTGGCAGCTCCATGCCATCCCTCCTGACAGCTCCATGCCCTCCCTCCTGGCAGATCCATGTCATCCCACCTGGTGAATCCATACCATCCCACCTGGCACGAGCCCAAGCCCATGGCTGTCTCAGCTCTCCCTGGCTGCAGGCTGGGCTGTGGCTGAGCTGCTGCAGGCTGGGCTGTGGCTGAGCTGCTGCAGGCTCCACTGAGGAGCTGCTGTAGGCAGGGAGGACTTCACAGGTTGATAGAATGGGTGAGAAGGGACCTTGAAGATCATCCAGAGCCAACCTCCTGCCATGGGCAGGGACACCTCCCACCAGCCCAGGCTGCTCAAGGCCTCATCCAGCCTGGCCTTGAACAGCTCCAGGCAGGAGGCAGCCACAGCTGTTCCAGTGTCTCCCTACCCTCGCTGTGAAGAATTTCTTCCTCACCTCCAGTCTCCATCCCACTGCTCCCAGCTCAAAGCCATTGCCCTTCCCTGTCACTCCCAGCCCTTGTCAAAAGTCCCTCCCCATCCCTCCTGGAGCCCCTTCAGGTACTGGGAGGCTGCTCTAAAGCCTCCCTGGAGCCTTCTCTTCTCCCTCCTGAACAACCCCAACTCTCCCAGCCCAAGGGACTGGAAAGCTGCTCTAAAGCCTCCCTGGAGCCTTCTCCTCTCCCTCCTGAGCAACCCCAACCCTCCCAGCCCGTGCCCAGCGGGGAGGTTCTCCAGCCAGCCCTCTGCTCATCTTCTTAGCTTCACCCCACCTCAAGCCGGGTGCTGGCACTCCCATTCACCTGCCCTCTCCCCAGCTGCCACCTTGGCACCACCTGCTCCAGGAGAGGTGCCTTCCCCAGCACGATCTCCAGGAGGCAGCCCCAGGCGGTGCTCCTTCCCTGGGCCATCCCAAGCTCCTTCCAGTTTGGTTGTATTTCATCCGGGAGGCTTTGGTTCCGTCACGCTGGAATTTTTATGACTCCTTTGTGTGTACATAATGGGATTGCCCTGGAACAGGGGGAGATTCATCATCCTTCCTCTGCTAGGCTGCAAGGAATTTTTCTTCTTCTTCTTCTCCTCCTTCCTTTTGTTCCATGCCTGTGTTTCTGTTCATCTCTCAGGGCCTGGATGTGGGCTCCAAGGGCAGCTCAGCATCTCAGAGGGCTTCAGAGCTGAGGTTTTTTTCCCTCCCACTCTTGTTCCCAGTGGATGTGGTCTGTGACATTGTGTGCCACACATTTGGGTTGAGGGCTTTGGGCTTTTGTTGGTTGGTTGGTTGGTTTTTTCCCCTGCCTGGTTCCAACTTTTCTTCACTCCATCCCAGTGGTTCACAGCCAGGTGCTGCACTGCAGCCACACCACCCCCAGGCAGCTCTACAGGCTGGGGACAGAGTGGCTGGAGAGCAGCCAGGCAGAAAGGGACCTGGGGGTACTGGTGGACAGCAGCAGAACAGGAGCCAGCAATGTGCCCAGGTGGCCAAGAAGGCCAAGGGCATCCTGGCCTGCATCAGGAAGAGTGTGGCCAGCAGGAGCAGGGAGGTCATCCTGCCCTGTGCTCAGCACTGGTTATGCCACACCTGGAGTCCTGTGTCCAGTTCTGGGCTCCTCAGTTTAAGAAGGACATTGAGAGACTTGAAGGTGTCCAGAGAAGGGCAACAAAGCTGGGGAGGGGTCTGGAGCACAGCCCTGGGAGGAGAGGCTGAGGGAGCTGGGGTTGCTCAGCCTGGAGAAGAGGAGGCTCAGGGGAGACCTCATTGCTCTCTCCAACTCCCTGAAGGGAGGTTGTAGCCAGCTGGGAGTTGGTCTCTTCTGCCAGGCAAGCAGCAGCAGAACAAGAGGACACAGTCTCAAGCTGTGCCAGGGGAGGTGTAGGATGGAGATGAGGAGAAAGTTCTTCCCAGAAAGAGGAATTGGCCACTGGGATGTGCTGCCCAGGGAGGTGGTGGAGTCCCCATCCCTGGAGGTGTTCAAGAGGGTCTTGGATGTGACGCTTGGAGCCATGGGTTAGTTGTCAGGAGGTATTGGGTGACAGCTTGGACTTGATGATGTCTGAGGTCTTTTCCAACCTCATTGATTTTGTGATTCTATGATTCTGTGATTCTCCTCTTGCTCATGGCCCTCAGCTCTGTCACCTCCCAAGGGGTGGATGAGGGTTGGCAAGGCTTGGGAGAAGTAGCCTAGAGAGACATCAACCCTGTGGTGAGTGGAGTGGGAGTCCAGGGCTGTTAATGGCACCTCTGAGGTAGAGTCATGGACTCAAGGAATGGTTTGGGTGGGGAAGGGACCTGAAAAGCTCATCTAGACCAAACCTGCTGCAGTCAGCAGGGACAGCTGCGAGCAGAGCAGGTGCTCAGAGCCTGCTCCCAGGCTTAGAGCTGGAACCAGCTGCCCCCAGGTATCATGGGCACCCAGCCCTGCTCCCACATGGCATCTGCATCCCAGCTGGAGGAGAGGGACCAGGCACTGCAGGGAGATCTTGGCTGCTTCACCACACTGAAGCCTTCACCTCCACAGGGCCACAACAGCAAGGCCAGCTTTGATCAGCAGAGACATGAGGTCCTTTCTCACCTTCTCAAGGCTGCACAGCAGGCTGGGAGGCCAAGGCCATGTTGGACATGGTCTGGCTTCACCTTCCAATGGAGAAAAGGCAGAGCTCAGCTGCTGTGAGGCCAGAGCTGGATGGTTGCCCAACCATTCCCTGTGTCCATCATCACCTCCTGTTTACACAGCTCCAGGGCAGCCGTGAAAGCTTCCCAGTTCATGCTGCTACAGGCAACAGTTTCAGTAGCATCCCTCCTGGTCCTGGCACTTCCTGGAAGAAGCCTGAGTGGGCATCCATCTCAGGAACCCAGATGTGCACCCAGCTGGAAGAGCACAGGGGAATTTCCAAGCTGCACTCACAGCCTGCTGTCAGCCTGCAAGACATCAGCTTGGGGCCAGGCTTAAGCCTTGATGAATCAAGAGCAGCTTGACTGGTCAAGAGGAGGTAGCCAAGCCAAATAGAAGCAAATCCCAAAGCTCCTCCAGGAGCCAGAGGCTCCCTGCTGCCTTCTGGATTTCACTGCTCCACGATTTGAGGCAGGATGTGCTGGTATCAACCCTGCTAGACGCTGGCTGTGGGGCCAGCTGGACAGACTGGCACTGGGGCTCTTGGCAAACACTGTGGGAGAGGTGGGAACGAGATATTGGTGCCCACATCAGACACATCAGTAGGAGCAGGTCGGTTAAAAGCTGCAGGTTCTACCAGGCTGCTCCTCCCGAGCTCTGCGCAGAGCCCTGGCGACGTCCTGCGCCTCTGCTGTGGCTTGGTAATGGTTTTGATGCTTCCTTGGGCACGTTTGCTCCTGTTCCTCTGAGGCTGTTTTGCATTAAATTGTTTGTTTAGCAGCTACTGGGGTTTTGGCAGGGCAGCTGCTGCCTTCTGTGGGCTGCAGGGAGGGAGGCTGCCCTGCGCCGCTGCTTCGCGGAGCAGCCAAGAACGGCAAGGTGAAGCCTCCTGCTGTCAAAGAGAAGCAGACCCAGCACCCATCCCTGCTGCCTGCTCCACTGCTCCCACCGGCTCACAGCACCCTGTGGGCTCGGGCTGGGTGGCCTTTGTGGTGGGGACACCTCTGTGGCTCCCACCAGCACTGCTGGGACCCAGAGTAACCATGGACCAGGCTCCGCAGACCTCTCTGGAGAAGATCTCCCAACGGGTCAAGGTCACTCAGATCCCAGACCCCCAGAGAAACCCTCCAGCCCCTGATGTGTGCTAAAGAAAACAGCCCCAGTGTATTAATACTTGCAAAAACAAACACTGGGAAGGCAGAAGGAGGAAGGAGCCAACCATAAGGGGAGTACTGAGCCTCTCCTCCAGCCCTCCAACCCCTCCTGCTCCATGGCTGCTGCCTTTCTGAACACCCCACGACATCAGCAGCCTCTGCAGATGCCTTCAGCTGTGCCCTAGCAGGTCTGGCCCAGCATGGCCACTCTCAAAGGGGCACCTACCCCCCTCCCAGGACCAGCTTTGCCTCTTCTTCCTGCCTTTTCAGTGCCTCCCATTGCCACACAGCATTCTGATTTCCAACAGGGTGAAGCTCTGCTCCGACAGGAGGTTGTGGAAAGGTGTTCCAGGTCCAGCCCCAAAACTGTCCCAAGGGATGGGGGGGAAGTTATCATCGAATCATCAAGGTTGGAGAAGCCCTCTGAGATCACCCAGTCCAACCAGCACCCCGACCCCACCATGGCCACCAAACCATGGCCCCAAGTGACATGGCCACAGGGTTCTTGGACACCCCCAGGGATGGGGACTCCACCACCTGCTCTGGGCTGGCTCAGATCTGCCACTCCCCAAATGGGAGCCTCCACCCCCAGCAGGCAGTGGCCTGGCTTTAGTCTGTCCCCAAACCAAGCAGGTCTCCCTCATCCAAGCCTCTTCCTCACCTGCCAATCAATTCACTTTGTTCCTTGTTGCCTTCCTGCTGCTTTTCCTGTCTAAACAGGATTTCTTTTCCAGTCAGAACTGCTTTATTTTGGGATCTTGAGTTGTTTGTTTGCTCTGTGACATCTTGAGTGGTTTCCAGGAGAGCTGAAACCCCTCCAGCCTGCAGCACGGTGCCTGGGGGTGCCCCAGCTGGGCTGCAGGCTCCTGCCTCCCCTTGGCATCCCGGGGGGCACACACTGCCTGCCCCGACCTGCAGCCCTGGGGCTTACACAACAGCGAAGGGAAGCACATGGATCATGTTTCTTCCCAAACCTGCCACAGAACAAACCTGGTGCCACTTCCAGGGAGCTGCAGAGAGGGAGGGTGGGAGCAAGCCCTTTGTGCAGGATGGAGAGAAGCGGCTGAGTGATGTCTGTCTGCACCTCTGGCTGATTTCCCACCTCACAAAGCTTCACCCAGCTCTAAACCTGGGGCTGCAGCATCTGCTGGCGCCCGGGGAGAGGCTGAAGCAGGAGTAGAGAGGGAGAGAAGGTCTGGCTGTAGCCAGAGGCTGGCTGCTAACTCTGCAGAGTGATGATGTCAGGGGGAACAGCAGCAAGGACTAACCGAGCCCACGGGAAGGAGTGATCACAGGATCCTGGAATCCCAGGCTGGTTTGGGTGGGAAGGGACCTTGAAAGGCACTCAGCAGGGACAGCTGCAACCAGAGCAGGTTGCTCAGAGCTCCAAACAGCCTGACCTGGAATGGTTCCGGGGATGGGGCAGCTCCCTCCTCTCTGAGCATCCCGTGATGATATTTTCCACTTCATTTTGTAAACTGAAGTGCCTCTCTGTGGTCACCCCTGAGGTGACAGCTGCGAGGAGCAATCAGCCCCAGGGTGGAGGATGTGGGGCTGAAGGAGGCTGGGGAGGGGTTTGTGCCGTTAGGAGACAGCTGAGCGGTGGAAGAGCTTAATTAGGGAGATGTCCCTGGCTCCGCTCAAGCGTCCCCACCAAAGCCCTGAGGTGCACAAGCGTCACGTGTGGGTGCTGCCATGCTCCTTCCCACCGACTGTGTCAGTCCCCTCAAGACAGAGCCGCTATGGGGCAGCCAGAACAGCCCCTTGGATCTCAGCTTGCTTGAGGGACAACTCCAACTGTACAGATTTGCCCTAAATTTCAAGTCCTTGTGGGTCCGGGGGAAGAGGAGAGTGGGGGATTGTGAGGGGCAGCACTGAGGGGTTCAGGGGAAGGGAATTGGGGGAGCGGGGTGATGCGGGGGGCAGGACCGAGGGCTCGGTCTGAGTCGGGCGGGGCGGGGCGGGCCGGGGCGGTCCCGGGGCGAGACGCGGCCGGTGCCTCCTCCGGGAGAGCCGCGGACGCGCCGGGCTGCGGGAGGCACCGGGACCCGCACCGGGAGCGCTGGGGCTTGGACCGGCACCGGCAGCGGAGCGCAGCCCGGCTCGGGCCCGGGCGGGGCGGGGGCATCGGCCAGCTCCAAACCCGCCCCCCGCCGCGGGGAGGAGGCGGTAGCCGAGCCCCCCCCGCTGCGCCGAGCCGAGCTCCAGCCGAGCCAGAGCTGAGCCGAGCCCAGCCCAGCTGTTACAGAACCGAGCCCAGCCCAGCCGTGCCGAGCCCTTACAGAACCGAGCCCGGCTCAGCCGCTCCGTGACAGAGCCCAGTCGCGCCGAGCCGAGCCGAGCCGAGCCGCTCCGTGACAGAGCCCAGTCGCGCCGAGCCGAGCCGCTCCGCCTCTCGCCCATGGCTGTCTCCGGTCCCACGCGTGTCCCGGCCGCACCACGGAGCCGCCTCTGAGCCCTGACCCCCGACTCGGCCTCCAGGTAAGAGCCGCGGGCAGCCCTGGGCACCTGCCCGCGGGCGGGACCGATCCTGCCCCTCGCCCGGCGGTGCGGGACGGGGGAATGGCTCTGGGGGTCCTCGCGGAGCCTCTTTCCCCACTCCCACCCTCTGCCCTCCCTCCAACCTTGCGGTGCCCGATCCGGGGCTTCGCTGCTCTTCGTCTGCCCCCGCCGTGGTTGGCGGCCGGATGGAGGCACCCCAGAAATGAGGCAAAATCGGATCCTCTGGGGCACCCCACGGGTGGAGCAAACCCGGATCCTTTGGGCATCCTCGGAGGATGGCGAGGGTGAGGGGAGAGGCAGGATCAGGCCCCCAGCTCCCTCTTGGTGTCCGGGTTGCTGGAGGAGTTTGCTTCATACTTGGAGAGGATCCCGCCAGGAACACAAACAGCGCTCAGGGTGCAGCCTGTTCGCAGGAGCTGGGGAGGAGCGGGGGGAAATTTGTGTCCTGTCTAAATATTAGTGTAAGGAACGGAAGAATCTCCGGCCGGGCTCTGTCGGCATCTGCGACCCCATCACCTTCTCCCCCACCCCCAGGCTCCCACCGCCAGCTTGGAGCCCAGCTCTGCTTGTCCTCATCCAGAGCTTTGCAAGGGATTTGGGAGGCAAAAATCTCAGCCCCCGGTGTCACGGGAGGGGAATTTCCCACTCTCGCTGCGGTTTGCACGGAGGCTTTGCCCAAACAGCCCAGACCTCGGGTGCCTTTATTGCTCATATATGGTAGCCTGGAGCCAGCACCCGCTTAAATCCCATTGTTGCCTCGGGAGCCAATCCGCAATTCGGCGCTGGGTCGAGGGTTCGCCTTAGCCCAGCGGCAGAGGGGACGGATGGCTGTCGGAAGCGGCGTGCTGACATCCCAGGTCTGCAGCCAAGGACCGTCCTCCTAATCCCCAATTCAGCCTCTCGCGTTCGTGGGTGCTCCCAGCTGGAACGGCAGGAGCAGCCGAGATGCTGTGTGGCACAGGGTGGAGAATTCCAAGCTGGGTGGGGGCTCCGTGCAGGTTTTTAGGTGCCTTGGGTGGCTCCGTGCAGGATTTTAGGTGGCTTGGGCACTTGGTTTTGTTTTCCTAGCTGCTGGCTTTAACTGGGCCCTTGGTTCGGACCCAAATCTACCTACCAGAGCAGAGGTAGCGATGCTGTGCCCGAGATCTGCTCCGGGACACGACAGTGTCCCGCTGGGAGCATCCTCAGCCCCATCAGCAGCAGGCTGCCGGCTCCTCCTGCCTCCCTGTCCCCAGCAGGTCCAGGGCTGGGATGGAGGAAGGAAACCAGGCTGTCCCACGTTTCTACACCTCCAATTACACTGCTGGATCTCAAAGGGCTTATTCAGTCCTGGTCCAGCTCACGTCTTGCCTGGAGGAAGGAGCAGAGGAGGGTGAAGCACATCCCGATGCTGGCTGTGGCCACCCCCAGGGTGCTGAGCTGTCGCGTCTGCTTTGCCATCCCTCTGTGCACGGTTGCAGCTACTTCACAGCAGGATGTGGCCCCAGGGCCGGGCTCCTCCTGGGCTGCACGGCCACAGGATTTGCAAGGGCAAAGGGAGAGCTCAGCACCCTCCAGGTCCTGTGGCACCCAGCCCCTGGGCTGTAAATAAGGAGAGCTGGACCGGTCTGCTGTGGTAGAGCCAGGGGGTGTCCCTTATCACCGGGAGGCTGGCACCTCTGGGTGATGCTGGGTGCTGGAGCAGGGCTGGACTGAGGCAGTACTGGGTGCCCTCCCACGGTGCAGCCGTGAATCACAGCTCTGGCTCCACCATCTCCCTCCTCTCCCGGTGCAAAGCCCATCCGGGGCTGCCCGTGGGCTGCTCTCCTGCAGTGTGCCATGCTCGGGGGCTCCAGGACATGCTTTTGAGGTTCACTCCTGCCTTTGGGGGGCTGCAGGGTTTGCTCTGTCCACTTTTTGAGGTCCAGGCACCTCTCATGTTGCCCTAAACACAGCCCAGCCAGTAGAGTGGCCAGGGCAGGTGTCCCCTTGGCTGTCCCCAGCTGAGCCATGTGCGTGGTGTGGTGATATTCGACACGGGGCAGGCAGGACCCCATCCAGGGAGATGCTGAGCCACGCTGTGCACATGCAGGGGTGGGCCTGGGGGGGCACAAGGAGCTGGCAGCAGCCTGTGAGCATCTCAGGATACCCAGTGGGGCTGAGCCTCGGTGGAGAGGGAGATGCTGAGAGGAGGAGGGAGGGTTCAGGACCCATTGCAGGAGATGCAGTAACAGGTCAGGACTGGTGTGGGGTTTACTGGTGTGGGTTTTTTAGCCCTGGTGCCACAGACAGATTCATTGCTGGTCTAAGCTAGAGCACATCTGCATGTTCCTGCTTCCAGGACCTCCCAGCCTGGGTGGGTTAGCAGCACATGGTCCTGCTCTGGCAGCTCCCAGGGCTCCATGTGTGTGGGGAGGGGGTGAGGACCGAGGTATCAACTGGCTTCTCCACTCCCACTGTGCCAGGGATCATCTGGCATCCCAGGAGTACTGCTGCAGCAATGCAGCCATGGGCTGGGCCAGTCCCTTGCTCAGGGTGCACCACCTGCTCCAGCTCCACTGTTGGCTGGGTTGGAGGAATCCCATTCAGCTCAGCTTTTGCTGGGATTTGGCCAGTTTGGAGTAATATTTCCACGTTAAACTTGGAGCAGAGGAAAAGAGACTCAGGCTTGCTCCCTCCTGGCTGTGCTGGGCACGGTACAGGCATTGGAACAGGCTGCCCAGGGAGGTGGCAGAGTCACCATCTCTGGAGGTGTTTGAGAAACAGGGACATGGCACTTTGGGACACATGGCCATGGTGGTGTTGGGTTGGTGGCTGGATTCATACAATCATAGACTCATAGAATGGCTTAGGTTAGAAGGGACCTTCGGGATCATCTAGTCCAGCTCCCTGCCATGGGCAGGGACACCTCCCACCAGCCCAGCTTGCTCCAGGCCTCGCCCAATGTGGCCTTGAACAGCTCCAGGAAGGGGCATCCACAGCCTCCCTGGGCAGCCTGCTCCAGTGTCTCCCCACCCCCCACACTGTCAAGAATCTCACAGAACCGTAGAATCAATAAGGTTGGAAAAGACCTCAGAGATCATCAAGTCCAACCTGTCACCCAACACCTCCTGGCAACTAACCCATGGCTCCAAGTGCCACATCCAATCCCCTCTTGAACACCTCCAGGGATGGGGACTCCACCACCTCCCTGGGCAGCACATCCCAAGGGCCAATTCCTCTTTCTGGGAAGAACTTTCTCCTCACTTCCAGCTTAAACTTCCCCTGGCACAGCTTGAGACTGTGTCCTCTTGTTCTGGTGCTGGCTGCCTGGGAGAAGAGACCAACCCCCAGCTGGCTACAACCTTCCTTCAGGGAGTTGGAGAGAGCAAGAAGGTCTCCCCTGAGCCTCCTCTTCTCCAGGCTGAGCAACCCCAGCTCCCTCAGCCTCTCCTCCCAGGGCTGTGCTCCAGACCCCTCCCCAGCTTTGCTGCCCTTCTCTGGACACCTTCAAGTCTCTCAATGTCCTTCCTAAACTGAGGAGCCCAGAACCGGACACAGGACTCCAGGTGTGGCCTCAGCAGTGCTGAGCACAGGGCAGAATGACCTCCCTGCTCCTGCTGGCCACACTATTTCTCTCCCTAATCTCCAGCCTACATCTGCCCTCTTGTGATCTTAGAGGTCTTTTCCAACCCAAACCGTTCTCTGTTTTTATGCTCTCGTTTGAAGGAGCATCCCAAGACCACAGCAGCCCCACGCCCCCCCCCCCCTGCGATCAGCCCTGGGAAGGGAAATGCCAGGATCGATTCGATTCCTCTTGCTCCTTCAGCACAAACCGAGTTCAGCTCCACTTTGGAGCTCGACATCCAAAGAGCTCAATTGAAGCAATCTATTTGCCACCGAGCTGCTCTTGAAGGACAGCAAAAACCCCCTTCTGTTTCCTTCCTCTGCCGTTCAAAAGCCACACCGGCCCCGTGGCAGCCCCTGACTCACAGCGGCAGCGCCATCAGCGCTGATGTTCCCGCAGTGTTTTGCTTTAACGGAGCCACAGTGGGGGTGGGTTTGGTTGTTGTTTGGGTTGGTGGTGTCGGTTTGGTGTTTTTGTTGTGTTTTTACGTTTTCCTCCAGGTTTCCTTTGAACTTTCTCCAAGCCAAGAGGCTGTGAGGATGGCTGCCGGCTGCCGGCAGGGAGGCAGCGCAGCCCAGCCCAGCCCTTGGGGCTGGCATCCCTCACGCAGCTCCTGCACAGCAGGAGATATCCCAGGAGGGGAATTTCCTCCTTTAGCGCTGCTCCCAGGCTGCAGTAATCCAAGGCAGGAGCTGAGTTTTCCTCTGTTTCAGCAGCTTGCTTTGCAGCTGAAGGCTCTGTCGGTGCAGTGCTCGGGGCAGGGTGATAAATCCCCTGCCAGAGCTCTCCTGAGTGATGCTCGGGCCTGAGCACGGAGAAAGAACGCTCATGAGCAAGGCCTGGGCTGTAATGAGGCTGCAGGATATAAGGAGCCTTCCATTTCCTCTTGCCCTGGGTTTTTTTTCCAGGCAGCAGTGGAGGGGTGAGGTGGTTGGAAGGCTAAGCCCACTCCTTGTCCTCCCCAGGGAGAAAGGTTCCCCAAAGGGACCAAGTGAATGACAGCTTTTGAAGCCTGCTTGAAGCATCCAGGGTTTGGGGGAGGGATGCAGCAAAGAGCCATCCCTGGGGGCTCTCAGGGGCTGTCTCCCTTGCTGCCTCCAGGCCATGGCAGCTCCAAGGCATTGACAGTGGTGTTTTGAATCACAGAATGAGCTGGGTTGGAAGGGACCCTCAAAGGTCCTCTTGTCCTAGCCAGCAGGGACATCTCCACCTAGAGCAGGTTGTTCAGGGCCCCATCAAGTTTGACCTTGAATGTCTCCAGGGATGGGATTCAACCACACCTCTGAGCACCTTGTTCCAGCATTTCTGTCCCTCCTTGTGCAGAACTTCCTCCTAACCTGAGTCCACCTTGCTGTGGTTTCAGACCATTGCCTCTTGTTTTGGTTTGAGTCCTGGGGATGAGGAACCTCTTTTGCCTCACCTTTGCTGTTTCTGGGTCTCTCTTGTGATGGACATGGTCCTGTGTGACCTTCTTGGCAGGGGGGTTGGCCTCAATGATCTCCAGAGGTCCCTTCCAAGCCCTACCATGCTGTGACTCTGTGGACAGCACCAAGAGCTCGTGTCAGTGGCCAGGCCATGGGCTCCTGCATGGCTGGAAGTGGCTTTTTTGCCTTTCCTGATGCTGGGTTTGGCTGTGCTGGGGCTGACAGGGCTGGCTGGGAGCCATGGGCTCTGTTTATTGCCAGCTGTTGCTGCTCCCTGACCCTCCCCTATAAAACACCAGGGCTGCTGGACTTGGTGAAGGCTGCTGGTGGCCAAGGACCTCTTGGCACCATAAAACAGGGCAGAGCCCCCAGCCCTGCTGCCCTGAGCAGCCTTGTGTTGGGCTCCTGGAGCAGAGCAGAGGCAGCTCATGCCTGTGCCACTGACCACAGGGCTGCAAGCCAGAAGCCCAGATCCCTGTGGGGCCCATCCCAGTGGTTCTGGTCCCTGAGCAGAGCTCTGGGCTGCAGCCAGAAGAGTCTTGTCAGGAAGAACAGGCAGGAGATGGTCCCAGCAAGTGGTGGTTTGGATTCTCCCTGTGCTGATGTTGTGCAACATGAGGGGGGACCAAAGCCAGCTAAACCTTGGGTATGAACCAGAACCTCCTCACCCCCTCCAGCAGGTGCTGCAGCCCACCTGGGGTCACCAGCCCTGTCCCTCCAGGGTGTCCCTGAGGAAAGGCCTCCCTCTGACTTAACAGGGCAGCTGTTGTCTTCATTAAGTGCTGCTGGCTTATTAAGAGCACATTTTTGAGGCTTAGCAGCTCCACCAAGCCATCTGGGAGGGACAATGCCAGCAGTGGAGCCGCTGCACGTGGCAGGAGGACGCAGGCAGCAGCTGCTGGCTGTGGTGTGTCACCAAGCCAGGGTGGGCTGGCTGCTGGTGGCACTGCCCCACTGCTCCAGCCTGGGGTGGGATGTGCCTGTTTAGTGCCCAAGCTGGTGAGGGGGAAAAGGAGAGCCTGGAGGGACCCAGCCAAGGATTTGGATGACATGAGCCCTCTGAGCATGGACAGAGGGGCATGAGGGGACAGTGATGTGCTGCTGTGCCCTGGCAAAGCACCACCCAGCAGGGGACCAGCGGGGAGGAGAGAGGGGCCTGGCTCTCTGCCTGCCTCCAAGGGCAGATCCAGAGAGGTTTGACCTTTTGCATCCCCAAACACTGGCTCAGGGGCTGTGGTGGGATGGACTACATCAGCTGTGGGAGATGAAGGAGAGGTGGCATCAGCACAGGGCTCCCTGCTGGGATGGGCATGAAGCCAGGGCATAGGTCTTGGCTGTGTCTGCCAGCTCTGCTCCCACAGGTGGTGGAAGAGGACAGGCACCACCTCCAGCTCCCTGCTGGAGCTCCTGCCCTGGCCATGCCATCCTCCTCCAGCAGCTCTGAGCAGTGCCAGCTGGCCCTGCTGCAGCATCTGGGCTGGGAAGGGTGGCAAAGTGGCAGGAGAGGGGCAGGTTGTCCCTGCCTGTGTCACCTCACAGTCCTGCTGGTGTTGGCTTCTCCACAGCAGCACAGGCAGGATTTGGGGGGCACCATGGTGTCAGATGGGGACAGGAGCTCAAACAGATCCCAGGCAGACTTATGGAGAGGGACAGGGAGGGCACTGCCACTGCAGCTCTCCCATGCCAACACCCTGGGACTGTTCAGAGGGCAAAACTGGGTTTTTTTTGTAAGCTGTGTGACTTTCCCATGCAGGAAAGGTCTTGGTAGGGCTGTGAGCAACCTGCTCCAGGTGCAGATGTCCCTGCAGACTTCAAGGGGTGGTTGGGCTGGATGAGCTCTAAAGGTCCCTTCCAACCCAGCCCTGTCTGTGATTCTATGATTCTGTGAAACCCTGGGGACATCCCAAGGAGTTTTTCCCTACAGTGACAGGGAAGCTTGAGGGATGTGTCCATGTGGGCAGGGACACCTTCCCATGGCCATCTGGGACATGTTCCTCAAGGATCTGGGAAGCTGTCCCTGCCCATGGAGGGGGGAGTCAGGACTAGATGATCTTTAAGGTCCCTTCCAACCCTTTCTCTGATTCTGTGATCTGTGCTAGCACCTTGAGCAACCTGCTCTGGAGGAAGGAGTCCCTGCCCATCCAGGGGGGTCTAGGATGATCTTCAAGCTCTAGGAAATTGAAGGTCTTCTAGATCTAGGAACTGGCTGATCCTCAAGGTCCCTTCCAACCCAAACCATGAGCTGTGTGTGCTGTGCCACCACATCAGCACCTCTGCCTGCAAACAGCCAGGTGGCTCTGCCTTGCTGCCTTTGGGAGCCCCTCCAGCTGTCCCTATCACCCCCAGCCCTTTTTATCCTAAGCATCTCCCAGTTTTGAACCCTTTCCACCCAGCATTTCCGTTCCCAGCCCCACTGCTTGGTGCTGTCTGGGGGAGGAATTTCTCCTCCGAGGAGCAGCACTAAGTGCTTCAATCTGTCTGCCAGTCGCTGCTGGAGCCAGGCACTAAATGCTGATGGGATCTTGGTCTGTGCAGCATCCAAAACCCACTGGAAGGGTTTAGGGCAAATTGGATTTGCAAACCTCTCCTGGGTCTCTCTCTCTCTGCCCTTTGCAAAGCATCATAATCCCTGGCAGGCACCTTGGCAGGCCAGCTCCTGCCGTGCCAGGGGAAATGCCCTGGGCACAGGGACAAGGGGAGAGAGGAAGATGGGGCATTGCCCCGTGCCAGGCTGGGGGTGGCATCCTGTGGCACCCACGCTGCTTGAGCAGGATGTTCTTGAGGGGTGAGGATGGGTGCTGTAGAGGGGCAGGATGTGTACTGCTGAGGGGCACAGATGGGTGCTGTTCAGGGGCAGGATGGATGCTACTGAAGGACATTGATGAATGCTGTTGAAGGATGATGTTGAGGGATGCTCATAGGTGCTTTGAAGGACAGAGATGGGTGCTGTTGAGGGGCAGGATGGGTGCTGTTGAAGGACAGGATGGGTGCTGTTGAAGGACAGGATGGGTGCTGTTGAAGGACAGGATGGGTGCTGTTGAAGGACAGAGGTGGGTGCTGTTGAGGGGCAGGATGGGTGCTGTTGAAGGACAGGATGGGTGCTGTTGAAGGACAGGATGGGTGCTGTTGAAGGACAGGATGGGTGCTGTTGAAGGACAGAGGTGGGTGCTGTTGAGGGGCAGGATGGGTGCTTCTGAGGAACGCAGAAGGATGCTGTTCAATGATGTTGAAGGGCAGGATGGGTGCTGTTGAGGGTCAGGATGGGTGCTGTTGAGTGGCACAGATGAATGCTGTTGAAGAATGATGTTGAGGGATGTTCATAGGTGCTTTGAAGGACAGAGATGGGTGCTGTTGAAGGGCAAGATGGGTGCTGTTGAGGGGCAGGATGGGTGCTGATGAGGGATGTAGCTGGGTGCTTATCCCTCGTGGGCCACCCCAGGGCTGCAGCTCCCACATCCTGCCCCCAGCACAGCTTGCTCCTGGCTCAACCTGCCCTGCTTGCAGCGCTGCTGGGTCAGGGCAGGAGCAGTTCCTCTGGAGGTGAGAACAGGAGTTACTAAGGTGGGAGCTGAAGGTGCTGCAGCAGACAGATGGAAAAGCCAGAGGTGGCCTCCCTGCTCCCTGGGGAAAGAAAACAACAACAGGGAATTCCCCCATGGAGCCCTTCAAGGGCATTTTTGCAAGGGGGAAACTGAGGCACACTGCAGCACAGTGACCCCACTGAGGCTCTGGGGGGGGGGCTGGAGCACACCACAGCTCCATCCAAACCCACAAAGAAGAGGAAAGTGCTGAAAGCCTCTGTGTGGGAGGAGCTGATGCTTTCACGGCAGCCCCCTTGCTCTCCTCTGCCTCCGTTGGGATTTCCCCCTCCTGGATCCCACTGAGGCCTTTTCCTTGCTTGGGGAAAACAAAAAGGGGGAATTCTTGACACCCCTCTCCCCCCCCACCCCCCCAGCACACCCTCTGCAGCTCACAGATACCAGCAGTGTTGCAACCAGCCCAGAGGAAAGCACATCTGGGGCCTGGGCTCTGTCTCAGTGCCAAAATTGAAGCTTTTAACCCCATTTCCCCAGGCACTGGGGTTGTTCAAACAAGCCACAGTAATTAGTTTCCTCCAACTAAACCGCCCTGGTTTGGCACCATGCAGCCTTTGGGTGCTTGGGGGGGGGGGCAAGGGGTGGTGGTTTGTCACCCCCCCCAGAAAAAAAACCTCAGTCACTGATGTTCAACCTTCAGGTTTCAGCAGGAGGAGGAAATTCTCAGCTGGAGAAATGATCTTGGGTGTTGTTTGCCATCACAGAGCACCCATGGGTGCCCAGCACGGGGAGGGTCTTGCTTGTAAGGCTGATTTCAGGTGAAGGGAAGAGCTTTTGGGTGGTGTAGGCTGGCACAGGCTGCCCAGGGAGGCTGTGGCTGCCCCCTCCCTGGAGGTCTTCAAGGCCAGGTTGGATGAGGAGTTGAGCAGCCTGGGCTGGTGGGAGGTGTCCCTGCCCACAGCACGGGGTTGGAACTGGATGAGCTTCAAGGTCCCTTCCACCCTAAACCAATCTATGAATCTATCAGGTGGTTGTTTGCCACCACAGCAACACCCATGGGTGCCCAGCACTGGGAGGGTCCTGCTTGTAGGGATGTTTTTGGTGGAGCAACAGCACTGGGTGGTTCCTAAAGCCACCACAGCAGCACCCATGGGTGCCCAGCACTGGGAGGGTCTTGCTTGTAGGGATGTTTTTGGTGGAGCAACAGCACTGGGTGGTTCCTAAAGCCACCACAGCAGCACCCATGGGTGCTCAGAACTGGGAGGGTCTTGCTTGTAGAGGTGTTTTTAATGGAGCAACAGCACTGGGTGGTTCCTAAAGCCACCACAGCAGCACCCATGGGTGCTCAGAACTGGGAGGGTCTTGCTTGTAGAGATGTTTTTGGTGGAGCAACAGCACTGGGTGGTTCCTAAAGCCACCACAGCAGCACCCATGGGTGCCCAGCACTGGGAGGGTCCTGCTTGTAGGGATGTTTCTGACTGGAGCTGTCTCTGCTTTCCCTCAAGGCTACATCCTGGGTTTGGGGGGATGCCAAACGATCTGTTTGTGTTTTCCCTGCCCACCAGCAGAAGGGATTTGGCTGCAGCAGGGAGTGGTTTGGAGCAGTTTTTGTTCCCACCTGGTTCCCCCCTTCTGGAGTCCTTTTGCGTCACTCCAGAGGCCACACTCCCTGCTCCAGCTGAGTGATCCCATCCTGGAGCTCTTTATTGCCATCCTCTCTCTACTGACTCATCTCTAACCGTCAAGGGTGGCTCTTGGAATCCTGCAATCATGCAGTCATGAAACCTGGAAGAGACCCTCAAGGGTTATCCAGTCCAACCCTTAATCCCCAGCACTGCCAGGGCACCGCCAAGCCCTGGCCCTCAGCACCACATCTCCGCAGCTTTGAAACCCCTCCAGGGCTGGAGACTCCACCACTGCCCTGGGCAGCCTGGGCCAGGCCTTGGCAGTGCTTTGGGGGAAGAAATTGTTGCTCATGTCCACAGGGCTGAACCCCAACCCTGCTGCTCACATTGAGGGGCACGTAGTGAGGTGGAGGTTGGTCTCTTCTCCCTGGGATCAGGTGATAAAAGGAGAGGAAATGGCCTCAAGCTGTGTCAGGGGAGGGTCAGGTTGGAGATGAGGAATAATTTGTTTGCTGCAAGGGTGGTCAGGGAGTGGCACAGGCAGCCCAGGGAGGTGGTGGAGTCCCCAACCCTGGAGGTAGCCAAGAAACCTGTGGGCACAGCACTTGGGGCCATGGTTTGGTGGCCATGGTGGGGTTGGGCTGCTGGTTGGACTCAGAGATCTCTTCCAACCCAAACAATTCTCCTCTTCTGTGCTCCCCCTTCTGCAGCCACAACCTGGGGCATGGCATCACCCCTGGCACCACCCCTGGCACCATGCCCCTAGCAAACCTTGCCGCCTCGGCGCGGGGGCTTGGGGAGGAACTTCTTTTTCTGATTAGTTTTATTGTGCTGCTGGGGTTGTGGGTTTGCTTGGCTTGGGCTGTTGGGGTGTTCTGTTGGGTGGTGTTTTTTTCAACCCCAGCTGTTTGGAGAGATGCAAACCAAAGCCTCTGTAACTCAGCCTGCATGTAAATGTCACAGCAGCGTGGGAACGCCGCCGCTGGCTCCCCGCGCCGCCGGGAACCCCACCACGGCCCCCTCGCCTCCTCCACCATCCCATGGGGCCAGGATTGCTGCTGGTTCCTTGCCAGGGCTGTGCCAAGAGGCTGCAGCAAGGAGGGATTTTGGTGCTGCAGCAAGGAGGGATTTTGGTGGTCTCCCCAAAAGTTCCTCCCCCCAAAGGAAAAAGGCTGCGGCGGGGAGCCCGGGGGCAAGGATCTGGCTCGGCTGTGGTCAGCCCTTTGTGAGGGGGGACCAGGGGGAAGCCTGGGGGCTTTGGGAAGAGCTTTGGAGTTTCCTGCATTGGGCTGCTTTTCACTTAGGCAAAACAGAACCATGTGTCCCCTCTTCAGCTCTGGTTTTGCTTATGGGGGAGCTGGGGAGGAGGGAAGGCGGCGCCAGGGACGAGCCAGAGCTGCAGGGCTGTGGGATGTGCTGTGGTCGTCATCACTTTTGGCATCCAAAGGACAAGGCTGTGCCGGGGGGGAGAGCTGCTGGTGAGGTGTCCCCAGCCAAGGGGATGCCTGCACTGAGATGGTGGCACTCAGGGGTACAGGGGCACAGAATGGTAAGGGGTGGAAGGGACCTCTGGAGACCACCTAGGCCAAGCTCCAGAGCAGACCTGGAGATAGAGACATTCTCTTTCCTGCCCTCCTTTGTGCACCCAGTTAGGGTCAAAAGAGCAGGAAAAGCCAACAGTTAGATCAAGGTTTAGGGCTTGTTTTCCTTTTAACCCTCCTCATTTTGGGGCCAGATTTGCCATTTTGGGGGCTGGTTTGATGCTAGGGCTTTGGCCATCCTGCTGCAGGCGCTCAGTGCAGCATCCACCCCGGCTGGGGCTGCCAGGCACTGAAGTGCTCCTCGGGGAGGTTCAGGTCCCAAAGAGCACATCAGGAGCTTGTGATAGGTATTCATAGAATGGGTTGGGTTGGAAGGGATCTTCAAAATCA
Organism: Melanerpes formicivorus; assembly: GCF_026170545.1. NCBI lineage: Eukaryota > Metazoa > Chordata > Aves > Piciformes > Picidae > Melanerpes > Melanerpes formicivorus. The sequence continues at coordinate 1,814,113 of NW_027142435.1, read as the reverse complement.
CCCAGTTCCCACCCCTCCAGTGTGGGCAGGGACACCTTCCACTAGATCAGGTTGCTCAAGGCCCCATCCAGCCTGGCCCTGAGCACCTCCAAGGTGTTCCACAACCTCTCTGGGCATCCTGTCCCAGTGCCTCACCACCTTCACCCTAAAGAATTTCTTCCTGATCTCCAGTCTCCATCTCCCCTCTTCCAGTTTGATCTAAGCTTTGCCCAGGCTGCTCTCCTCAACATCCCCATCCCCTCCAGGACCAAGCTGATGGTTCTCCAAGCAGGACCAGGAGTTGAAGTGGAGGCTGCTGCTGGAGGAGCTGCTTTTCAGCAGCCCTTGGAGCTGCTTCACCGTGAGCCTGGATGGAAATTGTTTAATTCCTGTGGGGTGAGTCATGAGGATCCAGGATTTCAAAGCAGCTTGGCTCCCATGTAAGGCACTAAAATAAACAGTGTGTGGCAGGTGGAAGCTCTCTCTGATGTCCCATCAAGGCCTCCTTCTTTCCAAGTGCTTTATGTTGCCAAAAAAACCCTCAGCCACTCCATGGCCTCATCCATTCTTGCAGCCTGGCTGAGCCCAAGAGCTCCAAACTAATGAATCAATGCCTGGAAGCATGAATTGACTGCACATCTATGACACAATTACAATATCCTTTCTTTTGGATTCTTTGCATTCTGGGTGTGTGAAGAGGCAGGGCTGGAAGTTTTCACCACTCCTCCTCCATCCTCACCTCCCTCCCTCCAGCAAGGAGGATTTAGGGGCAAGAAAGGAAAAACAACCCCAAACTCTGCTTTTGGCCTTTTCATCTCGTGGCTCCAGGAGCTGAGAGGCAGTGGAGGTTGGGATCAGATCCTGCTTGAAAAACTGGAAATGGGTTAGAGGGGGGAAAAAAGAGATAGGAGAGGAAAAATGAGAGTGGGGGAAGTGAGGGGAGTCTGAGGATGGAGAGCAATGGCTTTGAGCTGGGAGATTGAGACTGGAGATGAGGAAGAAATTCTTTCCATTGAGGGTGGGAAGACTCTGGCACAGGCTGCCCAGGGAGGCTGTGGCTGTCCCCTCCCTGGAGATGCTCAAAGCCAGGTTGGATGAGGCCTTGAGCAACCTGGGCTGCTGGGAGGTGTCCCTGCCCATGGCAAGGAGCTGGACTAGATGATCTTGAAGGTTCCTTCCAACCCATTCCATGATTCTAAGATTTGTTGGATTCTCTTTGAGAAGATGAGAGGCACAAGGAGCTCGTGGAAGGTGTGTGAGGAGGATCTGCAGCAGCTGGGGGAGCTGAGATAACCAACTTGCTCCCTCCAGACCAAGCAATGGGAGTGTTCTGTGCTGCTATTTGTTGGTTTCCCTCAGGCTTTCCAGTTCTTTGGGATGCAGAGAGGCTTCTTCTCTGCCTGGAAAGCAGCAAGCCCTGGCAGGAGCTGGTTGTGGTGGGCATGAGCCGGGCAGGGGGTGGCAGAAGAGGTGTCTGGTGGAAAGGCTTCATGCTGGAGAGGTTTTAATGCTGGACTCTTGCTGGTTTGGGGACTGTCCAGCAGGGAAGGGTCTTTTCCTACAGGATTGAGTTTCCCACTTGGCAGCAGACACAGCAGGGAGAGACTGTTGTGATCATATTAATGGATTATCAGGAGAATGCAGGAAAATAGGGAGCTGTCAGGCTGTTCTCCAGAAGAACATCTGAGCTCAAATCTTGGCCCTTCATCCAGCCAGGGAGTATCATCCAGCCAGGGAGGATCCCTGGGTCCCTGCCTGGGATGTCAAGTGGCTGCAGGCATCCAAACCCAACCAGGATCCAACCCAAGTTCTCCTTCGCAGCAAACTCAGGGCTTGGACCTGTGGCTCATTGGTGGGGTGGCTCCAGTGGGTGAGTTTGGGGGCTGAGATCAAAATGCACAGGCACAGGGTGGCAGAGGGTGACTTGTAAATGGGGTTTGGCTCCCAGACACACATGGTGAGAGCCTAGCAGGATGCCCAGCACAGCCACACTTGCCCAGCTGCCCTGTGGAGAGAGGGATTTTTGTGTGATTCCTGTGGTGTCTTTTTCCTTCCCCCCAGGTTGGCACTCGCAGTCTGTGGCTTTGTAGAGCAAGAAGAAGCCCAAAGGCAAGGGCTGGAATGATTGATTTATTTTTCAGTCTGTATTGGTTTGCACATTGGAGCTGAGCTTTGAGTCTCTTGAAAGGTCACCGCTGAGTGGCCAGGGGCCAGCACTGCTGGCTGCTGAAGCTGGAGGCTTCTTTTATGGGAGGTGCAGCAGTTCTGAAACCACTCTCCTCAAATTTTATGGGCTTGCAGTAAGCCAGAGGCCCTTCCTCAGGTGGATGGATCAAGTGTCACAGCCTTGCTCCATCCCAGCCTTTTCCTCCCTGGTGCAGGGCTGAGTCCCGCTGGGAGCAGCTCAGGAGGTAACGATGAAGGCTGAGGTCTAAGGTTTTGTGTGGTCCTGTTGCTGGTTGTCCTCTGTGGCATTCAGCTCCCAAAACATTTCAACATCAGCCTCTTGTCCTCCAGGACAGCAAAGTATTCCATGGCTGGAGCACCTCTGTGAGGAGGAAAGGCTGAGAGCCCTGGGGCTGTTGAGCCTGGAGAAGAGCAGCCCCAGAGGGGATCTGAGCAATGCTCAGCAAGAGCTAAAGGATAGTGGGGAAGAGGCTGGGGCACGAACTGGAAGCCAGGAGGTTCCATCTGAACAGGAGGAGAAACTCCTTTGGTGTGAGGCTGCTGGAAGCCTGCAGCAGGCTGCCCAGAGAGGTTGTGGAGCCTCCTTTCTCTGCAGAGATGTGCTGAGGGCCCCAGCCAGCCTTGGCAGAGTTAGGGAATAGCTGGACTTGATGATCTTAAAGCTCTTTTCCAACCAAATCAGTTCCATGAGTCTAACGATGCTGATGAACATAGGTGCAAACACTCCCAGCACCTCCACCGCCCTCCCAGCGCCTCCACTGCTCTCCCAGCGCCTCCCCTGCCCTCCCAGCGCCTCCACCGCCCTCCCAGCACCCCCAGGATGCAGGCAGCACCCCAACCTCGCCTTTGTAGGAGGGGAAGCAGCAGCAGACAGTGAAACAGGGCTGAAGCTGGGGACAGCACCATCCCCTTCCTAGCGCTCCCAGCCCTCCCACCAGCCGGCTGCAAGCTCTCAACCCAGCAACACGTCCTGCTGCCGGTGCTTATCGGCGCCGTGTCGCGGCCAGCTCCGCCGCTCCGTACCCCGGCGGGATCCCACCAGCTCACCTCCTTATATGGCCAAACTATTCTTTTTCTAGCTTGGCATTGTTTATAGACCCGCTGAAAAATATTTAGACTCTGGCCGGGCTTCTACAATTATCTTGTAACCTACGGGCTGCATTAATTACCCGTAATGAAGGCGCAATTAGCTGCATCCCGCGCGGCGGCGTTCGCAGCCCTGCTTGTTTGCTGCGGGAAGAGGAAAAGCAAACCTGGCAAATTTCGGTTTTAAACAAACAGTTCCCCTCCTTCCTTCCCTCCCTTCCCCCCCGGCAAATGTCGTTAAATTAAAGCTAGGAGCTTCTTGTTGATTGTTTTTCCCCTTCTCTTTCTTCTTTTTTTTTTTTTCTTTTCTTCTTTCTCTCTCTTTTTTTCCCTTTTATTTTGGTTTTTTCTTTCTCTCTCTTCCCCCCCCCCTTTTTTTTTTGTTTTTATTTTGTTTTCTTCATTTTTTCCTCCCCTTTTGTCTCTTTTTTTGGTTTTCTTCTCATTTTTTAATTATTTTATTTTCCTGCTCTCTTTTTTCCCTTCTATTTTTCCTCTTCTCTCTCCTCTTTTCCTCTTCTCTCTCCTCTTTTCCTCTTCTCTCTCCTCTTTTCCTCTTCTCTCTCCTCTTTTCCTCTTCTCTCTCCTCTTTTCCTCTTCTCTCTCCTCTTTTCCTCTTCTCTCTCCTCTTTTCCTCTTCTCTCTCCTCTTTTCCTCTTCTCTCTCCTCTTTTCCTCTTCTATTTTTCCATTTTCCTTCTCCCCTTCTCCCCCTCTCTCCCCTTCTCCCCCTCTCTCCCCTTCTCCCCCTCTCTCCCCTTCTCCCCCTCTCTCCCCTTCTCCCCCTCTCTCCCCTTCTCCCCCTCTCTCCCCTTCTCCCCCTCTCTCCCCTTCTCCCCCTCTCCCCCCTTCTCCCCCTCTCTCCCCTTCTCCCTTTTTTCACCTTCCTCTCTCTCTTTTTTATTTCCCCCCTGTGGAAAATATCTTTGAAAAGCAGAAATGTTTGGAGTTTGCAAGGAGCTGAAATAAAAGGAAGCAAAAAGAAAAGGAGGCCAGGAGGCTGCTTCGAGTCGGAGCCGCTTCCCAGAGCCTGTCTTTGATGGGGGTTTGATGGCTGACTGCCTACTGACCAGAGCTCCGACCCCTACTGCCCTGCCTGCCCCCGGGGGCAGCTGGAGCATCCCACCGGATCCAACCTGCTTTGGATGGAGAACGTGGAGTGGCGTCAGGTAAGGACCCAGCTCAGCTTTGAGGCTCTGAGCAACCTGCTCTGGCTGCAGATGTCCCTGCTGACTGCAGGGGGGGTGGACTGGATGAAGTTTAAAGGTGCCTTGAACCCAAACCAGTCTGGGATTCTGGGATTCACCTGGCCAGCCAGGCTGCTGCTGTCAAGGATGGCTTGGCTGAGGACACTGCCCTGCCTCCATTGCCACTGCCAGCCCCAGGCCACCCTCACTCCTTGTGGCCACTTTCCCCCAGGCAGCACAGCCCTGGGCTGCACTTTATCTCCACGCCTCAGCTCCCCTGGAGCTTCCTCAGGAGGGTGGCAGGGCTGAGGTGGAGGCAAGGAGATGCTGGCGGTGCCCCAGGAGGCGGGAAGGGTGGGAGGGAAGGGGGCTGTGGGTGAAGGCCATGCATTAAGGATGTTTGTTTTGCCTGTTTTGCAGAGTTTCAATGTTCTGAGTTGCTCTAAGATGAAGGTATGGAAGTTGGCAGCCATTGCATCGATGCTCCTCAGTTCCATGTTATCCATTTTAGTTTGTAGAGACATGCTCAACGGGAGCCGGAAATACAGCCCCTTGCCTTCCTCGCCATCTTCCTCACGGACATCCTTCTCCTTCTCTTCCTCCTCCTCACTGCTGGCAGCTCCACGGAGATCCCCACGGGCCCTGCAACGCCACAGCTCGCTGCTGTCCCAGTGTAAGCTCCTGCCCCTCCATCCCTCCTGAATCCCTGGGATCTGGCCCCAAAGCCCCAGTGGGACACAGGTTTAGCTCCTGAGCAATGCTCAGTGTGGGCTGGTTCCAGCTCACACAGAACTCCAGCGTGGAAGGGACCCCTGGGGATGATCCAGTCCAACCCCCCTGCCAAAGCAGGGGCACCTAGAGCAGCTTGCCCAGGGTCACAGCCACACATTGTCAGGCTGTGGGGTTGGAATTTGGTAGTTGCCACTGAGTGTAGAAGGAGCCAGGAGCCAGCACTGGGAAATGGCCACCGGCCTAGGGGACTTCCAGCCTGGGCAGCATCCACCTGCCCCAGGGGACCTCCATCCTGGGAGACATCCACTTTACCAGGGAGTCTGACATCCTATGGGATGCCCACCTGTCCTGGCAACCTCTGTCCTGGGTGGGACAACCACCAAACCCAAGGAACCTCCTTCCAGGAGCACATCCTCCTGGCTAGCGGGACCTCCACCCTGGAGCACATCTACCTGCCCAAGCAACCTCCATCCTAGAACACATCTACCAATCCCCAGGGACCTCCATCCCTGGGACCATCTACATGCCCCACGGGAACATACACCCCGCGGAGGGACCCTCCCTAACAGCCCCCCCTTCTCTTGCAGACAGCAGCTTGCTGGAGAGCTACACGGAGGGGGAGATCCGGCAGCTGATCTCGGCGCTGGTGGAGCGCTACAGCCAGGCCATGAACTCGGGGGGCCACGAGCTGCCCCTCTTCCCCAGGTCGGGCAGCCGCAGGAAGCGAGCCCGGGCCCGCCACAAACCCTGCGCCCTGAAGGAGCTGGAGGTGAGCGTCAGCGAGCTGGGGCTGGGCTACGAGTCGGACGAGACCGTCCTGTTCCGCTACTGCAGCGGCACCTGCGAGGCCGCCGTCCGCAGCTACGACCTCTCGCTCAAGAGCATGAGGAGCAAGAAGAGGATCAAGAAGGAGAAGATCAGGGCTCGACCCTGCTGCCGGCCGCTGGCTTACGACGATGACGTCTCCTTCCTGGACGCCTACAATCGCTACTACACCGTCAACGAGCTCTCGGCCAAGGAGTGCGGCTGCGTGTGAAGGGAGGAGGTCCCCACCGTGGAGCGGGGTGGGAGAGGGGATGCGCCCCCGTCCCAAAATGCTGCTGGCCGCCAGGCGGAGGGACCAGGGGCTGCGGCGGGAGGAGAGGGACCGGCCCCAGACCTCTGGCTGGATGAGGAGAGACTGAGGAGCTGCTGCGTCCCTCAGCGCCACTGTCCCGCTCGCCGCACGGGACCAGAGACGTGGCCGTCGGTGCCGGCGGATGCTGCGGTGGCTGGAGCGGTGACAGCGGCTCACAGCTGTTGTGTCCCCACCGGGGGTAGCCCTGGGGTCCCTGTCAGCCCCTGTGGAGGGTGACAGCGAGCGTGCGACACGCTGTACTCTCGGCGGCATGCGTGGGGACCGTTGAGTGGCACACCTAGCGGTGGCACAGAGAGGCTGTGCCCTGGGCAGGATGTGCCACTGGCAGAGGTGGGGAGGGCACAAAGGGGCTGTCCCCTGGGCAGGATGTGCCATTGGCAGAGGTGGGGAGGGCACAAAGGGGCTGTCCCCTGGGCAGGGTGTGCCACACGCTGCACACGTCGGCTGTGAGGTGTGGGGGTGCTGTGCCCACGGGTATGGTGTACTGAGGGGGGGGTGCTGGGAAGGAGTTGTTGGATATGAGGTGGTGCCAGTGGGTGTGGACAGGGTGTGCTGCATGCACACGCAGGGTGTGTTATGGAGTGTGTTGCACACATGAATGGTGTGTGCTGGTGTGCAGCACACAGAGGGTGTGTCCTGTGCACACACAGGGTGTGTCCTGTGCACACACAGGGTGTGTTACAGGGTGTCCTGTGCACACAAGGTGTGTTACGGGGTGTCCTGTGCACACAAGGTGTGTTATGGGGTGTCCTGTGCACACACAGGGTGTGTTACAGGGTGTCCTGTGCACACAAGGTGTGTTATGGGGTGTCCTGTGCACACAGGGTGTGTTATGGGGTGTCCTGTGCACACAGGGTGTGTTACATGGTGTGTTGCACACTCAGGGTGTGTTACAGGAGTTGTGTGTGGAGCTGTCTCTGGGTTGCATTGCAGCCATGGGATACTTCAGGTGGCTGTGGGTGTCCTGTGCTGCCCCAGGATGGGGGCTGAGCCCTGTGGTTGTAGCTGCCGTATGCGAGGGTTCCCTGACTGCCATGCTGGGATCCCTGCACTGTCAGGGCAATTTGATCCCCTAAACCCCAGTGTCGGGCAGCAGAGATGCACCAATAGTGATTGTGTTCGGGGGAGAGGCTCTGGCTCTGGTTTTGCCCCCTTTGCTCCCCACAGCCCTGGGCTTTCCTCCTTAAACCTCGCCCTAATTCGCAGTAATTGGATTAACCTCCCGTCCCCCAGCGCGGGCAGCTGGGCTGGAGCTCTGCCACCACCCGGGAGGTGACAGAGCCTCACCAGGCCACCAGCGAAGCCCTGGCGCTTTCCACCCTCTGCTGGCTTTGCCACACGGGGCAGGAGCGTCCGCGGTTCGGCCGGTCCCGAGGGGCCGGGCTGCTTCTCCCGGCCGTGGCACGGAGAGCGCTGCCCAATGGCCTCGGCGGGGCTGGGACGGTGCAGGGAGGCGACCCTGGGGCTGGGGGTTGGCTCGGGTTCACATTTACAGCAGTGTCACTGCTGTTTACTCTGCGGAGAAATAAATGAGACCGCAGACTTTGGCATTCTCCAGGCAGGCCCTAGTTGCTGCCTGGGATTGATGGGTTTTCTCCCCTTGGCCTTCTTCCCAGGGAAAGGAAAAAAAGAAAAAGGCAAATCATAAACAGGAGGAGAATATTGGTGTCATGTCCTGGGCATCAACCAACGCCAGGGAAAACGCTCTGCTCACACCCCCTCCCCCAGAGCGTGGCAGCTTCCCACATCCTCCACCCACAGGCTCACAGGATGTGAGGGGTTGGAAAAGGACCTCCTCGAGTCCAACCCCCCACCCCCCCCCCCCCTTGCCAGAGCAGGACCGGCTAAACAGGGATAAAATAATCCCAGGGGAGGAGCAGTGCTGGGGCAGGTGACCACTGCAGCTGAGGGAGGCTGCTGCAAGGTTCCAGGGAGCAGGTCGGCGTCTCCCAGGGTGGGACAGTTCAGTTTAGGGGAGGGAGGCAGCTGCCCCTGAGCAAAGGTGGTCAAGGGTCCTGGCACAAGTCCTGTGAGGAGCAGCTGAGGGAGCTGGGGTTGCTCAGCCTGCAGAAAAGGAGGCTGAGGGGAGACCTCATTGCTCTCTACAGCTCCCTGCAAGGAGGCTGGAGCCGGCTGGGGATTGGTCTCTTCTGCCTAGGAACAAGAGATAGGACAAGAGGAAATGGCCTCAAGTTACGCCAGGGGAGGTTTAGGTTGGACATGAGGAACAATTTCTTCCCCCAAAGGGTTGTCAAAGCCTTGCCCAGGCTGCCCAGGGCAGTGGTGGAGTCTCCATCCCTGGAGGGTTTCAAAGCCTTGTAGCATGGTGCTGAGGGCCATGGTTCAGTGATGATCTGGCAGTGCTGGGTTAAGGGTTGGACTCAATGACCTTCAGGGTCTCTTCCAACCAAAACAATTCCATGATGCTCCCTGCTGCAACTCCTGTGGGTGAGCTGCAGCACTCCCAACCTCTGCAGAGGGCCAGGCTGGTGGAGAAGGCTTTTTTTTTTTGCCTTTGCTTTTCCTCCCAAGGCAGCTCTTGGCTGAGAGGAACCAGGATGTAGTGGAGCAATATAAACATCATCCCTCAGCAGGGCTGGCCACGCAGCCAGCAACCCCACAGGAGCAGCCTGCACTCTAACACAGAGTTTCCCCCCCCCTCACTGCAGGGAAAAGGAGAAGGCAACCCTGAGTGTGGGGGGTAGGACCAATCCAGGGGGCCCTGCACAGCCTGCTGAACCAGCACAGGCTGCTGAAGCTGCCCCCCAGGGATGCAAAAGCTGCAGAGACCAAACCCTGCAGGTGCCTGGAGCTCCCAAAACAGCCTCGCAAGGTGCTGCAGCACCACAGGGGAGAGTTTGCACTGCTGGATTGGGATGGAGATTAAAAAGGTGGTCCAAAATCAGCAGCTGAGGGAAGAGGAGGATGGAGGTGGCAGGTGAGCAGTGAGCTGTGCTGTGCTTGCAGCAAGTAAGTGGCTCACTCTTGACTTTAAATAAAAGCAAGCACCCAGATATGATGATGATAATAACAATAACAATAACTGCACTCTCAAGGGCTTGGGTGCTTTCCAGTTCTCACTGCTATCAAACTAAAATTAGTTTTGTTGCTGAAGCCTCCAGTAAGGAGGGGAAAAAAAAAGAGCAATAAAGCTCAGGAAGGTGTTGCAGAGACACAGCAGGACCAGCACCACAGGATGAGGATTTGCAGCCCTCTTTCCCCACAGCTGCCTCTGCTTGTGTCCTCCTGAGCCTGAGGAGGTGGCTGGGAGGTGTCAGAGCTGTGGCATTCCCCCAAGGGGCTCTTTGCACCCTGCTTTGGGATATTTTGGGGTGATATTTGAGGGTTTAGGGTGCTTTGATTTGCTGGCACCTGGCTGAGTGTGTAAGCCGTGGCTCTCCTGGCCCATGGGGACCCTGCTTTTGCCAGGGTCTTGCTGGGAGCAGGAAGAGGAAGCTTGGAGTAGGTGGAGGGAGCTTGGAGCAAGCAGGGGGAGCTTAGAGCAGGTGCAGAGGGCTCAGAGCAGGTGCTCAGAGCTAACAAGGGTGCTCAGAGCAGGCAAAGGGGACTTGTGCACTCCAGACCTTCCAGCTGCAGAAGCCACTCCAGTGCACCCCTGCACAGCACAAATCCAGCTTCCAACCCCACAACCCAGGCTCACTGCAGGGGGGAGCAGGGAGGAAAACCCCAATGTGTGCATTTCAAACCACCAGAATTAGCACAAATGGATCTGTTTTTTTTAAGTCTTTTTTTCCTCCTTTCACCCTTTGCCAGCCAAGCCCTGGCATGTACCAGGACGTGGGGGAAGCTCCTGCGCTCAGCTCCTGCCCTCAGCCACTGCCAGCGTGGCAACCGAGCGCCTGTCTGTTTGTCTTGGGTGCAGCTGGGTCACAGCTGGGGTTTGCAACCACAAAACCCCTTTGACCAGCTTTTGGGGTCAGCTGGGGCACCGTGGCCGTGGCCAAGGGATGGCTTTTTGCTTGAGTGTCGTCTTTCGTGCGTCTCATGCAGGGTCCACCTCCTGCAGGAGGCTCCTTCGGCTCCGCGCCGGCAGCGCTGCTCGACCCCTGTGCCGGCTCCGCTGCTGCCTGGGCGTGGAAATGTGGTTCCAATAGAAGGGCTGCTCCTTCCCTAATGCTTTCCATTTCTGCAGCCCTCTCTGCTGTAATAGGAGCTGGAGCTGTCCGGAAGAATGCCTACAATGCAGAAAGGGCAGGAGGGGGGGAAGAAAAGAAAAAGGATGGAAAAATTCCCTCCTCAAAGCAAAGCTGCAGCAAAATCTCATCTGGCTCCCTCCTCCCCATCCCCTCTGTTATTTGATGTTAATGACAATACACAACATCTGCTGGGGTCTGTTGAGGGTGGATTAAGCTGGGGTGCTGGGCTGGGGGACTTTTTTGCAGCTTGTCGACCTGTTGCTGCAGTTTTGCTGCCGGCCGCAGCGCTGCTCCCCAGCTGAGGATGCTTCGGAGTGAAACCGGGAGGTTTGGAAACACGAGGAGATGTTTAAAAAGCCTCCTCAGGGTTGTGACAGCACGAAAATACGAGTGTTTTGCTAGCCCGGCTCGGTGACAGTGAGTTATGGGCCGGTCGCCTGTGTTTTACTGCACACATCTTGTACAGGCAGGAGCCGCTGTTTGGGTAACGCCGGCCCGGGGCACAGCAGCCGGAGCTCCGCGGCTCCAGCTCACAGCCATTCATCACCCACGTCACTTGGGATCCTGGTTGCCGCTCTGCCTCCCAGTTTGGTCTTGCTGAGGGGGAAATGGATCCAACATCCTTGTTTTCACTCAATGAATGCGCCCGCAAAGGGAGCGGTTCCCTTAGTTCAACAGCTCCCAGCCGCCCGCTGGGAAGGAAGCTGTTTCCCGGTTGGGTTTCAAAGAGGTGGTCAGAAACCTGCTGCCCTTCGGCAGTGAGGCTGCCCTGGGGAGTCCTGCTGGGTTGAAGAAGGTGTAGCCTCAACGTTAAGGGCTAGAGAAGGGGGGGAGGAGGAAAGGGAAAGGGGGGGAGGAAGAAAGGGAAAAGGGGGGGAGGAAGAAAGGGAAAAGGGGGGGAGGAAGAAAGGGAAAAGGGGGGGAGGAAGAAAGGGAAAAGGGGGGGAGGAAAGGACAGTAAGGGAATAAAGGACAAAAAGTGGGGAAAGGAATAAAAGGACAAAAATGAGAGGGGGAAAAAGGAAAAAGAACCAAAAAGGACTAAAAGGGGGAAGAAAAGAAAAAAAGAAGAAAAATGGGGGAAAACATAGCCAAGGTGGACAAAAAGGGCAAAAAGGGCAAAGGGGGCAAAAGGGACAAAAAGGATAAAAAAGAAGAAAAGGGGCAAAAAGGATAACAAAAAGGGCAAAAAGAATAAAAATTTAAAATGGTGGAAAGGGAAATAAAGAAGCTAAAAGGATTAAAAAAATGAACAAAAAGGGCAAAAGGGATAAAAGGGATGAACAGGGCAAAAAGGATAAAAAATTTTAAAAGGGAAATAAAATAACAAAACAAAAAGAAATTGAAAGGACAAAAAAGGCTAAAAAAATGAAGGAAAGGGGAAAAGGTTGAATAGCAAAAAAGAAACCTGAAAAAAGACCAAAAAAAGGACAAAAAAAAGAAAAAAAAAACCAAAAAAGGACAAAAAAAAAGACCAAAAAAGGCAAAAAAAAGGACAAAAAAAGCAAGAAAACGATGAAAAAGATAAGAAAAAAAGACAGAAAAGACAAAAAAAAAGACAAAAAGGACAAAAAAAAGGACAAAAAAAGGCAAAAAAGGATAAATAAAGATAAAAAGGACAAAAAAGATACAAAGGACAAAAAAAAGACAAAAAGGGACAAAAAAAGACAAAAAGGGACAAAAGAAGACAAAAAGGGACAAAAGAAGACAAAAAGGGACAAAAGAAGACAAAAAGGACCAAAAAAATACAAAAAGGAGGAAAAAAAGGAGAAAAAAGACCAAAAAAAGGCCAAAAAAAAGGTAAAAAAAAGACAAAAAAAAAAGATAAAAAAGATGAAAGGCAAAATACCAAAAGAAAAGGATAAAAAAAGGACAAAAAAGGCAAAAAAAGGGACAAAAAAGGCAAAAAAGGACAAAAAAAGGCAAAAAAAGGACAAAAAAGGCAAAAAAAAAGGACAAAAAAGGACAAAAAAGGCAAAAAAAAGGACAAAAAAGGCCAAAAAAGGACAAAAAAGGCAAAAAAAAAAGGACAAAAAAGGCCAAAAAAGGACAAAAAAGGTCAAAAAAGGCCAAAAATGGCCAAAAGAGGCCAAGAAGGGAACGTGTTTCACCAGCATTGGTGGGAGCAGGGGGGGAGCTTGGGGTCCTGTAGGCTGTGGCTCTGCTCAGCACCACTCAGCTCAGCCCAGTTCCCCTCCAGTACGGCTGGGGCCTGCCTGCCCCTCTGCAGAAGTGGATGCAATGCATCTAATTTTTTTTACCTCTTCCTCTATTTATTCAAAGTAAATTATCTTATTTATTTAGAGCCCATAGTGTGCCATAGTTTCCCTTCCCTCTCTTCCTCTCTCTTCCTCTCTCTCTCTCTTTTCTTTTGTATTTTTATTTATTGACCCCCCCCTCCAGAATGGTGCCAAGTGCAGTTTACATGGATGATGTTTTTAGCATTTATTCTCAAACCAACCAAACAAAAAGACCAAAAAGCAGACCAAAAAAATACCCCCCAAAAAGGGCAGTGTGATATTATTACTGTTTTTGTTTTAAGCAAGTGTAACCCCTGGTGGGAGGTGGTTCCATCCTCACCACCAAGTGGAAATAAAAGGAGGATTCTGTGGATTTCTTGCTGGCTGTTGTCTGTCACTGCTGCCTGGAGCTTGTGGTGTCACAGCTGGGGCAAGGATTGTTCAGCAGCTCCATCAATGGACCTGAAAAGACCTCTGGAGCTCACTCAGTCCAAGCCCCCCTGCTCCTGCAGGGCAGCCACAGCAGCTTGCCCAGGAGCACAATGCCCAGGGGGGGTTGGAAGCTCTGCAGAGAAGACTCCACAACCTCTCTGGGCAGCCTGCTGCAGGCCTCCAGCAGCCTCACACCAAAGCAGTTTCTCCTCCTGTTCAGATGGAACCTCCTGGGTTCCACTTTGTCCCCCTTGCCCCTTGTCCTGACACAGGGAGCCACTGGGCAGAGCCTGGCTGCATCTTGTTACCCCCTGTGGACCCTTTAGCTCTTTCTGAGCACTGCTCAGATCCCCTCTGGGGCTGCTCTTCTCCAGGCTCAACAGCCCAAAGGCTCAGCATTTCCTCCTCAGAGATGTTCCAGGACCTTCAGCATCTTCTGGACTCTCCACTGGGTTCTCTCCAGTAGCTCCTTCTTTCTCTTAAACTCAGCAGCCCAGATTCAGACCCAGGAGCCCAGATGTAGCCCCCTAGGGCAGAGTAGAGGGGAAGGAGGACCTCCCTCAACCTGCTTTGGCCACACTGTTCTTCATGCACCACTTGGCCATGAGGACAAGTTGGTAGCTCAGGGCCCTCTCAGTTCTCCCTTGTGGTTCCTTCTCAGCAGTGCAGCTTCCTGGCAGAGCTGCTTCCCAGCAGAGCTGCTTCCCAGCAGGTCAACCCCATTTAAGAGGAGTTTATAAGCCTCATTTCGTGCCTTATCTGCAGTCAGCACACAGCAGCCCTCCCACTTAGCACACATCACCCATAGATAGACCCAGATTACCCCAGCCTGAGGAACACTGCCTGCATTTAACACCCATCAGGGTGCACAGCACCAATGTCCCTGGAACAGTGAAGCCCAACCATCCTTATCCTTTAAAGGCACCGCTCCAGTCTGGCCAGAACAAGCTGCTTTGGGGTGGGTTGGTTGGTTGGGGTTTGGTTTTTTCCAGTGCAAAATCATAGAATCATTAAGGCTGGAGAAAGCCTCCAAGGTCCAGCTGCCAACCCAACACCACCCATGCCCATCTGGACAAGATGACCCTTGAGGGTCCCTTCCCACCTTATGCCATTGGTGAATCTGTAAACCATGGCCCCAGGTTTCCCAACCACCTCCAGCACTGTTGGCTCTGCCCTGCTCCTGCTAAATAGCCAGGGGCATGGAAGGGAAGCTCCAACGTTCATCTCTGGGTTCCTTGCAAGCTCCACCACCTCCCTGGGCAGGCTGTGCCAGTCCCTGACCACCCTTGCAGCAAAGAAATTGTTCCTCATCTCCAGCTTACCCTTCCCCTGGTGCAGCTTGAGGCCATTTCTTCTCTATCACCCGATACGAGGGAGAAGAGAGGAACCCCACCTCACTCCAACCTCCTTTCAGGTCTCCCCTTAAAATAAGCTGCAGCTCTCTGGTGCCCATGGTGAGAGGGGGGGCACAGGCTCCTGCTTTTGTCTCCCATTAGGAGTGAAGCCAACAAGCTGCCCTGCCAGGCTTGGCACCAACCAGCGAAGACCAACTGAGGAGATGGGGGTGGGGGGGGTGGGGGGTAAGGCAAGAACAAAACAAAGCAGAAGCAGCTCCACTGCTTTTGAACCACACAAAGGTTTATAGTGGGGTTGGGGGAATGGAAAAAAAGGTCTGTTTATATTCCTTCCCCCTCCCCACCCCGATGCCACCCAGAGGCCTGACAGCCGTGGCCGGCTCATGGCCCAGTCAAACATTCAGGCTCGAAGCTCCACTCTGTAAATATTTTATGAAGCATCTTTGGAGGCTCATAAATCTTGGCTCTGTGTGTGTGTGTGTGCAAGTGTGCCTGCAAGTGTGTGTGTGTGTGTGTGTGTGCTCCAGGCACGCAGGAAAGCTCTGAGCCTGCTGCCAGCCTGCCCCTTGCCCCCAGCCAAAGAACGAGGAAGAAATAAGGAAAGAGAGAGGAGAAAAAAAGAGAGGGGGAGGGGAAAAGGAGGAGGATGAGGGGGGGAAGGGAAAAAGGAGGAGGATGAGGGGGGGAAGGGAAAAAGGAGGAGGATGAGGGGGGGAAGGGAAAAAGGAGGAGGATGAGGGGGGGAAGGGAAAAAGGAGGAGGATGAGGGGGGGAAGGGAAAAAGGAGGAGGATGAGGGGGGGAAGGGAAAAAGGAGGAGGATGAGGGGGGGAGGGAAAAAGGAGGAGGATGGGGGGGAGGGAAAAAGGAGGAGGATGAGAGGGGGGAGGGAAAAAGGAGGAGGATGAGAGGGGGGAGGGAAAAAGGAGGAGGATGAGGGGGGAAGAATGAGAGAAAAAAAATGAGGAAGAAAAAAAGGGGGGGGAAGAAAAAAAAAAACAAGCAAGAAAAATGAGAAAGAAAACGAAGAGAAAAGAAAAAGATGAGAGAGAGAGGGAGAGGATGTGGTGGATGTCTATCAGTATCTGAGGGGTGGGTGTCAAGATGAAGCTCCAGTGCTCTGTGTCTGGGGGTGTCCAGTGACAGGACAAAGGGCCATGGGTACAAAGTGGACCCCAGGAACTTCCACCTCAACATAAGAAACTCCTTTGGTGTGAGGGTGCTGAGCCCTGGAGCAGGCTGCCCAGAGAGGCTGTGGAGCCTCCTTCTCTGGAGGCTTTCGAGACCCATCTGGCTGTGTTCCTGCATGACCTGCCCTGAGTGATCCCCTCAAAGGAAAGAGCCCCAGGCTGGAACTGCACTGCCTGTTTATTAAGAAGTTCATTCAGGTCACAGTGGGATCCCAGCAAACCCCATCCCAGAGTGGCTGCAAGGAGGAGATGCAGAGAGAAACCTCTGGAAAAGTTTGCTGACTGCTGCTGCTGTGGAAAACAACTGCACCTCTGTGAGCCCTGCTGGACCCCGAGCTGATGCTCCTCATGGAAATACCTTGAGGTCAGGAAGCTTCTCTTTGGGAAGCTCAGCTCAGAGACTCAGGGACACAAATGGAACGTCCAGAGATATTGGCAGGGAGCTTGGGAAGGGCACAGCTCTGTCTGCTGGCCCCAAGCAACTTGAAATGGAAAAGAGTTTCCAGGGCTGGGGCAGGAATGGCAGCAGGAGGCTCGGGGCAGGCCGATTTTTCACTGGGTTTTAAACACTCGGCCTGGAGCCATCAGCTGATGGCAGAAGTGGCAAGGTGAAGGCACAGAGGAGGAGGGAACTCATCGTGTGCTGGTCCTGACCCTCTCCTCGCCACCAGATGCTGCAAGCACCGCAACTTCCAGTCCTTTCAGGGCATCCTTGGCACCCCACACCTCACCTGCAGGTCCTCTGCTGTCAGACCCCTCCTCAAACCCACACTGTCTCCCTAACCTGTCCCCAGTCCATCCTTGGGAAAGAAATTGAGTTGCTTTTAGGACCATTTAGCATCCCAAGACAGCACCCCAGGGACAGTCAAGGAGAGCCTGAGGTAGAACAAAGGCAGGCCCAGGGCTGTGGGGCACGGCCAGTTCTTCCTGCACCAGCTGGTAGCCTCGTGGGCATGGTCAACCTTTGTACCTTTGGGGTAAAGTCCCCAGGGCAGGGATTTATCGCAGCTCTTTCTGTTGCTCAGTTGTCCTCTTGGTAGCTTGCTTCAGCTCTCCATCTGTGGAGATGGTCTTGAATTCTTTGCAGACCTCGAGGGTGAGCTCTGAAGTCCAAGCTGCAGTCAACAAACCCAAGTCATCCAGGTAACTGAATCAGTCAACAACAAAACCAGGGTGGCACTGCTGCTCCCCAGCAAGACAAAGACACAAAAGCACCTAATTACTTCCTTGTCCGTGTTGGCTTGGAAGCCCTCTTGTTCCTCCCTTTGCTATCCAGTTCCACCTTCTTGTGGAGCCAGCAAAGACAAAGGAAAAAAGAAAAGGTTGCATCAGAGGGCTGAGCAAACAGCAGCTACACAAACCACTGGGAGAGATCAGGCACCACCTGGTACCTGCCCTCTGCTGTGTGCAGGAAGTGGCAGGCTCTGCACAGGTCTATAGCCCAGTTGAAGGCAGCGTTGGGCTTCAGCCACCTGCGCCACTGGAAGTACCTCTGGTACCTCTCAGCGTCCTCACTCAGCTCCTGCAGGTAGTGTGCCAGCTCCTTGGCAGTGGCAAAGTCATTGATGTGGATGAAGGAGTCGGGGGGCAGGAAGCGTTCGTAGTTCGCTCGGGAGGGTCCCAGCACCACGGGGACGGCGCCGGAGGACAGGGCGTTGCGCCAGAGCTTCTCCGTGATGTAGTCCTCGTGCTGGGAGTTCTCGAAGGCCAGGTAGAACTTGTACTGGGCCAGGGTGGCGAGGAGCTGGTCACGAGGCAGGGGCATGTGGTGGCTCCCGTAGATGTCCACTTTGATGTGATCCTTCAGCTCCCTGTAGTACCTTACCCGGCGGGAGCTCTCGACCCAGTTGCTGACCACCCAGGCCACCAGCTTGGTCTTGGTGGGGATGCTGAAGGGCTGGGGCTCGCTGAGGAGCTGCAGCTCCCCATAAGGAGTGAAGATGTCCGAGTCCTTCCTGTAGGACATGGTCAGGTTGAAGAGGTTGTTCATGGCACGTAAGTTTGGAGAGTGGCTGGGGGACTCCAGGTTGAACCAGATCCAGCGCTGGGACTGGAGCCTGGGGATCTGGGTCAGCTTCTGGGGGTTCCAGCACACGTCCCTGTGGTGGATCACCACGGCGTGGGCCTTCTGAGTCCAGCTGCGGTCCACGGTGAAGTGGCAGTCAGGGGTGCTGTAGTGCTCAGAGCAGTTCAGGAAGTCAAAGTGATGCCCAAAGGGCCACTGCCACAGCAGGATGGTCAGCCTGGGGGTCCCCTGCGGCGGCGGGGGGCTGCTCTTCTTGGCGGGGGCTGCTATTGGGGGGGGCTTGAGGATGGGCTTCTCCAGCCAAGGAGTCTTGAGCTGATGGAGGTAAATAAAGAAACAGAAGCCGAGGATGAGGCCGAGGGGCAGGGTGATGATTTTCTTGGAGAGCTTCTTCCCTTCCACAGGCTCCATGGATGGATCTGCAAGCAGCACAGGGGGGACAAGGTGCAGAGAGTCACAGAGTGGTAGGGGTCAGGAGGGACCCCCAAAGATCAGTCAGACCAACCCTTACCCCTGCTGGAGCACATCCCACAGGAACCCACCCAGGTGGGTCTGGAAAGCCTGCAGTGAAGGAGACTCCACAACCTCCCTGGGCAGCCTGCCCCAGGGCTCTGTCACCCTCACAGTGAAAAAGTTGTTTTGCCTTCTATTTACTTGGGACCTCCTCTGCTCCAGCTTGGAACCCCACAGGAAGGTGGCTGTGGTACATAGTGTGGCAGGAGGCACTCACAGGGCTCTGGGGATGACCTCCCACAGGCAGAAGGAGGCCTTTCGACTACCTGCATGGGGCTGCCATTTTGTTTTGGCAGCCATGTCAGGATGGGCACCACTGCTCTGTGGCCAGGAGCTGCCCCAGGCTTTGGGACATCACCCAGCTCCATGGCTGGCTGGGCACCATCGCTCCACACCTCCTCCTCACTAAAACACAGATATACAGTGGCCAGGCTGCAGTCCTCCACCTTACCACATCTGGAGTGGGCACCACCGGGGTACAGAGAAGTCAAAATATGCCCAAATGCCCCTTCAAGAAAGCCCCCAAAGGGCCCCCCAGCACAAATCCTGTCATGTGCAGAGATGACCCCCAGCACCCAAGGCCAGCCCAGCAGGACAGGAGCACTGGGCAAGCCTGAGGTTCTGCACAGGGCTGCAACATGGCTGTGGAGGTGGAGAATCAGAACTGAGTGTCAGTGTCAGAACACCACAGGTGTGGGCACAGTGAGGAGAAGGCACCCAGGGGATCCCCAAAAAAGGCAACACAAACCAGAAGGATTCACAGACAGTCACAAACTGGGTTTTGAGGTCAGGGTCACCCCAAGGTGACAGACAGGGCTGAGGGTGTCTGACAACTTCCCATCAGCAGGGCTGCTGTGCAGGCTGGTGCCATCTTTCCTGACCATTCCCAGCCATCTGATCTCTCCTGATTAATGATCAGCCTCATTTGCCTTCCATTTCCTGCAGCCTTCTCAGGGCAGTCAGTTCCTGGATGGCCACCACCACCTCCTGGACTTTGAACACTCTGCCATAGTACCACCACCACCACCCCCCTGAGGGCTAACTCCTCAGGACCAGACAAGAACCATGGCCTCTGAGGTTTGCTACTTCCCTTTTCTTTCACTGTCCCATGTGAGGCTGCTGGAGCCCTGGGGAGGGCTGCCCAGGGAGGTTGTGGGGTCTCCTTCTCTGGAGACCTTCAAACCCTACCTGGCTGCATTCCTGCGTGACCTGCTCCAGGTGGCCCAGCTCTGGCAGAGGGGGTTTGGACTCAGTGATCTCTAGAGGTCCCTTCCAACCTCTACCACTCTGGGATTCTGTGTGACCCACTTGCTGTGGCCTCTGAGAGCCTGGGGGTGATGTCTGTGCCCCAAAGCCCAGGTCTCGCTGCTTCCACAGCACTCAGGGCTGCCTGACAGGGCAGCCTTGGTTCAGTCCTTGTTCTCTGCCTCTTATTTGCCCTAAAGAGAAGGAAGTTCAGAGACCACCAGCCTGCACTTCCCCAGGATCCTGCAGGTAGCTGGAAGATCCCAGAATCCCAGCGTGTTAGGGGGTGGAAGGGACCTCCAGAGATCATGGAGTCCAACCCCCCTGCCAGAAGCAGGGCGCCCTACCAGAAGAGGATTTGCAGCAGAAGATGGTGGGCACAGCCCCTGCCACCTTCTGACCCTGCCTGTCAGAGGTACCTCCACTACTGTCAGGCACGGAGTGAAAGCAGAGAGGGAAGCAAACCCCCAGGGCAAGCAGAGCCGAAAGAGAGAATCCTCAGCTCCTCATCCCTCCTCTTCCTCACAGCCCAAGGCAAATTCCTCTCCCAACAGCTATTGGAAAAAGAAAAGAACCACAAAAAAAAACAGGACTGTGGCAACTCACCTCCAGCCTGGGTCCTGGTGAGAAGTTGTGTGGTGAAGGTGAAGACTGAAGTGGATAATGACCAGGAAAGGAGGAGGAGGAGGAGGAAGAGGAAGAGGAGTGTGGTGTCAGGGAGAGGTGGCAGCGCGTTCCAGGTGTTCCTCCGAGCCCTGCGCTGCGCATGCCAGCTCCTGCCACCAGAAACCTGCCACCCAGTGAGGAAAGCTGTAGTAAAGCCCTGGGTAGATTCCTCTTCGACAAATAAAGGGAGGGTCAGACCAAGCAGCCCTGACACCGCTTGTGGTTAGAGCTGCAAACACCCTGCGCATGCCCTGGGCTGCTTCCTCCACCGGCCCCAGCCCGCAGGGTCTGCCTCTCAGCTGCTCTCTCCTCCACCTTGCGCTGCTGGGGGACAGCACTGCACGGGGAGGACAGGCACCAGGTCTGCCAGTGACCTTGTCAGCCCCACAGGGCTTGTGGCACAGCTGTGCCCATCCCCACGCTAGGCCACACCTTCTTGTCCCCTCTCCAGGCAAAGCACAGCTCGGGGCTGCTGCCTGCAGCCTTCCCCTTCGGCTTCCCAGCAGACCTCACCTGCAGTGCTGAGTCCGGTTTGGGGCTCCCCGGCTCCAAAGGGACAGGGACCTGCAGGAGAGAGCCCAACAGAGGGCCACGAGGATGCTGAAGGGACTGGGGCACTGCCCTGTGAGGAGAGCTGAGAGCCCTGGGGGTGCTCAGGCTGCAGAAGACTGAGAGGGGATTTAATAAATGTTGATCAATATCTGAGGGTTGAGTGTGAGGAGGGAGGGGACAGGGACAGGCTCTGCTCAGCTGCACCCTGTGACAGGACAAGGAGCAATGGATGGAAACTCCAGCACAGGAGGCTCCACCTCACCAGGAGGAGGAACTTCTGCGCTGTGAGGCTCACAGAGCCCTGGAGCAGGCTGCCCAGGGAGGTTGTGGAGTCTCCTGCTCTGCAGACTTTCAATTCCCATCTGGATGTGCTCCTGTGTGCCCTGTGCTGGATTCTCTGCTCCTGCTCTGGCAGGGGGGTTGGACTGGAGGATCTCCAGAGGTCCCTTCCATCCCCTCACATCCTATGAAAGGCTTAAGCAAGCCTGCCTGGGGGCCCTGTGCTGTGGCCAGCACCACAGAGCATGCCCTGGAGTGTCTCCAGGCCAGGTGAATGCTCCTTGTACCCCACAGTCTGTGGACATGCAGAGGTGGTTTGTTTGCTAGGAATTGCTCTTGCACCAAGCTTGGCTGCACTTGGCTGGGATGCCCAGAGGCCATTAAGAGTTATTAGCAGGCTTCAGTAGATTTGGCTCTAAGGACAGGTTTGTTGGGGCTGGAATCGAGTGCCCAGGCAGAGGTTTGCCTGCAGGAACTGAGGAGGTAGCACATAGGCAACACAGGGTGGGGGATTCAACAGGCTTTCTAGCAGCTGCTCTGTGTTCCCCAGGATAGAGCTGGAGGTCACCTGAAGTGTGTCCAGGGGCCTCCTACAGACCTGGGAGCACTCCAGCACAGGTGAGAGGTAAAAATATACCTTGTCATGAGGGATGGGGACCACAGCTCCTGGCTTCCTCACCCCAGATGAGCCAGGCAGGCAGCCTGAGGTCTGACAGCTCCTCACCTGCGACTCATTAGGTACCAAGCACCCAAGTGTTCTGCCAAGGAATTCCACATGTGAGAAACTGCAGCTCCTTGCCCTTCCTCCACGGCACAGGCTACACCTCCACCTGTAACTTCCACAATAGGAGGGCACCTGGAGGCTGCAATTTGGAGCAGTCCATGGCCCAGCTCTGGCATGGTCCAGATAAAGCTCTGCCAAATGTGACCCAGGTGCAGTTTGGGAGGTACCCAAGGCAAGGAAACATTCCCTGCAGGTAGTCTGCATGTGGCAAGAGGATTTCTCTAGCATGAAGGTTGCTTAGCCATGCTGGAGCAGCCTCAAGAGAACAGGAGGCTGAGGCGAGACCCTTCTGGCTCTCTACAGATCTCTGAAAGGAGGTTGGAGCCAGGTGGGAGGTGGTCTCTTCTCCCGAGGAACAAGCATTAGGATAAGAGGAAATGGCCTCAAGTTGCACTGGAGGAGACTGAGGTTAGGCATGAGGAACAATTCCTTCCCCAAAAGGGCTGTCAAGCCCTGGAGTCAGCAGTGGTGGAAGTCCCCACGCCTGGAGGGGCTTCAAAGCCACAGAGATGTGGTGCTGAGGAACACCATTTGGTGGTGGTGACTTGTCAGTGCTGGGTTAAGGGTTGGAGATGATGATCTTCAGGGTCTTTTCCAAGCAAAATACTTCTGTGGTTCACTCTACAAGTGCAGCAGCAGTCCTGAAGTTCAGACCTCAGGCAGCTCTCTTGCTGAGGGTCCATGAGCTCTGCAGCCAGCAGCACACAGGGAGGCTCTGCGTTCCCAGACGTCCCCACACCAAGTTTTACTCAAGGCTGTGGAGGAGAAAGAAAAATTAGTTTCCCAGCACCATGGGAAGCCCTGAGTTGAAGGAACCTGCAGCACCAGATAGGAGGCTTCAGGCAGGTGGACAAGTCAAGGCTTTGAGCAATGACTGCAAAGGAAACAAAGGAGCAGGAGTGGGGAAGCCACAGACAGGAATCCCAAAGCTGTGCCTCAAGAGCTGCTCTGAGTGGCTTAGTGCAGAGGGCGATGTGAGGTTGCAGGAGGGACAGAACAAAGAGGCTGTTCAGGTAATCAGGTGCAGCTGACACAAAGATTTACTGATGTGTGATTAATAGGTGCAATAATGCCCACATCTGAACACAAATAATGCTGGGTTTGGGAGAGGCTTCCTGGTTGCTGCCCTCACTTACCCAGCAAGGACATTCAGGTGCTGAGCTCTCACCCTGGGGAGGGCTGAATTCCCTGGACCAGTGGGGCAGAGGTGGCTCACTGAGGGATGCTAGGAGGTGAGCAGCAGAAGCCTGCAAAGAGGGCACCAAGCACAGTTATTATTTCCTGGCCCCCCCTTCCCCATCAGCTTTGGGGATCAGAGCTGTTCTGTGCCTCCAGCCTGCCCCAGGGCAGCTGGGAGTTGAGCAGAAGGCTCTGTTCCTGGTGACAGTTTCCTCTTCCACTCCAGACTCAACAGCAGCCCAGCACATGGAGTGCTGCTCCTCCCTCCACCCCCAGCTGTCCCCATCCTGCCTCTTCCTTGGAATCATCCAGTGTCTGTCCCAGGTCAAGAGCCAAGATCCTACATTTCTTAGAACTTAGTAACCATGATGGGTGGTGAAGTGTGGCCAGCAGGGCCAGGGAGCTTCTCCTCCCCCTTTACTCTGCTCTAGAGTGGCCTCATCTGCAGTGGGCTGCCCAGCTCCTGTTCTGAGCTTCCCCAGCACAGGAGAGACAGGAAACCACTGGAGAGAGCACAACAGAGGCTGCAAAGCTGCTGAGGGGCCTGGAGCAGCTCTGGGAGGAGCAAAGGCTGAGAGCCCTGGGGCTGAGAGCCTGCAGAAGAGCAGCCCCAGAGGGGAGCTGAGCAATGCTCAGCAAGAGCTAAAGGGTGGGGGACAAGAGGCTGGGGCCAGGCTCTGCTCAGTAGTGCCCAGGGTCAGCACAAGGGGCAACAGGCACAAAGTGGAAGCCAGGAGGTTCCACCTGAACAGGAGGAGAAACTTCTTTGGAGTGAGGCTGCTGGAGGCCTGCCGCAGGCTGCCCAGAGAGGTTGTGAAGTCTTCTTCTCTGCAGAGCTTCCAACCCCCCCTGGGCATTGTGCTCCTGGGCAAGCTGCTGGGGGTGCCCTGCTTTGGAAGGGGCTTGAACTGGATGAGCTCCAGAGGTCCCTTCCAGCCCTCACTGGGATTCAGTGGTGGCACCAGGGTAGAATTTCAGCAGCTGCAATTAGGAAGACCTCTCAAACCCTCCTCCCACAACCAACCCAAACAGACAGCCCCAGATGCTCCAAGCATAAAAAAAGCCACACAGGAACACTGAAGCATCCTTGGGGGGTGGGGTGAGGAAGGGCCTGGTTTTCAGAAGGGCTCATTCTGATCTGAAGGCTGCCAACAGGCAGCTTTCTGGTTTAGTAGCATCCCTTTCATCTCATACAAACCCATCCCTTGCTGGGCTGGAGGAGAGGAGAGGAAGGATGGAGCAAGTCAGGCTCTTGGCTCTTTGCTTTTCTCAGCTTTGCAGGACTAGGTGGTGAGGTCAGTGCTCAACCCTCCCTTGAAGACCTTCCCAGGTTGTGCCTGGATCTCTCCCTGATGGCTTTTGAATGAAGGGATAACCACTGTGAGATTTGTTAGGGCTCAGGGAGTCCCAACAGCTGCTTCAGCCCTACCTTCCCCTCCCCACTTGTTGCCCAGCATTTGCAAACTGCCCAGGTTCTGTGTGCTGGATGCTCCCCTGGAGGTCAGCCAGCTGCCCTCTGCCAACAGCTTCACTGCTTCCAACCATTTCATCCTGGCCAGGCTTCTGTTCCCATTCCCACTCCCAGCCCAACCTGGACTCCTATGAGGATATGGACTTGCAAGGTGTGTCCACAGCTGCACACAGCCTGGGAGCAGAAAGCTCTTCCTGATGAAGATGTTGGGAAGAAAACCTCAGTGAGCTTGGAACTGCACAGCCTCACTCTTCAGCCTGCTTCTGCTCTGGGTCTGGCCACCTTCCCTAAGGGAAGGCAGTCAGGGACAGTGCTGCTGGCTGATACTTTGCCCTCCCAGCACCCAAATACCTGCTGGTCCCCTCTGTCCCTCCCAGGGAGTCACCAATCCTCCTCCCATGGGGGAAGCCCTGCAGGAATCTCACCACTGCTGTACCTTCAGCTTCACTTCTTCCTTTTTGTTTTCATCCACTGGAGGCAAAAAGGAAAATAAAAGAGAGCAGATTTGACCACCTCTGTGTTCAAAGCCCTGCTCAACATCTGGAGAAGGCTCAGGGGAGGTCACAAGACAAAGCTTTGTCATAGGTTGCTATTTTTTAAGACCAGGGAGGATCACTCCAGCCTCCAGCTGGGCCTGGAAGGATGTCAGCCACACAGGGACCAGCTGGCTAAAAACCACAGCAGCCCAGCAGCCATCGAGGTAGATCTGGGAGCTTTCATTTTGGCTTTAAAGCTGAGCAGATGAGGATCTAAGCTCTTTGTTTCCCCTCCTGCACCCACTGCTCTCATCCCACTCCATTAAGAGCCCAGCCATGGGCACAGGTGGCAAACCACAGCAGGTTGGGGTGTTCCAGAGGCAGCCCCAACACCACCCCTGGCCCTGCCATCACCCCAAGCCTCCACTTCAAGGCAGGAGGTAGATAAGATATTGCCTGCTAATAGCTTTCCATATAAATATTAGGACCTCCCCTCTCCACCAGTTTACTCAGTGCTCTGACCCCCTCCCTGGGGTCACAGGGGATGGGAGGCTGTGGGAGGTCCCCAAGTTTTACAAATGAGAGGATCTCCCTGGACACAGACACAGCCCAGGAGGCAGCCAGGAGCCAGAGCAGCTGATTGATGGCACCAAGCAGGTCTGCTGCAGGGGAGCAGCATCAGGGAGGGATTACCCAGAGATTTAACAGGTCAGGTGGATTAAGGATCATTTGTCAGCTGTCTGCTGGGGGTCTCCACAAATCACAAATCAGAGAATGGTTCAGGGTAGAGGGGACCTCAGAGATCATCTGCTCCAAACCCCCTGCCATGGGCAGGGATAGCTCTCAACTAGATGCAGCTGCTCAAGACCTCATCCAACCTGGCCTTGAGCACCCCCAGGCAGGAGGCAGCCACAGCCTCCCTGGGCAGCCTGTGCCAGAGTCTCACCAGCCTCTGACTGAGGAACTTCTTCCTCAGCTCCACTCTAACCCTGCTCTGCCTCAGCTTCAAACCTTTCCCCCTTGTCCTGTCTCCAGACACCCTGATGAAGAGTCCTTCTGCAGCCTTCCTGCAGGATCCCTTCAGCTACTGGCAGCAGCTCTGAGCTCCCCCTGGAGCCTTCTCTCCTTCAGGCTGCTCAGCCCCAGCTCCCTCAGCCTGTGCTCACAGCAGAGCTGCTCCAGCTCTTGGCTCATCTTTTTGGCCTCCTCTGGCCTCAGCCCAACAGCTCTGTGTCCTTCTCCTGCTGGGGACACCAGAACTAGAAGCAATAAAAATGGCCAAAGGGTGAAATCATTCGGCAGGAGAGCAGGAGCCAGAAATGTGGCCACTCCCTTAGGGTTTGATGGAGCTGAGGTTTGAATGTGGGACCTGACATGGGCTGATGTATGGATGCAGAGTTGGTCTGAGGAGTGGACAGGACTTGACTTGCCTCCAGCAGCCATGTGCCATCTCCTCCACCACATCATTTGCATCTCCCACCAGCTCCTTCCTGCCTGGTGCCTCAGGCATCGCCACTGCATGGGCAGGACCTCGGTGTCTCGGGGGGCTGCAAAGTCAACTCTCAGCTCCCTGCATAACCCAAAGGAGAGGAAAGGAAGGTTTGGTCTTACCAGACACTGGTCACACCCTCACAAAGCATCCTTTGGAACGGCTGAGCAGCAGCAGCACCCCAGAGGCAGCAGCCAGCAGCCGACTCCAGGTCTCCAGCTGCACGTTTGGGTTGCCAGAAGAAAGCAGATTGGGGCAGTGACCCCCTGAGCACAGCAAGGGGAGGGTCTAGGAGGAGAAAATGTCAGAGACAAGGAGGTGGCAATGGAGCTAAGGAACTTGTGATGAAGATCCTGCTAGGAACACACCTCTGGCTTCAGAGGAAATCCAGACAAGCCAAGGTGCAGGCAAAGGAGCATGGGGCTCGGATTCCAAAGAGCACAGCCCTGGACTCCTGCAGAGGAGACCACTGCAGAGCTCCCTGAGCACACTTGACTCCAACTGTTTCCCTGAAGCTTCCCAAAGGATGGGACAGCCCTGGAAGAGCCAAGGAGGCAGAGAACAACCCACCCCCAGCTAATGAAAACCAGCACCCAGCAAGGGCTTGTCAGGCAAAGCTCAGAGCAAAGCCCGGTGGAAGGGGAGCAAGCTGGGGAGCTGGGACAGCTCCCAGCTGCCATCTGCTCTGTGCAGCCTGCATGAAAACATTGCTCTACAACCGGGCTGACAAGCTGAGGGTAACTGCAGGTGAGCACCACGGGCTGAACACCAAAAATCTTGCTCCAAGACAGCAGGAACCATCAGGAGCTGCTCTGGGAAGGCTTTGGTCGAGCCAAGGATCAGCCGAGGTGTCCATCCCACTTCCTGAGATCTCAGCTGGGGCCAATTGGTTTCCTTTATCTCAAAATGCTTCCTCTGGGGCCACAGCAAACTGGGCTGTTGTGCTGCTCTGTCTTTTTTTTTTTTGGTTGTTTTGGGTTGGGTTTTTTTTTGCATTGGACTCTGCTGCCCTCGAGTTTCTAAACAGAAGTCACTTCCAAGCCCAAACTGGAAACTGTTCCTCTTGCAAATGGAAAGTGCAAATGTTTCTGTTGTGACCACAGGGCTTTGGTTGCCTTCCCACCCCCCCTTTCTCAGCCTGCTAAAATAGTTCTCTGTTGAGAAATCCATCTGCAGTGACCTTTGGCTGCAAAATGGGTCAGAGCTGACCTGCCTAAGAACAGCTTCCTAAAGCTGAAGCTCAAGGTGCCTGCTCCCAAGATCATCCTCCCTTTGCAGAGCCTGAGGGCAACCCCCTGCTCGTGGTGCCCACCCCAGGTTTGTGCCAGGGGTAGGATGGACTTGAGGGCACACACAGAAGGTCTCACAAGCAGCATATTTTTTGGCCACTGTTGGTGGCGGAAACCTGAAGCTGAACCCATGGTGGCCACCTCACTTTCCTGCTTACTGGTTCACAGGATGTTAGCATGGTGAGGGTTGAAAGGGACCTCTGGAGCTCATCCAGTCCAACCCTCCCTGCTCCAGCAGGGCAGCCACAGCAGCTTGCCCAGGAGCACAATGCCCAGGAGGAGTTGGAAGCTCTGCAGAGAAGGAGACTCCACAACCTCTCTGGGCAGCCTGCCCCAGGCCTCCAGCAGCCTCACACCAAAGAAGTTTCTCCTCCGGTTCAGATGGAACCTCCTGGGTTCCACTTTGTGCCTGTTGCCCCTTGGGCACCGCTGAGCAGAGCCTGGCACCATCCTCTTGCCCCCACCCCTCAGCACAAATACCAACCCCCTCTGCGTTTCTCAGACTCCACTCTTGATGTGAGCCCAACCCCAAAGCCCAAGCGGGGCCCCGTTTGCACTCTCCCTCCCCAGGACCACGCTCAGACCTGGCAGCAGCATGGGGAGAGGCTCAGCTGGTTCCCATCCCCATGCTCCCAGCAGCCGGCCCGCAATGAGCTCCAGCTGCAGGGCTGGGTGCGGAGGGGCTGCGGCGGAGGCGGCCCCGGCCCCGGCCCCGGCTGCCGCTTTTATCTCCGCGGCTTTGTTTATGAGAAGAGAATTAGCGCCTGGTTGCCAACACTTCCCTCCGGCCGGGGCTCCTCTCCAGCCTCGCTTCCACCGCCGTCAGGGCGAGCGGCCACTCGCCTCCCATCAGCAGCATCCTTCTCCTCCTCCTCCCCCCCACCAGCCGCCGCCACCTGACACCCAAGAGCGGCCACTAACTGCTGGGGGGAAGCTCCTGCCCGAGCCCATCCCAGCCTCCCACAGCAGCTCCACATACAACACTTTTGGTTAGAAAAGACCTTTAATGTCATCGACTCCAACCGTTGTCTGACACTGCCAAGCCTGGAGCTAAGCCACATCCCTCAGCACCACAGCTCCGCGGCTTTGAAACACCTCCAGGGGTGGGGATTCAACCACCTCACCTCCCTGGGGCATGGGTGCCTGGCCAAGCTGCCAGGAGAAGGTTCAAGGAGAGCCAAGCTCACTCTGCTCAGCCACCTCCCCAGAGGTTTCTCCTCCTTGGGCAGAGGGGGACCAGCTGGCTTTGCCTGTGGGGTGCTCCAAAGGGGTGCACGAGTCACGTCCCCAGTGGAATGCTAAGCTCTGGGTACAGGGAAGGTGGCTGTAAAATGAGGGAGCTGGGCTGAAGGAGGCTTCCCCCCAAGAACCTAACCCCACAGAACTCAAGAAGCTCTCAAGGATCACAGAACATGGGGGATTGGAAGGGACCAAGCCCCCTGCCAGGGCAGGACCACCTGGGTTAGGTCACACAGCAAGAAGCAGCCACAGGGAAGAGAGAGCCAAGAACAAAACTTCATCCAGCACTGTGGCAGCCTTGGCAAGGAGGGATCCAGGGTCTGGTATTCCAGAGCACATCTCCACCTCCCAAGTGCTTTGGATGCCACAGAAGGTGAACAACGCAGGTGGCAACCAATGCCCTCAGGCTGCAGAGAGTGCCCTTGGGCAGGGCGCTCACCTATGCTGCTGTGCCACCCATGGGCATCATCTTTCTGGAGACCTCTGCTGGATTAGGGGCAGGGTGGGAACCCAAAAGCTACTTCCCAGCAGGATGGGGTTGGTGTTTCTCCTCCCAGCACTGCGTAGGCCTGCTGATAGATAATAGGATTAGGAGCAAGCCAGCATCTGCTGAAGGTTATTTACTGCTTTTAAGAGGAGAGCTTGCCTTGGAATTGTTGTTGCCTTATCTTCTTTTGGGGTTTTTGGTGCCTGTGTTGGGTCTGAGCTATGGAAATGCTGGAGCCACCAGCGTCCTCTCTGCGTGGTGTCAAACATCTGCCAGGAAAAGCAGCCCTGGGCTAGCCCTGGGGAGGCTCTGGCAGAGGCTTCCCTGCTCTCCAGCTGACGTGAGCAGCCTCCCACGCTTCCCAAGTTGGACCACCAAGCTCTCTGCCAGCATCCTGCTTGGTTGTCCTCCCCAGGGTAGGTGGCACGGGGTGAGGGGTCCCATGGGGGATTCTCTGCAGCCCTGCTAGCTACGCTCAGTGCCTCCCTCCCTATGCCATCTCCCTCCCTATGCCATCTCCCTCCCTATGCCATCTCCCTCCCTATGCCACCAAGGGTCCGCAGCAGGAACATGGTTCAACGGTTGTGGTGGTGTTAGGTTGATGGTTGGACTCAATGATCTTAGAGGTCTTCTCCAACCAAAATGATCCTCTGGTGCCAGATGGCAGCAGCCCAGGCCAGGGTCTGGAGAACAGGGCTAGCAAAGAGCAGCTGAAGGAGCTGGGGTTGTTCAGCCTGGAGAAGAGGAGGCTGAGGGAGACCTCATTCCTCTCTACAGTTGCCTGAAATGAGGTTGGAGCCTGGTGGGGGTTGGTCTCTTCTCCCAAGAAACAAGTGCTGGGAGAAGAGGAAACAGCCTCAAGTTGCACCAAGGATGGCTTAGGTTGGACATTAGAAGAAACTTCTTCACTGGAAGGGTTCTCCAACACTGGCCCAGGCTGCCCAGGGGGGTGGCTGAATCCCCATCCCTGGAGGGGTTTCAAAGAGGCAGAGCTGTGGTGCTGAGGGCCATGGTTCAGCCCCAGCCTTGGCAGGGTTAGAGACTGGTTGGCCCGGATGACCTCACAGGTCTTTTGCAAGCACAGCACCTCTGTGATTCTATGGATTCCTCCTGCTCCATCACACACTCATCCTTCTGGTGCTCCCTACAGCTGCTGCCACTGCCCCACAGGCTCCTTTGGGAGCTGATTTGTGCAGAGCAAGAAGAAATCACAACTGGGTTGAGGGCAGCCAGCAGGAGCTGCCAGGCAGGGCAGAGGCTTGTGCCCACCACAGCATTCGCCCCCAGCTCCTGCTGCCACTTCGTTTCCCTTTGGGTTTTTTGCCTTACTTCCTCAAGCTAAGCATTGAGGAAGTTTTTTCCTCCCTTACTTCATTCAAGCTAAATATCCAGACTTTTTTTTCCCTTTACTTCATCAAGCTGAATATTGAGGATTATTTTTTTTCCTCCCTTACTTCATCAAGCTAAATGTTGAGGATTTTGTTTTCTCCCTTACTTCATCAAGCTAAGTACTGAGGATTTTTTTTCCTCCCTTACCTCATCAAGCTAAATACTCAGATTTGGTTTTGCCTTTCCTTTACTTCATCAAGCTAAATATTGAGAACAATTTTTTCCCTCCCTTACTTCATCCAGCTAAATATTGAGGGTTTTGTTTTCTCCCTTACTTCATCAAGCTAAGTACTGAGGATTTTTTCTTTCCTCCTTTACTTCATCAAGTTAAATATTCAGATTTTTTTTCCTTTACTTCATCAAGCTAAATATTGAAGATTTTTCTTCCCCTTTCCTTCCTTCATCAAGCTAAACACTGAGGATTTTTCTTCCCCCTTCCTTCCTTCACCAAGCTAAACACTGAGGATTTTATTTCCTTTCACTTCCTTAAGCTAAATATTAAGGATTTTTTCCCCCTTACTTCATCCAGCTAAATATTGAGGATTTATTTCTTCTATTTTTTTCTTCCCTTCTCCCTTATTTCATCAAGCTAAATATTGAGGATTTATTTCTTCTATTTGTTTTTTCCCTTCTCCCTTATTTCATCAAGCTAAATATTGAGGATTTATTTTCCCCCTTTTCCCCCCTGCCCCTAATGCATCTCCAAAGCCTTTTCCAGCAGGCTGCTGGGAATGAGCAGGGCCAGGACCCCTCTCTCCCAGGAGGAAAAGCCAATTAATTATGAATTACCCTTTTTTTTCCCCCCTAACCTCCCTGTTATTCCCTGTGCCTCTGCCAAGAAGGTGCTTGGTATTCTCCAAGCCTCCCAAGAGCCTGTCTGCCTGGAGATAGGATTCAGGACATCTTCTTGCATGGGGCTGGCACAAACCCAAACCTTCCTGCTTTAAACCTGTCTGTTTGGAGAGGGATTAAGCAGAAACCAGCAGCTGGTTTGCAGAGTAAGGATGGGAGAGCAGGATCTGTGCTCTTGCTTGGCTCAGCCAGAGCTTCCCAGGCAGACAGGTCCTAAATCACAGCCTGGAGAAGTCATCCTGCTGCAAAGTTCTTCCCCAGCACCATGAAGGGGTGGTGGATTGGGATGGGTTGGTTGAGGTTGTTTTGGGAGGGGGTGGGGTGCTCCCCATCCCAAAGGGATTTCAGTGGAAGTGTTTTATGACCTTGCAACATTGGAAGCCAGCAGCCAGCACTCCAGGATGGAATTTGTCCTCAGGAGGATCCCCTCTCCGTGGCAAGGGAGGGCAGGAAGGGTGGGAGAGCAGAGCCAGGTCAGGGCATGGCTCTCCAGGACGCTGTGGGGAGGATCTCCTGCTCCAAGCTGGACTCTCCCTTGGGAGATGGATGTGCAGTGGTACCTGAGCTCTACCAGTTCAACAGCACAGGGAGCTGGGAAGCCCTTCCCCAGCACCATGGAGGGGAGGGAGGGGGCACCACAGTGGGTTTGTTGGGGTTGTTTTGGTGTCCTCCATCCCAAAGGGATTTTAGTGGAAGTATTTTATAGCCCTTCAAAACATGGAAGCCAACAGCCAGCACTAAAGGCTGAGGTTTGTCCTCAGGAGGGTCCTGACAAACCTCTTCCTGGCAGGGAGGGCAGGAGGGGTGGGAGACCAGAGCCAGGTTAGGACATGGCTCTCCAGAACGCTGTGGGGAGAATCTCCTGCTCCCAGCTGGGGTTGTCCATGGGAAAGGGATGTGCAGTGGTACCTGAGCTCTGCCACTTCCCTGGTTCCATGGGCACATCTCCAGGCAGCAGAAAACATCATCCTGAGCTCTGCAGGCTGCAGAAAGTACAAGGGATGTGCAGTGGTACCTGAGCTCCTGAGCTCAAGTGGTTCCCTGGTTCCATGATCACATCTCCAGTCAGCATACAAACAGCATCCTGAGCTCTGCAGGCTGCAGGAAGCTCCAGGGATGTGCAGTGGTACCTGAGCTCCTGAGCTCAAGTGGTTCCCTGGTTCCATGGCCACATCTCCAGCCAGCAGGAAACAGCATCCTGAGCTCTGCAGGCTGCAGGAAGCTCCAGGAATGTGCAGTGGTACCTGAGCTCTGCCACTTCCTGGTTCCATGATCACATCTCCAGCCAGCTGAAAACAGCATCCTGAGCTCTGCAGGCTGCAGAAAGCTCCAGGGATGTGCAGTGGTACCTGAGCTCCTGAGCTCAAGTGGTTGCCTGGTTCCATGGCCACATCTCCAGCCAGCAGGAAACAGCATCCTGAGCTCTGCAGGCTGCAGGAAGCTCCAGGAATGTGCAGTGGTACCTGAGCTCTGCCACTTCCCTGGTTCCATGATCACATCTCCAGGCAGCAGAAAACAGCATCCTGAGCTCTGCAGGCTGCAGAAAGTACAAGGGATGTGCAGTGGTACCTGAGCTCCTGAGCTCAAGTGGTTCCCTGGTTCCATGATCACATCTCCAGCCAGCATACAAGCAGCATCCTGAGCTCTGCAGGCTGCAGAAAGCTCCATGAGTCACACCAGCAGCCAAAGGCACTCCAGTCCTCCCTTAAAAACACACCAAAGGACCTTCTGCTGCATCCCTCTGGCCCTGGATCCATCAGCTGGCTGCTGGGGTAAGGCTCTGCCTCCTGTGTCATCAGGAAGGAATTTGTGCTGCGTTTGATAGCGGGAGATGAATCGGGAGAGCAGCGAAATCCTCTGACCACAAAGCATTTCAGCAGGTCTTTCAAGCCTCCTGCTCTCCCTGTGTAAGCTGTCCAAGGGCCTGCTCATTCCTGGGCATCCCCAGCCCCGCTCATAAATCAAAGCATTCCAGCCCTGCTTTCCTCCGCGCGGCCAGGAGCGCTCACAGAGGTTTCTCCTTCAGACAAACTTCATCTGGGCAGCTGTTCAAAAAAACCTTCCAATTACCTGCTCCTTTTATGAGACAATGATGGCCTCTGGAGCCATAATTTAGCCCAGACCTGAAGATGTCTGGTTTAAGGTTAAAAAGTCCTCCAAGCTAAGCTTGCTCCACCGGCAAGGCAGGAACAGTCCTGCTGCTCCTTTGGGCTCCTCTCATGGGAAGCATCACCAGCCCATGGCCACAGATGCTGCCTCACCTCTTAAAGCTGCCTCCTGTTCCTGTGGTCACATCTCCAGCCAGCATAAGAAAGCTGGGGAGGGACTTTTGAGGGTGTCAAGGAGTGAAAGGACTAGAGGGAGGGGAAAAAAAGTAGAAGTGGGGAGATTGAGATTGGCTGTCAGGAAGAAGTTCTTCCCCATGAGGGTGGTGAGAGCCTGGCACAGGTTGCCCAGGGAGGTGGTGAAAGCCTCATCCCTGGAGGGGATGGATGCAGCTCTGAGCAACCTGCTTCAGTGTGAGGTGTCTCTGCCCATGGCAGGGGGGTTGGAACTGGCTGAGCCTTGAGGTCCTTTCCAACCCTAACAGTTCTGTGATTCTATGATCACCATGAGCTCTGCAGGGCTGCAGAAACCTCCATGAGTCACCCCAGCAACCACTTTCACCTTAGCAAAGCCAAGAAGGATCACAGTGGGCTTGGGGGATGTTGTCCAGCTTTGCTTCAGCCCAACTTCACATATTCAGGGCAAGGTTTGATCTGTTTCATGGCACCAGGTCCCAGCCAGGTTTTAAGGTGATCTGGTTGCTCATCTAATTTGATTCCCAGAGCCACCACCTGCCCTGGATTTCATGGAGAGCATCCAACTCAAGTCTTGCAAGCCAGGAGACTTTCCAAAGGTCTTCTCAAAGCTCAGCCTAGGGCTTGGACAGCTGTTTAGTTCCACCAAACCCCACCTGCCTCTAGCACTGGTCAGGGGTGTTAGGAGCCATGAGTCCCCCTGGTGCCCAGTGTCCTGCCTGGCAGTGGCAGAAGGGAACCACTCACCACCCCCCCAGTCCCTCAGGACATGGGACCCCAGCTCCCCATCCACTGCCTGCAGCCTTGCCCAGTGCAAAGTGCCTCAGATCTGCATCCAGCACAGCAGGAAAGGCCTCCAGGAGGAGATTTCACACCCTCCTACTGTTTTGGATTAGACCCCAGCTGCCTCCTGAGCTGTTCAGATTTACAGGTCTGAGAAGTGAACTTTCCACCCAGGCAGGGGCTGAGCAGAGAGCCTTGGGTTCAACAGCTCACCCCAAACAGCCACGGCCCCGTTACAGATCAGATTCCAGCCAGCATCGAGCAGAAGATGATCCTTTAGTCACCAGTCACCCTTCCATTTAGTCTCCTTTGCATCCTGGATGCCCCAGAAACACTGTGGGAATGTGCATTCCCCATGGAAAAACTCCCTGGATGCAGAACAATCCCAACCCAGCATCCCTGTGGCAGCCTCCGGGGAGCTCAGGAGGGACACCCTTGGCAGTCAGCTCTGCCAGGGCCTCAGTGGAGAATCTTTCTGACTCCCAGGAGGGAATCATAGAATCACAGGATGGTAGGAGGTTAGAAGGGACCTCCAGGGGGCACGAAATGGCCTCAAGTTGCACCAGGGGAGGCTCAGGTTGGAGAAACTTCTTCCCTGGAAGGGTTCTCAAAGACGGCAGCAGGCTGCACGAGGAGGTGGTTGCATCCCCATCCCTGGAGGAGTTTCAAAGGGGCAGAGCTGTGGTGCTGAGGGCCATGGTTTAGTCCCAGCCTTGGTAGAGTTAGAGAAGGGTTGGGCAGGATGATCTTGAAGGTCTTTTCCACCCAAACCCATCCCATGATTACTTTGCCCCCCTCCCTGTGCTGCTTTAGCAGGGCAAGGGGGAGCAGCCTCTCACCGCCCCACAGCTGCCAGGCAGTCACTGAGCAGTCACCATCCCCCCTGGCCCCAGCCCTGAGGAGCACAACCAGGACCCCAGCACTTGGCAGGCACCTCCCGAGCTTGCTCCCATGCGGGTGCCACAGCTCCAGCAGCCACCCAAGCCCTAAGTGCTTCCAGGCGGCAGAATCCCTGGCTGCTGCTGCTGCTGCTCCGCGGCGCTGGCCCCGGGGAGGGTTCTGGCATCTCCCTGCTGCCTGTGCAAGCACAGGGCAGATGTCCCCGAGGGAACATCACAGCCTGCAGCTCCCCAATTAAAAACGTGTTGGAAGGGATTTGATTACTGCGTTTGACAGAGGGAAGAACACCCTGCGGGGCCTGGCAGCAGCCAGGATTTACGAGCTGGGGCTTTGCTGCAGGTCGCTCTGCTTGATCCCGATGTGTACTGCAGCAAAGGAGGAAGACAAAAGCCCCAGGGAGCGATGCTGTCTGCATTCCTGCTGCTTGAGTCAGAGGCTTTCCCAGCAGCTCCAGGCTTCCCCAGCTCCAGGGACACAGGGAAGGTGCATGGGAGAAGGTTGTCTCTGCCATCCTGCAGCCTATGGCATCCCGCTGAGCCACATCCCAGACCAGCTCCACTATCCCATTCCTCTTCCTCTTAGAATGAAATGACCTCAGGCTGCCCCAAGGGGAGGTTTAGGTTGGACTTTGGAAGGAACTTCTTCACTGAAAGGGTTCTCACAGGCTGGTGGTTGCATCCCCATCCCCTGGAGGTGCTGCAAAGCTGCAGAGCTGCA
The DNA here is from genome assembly GCF_026170545.1 of Melanerpes formicivorus. Lineage (NCBI taxonomy): Eukaryota > Metazoa > Chordata > Aves > Piciformes > Picidae > Melanerpes > Melanerpes formicivorus. The sequence continues at coordinate 1,777,796 of NW_027142435.1, read as the reverse complement.
CTGCTGAGGGCCATGGTTTAGTCCCAGCCTCGGCAGAGTTGGAGAGTGGTTGGGCTGGAAGACCTTGAAGGCCTTTTCCAACCAAAACAATTTTGATTCCTCAGGCAGGAGGTGATCAGAGGTGGCAGTGCTTCACCTCCCAAGGATGTGGTGAATGCTTTCTTCCCAGTTTGCTGCAGGGCAGAACCTGTCCTGTCTCTGATCCAGGCCTGGCATTAGCCATCCATGGGCTGGGACGTCTGCTCCTCGGTACCCTCAGGCTCCCTCCCCTTCATTTTCCTGTAAAAGCATCACCCTCAGGTTGAGAAATGAGGGAAGAGAAGTCTGGCAGCCCTCTGCCTCCTCACAGCCTGTGAACAGCGTCCAGAAACGCCTCCAGACAAGACGATTACTAACCAGGGATTTGGGATCAGAGATTTATTGCCGGAGCACTGAATGGAGACATGTGGCCAACAAAGCCCAGAGAGGGCTTGGAGGAAGCCAGCCTGGGGCTGAGCATTTCTCTTAGGGGCCCAAAGCATCCCCTGCTCACCCTCCTCATCTGCTTCAGGCCATGGCCAGGGACAAGAGTCATAGATTCATAGAATGGTTTAGGTTGGAAGGAACCTTGAAGCTCCAACCCCCTGCCATGGGCAGGGACACCTCCCACCAGCCCAGGCTGCTCAAGGCTTCATCCAACCTGGCCTTCAACCCCTCCAGGGAGGGAACATCCACAGCCTCCCTGGGCAACCTTTTCCAGTGTCTCCCCACCCTCACTCTCAAGAATTTCTTCTTCCTCTCCAGCCTCAATCTCCCCTCTCCCAGCTCAGATCCATTGCCTCTCATCTTGCCACTCCCAGCCCTTATCAAAAGTCCCTTCCCAGCTCTCCTGTAGCCCCCTTCAGGTACTGGAAGGCTGCTCTGAGGTCTCCCAGGAGCCTTCTCTTCTCTAGGCTGAACAGCCCCAACCCTCCCAGCCTGTCCCCACAGTGGAGATTCTCCTGCCCTTAGGATGCTCTCAGCTGCACTCCCAGCTCCTTCCTCACTTGCCCTGCTGCACAGCACCCAAGTGTCTGCTGGTTCTCTTTAGAGCAATATTAAACTGAGAGGAGGAAAGTTATAACTTCTTTCAAAGGTCTTTGCTTCAAAAAAACAAAAGCCAACCCCCAAACACTCAACCCAAATTTACACAGCAGAGCCATAAATGTTCCTCTTCTTGCACACACCAAATAAGCCTCTGCAATATGAGGCCCTCCAAATTTATGCTTCTTCCAGGGCTATTAACTCAGCCCAGGTCCTTTTCTTCTTTGCTTTTATATCCTTTTTCCACCTTAAGGTGGATAATTCATAGCTGCCTCACGCTGGAGTGTACTTTATGAGCATTATTATGATCACTTGGCTGTGGAAATGCCTCTGAAGTTATTGCAGGAGCTGTAATACACCACAGGCTCCCCCAGAGGGATGGACAGAGAGGTGCAGAGAGACTGCACCGCGCGCTGGAGGGAAGAGATCTCTTCAGAAAGCCTTGGAGGGAGGCCAGAGGAGAGCCAGAAAGATGCTCCAAGGGCTGGAGCACCTCTGCTGTGAGGATAGACTAAGGGAGTTGGGGTTGTGCTGCCTGGAGAAGAGAAAAGAGAAAGGGCAGAGAAGAGAAAGAGGGAGGAGAGGGAGGAGAGGGAGGAGAGGGAGGAGAGGGAGGAGAGGGAGGAGAGGGAGGAGAGGGAGGAGAGGGAGGAGAGGGAGGAGAGGGAGGAGAGGGAGGAGAGGGAGGAGAGGGAGGAGAGGGAGGAGAGGGAGGAGAGGGAGGAGAGGGAGGAGAGGGAGGAGAGGGAGGAGAGGGAAGACTCTGGGGGACCTTAGAGCAGCCTTTCAATACCTGAAGGGATCCTACAAGAAGGCTGTAGAGAGACTTTCCCTCAGGGTGTCTAGAGCCAGGCCAAGGGGGAATGGTTTGAAGCCATTAGGGAGAGCAGGGTTGGACTGGAGCTGAGGAAGAAGTTCTTCAGTACAAGGGTGGTGAAAGCCTGGCACAGGCTGCCCAGGGAGGTGGTGGTGTCCCCCATCCCTGGAGGTGTCCCAGAACCCTGTGGCCATGGCACTTGGGGCCATGGTTTGATGGCCATGGTGGGGCTGGGTTGATGGTTGGGCTCGATGACCTTGGAGGTCATTTCCAACCTCTGTGACTCTATGAACTTACTTACTGGAGTGCCCAGGTGTGCAGGGAGGCACAGACAAGCCCAGCTGCCCTCACCAGAAGGCTGACCCTGCATTTTCTGTCATCCTTGCACATACCACAGGACAGCTGCCTGCTGAAAGGCAGATATGAAGACTCGTGGGGCTGTAGCCCCCCGAAAGGTGCAGCTGAAAACCATTCATGTCTTCAACAGAAAGAGGCAGAAGCCTACAGCCATGAAACCAGCTGGAGGCAGGACCTCAGCAGCAGCAGCAGAGGTGTTTGCCAGGGTCGCTGAGCCATGCAGGGCCTTCCCTCAGGGTACTGAGGAGGAAGAGGCTCTGCTCAGGCTCCTGGCGCCTGCATTTCTCCTCCTCGCTCTCCCATGCAAAACGGATCCCTGGGGGCCACCACGGCCTAGAAACTCTAAAGCCCCAAATCAAACAGGAGCATGTTTGAACTCCCCAAGAGGTGCTGGGGGACAGCAGCCCCTCCAGCACCCAGAGCCAGCTGCCCCCCATGACCTTCCCCAAGACCACCCAGAAGGGGCTGCCAAAAGAGCCCAGGAGTCCTGCCTGCCTCTGCAGCAGGGCTGCTCCCCAGGAACTCAGTCGGTTTGCCCTCCTCAAGAACTCCTCCTCCTCCTCCTCCTGTAATTGCCTTCATATCTCAAAGGTGTCCTACAGCCACGGAGGTGCAAATATTTATCCATACTTGGAATTGCAGAGTGAAGCCTAACTAAGTGTTCCCAGACACTTCAGCAGTTGTTGTTTTAAGACCTGAACCGTTAGACACCTGGCTGGAATTAATCAGCAGATGTGAAGGTGGAGACAGAGCAAAGCCCTTTATTAACCCTTCACACATCAATGTCAAGGGCAGGGGCTGTGTCTCTGGGCAGCCTGTGCCTGGGTGTCAGCTGTTAACAGCCTGAGAATCCCCAAGCAAGGAAGGAACATCCTCCACTGATCAGGGCACGAACTGGCAGCAGAGCTTCTCCTGCTCCTGTCACCACTGGCTGTGCTGAGGCTCTCACTTGTGAAGAGCAGCACCAATAAATGTTTACTACAGGATAATAAAACACAAGAGCAAAAGCACCTCCTGGCTGGGGCTCTGTCTGAAGTCAGCAGGAGCTGAGCCATCTCTGGGAGGGAAGGGTTCGCTTTGCTCCAGGTGGTTTCAAGTAGTTCACATCAGCAGCAGCTCCTCCCCAGGATTAGACACCCAAGCCCTTCCCAAGTGATCAAGCACTGACCTGGGAAACACCCAGAGCCTCTCCCCTTCCAGCTCCTCTCCCCTTCCAGCTCCTCTCCCCTTCCAGCTCCTCTCCCAGGGTAGGCAATCAAGTCACACTGTGCCAATCTCAAGCCTCCAAAAGCCACACAGCATCAATGGTTTCCCATAAACCCTGTCCTGGGCAAGTCAGGACTGGGCCATGACCACATCACTCCAGCCAGGGAGAATCCTTTGGTTCCCCCCTGCCCAAAAGCCTTCACTCTCATCAGTTCCTTTCCAGAAAGGGCCAAAAGAAGTCAGCAAAAGTTGGCAGGATGGAATCAGCCCACAATAAAACACAGCCTGTGGCACAGGGTACCAGGAGAAGCTCAGCTAAACCTGGCTTAACACAGAGCTAGAGCAAAGCCAGGTCCCCCAAAGGGTAAGTGCAGAGCAGACACCTCCCTCCTGCTCCACAGCTCAACCTCCCAGGATGAGGCACTGCGGAGTTTATCTTACTGCTGACCCTCACAGCCCCCAGGTGGGGATGTGCTTGGTGCTGATGGACTGCAGCAAGATGAAAAGCAAGGCCACCTCTGCCCCACCCTGCTGGCCCTGCTGGGTGTGAGGCAGCTGGGGATGGAGAGCTTTGAAGTGGAGACAGATCCAAGGGCTGGGCAGGTGCCGTGGAGCTCCCCCTGCAAATCCATCACTGGCAGCTTTGAGGGGTGAGAGCTGCTGCTAAGCAGATTATAGAGCTCTGCAGGAATCCCTCCACTTGGAGGCATCTTCTGTCCTCCCCAAGAGGCAGGAGAGCAGATCTCTTTTCCTTGTCTCTGATCCATGACATCCCTCTGCTGCTGAGTGATTCTGACTGGGGAACTTCATGCAGGACAAAAAGAAACCAAACCAAACAAAAAACCCAACCTGAAGTTCTAAAGCAGAAGGGAAAGAAACCTTCCTGGACCTCTCCTTGTAGGTGTGAGCTCCTCAGCAGCCACAGCAAGCTGCACTCTTGGCTGGTGCTGGTTTTTCATGGACCATTTGCTTCAATTTCCCCTCCTGGACAACTCCAGGAGCTGGCAAGCTGCAGGGGTTGGGTTTGGTAAGCTTGCTGGGAGCTGTTTCACAGCTCAGCACAAACCCCAAGGAGCAGCAGCTCGCTGGACAGCACTGCCTGGGCTTGTACCCAGGGAAGTCCAAGAGGCAGTCAGGGGAGGGAGGGTCTGCAGGGAGGAGGGGGTGGGTGAACTGTTCCTGTTTATGAGATGTAAACAAGCCCCTTGGAGCAGGTCAGGCCACCTGATGCCCTCTCACCATGAGCCATTGCATCTGGCATAAACAGCAGCCCCCATGGCAGGGCCATAATCTCTCCCAGATGCTTTTATCCATGGGCTGGATCTAAGGCTTCCAGTCTAAAGTGGGAGATGAAATGCATCCCCTCCCACTGCCTTCCTTCTCTGGCATCTCTTTCCTACCCCAAAACACAGTTCCCCAGAGCAGAAGGTTGGAGAATGGCTCCTGCAGGAGGTGGCCAGGGCTCTCCATACACCACTGAGGCCATCATGGGACTGCAGGTAATGAGGCTGTAGAATGACAGAGTCCCAGCATGGTCGGGGTTGGAAGAGACCTCTGGAGATCATCCAGTCCAACCCCCCTGCTAAAGCAGGACACCCACAGCAGCTTGCCCAGGAGCACAATGGCCATGGAGGGGCTGGAAGCTCTCTGGGCAGCTTGCTCCAGGCCTCCAGCAACCTCACACCAAAGAAGTTTCTCCTTAAGTTGAAGAGAAACCTCTTGTCTCCTGTACCCATTGCCCCTTGTCCTGTCCCTGGCCACCACTGAAGAGAGCCCAGCCAGAGCCTCTTGACCTCCACCCTTTAGATATTTATGAGCAGATCTTATTGAGAAGATCCCCCCTTGGAGTGCTCTTTTGCAGGCTGAAGAGCCCCAGGACCCTCTTACCCTCATGTAGAGCCTGGGAAGGGAAGATTGGGCTGGGGGTTGCTGGCCCTGAAGAGCTTCTTGGGAGGTAGCCACAAGCCCTCAGCCTGTCCTGAAGTTTAACCCAGCCTGTCAGTCAAGGTCCCCAATCCCCAGGGCTCCATCTCCATCACAACTGAACTTGTCTCACGAAGCCCAGGCAGAGGTGACAAGTGTTTAGAGAAGGCTGATGAGGGTCTGCACCCCAGGGACCTCGTGGATCACTCAGGCCTTGAGCTCCAGGCACACACATGCCAGTTCCCTCGCAGACAGCTGCAGCCCTAAGCCTGCTCCACTGCCCCCAGCAGCCCAACCTCCTTTGGGCTGTGCTGCTTCCCAGGGGAAGCTGGAAGGGGCAGGACCCAGCAGTGCCTCCCTGGAGCAGATGGCTGCTCCAGCAGAGAGGCTCTTGGCTTCTGTGCAAGGACCATGAGCCACCCTCCCAGCCCCAGCCTGCAGGCCTGCCAACTAGGTCAGTGAGCAGCCACAGGATGCTTGTCTTGGTGGTTTAGATGTGCAGAGCACCTCCTGGGAAAGGAAAACACCTTCTCTTCTCTTTTCAATGCCTTCAGTCTAGCAGATTGGGGTAAGAAAACCACCACACATAGCTGCTACAGCTCTCCCCACCTCTCCTCTGCTGGACTGGCCTCTGAGCCTCTCTGGAGGGGTTCAAGAGCCACATCAAGTGACAAGAGCCAGCCAGCAAGAGGCTGCGGTGCTGGGTTTGGGCCATGCATTCCTGACAGCTGCCTCTGCCCACACAGCAGCTCCTTCCAGCTGGGTCCTCAGGGCTCCAGGACCTGGCAGCCTGCTCGCAGCAGACGTGCACTACCCCAGTCCCACACAGCCCAGGCTGTGCTCTGCTGCCTCCGTGGGAGGAACCTGTGGCCAACTCCAGTGGGAGGTGGCAGAGCTGGGTTGGAACTGGACGACCCTGAAGCACTCTTCCAACCCAACCCATTCCCTGAATGAGTGAATCTGTGAACCAGGAATGAGTCTGACCCCATCCCACGATTCAAAGACATCCCCCCTCCCCCCCAGATGCCAGCATCCCCTCCTTGGGTTGCCAGAGGTGGAGCCCCAGACCCCCACAAGGAGATGCTCTGCCCCCCCTAGAGCTCCCATTCAAAAGGGAGGAAGTGGAAAACACTTTCTCTCCAGGTCAGCCCCTTCTGGTCACAGCCAAACCTTGGCTTGGGTGCTCTGGGGGGGTTTGGGTGAGCTTCTGTTTGTTTTCCCTTGGGGTTGTGTCTCCCTGAAGGGGAGACAATGCAAACATTTTGTTCTCCCCCCCCCCCAAACCAAAACTGATTCTCCTCTTTCTCAAGTGCCTGTTGGAAGGCACTTTGTGGTCCCCTCTCTTTAATTGAAGGCAGGCAGATCTCAAGTGGAGACTGTCACAGTGCAATAAAGAAGTGCAAGCATTTCATTCCCAAGCCTATCTTAAACAAAGCCTGAAGGTTTTCATCCCTAAAATGCTTTTCCCTCCCCCCCCCCACTTCCCCTCTCCCTCTTTCCCCCCTCCCTGCTTCAAACTCTGATTGGAGCTGTAAAGAATTTCAAAGGAACCAAAATAACTTTTATTTTCCCCCTGCAAACAAATGTTTCATCTTAATTTCAGCCAGGCTGGCTTAGCATGATTGGAGCCAGACTCTTCCCAGTGGTGCCCAGCAAAGGGGCAAGGACCATCAGAGGAATTCCCTCAGAACAGAGGAGGCATTTGACTTTCTGGCTTTGTTGTTAACTGTAAGGGTGGTCAAAAGCAGGAGCAGGTTGGGGAGTCTCCAGCCTTGGAGATAATCAAAACCTGATTGCACACAGCCCTGAACAACTCAAGCAGAATCCCAGCAGGGTGAGGCTTGGAAGGGACCTCTGGAGCTCATCCACTCCACCCCCCTGCTCCAGCAGGGCTCCCACAGCAGCTTGCCCAGGAGCACAATGCCCAGGGGGGGTTGGAAGCTCTGCAGAGAAAGAGACTCCACAACCTCTCTGGGCAGCCTGCCCCAGGCCTCCAGCAGCCTCACACCAAAGAAGTTTCTCCTCCTGGTCAGATGGAACCTCCTGGCTTCCACTTTGTGCCCCTTGTCCTGTCCCTGGACATCACTGAGCAGAGTCTGACCCCAGCCTCTTGCCCCCCACAGCTCCTTTAGCTCTTGCTGAGCATTGCTCAGCTCCCCTCTGGGGCTGTTCTTCTCCAGGCTCTCAGCCCCAGGGCTCTCAGCCTTTGCTCCTCCCAGAGCTGCTCCAGGCCCCTCAGCAGCTTTGTAGCCTCCACAGAAGTCTCTCCAGTGGTTCCCAACCTCTCCTGAACTGGACCCAGCAGTCCAGAGGTGGCCTCCCTAGGTGTGAGTAGAGGGGGATGAGAGCCTCCCTTGACCTGCTGGCCACAAACTTCTTCGTGCCCCCCCAGACTGCCCCTGACCTTCTTCACTGAACTCCCTCTGGCTGCTCCTGTTTTGAGCAGGGGATGGATCAGATGGCCTCCAGAGGCACCTCCCAGCCTCACTCTGTGATTCTATCCCCAGCTCCAGAAGGAGGCCTCCAGGCTCTGCAGCCTCCTCCTTGGGGATTCCCAGGGAAGCCAGCAGCCGTTAAACCACCTCAAGCTGTGGCACCCCCAGCCCTGCCAAGCCCAAGAGCTGCAGCAGAGCTTGGTGGTAATTCCACGCTCCAGCTGCTGGGATTGTGTTCTGCAGCTGAGTGTTTGAACTAAAAGGCTCATTTCTTCCCCTCACCAGTGAGGAGAAACCCTGCAACCTCTGCTTGACCTGAGAGGGGAAATCCAGACTAGCAGAGGAGAAAACCACAGACACTCAGGGGAAGCCATCCTGTGAGCAGCTTGTCTGTGCAAGCCAGATTTGCTCAGCCCTTACACCTCCTGTGTGGATCCTCCACAGCCTGCTCAGATGTGGGCTCTAAAAAGCTTCTCCCAGAGCTGGGTGTTCAAAGTGTTCTGTTCAGTGAGGGCTCTATGAGGTTTAGGAAGAGGCTGAGCTTGTGCTAGAGCAGCACCCTCAATGAGGGACCCATTCATCTTCTGGCCTCCTCTTGAAGCTTGACTTGAAAGAGGTCACCACCATGCTGGAGCATCACACTCAGCGAGGCCTCCATTCCTCTCCTGGCCATCCCTTGATAGCTCCAGGAGCTTGAGCCCACTGGCAGCGTGGCTTGAAACAGGTCAGCACCAGCACCCAGCGTCTGCTGGGCACCATCAGCCTCTCAGCCCAGCCCTAAAGCTCTGCTGAGGCCAAGGGGCTCGTTTCTGCTTTCCCTTCGGGGGAAGCGTGGCCATGGCTCTTGGGGACAGGGTTGGGGGCCGCGGTGGTTGATGGCTGGACTCGGGGACCTTAGAGGTCTTCTCCAATCTAAACAATTCCGTGGTTCTCTGGCACTTTCGGGCACCAGCCCCTGCTATCTGCTGGTGCAAAGTGACCTCTACAGCTCGCTGCCTGCATCTCCCAGCCCTGCCGGCAGCCACGGGCCGGGCCGGGGGCGCTCAGCGCCCTCCTGTGGCAGCCTGCGGAACAGCTTCGTCCGTTCCGCTCCCACCAGCGCGCAAGGAGCAGCTGCCTGCGGTGGGAGCATCAGCGCCTGGAACAAGTCGCTCCCTCCTTCCTCATGCAGGTAGGAGAGCAAACACAGAACCGCGGAACTGTTTCGGCTGGAGGAGGCCTCTGAGCTCACCCGGTCCAACCAGCAACCCAACACCACCATGGCCACTAAACCTGTGCCATGGCCACAGGTTTCTTGAACACCTCCAGGGTTGGGGACTCATCCCTGTGTGGGTGTGGTGCTGAGGGTCGTGGTGCAGTGGCAGAGGCTTAGCTGCAGTGTTGAGATGGTGAGCTCCAGGTGAGCAGCTGGACTTGATGATCTCAAAGCTCTCTTCCAACCCCAGCAGCTCTATGGTTCTATGATTCAACCCTTCTCCTGTTATTCTCTCCTGCAAAGTGGCTGGCTTCAGCACAGGAGAATTCCCAGAGGAAGTGTGGTGCTGGCAAACCAGCCTGGTGCAGTGCTGCCTCTCTACATCCCAGCAGATGTAAGGAAAATAGGTTCCCACCATGACCACTTGTCCTGGCAGGCAGCGCTGGGGCAGCTCAGCCCATCAGTATGTGCTCAATGAAATACCTCCGAGAGCAGGCTGGAAAAACAAAAGTCCTCTGGCTCCAAGTGCTGGGATGGCAGCCAGTAGATGGCATTCACAGGCTGTGCTACTCACACATCTGCCGTCCTGCTCTGTCGGCTGCAGCCGCCTGCAAACAGCCAACCGCAGGAACGTTTCTGTCGGAAAGACCTTTAGGAGCATCCAGTCCAATCATTCTCTAGCTCTGCCCAGGCTGGGGCTGAACCATGGCCCTCAGCACCACAGCTCTGCAGCTCTGAAACACCTCCAGGGATGGGGATTCAGCCACCTCCGGGGATGGGGATTCAGCCACCTCCCTGGGCAGCCTGGGCCAGAGTCTCCCCACACTCACCCTAAAGAATTTCTCCCTCCCTTCCACTCTCAATCTCCCCTCTCCCAGCTCAAAGCCATTGTCCTTCATCCTGGCACTCCCAGCCCTTGTCAAAAGTCCCTCCCCAGCTCTCCTGGAGCCCCTTTCAGGTACTGGAAGGCTGCTCTGAGCTCTCCCTGGCGCCTTCTCCAGGCTGAACAGCCCCAGCTCTCTCAGCCTATCCCCCAATCCTGCAGCCCACCACTCGCTGAGGCCACCTTTTTCCATCCTCAGTGAGTGATGCACTGTACAAAAAAGCCCTCCCCTTCCCACCCACCCCTCCCCATCTCCCACACCTCCTCCAGGAGCAGATCCTGCTGGCTGATGAGCATCCCCGGCTCCCACTGACGGCGGCCGCTGTGCCCAGCCCCTGCCAGCATCACTCATCCGGAGGAAGAGTGCAGGGAGAGCTTTGGTACCTCGCAGCCAATTGGAGGAGAGGTGACACCGAAAGGAGGATGCTTCCAGCTCCTTTCTCCACCCATCCTCCATAGCACACACACACCCCCCCCCTCCCATCACCATCACCACCACCCTCGTCCTCCTCACACACAAAAGCAGTGCAATTAGCTGCCTTAGGGGAGCTGAGGCTTAGCCAGCTGCAAGCAGAAAATAACAATATTCATAGTAATAATAATAATGAAGTAGCCTGGGAGGGGGAGGAGGAAGCAGCAGCCATGGAATACAAATAACTGCCCTCGATTCCCACCCCCCCATCCCGCCCCAAAATCCAGCTGCCAGAGCAAGGAAGGCTTTGAGGAATGCCGACCTAGATGCATCCCCGCAGCCCTCTGCTGAGGCAGCCGCAGCCCTCTGCCCCTGCGTCCCGGCGCCGGAGCTCCTGAGCAGCCCTTCTCCAGCCGGAGGGATGCTGGGCTGGGATCCAGGCAGCATCTGCTTTGTTCCTCGCTAGCGTCGGTGAGTACAGCAGCAGCTGAGCTTCCATCCTGCCGGGCAGGCCCTGGGAATGACAGACGTCAGGCTCCAGCCCGCGGTTTGCTTCGCTGCTTTGCTTTGCCTCTGCCTCCCTCCATGATGCCTTCAGGGAGAGCAGCGAGCAGATGACAGCGGCGGGGAGGAGGGGGGAAGGGGGGGTCTGTGGCAGCCCCGAGGTGTCTCCTCTGCCTGCATGCAGGGGAATCAAAAATGGAGCCGTGTGTGACCCTGGCGTGGGCACCGCAGGCAGCCAGGCGTGGGGGTGAGGGGAGAAGGCATCCTGTGTGTGCCCGGGGGGAGGATGAGAGACACCAGGCAGGGAGAGAGCCCTGCAGTGCTCCCAGCCAGCTCCTTGCTCTCATCCCTGTCCCTGCCAGCACCTGGAATAAGGACAGATGCTGGGTGGACTCAGGCCTCTCCATAGCTCCATTCCTTCAGAGCAGATGGACACAGATTGCTCTCCCTCCAGGCCATCATCTCTGTGAGGAGCAGCCTCCAAAGGAAGCAGAGAAAGCCCTGGGATCAGGATCAGGCTCTGCCAGGTGCTGATTGCCCTGGCACCAAGGACAGGCAAAAGCAGCCTGAAATCAGCTGCTCCTAAGATGAAATAGTCCCAGCCAGAGCCTGGGCACAGTCACAGTGTGAAGGCTGAGCTCAGGAAGGACATTTATTGAATCATTTGGGCTGGAAAAGCCCTTTGAGCTCATCCACTCCAACCATTCTCTAACTCTGCCACAGCTGGTGCTAAACCATGGCCCTCAGCACCACATCTCTGTGGGTTTTAAGCACCTCCAAAGTGTCCTGCAGTGGCTGGGTTAATGCATCCAGCCCAGCACAGGAGCTGACTGCACTTGAGCAGATGCCATCCAAGATGTGGCCTGACCTTGCCCCCTCCAGGCTCAGCTGCAGCAGTGTTCAGCTGAGAGCAAAGTATCTGCTCCCTGCAACCAGAGCTGCTCCTGCAGAGGCTGGTCCTGAGCCCTCAGCTGCAGGTGCAGGCCCTGGGAAATGAGCACAAAGGTCTGATCCTGGCTGGCTGGCAGTGCAGGAACCTTCCAGTGAAAGCAGGCAGCACACATGGTCCTGGGGGCCCCTTCTGCTGCTGGGGTGCCAGTGGGAGTGAAGGCAGGGACTGAGCTGAGCTCCTGCTCACAGCAGTGCAGGAGAGAGCCCAGGCTGGGAGCAGCACCTTGGCTCTGCTGGAGCTGCTCCAGTTGTTTGGCATCTGCTTTGGTTTACCTGGGAGCAGGGCAGAGGTGAGGATTCTCCAGGGGTGTGGAAGGATGTTCCACATCCCTGTGAGGGCTTCTTTGCTCTCCTCTGTTCCCTTCTGGGGGGCAGGGACAAGCCCAGGGTTGGGGCACAGGCCAGCAGCAGCCAGGAATTTCTCTGCATTTTGCCAGGCCAGCAAAGGGGAAACTGCTGCCACTGCCAGAGCAGCCTGAGAGCAGCCTGGGGGGAGCTTGCTCTTCCCTCCCCTTTCAGCCACACCTCATTCCCCTCAGCAGAGTGCTTGGTGAGGTTGAGATGAGCACTGGAAGAGAAGGAGCAAGGGAAAACCAGGTGGCCATCAGCCCAGAGGGTGCTGATCCTCAAGGAGAAGCACTGGGGCCACAACAGAGCAGAGACAGACCTGTTGCTCTGATCAGGGCCAACTTCTCCTTCCCTCTCCTCTCCAGCTCTTGTCAGGTAGCCACAACCCCCCTGGGCAGCTCTGAGGCTGCTCCTCTGTGGAGCCTGCTGGCAGCACCCCTGCCCTGCAGGCTGTGGCTGGGATTCATGCTGCCCAGTCACCATGCTCAATGCCAACCTCTCCACCTTCCAGCCTCAGCCCTTCCTTGAGGGAACCACCGTGCAGCCAACCCTTCTCCCAGCACCATGGGGACCACAGAAGCCACTTTGAGGATGGAGAACGTGGATGTGAAGGAAGAGTGGCAAGATGAGGACTTCCCCAGGTTTGTTCCTTGAGAAAAACAAAGAAAGAGCAGGGAGAGTTTCATTTCCTCCTGTATTCCACCAGCAGGGCATGGAGCATGCAGCTCCCTCCTGCCCAGCCCCAGGGCCAGCAGGAATCCTAACTCCAGCAGGGCATGGGGCAGGAGAACAGAGAGCTTGCAGCAAGGCTGCTCAGAATGCTTCAAGATGTTTTGGGGGGAGGCTTGTGGCACCCTTCTGTGAGCATGGCAAGGAGGGGGTGAGGAGCTGGGGGCAGAGGACAGGGAGAGATGGATGGATGGATGGATGGATGGATGGATGGATGGATGGATGGATGGATGGGTGAAAAGGGAGGAAGGGAGGGAGGGAGGAAGGTGCCAAAGTGGAGCTCTCACCTTCACAATCACTTTATTAACCCCACAGCATGCTAAAGCAATCCCCTGCAGCCACCCAAAGGCAGCAGCCAGCCTCATCCCCACCCCAAGGCCAAAGCTTGCTGGGGCACGGCCAGCAGCCAGCCCTGCTGCAGCTGGGCTCTGGGCTCTTGAGGGTCTTTTCAGGGCTGTCTCTCCGTGTGCCAGCTGCAGCTGTGCCCCCCCTGGGCAGCCCACACAGCTTCTGTCTTCACAGACAGTGCTGCCCTGTTCTGCTGGGCACCCAGCTCAGCCCCTCTCTGTTCACCCAGCTCCAGCTGCAGGCCTGATCTGAGCACCTCTGTGCCAGCCCCACTCCTGGCACACAGCACCCAGCCTGGCTTCCGCTGGCCCCACAGGTGGGCTCAGCCCAGCCTTCCAGGATGGGATCTTCCCCTTTCCTTTGAGAGCAGAGCTCTGGGCTGGTGGAACTCTGCCAGCCTGAGGCTCCCTCACAGCACTGTGCTGATGAGCTGCTTGTGGAGTAGGAAGGGCAGCGAGGAGATGGAGAGGTAGGGAGGGGAGGAGAAGGTATGGGGAGGGAGGAGAAGGTATGGGGAGGGAGGAGAAGGTATGGGGAGGGAGGAGAAGGTATGGGGAGGGAGGAGAAGGTATGGGAAGGGAAGCACTGGCCCAAGGTTCCCTAGGGAACATGGACACACAGCTGTCTCCCACCTGGGCTGCTCTGCCCCACACCATCACCTGGGAGCAGGAGGTGCCAGGCTCTGTTTCACGCCTGCCCTGCAAGCAGCAAACTCACCCCAGCCCCAGGCAAGCCTCCCGGGGGCATTTCTTCTGCAGAGCCCCCAGCACCACCTCCCAGGGGCAAAGCAAGGCCAGGAGGAGGCTGGCAGGGTGGCAGGGCTGAGGCCAGAGCTCCTCAGCCTGCCGGGAGAGGGATTAGAGCAGGAATGATGCAAGTGAAACCCAGCCCCAAGCAGGCACTCGGAGAGCACTGCCTGGGTTTAACCAGGCATTAAAAATAAATCAATAATCATTTCCAAGACACTTCCTCCCCCCTTCCTCCTAGAAGCATTAAGATAATAGGGCAGGAGCTGCTGCATGTGGGACAGCAGCTCTCCAGCAGCTGATTTGCTGCATAGCTATTTTTTGCTGAGCTGTGATTAACCAATCTTGCCACCAACAAACAGCAGCAAGGAGGGAAAAAAAAAGGACGAGAAATAAAACCCAAAGCCCAGGCAAAGAGCTGAGCAAACTGGATGCAGCTGCTGGTGGCAGCCACGATCCCACCCTCCCCCCAGCTGCTGAGGGGGGAGAAGCAGCTCCTGAAAAGGTGCAAAGGAGCAAGGGAAGGGTTTGGGTCCGTGTGTTGCATCCCCCTCCGGCTCCTGCTGCTCCCCAAAGGTTTAGCCTCCTGCTGCCAGTCTGTCTCAGCTGGCTGTGCGAGTGCTGCCCTGTGATGATGATGATGATGATGATGCTGCGCGGGGCGGGAGCATGCTCACTCCATCACCCACCCAGCCGTCGGGTCAGGGGCTGCTCGGAAGCCGGGGAGGAGGTGCCCGGGAGGGGGACTTGGGCAGCAGGATGGCAGCAGAGAGCAAAATGGTGGCAGTCAGCCTTTAGCGGAGCTGCTGGGTGCGGAGCACTCAGCGGCTGGGGCTGGCTGCCTGCCCGCGGGGAGGAAGAGTCGCAGGCAAGGCTGGGAGGGAGCGAGCCGAGCATCCTTCGGGAAGGTAAGAGAGGCCTTTTCTCCTCCTCTGGATTGGTCGTTGCTCTTCTGAGCCGAATCCCAGCATCAGGGAGCTGCCTCCCTGCCCTGCCTCCCTGCCCTGCCTCCCTGCCCTGCCTCCCTGCCCTGCCTCCCTGCCCTGCCTCCCTGCCCTGCCTCCCTGCCTGCCCTGCCCTGCCTGCCCTGCCCTGCCGCCCTGCCCTGCCCTGCCCTGCCCTGCCCTGCCTCCCTGCCCTGCCCTGCCTCCCTGCCTGCCCTGCCCTGCCTCCCTGCCTGCCCTGCCCTGCCTCCCTGCCTCCCTGCCCTGCCCTGCCTCCCTGCCTGCCTGCGGCACGTACTTGGGTACAGCTGGGCCACCTCCCCTTCCCCCCTCCCCCTTTTGATGCTGTATCACCAAGTTGTGCCAGGCGCCAGCTCACAGGCAGATAAACAACCAGGCAGGAGACAGGAGCAGAAGGGAGGAGGGGAGGCTGGAGGGGGCCAGAGGGATTGTTCTGGCTGCTCAGGAGTCCGGTGGCAGCCCACAGGGTCTGGGTGCTGCAGGGGAGAGCAGGCTGCCTTTGCTCAGGTCTCCAGCCCTCATGAATACACAGCAAGCAGGCAGGAGAGGATTATCCCTGGATCTAAATATTTATAGGGTTTAATTTGGCTGGTGGCTCTGGTGTCATGGCAGCACAGAGAGCAGCCTCTGCAGGGCAGAGCTAGGCTGTGTCCTCCTGCATGCTTCCTCCCCATCACCTTCCTCCCTGGCATCACCGGGCAGCAGGGCCAGCAGCTGCTGAGCACCAGCCCTGTCCTCACCTCTGCCTTGAAGCTGGTGGCTTCCCCACCCCCAGTTCACCCCAGCTCACCCCTGGGCTGTGCCAGCACTCAGCGTTTCCAGAGCATCATGGAAGGGTTTGCTTGCAGGAGCCAAGCAGGAGAGGCTGCAAGCCCTGACCTCTGCCCTGCAGCCCCAGGATGGGAGCAGTGAGGAAGCCTTTGGCTCCAAAACATGCACCTGGGGGCTGGTGCCTGGAGCTCAGCCCAGAGTGGTTTGGGAGTCAGCATCAGCTTCTGTCAAAGCTGGGGCTGAGGGTGGGGGGAAGATGGGATGGCAGCTCTGGGATCCCACCCAAGGTCTGATCCTTGTCTTAGAGGGGGAGCTGGGCTGGGTCACATCCTGCTCCCTGTGGCAGAAAGCTGCTGCAGGTTACAAAACCACTGGCAGAGGGCAAAGTGCTCCTGGGCTCAGCATCCCCCAGCAGCTCAGCTGCTGCCAGCATCAAAGCCTCCCCCACCAGGCTTAGGAAGAGCCAGGCTCAGAGGGTCTGCACAGCCTGCTGAGCTCAGGGCCTGCAGGGAGCAGGAGCACAGGCAGCAAAGTTCCAGCTCCAGAAGGTGCTGTGCAGGCTGCCCAGGGCAGTGGTGGAGTCTCCATCCCTGGAGGGCTTTCAAAGCCTTGGAGCTGTGGTGCTGAGGGCCATGGCTCAGTGGGGCCCTGGCAGTGCTGGGGTGCCAGCACCCAGTGCTTGGACTGGGTGATCCTGAAGGTCTTTCCCAACCCAAATGGCTCTGTGCTCCCTGGTCCCCTTGAGGAGGAGCCCCAGAGCTCCCTGGAAGTGTTTCAAAGCCACATGGAGGTGGTGCTGAGGGCTGTGCTTTAGGGGCAGTGGCTCAGCAGCAGTGCTGGGATTGGGAGCTCTGGGTGATGGCCTCAGAGGCCACTTCCAACCTCACCACTTCTCTGGTTCCATGACTCCAGAGCAGGGCACACAGAGTGCTCCAGGTTTGTCCCTGCCCACTGGCTGCCCTGGAGTGATTTCTCCTGAACTGCTTCTCCCCTGCCTTACCTTCTGTCTTTTCCCTCTTCTCTCCTGCCTTTGCCTGCAGACCTCTCCCAGAAGAGACAGGGATGGAGTCCCTGGGCAGCCCTACAGAAGATGAAAACACATCCTGTGAGTACCACCTTGCCTTGTCAGGAGCTCAGGGGCAAACCAGCTCCTAGTCAGGGTGAGAGCCACTTCCCTTGGAGCACAACCCCCAGGAGGCAGAGGAAATCAGCAGAGATTTGTATCTGCTGAGCTGTCTGCAGAAGCTGGGGGAGGAGAGAGATGTCTCCGGAGTGTGGGCACTGCCATAGCTGCAGGCAACCAGGACCCCCCAGCCATGAGCCCCCACCCTTAGCTCCCAAGCTCCCCAAAGGAAGCCCCAGGCCTTGCTCTAAGGGTGCAGGGTGAGGACAACCTCTCAGTTCTTTGCCTCTTTCCCTCCAGCTCCCCCAAACACGTTAAACTTTAACGGGGCTCACCGCAAGAGGAAGACCCTTGTGGCACCTGAAATCAACATCTCCCTGGACCAGAGTGAAGGCTCCATCCTCTCTGATGACTTCTTGGACACCCCAGATGACCTGGACATCAATGTGGATGACATTGAAACTCCTGATGAGACAGATTCCCTGGAATTTCTGGGGAATGGGAACGAACTGGAATGGGAAGGTAAAAGGCCAGGTGGGGGTGAAGGTCTGCAGGGGTAGGGGTGAAGGTCTGCAGGGGTAGGGGTGAAGGTCTGCAGGGGTAGGGGTGAAGGTCTGCAGGGGTAGGGGTGAAGGTCTGCAGGGGTGGGGGTGAAGGTCTGCAGGGGTGGGGGTGAAGGTCTGCAGGGGTGGGGGTGAAGGTCTGCAGGGGCTGGGGTGGGTTTGAGCCTCACCAAGAGCAGCTGGAGATAGGAGACAGGCTTGGACAAGGGCAAAAAAGGCTGCCAAGGAACAGCAGATGATCCTGTGGGCAGCAGGTCTCGGGATGTGATTGTCCCCTTCTGCTTGGCACTGGTGAAGCCACACCTCCAATCCTGGGCTCAGTTTTGGGGCCCTCACTCCAAGAAGGACGTTGAGAGGCTGGAGCAGGTCCAAGAAGGGCTGGGGAAGGGTCTGGGGAACAGGGCTGGGGAGGAGCAGCTGAGGGAGCTGGGGGGGTTCAGCCTGGAGAAGAGGAGGCTGAGGGAGACCTCATTGCTCTCTCTCTCCCTGAGAGGAGGCTGCAGTCAGGTGGGGATTGGTCTCTTCTCCCTTGTCTCAGGTGATAGAGGGAGAGGAAATGGCCTCAGATTGTGCCAGGGGAGGATGAGGTTGGAGAGGAGGAAAAATGCCTTTCCTGCAAGAGTGGTCAGGGCTTGGCAGAGGCTGCCCAGGGAGGGGGTGGAGTCCCCAGCCCTGGAGGGGTTCAAGAAACCTGTGGCCATGGCACCTGGGGCCACGGTTTGGTGGCCAGGGTGGGGTTGGGTTGCTGCTTGGACTGGATGCTCCCAGAGAGCTTCTCCAAGCCAAACCATTCCAGGGTTCAGTGACTAAGCTGCAGAGGCAATGGCTCCTCCTCAGCCTGGGGCTGCTGCTGCCTCTCCCTGCACCCCAGAGCTCTTGCAGGACCTCTCCCCAGCCTGGTTGTCCCTTTTTGCAGATGACACTCCTGTAGCCACAGCCAAGAACATGCCTGGGGACAGCGCAGACCTGTTTGGGGACGGTGGGACCGAGGATGGGAGCGCTGCCAACGGCAGGCTGTGGAGGACTGTGATCATCGGCGAGCAGGAGCACCGCATCGACCTGCAGATGATCAAACCCTACATGAGAGTGGTGACCCACGGAGGTGAGCCCCAGGGACCCTCCTCCTGCCCTCCTGCCTTGCCTTTGCTCCCTCTTTGTCAAGCTGGAGGAGCTGCCCTGAGTGGCTGTTTCGGCTCTTTGAGGGCAGACCGCTGCTCATTCGGTGCCACTGTGTGGCAGACGAGCCCCAAAGAGAGACCTCCCGGTGGCTTGTCAGGGCTGAAAGGGGACTGTAAGAGAGCTGGGGACAGACTGGGGAGCAGGGCCTGTGGGGACAAGACAAGGGGGGGGATGGTTTGGAACTAAGAGAGGGAGATTCAGACCTGATAGAAGGAAGACTTTTCCTACATGCAGGGCGGTGAGACCCTGGTCCAGGCTGCCCAGAGAGGTGGGAGATGGTTTGGGGCTCTGGTTGTAGATGTCCCTGCTGACTGCAGGGGGGTTGGTCTGGATGAGCCTCACAGGTGCCCTGAACCCAGACCACGCAGGGGCTCTATGGAAAGCACCCAGCCCATGCTAGACACCAAACAACCAGAGCCTGCAGCCAAGAGCAGGGACAAAGCTGGCTCTGAGCAAGGCTGAATATAGCCTGGCCCAGCCCTGGCTTCAGGCAGCACAACCAGCCAGGAGGGGACTGCAGGAGCTTAATCCCTCCATAGCTGAGCCCTGAGCTGTCCCTGAGGCACAGCTGAAGGCCACCACGTCCCCAGAGTGCCCATTCCTCAAGCTGAGCAAAGCCAAGCAGCTCCCCCGGGGCAAAGCTCCCAGCCCTGTGCTTGGGCACGCACAGATCCCTTCCCTGAGCTCCAATGTGCATTGTGACAGCCAGAGTGAGGCTCAGAGGCAAATGTGATCATGGAAGAGAGACAAGAACTTAGCCAGAGCTGGGGAGAGGCACACAGCCAGCCCAGCTCCACGTTCAGCAATGTACAGACTCGGGGAAGGGGTTGGAAGGGACCTTTAAAGGTCATCTCGTCCAAGCCTGCTGCAGTCAGCAGGGACATCTGCAGCTAGAGCAGGTGCTCAGCTGCATCTTCACTGCTATTGTCCCTTCAGCTCTGGCATCTCCCCCTGGAAAGGGTCCCTGATGCTGCCTCTGTCTGTCCCTGCCAGGGTACTATGGAGAAGGGCTCAATGCCATCATTGTCTTTGCTGCCTGCTATCTCCCGGACAGCAACCTGGCTGACTACCACTACATCATGGAGAACCTCTTCCTGTAAGTGGCTGCTCAAGGTCTGTGAGGGAGAGAGGGCAGGGAAGGTAACTGGGGCGCTGGGGAATCATTTTCCATGTGCTCATTGCTGGAAGGAGTTTGAATCCAGGCCAAACACACCCCGAGTGCAGCTGCGGGCCGGGTGAGACGCTGCCCACGGCGTTTCTGTCCAAGTCCAGTGAGTCAAAGCACTCAAAGCCTCAGTGTTAATGATGCCAGTGATGGACTCCCAGCCAGGCCAGAGCATATGCATGCAATGCTGAGCAGCTGGGAGCTGCTGGGCAGAGGAACAGAGCAGGGATGTCCAGCAGCGCAGGCACTCTGCTGACAACCTCCAACAGTCCCAAAGAATCACCCCGGGGTGCCAGGAGAATCCCAAACCTCTTCCAAGCTCTAAAGGAAGGGGACTGGAGTCCTTGGGGGATGACACACAGGCAGCTGAAGGAATGCCAAGGGACCTTTTTTGAGTCTCATGTCCCTCACCACCCTACAGGTATGTGATCAGCAGCCTGGAGCTGCTGGTGGCTGAGGACTACATGATCGTGTACCTGAACGGAGCGACGCCCCGCAGGAGGATGCCAGGCCTGGGCTGGCTCAAGAAGTGCTACCAGATGATAGACAGGAGGTGAGAGTCCTCTTGGTGTTACCTCTTCATTCTTCCCAGTCCCCTGCTTCCACCTCTTCCAAGCCTTCCTCACTCCCTGCACTCTGGATTCCCTTCCTCTGCCGCAGCATTCTGACCTCCTCCAGGCTCCCTTCCTCACCTCTGCTTCCCCTTCCCTCCCCAGGCAGCTTCAGAGAGATCAGAGCAGTGCTCCTGGGAAGGGTCCTGTGAGGAGCACAAGTCCTGTAGGAAGTGGCTGAGGGAGCTGGGGATGTTCAGCCTGGAGAAGAGGAGGCTGAGAGGAGACCTCATTGCTCTCTACAGCTCCCTGAGAGGAGGCTGGAGCCTGGTGGGGGTTGGGCTCTGCTCCCCAGGAACAAGTGACAGGAAATGGCCTCAAGTTGCCCCAGGGGAAGTTTAGGTTGGACCTGAGGAACAATTCCTTCCCTAGAAGAGTTGTCAAGCCCTGGCCCAGGCTGCCCAGGGCGGTGGTGGAGTCTCCATCCCTGGAGGAGTTTCAGAGCCATGTGGAGATGTGGTGCTGAGGGCCATGGTTTAGTGCTGACCTAACATATTCCAGGGGGTTAAGAGCAGGTTCTTGGAAGCTGAATTTCCATCCCATGGCTTTTCCACAGGCTGAGGAAGAACCTGAAAGCTTTGATCATTGTGCACCCATCCTGGTTCATCCGGACAGTGCTGGCCATCTCCAGACCCTTCATCAGGTACCTGCCAGAGCTTCCCCAGCTCAGCTGCCTCTAGAGGGCAAGTTCAGACTCATGAATCAGATCTTCAACTCACCTTTAATCAGTGGCAACCAAGGTGGGACTGCCACTCCAGATGGCTGGAGCAGGTCCAGAGGGTGATCAGAGGGCTGAAGAACCTCTCCTGTGGGGACAGGCTGGGAGAGTTGGGGCTGGTCAGCCTGGAGAAGGCTCCAGGGAGACCTTAGAGCAGCCTTCCAGGACCTGAAGGGGCTCCAGGAGAACTGGGGAGGGACTTTGGACAAGGTCTTGGGGTGACAGGACCAGGGACAATGGCTTAGAGCTGGGAGAGGGGAGACTGAAACTGGAGATGAGGAAGAAATTGTTGAGAGTGAGGGTAGGGAGGCACTGGCACAGGCTGCCCAGGGAGGCTGTGGATGTCTCCTCCCTGGAGGTGTTGAAGGCCAGGCTGGATGAGACCCTGAGCAACCTGTGCTGGTGGGAGGTGTCCCTGCCCATGGAACTGGATGATCTTTAAGGTCTCTCCCAACCCAAACCACTCTGAGTTTGCTGTAGTGGTCTGGATCCAGACCAAAGCTTGTCCCAGTGGATAGTGCATAAAGATTCCCTGGGGAGGGCAGGAATGGAGGTCCCCTCTCCCTCCTACAGCTACTGAGGTGGGGGTCAGTGCAAAGCCAGGTGGCATCTCACCACCACTGGCAGTCAGCAGCCTGCTAGCCCCGGGGGGGTATGGACACCCTCAGCCTGCAGGGGATGCAGCAATGCAGCACTCCCAGTTCCCCCCAGGAAAACTCTGACTGCCTAAGGAGAGAACATCCAACCAAGCCCTCAGGCACTTCCTCTTCCCCTCTCTGCCAGTGTGAAGTTTATCAACAAGATCCAATACGTTCACAGCCTGGAGGAACTGGAGCAGCTCATCCCCATGGAGCATGTACAGATCCCAGACTGTGTCCTACAGTGAGTATCCCAGGGCCACCCCGGGGCACTCCCAGCTCTGAGGAGGCACAGGACAAAGCCCCCTGCAGCAGGACCTGGTGTGGAGTCAGAGCCAGCCCAGTTCTGGGCCCCTCAATTTAAGAAGGACATTGAGAGACTTGAAGGTGTCCAGAGAAGGGCAACAAAGCTGGGGAGGGGTCTGGAGCACAGCCCTGGGAGGAGAGGCTGAGGGAGCTGGGGTTGCTTAGCCTGGAGAAGAGGAGGCTCAGGGGAGACCTTCTTGCTCTCTCCAGCTACCCAAAGGGAGGCTGTAGCCAGGTGGGGGTTGGTCTCTCCTCCCAGGCAAGCAGCACCAGAACAAGAGGACACAGTCTCAAGCTGTGCCAGGGGAGGTGTAGGCTGGAAAGAGAACAGTTCTGGGTGGGCAACACTGAAAGAATGTTTCCTGTTTGTCACAGATATGAAGAAGAGAGGATCAAGGCCAGGAAAGAAAGGTAGGATTCAGCTGGGGGCAGGTGGAGGATGGGGATGTCCTTGCTCTCTCCCATCATTGCTTGTGTTATAACCAGGCCATTCTGCTGGAGCTGGAGGTGTCCCTGCTGACTGCAGGGGGGTTGGACAAGATGACCTTCCAGGGTCCCTTCCAGCCCAATGCATTCTGTGATTCTGTTCAGCATTAGCTGGGAGTTGTCCAGCCCAAGCTGCATCCCTCCAGGGCCAGCAGTGGCATCCTGAGAGCAAGGCTGCATAGCACAGGGGCAAGAAGCAGACCTGGAATCCCTCCCCAGGAAGGCTTTAGCCACTCTGCTCCTTCGCCCTGCTGGACTCTAGATGAGGGATTTCAAAGGTGGTTTGTGTTTACAGGGCAGAAGAGAAACAAGACATGGCTGAGAAGGAAAGGTAACCACTGCTCTCCACTGATCCTTTGGTTCCTTAAACAATCCTTGGGAAGGAGAAGAACCTACCTGGAGTCATGGCCTCTTCCTGGTCTGTCTGGAGCTGAGCACATTCAGCTTGGACAGGACAAGAGGAAATGGCTTCAAGTTGCCCCAGGGGAGGTTTAAATTGGACACATGGAAGAATTTCTCCCCCAGAAGGGTTGCCAAGCCCTGGCCCAGGCTGCCCAGGGCAGTGGGGGAGTCTCCATCCCTGGAGGGGGTTCAAAGCCATGGAGATGTGGTGCTGAGGGCTGGGGTCTGGTGGTGCCCTGGCAGTGCTGGGCTCAGGTTGGACTTGATGATCTTCAAGGTCTCTTCCAAGCAAAATGATTCCACAGTGCTATTGCTTGGCAGCTCCTGGGGGATCAGGCTCTGCACCCTCAGGACCCAAGAGGAGATTTCTGAGGTGCTAAAGCCTCTCTCCCCTCTCTCCCCTCTCCCTCTGCCACCACTGCTGGGACCTTCCTGACCTTCACCTCTCCGAACGGATCCCTGGTGCTGCTTTTTGCCTCTGCAAAGCCAGGGACCCTGTTTGGCCATGGAGCAGAGCCAGAGGCACCAGGGAATGTTTCTGCTGACATTCAGCCTTAGCATTTGGAGGATGGTGCAATGCAGGAGGCCAAAGCCTGCTGTCAGGCACATCCTGGCTGTGCGTAAGGGCAGGACATGAGGCTGTAACATTAGAGGGGAAGGAAAATTCTAGGGAGCTTTGGAAGACAGCATCAAGACCCTGTGCCAGGCTAATTTGGCCTGGGTTTGGCTCCACTTCAGAGTGCTCTTAGCCTCTCTCTCTCCTCTTCTTTTTTATTTCATTCTAACTAGCTCCTGAGGAGGTCCAGTGCCTGATCCTGGTCCTGCTCTGCCCAGAGCAGGAGCTTTGATCAGAACTGCCAAAGTCCATTGGAAAGAGCCTGCACTCTTCTGAGAGACAAAAGGGGGGAGCTCAGGGTCCTAAAGGGAAGGTGCTGAGTCAGTGGTGATTGACTTTTTGTTGTGCTGCTTCTCTCCCTGCAGGTCTGTGCCCCCAGCAGAGGATCAAGAGACCAGGTCTGAGCTGTTCCTCCCTCTTCTGTTTGTGTCTCTGTCTGACAGATTTCATTGGGGGGTAAAGGAGGCAAGGCAGGGCTGGGCTAGACCCAGGACATCTTTAGCCCTGTGCCACTGCCCAGGCACAAAAGAGGCCCTTTGCAGCAAGGGGGAACAGCCCCAGGAAGCTTTTGAGTCTTTTTAGTCTGGAAAAGAGCAGCTGGGGGGGAGGGGATCTCATCAATGCTGATCAATAATTCAGGGGGGGTGGGTGGCAGGAGGATAGGGCCAGGCTTTGTTCAGTGGCACCCAGTGGCAGGATAGGGGGTGGCTGGCACAAACTGGACCACCAGAGGCTCCATCTAAACATGAGGAGGAACTTCTTTAACTGAAGGGTGCTGGAGCCCTGGAGCAGGCTGCCCAGAGAGGTGGGGGAGACATTCCCAACCCTCCTGGCTGCATTCCTGTGTGACCTCCCCTAGGTGCCCCTGCCTTGGCAGGGGGGGATGGACTGGGTGAGCTCCAAAGGTCCCTTCCAACCCCTCCCACACTGGGATTCTGGGATCCCTCCCACAGCTTGTCCCAGAGCATGGCCTGGCCACAGCCGCAGCTGCCCTGGGGATGCTGCAGAGGAGCTGCTCCTCAGCCCGTTCCAGCTGTGCCCATGGGTGCAGAGCCCCCTTCCAGCACCAGGCAGGGACTCTTCCATGGTCCTGTGCCCTCAGGAAAAGTCCTCAGCAGAGCAGAAAGGTTCTTAGAGCTCTGCCTGCTGTTGTCTTTGGCTCTGCTGCGTGTTCATAGAGAGTTACACCCAAACACACTCGGATTTGTGTGTGTTGGAGACAGCAGGAACAATCCCTTCTTGGGGTTGGTTTTCTTTTACTACCATTTGCTGTCTAAAAATAGCTCTTCCTGCTCCTTCCCAGCATGTCATGAATCGAAGCAGAGTGGAAATGAATGGAGTAGAAGAATGCTGCAGCCTGGCACTCATCCACCTACCTGACCTTCTGGTAGAAGACTTTGTCACCATCTAATTCTGAGTTCTGCAAGACCATGGAGCCTGCCTCCCCTGCCTCCAAAAGCCCTTCCAAGATTGGCAAACCACTTTTACTTTGGAAAAAGAAAAGTAAATGCACCAACCCCCAGCCCCCTCCCCAAGCCACAAACCAAACCAAGCCAAGAAAAGCACTTTCCAGGAGAGGTTCCAGCAACAATGGTTTGTGGAGAGCTACTGAGCAGAGAAATAACCACATCTCCTCCCAGCAAGAGCATCCTGCGGGCCATTAGCCACCAGCCCAGGAGGAGAGATGAGGTTTGTTCAGTTTCCATTAGAAGCCCTTCCCCTGACTTGCTGCTGGCCAGCACTGAGATGTTTTACTTAGAATCATAGAACTGTCAGGGCTGGAAGGGACCTCAAGGTTCAGCCAGTTCCAACTCCCCCCCAACCTGCCATGGGCAGGGACACCTCACACTGCAGCAGGTTGCTCAGAGCCACATCCAGCCTGGCCTTAAAAACCTCCAGGGCTGAGGCTTCCACCACCTCCCTGGGCAACCTGTGCCAGGCTCTCACCACCCTCATGGTGAGGATCTGCCTCCTAACACCCAATCTGAATCTCCCCACTTCTAGTTTTGCTCCACCACCCCCCCCCCCCCAGTCCTATCACTCCCTGACACCCTCAAAAGTCCCTTCCCAGCTTTTCTGTAGCCCCCTGCAGACCCTGGAAGGCCACAAGGAGGTCTGCACACCCAGATTCCTCCTCCACCCCAGCCGCTGCCCCAGGGAATGACTCCTCCAGGCACTGAAGAGAGAGCAGCTGCCTCCTTTCTACAGCCAGTAGCTGTCCTTCCTGCACATACCAAGTGCCCACAGGTCTGGGCACCTCTTCCAGCCTCGACCACCTCAGTTACTCCCTTGCCAGTTGCAGTTATGAACCCACACCCAACCGTTCCTGCCAGTAAATGCCACATTGCACCCTTCTCTCTTCACTCCTGGTTTGCAAGGCACTGAGATAACTCTCAAAGAGAGACCCAGACTGCCAGGGCAGCCTTCTTGTGAGCCTCTCCTCATGCCAACACCCACACAGCAGAGAGGAAGGAGCCTCATGGTCAGAAAGCTTCTCCCTCCTTGGCTTTGTATGGATTTCGTGGCACTGAACAATCTCTCCCTCCTAAAGCTTCCTGCAGTGGAGACAAGCTGCTAAAGGGTTGAAGTGTCCTCCTTGCTGCCCCTGGGTCTCACCTCCAGACACCCCTGCCTGGGAAAGCCCAGGGAGGGAATGCTGCAGCCAGGGAGGCAAGATGCTGTGGTTGGCTTCAGCTTCTCAGTTAGCCAAGAGAGGGAGAAGTGATCCTGAAGCCTCCTGAAATGTGCATTTTGGACTCAGGAGGATTCTGGGAGCAAAGGAGGGGAGAAAATTTAAGCAACAGCTCTCTGGCCACAAGCAGTTGGAAGCTGCTGGTGCCAGCAGAGCCACAAGCTGCCTGAGACACAGCAGAGCCACAAGCTGCCTGAGACACAGCAGAGCAACCTCCACAGCTGGCTGCAGAGGAAGAATTTCCCACGGATGGATCTCACCACTCCAGGACTACTTCGAGCCTGGTGACCCTGACCCCTGGCTGGGTGAAACTGCCAACACTTCACTCAGCTCCCCAGTCCCCTGCAGGATAACAGTCCTGGCAGAGCTCTCCTCAAGACAGGGATGTCTCTTTTGGACACCTGAAGCTGCTTCTCTTTTTAGCCTTCAGTGGAGAACGCTGCTGCAGAGATCTTTCTCTTCCCAACTGCTACAGAGGAGCAATGAATTCATAGCTTCATGGAATGGGCTGGGTTGGAAAGGACCCTCAAGATCATCCAGTTCCAACCTCCCTGCCACGAGCAGGGCCACCTCCCACCAGCCCAGGCTGCTCAAGGTCTCATCCAGCCTGGCCTTGAACACCTCCAGGCAGGAGGCAGCCACAGCCTCCCTGGGCAGCCTGCTCCCCATGAACAGAAAGTGCTTTCTAACCTTCCCTCCCATTTGCTAAAGCTTTCTTCTCACACACTTCCATCACAGATGTGTTTACCACACAGACCTTTGCATGACAAGCAGAGCACTGCACCCAAAGCAGCGGCCCTAGAAGCTGAAGGTGGGAAAAGCCTTCCCCCTCTGCCTCACCAGCACCTCAGAGAGCACCAAGCAAGCAGCAACCTCCACTGCTCTCTAGAAATGTCCTCAAGAGCCAATTAGCAGCCAAGGGAATTCTGAGCTGAGAGGTGTGGAGAGGAAAAAACACTTCAGGGGGTTCAGAGCTTGGGTTTGATGCCAATAACCCCTCCCCAACAAGAGCTGCAATGGGGAGGGGGCAGGGAGAGAGAAAAAAGCACTTCAAGGGTTTGGAGCTTGGGTTTGATGCCAATAACCTCTCCCCAACCAAAGCCATCCTGTCCCAGGCTTCCCAAGCAGGCAGCAGCCATCTGTGTAGGGCAGAAGAGGCAGTTAGAGGTTTCCAAACACCCCCAAAGCTGCAGCTCTGGGGGGTCCTCCCTCACAGCTGGGCTGTCAGATGGACCAGACAAAGCCACTGAAACGAGAAGAGGACTCTGCTGATTGAATTCCTTTGCTCTCAGCCTAGAAACAGACACAGGTCTGCCTGTGGTGGTCAGAGGAGGTGAGGTCACCATCCCCTGTGGATAACACTTCAACCTGGAGCTCCCTTCCTTCTTTTGAGGCTGTTTTGATGCATTTAGATGTAAAGGGGAGAGGGGGAATAATCCCCCTGCTGTGCTCCCCACAGAAGAAAGCAGCAGAGCTGGACACTGAAAGGGACCTCTGCAGCTGTGTCATGAGCAAAAACTGACAGACTGCTGGAGAATGTTTCCAAAGGACACTTCAAGGGAAAACGTTCACAGCATCCTGGAAAAGAGTGGGACACTGAAACAGTGCTGCCCTGGGACACATGGAGGATAAGAAACCTCAGCTGGGGTTGGTTTGGGGCCCTGAAGGAGGAGTTTGCTCCTGGAGCCTCAGCAGTAACGTGCCAGAGGAAGGAGAGGTTTGGTTGTGTGGCTGCTGTGGATCTTGCCCAAGAAAAGACACTGGGGCAGCATTTTCAGACATCTGATGGACTGAGCAGGGCTGAAGATGACAGAGAGCTGCCTGAGAGAGTCCAGCAGAGGCCACAGAGGTGCTGAGGAACTTGGAGCATCTCTGTGAGGAACAAAGGCTGAGAGCCCTGGGGCTGAGAGCCTGGAGAAGAGCAGCCCCAGAGGGGAGCTGAGCAATGCTCAGCAAGAGCTAAAGGAGCTGTGGGAGGCAAGAGGCTGGGGCCAGGCTCTGCTCAGTGGTGCCCAGGGCCAGGACAGGAGGCACAAACTGGAAGCCAGGAGGTTGCAGCTGAGCAGGAGGAGAAAACTCTTTGGTGTGAGGCTGCTGGAGGCCTGGAGCAGGCTGCCCAGAGAGGTTGTGGAGTCTCCTGCTGTGAAGAGCTTCCAACCCCCCCTGGCCATTGTGCACAGGTTTCCTGCTCCTGGCTGGACAGCTGGATGTGGTTCTCTCTTTTCAACACAGAATCTCTCCCACCAGTGGCTGAATCTCTCACCAGTGGCTGAATCTCTCACCCAGCAGCACCCTACAAGCTGAAAAATCAGATCCCCTTCCTAAACAGTTGGTGACAGACCAGGAAACACTTTTCCACCTCTTTGAGAGGGTTCAACCCAGCCTTTGGAGCTGCACCACGCAGCAGCTCTCAGAATTCTCCAGTGCAAACTGGTTGGACACGTCCAGGAGCCACCCAGATTTGGCACTGCTCAGTCACTCCCATTCTGATTCCCAAGGAAGACCACAGGAAACCAAACTGAGCTGCTGCTGTTGGCTGGTGACCACAATTCCCCCTGTACAGCCCTGCCTAGATGTGAGTGGCTATTTAGAGCATACCTCATGGCAGCTTTTCCATCTCTTTCTCCTTTTTTTCCCAAAGATTCCTTGCTTACAGACATGCAGGAGGAAGCCTAAAGGGAAAAGGTTTTTCTAAGCAGCACTTCCTCTGTTTCACATCACCTGGGGATGAACTCAAGCAAGGGTTGGTGGCATGCTGGTGGCAACAAGGAGGAAACCTGAAGGGAAAAGGGACTTACAAGCAGCACTTCCTCTGTTTCACCTCACCTGGGGGTGAAATCAAGCAAGAGCTGCTGGCAATAAGCTGAGAGTGGCCTGAGAGCAGCTGAAGCATCCAGGCTAAATCACTCCAGACACCCAAAGCAGGGTTTCACTTTTGTATTTCCATCCTTTCCTGCACAGCATGCTGCTGGTGAAGTGAACTTCAAAGAGTCACCACCACCACCACAGGACATCATCCAGCTCCCTTCTGGGGGGGGGTGGGGAGGGGGAGGTTGCCCCTTTGTGGTGGCTCCTTCGTGCCCAACCCTCCAGGTCCAGCTGTGTGAGCTGCTGTTTCTCTCAAGTGTTTGTAATAGGTGGTTGATGCTAGAAGCCCTTAGGTTGCTGTGAAGTCTGTGTTCTTCTTTTTTGCTTTGTATTATTCCATCAGAATCTGTGGATATTCTATTAAAATGACACTAATCCTGGCAGGCAACTGCAGGTCCCTCCTTTTCTCAGCAGCTTCTCCTAGAGTCCTCAGGTTGGATTCATTCACAGAATGGCTCAGGGTAGAAGGGAGCTCAGAGGTCATCTGCTCCAACCTCTCTGCCATGGGCTGGGAAACCTCTCACCCAGACTCAGCTGCTCAGGGCCTCATCCAGCCTGGCCTTGAGCACCTCCAGGGAGGAGGCAGCCACAGCCTCCCTGGGCAGCCTGTGCCAGAGCCTCACCACCCTCAGACTGAAGAACTTCTTCCTCAGCTCCAGTCTGCCTCAGCTTCAAACCATTCCTCCTTGTCCTGTCTCAGCAAAAGTTCCTCTGCAGCCTTCCTGTAGGATCCCTTCAGGTACTGGAAGGCAGCTCAGAGGTCCCCCAGAAGAGGTTGTTTAGCCTGGAGAAAAGGAGGTTCAGAGGAGACCTTCTGTCTCTGTACAGCTCCCTGACAGGAGGCTGGAGCCAAGTGGAGTTGGTCACTTCTCCCACGGGGCAACAGCTGGGACTGGAGGAAATGGCTTCAAGTTGTACCAGGGGGAGTTTAGATTGGCCATGAGGAACAATATCTACCCCAAAAGGTTTGTCAAGGCCTGGCCCAGGCTGCTCAGGGCAGTGGTGCAGTCTCCATCCCTGGAAG
The DNA here is from genome assembly GCF_026170545.1 of Melanerpes formicivorus. Lineage (NCBI taxonomy): Eukaryota > Metazoa > Chordata > Aves > Piciformes > Picidae > Melanerpes > Melanerpes formicivorus. The sequence goes on along the minus strand of NW_027142435.1, from coordinate 1,747,753 downwards.
GCTTTCAAGGCCATGGAGATGTGGTGCTGAGGGCCCTGGTTTGGTGGTGCCCTGGCAGAGCTGGGTTAAGGGCTGGACTGGATGAGCTGAAAGGTCTCTTCCAACCACAACAGCTCTGGGATTTTATGACTCTATCTTAATACCAACCACATTTTTTTTTCCCCCTGCTTATCCTCTCTGACTTTTTGTTACATTTCTATGTAGAAGTTTGTGGAAGGAATTGCAAATGAATATGAAAATAAACAACATCAGAAACATCAACTCCATCCCACAACTCTTAAATGTGTGAGGACAGCACCACCCCAGCAAGCTCTGGCCCCAGGGGGGTGAGAGTGGCACCCAGGCAGTGCTCGCAGTGAGTTGCTCTTGGCAGCACCTCTGACGCAGGCAAATCTTTTTAGCTTCCAAATGAATGGATGCTAAAAGCATTTCAAGTGGCCTCACCCCCGCTGGCAGCAAGGATCTGAGTCGCTGCTGCCCAAAGAGGAGCTGAGGGGAGCCAAAGCCCAGCTCGGAGCACAAAGAGTGCAACCAGCCCCGCAGATGGAAGTTCCAAAGCTCAGCCTGTTGTGGCTGCGGCACGCCACCAGAGCTGGGATCAGCTGTGGCCCTAGCCAAGCAAAAGAGGTTCCCAGGCAGATGTCCTTCCTCAAAAGCAAACACAGCCTTGCCTTGCCCTTCACTGTAGTTTTCCATGAGCCGCAGGATGTTCCTCCCTTCGCCTGCCGGCGAGGTTATCGTTTCCACTTCACAGCCTCGAAGAGCTGAGTGCCCCCTGGAAGGGGCTCTGCCAGAGCCCTGCAGCACAACTCTCTGCTCTAGGAAAGAAAGAAGCCCTGAGGGGGGAAACCAAAAACCCCAGAATCCTGTAAATAAATCATCTCCTGGGTTGATCCCTGGCAGCAGGGGCAGGGAGGGGATTCTGCCTGGGGCAGCTCTGGAGTCCTCAGCACAGACAGGGACCTGCTGGAGCTGGGCTAGGGGAGGCAACAGCAGTGCTGGCAGGGCTGGAAGCCCTCTGCTGTCAGGCCAGGCTGAGAGAGTTGGGCTGGGTCAGCCTGGAGAAGAGAAGGCTCCGAGGAGACCTTCTGATGGCCTCTCAGAGCTTAAAGGGGCAGAGAAGAAAGCTGAGGACAGAGTTTTGAGCAGGGCCTGTTAGGACAGGACAAGGTAGGAGGGATTGAGACTGAAAGAGGGAGATTCAGACTGGAAAGAAGGGAGATGTTTTTGACACAGGGTGATGAGACCCTGTCCTGGGCTGCTCAGAGAGGTGGGAGCTGCACCCATCCCTGGCACCATTGCAGGTCAGGTTGTCTGAGGCTCTGAATCTTCTGCACTCAGAATGAGAAGTGGTTTCCCACTCTTTCTCTGCACAGAAACCTCTTCAGTCACTGTCCCCCGAGTGAAAACCTCTTCCCCCACCCCTGCATTATGTGTCTGTTATCCTGCTGAGGCTGGCTGAGGCCCCTGGCTGTGCTGTAATTAGCCACCAGAAGCCATTTGCAGCATAGACTGTTCTGAGGTGGTCTCCATCACCGCTGATCACAGCTGAGAGGACCCAAGATTCCCAGCTTAGAACAAGAAGAAACTTCTCCAAACAGCCCCAGGAGTGAGACTGATCCCAGCTCATTGCATCAACCCAGAAATGAGCCAGGGGGTTCGAACCGAGCTGCAGGTTCTGCCTGCATGAGAAGTGATGATTGCACCTGTCTCAGAGGGGGATGAATCACTCTGGGGAGGTCTCTCTCTCTCCCCCGGCAACAGCTGGAACTAAACACCCAGCTTCACACTACTCCTGCGTCCTCTCAACTGCCAGTTCGGTGAATCACAGCCTCCGGGAGGAAAATGAAGTGATAATGGCAGAGAAAAAAACAAGAGAGACCCCAGGAGCACTTTCTCCTCTTTTTAGCACAGGAGGTGGGGGTTCAGCACTTTGATCACTCAATCTGTCACCTTGGGTTAACCTCTCAGGAGGTTTGAGGCTCTTTGTGTACTTGACCTTTTGTTTAGCAGCCAAATGCGATCAAAAGCAGGCTGCTTCCCTGAGTGACAGCGAGCTGGAGATTAACAAGGGGATCCCAGCTGAAGAGCTGAGTTTGGAGAAGAGATTTGAAGCAGGAGGCAAAGCCAAAACGTTGCAGCTCCAATCCAGCCTCGATTGGTTGGACTTTTTGTTAGTCCCATCAGAGCCACGAGGGAAAGCTCAGCCTCCTGCTGAAAGTCAGCAATGGCCAAATGGGAGCTGCAAGAATAAGAGGTTTGTACCTGGAAGGGAACAAAAAGATGGGTAGGGGGTGGCAAATGTTGCTACGTGCTTAGAATCATAGGATGCTAGAGGCTGGAATGGAGATTGTTGAGTCCAACCCCCTGCCAAAGAAGGATCACCTAAAGAAGGTGACACAGGAATGCATCCAGGTGGGGTTGGAAGCTCTCCAAAGAAGGAGACTCCACAACTTCCCTGGGCGGCCTGCTCCAGGGCTCCAGCACCCTCACAGCACAGAAATTTCTCCTCCTGATCAGTTGGGAATTTCATAGACACCAGGGCAGCAAGGAAGGGAGCAGAGGGAAACCTCAAACCCTGGAGCTGCCTTATCCCCACCAATGAAAGCAGCAGGGGCAGGGATGAGCTTTCACCAGCAAGAGAAGAAAAGCTTCCCTTTGTTGTCTGTATGTTCAGACTGGTTTTGAAGAGTCTGTCAAACACACCTGAAGAGCTGTCAGAGTGTTTTGGAGCACGGAGTGAATCATCCCATAGCAGCAGCACATCTTGGAGCTCAGCTCCTCCCTTGCCTCGTTGCTGTGAGAGGCTTGAGCACTCCTTTCCTGCTTTCTTCCCTCTCCATCCTCCCTCATTTTCCAAACTAACCTCCTAGTCTTGCTTTCATCCCCTCCTCTCATCCCACCAGCACAGGCCAAGAAAGATTCAGCTGAGGGGGAGCAAGCTGAGACATTCTCTCTCCCAGAATAGAAGGCAAGAGTGTTAAAATCTGGGATTCTGTTGCTTTCTCCAAGGCTTCTAATTCATTGCTATTGATGAGATCATTTATAACTACACACAGACCTTCACCAGGAGCCAGCAGTGGTTGCTGGCAGCCCAGCAGGCAGCTGTGTCCTGGGCTGTAGCACAAGCAGTGTGAGCAGCACACTACTGCTGCACTACTCCCCTGCTCCAGTTCCAAACCACTGCCCTCGTCCTACCCCCACAGACCCTTCTGAGCAGTCCCTCCCCAGCCTTCCTGTAGGTCCCCTTCAGACACTGAAATGCAGCTCTAAGGTCTCCCTGGAGCCTTCTACTCTCCAGGCTGAGCTGCCCAAATGTTTCAGCCTGTCTTCATGAGAAAGGTGGCACAGGGGAGGTGCTCCAGCCCCTGGATCACCTTTATGGCCTCCTGTGGACCTTGCCCAACAGGTCCTGGGGAGTCCTCTCCCTTGGTTTTGGTTAACATGAAACCTGCCTTCCTCCAGAGGGGTGTGAGAGCTGCTGCACTGTCAGGACATCAGCAGCATCCTCCCAAGCCTTGGAGAAAACCTCTCTGAACAACCCAACTAAGGCAGCAATCTGGAGAGCATAAACCAAAGCCCTGACTTCAAAACTCCCAAGTGAAAATGACTCTCATTCATAGAATCAGTAAGGTTGGAAAAGACCTCAGAGACCATCAAGTCCAACCTATGGACTTGATCCCTTCAGCCATTCTTCCACCAGGCAGTGTTTCTGTCCCTCCTGCAGGCCCCCAGAGGAAGGAACCTTGGCCTAACCTTGCTCAGCCCATCAACAATGTCTTTGATTAGGGAAGGATTGAAATCCTGAATGAAGGCTTCAGAAGAAGTGAGTCACATTCTGCAGCAGAAAGGTCAATGAGCACACCCAGAGTCCAGGCTGCCCTGGGGAAGTGATACTGTGATGGCTCTGTGAACATCAAACTGGCTTCTGCCCAGTTCAGCAGCAGGGAAGAAAAGGAATTCTTCAGCTTTGGGGAAGCTGAAGGGTACTGAAAAAAGAATGCCAAGAGAGGGAATGTTTTCTTTTCTCTCTGGGACTGAAGCACACCCTGGAAGGAGCTTGGTAGTAGCAGAGCCAAGCAGATAAAGCGGCTGCAGGACAAACAAAGCCCAAAAAAAGAGGAAGTTTCAGATGTCCAACACATAACTGACTGAGAAATGTGGCTAAAAAAAGCATTTATGAGCAGCTGCTCTTCGCACAGAGAGCTCTCCACAGGCTGGGGGAGCTGCTCAGTGTCACTGTCACCACTCCTCTGGACAGGTCTTTGTAGGAGCAGGGCTTTTTTTTGAGTGTGTTGTTCTGATGGAAGCACAGAGCTGAAATGTCAGAGGTCTGCCAGCGCAGGCAGCAGCAGCCACACGCCAGCACCCCAGGGGACAGCAGCACTGAGGCCACGCAGGCATCTGAGCATCTGAGCTATGTGAGTGAAGATGATTTCACTGCGTGTTTGGTGCCTGAGTGTGAGTAAGGGGTGGTGAAAAATCCACTCGAGGAGCTTAAACATGGGAGAAGTCAGCTACAGGCTCAGGAGCGCTGAGGGGCTGTGGAGAGCAGGCTTGGAAAGGAGCTTTGGAGCTGAGGGTTGTGTGAAGGAGGTTTGCAACTGACAGATGCAAAACAGCAACCAAGCAAAGAAACAAAAACTCAAGCAGAGGAACAAAAACCCCAAGCTAACAAAACATAAACCCAAGCAAACAAACAAAAAACCCCAAACCAAACACTATTAAGACAAACCAACCCAAAAGCCAGCCCCCATCACACATAGACCAAAAAAAAACCCCAAACCAAACAAAACCACAACAAACAAAGCCCTTAGATAACCCAAACCAGACAAAAGCCCAACAAATAAAACCCAAACCAGACAAAACCCCAAGGAGAAGGCTCCAGGGAGACCTTAGTGCTGCCTTCCATACCTGAAGGGGGCTACAAGAAGGCTGCAGAGGGACTGTTGGCAAAGGCCTGCAGGGACAGGACCAGGGGCAATGGTTTGAAATGAGAGCAGAGCAGACTTAGATTGGATGTGAGAAACAAGTTCTGCACCAGGAGGGTGGAGGAACCCTGCAATGGGTTGCTCAGGCAGGTGGCTGTGGCCCCATCCCTGGAGCTATTCATGGCCAGGCTTGATCAAGGCTCTGAGCAACCTGCTCTGGTGGAGGATGTCCCTGCTGACTACGTTGGGTTGGACTGGATGAGCTTTGGAGGTCACTTCCAACCCAAACCATTCTACATTGTTTCTTTTGACACATCTTAGACCAAATCCTCTCTTTCCCAGTGCAAAGCCCCAGCCTGGGTTTCACATCCACGTCAGTGAATCCCACAGGGCAGAACACGATCTGCCCTCACCTCGAGGGTGGCACATTCCAGAGATGCTTGGATCAGAGAACTGGGGCAGAGGGGACTGACACCAGTGCCCCCTCTTAACTTCAACACAACTCCCAAGCCTCCCAGTTTTGGCCTGGCACATGAGGCTGATGTGGTAAAACAAACCCTGCAGGGGCACACATCTTGCTCTCTTCACCAAGACATCTTCTTAGCTCACAGTCAGGAGAGAAATGCAACCAAGGGCACAAAAATCTGAGCCAAGAGCTAATCTTAGGTCAGGTTTTCAGTTGGTGCAAATTAGCCCTGCTCCACCTCGGTGCACAACAGCAATTTCACCCAGCTGGCAGCCTGGCCTGGTGGCTCCCACTGCAACTGTGTGCTCAAAGCAAGGGGCAGCTGCTGGAGATCTGACTTCCCCCAGGTCCTGGCTTGCTCACACGCAGGAATTCCAGCACCAGACTTCTCTGGAGCCAATGTTTTACCTTGGGAACGATAAGAAAAGGACAATTTGCAAGGGATGTCTGCAGCAGCAATCAGTGTCCTCATGTTGACCATAAATAATGATTAGAGTGGCTGAGGTCTGTTTATTAAACACACAGCGTTAAAGCAGCATCACAGGCAGGAGAAGACCATCTGCTGTGAGCTCACTCAGGAATTTACCAGCCTCTGATTTCTCTTCTTTCCTTTAATATCTTCACTGCAAGACTTGCAGGATCTTACACCTCTGATGGTTAAAAAATGTTCTCATTTGCTGGCCAGGAGCAAAGCCCTCAGGGCTGGAGAGCCTAAAGCAGCCTTGTTTGGGCAAAGCCTCATCCTTAATTCCATCGCCAGATGTAGCTGGGGTGAGACAAACACAATTTTAGGTCACCAATTCCTTCTTCAGGCCTGAAATAGAAGCAGAGAGGGAAAAAAAAAAACCCTCCAGTTAAGTACAGCTGATGAGCAAGTTTTTCTGAATCAAAGCTGATGATGTCAAACAATTATGCAATTGGAGGAGAAGTGGCCCATGAATAGGGGAGGGTATTAACAAGTGAGAGGTGATTAAGCCAGAGGATGCCAGAATGAAATGTTCTGGAGGCTCCCCCAACGCAGTGCATGGCTCAGGGAACACCCTGCCCACAGAGCTCCTGAAGCCTTGGATTCACAGACTCAGGGAATGGGTTGGGTTGGAAGGGACCTTCAAGATCAGCCAGCTCCAACCCCCTGCCATGGGCAGGGACAGCTCCCACCAGCCCAGGTGGCTCAAGGCCTCATCCAGCCTGGCCTTGAACACCTCCAGGTAGGAGGCAGTCACAGCTTCCCTGGGCAGCCTGTGCCAGGGTCTCACCAGCCTGACTGGGAAGGATTTCTTCCTAATATCAATTCATAAAACCTTAGGCAATAATAATAGCAATAATAATAATACTAGTAATAATACTAGTAATAATAATAAATATTTAATAATTAATAATTAACAATTAATAATAATAACAACAACAACAGAATCATAGAATCAATAAGGTTGGAAGAGACCTCAAAGATCATCAAGTCCAACCTGCCACCCAACACCTCCTGACTGCTAAACCATGGCTCCCAGTGCCACATCCCATCCCCTCTTGAACACTAATAATAATTCTATTGCATTTTATTATTAGCATGGCTTGTAGTATTGTTGTTATTATTTTATCTATAATCATATTCTTATACATTAGACATTATCAATCATTACATATTATTATAACATCATAAATCATTCTAACATTATTATTATTGTTGCTGTTATCATTTTTATTACCATTATTATAATGATTCCATCACCCTTATCCCAATTATGCCATTATATTATTGCTATTAATATCATAGAACATCTATGATATAGTTAATATATTATTGCTATTAATATAATAGAATATCTATGATCTAGTTAATATATTATTGCTATTAATACCATAGAATATCTATGATCTAGTTAATATATTATTGCTATTAATACCATAGAATATCTATGATCTAGTTAATATATTATTAATGATATTAACACTACATTCTCATACCATTAATATAATAATATTACTAATATTATTCTTTTTGCCCTTATCAATCAGGAATAGAGAAAAGCAAAGAGGAAAGCAAAAAGAATTAGACTTCTAGGGGGGGGGGGGAAAAAACCCCAAACCAACTCGAAACCAAATTCTCTCCTCACACCCCAGAACTCCCCAAGGGATTATCCAAAGGGATGCTGACATTTCCACCTACCCCATTACTAAGTTAGGCAAAGGAATCGCTTGCCAAAAAAAGCTATTTATAGCCAAGCCGGCAAGGGCAGGGGGGTCCGGGACAGGTGCAAGGCAGCGCGCATGACCCCCGCGCCCGCCGGGGGGGACTTGGTAAAGCCTCCCCGAAAGGTGACATCGAAGGCTCATGATGGTCACAGGCTCGGCCAGCGGCGAGCGGGGCGGGGAGAGGCGGGCGGGGAGGGCGGGAGGCGCCCTATAAATTGGGGCCAAAGCCGCCTTTTTCCTTCAATGAAACGGAGCGAGGGAGGAAGGCTCCGGTGGGGGGAAAGAGGAGGAAGGAAGCTGCTTTGTGCTGCAGGAAGTTCCTTTAGCCTCTTTAATTATTTCCCCCCCCCCCCCTCCTCCACATTCCCGCTCAGGAGGCAGCTTGGCAGAGATGAAATACATCATAGGCATCGGAGGGTGAGTTTTTTGGTGGCGTTTTCTCTATGTTCTGCTTTTTCTCTCTTTTTTTTCCCCCTTTTCTCGTTTCATTCTGTGAGATGACTTAAGGCTGGGAGATGCTGGATCTGGGTTAGGAAATAGCATATATATATATATATATATTAAGGCTTATAAAAATGACGGCAATTTGCTGACTCTTCGCTTGTGCTGCACAGTATTTCCCCCCCCCCCCCCCCTCCCCTTTTTTTATTCCTCCCCCAGCATCATTCTAAATCAATTTTGTAGGTCAGCTGAAGCGGAGCGGCTCGAACCTTAAAATAGTTCTTTTCAGCCGGTAACTCAGGGCTTCTAAACGCTGCTCTGAAAGGCAGAGAGGACAAGAATCCTGCGTCAGATCAGACGGGGGTGGGGAGCTGTACAAAAAGCTTTCATTGCCTTGAATAAAGGGATGATGGGGCGCGCTGGGAGCGGGGCGAGGCGGCTGGGGACAGCCCCGCTGATGCTGCGGGGTTGGGGGAGCTGGCGCTCGGGCAACGAGGTGGAATTCCAGCGTGGGTGGGAGAGGGTGCGAGGGGTTTCAGGGCTTTGCTTCTGAATCAAAACCTTGGGCAAGGAGCAGGGAGAGGTTTTGAGAGCTCGCTCTGCCTCGGAGGAGATTATCCGAGCCCATTTGTATGCCAAGGGGCTTTGCCGGTATAAAGCGGTCTGAGTCATAACTCGGAGCACGCTTCCCTCCGTTCTTAATTCATTCAAGGTATTTTTAAAAGCATTTCTTTTTGGAGGGGGTGGGTGGGGAGGGGGCGGCTTCCAAAGCTGCGCAGCCGAACTGGCAGCGAGCGAGCGAGGCCGTTTCAGGGCAGCGAACGCCGGGGAGGAGTCGCTAGAGACCGAGGCTGGCAGCCCCCCGCCCGCTCGCTGCCGGGCAGCGTCTGCCCCCCCCGGGGCCTCCCCAGGGAGCCAAGACAGGGGACCGAGCGCTGCCCCCCGCCCGCTGCCGGGCAACGTCTGCCCCCCCCGGGGCTTCCCCAGGGAGCCAAGGCAGGGGACCGAGCGCTGCCCCCCGCCCCCCCCACGCTGCCGCAGATAACGGCGCGGCCTCCCGCGCGCGCGCCGAGCGTGGCCGTTGGGAGCGGCGCGAGCGGTCCCGCGCGCGGGACGGCCGCAGCCAGTGACCGGCGAGGCGGGGGCGGGGCGGGGCGAACGGGCGCAGCCAATCGGCGGTGAGCGCGTGGAGTGGCGGGGAATTCGAACGGGCTGGGCGCGGGGAGCCGCCGCGGCTCGGTTCGGTCCCGGGGAGGAGCCTGGGGCGCGGCGGCGGCACCGCTGCTCCGCTCCTGGGTCACAGCGGCCCCGTGAAAGGCTCCGGACCGGGGCAGGGAGGCTGGGAAGTGCCCGGCAGGAAAGGACCTGGCAGGAGAGGACCTGGGGGTGCTGGGTGACAGCAGCTGGAAACCAGCCAGGGTGTGCCCAGGTGGCCAAGAAGGCTACCGGCAGCCTGGGCTGGAGCAGCAGCACTAGGGATTGTCCCCTGGCACTGGGCACTGGTAAGGGCACAGCTCAAATCCTGAGCTCAGTTTTGCATCCCTGGCTCCAAGAAGGACATTGAGGAGCTGGAGCAGGTCCAGAGCAGGGCAAAGAGGTGGGGAAGGGTCTGGTGAGGGTCAGCTGAAGGAACTGGGGTTGTGCACCCTGCAGAAAGGGAGGCTGAAGTGAGACCTCTTTGCTCTCTACAACTCCCTGAAAGGAGGCTGGAGCCAGGTGGGAGTTGGGCTTTTCTCCCAAGGAACAAGAGACAGGACAAGAGGAAATGTCCTCAAGCTGCCTCAGGGGAGGTTTAGATTGCTCATGAGGATCAATTTCTTCCCCTTGAGGGTTGTCAGGCCCTGGGCCAGGCTGCCAGGTGGAGTCCCCATCTCTGGAGGGGTTTCAAATCTGAGGGCCATGGTTTAGAGGTGACCTGGCAGTGCTGAGGTAAGACCTGGACTGGATGGTCCTCAGGCTCTCTTCAAGCTGAAACAGTTCTAAATCATGGCTCTAACATCTCTGTCTCCTTCCTGTGCAGTGTCACCAATGGTGGTAAAACCACCTTGACCAACAGAATCATCAAGGCACTGCCTAACTGCTGTGTGGTCCACCAGGATGACTTCTTCAAGGTAAGCTGAGCTCCTCCTTTCTTGAGGACATTAACTGCATGCAGTGACAGCAGCTGTAGGTCCCCCTGTAAGTCTTACACTCTTGTGCAAGCTTTCCAGGTAAGCTTTGCCAGCTCAGAGCAGGGCAGTTTCTGATGATTCTTGTTTCCCTGTGTATATATTTCTGTAAATCAGTTTGGACAGAGAAGGAGCTGCTGACCTTGACACACTCCAGTGTCTGCCAGCTTCTGCAGAAGTGGAGCTTGGCACTGAAGGGCTTGCAGCAAAAGCTTCCTTTAGTTCCAGATCTAACCTTAGGCCAAACTGCTGACTTAAGTTGGAGGTCTGTTTACTGTACTGTGCACCAGTTGTTTTCTCCTTGCTGGGTTTTCCTCTTTGTTTTATTTACCTGACAATGTGGCTCCCCCAAACCTACCTGAGGGTTTAAAGCACCCCTAGCTTGCTTTCAATACAAACAGTTGTACTGGAGATCTTTGACAGCTCCACATCAGAAACCCAGCTCAAAGGTGAGCACAGAGGGTTTGTGTTCTCCTGCCCCCAGCCTGGGAGTGCAGCAGGGGAAAGGTTCACATCAGAGCCACCTTCAGCAAACCCCCAGGCTGCAGCCATCAGAGGAATTCCAACAGGGATGGACCCCACTGTAGGGGCAAGTCCAAGAGATGTGGTGACATACTTGTAGTGGCATCTTGTCCCCTAACACATGAGGTGCTCCAGCAGCACAGGGTTGGTTTGCCCTGCCCTTGCAGGTGGTGCTCAAAGCAGAGGGAGACACTCATTGGGAAGAGCTTTGCCAGAAGCCTCCTGCACAAACTGGTCAGACCTGAGCCCTTAGGGGAGGAATGGTTTGACTTGATCCACATCTTCTCTCTGGTGTGTTCAGCTGGCAAATGCTGCTGCAAGTAAAGCCATAACAAGTGACCCAAGTCGTGCTGTGGTGACTCATGAGAGCCTTTGGGACCTGAAATCCCTCTCCTTGAAGCTGCACATTTTAGCTGTTACTTGAAATGCAAATACTCTTAAGCTCTTTATGTTGACTCCTAACCAGGGGCCTCTAATATTTTTGCCTACCAACAGCATATCAAACCCTTGCCATTTATCCAGAGTGGCTTGACAGAGCCTCAAAAAAACACCCCCCACTTGCCCAAATTCTAAGGGTTGGATTCTTTGCTGTGGCCCAAAGAAGGGTCTGTAGTAGTGAATGCTTTGCATAGCCACAAAAAAAAAGCCTAAACATCAAATTCCTGGGATTGGATTCTTTGCTGTTGCCCAAGGAGGGGTCTGTAATGAAATAAACACTTTGCATAGCCACACAAAAGTCCTAAACATCAAACCTTTGGGGTTGGATTCTTTGCTGTTGCCCAAGGAGGGGTCTGTAATGAAATAAACACTTTGCATAGCCACAAAAAAAGTCCTAAACATCCAAATTCCTGGGGTTGGATTCTTTGCTGTGGTCCAAAGAGGGGTTTGTAATTGATATAAACAATTTGCATAGACACAGGAAGACCTAAACACCAAATCCTTGGGGATGGATTCTTTGCTGCTGTCCAGTGAGGGGTCTGTAACTGAACACTTTGCATAGCCACAGAAAAACCTCAACACCAAACCCTTGGGGTTGGATTCTTTGCTGTTGCCCAAGGAGGGGTCTGTGATGAAACAAACACTTTGCACAGCCACAAAAAAATAGTCCTAAACATGCAAATTCCTGGGGTTGGATTCCTTGCTGTTGCCCAAAGAGGGGTCTGTAACTGAAGTGAACGCTGTGCATAGCCACAATAAACCCCTCCCCAAACCTCCACATCCCTGGGGCTGGATTCTTTGCTGTGGTCCGAAGAGGGGTTCTGTAACGGTGGAGCCTGTTCTGGTGTGTGCCTGTTGTCGTGCACAGAGGGTCTGTGAACTGTCTGAGGTGAACACTTTGTTGTCTGTTGCAGTAGAGGCCAGGTGGTAGGGAGCTGGAGACGCTGAGTTTGCAGCAATGTTTTATTGCTCACTATATTTCAGCCACAAGATCAAATAGAAGTCGGGGAAGACGGCTTTAAGCAATGGGATGGTAAGAGCAGTGTTCCCTATAGGATGCAGTAATGTATATGACTTTATTGTTATTTTCCTAAGTATTTCTTTAATATTACTTTTTTCTTTGTTATTGTTGTTATTTTTTTTCTTCTCATTAAACAAGCTTTTAACTGTAACTTTTTACCTAATTGTTTTGTTTTTAATGTTCGAGTTGATTCTTCTTTGCTTTATTAGTTTTTGTTTTTCTTCTAAAGCTTGATGTGTGCTTCGTGGCATTTGATTGTCTTCCCTCCCCCTCCCCTCCCCCCCCCCTCCTTTTTGTACCCTCCCATCCTTTCCCCTTTCTCCTGGCTAGTGTTGGATTCCTTGGATATGGAGGCAATGGTGAGCACTGTGCGTGCCTGGATGGAGAACCCGGTGAAGTTTGCTCGCTGCCACGGGGTGAACGTCACGCCTGGCCCCAGAGAGCCAGCCTCCAAGGATATCCATGTGCTGGTCATTGAGGGCTTCCTGCTTTATAATTACAAGTAAGGTGTGGGGAAGGATTGGTGCTTTGCCAGGGGAAACCTCTTTGCTGTGAGGGTGCTGGAGTGGGCTGCCCGGAGAGGGTGTGGAGTCTGCCTTCTCTGCAGAGATTCCAAGCCCAGCTGGGCACAGGGATCCTGGGCAAGCTGCTGTGGGTGACCCTGCTTCAGCAGGGGGGTTGCACAGGGTGGTCCCTCTAGGTCCTTTCCAACCCTCACCATGCTGGGGGTCTGTGACACCAGATCCCCAGTGCCAGGGCTGGAATCTCCTCTTTACTAACACATCCACCCTGTCCTGAGCTATTACCTGTAAGAATTCATGGCAGGGAGGTTGGAGTAGATAATTTGTAAGGTCCCTTCCAACTTAATCCATTGTAGGCTTCAACCTTGCCAGTAGATGCTGGGAAAGGTGAGGTGCACACAGGATTGTCTTAGGGCAATGTAGGAAGCTCTCATTTAGGGCACAGGGAAACCTTAGACCAAGTCTTGCAAATACTGAGCCAGCAGTACAGGTACAGAAGTCCTTTTGGTCAGCTCCATGGGGCCCAAACCTTGACCTGCAAAAGGTTGTTGATGAGAGCAAGTTGTTAATCCACCCTGCTTGGCTCTCTGCTGGGCTTTAGGAGTGGTTTGTCCTTGTGTGATCCACGTGAGCCCATGGCACACGTGCTGGCCCAGCACTGAGGAAACTGAGCCTGGTGGTTAGTTGGGCACTGGAGCAAAGATCAGCCCTTTTCTTTTTCATCCATAGATAAGGGCAAGGAATTCTTGGCAGGAAGATTGGGAGCCCAGCCTGGCACTGAAGAGAGAAAAGTTCCAACAGTTAAATATATAAACTTCAGGAAACTGCTAGAAAAGTAACAAGCAAAAGGGTTTTTTTTTTCTCTTTCTCCTTTGGACTCCAAAGTGCAATTTTGTTTACAAAACCCTTGGAAGAGAACAAGGCCACTTGGCAGAGCTGGAATGGTTTGAGCTGCACCATTCCAGCTTCCCAAACTGAAGGCAGAGTTCCAAGCAGCCACCTGGGACCTGCCAGACCGAGCTTGGCCAACTGGAGGTGGAGCTGGCACACTGCTGGCTGCTCCTGGCCTGGCCCTGGGGAGCTCATGCTTGGTGTCTCTCCTGAAGGTCACAAATCCCTCTGCAGGGCCCAGTCCTTAACAGGACCTTTCCTTTGGTCTGGAAGGAGCATTTCACCCAGAGGGATTTGGGTGGGAAGAGCACCATGGTGAGCTCCAGCAGGCAGCAGCCTCCATGGCCTGGAGCTGCCTGCTGAGCAGGAGCTGTGTCTTCAAGAAACCACTGAGGCTTTTGCTGTCTGTAATAGAGAGAGATACAAGAGGCTAAAAGATACTTTTGTAGCTTTTGGGGGGTGAATTAACACTTCTGCCAGAAAACAAACAGTATAAATGATGTAAAAATGGACTAAATTCTTTCTCCTCTCCCCCAGGCCACTGATAGAGCTCTTTGACATCCGCTACTACCTGGCAGTTCCCTATGATGAGTGCAAGAGGAGGAGGAGGTGAGGAGATTCTCTGGTGGAAATCTCATCCTTCCTCCCAGGAAAGGCTCTCCCCAGTACCAGAGCTCTCCAGGCTGCTTTTATGTCACTGTTAATGGGATAGATTGGTGCCACCAGCTGGAAGTACAGCTGCAAAGGGGTAGTAGAAGTGGAGAAGGTCTTTCAGGTGGTGTTTTCTGAGCCTTTATCTCTGGCAGTTATGGAGATCAGCACCTGCATGATTCCCCCATGAGCAGCAGTAAGCTCTCAGATCCTGTTTGCTTTGCCCTCAGCAGCTCCCTGGAGCTTCTGCAGTCACCTTGGGTGCTTAAAGGAACTTCTTGCAAACCCTAGACAAATCCTGATGGGAAATTGGGCTGTTTCTAAAGTCCAGCTGCCAGGGAGCAGCTGTCAGGTGAAGTGCAGCAGTGCAGGAGAGGCTGTGTGGTGCCATAGTCCTGAGGTTCCTCTCCCCTCTGTTGCAGTACCAGGAACTACACCGTCCCTGACCCACCAGGGCTCTTCGATGGCCACGTCTGGCCAATGTACCTGAAGCACAGGAAGGAAATGGAGGACAGTGGGGTGGATGTTGGTAAGTCCCCCAAAACACCTCCCTGGGGATGGCAGGTGGGGTGTTAGGGAAGTCAGGGATTTAATGCCAGGCAGCTCTGAGTGTGGTGATGCCATGGGCACCATGCATTTGGGCTCCTGGCCTGCTTCACCCCCAGAGGGGTGCAGCTCACAGCTGGGATGGATTCCCTGTGCTCTGTGCAAGCTGTGGGGTGGCTGGAGAGGGACTTTGTACAGAGGCATGGAGGGGTGATGGCCTCAGCCTGCAAGAAGCTGGATTGAGATCAGAAATTAGGAAGAAATTCTTCCCTAGGAGGGTTGCTAAGGCACTGCAACAGGCTGCTCAGAAGCTGTGGAGGCTCCAAGGCTGGAAGTGATCAGAGCTGGGCTGGGTGAGGCCCTGAGCAACCTGCTCTAGTGGAGGTGTCCCTGCCTATGGCAGAGGGAACTGGATGATCTTCAAGGTCCCTTCCAACCCATTGGATGAGTCCTTGAATCTCTACCTGCAGAAATTCTGCTCAGAACCTGCAGCCTGATTCTCTCTCTTCCTCTCAGTTTATTTAGATGGACTCAAGTCCAGGGATGAACTTTACAATCAGGTCTTTGAAGATATCCACAACAAGCTCTTAAACTGCTCCTAGGTAAGAATGTTCCTGCTTCTTGGGCTGGGGGGATAAAGGTGAGGGGCTGAGGGTTGGAGCCCACCTGCCCTCGTGCTTGGGGCACTCATCTCTCCCTTCTTGCTTTCCAGGGCCTGGAAGACCTGAGAGAGCTGTGTACAGAATGATGTAAATAGTACTTGGAAGTCAGAGGGGAGGCTTTATCTGTGTCACCTCTTCTTGCACTGCCCTTGGGCAAGAGAGGTTTTTTTTGTATATAATTGAGGAAAAAAAAAGACAACTATGAAGATAACTTATTGACAGCTGGGATGGACAGGACTGCTCTGGGGTTTTTTATCTTATTTTCTATTCCACTGCCTTAAAGAGAAGCTGAAAATGCCTTTTTCTGTTGTTTTTTTAATGGAATAAGTAGAGTTGCTTTGGGCAAACTGCTTCCTGCCTCTGCAGATGGGAAGGCTTCATCTCATGGCTCGTTTGTGACATCAGCTCAGTAAAGCTCAGCTAAAAGCCTTTTCTGGGGGGGGCTCCTGTTTGAATATCTGGTGAAAATAAGAACTGGCAGAATGGGCTGGGTTGGAAGAGACCTTTCAGATCCATCAGGAGGTTGCCTCTCACCCTGCTTCTCTCCAAATGTCACCAGAGTGAAGCCCTGGCCTGCAGCATTGTCCTCAGCCCGTGGCTGGCTCCAAGCTAATAATAAACCCTCCACAGTGTCCTGTGC
Organism: Melanerpes formicivorus; assembly: GCF_026170545.1. NCBI lineage: Eukaryota > Metazoa > Chordata > Aves > Piciformes > Picidae > Melanerpes > Melanerpes formicivorus. The sequence continues at coordinate 1,731,665 of NW_027142435.1, read as the reverse complement.
CTGGTAAGGAAGGGAGCCAAAAGGCTGTGGTGAGATAGGTGAGTGCTGAGAGCTGTCAACCCCAGCTAAAGATAGGAAGTGCCATTCAAGTGATGTCCCCAAGCACATGGGGCACACCACGCACCCCCAGGCCACCCACAGCGGAGCACAAAGCCTCTCACGTGGGGCGAGTGTGGGGAGCTCTGGGGCACGAAAATAACCTGGCTGTGGTGTCAGCACAGCTCACTGGGGAAGGGGTTTGGGGCAGGCCTGAATTAGAAACATGGCTCCAGGAAAGCAGCTGCCACAGGTGCCACAGTTGGGGCTGCTCAGCCTGGAGAAGAGAAGGCTCCAGGGAGGCCTTAGAGCTGCGTTTCAGTACCTGAAGGAGCTCCAGGAGAGCTGGGCAGGGACTCTAGACAAGGGCTGGGAGTGCCAGGATGAGTGGAACAGTTTTGAGCTGGAAGAGGGGAGAGTGAGATGAGGAAGAAATTCTTGACAGTGAGGGTGGGGGAGACACTGGCACAGGTTGCCCAGAGAGGTGGTGGCTGCCCCCTCCCTGGAGCTCAGGCTGAATGAGGCCCTGAGCAGCCTGAGGTGGTGGGACTGTCCCTGCCCATGGCAGGGGGTTGGAACTGGATGAGCTTGAGGGTCCCTTCCAACCCAGACCAATTCAGGTCACCCCAAACCTGGGCTGGGGTTGTTTTGAGGAGTTTGGTGAAGCACCAAGTCAGAGCCATTCCTCTCCTCACATTGCAGTGGAATTTTCCAGTTGTGTGGCTGGAGCAGGGATGTCACAGCCAGACATGAGACCAATGGCACCACCCCCCACACCTCCCCAGCTATAAAAGGCACATTTCCTGCTGTGCCACCCCGGGGGGGTGCCTGGGGAGCCCCACAGCACTCTAATTGCAGTGTCCCAGGGCTGGGAGCTCCTCTGCAGCACAGCTGAGGAAGACTCCAGGCAGGACCAGGCTGCTGTGAGCCCTCACCCATCCCTTGTACAGAGTCCCATGAGGGTGGGGGTTGGAGGAGACCTCTGGAGATCATCAGAATCACCTGAAGAAGGTCACACAAACACATTCAGATGGTTTGTAATGCTTCCAGAGAAGGAGACCACCACCTTTTCTGGCAGCCTGCTCCAGGCCTCCAGCAGCCTCACACCAAAGTTTCTCCTGCTCAGGTGGAACCTCCTGGGTTCCAGTTTGTGCCCAATGTCCTTGTGTTGTCCTGGGCATTACTGACAAGAGTCTGGACCCCTACCTCTTGCCCCCCACCCTTTAGCTCTTGCTGAGCATTGCTGCTTTGGGGCTGCTCTTCTCCAGGCTCTCAGCCCCAGATCTCTCAGCCTTTGCTCCTCACAGAGCTGCTCCAGGCCCCTCAGCAGCTCTGTAGCCCTGCCTTTGATGTCTTTATGTGGTGCATGTCCACACATATTGGCTGCAGCTCTGCTGCCTGGCACAGACCCCAGCCCTGGCAGGACCTGATGTGTCATTTCCATCAGGGTTTTCCCTGTGCTAGCAGAGAAGTTCAGCCCTCACCTGATAAGCAGAGCAGGACCCTTGTCCCTTCAGGGGGACATATAAGGGCAAGGCCACTGTGCTCTCTTCCAGCCAGCCCTGAGGAAGCAAAGAGCAGAGCCTAAAAAAGGCAGTGGGATGCTCTCTGCCCACAGAGTATAGAAACCCCCACCCCAGGGGGGTGGTAGCTCCAATGAAGGGAACAAGGCACAACATCCCAGTGCTCTCACCTCCCTGAAGCTCCTGGGAGCAGCATTCAGCTCCCAGCACCACTCTTGCTCCTGCAGTGGTGGTGTCAGGGAGCAGAACTCAGCTCCCAGCACCACTCTTGCTCCTGCAGTGGTGGTGTCAGCTGAGCTCCAGCAGTGTGAGCTCAACACTGCTGAGGCCACACCTTGAATCTGGGTTCAGCTTTGGGGCTCTCACTTCAAGGAGGACATTGAGGGGCTTCAGAAGATCCAGAGGAGGGCAACAAAGCTGGGGAAGGGTCTGGAGAACAGGGCTGGGGAGGAGCAGCTGAGGGAGCTGGGTGTGTTTGAAGAAGAGGAGGCTGAGAGGAGTCCACCTCATTGCTGTTTACACCTCCCACCAGCCCAGGTTGCTGAAGGCCTCATCCAGCCTGGTCTTACACACTTCCAGGGATGAGGCATCCACAGCCTTTCTGGTTAACCCATTCCAGTGTCTCACCACCCTCAGGCAGCCCCACTGTGCTCATTGCACCTCTCTGCAACTTCAAACTCCCTCAAATGAGGTCTGCTCCCACCTGCTCTGGAGCAGCGTGGTGCTGGGGAGGAGACAGCTGGGGTGAATGGCTGGAGACTCCCAAGAGCTTTGAAACAGAAAGCTGTGGCATGAGGAGCATCTGGGGAGCCTCAGCTCTGAGTGCCCTTTGCCCTGCTGTGGCTATAGGATTTCCATGCATCCTTCCCCAGCAGCCCTGCTGATGAAGCAGCTCCAGCACAGCAGATCAAATGCCCAGGATTCCAGCTAAACCCCAAAGCCTCCCCTCCCAGACCCCAGCCTGGAGGGGGGGATGATGGCCCCAAGCCCCCTCTCTAGCCAGCCCTCAGTGCCCCCTACCATGACCAGACTGCTGTCCGGCACGCCTGGGCCGTGGAACGGATCCTGCTCTGCCCTGGGCTGCTGCCAGCAGCCTGCTGGTCATGTCCTCACCCCAGGATGCCAAGTGTCTTGGCCTGGAAAACAGAGCAGACTAAAATTACCCCCAGGCCCACATGCCCCGAGGGGTGGCATGAAACCTACACCCTGTGGGACGTCAGCAGGCAGCAGGCAGGGCTCCCAGGGAGGGGGACACGTGGCACGTCCCTTCCGCCCGGGCTGTGCCCACTTGGCTGCCAACCCAGACCCCAGGGAGCTGGGGGGGGCAGAGCTGGAGTGACAACACACATCCTAAATTGAGCAAATCCCCTCAGCACGGAGCTCAGCCCGAGGCAAAGTCCCTGCCATGGGCTGCTGGCAGAGCCCAGGGGCCGTGGGCACCGCTGGGCTTGGGCTGGTGGTTCCCCTGATCAGGTTCCACTTGGCTCTGGCACCACAGCCATAGGCAGCCAGAAACCTCCCTGGGGCTCCCAGTGGTAACCCAGCCCCAGGTTCTCATCTGTGCTCTGCAGAAAGTGGTGATTTAGGACCTTGTCCCTTCTTGTCCTTGTCCACTGGAGGCCAGAGGTGAGGGCAGAGGGTCTGGCCTGTGCCAGCCCCCCAGCCCTGACCACCAGCTGCCCTGCCACACTCACCAGTGGTACCAAAGCCCATCAGCCCTTCCTGGCCCTGAGAATATTGGAGCTAATTCCTTATCCACTCTGCTCCCATGGGAAATGGGGAGAGAGGTTGGACTAGATGACTTTTAAAGGTCCCTTCCAAGCCAAACCTTTCCATGTTTCTATGGCAACAGGACCTCGCTGGTGCCCTGCAGAAGAGGGCAAAGCACAGGGACCCCACAGCGACCCTGGGACTCTCCTCACACCCAAGAGCTTCCCTGGGGCCCCATGGTCCTATCTGAGCCTCAAATTCTCAGGACCAGCCCTCAACCTCCCTCAGAGGCCAAGGCAGGAGGGGCTGGGGGCTCCCCTAGACTTGGTGCATCCTACAACCCATCTCTAAAGCCCCTCCCAGGCCTCAGGGAGCTCACTGACCCGTGCTGGGGCTGATAAGGCAAGGAAAAAAGCCCTTTTCCCCCCAAATTAAGGAAACCTCTTTGGAATGAGAGCACAAACTTCATGTGGGGGCACAGCAGAGGAGCTGCCACCTGCCCAGTGTGTCCTTCTCCCCCTCCCTCCCCAGCAGGAGCCACAGCTGCAGGGAAAATTTTACCTTTATTTTGTTTATTTTATGGAAAGGAGGGAGTGCCCAGTGGGACCGAGGCCTGGGGGGGTTGTGACACCCCAGGGAGGAGGGGGGGTGGCCAGGGTCACCCATGGGGCTGAGGCACCTTGGGCCACACAGGAATTGGTCCTCAGTAATGGCTGGCGTGTGGCAGGGTTTAGAGGAGGGGTCTCCCCACCAAGACCCTCCCTGCTCAAGGCAGGGTGCTGCAGCAGCTCCAAGAGCCAGGGCCCGGGATGGGATGGGGAGGATTGGTCCCCAGGCCCCATCTCAGTAATGGGGAGAGCAGCTGGGGTGGGGAGCAGGGGGACAAGAAGCCAAGCAAGAGCCGCAGGCAGGAAGCCGAAACCCAGGCCGGCACAGCCCGAGCCCCCTGAGGTGGAGGTCTCCAGGGAGCCACCAGCCCCCAGAGAGCCCAGCAGAGCCTGGGCACATCTGCAGAAGGCTGTTGGGGGCCCAGCTCCTCGGGTGAGCAAGGGGCAGAGCCACCAAGGTGCCTCCGGGCAGGACAAGCCAAGCCGAGGCGGAGGGCAGGCGGCGCTAGCGGATGCTGCCGTCCCCCTCGCTGCTCTGCAGCTTCTCCCTCTCGATGGACCACACCAGCTCCTGCACAAACTTCATCTCCGAGGCCACCTGCTTGGCCAAGGCCTCGTAGTGGTTCTCCAGCTTCCTGTAACGCCTCTTGAGGCCATTGGCCACCTGCACCACGCTCCTGGTCTCCTCCTGCGCCTGCTTCTTCAAGGCCTCCGTCTTCTGCAGCTCCTGCCGGATCTGCCGCAGGTCCTGGCTGATGCTTTCGTTCTCCTCCTTGTACCACGACTCCTTCTCCTCGTAGATGGACAGCAGGGCCTCGATGTCCTCCTGGAAGGACTTCTTGTTCCTCTCCAGCTCTCGGAGGCTCTCCTCAGCTGCAGCCACCTCCTCCATGACCTTGGAGAAGCGCTCGAAGTTGATGTAGGTGTTGTTGGGCGGCATGCTGGAGTGGGACTTGATGGTGTACTCCTTCAGGCGCGTGGTCTTCAGCCGGCGCCGCTCGGGCTTCTTGCAGCTGTCCTCGTTCCGGACGTTCCTCCTCTTGATCACCTGAGCAGAGGCACAGCCACAGGCATGGGGCCACAGCCAGCACAGGGGGACCTGAGCATCCACCCAGAGCCCACCCTTGGCAGCAAGGCAGCCCCAGCTGAGAGGGGAAGAGCAGGGGAGGTCCACCCCCAACCTCTTGGACACCACAAAAAGCACCAAGACTTTGACTTCTCACCTTAATCCAAGGGTGCTCCAGGCTCTGGGCGATGGTCATTCGCTTCCTGCAATGACAGCAAGGCTGCAGTTGAGGGGCAGAGGCTCTGCTGCCTCTTTCCCTGGTCAGATCCTGGAGAAGCAGCTCAGATCCCATCACCCTTGCAGCACAGATGAGCCCACACAAACCCACTGTACTTGGTGGTGCCCTAGAGAAGGGCCCCAGCCAGCTCCCAAGGGCCCCAGCCAGCCCCTCAAGAGCAAATACACAGAGAAGAGCCCACAGGAACCTCCTAATCAATGACTGACCATGCAGCACCACCCCAGGCTCCTGGGTGCTCTGGCCAGCCCATGATCCCTTCCAAATCCCTTTCCCTCCCTGCTGCACCTTCAGGATGACCCCAGAATTCACCCCAGGGGTAAGGAGACTCTGGTTCCCAGATCCTACAAGCAGCAGGTAGGCAACAGAGGGATAAAGGGGATTTATAAACAGGGATGATGTGCTAAACCCTCAAGGCTAAAGCCAGGCACAGGTAGGAGAGGTGGGAGCCGCCTGTGTGTGGAGGGTTGGGCAGCAGGGAGTGTCCCCTCCCCAGGGGCTGGCCCCAGCTCCACCCCCCGTGTCTCACTTGGGGTCCTTGACGAGCAGGCGGCGGATGAAGTCCTTGGCCAGCTCGCTGGTGTTGCTGAAGTACTCCTCATCGAAGTCATAGTTGACAGCAGATATGTTGGTCAGGGTCTCCTGCTTCGTTTCCCCCAGGAAGGGAGAGGCTCCACTCAGCCTGCAGTGAGAGCAGGCTGTGACCCCTCCAAAGAAGAGGACACGCCCCCCCTGCTGTGCCTGTCACCCCCAGCCCCCCCGATACTCACAGGATGTAAGTGATGACCCCGATGCTCCTGGAAGAGAAAGAGGAGGCTGAAGCCCTGTGGAGTGCTGTTGGTGCCCTCTCCTTGAGCTTGCAGCAAGAGGGGAGATGGGCAGTGCAAGCCCAGCCAGGGGACCAGCCACTGGTGCCACTGGGACCAGCCACTGCTGCCACTGGAAGGAGTTTGAGGGAGGGACTCACTCACCACATATCAGCCTCCAGCCCCAGGGGTTCGTAGTTGACAATTTCTGGGGCTTCAGAAGGAAAGAGGGAAGAGAAAATGTTTGTTCTGGGGAAAAGCAGCCTGTCCCCACGGCTACCTCCCCAGCAGCTGCCCAGCCTGCAGCACCAGGGTGCTGAGAAGCTCTCCAAAGCTCTCAGAGCCCAGAGGAGCCCCACAGGCTCTCACCTACAAACTCTGGGGTCCCAAATATGTTCTTGAATTCATTCCCTGCTTCAATCTTGTGGGCGATCCCGAAGTCGATGAGCTTGATGCGAGGGTTTGGCACGTTCTTGTCCAGCAGCATGATGTTCTCTGGCTGTGGGGGGGCAGGAGATGGTGGTGACCCCACATGCTTGCCCCTGCCCTCCTCTCCCCAGATGAGAAAACACATGCCTCAAGCAGGGATAGAGCCCAGATCTTGGTCACTTCCTCTGGGAACTTTTAGAAGTCTAACCTGTTGTAATTCCTTGAAGTACTTTGCTGCCAGCAGGGCCAACCAATACCCAACTGGTTTATTCACAGACTGGATTTAAAAGGGACCTTAAAGATCATCCAGCTGCAGCCCCCCTGCCATGGGCAGGGACACCTCCCACCAGCCCAGGTTGCTCAAGGCCTCCTCCAACCTGACCTTGAACAGCCCCAGGGAGGAGGCAGCCACAGCCTCCCTGGGCAGCCTGTGCCAGCATCTCCCCACCCTCACTGTCAAGGCTTTCTCCCTCGCCTCCAGTCTCAGTCCCTCCCTCACCTTCAAGTCGAAGTGGGCGATGCGCTTGGAGTGCAGGTAGTGCACCCCGTCCAGGATCTGCTTGAGGAACTGGGTGGCCTCCTCCTCCGTCAGCGACTCCTTCTCGGCCAGGAAGTCGAAGAGCTCCCCGCCCGAGACCAGCTCCAGGATCAGCACCACGTCCGTCTTGTTCTCGAAGATGTCGTGCAGGGTGATGATGTTGGGGTGCTGGATCTCCCGCAGGATGTCCACCTCCCGCTCGATCTCCTCGCGGCTGACGCCGCGGCGGCTGGACGACAGGCGCCGCTTCTTGATGAACTTGGCCGCGTACTCCAGGCCTGTCTTCCGCTCCCGGCACTTCCGCACGATGGCGAACTGCCCGCTGCGGGGGCAGGGCACAGCGTGTTAGGGGTGCAAGGGGCCCCTGGAGATCATGGAACCACAGAGCTGCCAGGGCTGGAAGGGACCTCGAGGCTCGGCCAGTCCCAACCCCCTGCCATGGGCAGGGACACCTCACACCACAGCAGGTTGCTCACAGCCACCTCCAGCCTGGCTGCAAACACCTCCAGGCAGGAGGCTTCCACCACCTCCCTGAGCAACCTCTGCCAGTGTCTCACCACCCTCATGGGGAAGAGCTTCTTCCTAACATCCAATCTGAACCTACCCATTTCTAGTTCTGTTCCATTCCCCCTAGTCCTGTCATTATCTGACACCCTTAAATGTCCCTCACCCACGTCCTTGTAGTCCCCCTTCAGATACTGCAAGACCAGCACCTCCCAGTCCAACCCCCCTGCCAGAGCAAGGCCACAGAATCCAGCACAGGTCACACATGAATGCATCCAGGCAGGGCCTGAAAGTCTCCAGAGGAGACTGCACAACCTCTGGGGGGAGCCTGCTCCAGTGCCCTGTGACCCTTACAGAGGCAAAGAGAGGATCTGCTGCAGCACACGTGCCTGCCTAGCAGGAGGATGAGAGTCACAAGGTTTCCCTGGGGTCTATGGGGAATTGGGGTCCTCCTGGCACGTTGCTGGGATTTGCACACCTGGTGCAGGTGTGCAAACATGGGGTGGAGGAAGGAAATCCTTCCCAGGGGTGCAGCAGCCTCTCCCTGGGCTGCTTGAGTGCTGTTGTGACCATCCAGGGCGGCTGGGAGGTGCCCATCAGCCCCTAGTTCAAGCCAGAAGCCCCCAGGGTTATTCCACGAGCCCAGTGGCTCCAGGATGCCATGAATATCCAGCAGGAAACCAGCAGGATCGGGAGAAACGCCTGGAATTAGATCAAGCAGCAGCTCAAACTACACTTGGAGTCAGAGGCTCGGGGGGAGGCAGAGCTCAGGGCACCAGTGAGTGCTCTGAGGAGCTGGGTCCTGCTCACACTGGCACCGCTGCTATGGCAGGACCCTGACGCCAAGCCCCACACAGCCACAGGATGCCCAAGGGCCCCTCAACACCTTCCTGCCGAGGGCGGGTCCATCCCACACCCCCGGGCTGCTCCCTCCCCTGCTGGCCTGGCCATTGGTCGTGGCCGTGGCAGGCAGTGACGTGTGGCCCCAGCCTCCGTCACCGCGCACGCAGGACCCAAGAGGCACGGCCCTGGGTCGTGGCCAGGGCCACTCACAGCCCCCCCTGGGGCACAGACCAGTCTTGCCCAGGTGGAACCTCTCCCCACAGCTCACACTGGACCACAGCTCACACTGGACCACAGCTCCACTGCAGCCCCTAAAGGAGGCCCCTGGGAGCTCACTGCCCCTTTTAGAAGCAAAGCCTAAACCCACCCAAAACATTTCTGCGGTGCAAGCATTCCCCCCAAGGACCTCCCCAGGGGAGCCCTGGGCCCGGGCAGACCATGGCACGGCTGAGGCAGAGCTGGAGGATTCAAACCCAGCCCACACACCCTGCCTTGGCCTCCCGATGATCAAACCCCATCTGCATGCAGTGATTCACCCCAGATGGGTCCCGCAGGCGCAGAGCAGGGCCGGAAGCTGCCAGCAGAGGCCCAGCAGCCCTGGCCGAACCCAGAGGGGCTGGGAGCTCTGCAGGGAGCTGCTGGGAATGCCCAGATGGAACAGAGTTGAGTGCTGGTGTGCATCTTTTGGGTTTAACATCAAGCTGCCAGAGGTGCCTGGCTCCCAGCACAGCCCCCAGCCTGCAGGTGGCACTGGGGGTGTCACCAGTGTGGGGATACCACAAGGGTACAGCACTAGCAGGGTGAAGATGCCAGCCTGGTGCTTGTGCAGGGGGTGCAGCCATGGAACCCCCACCTCCCATCCCAGAACATGGGAGGATGTCACTCACCTGCCCAGCTCTTCACCCATCTCATAGAAGTCCTCCACGCTCTCCTGCCGGAAGGTGGACATGGCTGCAGGGCCCCCAGGGAGCCAAAGCTGACCCTGTGAGTGGAGGAGGACAGGACTGGGGAGCAGCTGGAGATCAGCACCTGCAGCACCAGGAACAGGAGGTTATGCCCCAGCAGCACCACACCACCAGCCACAGATCTGTTGTGGCAGGACCCTGCCCCTCAGTTTGCTCCCACCCCCCCCAGCAGTGCAGCCCCATGCTAAGCCATAGATTCATCCCAAGGATGTCCCCCCCAGTTTCATCATGCCACAAAGCCTGTGGGACCCCCTGCTCAGCCCAGCCCTACAGGGATGTCCTGGGGGGAGAGAAGAGGGAACAGAGGCCGTGGCTGTGCGGGCACCATGGGCCACTTGGTCTGTGTCACAACAGCCAGAGACACACAGCTGCAGCAGAGGGACTCCCCAGCACAGCCAGTGGCACCTCATTACCCTCACTCTGGCCCTAGCCAGCACTGCTCCCATAGCCCCCCAGTTCCCCACCGTCACTCCCTGCCCCACAGCTCCCACACCTCCCTGTCCTGAATCCCTACAGCTCCCCTGCCTCATAACCCCTGGTCCAGAGCCCCCTCTGTCCCCCATAGCTCTTTCCTGCCCCACAGCCCAAACTGTGTTATCCTCTCTTTGCCCCCCAAACCCCCACGCCCACAGGTCCTCCAATCCCCCCCAGCCTCTCCCTATCACACAGACCCCACCCACAGAGCCCCCCCCACTGCACCCCAAAACCCCACAGCCCCTCCTTGCTTCACAGCCCTCCCATTTGGGTCCTCCCCATCCCCACCCAACCCCACAACCCCCAGTTCCCAAGCCCCCCAACCCCTTCCAGCCACCATGCCCCACCCCAGCCCCGCAGCCCCCAATTTCACAGCCCTCCAGACACCCTCCTCCCCTTCCTACCCCATCTCCTCCCCTTCCTACCCCATCTCCTCCCTACCCCCGCAGGCCTCACCCCTTCCTCGCCTCCCCCCGCTTAAAACTCCCCTGTCCCCTCTCACAACGCCCCTCTTAAGCCCCTTTTCTCACCCCAAAACTCCCCTCTCCGCCCGTGCCCCCACCACCTCCCCTTCCCACATCTCTCCCCTCAGGCCCCACCTGGGCCGCAGCCGCCCGCGTCGCCGCCACCGCCGCATTCCAGCACTGCTGGCGGCTCCGCCCACCGAGCTCCGCCATTGGCTCCACCCAGCTTCGGCTCAACCGCGATTGGCTCCACCCAGAGGTAGGTCCGCCATGATTGGCTCCACCCACGCAGTCCCGCCCAGCCGCCTAAAGGCGGGTCAGAAGCTCCGGCGTGGGGCTGGGCGCGCTGCCGTAGCTCCCCCCCCCCCGCGCCCCCAGCGCCCCTTCGCGTAAAAACACCCCCAAAAAAAGCTGAATTTCACCATTATTCGAGTTTTATTAATTCCAGTGGCACTAATACAGGCGGCGATGGGCACGACAGTCACACCGTAGAGCGGGGAACCCCGCCCTTTTTACCTCAGTTGGAAGCAATTTCACTTGCCCCCCCCCCTCCCCCTTGTGGGACGGAGGACCCCCCTCAAACCCTCTTTTATTTTTTAACCTCCAAGTCAAATAAATACAGAATTGGGCAAATCTAGTGGAAATGTTTTAGTTACAATGGCAAAGATGAGTCATGTGCAACACAGAAAACCTATAAGGCTTTGTTCTTTTTTTTGGGGTATTCTCTTTCCTCATTTTAAAGTCTTCGAATCGCTATGAAACCAATTACCGATGGAGAGATGGTCACAGGCGCCGAGCCCCTGGCCTGGGCATCAACGCTAATTAATTGATTTGATTTTGTTTCTTCACGCACTCCCCTCTCTTTCTCTCCCCTCCCCCCCCTAAAGAGTCCAACAAGATTGATTAGAGTTTGTCCAGGAAGTTGTCCAGGGCAGGGATTCCTTCTTTGAGGCCTTTACGCTTGCGGGTCTCAGCCACCACCTGGCAGGGTCGGCTGGCGCTGTCAAAGGGATCTCCGGGCAGGATCTGCCAGTGGTCAAAGACGCACTGGGGGAAGGCCTGGCCACCTGTGTTGGACCTCAGGTCTGCTGTGAAACCTGTGAGGAAGAGGAGATGGGAATGAGGAGGAAGAACAATCCCAAGTCGTCACCTAGAACAGAGGACTCCAACTTGGAGATGCCATGAAAGATGATGGGAGAAGGCTGAGGGAGATGGAGGCTAATCCTGCCTTGGTGAGTTTCCTTCAGTCAGTCTTTGACAACCTAGACTGTCATGAGAGATTTGTTCTGACTCTATGGAAAAATTGCTCATTTTGTACCACTGTGTGGCAGACAAGGCCCAAAGTTACCTTCTGGTGGCCTTTCAGTGCCTCAAGGGCCTGTAAGAAAGCTGGGGATAAACCTTTGAGCAGGGCCTGTTGTGACAAGAGGGGATGGTTTGAAACTGAAAGAGGAAGATTTTATGCTGAGGGTGATGAGACCCTGGCCCAGGTTGCTCAGAGAGGTGAGAGATGCCCCTAGCCCTGGAACCATTCCAGGTCAGATTGTTTGGGGTTGAGCAACCTCTCTAGTTGCAGATGTCCCTGCTGGCTGCAGATTTGACTAGATGAGCTTTAAAAGGTCCCTGCCAACCTAAACCATTCTGAGATGATCTCTTCTATCAAAGAAAGAGGAAATGGTCTCAAGTTGCACCAGGGGAGGTTTAGGCTGGACAAGAGGAACAAGTTCTTCCCCAAAAGAGTTGTCGAGGCCTAGAACAGGGCAGTGGAGTCCTCATCCCTGGAGGGGGTTCAAAGCTATAGAGGTGTGGTGCTGAGGGACATGGTGTAGTGGTGGACTTGACAGTGGTGGGTTACCAGTTGGATCTTAAGAGTCTTTTCCAACTTCAGTGGTTCTACAATCATGGCAATCAGACAGCTGGCCAGCAAAATCAGCTCCCTCCCCAGGGCTGGGCTCAGGCTCCAGGAGCTGCTGCAGCCCAGGCCCAGCACACTCACCAAAGGACTCATTGACAGGCAGGTAGGCCTTGACCACAAACATGGGGGTGCCAGCCACCTGGGTCTCCTCAAACACGTGGCCACGCTTCCTGTTCAGCACACCATAGATGCCACCCACCACCTGCTCTGGACACTGAGAGAGAGAGAGAGAGAAGGGGTCAGGACTGCAGCCACCACCATTTTCTTTGCCCAGGAACTTCTGGGCCGAGCAGATGTTTCTCACCTGGATCTCCACCAGGTAGATGGGCTCCATGAGGCGGGGCTGAGCGGTGAGCACGCAGGCGTAGAGGCATCTCCTGGCTGTGGGGATGATCTGGCCACCTCCACGGTGGATGGCGTCGGCGTGCAGGGTGACGTCGTGCACGTCGAAGCGCACCGCGCGCATGTTCTCCTCGCACAGCACTCCCTGGCAAAGCAGAGCAGGAGGTCAAACACCACACTGCAACCAGGGGCTGCTCCCTACCACAGGGCTCCAGTCCCAGGGCAAAGACCTTAGAAGCAGATCCTAGAGCATGAAGGGCAAAGATCCCACCAGGCACACCAGAAGCCACTTGGCAAGTGATCATCCCAGCCCATGACCCAGCTGCTGCTGAGCCACCACAGGAGCCCCACCAAGGCAGCTTCAGGCCCAGAAACCATTTAGAGCAGCCACAGCTCCAGGGTTCATGTAAGCATTAGTGCTGACACACATTTATGATGCTGCTTCCCAAGTGGATGGCAGGAAATGGAAGTTTTTTCACATTATTGGGACCAAAAAAGAGCAGCTGGCATGGTGGGATCATCTTCTGAAACTAACTTAAACTGAAGAGGGAAGAAAACTCTCCTGCTGCTACCCTCAGTCTGTCAACTGCTCTTTGGAGTCATCTCCTGCCTAGTTCAACACATTAACAAGTAAAGGCCAGATCATTGATGAGGCTGAGAGAGCCCATCATTGCCCAAAGATTCTCCTGTGCCATAACCATGTCACATCCTGAGGGTTTTCCCAATGTTTCTTTGGGAAGACAGAGCAGCAGCAGCCCTCTGCCACCCCCAGTGCTGTCCCCACCTCCTTTGTCGCCCACTGGAAGCCAGCCACCACGCTGTCCTTGATCTCATTGAGGTACTGCACGCCCTTGGTGATGTCGGTGAGGATGTTGGGGCCGGTGCCATCGGGACCGAAGCACCAGATCTTCCTGGCTTCAGTCACGTCCCACTCGTACTTCTCGGCCAGGTAACGAGCTCGCTGCTTCAGCTCCTGGCGGGCAGAGACCTCCCCCTTGTCGATGTCCTCGGCCAAGCCGTCTGGGAAGGGCCGGGCCTTCATGTAGAGCCTGTTGTGTTTGTTGGGGGACTTGGAAAGGCACATCACGTTGGACTCCTCGCTGACTGTCTCACGATAGGACACGACAGGGTCAGATTTCTGTGGTGACAGGCAGCAGAGCAGAGCAGTGAGCCAACAACCCCACCACAGCTCACCAGATCCCACCAGCTTCGCTGCTGCAGCCCCTCTACCTTAATGGGAATGCAGGCGTGGTCCTCCTCCAGGTCCTTCAGGCAGATCTCCAAGTGCAGCTCCCCAGCACCAGCAATGATGTGCTCCCCAGACTCCTCAATGATGCACTGGAAAGACCACGGACATGGCAGGTGAGGCTTTGGACTGCAATGCAACAGAAGCTGTCGCACATCAAGCACCACCAACTGGCTCTGACTTTTGTCTTTGACTCATGGAGCTACTTTTAGAAGCTCCTTCCACTCATCTGGGGATGACTCAGCACCAAACACCAGGTGGAACACAGCATTCCCTCCCCCTCTGGAAGGGCTGAGACCAACATTCAGCCCAAGACTGTTCTACCAGCACTCCCAGTACAACCCTAAAGCCTCCTGCATCAGCAGGACCATGATCTCCCCTATCCCCAGGACCATTCTGGACACTCACCTGCACCATGGGGTCAGACTTGGCAAGACGCTTGAGCCCCTCCACCAGCTTGGGCAGGTCCGCTGGGTTCTTGGCTTCCACAGCCACACGCACCACAGGGCTGACACTGAACTTCATGACCCTCATGTTGTGAGCGTGCTCAAAGGTGGTGATGGTTCCAGTCTTCACCAGGAACTGGTCAACACCAACCAGCCCAACAATGTTTCCACAAGGCACGTCCTCAATGGGCTCAACATAGCGGCCCATCATGAGAATGGTCCTGGAGGAAGAGGAAGTTGGGTTTAATGAAGTTTGAGGGAGGAGATCCCACCCAGCAGCGTCCTGGAGCTCAGCAGCAGACTTGGAAGTCCACGGCCAAGGGCCACGATGATGAAAAGAGACCTCAAGTATCAGCAAGACTGCAAACCTGAACCATAGAGCACAACCCAGCCAGGACTGACCTTTGAATTGGCTTCAGGTACAGATCCTCCTTCTTGCCAGGGGTGTAGTTTGGTCCCATGATTCTGACCTTCAAGCCAGTGGAGACCAGACCAGAGAAGACACGTCCGAAAGCATAGAAGCGTCCCTTGTCAGAGGTTGGCACCATTTTAGAGATGTACATCATGAGGGGCCCTTTGGGGTCACAGTTCTTAATACCTGGGAGGAGAAGAGGTATCAACTCCATTCAGCACCATTAGGTTTGTTTTCTGTCCCCCAAATCCCAACACAAGACCTGGACCCACTCTTGTCCCAGCCTGTTGGTTTGTCCAGAAAGCTGGCCAGCCTGGAGAGTTGTCACTGACGTAGGTTCTGACTGAGCATGGGCTCAGCCTGAGCCTTGGCCACATCCTGGATGATCTCTAAAGATCTTTTTTCAACCCCATCATCCTGGCATTTAGCGACACCAGGAAAGCTTGATCCATACTGGAGCAGCTGGCAGGTGTCATACCTATGGCAGCCTCATCATCAGGAGGTCCCTCGTAGAGCAGCTCGCAGCGGTACTTCTGGGCTGTGACAGGAGAGGGCAGGTGGATGGTGATCATCTGCAGCAGGGCATCTCCAGCAGGCAGCCACCGCCTCATCACAGCCTGAGCAGAGGGCAGAGCAGTCAGACCTGGGCAAACTGCTCAGGACATAGCAGCCAGCCTCCACCAGCTCCACCCTAGCCAAGCAGGGCTTGTAGTTGCTCACTGAGTTTACAGCTGGTGCAGCACAGCTGTACTCATCTCATCCCCACAGACCCTGTAGACCCAGCTCACCTTCAGCAGGGGTTTGCCCTCCTTGTCCTTATCTTCACTGTCAAGCTTGATGTCCAGTTTCTCAATCAGTTTAGCTGCCTCCTCCTTCCTGAAGTTCATGATTGCATCAAAAACCTGCAACAGCAGCAGCCATGAACTTTTCAGTGACCTAGTTTGAAGCAGCAGCATGAGTGTCTCTGAAGAGCATCTGTTCTTGCTCATCACCCATCTGACTCCACGCAGAGCTCAGACAGACCTGCCTCCACAAGACCCACCACCACCTTCCCCACCTCCATGAAGGAATGAGATGTGTCAGATACTGAAATTTCTTCAATCAAACAAGTCAGGTCAAAGTGAAGAAATTTTCCATCATCACACACTGAACCAGGGCATGCAGCACCAGCAAGGGCTGGACACACAAGGACTCACCTTGAAGATGGGGTCAAGGATGAGCTGGCAGAAAGTCCTGGGCAGTTTCTTTCCATCAGGGCTGGTAGCAGATTTGCTGAATTTGCCAGTAGCAGGGTCAAAATATCTGGAGAAAGAATCAAGCCAAAGATCAGTGCTCAGTTCAGCTGCTGAATTTAGCTCAGTTCAGTGTGGCTTGTCCGGCCAGCTCAGCCCAAAGGAATGAGTTGTTGATAGGAACCATCTTCACACCTTTGCCCCCACCACTCCCAGAGATCACCAAAACACACTCAACCCCTGCTGCCAACTCACCATCCCCTCCATCCCCCTGTGTTTCCTATTCTGCCAGGATCTCATGGGAAGTGTGGTTCTTGTGCCAGCACGTGGCCCAAGTCACTGAGACGGGTCCACAAGCAGCACGACCACAACCTCTCTCCCTACCCATCTTCTACAAGTGCTGCAGCCACACAGAGCTGATCTGGACTGAAACCCAACAGCTGTGACTCCTCACCTGTCTCCCCACAGCTTCTTCATCATGTCTTCTACTTTCTTGGCACGCTCGGACGGGTTCAGCTGGGCATCGCCCTTGGCGGCAAACTTCGCCACATACATTTCAGCAAACTGCTTGAGCGTGAAGGCCCAGCCATGCAGGCCAGAGCCAAAGCCCACGGTGCCCAGCACAGGATCAATCTGCCAGGGAACAGAACTGGGTCAGAGGAGCAGCTCCTCCAGCCACTCAGCATTACAGCAGTCAGCCTGCTCCATCCCAACACAAAGTATAACACAATGGAGCTTCAGGCCTAAGCAACCCTCAAGCAGTTCTGTGGCAGCTGCCATCACCAAGGCCTGGGGAGAGCCTGGCCACACATCCATCATCTTAGCTTTGTCCTGCAGGACTAGAGCAGTTTTTTCATCCAGCTCCATACAGGGACAGCTCAGTAGCTGCACAGATCTGCATGCAGGTGAAGCTCCTGCCCATCACAGGGAGGATCAGTAGGGCATGAAGACCTGCAGCAGGGAGCAGGGCCTGGCAAGCACAGCCCAGCCTCCCCATGCCATTCCAGGAGACAACAAGGGGAGGAATACTGCATGGCTGCCTCCAATATCACCCAAAAACATGTTCTACAAAACAAGGACCCCCTTGACAAAACGACAAAATGCCTTCCTGCACTGATAGCCTTTATCTGCTGAAGCCAGAACCTCCAGAAGGCTGTGGAGGAAAGCTGGTGAGAGCTCTGGACCAGCACAAGCTGGGTAGCAGGGATGTCTTCACCATACTGCTCTTGCTTCTTCACTCAAGATCAGAAAGAGACAAGGAAACAACTGCTCCCTCCCAAAAGGGAATCTTTTGAACACAGTACTGGCAGCCTCCCACTCACCATGATATTTCCCATGGGGCCACTCTCCCCTTCTCCATAGGTGGAGATGATGACGTTCACGTTCTCCACGATGCGCTGGAAGGTCTGGTAGAGCTCCTCTGGCTCCAGCTGCAGCTCCAGCAGTGCTCTGTCCATCTTGTTCATCATCAGGACAGGCTTGATCCTCTCAGCAATGGCCTGACGCAGCACAGTCTCTGTCTGCACACAGACTCCTGCCAAACACAGCAGAATTGGTTATTGTCATCTCCAAAGGCAGCCAACATGCTCCAGTGGCACACAGCAGCAGGAGCAAACCTTACCAGAGACACAGTCGACAACCACCAGGGCACCATCAGTGACACGAAGAGCAGCAGTGACCTCAGATGAGAAGTCCACGTGCCCAGGAGAGTCAATCAGGTTAATCAAGAAACCAGAACCATCCTTGCTTTGCTTGATGAAGGCCAAATCGTTCTCAGAGAGTTCATAAAACAGGGAAATAGCTCTGCAAGAAGAAACACCCAAGTCATTATCTGCGTGTTGGCCACGCTGAGAAAGAGCCTTCACCCCACAGAGAAGCTGCAGCTGGGCTGAAGGACTTCCTGAAGAGCATCCCTAGGAAGTCAGTGTGGGATAGAACCAGGAGAGGAGGCTGAAATCTGCTCTCCCTGCACTGTGCTGAGACCCTCCCAAAATCATCACCTCTTCCAACTCCATGGAGTGCCCAAAGATGAATCCACTTCTTGACTCCATAAATCAAGGACTTCTCTTCCCACCAGACCCAAATACATTTCTGATGGCTTTTCATGCCCCTCAGGGTCCTCAAACCATCCCTGGTGACACAGCCACCAGAAATGCCCCCAGGACAGCCTCTGCACAGCATCCAGCAGACATCCAGCAGCCCCAGCGCTAGAACACAGGGCTGAAGCTTCAGCTGCACATCTGCTTCCCACTGCTCACCAGGGCTGATTCACCAGAAGCCAATCAATACCTACTCTTTCATTAAACAAATCCCCAGGAGTACAAGATGAGCCTCTGAACTAGACTAGCAAAACCCTGATGCTGTCTTCTTTCATCTCACCATCAAAGCCTCGGAGGACTCCAAGCCCCCCCCTCAGCTCAGCCCACGCTCAGGTGGTGCCTGGAGGGGACACTCACGTTGATTTGATGGTGATGCACCGTTCCTGCTCATCCTTCCTGGTGTCAGTGAAGCGGGTCTCGCCGGCACGGGCAGAGGCAATGATCCCAGCTTTGCACACCAGAGAATCAGTCAAGGTCGATTTGCCATGATCCACATGGGCGATCACGGACATGTTTCTGATGTTGGCCTTTTTGTCCATGATGGCCCGTATCTGGTCTACTGTGAAGTTCACCTTGAAGGAGGAAAGAGGTAGGGGAGGGAAGGAGAAAAGCCAGAGGGCATGTAGGAATGCTTTCGACAATTCAAAGGAGCACAAGCAACGCCACAGATACCTGCCATGGCCACAGCGACACCGGTTCTACCTGTGCTACCGGACAACCCAAGGCAAAGGTAGCAAGGGGACAAGCAGAAGGGTCTGGACCCGAAGCACAAGCGCCCAGTGTGCTCCTTTCGCCTCAGCGTCCTAGGAACTGCGGCAGCGCCAACGCTTCCTTGCGGCAACCCCCCCCCTAAACCCGAACACCACCCCTCCCCGCCACCACCGAGCGCTCCTTCGCTCGCTGCTCCGCGGCGGGGAGCTGACAGCACACTGCTCCGCTGCCATTGCCCCCACCTGGGCCGCAGCGTTACATAAGGCGGCTGCAGAGGCCTGGCCGCAGCGTCAACGCCGCCTCGGTGCCACATCACCGCCGCTCCCCCTCCCCGCAGAGCGAGCGCGGCGCCGCTGGACCCCACCGGCCCGCCACCAGCGGAGCGCAGACCCCAAGGCCACGGGGCCTAGAGTCACCCCCGGGACCTGTCCCCTCCTCCCGGCCTGCTTTCCAGCCCCACCCCTCTCCCCTCCGCAGCGGCCCAGCCCGGTACCAGAGGCCGCTGCTACCGCGGGCTCTCCTGAGCCTTCCATCCCCACCGACACTGCGAGCGAGCTGCCCGCTGGGCGCTCCGGGGCGGCGGCAGGTCGCGGGATCTCACCATGGTGGCGGATGGCGGTGGATTCTCCGGGGCGGGGGGGGTACAGCAATGGCGGCGGCAACAGCCCTGTCTCGCTGGCGAGCGCAGAGCGGGCGGAAGAGAACGCTGACGTCAACCGCCCCCTTCTTATAGGTCGACGCCGGCTTGGGGGTGGGACCTCCGCACTCAGCAGCCAACGCGCTTGCGCCGCAGTGCCGCTCTGGCGCGCAGCGGCCGGCAGGCTCTATGGTAGGGGAGGTTTGTTCCGCCCGGGCGGCACCACGTGGCCGCTCCCCGGAGCCGCACCAGGCCCCGCGGGGTAGCTGGGACCGGCAGCTCCTGCCTAGCCCCGCCCGCTTCTGCTGTGGCTCTGCGAGGGCTGCAGCGGGGTCAAAGTCCTCCCCCACCCGCTGATGATAACTCGGATGCGAACCGTCCGGAGTAGATCGGAGTCGGTGCGGCCAACTGCGGCCACCGATGCGCGGGGCGGAGGTGCCGCCGCTGTCGGGAGCGGTGAGGGCGCCCTTCACCGGCCCCACCAAAGCGGCAGGCAAGCCCAGGCTCTCGGCTCTCAGGGAGAGGCGATAGGGCAGAGCCCACTGTCAACCCTGACCGGGCACCGGCTACCGCTGGGCCCTGTCCGCCCCGCCGGTCGCGCACTGCTGTGACCCAGCCTCACCGGCCCGCCCCGACCCTGCAGGGTCCCCGCACTGCGCATGCACCGGCCGGCCCGGGCCTCAGAGGGGCGCCATCGGTGCAGCGCCCCCTGCGGGCGGGGAGGAACGCAGCCCCCCGCCCCGCGGCCGGGGGGAGCCTGCTGGGGGATAGGACGAGAGGCAATGGCTTTAAACTGGAAGAGGGCAGATTTAGAGCGGAGGTTAGGAAGAAATTCTTTTCAGTGAGGCTGGGGAGATACTGGCACGGGCTGCCCAGGGAGGCTGTGCATGCTTCATCCCTGGAGGGGTCCAAGGCCAGGCTGGATGAGGCCTTGAGCAGCCTGAGGGTGGAGGTGTCCCTGCCCATGGCAGGGGGGTTGGAACTGGATGATCTTTAAGGTCCCTTCCAACCCAAACCAACCTACGGTTCCATGATCACAAGAAGAGCTCACAGCACCTCCCTCACATCACACAGACCCAAGCCACCTCGCCTAGCAGATGCCAAATTCTCCTCACATCTCCAACCTGTCTGTTCCCTCCACCGGTTACAGGCAGGCAGTGGCAGGAGGGTGGTGCAGAGACACCCAGGACGGATCTGGCTCCCTGCTCTCCCGGTGTGACAGGATGAGTTATCAGCTGTTGGGGTTTCCATAGCAATCGTTTGAATTTTTAGCACCAATTCTGGCTTTTGCCAGACTGGAAGGGAACACTGGGGAGTTTGATTAACATATTGGCCTTCCTAGGAAACTGGCTAATTGCCTGTTTGCCTAATTAGCTTGTGGGGTTGATGACAAGGAGGGGAAAGTGCTGGAAAACCCTCTCTCAGTGCAGTGTTTTACCCTGACTCCTGGGGTTACATCCTGGTAACTCAGCCTGGAGCTGGAGAGGATGATGCTGTGCTTAGAAATGGAGCAAACAGACCCCAGAGAGAACAGGGCTGGGCTTAGGGGAAATAATTTCTACTTACATTGAAGGTATTTTTTATTAAGTGATGAGTTATTGGAGGGTCATCTCCTCCCCAAAGACTCATGGGGGGACAAACAGGGAGCAGAGCCAAGGGGAAGGCCCCTGGAGCAGAGGCATGGTGGGGAGCCGCAGCCCTCCTGAGCAGGGTCTGGCAGCTCTGAGATCCAGCAGGAAAATCTGAGTTTTACAAGTTGGAGTTCAAGCAGAGGCTGCTGCAGGGTGTGGAGGAGCATGATTAGAGCCCTGTCCTTTGCGTGTTTCTGATGAAGGCACAGATCCAAAGGCACCATTTCTTTGTGTTTTGGTGTGTTTTGTTTTCTCCCAGAGCATTGTCTCCTCAGAAAAGCCTCCAAGAGCTGCCTGCTCTTCACAAATGTCTCCCAGTGAAACCATGAATGATCTGATGTGGTTTTCCCCAGTTTCAGGACAAGGAGAGAGAAAGCAAAGACACCCCAAGCTGAAATGAAGCTCTCTGGTGTTTGGCCAGGAGCTGGGATGTGGAGGAGGCCTCTCCTCAGCCCTCTCCTCCCAGGGCCTGCAGCCTGGGCCAGGTTCCTCTAGCATGGTCCCTTCCTCCTCAAGGAGGACAAGCAAGGGCCTGGCCACACCTCAGAACCTGACAGGGGCTGGCACAAGGGAGTGGGGCCTTGGGACAAGCCCACTGAGCCTGACCCCTATGCTTGCTGTCTTTTTTTAGAGCACTACGCAGCACTCTCTGGAGGCCAGGCTGCCACCTGCCCCTCTCACTCTCAACCTCTTGCCTACTGCAGGAGGGGTCTCCAGCCCAAATCTGATGGGGTAGAGCCCTACAACCACTGCTCCCCAGTGAAACCCCTGTCCTGGTTTGCAACCTGGAGAGCTGGCTGGATGGAATCTTATGAAGTACAAAAAGGGCAAGTGTAGTATCCTGCATCTGGGGAGGAATAACCTCCTGCACCAGAGGGGGTCTGATCGATGCTCAACAAAAGATAAAGGGCCTGGGGAGGGGGAGAGGGCACAAGAGGATGGGGGCAGACCCTTCTCAGCAGTGCCCAGCAACAGGACAAGGGACAATGGGCACAAGCTGGAAGCCAGAAGTTCCATCTGAACAGGAGGAGAAAATTCTCTGGTATGAGGGTGGTGGAGCCCTGCAGCAGGCTGCCCAGAGAGGTTGTGGAGTCTCCTTCTCTGCAGAGCTTCCAATGCCCCCTGGGCATTGTGCTCCTGGGCAAACTGCTGTGGGTGCCCTGCTGGAGCAGGGTCCTGGACTGGGTGATCTCCAGAGGTCCCTTCCAACAGTGACCACGCTGGGATTTGGGGGTTCTGTCCCTTTAAGTGCCGCGGGGGGGGCGGGGCCGGGCGGGGCTGGTTTCACTGCGCCTGCGCGGCCTGGCCGCGGCTCGAGGGGGGAAGAGCGTGCGCGCGGATTGGGCGGTGCGCGCCTCTGGCGGCCCCTCCCCCGCCGGAGCGGGGCGTCACGTGACTCGGCGGCGGCTCCCGGCGCGGTGGACGCTGGAGGCCAAGATGGCGGCGGAGCTGGTGGAGGCGAAAGTGAGTGAGCCGAGCCCCCGCCCCACCGGCGGGGCCTGCGCCGGGCCGCGCAGCGCCGGGCAGGGCGGCCCGCGGCGCGGGGACCGCGAGCGGCACGGCCCCGGCCCCGGCGGTGAGAGCTGAGGGGGCGGCGCCCCGGGACCGCCCCCCTTTTCCCCCCCAACCCCCCATTTTACCTCAGGGGCTGCCCCGCCCCGGCCTCCGGGCCCGGCCGCGGACCCCGCCGGACTCCGCGCCTGGACCGGCGCCGCTCGCAGCTCCAGGGAGCCGCACGCCCCTGGGCCTGCCGGCGGGCCCGGCTCCGGCCTCCCCCGCAGTTAATTCCCGGTGATTAATTAGCGCAGGTGGCTTCTCCCCGCCGCCCGCCGCAGCTCCTTCCCTGCCCTTCGCGCCCCTCGCCCCTTCCCCTCTCAGCCCCGGCCCCGTCGTGCCCGGCCGGCCCTCCGCGGCCTGCCCCGGGCTGCCAGCCCGCTTCGGGGGCGCGGCCGGCGGGGCGCGGAGCGGAGCTGTCCAGCCGGGCCCTGCGGGGCGCCGGGCAGCCGGTGCGGCGCTCCTGCCGCTCTCGGCGCGGCTGGGGGGCGGCGATGGGGCGAGCAGCGCCTGCGTGTGGCTGAGCCCCCTGCTCTAGGTGCTGAAGAGGCCTGGGGCAGCCTGTGGGGCGAGGTGAAATGCCTTCCAGCAACAGTGCCTGAAGTTGCTTGGTGCCTCCAAAGGGCTTCTGCAGACCTGGGGCAAAGGGACCCTGCACCGCTGCAGGCTTCTCCCTTTCCCTCCGGGCTTCCCTGGCACCTCTCTGGGAGCTGCAGCTTCTTCATGTCCCACTCTTGCCCTCGCTGCTGCCGCTTGAGCTGGCTTCTCCTAGCAGTTCGATGGGGGAGCTGGCATCAAGGCTGGCACAGAGCAAAGGCACCAGAGGGAAAGTGCTTCGGGCCTGCAGGAGCAGGTCAGCAGTGGCCATGTGGCTGGATGGCTGCAAAGCCAAGATGTGGAAGAGATGTGGTTTAGGAGGCATTGTCCTGTCCCTGCTGTTGGATCCCTCTTGGAGTCATGAGCTGAGCCCAGGCCTCAGAGGGAGGTGTGGGTGGGTGTTTGATGGGCTCTGTGCCACTCACACAAGGGCTCCTCAGGGGGATGAACAGATCTTAGCATTAATGATCTCAGTACTTAATGTGATCACTCTGCTGCTCACACAGGTCCAAGCCTCAGTGGTGGTTTTCTTTGTCTGGAGCTTACCCTTCTTGCTCAAATCTGCTCATCCTCTGGGATCTTAAACCCTTCTGAATGTAGTCTGCAGGGGGCTGTCAGCTCCAGCTCCACTTTACACACCCCACAGCCCCAAGTGCTGGGTGGTGTAGGAGCTGGGAGTGCAGGACCAGCAGTTTGCTGTGCCCTGCTGCTGCACTGGTGCCATGCCTGGCTGCCTTGATGGCTTTCTCTCTGGAATACTGTTTATCCTCAGAGTGCTCAGGGAGGACAATGCACTCTCCATTTTGTAGCTGAGGAAAACAGAGACCAGGGTCATAGAATGGCCTGGGTTGGAAGGGACCACCAGAGGTCACCCAGTCCTACCCCTTGCAGTCAGCAGGGACATCCTCAGCTGGATCAGGTTGCCCAGGCTCCTGCTGAGCCTCACCTTGAATATCCCCAGGAATGGGGCCTCAACAGCCTCCCTGGGCAACCTGTCCCAGTGTTCCACCACCTTCATGGTACAGAACTTGTTCCTGACATCCATCTCTCTCCCAGGTCATGCAGGTGGCACCTAGTGAACCAGCTGCATGAGCCCATGGCTCTCAAAGCCTGATGTTCCTGGCAGTGAAACATCCTTCCTTCTCCTCTTCAGATTTGCCTGACTTTTGTTTTTCCTTTCCCCTTCTCATCAAAGGTGTTTTGGGACACAGCTGCCACAAAGAAGCAGCTTTAACTACAGCCACTGATGTTTGTGTCACATCTTTGGGGGCTTCCTGATGAAATGACAGCTTTGAGGAGAAAGGAGAAAATCAGATGACATTTTCTCTGTCGTCTCATTCCCACACGCTGCAGAAGGAGTTCTTGAGTGTTGCTGGAGCCAGGAGTGGCTTCATGGCAACTAAAGGAATCCATAGCTGCTTTGCTCCAGGAAACTCCAAGGCCACTGTTAGCATCCACAGAACTCTGACACTTAGGGATTGGTTGATTGGTTGATTGATTTTAATTGTTATTATTTAATCCCCAAACAAGAGCTGGGGAGAAGAGACCTGCAGGGTCCCTGCTTTGCTTTGGCTTTCCTGGCATTTCTTCTTGAGCTCCCATTTTCCACAGACCAGGAGGGGTGTTGGGTGCAGACATGTTGTGGGTACCTGTCAAGTGTTTTGTCAGGGAGGCTTAGGTTTTCTTAAAGCAGGCATTTGATGGAGCAGCTCTGCTCTGAGCACAGGCTGAGGGAGCTGGGGGTGTGCAGCCTGGAGAAGAGAAGGCCCCAGGGGGACCTCAGAGCTGCTTCCCAAGAGCTGAAAGGATCCTGCAGGAAGGCTGCTGAGGGACTTTTGCTGAGGGTGTCTAGAGCCAGGCCAAGGGGGAATGGTTTGAAGCTGAGGGAGAGCAGGGTTGGCCTGGAGCTGAGGAAGAAGTTCCTCAGTAGGAGGGAGGTGAGAGCCTGGCACAGGCTGCCAAGGCAGGCTGTGGTTGCCTCCTCCTGGGGAGTGTTCAAGGCCAGGCTGGAGGAGGCCTTGAGCAGCTGAGTCTGGCTGAGAGGTGTCCCTGCCCACGGTGGGGAGGCTGCAGTAGATGGTCTCTGAGGTCCCTTCCAAGCTGAGGCATTGTGTGATAACCTTGTCTGGTGCAGTCGTGAGGAGGCTTTGTCGTGAGAGAGAGCTGCAGCATCAACCTCGCCAGGCTCCAGGGGAGCTCTAGCAGGGAGAATTTCCAGTTCTTAGTCTGAGGGAAAGTTGCAGCATGGCCTTTGCATCTGCTGACAGCCACAGGCTGCCTGAGCTTCCCCAGCAGCCAGGGGGTCAATCTCTGAAGGCAGAGATGGTTTTGCACTGCTTATCAAAGCCCTGAAATCGATGATACCAATGGCAGCTCCTGGCTGTGGTCACGGGGGAGTGCTTGGCAGAGCACCCAAACAGGGTGTGCAGGCATTGTTCTCATGGGAACAACAATTCTCTTTAATTGTCTGCTGATATTTGGCTGTGGTCTAAAATGCATTGTGTTTTTTGAAGGTCTTGCAGGTGTAGAAAGGATTCTGGAGGGGCCTTTGTCTGTAGAGAGAATATAAAGGTGCTGTGAAGTACAGGATGGAAGCACTGGTGGTGCCAGTTCCCTGAGCTATCATCTGCCTTCCAGATCATGTTGACTGAATGGCTTGGGTTGGAAAGGACCTCAGAGATCATCCAGTTCCAACCCTCTGCCGTGGGCAGGGACACCTCCCACCAGCCCAGGCTCCTCAAGGCCTCATCCAGCCTGGCCTTGGGGAGGGGACATCCACAACCTCCCTGTGCAACCTGTGCCAGTGTCTCCCCACCCTCACTAGCAAGAATTTCTTTCTCATCCCCAGTCTCAATCTCCCCTCTTCTAGCTCAAACCTTTGTCCCTCATCCTGGCACTCCAAGCTCTTGTGCAGTCCCTCCCCAGCTCTCCTGAAACCCCTTCAGGTACTGGAAGGCTGCTCTAAAGTCTCCCTGGAGCCTTCTCTTCTCTGGTCTGAACCCCAGCTCCCTCAGCCTGTCCCATAGGTGAGGTGTTCCAGCCCTCTGATCATCTTTGTGGCCTGCCCTGGACCCTTTCCTCCTCCCTTCACCTGCCCCATTTCAGTTGAAGGGTTTTGAGTCACTCTCTTACCCAAAGGTGCCTGGGAAGGTTGGCAGAGAAGCTGCTGTGGCCTTTCACGTGTGGGCCCTGCCCTTGTGGGCACTCTTGCTCCCAGATGCCCTGTCTGGAGGAGGGTTACCATTTGTCTCAAATGATCTTGGGCTGGTTTGGTGACTGCTCTGATCTTGGTGACACCTCAGTCACCGCTCTCCTGTGTTCCCTTTGCTCAAAGAAGTAGCTAAGACACAGAACAGAATTAACCAGGCTGGGAAAGGACCTTTGGGACCATCGAGTCCAACCTCGGAGGTGCTAACGGGGTGAACGCCAGCTGGAAGGTTTGCTGCCTGCCTTAGGAGGGATGTGTTCCAGTGTTTTGGCTTCCAGTTGTTAGAGCATAGAGCAAACTGCCACTGTGCCTTCTCTTGTTTGTGACTGTGAGAAACATCTTCGGTTTTTTATCCCCCAGAACATGGTGATGAGTTTCCGAGTCTCAGATCTTCAGATGTTGCTGGGTTTTGTTGGCAGGAGTAAAAGCGGACTTAAACATGAACTAGTCACCAGAGCATTGCAGTTGGTGCAGTTTGACTGCAGCCCTGAAGTCTTCAAGAAAATCAAGGAGCTCTATGAGACTCGCTACGCCAAGAAGGGCTCCGAGGCGGCCCAGCCCCAGCCGCAGCCGCACCGCTCGCCCGAGGCCCTCTCCCTGCACTCCTCCTACGACCGCGGCAGCGCCGTTGCTCGGACTTCTATCTCCACCACAAACATTGACTATCCCACGCTCTATGGGAAGTACCTTAACGGACTGGGGAGGTTGCCACCCAAAGTGGCGAAGCCTGAGGTGCGGCTGGTGAAGCTTCCCTTCTACACCACCTTGGATGAGCTGCTGAAGCCCACAGAGTTAGGTGAGTCGCGACGGCGGCGGCGCGCCCGGCTGGCCTTCAGAGGCTCGGGCTCTGCTGAGGCCAGCAGGGCTGGGTCGTGAAGGTTTGAACCCAGCACAGTTAGGTGGGCTCTAGAGGCTTGGGCTCTGCTGAGGCCAGCAGGGCTGGGTCATGAAGGTTTGAACCCAGCACAGTTAGGTGGGCTCTAGAGGCTTGGGCTCTGCTGAGGCCAGCAGGGCTGGGTCATGAAGGTTTGAACCCAGCACAGTTAGGTGGGTTCTAGAGGCTTGGGCTCTGCTGAGGCCAGCAGGGCTGAGTCATGAGGGTTTGAACCCAGCACAGTTAGGTGGGCTCTAGAGGCTCGGGCTCTGCTGAGGCCAGCAAGGCTGAGTCATGAGGGTTTGAACCCAGCACAGTTAGGTGGGCTCTAGAGGCTTGGGCTCTGCTGAGGCCAGCAGGGCTGGGTCATGAAGGTTTGAACCCAGCACAGTTAGGTGGGTTTTAAAGGCTTGGGTTCTGTCAAATCCAACAGAGTTGTGAAGGGTTGAGTTCTGCTCAATCCAGGACAGTTAGGTGGGTTTTAAAGGTTTGGGTTCTGTGGAAGCCAACATAGTTCAGTTGTGAATGTTTGAACCCAGCATAGTTAGATGGGTTCTGGAGGCTTGGGTTCTGCTGAAGTCAGCAGAGATAGGGGAGTTATGAAAGTTTGAACCCAGCACAGTTAGATGGGTTCTGGAGGCTTGGGTTCTGCTGAAGTCAGCAGAGATAGGGGAGTTGTGAAGGTTTGAACCCAGCACAGTTAGGTGGAGTTTAAAGGTTTGGGTTCTGTCAAAGCCAGCAGAGATAAGTGAGTTGTGAAGGTTTGGGGTCTGCTGAAGCCACCAGTGTTTAGGGGACTTGTTTTGGGAGACAAAAATGAAGCCAGTGTGAGTGTCAGGAAGGCACCAAGGGATTTGTAAAGTCATAGGACTGAGGACAGACTGCTTAATAGAGGTGGATGTCCTCCACTCCCTGCTCTTTCTTCTCTACACCCTACATTTGAGGGGAGTATTTGTATCTGGGTTTTTTTTCTCTTGCCTCAGAACAGGAATGTGGCCACTTTGAGATGCAATTTGAAAGCCCACCTTCTTTGTCTGCAGTTTCATACCCTCTGTTCTAACTGGTGCTGTGTTGCACATTGCAGTCTTGCTGTGAATCAGAATCTGTCCTCCAGTGAATCATCATCTGTCTCCCATTGCTGTCATTTGGCAGCATATTGATGAAAATCTCTCAGTGTTGGTGTTAGACCTTTGCTAAGGCAGCACACTGGCAACAAAGGGCAAAGGAGATGGTGAAGGGTCTGGAGAACAGGGCTGGGGAGGAGCAGATGAGGGAACTGGGGGTGTTTAGTCTGGAGAAAAGGAGACTGAAGGGAGACCTCATTGCTATCTACAGCTCTCTGAAGGGAGGTTGGAGTTGGTGGGGGTTGGTCTCTTCTCCCTGCTATCAGGTGATAGAACAGGAGGAAATGGCCTAGGCTTGCCCCAGGGGAGGGTGAGGTTGGAGATTAGGGAAAATTTCTTTGCTGCAAGAGTGGTCAGGGAGTGGCAGAGGCTGCCCAGGGAGGTGGTGGAGTCCCCAGCCCTGGAGGTGCTCAGGAAACCTGGGGCCATGGCACCTGGGGCCATGGCTTGGTGGCCATGGTGGGGTTGGGTTGCTGGTTGGACTGGAAGATCTCTGAGGTCTTTTCCAACCAAAACAATAATTGATTCAGAGCTTGAATACCTGACCTAAAGCCTCTGCTGGGTGAAAGAGGATGGTACCCACCTCAGGCACCATGCCTGGCTCTTGGTTTTGGTGCTTGGCAGAGTGATTTGTGCCTGATGCTGCAGATTTTGAGGGGCAGCTGGGAGCAGTGGAGGAAGTGTTTCCTCCCACCCTGGGGCTTGGGAGTCTGATTCTTCATTATTTAACTTCTGAGAAACAAGAGAGTGCTGTCAGAGCTGTTGAATACAGTGCCCTGGTAGTGAAGGTGGTGTGTACAGAAGGCAAACACCACCCTGTGGTGTGTTGAGCCACAGTGCCTCCTAAAGCCAGGGTGCTTCAAAGTGGTTTCAGTGCTGAATGAACCTGAAACCTGGGGAGCTGCTCTGTCTGTGCTGGGGGGAGAAAAATGCCTGATGGGTGGAAATGCTGAAAACCTGTGTGTGGGCTGGAGGAGGGAAATAATCAATGAAGAAATGATTCTGCAGGTACAAAAGGGAGAGGGGGGAAAGCATTAATTATCAGATTTTTCTATCCACTTAATTTTCCTGTGGAGGCATTAAATGTGGCACTGCTGTGGCAGTTTGGCCAGGCCAGGGCTGACTGCCAGGCTGAAGGTAGAACACTTGACCTGCTGTTTGGGGAACGGGTTGGTTCAGCCCGAGATGTGGGGTGGCATTTGTTAGTCAGAACTGCAAAGGTGGTGGCAGGAAGGAGAGCAGATCTTCAGGAGGGTGGGGAACATCCAGAGAGGGGGAGAAGAGCCTGGATCTGCCCACTGTGATTAACAGCTTTTGTTAAAAGTTGACACTAAATCTCCTGCATCAGCTCCGAGCCCAGGCCTCATTAAATTTAGTATCTCACCTCTGTTAGCTGACACCTCCCTCGGGTCAGCTTGTTCCCTACAGCATATTTGACTCATCTTCCCTTTTGATGAGAGTGGTTTCTGCAAGAGGGTGGGGGGACTGGTGGGGAGTAGCAGGGGGGGAACAGATGTTCAGTCTCCATTGTCCCAGTCAGCTGCTCAGAACCTAATGATGTCTTGAGACACTTGGGTAATTTGCCCAACCCGGTGAGCTGCAGCTACAGAGACTTCTGCTGATGGCAAGAAAGAAGTGCTTGTGTCTCTGGGGTTACTTCAACACCTCAGGCTTCCTGGGGGGCTGGTGGAGTCCCCACCTCTGGAGGGGTTTCAGAGCCTTGTGGACGTGGTGCTGAGGGCCATGGTCTGGGCGGCGCTGGCTCGACGGTTGGACACCACGATCCGAAAGGTCTCTTCCAACCCAAGTGGTTCTGTGACATCAGCTGCTCCCCACTGCTACCTGCCACAGCCACATGCTGGAGTGAGTTCAGTGTGAGAAGTGATGACTGCTCAGGGCTCTGCTTAGCGTGGAAGGAGGCTGAAACAAAGCACTCTGAGGGAGATGGAGCAGGTTTGCCATCAGGAAGCTGCATCGCTCGCTGCTTTGTTCCCATTCTGCCTCTGGACCAAACATAAGCTCCTTGTCAGCCTCAGAAACTCATAATGTGGAAGTACCTGAAGGAGATTTAAGATCTGAGATCCATTTAGACACCAGCTGCTGCCATAGTACCCATTTCCCTAGGCTGCAAAAGAGGCATTTGAAGCTTATGGCCATGGTGGGAGTAGGGGGAAGCTTAATTTATGTCTTCTGGACTTCAATTGGAAGCGTCTTGCTTAATGAAAAGGCTCTCCTGCCTCCTTGAGATGATTGCCTGGAGATCAAAGGTGAGGTGGGCGCTGTCTAATTTGGTCTGTAGGCAAGCAGGGTCCCTGAAGAACTATCAAATTACTGTTAGGCTTGCAGACAAAGGTGGCTTCAGCTAAAAGTAGATAAATTGGGTCCGTTGTGAACAAGCTAATAGCTCATATTTGCTAACTGCACACACGCAGTCAATTCAAGGATTGAGTTGAGCATCTGAGTTATCTGCATGAGAACAGCTTCTGCTGCAGCTCTCTGCTTTGGTCTAAGGATGTCAGCATGAAAGAATTCTTCTAATTTAGTGAAATTGCTGCAATTCTCTGGGGTAGATAAGGCTTAAAATGAAGATTGATCAGATAGCTTTTCAGAGGGAAGGAATACTAATGTCCTCCCTGCCTTGTGTTTTAAGTAGCTAACAAGTGGAGTATTTGTGTCAGCATTATTTGTGTCTGAGCACCTTGCTGCTCAGCCTATTTATCCTCTGGCACCTTTTGGGGTGAAGCAGTGCAAGGAGAGTTTTTGATGGCAGTAGTCTGCTCCAAGGGATTCTGAATGAGGTTTTTTTCTGTCCCAAGCGTTGGCTGTGACTGCTGGTACCAAGGCCTCTGCTCTGCTGCTGGAGGCAAGCCAGAGGAGATCTTGCAGTGCAGCTGTGGGAGCAGAAGGCCATGCAGGCTGGGAGGTCCTGCCAGTGTCTGTGTAAACAGCATTTGTTTGGCTTTTCCCTCAGATAATACCTGCCTTGCTGGGTTGGTGTTGCTGCTCTTGTCTGAAGGTAATAAAACTGCTGCTCCAGCCCCCCCTGAAGTCAGGCTTGACTCTCTGCAGAGGGCCACCCTTCTGCTGCCTCCCCCTGACTGCACTGGGCCACAAGGAATCCCAGTAAAAGCACACAGTACTCACTGGCACAGGCCATGGTGTGAGCTAAGCTAAGCCCTTCCTTAAGGGCTTAAGATAGCATAGCAGCCACCTTGCCCCCCCATCTCCCAGACCCACATGAACACAAACACCCTTCAGTCCAGTCAGAGGAGTTCCAGGAGCCAAGGATTAATAAAACCACCTGGATATTGCATTGTGGCCCAAGCTGGGGTGTTCTGGGGGTGTGAGTTGGGATCCAAACAAGCTCCTCAGCCCTGCAGAAGCTGGTGTGCCTTCAGGATCTCCAGCCATGGTGATGACAACAGGGCCTCTCTTTCCTGTGCTATTTAATACAGGAACAAGTTGCCCAGGAAGGTCATGGGTGCTCCCTCCCTGGAGATGTTCAAAGCCAGGTGGGATGAGGCCTTGAGCAGCCTGGGCTGCTGGAAGGTGTCTCTGCCCATGACAGAGAGGTTGGAGCTAGATGATCTCCAAGGTCCCTTCCAATCCAACCCATTCTATGAATCCCTCCAGCAAGTTTGGCCAATCAATGCAACAGTGAGGGATGTCAAAAGAGAACCAAACAAACCTAAGCCCAACAGCCCTTGCTGCAGAGAAACCCCAAAATCCCCAGATCAGGAAGTCTGGTGAGGTCTCTCCTGCCAGCTCAGGAGCTGCAGAGGTGAAGCTGGCATCTCCAAACAGGAATCCATTGCAGTTATGTTGGGCTGGAGACTTGAATGAGATTTGCCAAGTCCTCTTGGGCTTGGGAAGTTCTCTGGCTTGACTCACTCTGAGGAGTGCTGATCAAGCTCAGGCTTCAAAATTGATTCCCTGCTCTTGTCAACTGTTAAAATAAATTGATGGCAGCAGCCATTCTGCAAGCCCAGGAGCTGAGCTGGGTGTGGAGGCCTCTGCCCTGCAAAGAGGGTGAAACTCCACTGTCTTCAACACTTAGCTTTAACAACCTGTGCATTTCTGGCTGGCTGCTCAGCAAAGAAGGGAAGAGCAGGTTGGGCCCAGGTCCTGTTGGAGTGCTCTGTGGGACAGCTGAGGAGAGCTTTGGGTTGGTTATCAGATGAAAGCTCTTCACTGAAAAGGTTCTCAAAGCCTGGCAGAGGCTTCCCAAGGGAGATTGTTGCATCAGCAGCCCTGGAGGTGTTTCAGAGCTGCAGAGCTGTGGTGCTGAGGGCCATGGCTCAGCCCCAGCCTTGGCAGAGTTGGAGAATGGTTGGAGTGGATGAGCCAAAAGGCCTTCTCCAACCAAAATGGTTCTGTGATTCCTGCCTGGAGAGTAGTCTTCAGCAAGGAGACACAAAGGAAACTGGGAGCTGCTGCTGCTCATTTCCCTCCTGCACAGGGAGTTAACTAAGTAGCTGCAGGCTACTTTCACTGAGGGTGGTGAGACCCTGGCCCAGGCTGCCCAGAAAGGTGGGAGCTGCCCCATCCCTGGAATCAATGCTCTGGAAGCACTGGGGCTCTGAGCAACCTTATCTGGTTGCAGTTAAATGTTTCTGAAAGTGGGCTGCAGCAGCCTCAAGGTCATGTGTGTGAGTTGTGCTTTCTCTCTTCCAGAGGGTTTTTGTCAGGTCTTTTTTTATTGTCTGAGCTGATCTCCTTGTTGTTGTTTCCTTTCTTTTCCAGAACAGTCTGCTCACTCTGGGGGTGTCATGTTTTCATGTCATGCCTAGGTCACTTCTTATGCTTCTTTTGAGTTCTAATCTCCACACTGTGATGCCTCTTATGGTTTGTTGTTCTGTGAACACAGGATTGTTGGCTCAGGATTATTTGAGGGGAGGGGGGAGAAGGCAAAAGCAAAGCAAACCTAAATCCAGCCTGTGCTGTTAACTGTGCTGACAAGCAAAAGAAGCAAGCAAGAAATAAGCAGAGCTGTAATCAACAGCAGATTTACCTGAGGGTTGGAGTTCTTGGGAGCAAACAGGCCTTGGAAGTAAACACAGCTCAGGACATGAAAAATCACCTTGCCTTTGCAGTGTACAACGAGCCAGATATGATCAGTTTGATGGACAGTCTCTCTTGGTTTTTTTCCCCTCTTCAGTTCCACAGAATAATGAGAAGCTCCAGGAGAGTCCATGCATTTTTGCATTAACACCAAGACAAGTGGAGCTGATCAGAAATTCCAGGTACTTCTTGTTGTGTGGAAACTGTTCCAGAAATCCCAGCTGTGCAATTCCTCTGTGTTCTCTCTCTGCAAGGAAGCAGTTTGTGTGAGGACAGAAGGAGGCAGGTGGCTCTGGGGGGAGATGGGAGGTGCAATTTCACCCATCCCACTCCCCAAGTCTCACTTCTGTTCCTCTAACCTTGCTCCTGAATGGTACATTTGGGCAGGAAGAGGGCTGTGACCTTGAGGCCCTGAATCCTCTGTTGAGCTTGGGTTGTGGATATTTGCAGCTATTCCTTTGCATCCAGAGCTCAAGAGCTGTGTGTGTGAGGCTGTTTGCATCTGAAAGCCAGCTTCCTTCTTAAGCAGGACCCCAGAAACCATCCTGCACTGGCTGGGATTTACCCTGACCTCTGCCATGGTTCAGCTCTTGATTCAGACAATGAAAGGCCAAGAGCTGTCAGTGCAGGCAGGAAGGCTTCCTCCTCTGCTGACCCTTGGTGCTTGCTGCAGGGAAAGGACAGAAGAGGCTGCTCCAAATCTAAGCCTAAAACCTGTCATTATTTCTCCTTACAGTAAAATCATTCTGTTGTGGGAGAGTCAGAGAAAGATGTTTCCTGAGTGTCCAGTGCTTGATTGCTGTTTTGATCTCAGTAGGTCAACAGTGCAGGGAAAGCTGTTTGAAGACTTAACAGAAAGGAAAATGAGAAACCACAGAGGGCTTCAGGGGTGATAAAAGCCTCCACGTGCTCTGGCTGCTTCCTCATGCTCTTTCCTCCATATATTCAGATTTGTGAGAGAACTTCCACTGTCAGAAACACAAATATTCCATAGCAGGGCTTTCAGTGAGAGTCTCCAGTCCACCACTCAGTGCAGGTCCACCTCCTTTTGCTGCTTGTGGGTGGTGTCCAGACGTGTCCCCCTGCCAAATCACTTCAGTTTTGAGGCCCTCTCCACAAGAAGGACGTTGAGGTACTGGAGTGTGTCCAGGGGAGGCTCTGGAGAAACAGATCTGGTGAGGAGCAGCTGAGGGGGACTGAGGTGGTGCAGCCTGGAGAAAAGGAGGCTGAGGGGAGGGCTCATTGCTCTCTACACATCCTTGACAGGAGGCTGGAGTAAGGTGTGGGCTGCTCCCTTCTCCCTAGCAATGAGCGATGGGAAGAGAAGAAACAGCCTCAGGTTGCCCCAGGGGAGGTTTGGGTTGGACATTAGAAGAAACCTCTTCACTGAAAGGGTTCTCAAAGCCTGGCCCTGGCTGCCCTGGCAGGTGGCTGAATCCCCATCTCTGGAGGTGTTTCAGAGCTGCTGAGGGCCAGGGGTTTAGCCCCAGCCTTGGCAGACTTAGAGTATGATTGGGCTGGAGGATCTCAAAGCTCTTTTCCAACCAAAATGATTCTGTGATTCTGCTTAAAACCACCACACCAGTTCCTGTCTGCCACCTGAGCTGGCAGCCCTTCCCTTCCACCCCCAAAATCAGAACATTTCTACTCAAAGTGGCCTGGGAAGCACTGGGAGGCAAATGAAGATCAATTCGGGGATCTGGTTTAATGCCCTGGGCAGAAACCAGAGTCTGGGTTGTGCCTGGCTATAAAGCCTCCTAACAACATCCTCCATGTCCTGGGATATTTTCCTTCCTGACAGGAGCTGAAATCCTGTTAGGAGCAGCAGCACAACTGAAGGCAGAGATATTAAAGAGCTGTTCTGCTGGTGCCAGAACGTTTGGCTGTTTGGGTTGCACGAGCAGCTTTGGTGAATAATTGAACAAAGGAGAAGTCTTGAGGGGATGCTGGCAGCTGGAAGTGACCTTAAAACCCAGTTCTGTGTAAATCAGCCAAAGGATGCCAGGCAAATTGATACTTGTCAGCAACACCTTGCAGTGTGGAAAGGCCAGAGGAGGGCTGTAGGTTAAGAAATGTCATCCCAGCAGCACTGCTATTTGCAGGGAGGGGGTTGGAGAGTTTGAAGGCAATCTGCAATCACTTAGAAGTCTCTGTAGAAGGAAGAAGGACTAAAACTCCTGGGTCTGGGGGGGGAGGGGGGTGGGTTTGGTTGTTCTGAGTTCAGGTTTGGATTTTTTGGGGTTGTATGTTGTGTTACATTGTTCCAGAATCAGTTTTATTACATCATTAATCTGAAGAGGGTTTTTTTTCCCCCCCCCTCCCCTGCTGCTTCTTTAATGTCCCAGGGAGTTGCAACCCGGCGTGAAGTCTGTTCAGGTTGTGCTAAGGTATGTCTGAGCCTGGGGCTGATGCATCAGCAGGTTAAGGAGGGGAGGGAATAAGCTGCCTAAAATAAAAACCCACCCCAAAGAAATGTTTTTCATAGCTGCCAAGGTAATTCCCAGTAAATCTTGTTCACAATCCTAACACAAACAGCAGGCAGGCTGCAGAGGCTCCTGCTGCAGGGACTTTCAAACCCACCTGGATGTGTTCCCATGCAGCCTGCCCTAGGTGGTCCTGGCAGGGGGGTTTGGACTTGGGTGATCTCTGGAGGTCCCTTCCAACCCCTAACAATCTTTGCTTCTGCGAGTTAGTGCTGCAGCAGCAGCCAGCAGCGACTCAGCTCCTGCTGGCCAGCCCTCAGCCTGCCTCGAGCCGAAGGAGAGCTCTGTGGAGCGGCCAGAGGAGGGAGCATGGGTTGGTGTGGTGATGGCTGGCTGCTGGTGGTGTGCAGAGAGCTTCCAGGCTGCAAGCAGCGTGGGGATGTTGAGAGATGTGTTGTTTGTCCACAGAATCTGTTACACAGACACTAGCTCTCCTCAGGAGGATCAGTACCCTCCCAACATCGCCGTGAAGGTGAACCACAGTTACTGCTCGGTGCCGGTAAGTCAGCTCGGCCCGGGGGGAGGTGGCCACTTGGCTAACTCAGAGAATCTGAATCTTGTCTGATGAATCTGAATCTTGTCTGATGAATCTGAATCTTGTCTGATGAATGCAGACAAGAAGCCAGAGTAGAAAAGTGCACTGCTTAGTTTAAAGTTAAATTTCTAATGGCCATGAGGGGGTGTGAGTTGGATGGGGGCTTGAGCAACCTGGGCTAGTGGGAGGTATCTCTGCCTATGGCAGAGGGGTTGGAACTAGATGATCTTTAAGGTTCCTTCCAGCCCAAACCATTCTGTGGTTAGCTGTGTCATTAGCAGACTGTTCTTGATGCGTTTTGCTCTGTGCTTGCTGTGACTGTTGAGCTCCCTCAAGTCCCCCTCCTTGGAGACTGAGGGCAAGCAGAATTTAGCAAAGCTGATGAGCAGGTGTCCCCACATCCAAACTCCTGCAGTCATCTGAGAGAATTCCATCTTTCTGCCTTAGGGCTACTACCCATCAAACAAACCTGGAGTGGAACCTAAAAGGCCCTGTCGACCCATCAACCTCACCCACCTCATGTACCTGTCTGCAGCGACCAACCGCATCACCGTCACCTGGGGCAACTACGGCAAGGTACCGGCCCGGGGGTCCCACAGCACTGCCTGGCAGCTGCCTTGCTCCCCCCGCCCCTGCCCCCTCTCACCCCTCCCCTTCTCTGCCCCTGCCCCCTCTCACCCCTTCCCTGCCCTTCTCTCCCCAGAGCTACTCCGTGGGGCTGTACTTGGTGCGGCAGATGACCTCAGCAGAGCTGCTGCAGAGGTTGAAAACCATTGGGATCAAACATCCAGAGCTCTGCAAAGCACTTGGTGAGTTGCTGGGGGAGCTGGGCCGTGTGCCTGTGGGACTGCAGCATCCCTCCCAGCCAGGCTGCCAGCCAGGGGCTCGGGAGCAGCTGCCAAGCTTTGTGCCATCTCTTCCCTCCAGCTGTACAAAAGCACTTTTTATCTGAGCAGCCTGTGTCAGTCGTGTGAAAGTGCCCCAGACCCCTGGCTCTCTGGGCTCTGCAGCAGCTCTGAGTCACCTCAGAGCTGAGAACTTGTCCCCAGGTGGTACTGTGGTGAGTGCCACTGAGGGCCAGTGTCCTCCTGACTTCAGGGCTTCATGCCTTCACCTGGGCCATTAGGAGCTGACCAACATTACCACAGCACCTCAGCCTTCACCTGCACTATTGCCAAAGGATATTTCTGG
Organism: Melanerpes formicivorus; assembly: GCF_026170545.1. Taxonomy (NCBI): domain Eukaryota; kingdom Metazoa; phylum Chordata; class Aves; order Piciformes; family Picidae; genus Melanerpes; species Melanerpes formicivorus. Next base: position 1,694,166 of record NW_027142435.1, on the reverse strand, counting down.
AGCAAGACATCCTGGTGGAAATGCTCTGCTGCCCCAGCCCCCTGAGAGTCCCAGGGGCCAGCAGCTGGGGCTCCACCACCAGCACTTTGATCCCAGAGCTTCAGTGAAGAGATGACCCCAAGAGAAGCTTGTCCTAGACTGCTCAGGTAAATCATGGTGTGAGGCAAATGCACAAAGCTACTGAAAGTGAGGGGACTTCACCTTTCCATGGTGGAATCTGACCTGCAGCTCATGAGGGTCTGGAGGATTTCCAATTATTTGTTACTGGAGAGAGCTCTCTTACCTCCCTGGGCAGCCTGTTCCAGAGTCTCACCACCCTCATACTGAAGAACTTCTTGGATCATCTTTGTGGCCCCCTCTGGACTCTCTCCAACAGCTCTGTGTCCCTCTTATGCAGGGGACCCCATCCTTTCAGGCTGCAGCAGCAGGGGCAGGATTCTCTTACCACCTTTCTTCATGTCTGACTCTTTGCACACACCTGCTGGGTCGCTGCTTGTGGCTGCTTCTGCATGGCTGCATGCTCTCTGAGCTGCTTGCCCTGCCACCTCTGGCTCTGCTGGTGGCTCCTGTGGAGGTCTGCTGGAATCAAGGAGCTGGTCAGCATGTTACAGAAGAGTTACAGCCCAGTGAGACTAAGAGGAGGCTTCTTTGCTTGACAGGGGCACGATGAGATGTGGTTTCCTGTCAGTTTGGCTGTACCCTGTGTTTGCTCACTGCCTGGGGGACTATCTCTGAGTGCCATGGGGCAGGGGGTGGCATTTAACCCTGTCTTGTTGCTGCTGAGCTCAGGAGGGAATAAACCCATTGTGTTCATGCTAATGACCAGATGAGCCCAAAGTGACTTTGTTCCAGGAGTCTGGCCATGTGCTTGAGCTCTGTCTGGCCGCTCCCTCCCTCCCTGTGGGGACTCTGGGCATGGAGATGTCTCCACACCTTTCAAAGGGAGACCAAAGTGAGCTCCCAGTTGGGAAGAAGCTGGTCAGCAGTGTGACTCCCCCCATGTCCCCCCAGCCTGTAGTTTGTAAATAAGAGGTGGAAGGGTGGCAGAGAGAGCACTGCCAGAGTAGCTGCAGCGGGTTGCCCTCATCCCAGCACCTGAGTGCATCCCTGCTCCTTGCCTGGATGAGAGGCAGAATGTGCTGGGAGACTGGATCCTTGGGAAGGGGGATCTGTAGGGAATTCTGCAGTGAACACTCAGCTGCCCTGCAGCCTGTGTCCTGTAGCCCAGGCCCTGCAGCCCAGGCCCTGCCCCCTCACACAGGGCTCTGGTGGCCAAGCAGCATCTCTGCTGAGCTCTGCGGGTTGCAGCAAGCCTGGTCCCGTACAGCACCTTTCTGCCTCCCGTGCCCTCTGTCCCTGGCTGGCTGAGGTGGTCATCTGTGGGCACAATGACTCTTAGGCAGCCAAAGCTTGACCTGAGCTGTTGGCCAGGGCTGAGGTCTGCAGCTGCTCAGTGTGGTGCTCTCTGCTCTTCCTGCAGTAAAAGAGAAGCTGCGCCTGGATCCCGACAGCGAGATCGCCACCACGGGGGTCCGAGTCTCTCTCATCTGCCCAGTAAGTCCTTGCAGAGGCTTTCAGCCTTCTGCTGCCAGAGCAGCTTTGCAAGGTTCTGCCTTGGCTTAGCTGGTGGCAGCTCAGCAGGGCTTGGGTTGCTGATCCCCTGCTCTTTGGTCCCACAGCTGGTGAAGATGAGGCTGTCGGTCCCCTGTCGAGCAGAGACCTGTGCGCACCTGCAGTGCTTCGATGCTGTCTTCTACCTACAGATGAATGAGAAGAAGCCCACATGGATGTGTCCTGTGTGTGACAAACCTGCACCCTATGACCAGCTCATCATTGATGGGTCAGTACAAGCCCTGCTCTGGCCTCAGCCCCTTTCTTTTCCGTGCTGGCTCTAGCATCTTGGCTCCTGGTCTGTGCAGCTGACTGAAGTTCCCCTCAAGAACAGAGCTGGGAGCTGCTTCTGCTGGCACAGCAGAGGTCTTGGTGTGTTAGAGCAGCACTTACTTGTCTGCTCTCCTTAATTTTGGCACCAGAGCACTTTGAGAGTCAAGCATTCACTGCCTCACTCTCTTCATCAGGCTGATGAAAAGCCACCTTGGTTGACCCCAACATGAGGCTGGAGGGAATAAACCACTTGCTAGGCACTCAGTAAGGATTTTTGCTGCTTTCTTGTCCCTGTGAGGTGCTCCTCAGCTCACAGGCAGTTCTTGGCAGGCTCCAAGTGGGACTGGGAGGTCTTCTCTGCCAACACCTGCCGTGGCACTTCAGGACATGGTCTAGTGGTCATGGAGGTGTGGGGTAGAAGGTTGGACTTGGTGATCTTAGAGGTTTTTTCAGACCTTAATCATTCTATGATCTACCTCCCAAGACAGAGGTACCCATGCAGAGGTACAGATCTTGGCTTTTGTACCCTCTGGTGACTCTTGGAGTGCAGTTTCTGTGGGCACTCTGAGTATCTTGGTGTCAGGGATGAGATGGAAGCCTCAGGGTGACTGCTTCTGTTTCACATGCCTAGAGGGGAGAAGAGCAGCAGGTTCAGAGGGGCAGAATCACAGCATGGTAAGGGTTGGAAGGGACCTCAGAAGATCACTGAGTCCAACCCTGCTGCCAGAGCAGCATCACCTAGGGAAGGCCACACAGGAACAGGTCCAGATGGGTCTTGAAAGCCTGTAGAGGAGGAGACTCCACAACCTCTGCTTTGGATAAGTTTTGTGGATCCACCCAGGCTCCCTAGGCCTCCTCTGGCAACTCCCAGGGGTGTCTGATCTCTGCTGGCCAGCTGAGCCAGTGCAGCAGGACTTTGGGGTGCTCAGGGGGCCCTGGGGGCTCCCTGCTGGGGGTCACCAGCACCCTTGGCATGGGAGGGGACAGGAGTGCCTTTGTCAGCCAAATTGGGTGTACTGGGAGGGAACCAGCTTAGGGTACAGCAGTTCTGGAGTGAAGGGTTTGTGAAGGGCAGCCCAGGGAGTTTTGCCCCAGCTGCACCAAGTATCCTCCTTGTGGCAGTTCCCAGGGAGGCAGCCCTTGTGCCTCTGCACAGGAGATGTTCCCTTCCCACTGTCCACTTTGCAAGTGCCTTGGCTGGAGGGAATTAAAGCAAAGTAAATTCCAGAGAGCATCTGGAAAAGGGTGAGGCAAGAGGTGTGTTGTAGCCCAGGCCTCTGCCAAGAGTTCTCTGGCTGTGGACTGGAAAAAAGTTGCTTCAGACTCAGCAGTCAGCTTGCCAGCTGGATTTCAGTCCCTGTGGGGATGGTGCTTCCCATAGCTCTGGACTGCAGTTGCTTTGCTCTGTCTTTCCCCCCAAGGGAAGTGCAGAGGGCTCACCATAAGCCCAGAGCAGAGCTGTGGTGCTACAGCTCAGCAGCACAAGAACACTTTGGAGGTGGTGCTGATGTGGCTGAGTCAGGCTTGGTACTGGAAAGTGCAGCTGTGTGCCCATAGGGTTCTTCTCAAAGGCAGAGATCTCCCTCTCCTCCTCACACACCTGAATGCAAAGCACAGAATGAGGCAGGCTGGCAGCAAGGGCCACCTGAGGCAAGCCAGAGAGCTTTTCAGCTCCAGAAGTATGGCTTCCAGAAGCCATCCCTGGAGAAGAGCACAATAAAATGCCTGATTCTTGTCTAAGAGTGAGGGGAAGAAGTGTGAGCAGTTGGCTGCTGTGAACAGTCAGCCCCTGGGAGCAGCTCTGTTGCCTCCAAGCACAGGGAGCCTGCTAGGTGGGCTGGGGCCACTCCTGCCAACCAAGCAACCCTGAGGCCTGGTGGAGCAAGCTGCATGGTTCCTGGCTCCTGGAAAACAATCTCCACCCTCATGGCTCTGATGGAGGTTCCCTCAAAAGCAGGGTGAGTCTAGGGGAACTGCTGAGCTGCATCCAGCTCCCCTGGCACACGAGGCAGCGAGGGGAGCAGACAGGGCTCCACCTGGGGCTGGCTGATGCTGAGTGTTGGTAGGTGCTGGTTTGAGGCAGGGGTTGTGGCTTTCTAGCCAGCCTGCAGCAGCCCCAGCCTAGATAACCTGTTTGCTTTGTCCTCTGGCCAGCACCAACAGGAAAATCAGGTTCCTTGGAGGTCTCAGCAAGGCTGAAGGGGAAAGTGTGAGGGGCTGGCCTGTAGAACCTCTGCAGGACAGCAGTGCCTGTGACCTTCTGGAGGAGGAGGAGAACATCACTGGTGAAGGCTCAGGTTTCTTTGTCCCTGCTGTGCAGTGCTCAGGGCTGGGCTTCTGTGCCAGTTCTGTTGGAGGAAGGTCTTCAGACCTCCCCAAGAGTGAGCTGGAGGGAACCTGGCAGTCACCACTGGATGTTGTTAGTCAAAACCAGGGCGTAGGCTCCCCAGGAGAAGCTTGGTTGGTGGAGTCAAAGGATCCTCTGGGCCTTGTCAGCTTGTTTGGAATTGCAGCCTTGGTGGTTGCTCCAAGGCCTGGATGCCAGGAGCTCCTCCTGCAGCTGGGAGAGAGCAGGAACCTGCTCCCACTGCTGTGCCACAAAGGGTTTTGTGCTGTTAGTTCTGAAGGCAAATGCTCAAATCCCAAAGTCAATGGCCTTGCAGAACAGCAGTTCCAGGGACACCTCCTGCCAGCCCAGGTTGCTCAAGGTCCCATCCAGCCTGCTTTGAACACTTCCAGGCTTGGAGCCTCCACAGCTTCTCTGGGCCACCTGTTCCAGTGCCTCAGCACCCTCATGGGGAAGAATTTCTTCCTAATGTCTCATCTAAATCTCCCTCCAGAGGAGACTCCACAACCTCTCCGGGCAGCCTCCCAGCACTGCTGTGGCCTCCTCTGGCCCCACTCCAACAGGTGCCTGTCTGTGCTGCACTGAGGACTCCAGAGCAGCCCTAGCACTGCAGGGAGGGTCTCAGCAGAGTGCAGCAGAGGGGCAGAATTGCTGCCACTGCTGGGGATCAGCCCAGGGCAGGGCTGGCAGCGCTTTGTCCATCGCTGCTGCCTTGGTGCCAGCATACCTGCAGCAGTCCTGGCATGGATCTCAGTCAGGTGTCTGTCTGGAAGCAGCATCACAGACCTGGGAAACTGGGTGAAGAGGCAGAACTGTTCTCTAATTGCATGTAATTAAAACATGAGGTGATGGTTTGGGTTGTCAGAGGGGACAGGGATGGTTGGCACTGCCAGAACCCGCCCGTGGCTACGAGGGTTGGCTGTTGGTAGCCAGCTAATGCCACATTTCTAACTCCAGTTAGGGCTGCTCAAGGTGAAGAGCCAGGTTGATGGCCCTCACTAAGAGCATTCTGCTGACAGCCCCAAGCTCAGCTGGGTGTGACATCTTTTCTCCCCTGCAGGCTCCTGTCAAAGATCCTGACGGAATGTGAAGACGCCGATGAAATCGAGTACCTGGTGGATGGCTCCTGGTGTCCCATCAGAGCTGAGAAGGAGCGGAGCTGCAGCCCTCAGTGCCCCATATTAGTTCTAGGTGAGCATCTCTGGGGTGCCAGCACCTCTGGGGACTCAGCTGGCCCTGGCCTGGAGAGCACAGAGCTGCCTCATGTCCAGCTGCTCACCACCAGCACCCCTAAGCTTCAGTCCTTTCAGCTGAAGCAGCAGCCCAGGTCCCACACAGCCAGTAGAGCCCAGGAGTGTTGGAGCATCCCTCAGCTGGGCATCAAAGGTCTTAGAACCACAGAATTGTTAGGACTGGAAGGGACCTCAAGGATCAGCCAATTCCAACCCCCTGCCATGGGCAGGGACACCTCACACCACAGCAGGTTGCTCACAGCCACCTCCAGCCTGGCTGCAAACACCTCCAGGCAGGAGGCTTCCACCACCTCCCTGGGCAGCCTGTGCCAGGCTCTCACCACCCTCATGGGGAAGAGCTTCTTCCTGACAGCCAATCTGAGTCTCCCCACTTCTAGTTTTGCTTCATCCCCCCCAATCCTATCCCTCCCTGACACCCTCAAAAGTCCCTCCCCAGCTTTCTTGGAGCCCCCTGCAGATCCTGGAAGGCCACAATTAGGTCTCCTGGGAGCCTTCTCCTCTCCAGCCTGCACAACCCCAACTCCCTCAGTCTGTCCCCATAGCAGAGCAGCTCCAGCCCTCTGCTCCTCCTCGTGGCCCTGCTCTGGACACCCTCCAGCACCTCCAGAGCCTTCCTGTGCTGGGGGCTCCAGACCTGGACGCAGTGCTGCAGGTGTGGTCAGGGCAGAGCGGAGCAGGGGGGGAAGAGTTGTTCATTGCTGCTCTCTCCCCGCGCCCCCGGCAGGCTCCTCGGAGGTGAACGGGCTGCCGCCCCCCGCCAACGGCACCGGCGAGAACGGCAAGGCCGCCGCCGACGTGGTGGATCTGACACTGGACAGCTCCTCGTCGGAGGAGGAGGAGGAGGAAGACGAGGAGGAGGATGATGACGATGAGGGACCCCAACCAAAACGACGCTGCTCTTACGAGAAGGGTTTAGTTTCTGCCTGCTGACTGCGGAAGCAGCTCTGGATCTCAGAATGGACAGACTTGAATACTCTGGTGCTTATCAAACTGGAGGAGGGGAGAAACAGTCCTCTCCCACCTCACCTCCCTTCCCTCCCTCATCTCCTTTGACTTTCCTGTTCCAAACTAATGGTTAAAACGAGAGGGAAAAGAAATCAGCAACCAACCAACCACACACAACAAGCAACCAACAATAAACCCCCCAGAAACCAACCCCAGCCCCAACCAGAAAGGAAAGCAAACCAACCAACCAACCACTGAGCTGCTTCTCGGTTGGAAAACGACCCCAACTCAGAGCCTGAGCCTGAACTGGAGCCTGAAGGAAGGAAGGAAGGAGGAAGTGTCTGGAGGCAGGCAGCCGGCATGCAGAGCTCTGCCCCTCAGCCAGGCCGCTGGGGCTCGGCGGAGCTGGTCCAGGGGGACACCACCCAGCCAGCCACCCTCCCACCCTCCTCCCGGCGTCTCCAAAGCTGTGTTGCATTTTTAATTGTCTTGTTAAATAACCATTCCTTAATTAAGAGCAAGTTTGTTGCTGGACCGTGTGAGTCCGGGGGCGGGGAAGAGGGGAGGGGGGGGGAGGGGAACGGGGCTGGGGGTGGGAAAGCAAGGCAGGAAAAATGGGGTGGGGGTGGGGGGGATGAGGGAGGCTTGTATAACCCAGGGAGGATAGAGAGAGGCAGAGAGACGGCGAGGGGGTGCTGAGGGGGTGGGGATGGGGGGCACGGGGCGGGGGCTGCACGGCTGGCATCGCACTGGTCTAGATAGGAGCTGCTGCAGCTCTGCACCTCATGTAAAGAGCCACGTCCCGAAGCTTCGAAGCTACCCTGAAGGTGTCGTAGGAGTTGTGCGTAGTGCATTGTTTTTTAGTTGAGCAGAAGCCATGGGGGGGTGGAGGGAGGGGTGGGGGGAGGGAGGGGAGGGCTGGAACCACGAACCTGTTGTATTTTTGAAGTGCAATAACTTGGTGTTTTTGAAGACTTACAAAGGGCTGCGCATTCCCTTTGCGTTGAGGCTTTGTTTCTGGAGGCGGTGGCAGTGCCCTGCAGGACAGCCGGACCCCTGGCAGATGTGAGGAGAGCAGGGCAGGGAGAGAGGGAGGGGAGAGCTGCAGGGAAGGGGGTGGGGGAGGGGAGGGGCGGGGGGAGGGTTTGCTTTGGACCTTCCACGAAATGCCAGGTGGGGAATCTCAGTTTCTAGCCAACTACCTCGGTAAACTCCAATTCAGGTTTCTTTCAGTCACGACCCAGGCGCGCGCCCGGCACCGGCGGCACCGCGGGCAGGGCGCTGAGGACAGAGCCGAGGGAGGACGCGTGGAGCCCCCTCCCCAGCCGCCACGCGCCACCAGCCTCTGGACTTGCCACTTCTCTGTTCAAGACTTTGGTCCCAGACCCAGAGCTATGCTCTCCATGGCAAAAGGCTTCTCCCCGCGGCCACCTCTCGGACTCGGAAGAGGATTTCTGTCCTTACCTTCGCTGTTCCCAGCGGCGCCTCCCGGCCCCGGCTCGCGCCGCACCTCGTGGACTTCTCTCAGCCCCAGCCGAGGGTGAACCTTGGATGGCAGCTGGGCCAAGCCTCTGCCCCCACCCCATGCCCAGGGGATGGGCAGGAGCAGGAGCCGTGGCCTCGTGCCCAGCGTGGGGACATTGCTGCAGCCTGAGCCTCCTGCGCTGCGCTGAGCCCCCTGGGTGCTGGGCAGGAGGTGTTGGTGGCACTGGGCTTGGTGTCACCAAGGGGCTAGTGGTGACACTGGGCTCATGGTCTCCCTGGGATTCATGTCACTGAAGGGGCTCAGTCTGTCTTTGGACTTGGTGGCAGTGGGCTCAGTGTCACCAAGGGCTCCTGGTCACACTGAGCTTAGTGTCACCCACTGGCCTTGGTCACACCGAGGGGCACTTGCTGCCACAGCTTGGTGTCACCAAGGGGATTGTGGTGACACTGGGCTTGGTGTCACCAAGGCACGTGTGGTGTCATTGGACTTGGTGTCACTGAGCTTGATGTCACCCAGGGGCTTGTGGTGACAGCAGGCCTGGTGTCACCAAGCACTGCTGGAGCCCAGTGCCTCCCCTGCCTCCTGCCCCCATTGCTGGGGCACTGGTGTGGCAGTGGCAGCACCGAGTGCCCTTTCCCAAGCGCTGCTCCTGCCCTCCAGAGCCACCAGAAAAGCCACCAAGGTCCACCCAGAGCCCTTTGAAATCCTTCTCTGTGACTTGCCCCAAAAGCCCAGAATTTGCCTCTAAATGCTGGTGGGCAGGAAGCTTCCTCCTGCCCTCTCAGGAGGTTTCCTCTCCCCTAGGCTCTCCAACCCCCTGCCCAGCACGGGGTGGGGGGCACCAAGCCCTGCATCACGCTGCAGGTGCTGGCACAGGAAGCATCCTGAGCCCTTCCTGCCCACCCGTGTTTTGTGTTGGCAAACCAAAACTTGAAGGCAAAATATTGGGGGGGAGGGTGGGGGGCGGGGGGCTGAGGTTTAAACCCCTTTCTCTTTCCCCCTTTGGCACTTGCTGGGGGGGGGAAGGGGGGAGGGGAAGCCCAGCAGGCAGGGCCACAGCCGCAGCTCTTCCACTGCCCCCTCCCTCCACCCCCAGCCCTGCTCCTGCAGCTGAGCTCCTGCTCCCAGCCCACGCAGGCTTTTTCTTTCTCTTCTCTCTTCTCCTCTTTGTGCAGAAGCAATATTTGAGTTCAGGTTAAACTCGGGGGGGTGGGAAGGTGGTGCTGGGGGGTGGGGGGGCTCCTGAAACCCAACACAAAACCTTGGGTGTAGAGCTCAAAGGCAAAGCAACAACAGCAGAGAGGGAAAAAAAACCAACTGTTGACTGTTTGGAGTTCTGTGGCTCGCAGCCCTGGCTGCAGAGTAGCTTTAGAGTCCAATTTTGGGTGGGTTTGGGGCTTTTTTTGTGGTGGTGGTGGTGATGGGTTTTTTTGGGGGTTGGTTTGTTTGTTGGTTTGGTTTCTTTTACTGTTTTGGGGGGTTTGGGTTTTTTTTTTAGCCTAATTTAATTGCTTTTAAACCCTCCAGGCCCAAGCTGCTCTTTGGCAAACCCCCTGAGCTACTCTTAACTCCCTTCAAAGTTTGCTTTGGCCCAACTCTTCCTGTACAGAAATTTGGGGGTTTGGGGATATTTTTGGTTGTGGTTTTTTGGTTTTTTTTTCTCTTCTTTCTTTTTCTTTCTTTTTTTTTTTTCTTGGTTAAAGAGAAGAGGGGGGAAAAAAAAAAAAAAGGAGGGAAAAAAAAAAAGAGGAAAAAAAAAGGAAAAAACACACACAAAAAAATGGAAATTATTTTTCTTTTCCTCAGTACACATTCTGCAAAGTTCAAATTATAGTGTTTGTTAAATAAAAAGAAAGATTTACATTTCAGTCGTGCTGGCCTTCAGTGGGAGCCCTGCAGCCCTGGGGAGGCCTGCAGGGGGCTGGGCGTGGGGCAAGGGAAGGGTCCTGGGGGGGGGGGGGGGGGGGGGGGAGGGATGGGGGGAAGGGGTGGTCCAGGGGAGTAGAGAGGGCACAAGGGACTCCAGGGGAGCTCAAGGTGGGTGCAAAGTAGATTCAGGATGAGTGCAGGGTGGGCTCGAGGTGAACTCATGGTGGGCACAAAGTGGATTCGAGGTGGGCTCAGGGTAGGTGCAAGGTGGGCTCATGGTGGGCTCAAAGTGAGTTCAAGGTGGGTGCAGGGTGGGCTCAAGGTAGGTGCAAGGTGGACTCATGGTGGGCTCAAAGTGAGTTCAAGGTAGGTGCAAGGTGGGCTCAGGGTGGGCTCAAAGTGAGTTCAAGGTGGGTGCAGGGTGGGCTCAAGGTAGGTGCAAGGTGGACTCATGGTGGGCTCAAAGTGAGTTCAAGGTAGGTGCAAGGTGGGCTCAAGGGGAACTCATGGCACAAAGCAGGCTCAAGGTAAGTGCAAGGTGGACTCATGGTGGGCACAAAGTGGATTCAAGGTGGGTTCAAGGTAGGTGCAAGGTGGATTCAAGGTGGGCTCAAGGGGAACTCATGGCACAAAGTGGATTCAAGGTGGGCTCAAGGTAGGTGCAAGGTGGACTCATGGTGGGCTCAAAGTGAGTTCAAGGTGAGTGCAGGGTGGGCTTAAGGTGGACTCATGGTGGGCTCAAAGTGAGTTCAAGGTGAGTGCAGGGTGGGCTCAAGGTGGGCTCAAGGTAGGTGCAAGGTTGATTCAAGGGCTCAAGGTAGGTGCAAGGTGGACTCGTGGGTACAAAGTGGATTCAAGGTGAGTGCAAGGTGGGTGCAGGGTGGACTCAAGGTGAACTCATGGAGGGCACAAAGTGAATTCAAGGTGGGCTCAAGGTAGGTGCAAGGTGGATTCAAGGTGGCTCAAGGGGAATTCATGGCACAAAGTGGATTCAAGGTGGGCTCAAGGGAGGTGCAAGGCAAATTCAAGGTAGGTGGAAGGTGGGCTCAAGATGAGTGCAAGGTGGGCACAAGTTGGGTGTACTCCAGGTGGGTGCAAGATGGGCACAGTGGGTGCAAAGTGGGCTCAAGCTGGACACAAGATGGATGAAAGGTGGGCACAGGGTGGACTCAAGGAGGACTCGCGGTGCAAAGTGGATTCAAGCCGGCACAAGATGAGTGCCAGGTGAGCATAAGGTAGGTGCAGGGTGGGTGCAAGGTGAGCTCAAGGTGGGTGCAGCTTGGACTCGAGCTGGGCACGAGGTGCACTCAAGGTGGGTGCAAGGGCCCCGTCCCTGCAGGCACCTCAGTGCCACTTTGAATTCCTCCACCTCCAGCGGATTAATCATTTTATTTATGAGGCTTAGAGGCCCAAATCCCGCTAAAGCCGGGGCTTTGCCAGATAAACAGCCTGCTTTGCCACCAGCCCGTTTGTGAAAACACAATTAGCAAACCCCCTAATCTGCACTAATTACCGGGCCGGGCCAGGAGGGCTCTGCCGCGGCTGCCGCCGGCACCGGGGGACATGGGGGACACAGGAACCGAGGCGGACACAGGGACCGGGGGCCGGCGCCAGCCCGGTGCCTCCTTCACCATCGAGTCCCTGCTGTCGGAGCGGGGCGAGGGGGCACCCTGCAGTCCGACTGCCCCTGGCCACAGCCCCTCGGCAGCCCCCCGCCCCCCGCCGGAGCCCGGGGAGAAGCCCTCGCAGTCCTACATCGCCCTCATCTCCACCGCCATCCTCTCCTCCCCGGAGAAGAAGCTGCTGCTCTCCGACATCTACCAGTGGATCATGGACAACTACCCCTACTTCAAGAACAAGGTGAGGAGGTGCCAGGCCACGCCGGACCTGTCTTGGGGAGGGGGCTTTTGCCCCTGGTGGTTGTGATTTGGGGTGGGCAAACCGGGAGCCTCGGCTCCCTGGGATGCTGGTGCTGGGACCGGGGGGAGACAGGGCTGGGCTTGACTCACCCCCACTCTGCTGACCACAACCCACCGGGAAGGTGCTGGCATCCGGCTGCCCTCGGGGTGGCTTCTCCGGGGGGCCCTGGTGCCCTTCACTCTGGTGCCTGCCGACAGCCTGGGGGCGCGGGGGGTGGGCACAGGCGGTGGGCACAGGCTGGCTGATGGCACTCTGGGCGCAGGAGAAGAGTTGGCGCAACAGCGTCCGCCACAACCTCTCCCTCAACGAATGCTTCGTCAAGGCTGGCCGCAGCGACAACGGCAAGGGCCACTTCTGGGCCATCCACCCTGCCAACCTGGAGGACTTTGCCAAGGGCGACTACCACCGGCGGCGTGCCCGGCGGCGTGTCCGCAGGTGAGCCAGCTCGGAGCCGGGGGGTCCCGGGTAGGGGCTCGGGAGGGAGGATTCAGGGCTTAGGGCTCACCCCGGTGCTCTGTTTCCCCTCGCAGGGTGAACGTCGGCTACTTCCACCCCTACGCCCTGTATGGCCTCGGCTGCTGCTGCCCCTGCTGCCCCCCAGCACCCCCTGCACCCCCACTCACCCTCCCTGCACTGTCCTCCCTCACCCTGCCCGCCGCTCCCCACCGCTGCCTGCCCGAGCGGCCGCGCTGGGGCTGGGGACGAGTCCCCCTTCCCCGGGGTCCTGTTCCCCTCCTTCCCCGGCCCCCCTTCCTGTAGTCCTTCCCTAGCCTAGGGGTGCCTGGACGGGGGCCCCCAGATAGCTGGGGCAGGTGTAAGGCAGGACCAGCTCAGGGACACTCTGGATGTCACCTTCACCCATCTGTGTGCCGCCCACCCAGCCAAGGCATCGAGGGTACCTCTTCATCACCACTGAATCCCCATATGCCGGGACGGGGGCCGCGTCCCCCCCCACCCCATCCCCTATTGGGAAAGCCCCTTGGGGGCCCTCCCCCCCACCCCCCCTTCATACTTCCCGGGGGTCCAGCCTCCCTGGGGTGCCAACCACCCCATGTGCCCTCATCCCTAAGCCAAGGGGGTTGTACCACCCAACCACCAACGACCCCTGGCATGCCAGGTTGGGCTCCCAACAAACTCCCTCAACACTCCCCCTGTCCCTATGCCCCCGTGGGGACTCCCCCCACTGGACTCCAACCTGCCCAGGGTCCCCCAGGAGGTGCCCAACCACCCCACGCCCCCTCCTCAGCGCCGTCACCCACGGGGAATACCCTTTTGGCTGGAAAGGGAGGAAGGGTCCTCCACTTCCCTACCCCCCAAACCAAGGCACATATGGGGGCTTAACCCCTCCAGGGAGCGGCCCTTGCCCTAATTATTTCCTCGCTAATTGTCCCTGACGCCCCTAATGAAAATCGCGGCTCCCAGGTGTTAAGTGGCATTAGGGCGTCTCGCTAAGCACGACGACTCGGCCACCAAAGCCCGGGAGATAAAACCCCAAAGCTCCCGAGAACTAGGAAGCTTATGACACAAATTAATCCGGTAACGCTGCCCCTGCCCTCTGGGGGGGACGCACAGGTTGAGGGGGGGCGACACGCAAGCATTGAGGGGGGGTCCCAGGGATGGGAGAGGTGCAGGGAGGGGGTTGGAGACCAAGCTGGGTCCTGCTGGGGGATGTGGTGGTGGCGGTGGCAGGGTCTGGGGGGCTTGGGGTTGTGCAGTCCCCTGGGTGCTGTGGGTGTGCCCCCTACCCCTCTGTTTCTCCAGCTGTTAATGGTGCCCCCCAGCCCCCATCCTGGCCTTATTTGGGGGTCCCATGGCTGGGAGTGGTGTGGGGAAGGGGGTGGAAGCCAAGCTGGGTCTTGCTGGGGGATGTGGTGGTGGCAGTGGCAGGATTTAGGAGGTTTGGGGTTGTGAGGTCCCCTGGGTGCTGTGTGTCCCCCCCCTACTCCTCTGCCTCAGTTTCTCCAGGTGCAGATGGTGCCCCCCACTCTCACCCTGGCTTTAGTTGGGGGTCGCAGGGATGGGAGTGATGCGGGGAGGGGTTGGAGGCCAAGCTGAGTCTTGCTGGGGGATATGGTGGTGTTGGCAGGATGTGGGGGGCTGGAGGTTGTGAGGCCCCCTGGGTGCTGTGTGTCCCTCCTAACCTCTGCCTCAGTTTCCCCAATGGCAGTTGGAGTCACACTCCCCCTCCCTGACCCCCCCGGCCTTAGTGGGGTTCTGGGGGGGCACATCCCCAAACTTGGTCCCCGCAGGATCCTTAACCCGCAGCCATCTGGGTGCCGCCGTTTGCCCCGGCCCTAATCTGAGCCCAAACTGGATTAGGGCTCCACCCCCCCCAGCCCCCCCTCACACCCTGGCCCCCTGCGAGCAGCTTAATGGAGCCGAGCTGCCCCTGCGGGGGGGAGGGAGGGGCCTGGACAGACTGGGAGAGGGGAACCCCGCGGGGTGTGGGGGACCCCCCCCATATCCTTTGCCTTTATTTTGTGAGGGGGATTCGCTCCCTTTGGGGAAACTGAGGCACGGGCAGGCTCTGAACACCCACCCCCAAACAACAGTCGAGGCCTGGGCACCCCCCAAAGTGGGGTGAACACGCCCCCCCCCCTCCCCCTCTTCCCTTTGGTGCTGCAGGTCACCCCCTTCTATCACCCCCACCCCCTCCATCCCCAAGCCCAAGGAGCTCCACTTGTGCCACACACACCCCCCCTCGGACAGGAAAAACCCAACAAAAACCAAAGGGGAAAATAATACAACAAAAAAGGGGGAGGGGGAAGAAAACCACAACAAAAAACCCCAAGGAAAAAACAAAACAACACCAAAAAAGGGAATAAAACACCCAC